>NC_090299.1:143707601-144957601 GCF_039906515.1 Pseudorca crassidens
TTCTAGTGTATTATGAACAAAACATTTTCATTATTCCAAAATCATCCAAATAATTTCTATGTCCAATGAGTTATAATTAATGGTTTTTGTATGGAATATAAGTTTTAAAACATTTGAAATTTTTGTGTAAACTATATTTTCTATTTTAGAAAATTGCATATTGTGATATAATAGTTAGACTTTTAATGTGTAAGTTAGACGTTACATTCCAGAAGAAAAAAAAATAACAAATTCACTGGCTATACTTTTATATAGGCTTTTAATGAAGTACATCTGTTAGTCTAATGAAGGCTACTTAGCTGTAATTCATGCATTATCATATAGAAATAGCTTGCTCCACTGAAATTCAAAACTCTGTGACATTATAACATATTTGGGGGAAAAAACAGCTTTTGTTCACTAAAGTTTTATAATCAATGATTAATTTTTGGAATAAAAATTTAAGTAAACTATGATTTATGAATTTACTCTTCCTATGTGAAGACTGTCACTTCAACCATTAGTTGTGATGTGAATATCAATAATTTGAAGAAATCGTAGATAATCTTAGTAGCTTTAAGATGCAATGTATAATGATTATTTTTTTATGGAAAAACAATTTGGGAAGAATATTAATTTGCATTGTTGAAGGAACATGCAATTAAATTACAGTCTCCTTTAATTGTTACAATGTACTGTGTGTGAAGAAAGCAATGTAATGAAAATCCTTGGAATGTATAAATTTTTCATTTTCACTTTTAAAAAATACTAAGAATACCAATGTCTAAACTTTAAAAATTAACTGCTCACAGGATGTTGTAACAGCAGTAAGTCAACACACATTAGTCAAGTTTAAAGAACTCTTCAATAGTATTCAATGACTCAAGAGATTTATTTTGTTTTAGTATAAAAATCTGTAAATTTATGAGATAGCCTAATTAAAAATTAGGAGAAAAGTTAACTTGAAAAGAATAGCAGAGAAAACAATGGAGTATAATGCATTTTGATCATTATTTCTGATGCTCTATAATTGTATCATTAGTATTATACATACAGATAGGCACACAAAAGATTCTAAGTATTTATAACTTTAACATGAATATGAAAGCAAAACTATAAAAGAGCAATAACTGACTACCTATATATGCAGGCCATAAAAAATTATAACCATAAAATTATAATTGACATGTTCATTTGCACAAGTGAGAAAGGAATTTGTTTGTTTGTTTGAGAGGCTGAAAAAGCAACTTTTATACTTCGTAGATCAAAAAAGTTCAGAGCTCAATGGGAATTTACAGCCTCTGTTATTCAATGCCTGGTTTTCTAGAAAAGGATGGGAAATTGAGTCATAGAAGTTGTACTGATAATTTGTTGAAAGACTTGAACTTAGAAAACACATTTTTTTTACTTTTAAGTATGCTTCAAGTTAATCATTATAATGCATGTTCCTATATAACATATTCACATTGGGTATACTATGCCTTTTTTTTTTTTTTTTTAGGTCAACCTGGCACTGACTTATCACTTTCTACTCTGTCAAACTGTTATACCCATAACACGAGTACAAATCTTATCCTTGGTGATAGGCAATAACCCGTTCCTTCCTCCCTCCCTTTCTTCCTTCCTTCCTTTCTTCCTTTCTTCCCTCAACATTAAGCTCTTAATTCCTTCCTCCCTTTCAAAGCTTTCCCTAAATCTGTAAAGCTGCCCTGTCAGAGCAATGTCATATTTTCTTCTAACTCAATGTGATATAAATTCCAACCAAATTCTGCAACTATATTGATTGATTTTTTTTAATATAAGCACTTTACCAGACTCATCTATTATTAAAGTTAATTCAAGTCAAAACTTTGAATTTCATAGCTTTTCCACTGTCCATACATTAGCCATGATATTGAACTTTTAGTAGCAAGAATTCAGTTACATATATTACAAAAGGTGGACCTCTTTTAGTTTAGACCTCTTATCTCTTTGGTCTGGATGTTGATGTGGAATTTTAAGTGGAATATTAATATTAAACACCAAGCAATTGGTAGATGGAGGTCAAATGACAACTTGCAACCCAACAGGAGCACTTTACTGAGATTGGCCCCTCACAACATTATATCCTGTCCCCACCAGATGGCAGCCATGCTTGATATAGATTTAATCAGCTAACTTTTTAAAATGTCTCAATACTTAACAGTTTACCATAGTATAATTAACCCATATTAATCAAATTAGTATATTCAAGTAAACTTGATATTTTAAGGGATCGTTTTTCAGGTAACTTGATTTTCTGAAGTTTTATTTCTTCTAAAGCTTTCAGGAATAATAAGTATATTATCATGCTCTTATATCTGCTGTATTCACATCTTCTTTGATTTTATCAGTTACTTAGGAATTAAATGTCAATAGAACAAGCTTTAATAATATGCCACTCAATCCTATGTTAAGGGGTAATTAGAACACTGTGAAATATTATGTCATTCAAATTTTTGGTATAAATATTAAAATTTTAAAAATGAGGCTTATTTTGCTATTTCCTTTTACTACAGAAAAGTAATATTTTATACATCCTGAGTTAAGCAATTTCACTTGGTCATGGAATATAGAAATTGTCTATGAATTATATGATTGAAACTTCTGGTGTGGCATATCATCTGAAACAAATGTCTAACAAATAAGTCAAAAGCAAAAAGAAATGCATGACGTCAACTATAATAAATATCAATTATTATTTGACCCTTAAAAATCAGATTTTATTATCTTCCCATGATTCACCATTTTAATTCTGAAATTAACTGTTTCTTTTGAAACATATTTCTCTAGGCAAAAAGTAGCTCAGGGCTTCCCTGGTGGCGCAGTGATTGAGAGTCCGTCTGCCGATGCATGGGGACACGGATTCGTGCCCCGGTCCGGGAGGATCCCACATGCCGCGCGGAGTGGCTGGGCCCGTGAGCCATGGCCCTTGAGCCTGCGCGTCCGGAGCCCGTGCTCCACAATGGAAGAGGCTGCAACGGTGAGAGGCCTGCGTACCGAAGAAAAAAGAAGTAGCTCAGATACAAAGTGTGTTTATGCAATATGCTGCAGATAATAAACTATATATTTTAGCTTAAAATAGATTGTATTTTGTAGCAGATATCATGGGCAAAAATTTAAATAGAGAAACAAAAGTTTGGTCAATATTCAGTCATTTACACACACACATACTGGCTTTACGGGAGTTTTCAAAGTAGTGATAAAACTATAAACATTTAATTTCACTTCTTAGTGGGTAGAGTACATAATCAGTACAGACTCAAATACAATATATTCCTTATTCCTTGTTGGCCCTGCAAATTGATGGCAAATCTAAATAATTACAAATAAATGAATTAACTAATAAGTGAATGAAAGGATAAAATGAAAAATTTTAAACATTGTGGAATATAATTCAGGCAGCGTAAGACAAGAGCATCTTGACTCATTGCAGAATAAACAGATTACTGAGGTATCAAAGTAGTCTGTTCATAAGATCATTTCATCTATTTATCAGTCCCATTGTTTACAACACAGATAGGGGTTATCTCTTGGTGTGGAAAAGAGGAAAGATGTTTTGAAAGGGTTCTTTGGAAGACGACAATAAATAATTATCTCAGCAACAGAAGCCCAAACATGAATCTCTGCCCATATTTAACTTGACTTATATTTTATGTGACTAAAGAGAATGCAGGGGGGATAAAACTAAATTTTATATTAGATATTATAGAATTTGTCTAAAGTTTGCTAATATACAATTAGTCATATTGTCAACACTTTGTTTCATTCTTGTTTTTACACTATGCTGCTTTATCACATTTTTAAAAATTTCATCAAGATAGAGCTAAACCATAAAGAATCAGACGCAGCATCAAAGTTGTGAAAATGAAACAATCTTACAAAAATTTTTAATGCCTATGCAGTTAGAAATATCTGAACCAGCATTTCCTACATTGCGCTCTATGGAATACTTTGTTCTGGAAAAAGAAAAGAGAGAGAGAGAGAGATTTAGTGGCCATGTAAGATTGCAAAATGCTAAATAGATTTTTCTTCTTAGAGATCTAGAGTGTACATTAACATATCGATATTAAAAACATGAAGAGGTTTCTAGGTAACAAATTATTAACCTTTATTTAACGGAGACTCTTTCAAACTTATATAACTGCCAATTTCCTCCTTTTTATGCACAGAATGAACATTCTTTGTTATACTGTTGCAATCCATTTCTATTTTCCAAAAATAATTTTGTTTGTTTTTTTCCTCCTCTGTTTGTGGATGGTTATATTAGCTAGATTGCAGATTGGTAGGCTGGTTTATCATATCTGGGGAGTGATTCTGTTTTGTGCTATAATAGGAACTTCTTGTGCTATAATTTGAACTTTAATGATGAAGGAAAATATACCGCTCGACAATAAACATGTTTTATTTTTAAAATGTTTTTTAGATTTCCATTTCTGCTTTGGATGTACAAAGCCAAAGGAAAACATTGCTCTGATCTTAACATAAGAAAGTATTGGATGATCTATAAAAATGTAACCTTCCTTGAACCCATCAAAGAGCTGAAGTGGTGAGAAAACAAAGTAAACTAAGTTCCAAAGAGTGGCAAGCACCTCTAACGTGAGACAGGACACAAACCTGCTTCACTTTGGCAGAACACAGAGGAAAAGTTTGGTGTAGCAGGTAAGAAGAAATCCACAAAAATTTTCATAAAATCCTAAAGGGTGAATTTGGGGTAGCATAAAACTTTAGAATAACTGGGAGCATCAGACACAAGGTGGTGTGCACTCACTCCTAAGCTCTTTTCTGTGGATCTGCATAGGGGCTCATGGGAAAGAACGAGAGCAGGGCAGTATACCAGAAATACCCCATAACTGCTACAGGCATAGTGGAGACGGAACAGTCTCAAAATATGGTCCACTTGCCTGGGCTCTCCTCATTAGGAAGAAAAATGCTTCAAGCTGCTGAGGAAGGGACAACAAACTGTATTGTAACGGGGACCAGGCAAAGATCCAGTGCTTGTATAGAAGCAAAACTCGTCAGTTTCTGGAGAAGGGTTAGTCGCTCTGCTTTCTGACATCAGAAACCAAGAAAAGATCACTGCTTCTGGGAAGGTGATAGAATCAAAATAGTCTGCCACTAAGGTTCAGATAAGAAAGCCTTTATGGGTCACAATCCTGTGCCTATATAAAGCAGAGATAGGACTTCCCTGGTGGCACAGTGGTTGAGAGTCCTCCTGCCGATGCAGGGGACGCGGGTTCGTGCCCCGGTCCGGGAAGATCCCACATGCCGCGGAGCAGCTGGGTCCGTGAGCCGTGGCCGCTGAGCTTGCGCATCCGGAGCCTGTGCTCTGCAACAGGAGAGGCCACAGCAGTGAGAGGCCTGCATACCACAAAAAAAAAAAAAGCAGAGATATGCTATTGCTGGGAGCAAGGAGGAGCAAAATTATCTCTCCTGTTTAATAACCTCTATGAATACAAGTATGAATATGACTATCATTGAGATGAGGGAAACAAGAATAATACCAAGACCCCCTTCCTGACCCTCAGGGACACATCTCCAATTGAGCTTTCACCAGAAGAACCAAAACCCTACTCCTTGCCCCTACCATGAGCATAGAACTGAGTAATAAGCAATAGAAGACTACCGCTGGTAGAGAGAAAAGAATGTGAAGAGAGACCCACTATTTAGCATAGTCATGCAACACATTCTGAAAACTGAGGTGGAAGCAGAAAAACTGAAAAAAAAAACCCTCTAGCACCACGGGGCTCACCCCAGGCACATGATTTAGGCAGCCCATCACTGAAGTAACTTGAAGGTAACAATGTCAACAACAAAACCCAAACCCAACTGAATCATTTACTACCATTGTAACAGAAAAAGATTTGTATTCGTTTCCAGCTATAAATACTCTTGATCTCAGACTCTACTGTTCTTCAGTTGACAATGTGCAGTATACATTCTAAAATTATATGACAAACAAAATAGCAAGAAAAAAGTCATTTTCCAGAGATAACGCACTCAACAGAAGCAGATTGAGCTATTACCAAGACGTTTAAACTATCAGTCAGGTCCTTTATAATAACTATACTTTAATGTGTTAAAGGATGTAGTGGTACAGGTAAAGAACATATGTGAACAGATGAGAAATTACAACAGAAAGATGGAAACTATTAATATGAGTAAAATAAAATCCCACCCCCAAAAAACACATGCTATCAGGATGAAGAATTTCTGTGATGCTCTTGAGACATCTGAGGAAGAAATTTGTAAACTTAATAGTAGGTTGATTTAAATTGTGCAAAATGAAACATAAAAAAAAATGAATTTTAAAAAATAGAGCAGAACATCCAGGAGCTGTGGGACAATATCAAATGGTCTAACATGTGTGTGCTTTGATTTATAGAGGAAAATAAAAAGAAAGGGGAAGAAAAAATACTAGAAAAGATCATGAAGTATAAATTTCCAAATATAATGAAATACAATAAACAAAAGATCCAAGAATCTCAAGGAATTCCAAGCAAGATATTAAAGACATACAAAACATAAGCAAGCACATCATAATTAAACTGCTAAAAAACAAAAGTTAAGAGCCAATCTTGAAGGCAACCAGAAAAAAAAAAGGAAACTTTGCATACAGAGGAACAAAGATAAAAGTTACAGCATACTTCCCATCAAAACTGTGCAAGCCAGAAGACAATGGAGTGACACCTGTAATGTACTAAAAGACAAAAATGAATCCTTCAATTAGAACACTAAACCCAGCAAAAATATCCTTCAGAAATGAAGATGAAATAAAGACATTTCAGAAAAAAAAGCTAATAATTTATTTCCATAAGACCACCCCTGTAAGAAATTTTAGAGATAGATTATTAGGATGAAGATGATACAGATTGAAATTTGTATTTATAGACAGAAAGTAAAAGAACCAGAGTAGTAAGTAGAGAATAAATATAAAAGATGCATTTTTTCTCTTTTGTAATCCCTTTAAAGACAATCGACTTTTTAAAGTAAAAATAATAGCAAGGTATTACAAGATTTATAACCAATGTAGAAGCAAAATGTATAACAAAAATAGCACAAAAGATAGGAAACAGGAAATTAAAGCATAGTGTGTGATATATTTTCAAGATATATTGTGATAACTTAAACATCATATTGTAAACCAAAAAGCAATCAGTAAAACAATTTTAAAACATATACAACTAACAAGCCAGAAATAGAGATAATGGTTAAATTACAGATAAATGATTAAAGGTTGAAATTGTCAGTTTGGATAAAAAAAGCAAGACAACTATATGCTTTCTATAAGAAACCCCCTTTAAATATATGACTGTAGCTGAGGTAAAAAGAATTGAAAAAGCTATATCATGCAAACATTAATAAAAAGAAAGCTGAATTGGTTATATTATTATCAGAAAATGTAGGCTTCAGAACAAGGACTATAAACCAATGATAAATAACATTACATGATAAAATCAGGATTATTTGAGAAGGCACAACAAACCCAAATTTGTATGAATTGGACAACAGTACTTCAAAATACATTAAATGAAAATTGATAGAACTAAAAATAAAAGCACATAAGCCAAAAACTATATTTCTAGAATTCAATGCAGATCTATCCATAATCAATAGAAGCTACTGCTTCATCATCTAATTGATGATAAATTATACCAAAGATTTAAGAACTAAGATCCGGGCTTCCCTAGTGGCGCAGTGGTTGAGAGTTCGCCTGCCGATGCGGGGGACGCGGGTTCGTGCCCCGGTCTGGGAGGATCCCACATGCTGCGGAACGGCTGGGCCCGTGAGCCATGGCCGCTGAGCCTGCGCATCCAGAGCCTGTGCTCCGCAGTGGGAGAGGCCGTGGTGGTGAGGGGCCCGCGTACCGCAAAAAAAAAAAACTAAGATCGACTCTTCTCAAGGATACAGAAGAGGAGAAAATACTTCACCATTCATTTCATGAGGTCAGCTGTACCTCAATATCCAAACAAACAAACAAACAAATACAAGGGGGAAATAACTATAAATCACTATCCCTTATGAAAGTACACACATATATGTATATGTATATTGAATAACTTTGCTGTACACCTGAAACCAATACAACATTGTAAATCAATTATACGTCAATAATTTTTTTTAAAAGTACACACAAAAATCCTTAACAAAATAGTAGCAAAGCAAATCCAGCAATATACACAAAAATATTATACATCAGAACCAAGTAGCATTTCTCCAAACTTGAAGCAGTTCATCAGTCGAAATCAACCAATGTAATGCACAAAAGCAATAGGCAGAAGAAAAAAAAGGAAATACATGATAATTCCATTATATGATATAAGTTGAAATAAATCAACATCCAGTTTTTAGAAAAACTAAGCATGAATAAATAGATTAGAACCTCCTCACTCTTATCAAAGTCACCTATGAAGAATCCTACATCTAACATCACACTTAGTGGTCAAAGATTTAATACTTTCCCCCAAACATTGCAAAGAAGCAGGGTAACTACTCTTCTCACTTATATTTAACAGTGTTTTAGAGGACCTAAACTGTGCAATAAGGCAAGAAAAAGAAATAAATACATGCAGTTTGCAAAGGAAGACATAAAACTTATTTATTCACAGACAACATGACTATCTCAGTAAATAATCACCAAGCATCTACAGAATGGCTATTAGAGCTATTAATAAGGTTGTTGTATATAAAGTCGATATACAAAAATCAATTGTAGTTCTATAAAAGAGCAATTGCAAAATCAAATATATAATTTACAACAGCATTAAAAAGATGACTAATTATGTATAAATCTAATTAAGTATGTGCAGGACTTTTACTATGAAAGCTACATGGGAGAGAAATTAAGGAAGATGTAAATACATAGAGATATATATTGTTTTCATGGATCAAAGAATTCAACATACTTAAGATTACAATTCTCTCCAAATTGATTTATAATAGCACTGTTATTCTAAACAAAATTAAAGCTGATAATTAAAATTTATGCAGGAAACAAAAAAAACTTTGGAAAACAAGCATAAATTTGAAAACTCTCAGTTGGCATAGTTACAAGACTTCCTACAAAGCTGCAGTCATCAAGACAATGTGTTACTGAAATAAGAATAGACACATACATCAATGAAACATATTAGAGTCTAGAATTCAAGCTATACATAAATTTTCAATTCATTTGAAAAGATGCTAAGATAACTCATTGGAGATGGGATAGTTTTATCAACAAATAATCCTGGAAAATTTGGACATCCATATTCAATAAAATGAACCCAACTTTTATCTTGCATTGTGTAAAAAAATCTATGCAAAAGAGTTTATGCAACTAAATATACAAAACTTCTAGAAGAAAATTTTGGAAAAAAAATATTTGTGAGCTTGGGGTATGCAAAGATTCCTTAGAACACAAAGTACACAAACTTTGAAAAAAACAAACAAAAAATAAAGCGTTAAAATTAAAACTTTGTACTCTTTGAAAAGCAGTGTTAAAATTAAAAAGCGAGTCACATCTAGGAGAAAATATTTACCAAACAACAATCTGACAAAGAACTTGTGTCCTGAATATAAAAACACCTCTTCTAATTGAAGCTAACAACCCAACTTTTTAAATGTACAAAATATGATGAAATCTAATACCCATTAATGTTAAGAACTCTTAGCAAATTAGGAATTGAGGAGGACTTCCTCAACCTGATAGAGAACATCTACAAAAACACTGGAGCTGACATCGTACTTAATGGTCAAAAACTAGAAGCTGCTAAGATAAGGCAAAAAAACAAGGATATCCCCTCTCATCACTTCTTTTCAAAATCATACCAAAAGTTCTAGCTAATGCAACAAGACAAGAAAAGGAAATAAAAGTTATAGAGATTGAGAAGGAATAAATAAAACTTTTTTCTCAAATAACATGATTTTCTATGTAGAAAATCTAAAGGAATCATGAGAAAACAGCCTGGAAATAATCAGCAATTATATAGTATGGTTGAAGGTTATGAGGTTAATATACAAAAGTCAATCACTTTCTTATATACCAATAAACAAGCAGAATTTGAAATTCAAACACAGTACCACTTAAATAAGCACTTCAAAAAATGAAACATTAGCTATAAATTTTTTAAAATCTATAAGATCTATAAGAACTATAAACTATGATTGAAGAAATCAAAGAGGACTAAATAAATGAAGATATATCCATGTTTATGGATAGGAAGACTCAATACCATAAAGATGTCAGTTTTTCCCAACTTAATCTATAAATTCAGTGCAATCCCAATCAAAATCTCAGTAAGTTATTTTGAAAATATTGACAAAATAATTCTAAAGTTTATGTGAAGACAAAAAGATCCAGAATAGTCAAAATAGCATTAAAGGAGAAGAACAAATTTGGAGGACTGACATTACACAACTGTAAGATTTACTATAAAGCTACAGGAATCAAGACCATGTGGTACGGATGAAAGAGTAGAAAAATATATATAATGGAACAGAATAAAAGCCCAGAAATAGACCCCCATAAATATAGCCAATTGGTCTTTTAAAAAAGGAGCAAAGGCAATAAAACAAAGCAAGGCAGTCTCTTCAAGAAATGTTGCTGGGACAACTGGACATCTACATGCAAAAAAAATGAATGTAGATACAGACTGTTCATGCTTCATATTAATTCAACATGGATCATAGACCTAAATGTAAAACATGAAACTATAAAATTCCTAGAAGATAACATAGGAGAAAATCTACATCACCTTGGGTATGGTGATGCCTTTTTAGATGTAACACCAAAGGCACAATCCATGAAAGAAATAATAGATGAATTAAATTTCATTAAAGTTAAAAAATGTATGCTCTGTGAAGGACAACTTCAAGATAATTAGAAGACAAGTCACAGACTAGGAGGAAAGATTTGCAAAAGACACATTTTATAATGGACAGTTATCTAAAAAAATACAACTCTTACAACTCAATAATAATAATAAAAAAATCTACCCAATTAAAAAAATGGACCAAATACCTTAACAGACAGCTTAACAAAGAAGATACACAGATGGCAAATAAGCGCATGAAAAGATGTCCCACATCATATGTCATTAGGAAAATGCAAATTAAAACAATGAGTTACCACAACACACCTATTAGAATGTCCAAAACTGGAACATTGATAATGGCAAATGATGGTGGGTATGTGGAGCAACAGGAAGTCTCAGTAATGGCTGGTGGGAACGCAAAATGGCACAGCCACTTTGGAAGACAGTTTGGTGGTTTCTTCAAAAAACTAAACATACTGTCACCATAGGGTCCACCAATCATACTCCTTGCCTAAGTTGTAAACTTAAGTCTACACAAAAACCTTCACATAGGTGTTTACAGCAGCTTTATTCATAATTGTCAAAATTTAGAAGCAACCAAGATTTCCTTCAGTAGGTGAATGGATAAATAAATTGTGGTACATCCAACCATTGGAATATTATTCAGTGCTAAAAAGAAATGTGATATCAAGCCATGAAAAGACATGGAAGAAACTTAAATGAATATTAGTGAAAGAAGCCAATATGAAAAGAAGCCAATATAATATATACTGTATGATCCCAACTATATGACATTCTGGAAAAGGGGAAACTATGGAGACAGTAAAAAATAACAGTGGTTGCCAGGGGGTAGGTGGGAGGGAAGGATGAACAGGGGCACCCAGAGGACTTTTAGAGCAGTGAAACTATTCTATATGATACTATAATGGTTGATACATTATATATTTTTCAAACCCATAAAATGTACAACACTAAGAGTGAACCCTCATGTAAACTATGTACTTTAGGTGATAGTGCTGTGTAGGTTCATGTATTGTAAGAAATATACCATTGTGGTATAGGATGTTGATTGTGGGAGAGGCGGTGCATGTGTGGGGTAGGGAATATATGGGAATTCTCTGTACTTTCTGCTCAGTTTTGCGATGATCCTAAAACTGGTCTAAAAAATAAAGCCTAGTAATTAAAAAAAAAGGACAAAATATTTAGAGACACTTTACCAAAGAGATGAATGGCAAATAAACGCTGAAAATATATTAAATACTATTGATCATTAAGGAAATGCAAGTTAAAACAACAATTAGATATTTCTACATACCTATAAGAAAGGCTCAAATTTTAAAAACCAAAGGCCATAGAAAATGCTAGTAAGGTTGTGGAATAAGTGGAAATTCCATATATTGGTTGTAGGAAGGCAGAGTGGTGTAGCCACTGTGCAAGCAGTTTAGCAGCTTCTTATAAAGTTAAACGTACAACTTCCATGAGACATAGTAATCTCAGAAATAAAAGCACATGTTCAAAACTAGAGTTGTATATGAATATTTATAGTTACTTTATATGTAACTGATCAAAGCTGGAAACAACTCAAATATCCAAAAACCAATGAATAGCTAAACAAAGTGTTGTATATTCATACAATAAAATGCTATTCATGGATAAAAAGGAACAAACTCCTGATACATGCAACAGTATGGAAAAATCTCAAAAGCATATGCAAAGGGAAAGAAGCCATACAGAGAAGGCTATATACTGTATGATCTACTGACATTCAAGAAAAGATACAACTATAAAAGAAATCAGATCAGCGGTTTCCAGAGACTGGGAATGATAGGAGGTAAGTATCTACAAAGTGGCATATGGGATCTTTTGAGGTTGATAGAAATGTTCTTTCTCAATGGGGTACAAATGTCTGGTACCAATTCTAGTGTGGGAGAGGAGGTTCCCCACACCAACAAGCAATTCTCCGGACACCAGCTGAGTGTCCTATAATTCAACTCAATCCTGACACTATCTATGGGGAGATAACATCAGATTCTACAGGATAAGGGTTCAGTCCTCTAGACTGCCCCCTGCCCCCCCAACTCACACTCACATTTCAGATGCCAGTTGCAAGCCCAGGTTGTTATCTGTACTAGTGATCAACTGGTTAAAATCAGACGGTTCCCGAGATCCCACTCCTCGGGTTTGATTAATTTGCTAGAGCAGCTCACAGAACTCAGAGGAACAGTCTACTCATTAGATCACCAGTTTATTATAAAGGGATATAACTCAGGAAAAGTCAGATGGAAGAGATGCATAGGACAAGGTACAGGGAAATTATGTGGAGCTTTCATGCCCTCTCCCCAAATCTCCATGAGTTCATTGACCCAGAAGTTCTCCAAACCCTACCTTTTGGGTTTTTATGGAGGCTTCTGAACAGGGTCTTGATTGATTAAATCATTGACCATAGGCAACTGATTCAACCTCTAGTCCATCTCCCCCTACTAGAGGTTGAGGCGGGTGGTTACTGAAAGTTCCAACCCTCTAATCAGCTGGTTGGTTCCCCCGGCAACCAGCCACTATTCTAGAGGAACCTAAGGGCTTTCTAAATGTCAACGATTAACATAATAAAAGACAACTTTATAGCTCTTAATACAAGAAATTCCAGGGGTTTTAGGAGCTCTGTGCCAGGAATGGCATCAAAGACCAAATATGTATTTCTTATTATAAATCACAATATCACAGGGTGATCATAGGATTGTATGGATTTGTAAAAACTCATCAAACTGGACACCTAGAGAGAGTGGGTTTATTTACATATGAATTACGCCTTAAGAAACCCGACTTTAAAAATAATTTATAGTGCATAAAAACTCATGTCTTATTCTTCATTGTAATATTTCAAAAACTTGAGCGTGAATAAAATGCCAAGTTCATCCAACAACCAACTGGCACATTCCAACTAGATCAACAAACATTGCTTCTAATGTACGTTTGAATGATTGATCTTTTTCTTTCACTAATCTTGATTTATATATTTTTCATATTAATTTGATCAAATTTTCTACTTTTAATTGACTAGAAAGGGCACTTCAACAAAGGCTATTGAATTTTCTAGAAAACATTTGACTCTTCTAGAAACAATCACTATCCTCCCCACTTTCCCCAACATAAAGCCACAACAAAAGAAATAAACATTTAATAAAACAAAGAAATCATTTCATTAAAGAGGTTTAAAAACTCTTACATCTTTACTGAGTCTATTAATATGTTCTCAATGAATAAATCCTTCACATTTCTTCTTCTACTTTAATTGAGCACCAGTCCCAAAAGTCATCAGAAAAAAGGAAGTTAGTGTTAGCCATCTTCCAATTTTATTGCAATTCAAGTCATTAATCCTCCACACACCTTTTGAAATAATCAACTTTGTCAAGGATTTCAGGCCTGTGGAAGTAAGTATTGAGTTAAAGGAGCACATTCTGCCCTATTCACGATTACCACATAGAGAATTTACTGGGTTTCGGAAAAGGCAACTTGGAAAAATCTTATTACATGTTTATTATCACCAAATGAATATATGTTTTCAACTATGATCATGCATTCATATCTTCATAGTTGTGCAGGCTTAAGTTTTTTCATGCCTTAATTGAAAAACCCTTTGTCATCAAAACACCTAATGAATAAAAATGTCATAGCCTGCCTGAAAAATCATGCTTTGATGCATTAAACATAATTTGTTCTTCTTAGAATTTGGATCCATATTTTTACCATGACTATCAGCATCAATTATAGTTGACATTTTCTTTTTGCACAGAATTTCTGTCATATATTAAGAAAAAATCGTTAGTTCTGATGATATGATGAGAAGCAAACAACTAACTAACATTATAAATTATTTCTAATGGTTTTAAAAATAAATTTAATAAGGATGATATTTTCTTCAGTAACCATGGTAAAGGAGAAATCATTTTCCCCACTGGAAGGATTAAATTTCCAAGCAAACATCTCCAAATCCCACAGGGAAGTGTCCCTATAGCCTTATAAAATAGGATATTCTAGCCACTTGTACTGATTTATGTGGAATAAACTGAAATGTACTTTTAAATATAAGTTAAAAATAACAAACATTATTCAGTTTGAAAAATGATCTCTTAAATGATATTCTAATTATGACCTTTTTGTCTACCTTGCTTATAAAACTTTTCTTTAGTAAAATTTGAATGTTTTTCATTTTGACTCAGATGGTTTAAATTGAGGTATTTGCTAAATAAGGAAGAAATATTTCTTAAATGTTTGGAGATACTGCTATTTAGGTAATAACACTGATCTTTCTTATGATCTTTCAGGCCAATAAATAATGGCATGCAAAAACTACAGGAAGAACTTCAGGCATTTCTTATCATATTTTTGACCAGATGCTACAGATCAAAGAAGTGGCATCCACAGTTGAGATGGATAATCAAGGTAAATTTTAGCATGCAATGAACAAATTCCCTGTGATGGAAGATACATTTTTCTTCTGTCCCCTCCAATTGAAGAAAGAGTCTGCTGTTTACATGTTTCACAGAATAGAAGGGTAAAATCACAACTATTATTTAATAAATTTAATAAATGAATGTGTACAGAATGACAATTGATTCATAAAATAATCTTTTTCAAAGGTAAAAGAAGATAAAAGTTATTAATAAAATGAATAATCAAGCTTTTTATAGTGTGATTATCAAAAAGTATAATAATGAACATCTCAAGGCATAAAAAATACTATTACTTATCTGGACAAACAAAATATCTTTAAAATCTAGGTAAAGTGGTATATTACAAATCTTTTTTTAAAAAGATTTTTTAGGGCACCAAATTCATCTAAGTTTTGGAAATTTTTTCTGTTAAGTAATGAGTAATATTGATGATATTTCACTATTTATCTCTTTAATATTCTGAAGACTTAAATCTTTGTTGAAAGACAGAGACCAAGATATCAACTTTATGATTAAAATAAATTGAAGCCTCTGCTTTTCCTAGGAGGAACAGAGAGGTTTCCTATCAGTTATATTTGTGGAATCATCAGTGACAAAAAGGCTGAGATTTGTATTTCATACCTGCAAGCTATAGGGTAAAGAAAGTCTTTGGTAAAGGGGACATTGTATCTTTGTCAAGAAACTTCAGATGCAACCTGGACATTTGTCTTTATCTTCTTTTTCTGTATAAAGAGGTCATTAGGATTCCACATAGTATCTAAGATAGCATTATTAAATATTTTTGTAATCTATAATATTCAGGGCCTTATTTTCTTATTTGGAATATTTGGGAGTAAAATATTGTATGTCAGAAGTAGGAAGTTCTGTTATACCTCTTTTTTTTTTTTTTTTAATGAAAGCGTCTTTATTTATTTATTTATTTATTTTTGGCTGTGTTGGGTCTTCATTTCTGTGCTAGGACTTTCTCTAGTTGCGGCGAGCAGGGGCCAATCTTCATCGCGGCGCGCGGGCCTTTCACTGTCGCGGCCTCTGCTGTTGCAGAGGACAAGCTCCAGACGCGCAGGCTCAGTAGTTGTGGCTCACGGGCCTAGTTGCTCCACGGCATGTGGGATCTTCCCAGACCAGGGCTCGAACCCATGTCGCCTGCATTGGCAGGCAGATTCTCAACCACTGCGCCCCCAGAGAAGCCCCTGTTATACCTCTTTCATGTTGCTTCATAGTGACGAATAGAATAATCCCTAAGGTGTGATGCTCACAAACTCTCTGTCTCTCTGTCTCTCTCTCTCTCTCTCTCACACACACACACACACACACACACACACACACACACACACACACAGAGGATTGCTTACTTCACCTGTAAAGTCTTGCTTTTTTTTTTTTTTTTTTTAACTTCCCCTTTCCTCTTTTACGTAACAGTCTTCTTTGGTCTTACCTCAATTTTAATAAGACTTTAGAATTTTTATTTTCACTCTTTGAAAAAGAAAGTAATGATGCTACTTAAATATTTTCAACACACTTGAAAACTAATAAAACTGCAATTTAAAATAAAAGTTGAAGTTGAATTTTCATAAGACATAGTGATCCTCTTATTATCTTCAGTTAGTGGAATCACAACAATTATTTTTTATAGCACAGAAATATTTTTTCTGTACTAAAATTTTATTCAAGGCAAGGATTAGAGTTACTTTTTCACCTAAAGCTCTATATTAATTAAGAATGAATATATACCAGAAACATAAAAATACTAATCAAGTTCTTTCAGATAAGGAAAGAGGTGCTAAAATATTGACTATGTAAGTTCTCTTTTTACTTGTAGTTTTAGGTATTAAAAATGTTAATTGAATCTATTCAGTATTCCCAAGTACCAGCTTCTATTTGTTATCGGGAACTAATACCCTGAAAGTTAAGAGTCAAAGCAATACAGATTATTTACTACTGAGAAAGTTATCAGCCTAATAGTAATACCATAAAATACAAAAACAAATTTCTAATTTGTATTAATTCACTAGTGGTGGGATAGCATCGATTTCATCTCTACATACCCAAATAAGTTGAATCCCTTTGCAATTCACAAAAGTAGGAACTATCTATATACCTACCCAATATTTTTCATGTCAGAGATACTTACATAATGATCAAACATTGAACTTCATTATTTAAATCACTCATGGTTAAAAGAAAATAGCAGAAGAGGAATCTTACGTATCTTTGAAATATTTAACAGATAAAATTAAATAAAAGCAAGAGTTTATTTGTCTTCTTCTTCTTTTTTTTAATTGAAGTATAGTTGCTGTACAATATTATATAAGTTACAGGTGTACAATATAGTGAATCACAATTTTTAAAAGTATTCTTGACTCTTTTGTCATAAATTAATTGACCATAAGTGCATGGGATTATTTCTGAGCTCTCTATCCTGTTCCATTGACCTATGTGTCTGTTTTTGTGCCAGTACCATACTGTTTTGATTATTGTAGCTTTGTAGTATAGTCTGACGTCAGGGAGCATGCTTCCTCCAGCTCTTTTCTTCTTTCTCAAGATTGTTTTAGCTATTTGGGGTCTTTTGTGTTTCCATACAAATTTTAAATTATTCATTCTAGTTCTGTGGAAAATGGCCTTGGCATTTTGATAGGGATTGCATTAAATTTGTAGATTGCCTTAGTTAATATGGTCATTTTAACAATATTGATTCTTCCAATCCAAGAACATAGTATACCTTTCCATCTATTTGTGTTGTCTTCAGTTTCTTTCATTAGTGTGGTGAGAGTGGGCACCCTTGTTTTTTTCCTGATCTTAGAGGAAATACTTTCAACTTTTCAAAATTGAGTTAGCTGTGTGTTTGTCATATATGGCATTTATTTATTTATTTATTTATTTATTTATTGGCCACTTACAACATGTGGGATCTTAGTTCTTTGATGAGGAATCAAACCCGTGCCCCCAGGAGTGGAAGTGTAGAGTCCTAACCACTGGACCATCAAGGAATTCCCTGGCCTTTATTATGTTGAGGTATATTCCCCCTATCCTCACTTTCTGGAGAGCTTTTTTTTTTTTTTTACCATAAATGGATGTTGAATTTTATAAAAAGCTTTTTCTGCATCTACAGAGATGATCATATGGTTTTTATTCTTCAATTTGTTGATGTGGTGTATCACATTGATTGACTTGTAGATATTGAAAAATCCTTTCATTTCTGGGATAAATCCCACTTGATCATGGTATATAATCCTTTCACTGTATTGTTGGAGTCACTTTGCTAATATTTCGTTGAGGATTTTTGTGTCTATATTCATCAGTGATATTGGTCTATGTTCTTTTTTGTGATGTCTTGGTCTAGTTTTGGTATCAGAGTGATTCTGGCCTCATAGAATGAGTTCAGAAATGTTCCTTACTCTGCAATTTTTTGAAATAGTTTCAGAAGGATAGATGTTAATTCTTCTTTAAATGTTTGGTAGAATTCACCTATGAAGCCATCCAGTCCTGGGCTTTTGTTTGTTGGAAGTTTTGTAATTACTGATTCAATTTCATTACTGGTACTTGGTCTGCTCACATTTTCTATTTCTGTCTGGTTCAGTCTTGGGAGATTGTACCTTTCTAAGAATTTGTCCTCTAGATTGTCCAATTTATTGGCGTGAGGTTGCTCTTAATAGTCTCTTACGATCCTTTGTGTTTCTGTGATGTCAGTTGTAACCTCTCCTTTTTCATTTCTGATTTTATTGATTTTAGCCCTCTCTCTTTTTTTCTTGATGAGTCTGGCTAAAGGTTTATGCATTTTGTTTATCTTTTCAAAGAACCAGTTTTATATCTGTTTTTCAAAGGAGGGCAAGTCTAATACCAACTGTTCTGTCTTAGCCAAAAACAAACATAGGCCCTCATCTTAAATTTTTAACGGTATCCGTCCAAAATCCCTAGAGTTTAGGAATTTGGGTTAGTGATTGATGAGTTTTAGCTATGTATAATATTGAAAATATAGGCACAATTCTTTTCCCTTCCTTGTATCCACAACTTTTAAGTGTGCCTTTGCAATTCTTCTCTTCAAGAGCTGTAATCTATGCTAGATTTGTGATGTGATTTAATTGTAGAATGCTGGAAAAGTGATGCCATTCCAGGTGTGAAACTAAACTCAAGAGGCCTTGTGCTAATCTGTTCTCTCTTTTGAAAACCTGCCATCATCTTGTTAACAAGCTTGAGCTAGGCATTTGGATAAGAAAAGTGACTCTGCCACCACAGCTGACAGTCAGTCAGCTACTATACATGTGAATAAGGCCATCCTGAACCTGGCTAGCTCCCAGTTCATTTGCCAGCTGACCAAAGACACATGAACAAACACGGATAAAATCAGCTGATTCTGAACCAGATCATAAGAACTGCCCAGCTGATCCATAAGCTTGTGAACAATAATAAATAATTATTGCTTTGAGTCATTATGTTCTGGGATGGTAAACAGAAATTTATTGTCTTACAGTTCTGGAGGCTAGAGGTCTGAAACCAATGTGTTGTCCAGGTCATGTTCCCTCTGAAACCCATAAAGACAGTCTTCCTTGCCTCTTGCAGCTTTCTGGTGGTTTGCCAGCAGTCTTTGACATTCCTTGGCTTTCAATTGCTTAACTCCAATCTTTGCTTTCTTCTTCACAAAGCGTTCTTCCTGTGTGTGTCATATGGCAATCTTCTAACAAGGACATCAGTTATATTGGGTTATGAGCACACTCTATTACTCTCTAACCTCATCTTAACTAGTTGCACCTTCAATGACCCTATATCCAAATAAAGACATAATCTGAGGTATTGGGTGTTAAGAAATCAAAATATCTTTTTTTTTCAGCACTTAAAAGTCCTATAGCTATTATCACATCCGACACATTCCCTCTAAGATCCAGGACAAACCAAGGGTATATAATCTCTCTTGGAAGATTCAACAGTCTAGTGGAAATACTATATCACTAGTTATACCAGTGTTACTTTTAAGAAAAAGAAATAAAAATCATGAAATCAGAAAAGAAGATAAAATGTCCCTCTTCACAGATGAAGTGATATTTATGTAGAAAAGCCTAAGGAAGCAACAACAATGACAAATTACTAAAGCTATTAAGAGTTTAGTGAGGTCTCAGAATTCATGGTCAATTAAAAAAAATCAATTGTATTCCTACACAATAGAAAAAAAAATTGAAAAATAAACTTAAAACAATTTCATTATAACAGTATAAAATATAAAATATTAAAGAATAAACTTAAAAAACATATGCAAATCTATACAACAAAAACTATAAACTATGGCTGAGAAAAATTTAAGATTCTAAATGAAAAAGATATACCATATTCATAGTTTGGAAGATTAGGTATTAAATCTCCACAAATCAATCTAAAATTTACCACCATTACAATTATAAATACAGAAGTCTTTTTTATAGACATAGATAAAATTCTTCTACAATTTAAAATGAAATACTAAAAGCCTAGAATAGCCAAGACAGTTTTGGAAAGGAGGAAAAAATTTGGAGGGCTCAAACTGACTGACTTCAGAAATTACCATGCAACTATAACTACAACAATCTAGGTAGTGTTGTATTGGTGTAATGACAGACAAATAATCAATGGAAAACAAGAGCAAGTCCAGAAATAAACTCTCACTTACACAGTCCATTGATTTTGTAAAAAATATTTATTTATTTGGCTGTACTGGGTCTTAGTTGCAGCATGCGGGATCTTCATTGCAGCATGTGGGATCTTTTAGTTGCGGCATGTGGGATCTTTAATTGTGGCACGTGGGATCTTTTAGTTGAAGCATGCGAACTCTTAGTTGTGACATGTGGGATCTAGTTCGCTGACCAGGGATCGAACCTGGGCCCCCTGCATTGGGAGTGCAGAGTCTTAACCACTGGACCACCAGGGAAGTCCCCACAGTCCACTGATTTTTGCAGCAGAGTAAATCAATGGAGAATGGATAGTCTTTCCAAAAAATGGTGCCTGAATTATTAATATGTTAAAAAACAAGAAACCAAAAAGCTCTAATGCTACCTAATATTGTACACAAAAATTAGTTTGTGATAGATAATAGCCCCAAACACAAAAGCTAAATTCAAAGATCTTCTAGAATAAATCATTGTAGTGTATTTTTGTAGTTGAGGGGCAGGTAATTATTTCTTAGATAGCACGTAGAAAACAACAGATCAGAACAAATAAAGATCAATTCAATTTTTAAAAAATTAATACACAACATCAAGAAAACAAATAAGCAAGCCAGAAACTAGAGAAAAACTGAAAAAAACATATACATGTCAAAGAAATTGGATCCAGAAAATAAATTTCTGTGCCTCAGTAAGATAAACAAATTTAAAAATTTTTGAAGACTTGAAAATACCTCTTGAAAGGAAGATTTGAAGATTGTATTGCAATGTACAATAAACCCATGAAAAAGTACTCAATATCTCTTCAAATAAATGCAAACCAAAACCATAATGAGATATCACAACATGCCCACTAGCATAGCTAAAATTAAAATGTCTATTGATACCAATGTTGGTGGGTATGTGGAACAATGAGGACCTTCATGCATTGCTGAAGAGAGTGCCAAGTTGTATAACTTATTGAAAAATTTATTAGTTTCTTAAAATATCAAACATATACTCACACTAAGATGGAGGAATTGTAACTATCAATAAATTCCTAAGAAAATGAAACAGAGTCCTACAAAAGACTTGTAAGAGAAAGTTCATAGCACTTTTATCTACAGTAACCCCAAAACTGAAGAAAACACAAATGTCTATGAAAAATAGAATGCATTAAAGAGTAATGGAATATACATATAATAAGATACTGTATAGCTATAAAAAGGCAATGCCAATTGATACGTGAAGTAATATAGATGAAATTCACAATCACTATGAGCCAAAGAAGCCAGACACAAAAGAATATACATTTGTCTCCTCAAGGGATAATATCTTTATGTTCTTATTTTGAACTTGGACAGAACTTTGTGTTTGCCTCAATAAATAGATTATAATAATAGTGATAGGCTGCTGAGGTGGAGCGATTTCCTGCCTTATCTGAGGTTCAGAGGCAAAAATATATTGCTGGCTCTTTCCGCTGGCCTAATAGATGGCAGGTGGCAGTTTGTGTGGGCACCGAGTCATAGTTCCCCACTAGTTTTTTAAAGCTTATGAAGAATCATTATCTCCATGTTAAAGATGAAGAAACTGAGAATGGGACATAATATGACTTGCCAATTAATCATCCTAAGTGCTTCCATGGACCCCTGATTGCTACTTGAGGAGAACTGCCCTGTGAATTTGACTGACGAACAACTGCGATGTAAGCAGCTGTGTGGCTGACAGCATCTTGGTACTCCAGCCTGGAGTTAGGCCTGAGCCTCGGAGGTGGGAGAGATGAGTTCAGGACATTGGATCACCAGAGACCTCCTGGCCCCATGTAATATCAATCAGCGAGAATACTGCCAGAGATCTCCATCTCAACGCTAAGATCCAGCTCCACCCAACAGCCAGCAAAGTCCAATGCTGGATGCCCCATGCCAAACAACTAGCAAGACAGGAATACAACCCCACCCATTAACAGAGATGCTGCCAAAATCATACTAAGTTCACAGACACCCCAAAACACACCACTGGAAGTGGCCCTTCCCACCAGAAAGACAAGATCCAGACCCACCCACCAGAACACAGGCACCAGTCCCCTCCACCAGCAAGCCTACACAAGCCACTGAAACAACCTTACACACTAGGGGCAGACACCAAAAACAATGGGAACTATGAACCTGCAGGCTGTGAAAAGGAGACCCCCAAACACAGTAAGTTAAACAAAATAAGAAAACAGAGAATTATGCAGCAGATGAAGGGGCAAGGTAAAAACTCACCAGACCAAACAAATGAAGACAAAATAAGCAGTCTATCTGAAAAAGAATTCAGAGTAATGATAGTAGAGATGATCCAAAATCATGGAACTAGAGTGGAGAAAATACAAGAAATGTTTAACAAGGACCTAGAAGAACTAAAGAACAAACAAAAGATGAGGAACAAAACAATAAGTGAAATTAAAAATTCTCTAGAAGGGATCAATAGCAGAATAAGTGAGGCAGAAGAATGAATAAGTGACCTGCAAGATAAAACAGTGGAAATAACTACCTCAGAGCAGAATAAAGAAAAAAGAATGAAAAGAATTAAGGACATTCTAAGAGACCTCAGGGACAACATTAAATGCACCAACATTCGAATTATAGGGGTCCCAGAAGAAGAAGAGAAAAAGAAAGTGTCTGAGAAAATATTTGAAGAGATTAGAGTTGAAAAATTCTCTAACATGGGAAAGGAAATAGTCACTCAAGTCCAGGAAGCCCAGAGAGTCCCATACAGGATAAATCCAGGGAGAAACATGCCCCAGACACATATTAATCAAACTATCAAAAATTAAATAAAAGAAAAAACATTAAAAGCAGCAAGAGAAAAGCAACAGATAACATACATGGGAATCCCCATAAGGTTAACAGCTGATCTTTCAACAGAAACTCTGCAAACCAGAAGGGAGTGCAGGATGTATTTAAAGTGATAAAAGGGAACAAACTACAACCAAGATTTGTCTACCCAGCAAAGATCTTATTGAGATTCAACAGAGAAATTAAAACCCTTACAGACAAGCAAAAGGTAGGAGAATTCAGCACCACCAAACCAGCTTTACAACAAATGCTAAAGGAACTTCTCTAGTCAGGAAACACAAGAGAAGGAAAATACCTACAAAAAAGAAACCCACAACAATTAAGAAAATGGTAATAGGAAAATACATATAGTTAATTACCTTAAATGTAAATGGATTAAATGCTCCAACCAAAAGACATAGACTGGCTGAATGGATACAAAAACAAGAACCATATATATGCTGTCCTTAAGAGACCCACTTTAGACCTAGGAACACATACAGACTGAAAGTGAGGGGATGGAAAAAGATATTCCATGCAAATGGAAATCAAAAGAAAGCTGGAGTAGCAATCCTCATAACAAACAAAATAGACTTTAAAATAAAGACTATTAAAAGAGACAAAGAAGGACACTACAAAATGATAAAGGGATCATTCCAGGAAGAAGATATAACAATTGTAAATATTTATGCACCCAGTGTAGGAGCTCCTCAATACATAAGGCAAATGCTAACAGCCATAAAAGGGGAAATCAACAGTAACATAATAATAGTAGGGGACTTTAACCCCCCACTTACACCAATGGACAGATCAACCAAAATGAAAATAAATAAGGAAACACAAGCTTTAAATGACACATTAAACCAGATGGACTTAAATGATATTTATAGCACATTCCATCCAATAACAACAGAATACACTTTCTTCTCAAGTGCTCATGGAACATTCTCCAGGATAGATCACATCTTGGGTCACAAATCAAGCCTTGGTAAATTTAAGAAAATTGAAGTATCAAGTATCTTTTCCAACCACAATGCTATGAAACTAGATATTAATTATAGAAAAAAACTGTAAAAAATACAAACACATGGAGGCTAAACAATATGCTACTAAATAACCAAGAGATCACTGAAGAAATCAAAGAGGAAATCAAAAAATATGTAGAAATAAATGAAGATGAAAACATGACAGCTGAAAACCTATGGGGTGCAGCAACAGCACTTCTAAGAGGGAAGTTTATAGCAATACAATCCCACCTCAAGAAACATCTCAAATAAACAACCTGACCTTACACCTAAAGCAATTAGAGAAAGGAGAAGAGCAACAGCAAATAAAACCCTAAAGTTATCAGAAGGAATGGAATCATAAAGATCAGATCAGGAATAAATGAAAAAGAAATGAAGGAAAAATTGCAAAGATCAATAAAACTAAAAGCTGGTTCTTTGAGAAGATAAACAAAGTTGATAAACCATTAGCCAGACTCATCAAGGAAAAAAGGGAGAAGACTCAAATCATCAGAATTAGAAATGAAAATGGAGAAGTAAAGACTGACACTGCAGAAATACAAAGGATCATGAGAGATTACTACAAGCAACTATATGCCAATAAAATGGAAGAAATGGACAAATTCTTAGAAAAGCACAACTTTCCGAGACTGAACCAGGAAGAAATAGAAAATATAAACAGACCAATCACAAGCACTGAAATTGAAACTCTGATTTAAAATTTTCCAACAAACAAAAGCCCAGGACCAGATGGCTTCACAGGTGAATTCTATCAAACATTTAGAGAAGAGCTAACATCTATCCTTCTCAAACTCTTCCAAAATATAGCAGAGGGAAGAACACTCCCAAACTTATTTTACGAGGCCACCATCACCCTGATACCAAAACCAGAGATGTTACAAAAACAGAAAGCTGCAGGCCAATATCGCTGATGAACATACATGCAAAAATCCTCAACAAAATACTAGCAAACAGAATCTAGCAGCACATTAAAAGGATCATACACCATGATCAAGTGGGATTTATCCCAGGAATGCATGGATTCTTAAATATATGCAAATCAATCAGTGTGATACACCATATTAACAAATTGAAGAATAAAAACCATATGATCATCTCAATAGATGCAGAAAAAGCTTTCGACAAAATTCAACACCCATTTATGATTAAAACTCTCTAGACTGTAGGCATAGAGGGAACCTATCTCAACATAATAGAGGCCATATATGACAAACCCACAGCCAACATCATTCTCAATGGTGGGAAAACTAAAACCATTTCCTCTAAGATCAGGAAAAAGACACGGTTGTGTGCTCTCACCACTATTATTCAACATATTTTTGGAAGTTTCAGCCACAACAATCAGAGATGAAAGAGAAATAAAAAGAATCCAAATCGGAAAAGGAGAAATAAAACTGGCACTGTTTGCAGATGACATGATACTATACAGAGAGAATCCTAAAGATGCTACCAGAAAACTACTAGAGCTAATCAATGAATTTGGTAGAGTAGCAGGATACAAAATTAATGCAGAGAAATCTCTTGCATTCTTATACACTAATGATGAAAAATCTGAAAGAGAAATTAAGGAAACACTCCCACTACCATTACAACAAAAATAATAAAATGCATAGGAATAAACCTACCTAAGTAGACAAAAGACCTGTATGCAGAAAACTATAAGACACTGATGAAAGAAATTAAAGATGATACAAACATATGGAGAGATATACCATGTTCTTGGAATGGAAGAATCAACATTGTTATAATTACTATACTACCCAAAGCAAGCTACAGTCAATACAATCCCTATCAAACTATCAATGGCATTTTTCACAGAACTAGAACAAAAAATTTTACAATTTGTATGGAAACACAAAAGACCCGGAATAGCCAAAGCAATCTTGAGAAAGAAAAATGGAGCTGGAGGAATTAGGCTCCTGGACTTCAGACTATACTGCAAAGCTACAGTAATCAAGACAATGTGGTACTGGAATAAAAACAGAAATATAGATCAATGGAACAGGATAGAAAGCCCAGAGATAAACCTATGTACATATGGTCACCTTATCTTTGATAAAGTAGGCAAGAATATACAGTGGAGAAAAGACAGACTCTTCAATAAGTGATGCTGGGAAAACTGGACAGGTACATGTAAAAGAATGCAATTAGACCACTTTCTAACACCATACACAAAAATAATCTCAAAATGGATTGAAGACCTAAATGTTAGGCAAGACGGTATAAAACTCCTAGTGGAAAACATAGGCAGAACACTCTATGACATAAATCACAGCAAGATCCTTTTTGACCCACCTCCTAGAGAAATGGAAATAAAAACAGAAATAAACAAATGAGACCCAATGAAAGTTAAAAGTTTTTGCACAGCAAAGGAAACCATAAACTGGACAAAAAGACAACCCTCAGAATGGGAGAAAATATTTGCAAATGAAGCAACTGACAAAGCATTAATCTCCAAAATTTACAAGCAGCTCATGCAGCTCAATATCAAAAAAACAAACAACCCAATCCAAAAATGGGCAGAAGACCTAAATAGACATTTCTCCAAAGAAGATATACAGACTGCCAACAAACACAAGGAAGGATGCTCAACATCACTCATCATTAGAGAAGTGCAAATCCAAACTATAATGAGGTATCACCTCACACCAGTCAGAATGGCCATCATCAAAAATATCTATAAACAATAAATGCTGGAGAGGGTGTGGAGAAAACAGAACCCTCTTGCACGGTTGGTGGGAATGTAAATTGATACAGCCACTATGGAGAACAGTACGGATGTTCCTTAAAAAAATTAAAAATAGAACTACCATATGACCCAGAAATCCCACTACTGGACATATACCCTGAGAAAACCCTAATTCAGAAAGAGTCATGTACCCCAATGTTCATTGTAGCACAATTTACAATAGCCAGGACATGGAAGCAACCTAGGTGTCCATCGACAGATGAATGGATGAAGAAGATGTGGCATATATATGTACAATGGAATATTACTCAGCCATAAAAATAAATGCAACTGAATTATTTGTAGTGAGGTGGATGGACCTAGAATCTGTCATACAGAGTGAAGTAAGTCAGGAAGAGAAAAACAAATACTGTATGCTAACCCATATATATATATATATATATATATATATATATATATATATATATATATATATATGGAATTAAAAAAAATGGTTCTGATGAACCTAGAGGCAGGACAGGAATAAAGACACAGATGTAGAGATTGGACTTGAGGACACAGGGAGGGGGAAGGGTACACTGGGACAATGTGAGAGAGTGGTAGTGTATATATGGATCTATATACACTACCAAATGTAAAATAGATAGCCAGTGGGAAGCAGCTGCATATAGCACAGGGAGATCAGCTCTATGCTTTGTGACCACCTAGAGGGGTTGGATAGGGTGGGTGGGAGGGAGATGCAAGAGGGAGGAGATATGGGGATATATGTATACATATAGCTGATTCACTTTGTTATACAGCAGAAACTAACACAACATTGTAAGGGAATTATACTCCAATAAAGATGTTAAAATAAAATAAAATTCTTATTTCTCTCAAAAAAAAAAAAAAGTGATACAGTGTGATTTCTGAAGCTAGATCATAAAAGTTCCATTCACTTCTACGTTACTCTCCTGGAACTTGGTCTTGGAACCTACCAACAATACTGAGGAAATCCAAGCAGGCTTTGGAGAAGAACTGAATTCTCAGCCCACATTGTCAGATGAGCTCATAGGTGATGACACCAACTTGCTAGGCAGGTGAATACTTGTTCTGAAAGTATATCCCCATACTTCAGTGAAGCTGCCCTAATTGACGTTGTTCAAAGCAAAATGGAGCCATTCCTGCTGACCTATTTTCAAATTGCCAATTTGCAAAGAAAGTAAATTGTTGTGGTTGTTTCAGGCTGCTAAGTTTTAGAGTTACCTAATATACATCTGCAGCACTTGTAACACATTCTGGTGCAGGAAGTAGGGTGCCAGTGTAACCAAAACATAAAATATGCAGATTTGGCTTTGGGTCTGTGCAGTGAGTTGAAGCTAAAATGAATTTGAAGAGCATTTGCAAAGGGTAAAGGGACTAGAGAAGGCCGCAGGTGAAAGGGGAAAAAAGGAATATATTACTGGAAACCAGAGGAAAGAGTCCCTTATTATTCAGTGGTGGAATGTTTGGCAACAGTGTTCGCTTTGATTGTGTTAGTTATAGGGACGATGTATGCTAGAGAGATTTCCAAGAATAGTATTGCAAGTGCCCCTTGGCTGCTTCTAACTTCCTATGATCAAATGTGAGAAGAGGAAGGTGTTCTAAGAATAAACTGTTACATATATTAGAACCAGGACTTTCTGGTACACAAATTTCTTATTTCTGGCCTCTCCAGATGGCAGACAATTCTCAAATTAAATAAGAGTATCAGGCTAAAGATTAAAGCCAGAGCCGGTCCTCTACAGATCTTAAGGGTGTGGTCCCACAGCAGTCTCAAAGGGAACCTAAGATATAGTAGGGCTTACCTCGAAGCAAATTGTTGGTGTTACTCTTGTCTAATTGAGTGTATTTTTAAATTGATACATAAGAAATCCACAAGGTTTTTAAAAGAGTTGTAGCAGGTGGTACTGAAAGGAAGAGAGGCTGTACAAAATGGAAAGAGGCTTTTGGACCCCCAAACTTTTTTGAGCAGGAAGCAGGCTGGGCTGCCTACTCAGTTGCAAACATGGTCTACTCATTGGGGAAAAGTATGGATGGCTCAGAAAGCAGACTCAAGAGCCTAGAGAATGGTGGGAGCCACAGAGAACAAATTCTAGTAATATGATTGAGCCTTAATCAAGGAAATGGCAACATGTGTCTGACCGGATTGAAAAATTGCTCTGGGCAAGTGACTACTGTGAGTCTTCTGTTTCCTCCTTTTAAATGGATGGGATTGTAGCAGTTATCCTATGCTATTCCTCCATTGTTCTTTGATATATGGGCATCAGATAATGTGTCTTAGTTCACAGCTATTCATACGGAATAGAATAGATCTCAAGGAGCTGTGCTAACATGGGAGGGAGAGAAAGGCAGAGAGAAGGAAAAAGTAAGTAAAGGTATAAGAAACTACCCTAGACTATTCTTGCAACTTTTTTTTTGAGTTTTAAGTTATATTTAAACATAAATGCTTGCAAAAATAATAAAGTAAGCAGAAGTGAATTATGGAGTCATGCCCACTTCCATTCTCTCCAAAATCTCTGATCTCTCTTTCCTCATGAACTCATCTCAGCTGCTCCAGCTCTTACTTTTCTCTGAGCAAAAAAGTAATAAATTTATATAATTCAGCATTAGGGATAAACTGCCTCTTCACATTTAATAATATGTATCCTCTCATTTGTGCTGATCTTTGCTGTCTACCCAGGGAAGATGAAACAACTCAATAGTAAAGGCAGGACTCTGCGTATAACTCTCATCTCTTCCTCTAACTGGCTCTACAATCCTAGTAGGTTATTTTAATCTTCATGTCTTTCAGGTCCCTTATCTATAACTTAGAGATAATGTTGGTAAATTTACTTCCTCATTGGATAGCTATGAGGATTAAGTGAGGCTAAAGAATGTTAAAAAGTTTCCTATGGGTGCTCATTAAGTGTTACCTATTATCATTATTTTCAATACAAAGGCTTTAAACTCTTTGAGAATAAAGATCCCCTCTTAGACATTTGATTCTGCAGAGAGCACATGAAAATTCTGACTACATAATTGTATTCCATAAATGCATGATTGATCAATTAAAGATTTTTTTATTATCCAAATCTATAACAAATGCAAAGAGTAATATATCGGACATGTTATTTAGTGAAATTATTTTTGTATGGTAAGGATTCAGATAAAGCAATTTTTTTAAAGATATAATTGAAAACAATCCAGGAAAGCATGATTCCAGCTTGTCTCCTACATAGGCATAATGCTGTCTGTTATATAGAGTACATATAATCAGATTTTACCTGTTTTTAGGAAAAAAGTATTCATATAAGTCAATATATTTTAAAATAAGCTGAAAAAAACTTTAGCTACTAAATTGTCCTTAAATTTCTGAAAAAAATGCTATAGCTAATACATTCAAACTTTCTGTCTACTAACTTGTCCTTTGCTTTCACATTATTCAATTTAGGGGGGAAAATGTCCTTTATTACCCCTGCTGAAACGTCTAGATGCAATTATATATCTTTCCTTTTCACTGCCAAGAATCCATATATATGACATCTATTGCTTCACTATTCACTCTCTACTTAATCTTCTGTAGTCTGAATTTGTCTCCTGGAAACTACCAAAAATGCATTTTAAAGGGTATCTAGGATTTTTCTGAAAGTTTTATCGTAAGTCTCAAGATATGCACACCTTAAATATAGAATTTGAATTAAGGCTTGTAGCAGTATTTCTTTGACTTTTGCATGCCTCATAATAACTTGGGACATTAATTAATAATTCTGATTTATGAAGCCTTAACCCCAGAGATTCTGATTCAGTGATAGTGGGGTGGAACCAGGAATCTAAATTTTTCACAAAATCCAAGGTTATTTTGAAGTATTGCATTCTGCTCTTTGAAGAGACACCACCTTAAAGGAACTGAATAAAACAGAGGGAAAATGAGAAGCTTTCCTATCTGAAAAATTCTCTTCTCTTAGCTTCTTTGATGCTATTATTTTTGTTCTTTTATTTCTAGTGTCCTCCCACTTGATTGTAGCCTTATTGTAAGGACTAGTTCTAAATTTCCTCACATTCTTTTTATTTAAATATTTTTCACATCCACTGATTGAACTATAATATTAATGCAGAATTCTCCTATTTCTTCCTAACTCACCCATATATATATATTTTTTTTCTGTGGTACGCGGGCCTCTCATTGTTGTGGCCTCTCCCGTTGCGGAGCACAGGCTCGGGACGCGCAGGCTCAGCGGCCGTGGCTCACGGTCCCAGCCGCTCCGCGGCATGTGGGATCTTCCCGGACCGGGGCATGAACCCGTGTCCCCTGCATCGGCAGGCGGACTCTCAACCACTGCGCCACCAGGGAAGCCCTCATCCATATCTTTACGTGTGCATTGGCTACTTATGCATTTCAAGTTAATTAGTTTACTTATTTTTGAAAGTGGTTGTAGTTTCCACTTTCTCTTTTTTTCCTGCTTAGTCTCTCATCTTTGGTTACAAAATGCAGCTCATGTTCCCTTGAACATATCACTGACTAACTTTAAGTGGGTTTTATTTGCTACAGGGTGGGAGAGATTGAGGAGATACAGAGTTCTGAGACCACACAGAGTTAAAGAGACACAGCCAAGAATTGAGAGAAATCTGGAAACAAGGAGGAAAGAAATACTCAGATGTTCATTTCCTGTAGGAATCTGAACAACAGTGGAGTTAGATGTTGGGGATCCAAATCCCGGAAAAGACTTGGAAAATACCAGAAACTATACATACTACCAGTAAGGGAATCAAAATATGAACTCAGGTACTAAAAGTGCACAAAGATCCAAGTTTTAGAACTAGAGTGGAGGTTTTGCCAAAGTGAAAGAAGGAAAAGTTTATTTATTTAAACTATGTTTCACTCATCCATTTATTCAGCAAATATTATTGAAATCTACTACACACCTGACATTGTGCAATGGACTAGGAATAGAATCAAAGAGTCTCTGTCCTCAAGAAGTTAAATTCTAAATAAGAAAAGATTTAAACGTAAATCATCAGGATAATTTTGTGATAGTGCTGTGAAGACAATAAAAGGGGGTATGTTGTAGAGTAATTGGGATTGGAGGCTGAGGGGAGAAAAGGACAGGGCTCTGTTAGACAAGATGATCAGGGGAGGTTTCTCTGATGAGTATATGAGCTGAGATATGATTGGCAAGAAATTTCCACCTGGGAGTCATTTGAAGACCCAGAGGCATAGTGTTTGTTGCAAAAGGACAAAGAAATTAATGAGTACAATGTCACTGTGGCCAAAATAAGATTTGAGAATGTGAGGAATCTAAAGAAGGCTGCTGTGGTTGGAGCTTAATGAGTAATGACACAGGAATGGTAGTAAGTCAAGTCAAAAAAGTACTTTGAAGTTAGGTCATGAAGGTCTTTATAAGCCACATAAGGTTTCTGATTTTATTCCAAGTGCAGTGCAAAGTCATAGAAAATTTTAAGCAAAAAATTGAGAACTATATTTTTGAAAGATAAGCTGTAGCTTTTACATGAGGAATGAACTGTAGAAACATAAAAGAAGACACAGGTAAAATAGAAAACTATTGTAAGAGTCTGGGGGAGAAATAATTATGACCTGATTTTGGGTAATAGCAGTGGAGATGAAGAAAATTGGAGATAGAGAAGATATATTTGGGAGTTAAAGCTTATAAGAGTGGTAGATGGAGTTTGGGACGGGTTCAGGTAGAGGGAAGAATTAAGGAAAACTCCTAGGTCTTAACTTGAGTGAATGATCGTACCATACAATGAAGTGGAAACATTTGTAGGGAGACAGATTTTGAAGGAAATAAATATTTCTGCTTTGTCTATGTTTAGTTAGAGAAGCCTAATAAACAGCAAGTGCAAATATCAGAGAAGTGAGATCTATAAACCTGGATTTAGTGGAGAGATATAGACTAGAGAATTATTTGAAAGTCATCTATATTTAGTGGCCTATCAGAGGAATTCAGCCAACAAAGGAAATAGAGAAGAAGTAGGCTTTGAGCCAAGAGTGTGGTGTTGCATCAACCAAGAGAAGTGTTCTAGGATAAAGGGAATAGTTTGTTGCGTCAAAAGCTGCTGTAAGTTCCAGGGAGGTACAAAACCCAAAGAAACAATCAAGTTTAGCAAGATAAAGGATATTGAAGACATTTACAAATACTGTTTCAGAAATTTTGTGTAAATGAAGGTGGAAATCCAATTGGCCAAGATTGAGGAGAGAACGGTAAATGAGGAAATGGAGATATCAATTATAGAAAGTTCTTGAAGAAACTCTGATGGAAAATAAAAATGTAATAGTATGCACAACGTTGAGATTACTGCTGATGAGGTTCTAGTTATTAAAATTTTCTCCATACCATGCCACAGATATCTGAGTCTGGGATGGGATTGGACATCTAAACAGAGAAAATAAGATTCCAGTTAGGACAGTTGCAGAGCCACAGGGCAAGCATACAGTACAGATCATAACTACAGATTAATAATTATAATTAATTATTTAATTAATTATGGTCAAGTTCTTATGCCTTGAATATTGATCTCCCTGTTTTCAATCTCTGTTCTTTATACAACTTTTAGACAAATCTTCCTAAATCAGGATTTCTCCCTATTTAAATGATTCTCCAGGACTAAAAACCATGATCAATGTTATCCATATTTCAATCTATAAAATAGCCCCAATATGTCTCTTTGGCCTAATTTCTCAGGTCTTTACATTTTTGTTTTCTTCAAGATAATCCTATTTCTTGCTTCCTAAGCACATCTTATACCTATTTAAGAGTCAACATCTTTTTGAAAGTAGTTGAGTAGTGTTAAAAACATGGGTTCTGGAGCTGGTCACCTAGGTTCAGTCTGCCAGTTGCTGTCTGTGTGATTTTGTACACATTTCCTAACCTTTTTATGCCTCAGTTTTCCTATCCATAAAATCAGTATGTTTCTCATGATTGTTTTGAGCAATAGATGACAGTGTCTGACCCATAGTAACTACTTTATGCATGATAGCAGTTTTCATTATTAATTTCTGAATGCCCTTCTCTTCTTTCCTTCTTAGAATCTCTGCTTTGAAAAGTAATTCCATTTGAGGTTTTTTATAAAGCTTTCCTAATTCATTCACTATGGCTTCTACCCCGATCCTAGAGTATTTGCTTGATTATGACAATTATTCATTATGAATTCTTAATAAATATATATGAGATTGCCTTTTTATCTTATAGTTTTTATACATTCTTTTCATATATGTAGTAAACTCAAGACCTAGATCATGATTTTAATTTTTTCTTTATTGCATTCAGCATCCTGTTTTTCACCTTTTAGTTTAGTACGGTTGACTGATCAACTTATGCAGCCTTCCAATGTATCTATTATTATGTATTTTAAAAATCAGCATTGTAGTCTTTTACAGTTACATTAAACTGGATTTATTTTAAGTAATCCATTAATATATGTGATTAATTCTATCTTCATCTGTGCTGCTTATGCCCTCTTCTCTTGAATTAGAATTACTGAGGTTTAACATTTTTCAAAAATCTTTATGACCAGATCAGGGAAAATAGGGTAAATATGGGTCACTGAATGGAGAAGGAAGAGAAAATAGAGGTTGAATGGCAGGTTTTAATTAAGGAAAAGTAAAAGTGAAGGAATAGTGCACAAAAGCAAGAAGGGAAAAATAGAGAGGGAGAGACAATGAACAATTAAGAAGACCAAAGAACAAGAAAGTAGAAAAGATATAATTGAATATGTGGAAAGTGTTAGATAAAGGTGGCATGGGGAAAACAGAAGTACAGAAAATAATATCATAGATACCCACCTGTCCACATACCAAAACAATTCCCATGTGTAACTGAGTTAAGATATAAACATCACGGGTTAGACATTATAAGAGTGTTTGTCAAACTTCTGATTTAAGAATTCCTCAAACACAGAAGTGCTATAAGAAGCAACAGAAAAGTGCACAATCAAACTGAGAAAGACAGGCCTCAATGAACATAAAGGAGGAAAACAATTGATATATAAACTTTTTCCCACATATTTAGTTTCTGTTACAGTCAAATACAATAAAAATGAAAGCTCCAGTTTTCACCTAGCAAACCCTCAAATGTATTACCCATATTATACTTAGAAGGTTTAAGAAATGATAAAACAACAATAATTGCGAGTAACTTTTATTGGTGGGTACTATATAACAGGTACTGTTTAAATTCAAGCTTATATTTTGCTGATAAAGTATAAAACAGTGTTTGGTGCTGCTATTTTAGAACATATTTTGGCAATAAGTATTAAGAATAATTAACATTAAAGTAGTGTTGAGGGATAATCAATGTTTAATGGATTTTTTCTTTTGCTCTACCAAAATCAAGTAGTATTTCAATAAACAGTTTAAAACAAATACACATACTCAGTAGAGCTAACCAAAAAGTCTATTTGAAAGATTTAGGAGAACCAGTGAATAAAATTTGTTTTAAATGAAAAGTTTTTTTTTTTTTTAAAGACGTGGTATTATTTACCTTTCAAAGTTGCACAGCGTCTCCCAGAAACCCTTAAGTTTTAAGATGTGAATAACACAATGGGAGTAAACTGAAGAAAAAAGGAAAATCCACTAATCTGAGTTAGCATAGTATGAATCTGTCCCTTATTTACACGTGTGATGCTGGAGAAGAGAAACTGTTATGCAAGGGCTAATTGAATACTCTATATTACAGAGGTGGGTACTAAAATAATTGTGGGAGCATAAATAATTACTGTGTTAATATTCTGCCTAGCCTGAAAAATGCAATCAGCTCTGTCTACATTTATTAATCCCTCTCCTCCTCTTTTGTTCTTTTTCACTTCATGACCTCCATACTAACTGGGGAGACAAAATAAATTTGAATCAAGTAATATATTCAAATTCCATCTTATCAAAAAAACAACTCAAAGTGAATAGAGAAAGCAGTTAGGTTATAGTATGTTTCATATCTCATGATGGCAGAATTGAATTGGAGGATTGCTGAATTTATTATTCTAGATATGTTCATAATATATATATATATATATACTTTTTTGTTGTTGTTGTTCATAATATATTTATCCTACCTCACTATTGTCATGGTGGAGAGGGTGGGTAGGTAGCAGAGGCATGTGGGGCAAAACTGTGCCTGCATAATTCAGCCTCAGTCTTTGTAGGTGACTTCTCACTAAGAGATTGATAGTTGAATGGTAGTTTTTCCCACAGCACTGTTGTTGTTGGAGACAATGAGGAAAAGTTGCAGGGACAGTTTGAGAAGGAGGAAAAAAAATGTCAGTACACAAATGGAAGAACTCAGTAGTCGCCGTGAGCAAGGATTTCTCTCTTTTATATGAAAATAGACTCTGTACTATGAGACGGTAAATGCACATCTGAAATGTGGACTTGATGCTGATGGAGTGGCATACCTTGTCTTCGTTCCATTTATATAGCTAGTTTTGTATCAACTCTGCCATGAACTAGCTGTGTGGCATTGGACAAGGCACTTTCTGTTTTCCTGATACCCTTTTATATGTAAATTGAGGAGAATAATGGGATTAAATAATTTTTAAAATAATTAACTTGCAAACATTTAAAGAACTTACAACAGTACATACATTAAGCATGATATATGTGTTTACTATACCTATCTTTTCTCTGTATTATTATATACTTTACTATATTCCTCTATAGTATGTATAATAGGATCATAGGATTTTTTAAAGTTTTTTAAAGAGCAGTTTAAGGTTCACAGCAAAATTGAGGAGAAGGTATAGGGATTTCCCATTTAACCCCTACCACCACACATACGTAGCCTCTCTCATTATCAACATCCACACCAGACTGGTACATTTGTTAATAATTGATGAACCTACATTCATAATCATAATCACTCAAAGTCCTAAGTTTATGTTACAATTCACTCTTGATGTTGTACATTCAATGGGTTTAAAAACATATAATGACATGTATCTACCATTGTAGTCTCATACAGAGTATTTTCATGGCCCTAAATAGCCTCTGTGTTCTGGCTATTCATCCCTCTTCCCCCACCAAATCCCTGGAACCACTAATCTTTTTCCTGTCTCCATAGTTCTGCATTTTCCAGAATGTCATTATAGTTGGAATCATGCAGTATGTAGCCTTTTCAAATTAGCTCCTTTCATTTAGCAATATACATTTAAGGTTCGTCCTTAAATATGTGGGATAAATTCCACTCAATCATGGTTTATAAATCTTTGTATACATTATTGGATTCCACTTGCTAGTATTTTATTGAGGATTTTGGCTTTTAAGTTCATGAGAGATATTGGTCTGTACTTTGCTTTTCCTGTAATCTCTTTGCCTAGTGTTGGTATTAGGGAAATGCTGACCTCATACAATGAGTTAAGAAGTATTTCTTCTGCTTCTATTGTCTGAAAAAGACTGTAGAGAATTGGTAGAAATTTTCCCTTAAATATTTGGTAGAATTTGCCAGTGACCCTATCTGGACCTGGTGTTCTCTGTTTGGGAAAATTATTAGTTATTGATTATATTTATTTATTAGATACAGGCCTACTCAGATAGTCTCTTTCTTGTGTGAGTTTTGGCAGTTTGCGTCTTTCAAGGAGTTGGTCCGTTTCATCTAGGTTATCAAATTTGTGGGCATAGAATTGTTCATAGTATTCCTTTATTATCTTTTTAGTGTCCACGAGATCTGTAATGATATTTACTCTTTCATTTCTGATATTAGTAGTTTGTGTCCTCTTTTTTTCTTAGTCTGGATGGAGGCTTATTAATTTTATAAATCTTTTCAAAGAACTTTATTTTCATTGATTTTTCTCTATTGATTTCCAGTTTTCAATTTTATTGATTTTGGCTCTAATTCTTATTATTTCTTTCCTTCTACTTACTTTTAACTTAAATTGCTCTTTCTTTTCTAGTTTCCTAAGGTAGAAACTTATATTATTGATTTTAGATCTTTCTTCTTTTCTAATATACACATTCAATGCTCTACATTCCCGTCTAAGTATTGTTTTTGCTGCATCCCACACATTTTGATAAGTTTCATTTTCATCTAGTTCAAAATATTTTTAAATTTCTAGATGTTTTTTCTTAGGTCCACTTCTTATTTAAAGATGTGTTGTTTAATCTCCACATATTTTGGGATTTTCCAGTTTTCATCCTGTTATTGGATTCTAGTTTAATTCCACTGTAGTCTGAGAGCAGACATTGTTTGATTTCTGCTCTTTTAAATTTGTTAAGGTTTGTTTTATGGCTTAACATGTGGTTTATCTTGGTGAACATTCTTTGTGAACTTGAGAAGAATATTTATACTGTTATTGTTGAATGAAGTAGTCTATAAAGTGATTATATCCAGTTGATTTGTGGTATTGTTGAGTTTGACTATTTTTTTTTTTATAAATTTATTTATTTATTTAAAAAAATTTTGGGCTGTGTTGGGTCTTCGTTGCTGCACGCGGGCTTTCTCTAGTTGCGGCTAGCGGGGGCTACTCTTCATTGCAGTGTGCAGGCTTCTCACTGTTGTGGCTTCTCTTGTTGTGAAGCACAGGCTGTAGGCCCATGGGCTTCAGTAGTTGTGGCACATGGACTCAGTAGTTGTGGCTCGTGGGCTTAGTTGCTCCATGGCATGTGGGATCTTCCCAGGACAGGGCTCGAACCCATGTCCCCTGCATTGGCAGGCAGATTCCCAACCAATGTGCCACCAGGGAAGCCCTCAACTATGTTTTTAATGATTTTCTGCCTGCTTGATCTGTTTGCTTACTGGAATTGAAGGCATAGGCTTTCCAAAATAGCAATCTAATGCTGTCTAGCTTTGTAAAGTTAAATCTAAATAGCTGGTGGGGAAAATCCAAAAATCCCTATAACAATATATATAGGATGCGCAGCTATAAAAGAAGACTCTCCCAATTGATTTATTGGCTTTCTGTGCTATCCACTAATTAGGACACAAAACTCTGTTATACAATTATGTATTATGCAATAAATGTATATTATTACTTTATGATATATATTATTTCTTTTTTTGTGGGGTAGGGTAAAATATGCCTATGGCTATATTTGGTTTAATGTTTTAATGAAGTATTTTGGTAAAATAAATCCACCACTTGATTCCTATGGTGTATATTTTTCTGGCAATCTCTCACCATAAGAATAGTAGATATCCTACCAGTGAAAATGAAAAAGGAAAACATTTCCTTTAAATATAGAAATAGTTTTGAGACTCTCAAGATGAATTTGGCAGCTCATTTACAGAAGTAAAAACCCATCTATGAAAATACATTATCAAATACTTTTATTTATTTATATATATTATGTGAGTTCCTTTTTTAGTGGCTTTCATATTTCCATCAGAGAATTTTATGAATTTCTTAAGCTTTTTCTTATTTATTTATTTTGCGGCATGCGGGCCTCTCACTGTTGTGGCCTCTCCCGTTGCGAAGCACAGGCTCTGGACGCGCAGGCCCAGCGGCCATGGCTCACGGTCCCAGCCGCTCCGCGGCATGTGGGATCTTCCCGGACCGGGGCACAAACCCGTGTCCGCTGCATCGGCAGGCAGACTCTCAACCACTACGCCACCAGGGAAGCCCAGCTTTTTTTATTTTTAAAAAGGCTTGGGGACTTCCCTGGCACTCTGGTGGTTAAGACTTCATGCTTCCACTGCAGGAGAACTAAGATCCCACATGCCGCGCTGCACGACCAAAAATAAAAATTAAAAGAAATTTAAAATAAATAAAAATAAATTTTTTAAAAATTAAAGAAATAAATATTTAAAAAATAATTTAAAAAAAATTTTAAAGTTTAAAAAAATAAAAAGGCTTGGCAAAGAAATGTATTGTTGCTGTGTGACTTGAAGTGCTATTTTAATACAGAACTCTCAAATTTCTGATTTATGAGATTGATGAGATTCAGACCAGTCTTTCATTTTATTTATCTAGTATTTTTCTTTATAATATAACATGGAATCAAAAATATCTTCCTAAGACTCAGTAAAATATTTCTCAAGCTATGATTTTCTCTATCTCAAAATGTCTTGAATATTTCAGTTTAAAAGAAACCACTCAGCCATGAGAGAGATGCTATTGAAATGTAACTATTTTAATGTTTTAGTTCTTTGAATCTTACTTTGCCTAGATTTCCCTGAAGTTAGTGGGCCTCATCTGTGTAAAATTTCTTAGATGGCTTGAATTTATACTTTAGCATTGGGAACTCTGCTTACTTTAACAGGGCACTCAACCAGCCTTGCAGAAGTAGTGTACAGAGATTTGTACCGTCTTTGAATATTCATTTCACACAGTTGCTGATTCTTAAGAATGTGGCATGAATAGAATTTCTTGAAAACTGTGCCTTCAAAAGAATCTACTTTAGGACTGCATCATTACCATAGGAATTTACAGTGAAGGCGCTGTTGTTTTTAGGAAGGAAAAAATAAAGCATGTAAATTAACATTTTGCTTAGTCCCACCATAGGGATATATACATTAAATGAATGAGAAAAAATAGAAGCATTATTTTCTTATTATATATGTTTATTTAAAATTACGCAATATAATTTCTGATCTTGTTACATAAAAAAGTCAGTAGAATATTTAAACTTTGAAGCTTTGTACTGGAAATATTTATATTTGCTTTCTCTGAAATAAAATTGTAATTTTAAAGCATGCCTCTAGTCTAGTTAATTTCTCCTAGGGGTTCATATCTATAGTTTGTCCTTTGGTAATGGTGTTCTACTGGATACAATAAACTGTAAATGGGTTTTTCTTTCATGTCTGGCCAGTTGGTTTCAGAGCATGTACATCCACATAACTTTACAGTAAAAAACAACTTATTATGAAAATGATATTTTTAATCAAAGATATTTTGCAAGTGATTATAGACATAAAAGTATAATATGGAAAAAGGTTATCAAAGTTTCATCATGCTCCAACTTTTAACTGTTACTTATTTTATTTAATGAAATGTAGAGTTTTGAACTTGCAATGTAAATGTTAGTCATGTCTGAAATTTGGTGAGGTATTCAAACTTCAATTCTCCTTTCCCTTCAAAATCAAACCAAACTAAATCAAATCAAACAAAACAAAACTAGCTGTTTGCTAAAGCAAACATATGGTAAACCATAGATAAGCACCTAAACATCATCATGGCTTTATGAAGAGGCATTGGAGAAAAGGTCTTTTCTTTATTAGCTGCACCACTCCTTACTAAAGTTTTCTATGTAGTGACCCATATTCCTATTTCTCAGTCTTTATACTTTGAATCACAACAGAAAAAAAGAAGAAATATATTGCTCTTTCCTTCTTCACTTAAGACTTTGAGTCACCTACCTTCTAGCTAGCACATGAAAAATCAAATAATTAACTTACTGATAGTTTATTTTATTAAATTATGCATTTTATACTCCATACCTAATTTCATAAATGCATTTCAACATTCTTAGTAAAGTTTTTTTCTTTAAATTAAAGAACCAGGTCTACATGCTTTTTTGAATCTATTTAACTTGTTTTGACCAGAAGAGAATAGATTCAAATGGTTTGAGTTTTTTGTGTGTGTGCCAAGTCTCTTCACAACTACCAAAATAACGATTACATTAAGAATGAAAAATAACATACTTTACAGTTTCCAACTATAATAAAATCATGAGGTTAAATGTTTTCTTCCATATAGGAGGTGGTTTTGTTATTAGTATTCTGAGATCATTGGAGTATTGAACAATTGCAGTTTTCCAGCTATATTTCTGAAAAGCTGTAAAAATGTCTAGAACTAGGACCAATATAGCAAATGCTATTTTAAAAGCTTCCTGACATTTAGGAACAAATGCCTAGTTTCCTTATTGTCTTAGTTTGGGGTTCCCCCCAAAGCAGACATGAGATAAAAACTTAGATTGCAGGTATGCATTTAGTATGTGATTCAAAGAAATAAAAATGAGGGAGTAGGGGAAATTTTACTACAGAAAAGAAAAAGCCAATATAGGGTGTGTTAATGAGTGGGTATTGGGGCTCAATTCTGCTGGGCACCCTCTGAGATAGCATGTTGGTTGTGCCTCAGAATTGTCTCATTGACGAATAGGGAAGCACAATATCTGTTCTCCACAGTTTCAGGTGAACTCAGAGCTGAGCCAAGGGAATATGGAATGCTTTATCCAAATAGAATCCACTAATATCTACTTCTTGCAGTGCTCAAATATGCTTGTGTCCAATATTGAGTCTACTCTGTGACTGTGACAGGCATTTAAAAATGATGGCTGTTCTCAATGTCTAAAATAAAAGCATGAAATAAAAAGGTTAGTAAGATCTGTCTGCTACTACAAATGGAGGCCATAATTGATATTTAACACCTTTCTCTAACTCCCATTTTAGATACCCATCATCCTAGTGAGCATTTATTTCTACTGTTTTAGTTCCATTGCATTAGGGTGACACAGATCTTCACTCCTGAGGTTTCTAAGCCTCCAGCTACATTGTCATTATCAGTCCATGATCACTATAAAAGCTCATTTACTGTCATTAGAAGTATAGAAATATTGAGTTATCCCAGTGAATCACCCACACTCCAGACATATTTCTCCACACCTTCATTTTGTAGTAGCAGCTCTAGAACCTTATTGTATGAGTTATGAGAATATGCCTCTCAATTCTCTGACTGCTGGGAGAATTAATGATCCGAGCTCTAAAAGTAAGTGCATCCTTCCTTTGGCCTACACTCAGCCAATAGGGATAGTAAGTCAGACGCATCCCTGAGAAGTGCAGGACTCCTCTGGCAAGCAACTTTAACTCAAGGACTCCCTGACAGCCTTGCTAAACTTTATTAGAATTGCACTGTGCCTGAGACACTTCCACCCAGTCTTCCTTCTTTCTTTCTCACTCTCTTGGGATTAAATCTTCATCATAGTCTGATAGCTCTCCCTGCCTCCTCTTTACTCCTTTCTAATTTTCTCTCATAGACATTGCCATATTAAATATCTTGCATAGCTATCCTATCTTGGCGTCTATCTTGGAGGACCTCATATCACACAAGTGGCATCAAGACAATAAATGTTACAGAAGATCCTTTATCAGAGATAGAGAAGGATGACTGTTTAACACAGGAGTATAGATGTCTTGCATCAATTATGGACATCTCCAAAGGGCCATTTTGGCTTTGGAACTCTTTCTCCACTCCTGTTGCTTAAGGTCTTTTTTGCAACCTAATCATCACAATTCAACTTCTTCCTCTTTCCAATGCTGCTTTGTCACTGCGATTCTGGTGTGGTTCCTGATAGCCCTCTCCAATAAACAGTTTGCACAAAAATCTCCATTTTGGGGAGCCCAACCTATGACTGTAATGCAAACATCCTCCTCTATCTCGACTATGGAGTCTTCTATAAAGTCTACATTATCCACTAATGCTGTTATCTAAGACAATTTTTTATAGGACTTAAAGAAGAGTTGAGCTAGAGATTTGGATTTATGCAAGCCAGAGATACAATAAAGTTAAAGAGATCTTTGGAGAATGAATTTTGTTAATTTGCACAAAAAGTTCATGAAGGTTTCCCAAGGCGTGGGCTTGGGGAGGGATTGAGGGAAGAATATCAAGCTCAAGAGAGCCTCGAACTGACATCAGAATAGTAATTTGATAATAATAAATCTATGATATTAAATTGTTAGAGAATTTCTGCATAGACTGTAATGTATTTGGAACCAGCACACCAGTGAGAAATTAAGGCTGAAGATTAGGCTTGTGTGCTTTCCGCACAGAGATAAGAGTTGAGGACATTAAAAAATAAATGTACTTTCAAAGAAAACATTTAGTTCAAAATTGCTGACAACATTTTCTAAATTTGTAACCCTAACCTCACGTTGACAGTCTCCACTTTTATTTTCTGCTTTGCTATTCTTCTTAGCTCTTCTTTACATTTAACCTACTGTGTATTTTAGTTATTAATCTTGTTTATTGTTTGCCTACCTCATATACAGTATAATTTCTATGAGGGCAAATTTTTGTCTTGTTATCACTATGGAATCCCCAGAACCTAGAATAATGCCTGGCTCATTGTAGAGTCTCAATGATTATTTGAGAATAAATGAATATGAATGAGTAAGTTTCAGAAGAGCTTGGATAAAAGGAGTTATAAGACAGAAGTTGTTTTTTTCCCCTGAATTGGAAGGCAGTTTATTTGTACCCCCCACCAAAAAAAACCAGTGTGCTAGATCTGAAATTTAAGTAAGAAAGATAAGTTTCACTCTAGCTTGCATGTGAAATGTATTAATAGTGCTTTTCAAACTTTACTCCACTTACGAATCATCTGACAATCTTGTTAAAATATGACTTTTTTTCAGTTGTTCTAAACTGTGACCCGAGATTCAGCATTTCTAAAAAAACATCTACATTATGAGAATGCTGCTGGCCCAAGGTTGCATTTTGAGTTGTAAGTAAGTTGCTAAGGAAATCAGCATGTGGCATATGGGGAACAGCTTTGGGTTTGACTCATAAGATTGGGTTTGTGACCTAATGATGATACTAACTAGGTTAATATTTTGTGGGTTATTGTGCATAAAATTGTACTTATTTAATTATCACACTTTCAATTTAAATTATACTTTTAAATTTTTCCAGACAAATATAATTGGCCATATATTCAACAGTGTGCCACAGACTAAGACACAAATGAAAACAATGTTCTCAGATTCTAGAATGACATGCTAAGTTAAAAAAGAAGTCAAAAGACTATATTGTCTGTTAAAAATTTTGTATAGCTGTAATTTTGAGATTACTTATTGATTGAACAACTAGTTAAAAAACTTAATACGGTTGGGGGTCAAATCAGATGAGGCATAGTAAAGGAATTAGAAGGAGACAGTTATGGAAATCGAGATAGAATAGAAGAGCTGTATGCAGAGATTAATTTGAAGGAGGGCACACTAAATTTTAATTCACTGCTGCAAGTATAAGTCAAGAATTTATTGCTGATATAAGAAGACAAACAAGATTATACTGTGAAAAAAGAAAGCATAACAAACAAAAATTCTTGACACTATTGAGATTAATAACCTTGGGACTGGGGTTGTCAATAGAACCAGCCAAACAGAAGAAAATTAGGTAAGACATGAATATAAACTGGATGTAAAACATAAAGTTAGAACAATCTGTCTCTTTCTCTCTGAGTATAAAATTATTCTAATTTCAAGCAAATTACATGACCATAATTGATTTAAGACCAGAGCCATGACTTTTCTCTTGTGAATTCCATTAAAAGTCTATTCTGGCATTCCCTCTAGTGTATCCATAAGTTATAGATAAAGGTTTACTCAGGAAACTGGGTAAAAAATAAGCTATTTGGATTACCCATACTTTACTGTAAATGCAAATTTCTTATTTTTCAAGAAGTCTTTATGGTTCCTTCTTAATACTTGTTAGTATTTATCAAAAAGTGTGTCACAGTTTTAGTTTTTTAAATTGTTGGAATTTTAGATTGTTTCAATGATTTTACATATTTGATTTAAGACAAAATAATTATTTTAATAAATTTATTAATGGCTATGATTTTCATTTATAAATTATTTCTTACTATTCTTCCTTAACTTCGTAGTTGTATTGTACAAATTGTTGAAGGAGCAGAATGGATATACTTTCAGCATAACTATGCAGATGCTTTACTACTTTTGCTCTATGGCTGTGAATTTTGAGATCTCATCAAAATATGAACTGTTCTTCTGTTTTCATAATCTAGAATAGAACAAAGAATACATATTCCAAGATGACTTTGTGTTATTTTTCTTTTCTATTTGAACTGATTGCCTTTAGGAGGATGATGTCAAATAATTGAATCTTGAAAGTGTTAGGGCAAACATATACAAATAAAAAGACTATGAGATTTTCTTTTTTAGGTTAAGTTTCTTTTTTAGGTTAAGAGATTGTATACTCTCTCTCTTTTAACATTATAAAGTAATTTTCTTTTAAACACCATGAAACATGAAGTATAAAAATGCAGATTCTGGGAGTTAAAGATCATATAGCTTTTCATAGCCTATTTTGACACTTCTGAAAGAAAAATTTTGTTTCAAAGCTTTGTCTTTTAATAGGAAGTAGAAAACTGAGCACCTGATGAAACAAGTGAAACATTTTTATCTGTTTCCAGTTCATTTTCTCACAAATAATGCTTGAAATTAAAGACATAGATAAGTAAAAGTAAGACCAAATTGTTTTTGTATTGTTAAAAGCTTAGAAATTAAGAGGTAAATTATTTCTTTAGTGCACTGAACTGTACCAGGAGACAAACTTCATGGGAGAAATTTAACAGAAATATACAATAAAATAATCATATCTCATTTTGAAAATATCCTTAAAATATTTTACCCAGCAAAACCCACTTCACTGAAGAAATGACAGGTATTTTAGATTTTCCCTTTGGCAACTTATTTTTTTCTACCTTTAACTTCTGTCTCAGTAGGGCAGGTTAATATCTTGGAGACTAATTTCCAGTTAAAATATGGTTATTTACATTCTTTCTCAGTTTTCTAAATTAAAAAATAAATTCTAAGTTATTATTGGAACCGCTTGACATCAAGTAGAATCAAAATAGGATTCAATCTCTTTCACACAAGCATTATAAATATTATTCTTACACCTGGGCACAGTAACAACTTCTTGACTACATTAAGTAGCTTCTTGGATCATAACTCATTTACTATATACCTCAGTACATCACTAAGCTTAGTGATTCTGAATGATTAAAGACATATGGCAAAGATGAAAGTCATTATCAGTGATTTTCTTATTTTGCGCTCCAATATCAAAGCACAATTGTTAAAAATTTTAAAACATGACTCTCATACAAATATAGAATGATCACATTTCAGAGATTTTATTCAACACATAAATGAGAAAACTAGAAATGTGGAAAAGCTGTCCAAATTAGAATTAGAAGAACAAAGATTATGTATTACACAGTTGAAATAAGTTTAATGGGAGAGTTAATATCCTGCAGGGCAATAAAACCTTTTGGGGGGGGTATTTACCAGAAAAAAAAATCTCTACCAGACAAGGTCAACAAGTTAGCATGTAACTGCAAAGTCTCTGAGGTCATAAATTCATAATAACTAGCAAGGTGAAAAAAAAGTACATTCCCCTGGAAATTAAATATCCTTTGTGTGATCCTGTTAAACAATGTACCAGCATCATATTGAAATCATATGATGAAATTTATTTTTTTTTGAATTTCATTTTATTTTATTTATACAGCAGGTTCTTATTAGTTATCCATTTTATACATATTAGTGTGTATATGTCAGTTCCAATCTCCCAATTCATCACACTAATTTCCAAGTTTTAGATAATTTTTCTTAATGCTAACTCCCAAAACAAAGCTTAAAATGTGATTAAAAAGAAAGTCTTAGTATATGTGTATGTATGTGTGTATTTAAGTTAGAGTATGACAAAAGAGAAAATACGTAATTCTCAATATTTTGAGAGAAACAGTGATTGCAGGTAAATTCATTCATAGAAAATTAAAGGCTTTCTTAAAAAATGGCATAATCCATTTAATGTGCTGTTGAATTCAACTTGCTAATATCTTATTGAGGAGTTTTGCATTTCTGCCTATCAAGGATATTGGTGTGTAGTTTTCTTCACTAGTGATGTCTGTCTGGCTTTGGTACCGGGGTGATGCTAGCCTCATAAAGTGAGTTTGGAATTGTTTCCTCTTCTAATTTTTGGAAGAGTTTAAAAAGAATTGATATTAATTCTTTTTTGAATGCTTTGTAGAAGTCACTGGTGAAGCCATCTGGTCCTGAGCTTTTCCTTGTTGAGAGGCTTTTGATAACCGATTCAGTCTCCTTATTTGATGATTGTCTGTTCAGGCTTTCTACTTCTTTATTCAGTTTTGGTAGGTTGTATGTTTCTAGAAATTGATCTGTTTCTGCTAGATTTTAAAATTTGTTACTGCATCATTGTTTATCATACTTCCTTATGATTTTTTAAAGAATTTCTGGGGCATCCCTTGTAATGTCTCCTCTGATTTCTGTTTTTATTTATTTGAGTACTTTTTCTTTTTTTCTTAGTCTAGTTAAGGGTTTGCCAACTTTGTTTATCTTTCCAAAAACCCAACTCTTAGTTTTGCTGATTTTTTTCTATTGCTTTTATATTCTTAATTGATTTATTTCTTCTCTAATTGTTACTATTTTCTTCTTTCTGCTAACTTTGAGCTTAGTTTGTTCCTTTTTTTTCCTAATTCTGCAAGATGTAAGGTTAGGTTGCTTACTCAAGATCTAACTTCTTTTTTACTATAGGCATTTATTGCTATAAACTTCCCTCTTAGAACCGCCTCTAGCAATTCTTTAGTTACACTTCAGGTTTTCCATCCATGTACTGGTTCCTGAGTAAGTTTCATTCCTCAGTCTCTGCAGTAAGCTGAGACTCCCTCTACTTGCTGGTCTCTCCAATGTTGGGGGCAGTGGTTTATTCTGTGTCCTCTCCTCACTTATGGATCCAAGAAGCGTTATAACTTTTCAGTCTGTTCAGGTTTTCATTTGTTGGGGTGGAGTGGTGACTTCCAAGCTCCTTACATGAGAATTTGGAAACCAACATCCTTCCCATTCCTTTTTGCTAATGATTGCTTTATGGATAGCCAATGAGATGTGGGATAGGAGTTGTTTGAAAAGTTATTCCCCAATCAAAAGAAATTTCAGAGGAAAACGATGTTTTTGTCTTTTGACATGACTCTGTATACCCTCATACCTTGAACAGCAGTCCTTTGGCCATGGGCAGAAAAACCTCAGGATAAAAGCCAGTTGCTCAGGACAGCAGATTAGAGAGATGTAAGGATCTGAGTTCTCAATGAACTTCCTGACTTTTTATTATGAAATAATATCTCTTGTCTATGTCAAGTTACAATAGCTTCTGTTACTTGCAAGAATACTCAAATTGATGCCACGAATTTTAAAAAAATTATAATATGAAATATGCTTATAGATAAAAATGATAGATTGTTATTTAATAGATAACAATAAACACAGTTAAAATAAATATAGCATAAAAGTTTTGACTCTATTTGATTTTTTATGACAAATAAAGGCAGTTATTTGGCCAGGGGTACTGAGTAAAAGAAGCCCAGATGGAAGAGCCACTCTTTGGAGTTATTATCAATGAACCCAGATAAATCATGTCAACAAATCTCATTCATTATTTAATTAACTGTTGGCAGATTATTCTTCTTGCATGAATCAGATAATTGTTCAATGTTTTACTTACTTTTGTTGTAAAAGTTGGGAAGTTTCCCACTGTTAGTTTTTTTAACATCTTTATTGAGGTATAATTGCTTTAAAATGGTGTGTTAGTTTCTGCTTTATAACAAAGTGAACCAACTATATGTATACATATATACCCGTATCTCCTACCTCTTGTGTCTCCCTCTCAAACTCCCTATCCCACACCTCTAGATGGTCACAAAGCATTGAGCTGTTCTCCCTGTGCTATGCGGCTGCTTCCAATAGCTATCTATTTTACATTTGGTAGCGTATGTATGTCCATGCCAAACTCTCACTTCGTGCCAGCTTACCCTTCCCACTCCCCCATCCTCAAGTCCATTCTCTACGTCTGCGTCTTTATTTCTGTCCTGCCCCTAGGTTCTTGAGAACCATTTTTTTTGTTTGTTTGTTTTAGATTCCATATATATGTGTTAGCATACAGTATTTGTTTTTCTCTTTCTGACTTACTTCACTCTGTATAACAGATTCTACGTCCATCCACCTCACTACAGCTAACTCAATTTCATTTCTTTTTATGGCTGAGTAATATTCCATTGTATATATGTGCTACATCTTCTTTATCCATTCATCTGTTGATGGACACTTAGGTTGCTTCCATGTCCTGGCTATTGTAAGTAGTGCTGCAATGAACATGTGGTACATGACTCTTTTTGGTGCTGCAATGAACATGTGGTACATGACTCTTTTTGAATTATGGTTTTCTCAGGGTATATGCCCAGTAGTGGGATTGCTGGGTCATATTGTAGTTCTATTTTTAGTTTTTTAAGGACCTCCATACTGTTCTCCATAGTGGCTGTATCAATTTACATTCCCACCAACAGTGCAAGAGGGTTCCCTTTTCTCCACACCCTCTCCAGCATTTATTGTTTGTAGATTTTTTGATGATGGCCATTCTGACTGGTGTGAGGTGATACCTCATTGTAATTTTGACTTGCCTTTCTCTAATGATTAGTGATGTTGAGCATCCTTACATGGGTTTGTTGGCAATCTCTATACCTTCTTTGGAGAAATGTCCATTTAGATTTTCTGCCCACTTTAGATTGGGTGGTTTGTTTTTTTGTTATTGAACTGCATGAGCTGCTTGTAAATTTTGGAGATTAATTCTTTGTCTGTTGCTTAATTTGCAAATATTTTCTCCCATTCTGAGGGTCGTCTTTTTGTCTTGTTTATGGTTTCCTTTGCTGTGCAAAAGCTCTTAAGTTTCATTAGGTCCCATTTATTTATTTCTGTTTTTATTTCCATTTCTCTAGGAGGTGGGTCAAAAGGATCTTGCTGTGATTTATGTCATAGAGTGTTCTGCCTAGGTTTTCCTCTAAGAGTTTTTTTAGTGTCTTGCCTTACATTTAGGTCTTTAATCCATTTTGAGTTTATTTTTGTATGATGTTAGGGAGTGTTCTAATTTCATTCTTTTACATGTAGCTGTCCAGTTTTCCCAGCACCACTTATTGAAGAGGCTGTCTTTCCTCCATTGTATATTCTTTCCCCCTTTATCAAAAATAAGGTGACCATATGAGCATGGGATTATCTCTGGGCTTTCTATCCTGTTCCACTGATCTATATTTCTGTTTTTGTGCCACTACCATACTGTCTTGATTACTGTAGATTTGTACTATAGTCTGAAGTCAGAGAGCCTGGTTCTTCCAGCTGTTTTTCTTTCTCAAGATTGCTATGGAAACTAGGGGTATTTTGTGTTTCCATACAAATTGTAAAAGTTTTTTGCTTTAGTTCTGTGAAAAATGCATTTGGTAGTTTGATAAGGAATGCATTGAATCTGTAGATTGCTTTGGGTAGTATAGTCATTTTCCCAATATTCATTCTTCCAATCCAGGATATCTCTCCATCTGTCTGTATCATCTTTAATTACTTTCATCAGTGTCTTATAGTCTTCTGCATACAGGTCTTTTGTCTCCTTAGGTAGGTTTATTCCTAGATATTTTATTCTTTTTGTTGCAATGGTAAATGAGAGTGTTCCCTTAATTTCTCTTCCAGGTTTTTCGTCATTAGTGTATAGGAATGCAAGAGATATCTGTGCATTAATTTTGTATCCTGCTACTCTACTAAATTCATTGATTAACTCTAGTAGTTTTCTTATAGCATCTGTAGGATTCTCTATGTATAATATCATGTCATCTGCAAATAGTGACAGTTTTACTTCTTCTTTTCTGATTTGGATTCCTTTTACATCTTTTTTGTCTCTGATTGCTGTGGCTAAAACTTCCAAAACTATGTTGAATAATAGTGGTGAGAGTGGGCAACCTTGTCTTCCAGATCTTAGTGGATAGATCTAGATTCAGTTTTTCACCATTGAGAAGGATGTTGGCTATGGGTTTGTCATATATGGCCTTTATTATGCTGAGGTAATTTCCCTCTATGTCTACTTTCTACAGTTTTTTTTTTTATCATAAATGGATGTTGAATTTTGTCGAAAGCTTTTTCTGCATCTATTGAGATGATCATACGGTTTTTATCCTTCAGCTTCTTAATATGGTGTATCACATTGATTGATTTGCATATTTTAAAGAATCCTTTCATTCCTGGAATAAACCCCACTTGATCATGGTGTATGATCCTTTTAATGTGCTGCTGGAGTCTGTTTGCTAGTATTTTGTTGAGGATTTTTGCATGTATGTTCATCAGTGATATTGGCCTGTAGTTTTCTTTTTTTTGTAATATCTCTGTCTGTTTTTGGTATCAGGGTGATGGTGGCCTCGTAGAATGAGTTTGGAAGTATTCCTCCCTCTGCTATATTTTGGAAGAGCTTGAGAAGGAAAGATGTTAGCTCTTCTCTACATGTTTGGTAGAATTCGCCTGTGAAGCCATCTGGTCCTGGGCTTTTGTTTGTTGGAAAAATTTTAATCACAGTTTCAATTTCAGTGCTCGTGATTGGTCTGTTTATATTTTCTATTTCTTCTTGGTTCAGTCTCAGAACGTTGTGCTTCTCTAAGTTTTGCCATTTCTTCCAGGTTGTCCATTTTATTGGCATATAGTTGCTTGTAGTAGTCTCTCATGATCTGTTGTATTTCTGCAGTGTCAGTTGTTACTTTTCATTTTTCATTTCTAATTCTGATGATTTGAGTCTTCTCCCTTTTTTTCTTTATGAGTCTGGCTAATGGTTTATCAATTTTGTTTATCTTCTCAAAGAACCAGCTTTTAGTTGTATTGATCTTTGCTGTCATTTCCTTCCTTTCTTTTTCATTTATTTCTGATTTGATCTTTATGATTTCTTTCCTTCTGCTAACTTTGGGTTTTTTTGTTTTTCTTTCTTTAATTCCTTTTGGTGGAAGGTTAAGTTGTTTATTTATGATGTTTCTTGTTTCTTGAGGTAGGATTATATTGCTATAAACTTCCCTCTTAGAATTCCTTTTGCTGCACCCCATACATTTTTGGTCGTCGTGTTTTCATTGTCATTTGTTTCTAGGTATGTTTTGATTTCCTCTTTGATTTCTTCAGTGATCTCTTGGTTATTTATAGCATATTGTTTAGCCTCCATATGTTCGTATTTTTTACAATTTTTTTCCTGTATTTGATATCTAGTCTCATAGCATTGTGGTTGGAAAAGATACTTGATATATTTTCAATATTCTTAAATTTACCAAGGCTTGATTTATGACCCAAGATATGAACTATCCTGGAGAATGTTCCATGAACACTTGAGAAGAAAGTGTTTTCTGTTGTTTTTAGATGGAATGTCCTATAAATATCAATTAAGTCCATCTTGTTTATTGTGTCATTTAAAGCTTGTGTTTCCTTATTTATTTTCATTTTGGTTGGTCTGTTCATTGGTGAAAGTGGGGAGGTAAAGTCCCCCACTATTACTGTGTTACTCTTGATTTCCTCTTTTATAGCTTTTAGCATTTGCCTTATGTATTGAGATGATCCTATATTGGGTGCATAAATATTTACAATTTTAATATCTTCTTCCTGGCTTGATCCCTTGATCATTATGTAGTGTCCTTCCTTCTCTTGTAATACTCTTTGTTTTAAAGTCTATTTTGTCTGATATGAGGATTGCTACTCCAGCTTTCTTTTGATTTCCATTTGCATGGAATATCTTTTTCCATCCCCTCACTTTCAGTCTGTATGTGTCCCTAGGGCTGAAGTGGGTCTCTTGAGATCAGCATATATATGGGTCTTGTTTTTGTATCCATTCAGCCAGTCTATGTCTTTTGGTTTGAGCATTTACATTTAAGGTAATTATCAATATGTATGTTCCTATTACCATTTTCTCAATTCTTTTGTGTTTGTTTTTTGTAGGTCTTTTCCTTTGCTTGTGTTTCCTGCCTACAGAAATTCCTTTAGCATTTGTTGTAAAGCTGGTTTGGTGGTGCTGAATTTTCTTAACTTTTGCTTGTCTATAAAGGTTTTAATTTCTCCATTGAATCTGAATGAGATACTTGCTGGGTAGAGTAACCGTGCTTGTAGGTTTTTCCCCTTCATCACTTTAAATACATCCTGCCACTCCCTTCTGGCTTGCAGAGTTTCTGCTGAAAGATCAGCTGTTAACCTTTTGGGGATTCCCTTGTATGTTATTTGTTGCTTTTCCCTTGCTGCTTTTAGTAATTTTTCTTTGTATTTAATTTTTGATAGTTTGATTAATATGTTTCTTGGTGTGTTTATCCTTAGATTTATCCTGTTTGGGACTCTCTACACTTCCTGGACTTGATTTACTATTTCCTTTCCCGTATTAGGGAAGTTTTCAACTATAATCTCTTCAAATATTTTCTGAGTCCCTTTCTTTTTCTGGGACCCCTATAATTTGAATATTGGTGCATTTAATGTTGTCCCAGAAGTCTCTGAGACTGTCTTCAATTCTTTTCATTCTTTTTTCTTTATTCAGCTCTGAGGCAGTTATTCCCACTAATTTGTCTTCCAGGTCACTTATCCGTTCTTCTGCCTCAGTTATTCTATTACTGAATCCTTCTAGAGAATTTTTAATTTCATTTACTATGCTGTTCATCATTGTTTGTTTGCTCTTTTGTTCTACTAGTTCGTTGTTAAATGTTTCTTGTATTTTCTCCATTCTATTTCCAAGACTTTGGATCATCTTTACTATCATTATTCTACATTCTTTTTCAGGTAAACTGCCTATTTCATCTTCATTTGTTTGGTCTGGTGGGTTTTTACCTTGCTCCTTCATCTGCTGCATATTTCTCTGTCTTCCCAGTTTGATTAACTTACTGTGTTTGGGGTCTCCTTTTCGCAGCCTGCAGATTCATAGTTCCTGTTGTTTTTTGTTTGTTGGTTGGTTTCTTTTTTTTTTTTTTTGCAATATATGGGCCTCTCACTGTTGTGGCCTCTCCTGCCGCAGAGCACAGGCTCCGGACGCGCAGGCTCAGCGGCCATGGCTCACGGGCCCAACCGCTTCGCGGCATGTGGGATCTTCCCGGACTGGGGCACGAACCCGTTTCCCCTGCTTTGGCAGGCGGACTCTCAACCACTGTACCTCCAGGGAAGCCCCGTTCCTATTGTTTTTGGTGTCTGCCCCCAGTGTCTAAGGTTGGTTTAATGGGTTGTGTAGGGCTCCTGGTGGAGGGGACTAGTGCCTGTTCTGGTTGATGGGGCTGGATCTTGTCTTTCTGGTGGGCAGAACCACGTCGTGTGTTTTGGAGTGTCTGTGACCTTATTATGATGTTAGGCAGCCTCTCTACTAATGGGTTGGGTTGTGGTCCTGTCTTGCTAGTTGTTCGGCATAGGGTATCCAGCACTGGAGCTTGCTGGTCATTGGGTGGCGCTCGGTCTTAGCGTTGAGGCAGAGATCTCTGGGAGAGCTCTCGCTGATTGATAGTACATGGGGCCTGGAGGTCTCCAGTGGTCCAGTGTCCTGATCTTGGCTCTCCTCCTCTCAGAGGCTGAGGCCTGACACCTGGCAGAGCACCAAGGCCCTTTCAGCCACATGGCGTAGACAACTGCGGTAAAAATCTGACTGGTGTCTTGGATTTTTCTTTGCTGGGCGATTTATCTGAGCCAGGTTCCCTTTGTCAGAAACACAGCAAGCCAAAACGCTGAGACATGCGAGGTTTGCAGCAAAGACAGAGCTTATTCACAAGGCAGCCAAGGAGAAGACAGGAGAATAAATCTCAAATCTGGCTCCCGGAAGACAAGGGGCTGGGGTAGTTATGGGATAAAGTATCAGTTATTTAGTTTCCCACTAAGCAGTTGGGAGACTTCAGACCTTGGCCTGTGTTTTAGTCCTTTATTTCTCTTTGTTAAGTGGAGACTTGACCTTAACCTCTGTTTCTAAATACAGCATTGTTTTTTTCTTTCCATGGCTACTCACCATGATTTTACTGGCAGTAAAAACAACCTAGGAGAAAAGTGAGGGACAAAAATGAGACTGAGCAAGCTCTAGAGGAATGAATCTATGTACTAGGGCTGGCTTGTACTAAGTATGGTTGCTTAGTACAACCATAATGCTTATTAAGAATTCTCTTGTCAAAATAAGAATTCGCTCATGCTTATTATGCGCTGTTATTTTGTCTACAGACATCTCATACTGTGTGTGCATGTGTGCATAGGCCTGCATGTATGCAAGTGTGTATGGTTCTAAAATGTGATAGTGTTGCAGCATTTTGTTCTAGAACAAGAGAAATGTTTCTCCTCTCTAGATAGAATAGGTTATTATCGTCATCCTCCTCCTGCCCAAATAAACAATTCAATGTATCTCCAACTTCAGTGAAATTTGTACCAAGTGATTAATATACGATCTTAGGTATCCATTTTATTATTTTGATTACCAAAGCAATTTATCCTTTTAGTTACATTTTTCTCTTAAACAGGCTAAGTTTAGTTTTCTCCATTATATAAAGTATATTCTAACTTATATTTAGTAGAAGGTAGCTGCAGCAATGCTATTTTGATTGTTGTATATTATAAAGTAATATTACATTAATGTAGACTTACTATTTAAGTTCCAATGGGGAAAGACTGGGTGGTTTTTTTATTTAGAGATGGTTAATTTCTAGTAGAGGAAAGACTTGAAGAGAGGTGATGTTGTAGTACATTTATCTGCATGTATCTTCTTGTTAGCTGTGGTGAAATATTAGAACAACAGGACCAATGTAGTTATTTAAATGTATGATCATAAATCATTCAGAACATAGCAGCATCCAGCAGGCTAAGCAACAAGTGAGGAATTATTCTTATTTGAGAGCGATTCATTTTAACAAGGTAAATGGAAGCTACTCCAGGGAACAGTAGGGTCACCTGTTTTGTTATGGAAGGAGCCAGTATTCTCTCAGGAGGAGACCTGCAGACATACAGCTCTACTATGAGAATTTCATGAGACCAATATAAACATATCTCATGACTCCAGATTTCTTTTGCTAATTTGACATTTAATAATTAAATCATTTTATTCTCTTTCTGATTTATCAAAAAAAGTCTCTCATACAGTGATTTTTAATTAACAATGTTAATTGTGTTAATAAGATACAAAATTTGCATGAATACCTAACTTCAAGAAAAATCACATTTTAGTTAATAAATAATATATAACACTTGTTCAATAAATCTCTAACCAGAAATGCTCATGGGTGTAAAAATTGTAGTGTTGAGCTCTATTTATTTTGATATTGTGGTGGAAAAGTTAATAAAAATGTTCAAAAGGAAGACAGAAAATTCCATGAATAAGTAGAGGCAAAGTTTCTAAACAGAGATAAACACTAATATTTATACCTATGAAGTAAAAAGTTATTTTTAATGTAAGGGGTCAGAGGCGTGGAATAATTAATTATCTGTCTTAGGCCATACAGTGGGGTTGGACCATCAACTCTGAAACTTTCTATTCTACGAGATGATTTACAACATAGTTCTTCAGGGAAGTCTCAGGTCATATAAAGAAGACTTTCTCCGTAAACATAAATGAGTTTTCCATTGCTTTTGTTCTACTGTTGTTGAAATTCTAGTCCATACAGAATTTCCTTGTTAAGTGTAATTTACATTTGGGAAAATCAATGACTTGAGTCATCATATAAGATACTTTATGCAAAAGATTACGTAGTATAAGATACTTAACATACCACAAAAGATTACTATATATATGTATATATATGTGTGTATATATATATATATATATATATATATATATATATATATATATATATATACACACACATAAATGGTAGTATCTATGCTGTTGTTCAACTTGATGGGTTCAAGAAACATCTGTGAACCATCATCACCAAATAAAAAACACAAGTAAAAAGGGGGCCATGGGATCAAGTCCTTACCTTCTTGTGGTACCACAATATTTTTTTCCTTTAACCTTCATATATTATTTTTCTTTAACCCTTGTGTATATTATTTTTCAATATGAAATTCCTATTTTATTCCTTTCTCCAGAGTGGGATTTATTGCTCTTTCTCTGGTTACTATCCAGAAGAACAGCCACAGAACAATTCATGGGAATCTGCTCACTGTAATAGAGACACCCTTGGAGAGGAGTGGTGAAATGAAGAGACATGCCCAATCACTGATTGGAAGTTAGGAAACTTTGCTCTGTTATTTTGTCTGCAGACATCTCATACTGTGTGTGCATGTGTGCATAGGCCTGCATGTATGCAAGTGTGTATGGTTCTTTACAACAATAGTGGAATTAGAATCATACTTTGAACACAGGTGATGGTAGACACATAGAGGTAATTAATGTGAACTTTAGCAGTATTTAATGGTAGCTTAAATAACTTCAGCAATGATACTGGGGCAGTCAGAAAAAATTTTATTAATTTTCAACTTTCTTTTTTCTTACTAGCTCTGTGGACAGTTGACTTAACCTCTTTATAATTTATTTATAAGTAATTGATATGGGAACAAAACTACCTTTCATACAGTGCTTTTGATAGTTTTTATATATAAGTAATTCTTTGTAGTGTTAGGACTTGTTCTGCATTTGGATCAATATGTAGACTTTGACAGAGATGGAAAATTGATATTTGAGATGGAAAAATGATTAATACAGAGGCATAGAGAAAGAAAATACAAGTTTGATTGACGTATAGAGCTTATAAAGGGAACATAATATAAAAATGAGCTTTGGGGCAGATTGTGAAGTGCTTCATAAAGATTAGGTTCTCTGTGGGTGTCTAACTGGTTGCTAGACTTGTTGAGACATGGAATGACTGATTTAACTGGAAGCAATATGGCTGGTAGAAAGGAGGAGAAAATTCTAAAGGAGGTGGTCCATATACGAGGCTGCTGCAGTGGTGCATAAAGTACTGAACCACAAGGTTCTGCTCCTAGTGTCTTTTGGACAGGGCTTAGCCTCTCAAGACCTCAGTTTATTCATCTATAAAGCAAAGCATTTTGAGTAGATGAATCATATTTCCTTATGATTTCTAAAATACTGAGAATATGACTTCTACAGTGTATGGATTTGAATTTGAGTAGTGGCTAATCAAAGACAGTGCAAGATAAGAATGCAAAACAAAAAAAACAAAAGCAAGCAAGTCAATAAAAAACAACACTAACACCCACCCCATACTGCAACAAAAGATGAGCTTGAATACTTACTTAGTATATGTTTTCATCATTTCATAAGATATATCACAAAAAGGAAATAGTTATTAAATTATTTAATCTCTAAGTATATTTCTGATATGTCCACCTGTTCTTTTCTTCTCTTTTCTTTTTTTTTTTTATATCACTTTTCTTCTCTAACGTTTGTTCTACACTAAAAACCAACCAGTTTTGGAAAAATCTAAAAGTTTGCCTTTGGACCGTGACTAGTAATACAGGAGAATTTTTCAGAAGTTTATGGAGAGTAAAAGAGGTCAGAAAGGAGAAAACAACTTACATCTTTACCTCATATTCCTGTAGATTTCAAACAATATAAAATGCAATAAAGGAAAAACACAAGAAGTATTTATAAAAGTTACGGAATATCACCTTTGAGGAAGGATGATTCATAATCTTACTACACTGTCTTTTTTCAAATGAATTATGTCTTATTCCAAATTTGCATAACATAAAGATGATTGTATACTTCTGTATAATAGCTTAAATATAAATTCAGCCAAGGAAAACACACCCTTTATACGTAAGTGTAGCATTTCTTTTTCTCTTAAAAAAATTTTAAATTTAATTTTATTTATTTTTTTATACAACATGTCCTTAATAGTCATCAATTTTATACACATCAGTGTATACATGTCAATACCAATCACCCAATTCTTCATACCACCACCACCACCCTCCCGCCGCTTTCCCCTCTTGGTGTCCATACGTTTGTTCTCTACATATGTGTCTCAATTTCTGCCCTACAAACCGGTTCATCTGTACCATTTTTCTGGGATCCACATATATGTGTTAATTTACGATATTTGTTTTTCTCTTTCTGACATACTTCACTCTGTGTGACAGTCTCTAGATCCATCCACGTCTCAGCAAATGACCCAATTTCGTTCCTTTTTATGGCTGAGTAATATTCCAGTGTATATATGTACCATAACTTCTTTATCCATTCATCTGTAAACGGGCATTTAGGATGTTTCCATGACCTGGCTATTGTAAATAGTGCTGCAATGAACATTGGGGTGCGTGTGTCTTTTTGAATTATGGTTTCTCTGGGTATATGCCCAGTAGTGGGATTGCAGCATCATATGGTAATTCTATTTTTAGTTTTTTAAGGAACCTCCATACTGTTGTCCATAGTGGCTGTATCAATTTACATTCCCACCAACAGTGCAAGAGAGTTACCTTTTCTCCACACCCTCTCCAGCATTTGTTGTTTGTAGATTTTCTGATGATGCCCATTCTAAGTGGTGTGAGGTGATACCTCATTGTAGTTTTGATTTGCATTTCTCTAATAATTAGTGATTTTGAGCAGCTTTTCATGTGCTTCTTGGCCATCTGTATGTCTTCTTTGGAGAAATGTCTATTTAGGTCTTCTGCCCATTTTTGGATTGGGTTGTTTGTTTTTTTTTAATATTGAGCTGCATGAGCTATTTATATATTTTGGAGATTAATCCTTTGTCCATTCATTCATTTGCAAATATTTTCTCCCATTCTGAAGGTTGTCTTTTCATCTTGTCTGTGGTTTCCTTTGCTGTGCAAAAGCTTTTAAGGTTACTTAGGTCCCATTTGTTTATTTTTGTTTTTATTTCCATTACTCTAGGAGGTGGATCAAAAAAGATCTTGCTGTGATTTATGTCAAAGAGTGTTCTTCCTATATTTTCCTCTAAGAGTTTTATAGTGTCTGGTCTTACATTTAGGTCTTTAATCCATTTTGAGTTTATTTTTGTATATGGTGTTAGGGAATGTTCTAATTTCATTCTTTTACATGTAGCTGTCCAGTTTTCCCAGCACCACTTATTGAAGAAACTGTCTTTTCTCCATTGTATATCATTGCCTCCTTTGTCATAGGCTTGTTGACCATAGGAGCGTGGATTTATCTCTGGGCTTTCTATCTTGTTCCATTGATCTATGTTTCTGTTTTTGTGCCAGTATCATATTGTCTTGATTACTGTAGCTTTGTAGTATAGCCTGAAGTCAGGAAGTCTGATTCCTCCAGCTCCATTTTTTTCCCTCAAGACTGCTTTACCTATTCAGGGTCTTTTGTGTCTCCATACAAGTTTTAAGATTTTTTTGTTCTAGTTCCATAAAAAATGACATTGGTAATTTGATAGGGATTGCATTGAATCTGTAGATTGCTTTGGGTAGAAGAGTCATTTTCACAATATTGATTCCTTCAATCCAAGAACATGGTATATCTCTCCATCTATTTGTATCATCTTTAATTTCTTTCATCAATGTCTTATAGTTTTCTGCATACAGGTCTTTTGTCTCCCTAGGTAAGTTTATTCCTAGGTATTTTATTCTTTTTGTTGCAATGGTAAATGAGAGGGTTTCCTTAATTTCTCTTTCAGATTTTTCATCATTAGTGTATAGGAATGCAAGAGATTTCTGTGCATTAATCTTGTATCCTGCAAGTTTACCAAATTCATTGATTAGCTCTAGTAGTTTTCGGGTGGCATCTTTAGGATTTTCTCTGTATAGTATCATGTCATCTGCAAACAGTGACAGTTTTACTTCTTCTTTTCCAATTTGTATTCCTTTTATTTATTTCTCTTCTCTGATTGCCATGGCTAGGACTTCCAAAGCTATGTTAAATAATAGTGGTGAGAGTGGACATCCTTGTCTTCTTCCTGATCATAGAGGAAATGGTTTCAGTTTTTCACCATTGAGAATGTTGTTTGCTGTAGGTTTGTCATATATGGCCTTTGTTATGTTTAGGTCAGTTCCTTCTATGCCCACTTTCTGGAGAGTTTTTATCATAAATGGGTGTTAAATTTTGTCAAAAGATTTTTCTGCATCTACTGAGATGATCGTATGGTTTTTATTCTTCAAGTTGTTAATATGGTGTATCTCATTGATTGATTTACGTATATTGAAGAATCCTTGCATCCCTGGGATAAATCCCACTTGATCATGGTGTATGATCCTTTTAATGTGTTGTTGAATTCTGTTTGCTAGTGTTTTGTTGAGGACTTTTGCATCCATATTCATCAGTGATATTGGTCTGTAATTTTCTTTTTTTGTAGTATCTTTGTCTGGTTTTGGTATCAGCCTGATGGTGGCCTCATAGAATGAGACTGGAATTGTTCCTTCCTCCACAATTTTTTGGAAGAGCTTGAGAAGGATGGGTGTTAGCTCTTCTCTAAATGTTTGATAAAATTCACCTGTGAAGCCATCTGGTCCTGGATTTTTTCTGTTGGAAGATTTTTAATCACAGTTTCAGTTTCATTACTTGTGATTGGTCTGTTCACATTTTCTATTTCTTCCTGGTTCAGTCTTGGAAGGTTATACCTTTCTAAGAATTTGTCCATTTCTTCCAGTTTGTCCATTTTATTGGCATAGAGTTGCTTGTAGTAGTCTCTTAGGATGCTTTTTATTTCTGCCGTATCTGTTGTAACTTCTCCTTTTTCATTTCTAATTTTATTGATTTGAGTCCCCTCCCTCTTTTTCTTGATGAATCTGGCTAAAGGTTTATCAATTTTGTTTATCTTCTCAAAAAACAAGTTTTTAGTATTATTGATCATTGCTATTGTTATCTTTATTTCTATTTCATTTATTTCTGCTCTGATCTTTATGATTTCTTTCCTTCTGCTAACTTCGGGTTTTGTTTGTACTTCTTTCTCTAGTTCCTTTAGGTGTAAGATTAGATTGTTTATTTGAGAGTTTTCTTGTTTCTTTAGGTAGGCTTGTATAGCTATAAACTTCCCTTTTAGAACTGCTTTTGCTGCGTCCCATAGGTTTTGGATCGTCGTGTTTTCATTGTCATTTTTCTCCAGGTATTTTTTGATTTCCTCTTTGATTTGTTCAGTGATCTCTTGGTTATTTAGTAACGTACTGTTTAGCCTCCATGTGTTTGTGTTTTTTACTTTTTTTCCCCTGTAATTCATTTCTAATCTCATAGCATTGTGGGCAGAAAAGATGCTTGATATGATTTCAATTTTCTTAAATTCACAGTGGCTTGATTTGTGACCCAAGATGCGATCTATCCTGGAGGATATTCCATGCGCACTTGAGAAGAAAGTGTAATCTGCTTTTTTTGGATGGAATATCCTATATATATAAATTAAATTTACCTGGTCTATTGTGTCATTTAAAGCTTCTCTTTCCTTATTTATGTTCATTTTGGATGATCTGTCCATTGGTGTAAGTGAGGTGTTAAAGTCCCCCACTATTTTTGTGTTACTGTCGATTTCCTCTTTTAAGCTATAAAAGAGGCTAGCAGTTGCCTTGTGTATTGTGGTGCTCCTATGTTGGGTGCATATATATTTATAATTGTTATATCTTCTTCTTGGATTGATTCCTTGATCATTATGTAGTGTTCTTCCTTGTCTTTGTAATATTCTTTATTTTAAAGTCTATTTTATCTGATATGAGTATTACTACTCCAGCTTTCTTTTGATTTCCATTTGCATGGAATATCTTTTTCCATCCCCTCACTTTTAATCTGTATGTGTTCCTAGATCTGAAGTGGGTCTCTTGTAGGCAGCATATAGATGGGTCTTGTTTTTGTATCCATGCAGCAAGCCTGTGTCTTTTGTTTGGAGCATTTAATCCATTCATTTTTAAGGTAATTATTGATATGTATGTTCCTATGACCATTTCCTTAATTGTTTTGGGTTTGTTTTAGTAGGTTCTTTTCTTCTCTTGTGTTTCCCGTTTAGAGAAGTTCCTTTAGCATTTGTTGTAGAGCTGCTTTGGTGGTGCTGAATTCTCTTAGCTTTTGCTTTTCTGTAAAGCTTTTGATTTCTCCATCGAATCTGAATGAGATCCTTGCCTGGTAGAGTAATCTTGGTTGGAGGTTCTTCTCTTTCATCACTTTAAGTATATCATGCCACTCCCTTCTGGCTTGTAGAGACTCTGCTGAGAAATCAGCTGTTAACCTTATGGGAGTTCCCTTGTATGTTATTTGTCACTTTTCCCTTGCTGCTTTCAATAATTTTTTTTTGCCTTTAATTTTTGCCAGTTTGATTACTATGTGTCTTGGCATGTTTCTCCTTGGGTTTATCCTGTATGGGACTCTCTGTGCTTCTTGGATTTGGGTGGCTATTTCTTTTCCCATGTTAGGGAAGCTTTCAAGTATAATCTCTTCAAATATTTTCTCAGGTCCTTTCTCTCTGTCTTCTCCTTCTGGGACCCCTATAATGCGAATGCTGTTGCATTTAATGTTGTCTCAGAGGTCTCTTAGGCTGTTTTCATTCTTTTTTCTTTATTCTGTTCCGCAGCAGTGAATTCCACCATTCTGTCTTCCAGGTCACTTATCCGTTCTTCTACCTCAGTTATTCTGCTATTAATTCCTTCTAGTATATTTTTCATTTCAGTTACTGTATTGTTCATCTCTGTCTGTCCTTTAATTCTTCTACGTCTTTGTTAACCATTTGTTTTATCTTCTCGATCTTTGCCTACATTCTTTTTCCGAGGTCCTGGATCATCTTCACTATCATTTTTCTGCATTCTTTTTCTGGAAGTTTGCCTATCTCCACTTCCTTTAGTTGTATTTTAGGGGTTTTATCCTGTTCCTTCATCTGGCACATAGCCCTCTGCCTTTTCATCTTGTCTATCTTTCTGTGAATGTGTTTTTTGTTCCACAGGCTGCAGGATTGTAGTTCTTCTTGCTTCTGCTGTCTGCCCTCTGGTGGATGAGGCTATGTAAGTGGCTTGTACAAGTTCCCTCGTAAGTGTAGCATTTCTTGCATCTAGAATATTTCCTGTGAAGGAATATCAGATCATAAGTAGATGGAATTTTCTCTTCTGGAATAAAAAATACAGAGACTGAATGAAGGAAGTGTGGAATGCATAAGTGAATAAAGGATGAAAATCAGCTTACAAAAATGTGGAAGAGTTATATCTTCTACCTATGCTCAGAGAGGAAAATGTAAAGGGAGTTACCTGAGTGGAAGAATGAGAGCTTCTCTTGCCATTAGCAGCACTTGTGAGGACAAGCATGGTATATGGAATTGTTCTTTTAAGACTCTATCCTTAGAAAAAAATAGTTTCTTAATATGCAGTGTTTACCCATCTCTCTGCTTCTATAAAACAGGCTACACCTTAAAAAGATGATTATGGCTGATTAAAGCTCTACTCTGGTGCACAGCTCTATACCTCTGACTTTTTGTCTAATTTTGAAAAAGTGTTGTTTGTCTTTATTATCTTTTTTTGTTTTCTCCTCTCTCCCTCCTTTATTGGTTCTATCGACCTTACATATGTCTTTCTATCTTAAAATTGGGGTGTTTTCTAAAATTGTGGAATTCAATGTTATTTCATTTTTTTTTCCATTAGTAGATATTTAGTGAGTTTCTGCTATGTACCAACCACTGCTAGATGTTAGAAATACAGAGGGAAAAGCAAGAAGGGGTCTCTGCTCTCAGCAGGTCAAACATTCATTTTAAAGGGTGGTATTGAATACAAGGAGGATTTTTTTTTTTCCGGTACGCAGGCCTCTCACTGCTGTGGCCTCCACCGTTGCGGAGCACAGGCTCCAGACGCACAGGCTCAGCGGCCATGGCTCACGGGCCTAGCCGCTCCGTGGCATGTGAGATCTTCCCAGACCAGGGCACGAACTCATGTCCCCTGCATCAGCAGGCGGACTCTCAACCGCTGCGCCACCAGGGAAGCCCAAGGAGGAATTTTTTTTGTTAAAAGTACAAAAATCAGATGTTAAGTAGAACCAAATTAGCTGGTAAGGTGTTATTATTTTAAAAATAAGTTAAAGCAAAAAAGAAAAAGCGCTTTAGACCAAAGAGTCTCTGGTTAATGACAGAAACAAAGTGTTTAACTGCTACATATCTGCCCAAAGAAATGTGTATATATGTATAAAATAAAAAACAGGAAAATTGGGACTTCCCTGGTAGTGCAGTGGTTAAGAATCTCCCTGCCAATGCCGGGGACACAGGTTCAATTCCTGGTCTGGGAAGATCCCACATCTTGTGGAGCAACTAAGCTCGTTTGCCACAACTACTGAAGCCTGCGCACCTAGAACCCATGCTCTGCAACAAGAGAAGCCACCAAAATGAGAAGTCTGTGCACCGCAACAAGGAGTAGCCCCTGCTCGCTGAAACTAGAGAAAGCCCACATGCAGCAACGAAGACCCAATGCAGCCAAAAATAAATAAATTAATTAACTTAAGAAAAAGGAAAATAGGATAAAATAGTGTAATTTAGAAAAGTGTAAACAGAAAAAAATGCACACATAAAAACTCTTTCCTCCTCTCCTTCCTTGCCATTTATTCCTAATGTCCCACCTTTCTTTTCACTTTTACTACCCTACCCTTCTTTCCTTCCTCCTTTGTTTCTAACTGCTTACTTCATTTCAAAAAGTGTTTGAGAAGATTCCACAAACCTGTAGGTTTCTATAGAGTTAAATTAAATAAAATGCTATTTTAATTCTTACCATATTTTAATTATTAATATGTTGGATGGTCACTCTTAAATTCAACTGTGTAAACTTGCACAATCCTATCTTCTAGTGAGAAGCAAATACTTGTTATTAGTTAATTAGTCTCAGATTCTTACAGGATCCCTATTACAAATATAGTGTCATATTTCATATGGCTGAATCTTGTATCATTTGTCAATTTAGACCAATGACAATTTGCCAAAAATCTTCCTCTTAGCCCCTACCTTCCTTTAAATTTGGAATTATGAGTGAATGGAATCATGTATTTGGAATAAATGAATGAAATTATCGGCCCTCTGCTAAGAATGAGGATAAAAGAGGGGTAAAAATATTTTTAAAAATATTTGAAGAACTTGAACAGCTGAGGTGATTTTTTTCATTTTTCACTGCTTTTCTTCCAAGGACAATTTTCTTTCCTTCCCCCCCCCCCAACTTTACTGAGGAACAATCGACAAATATAATTGTATATATTTAAAGTATACAATGTGATTATCCGGTATACATACATTGTGGAATGATTACCAAGATCAAGATAATTAACACATTCATCACCTCACATAGTTAACTCTTTTTTGGCATGTGTAATAAGAATGCTTATGACCTACGCTTAGCAAGTTTCAAGTATATAATACTATATTATTAACTATACTCATTATGCTGTGCATTAGATCCTCAGAACTTATTCTTATTATAATTGAAGGTTTGTAGCCTTTGACCTGCATCTTTCCATTTCTCCCTCCCCCAGCCCCTGTCAACGACCATTCTATTCTGCTTCTATTAAATTATTATTTTTTTTAGATTCCACATATAAATGTTACCATACAGTATCTGCGTTTCTCTGTCTGGCTTATTTCACTTAGCATAATGTCCTGGAGTTTCATAGATATTGTTGGAAATTGAAGGATTTCCTTATTTTGTGTGACTGAATAATATTCCATTGTATGTATGTATATATATTACATTTCCTTTCTCAGTTCATCCATCAAAGAACTTTTAGGGTGTTTCCATATCTTGGCTATTGTGAATAATGGTGCAATGAAAATGGACGTGAAGACATCTCTTCGAGACACTGATTTCATTTCTTTGGATATATACACAGTATTAGGACTGCTAGATCATATGGTAGTTCTATTTTTAATTTTTTGAGGACTTGCCATACTGTTTTCCATAATGATTGTACCAATTTACATTCCCAAAAACGTTTAAGGGTTCCCTTTTCTCCAAACCAATATTTGTTATTTCTTCTCTTTTTGATAATGGCCATCATAACAGGTATGAAGTAATATCTCACTGTGGTTTTGATCTGTATTTCCCTGATTATTAGTGATGTTGAGCACCTTTTCATATACATTTGAAAAAGTGTCAATCCAGGTACTTTGTGCCTTTTAAATTGCTTTATTTGCTTTTTTGCTATTGAGTCATATGAGTTTTTATATATTATAATTTCAAGCTATCTTACAAAGCTATAGTAATCAAAACAGTATGGTACTGGCATAAAAACAGGCACAAAGGCCAGTGGATCAGAAAAGAGAGTCCAGACTTAAACCTATGCATATACGGTCAACTTTTTCATTGAGTTACAGTCAATTAATTTTTGACAAGGGTGCCAAAACACACAATGGAGAGAGTGTGGTCTCTTCAATAAGTGGTGTTGGGAAAACTGGATATCCACAAGAAAAGAATTAAACTGAACCTATCTTACACATCTCACAAAAATTAACTCAAAATGGATCAAAGATTTAAATATAAGACCTGAAACTACAAAACTCCTAGGAGAAAACATAGCAAAAAAGATCCTTGACATTGGTCTTGGCAACAATTTCTTGGATAAGATATCAAAAACACAGGCAACAAAAGCTAAAATAAACAAGTGGGGCTACATCAAATGAAAGAGCTTTTGCACAGCAAAGAAAAAAAACGAATAAATTGAAAAGGCAACTCACAGAATTGAAGAAAATATTTGCAAACATGTATCTGATAGGGGATTAATATCCAAGGACAAATTTCAATTCATAAGTGACATGTGGACAGAGGTAAGAAGCCAAGCTTAGAGTAGCTATTAAGAAACAGGGAAGCTGTAGAGCTTTTTTGTAGTCCCAACTGGACTGAAAAGACAGAAATTGGAACATATCTACCAACACAAGCATTTAAGACTAATATCCTGAAAAGTAGCACAAAGTACGCCTAGCATAGAGAATATATATATTTTCCCTTTTAGGCTTTTGCGTTTTATAGGCAGAACTGGCCAGGAGATTGAAAAGGCAAACCAAAAGCTGTTAATAAAATTCTGAATAGCTAAGTAGTTATTGGTGGTCTCATGGTACCAGAGAGAAAAATCGGTGTTTAGAGACTGGTAGGTGGTTGAACTAAATAGCCCATGCATTTATTCAGGACACTGAAGTCTAAATTTTAAAAGCAGGGAGTTATCAAAGATCTGGAGGTCCCCACAAAGACTAAAACTCATCTGTAAATCAGTTCAATTCCTGATTGGATTAAGGTTCTATGTTCCTATTCCAACTACCTACCAGAACCAAACAAAAAAATTTGTTCTGTGGAAGATCACATCAAAAGACTTCACATCTTTTCATACACAAATTCAATTAAAAGCAAACAGACAAGACTTCCATTTTATGCCATGGTGATATAACTGGTATCAGCTTTACCTTCACACTGTTAAACAAGTAGAAAACAGGATTAAGTATGTGGAAGAGCTGTCTTTAGATATTGGGCAAAGTCAGCACAGGACTTTGATCCCTAAGAGAAGAGAAATAAATTTAGGTGGACAGAGAAAAGAACAATAAGAATTATCACAGGATACTCGTCAGAAAAACTGTGAATAAAGGTACAATGGAAAGATACACCTGAAGTAGGTTGAGGAAAAAAACAAAACAAAACTATCCCCAATAATTCTATATACAGATTTTTTTCAGAAAAACAAAAATTGATAGAATTTGTTGTCAACAGACCTGCAGTACAGGAAATATTAGAAGAAATTCCTTAGGATGAAGAAAAATGAGGCCAGAAGGAAAATTGAATTTACACAAGGAATGAAAGTACCTGGAATGGTAAATATGTGTATAAATATAGAATACATTTAAATCTTACTCTATAATATATTTGAAATATTGTTGTTTGAGCAAAATTGATTTTGATATAAGTAAAATATATAACAACAAAGCATAAAGATCGGGAGAGTGAAATCAAATTAAATGTTGTAAGGTCTTTGCAATATACATGAAGCAGAATAATATTATTTGAAGGTAGACTGAAAAACACAGAAGTCTAGTCACTAGCAATGGAAAACATTTAGATTTCACCAGAGAATTTAAATCTATTAAAAGAGTAAGCAAATATTAGCTCTACAGCTGAAAAATAATGTGATAAATGGCTTTCAGTGTAGGTAAAACAGAGTTGTAGAAAGGATATGTGATCTGGGTCACAAATCAGTAGAAAATATATAGACATATGTCTGCAGAATAGAAGGAAAAACTATGGTAAGTCCAGGTATGTATGTGTGTATATATGTATATTGTTTTATATTTGAAAAGGAGAAAGGCTAAAAAATCAATGACCCAGTAAAAATATAATAGTAATATAAATCTAAAGAGAGTAGAAGGAAGGGAATAAAGATAAGATCAGAAATCAATAGGAAAAAACTTAAAATTGAGAAAATCAGCAAAGCCATAAATTGGTTAAGAAGACTCATTAAATTTAGAAACCACTGTTAGTAAGACTGGGGTGTGTGTGTGTGTGAGGGTGAGTGTGGGAGTGGAGGGAGAATAACATATTACCAGTCTCAGGAATGAAAAAGAGGAAATCTCTACTTGTTTTACATACAAGGAAAAGGGTAGTTCTAGGAAACTCTAAAGAACTTGATGAAAATACATTTGAAAGTTAGGTGAAATGAACAAATTCACAGAAAAACATAATGCAGCAAAACAACAAGAAAAAGTAGAAATTTTGTGCAATTCCTTATCTATTAAAGAAATCAAGTGTTGAATTAAAATCTTCCCACAACAAAAACTTTAGGTCAAATGACTTCAGTATAGAATTGTTATTAAATAAACATCTAGAGAGTAAACTTCCATGATCCAAATTGTAAAACGAGACTGACATAACTTTGCTAATAAAACCTAATGAGGATATTGAAAGATGAGAAACTACAGGTCAGTTATCTTCCTTATAAATATTAGATATAAGAATTCCTTTAAAAAAGGAACAAATTTAATCTAGCGGAATACATCATCATTGATTTCAGTTTATATGAGGAAATCAAGGATAGATAAACATTCAAAAACCAATTTATTTCATCACATTAACAGAATAAAGAGAACAATATTATGTCATTTCAACAGATGCAGGTAAAGCTTTTGATCAAATTCAACTTTCTGATTGATAAAAATTCTTAGCAAGCTATGAATAGTAGGAAACTAATTTGGTAAAGTGTATCTAAACTCAAAAACAGAAACAATGGCAACAACATTGTAGGTACTTATGAAATATTGAAAGCCTGTACACTGAGGTTAAAATGAAGCAAAGATAACTGCTTTTATTCCTCTTCGACATTGTATTGAGTTTCCCACTGTGAGCAATATGTCAAGAAGGCATTTCTCCAAAGAACATATGCAGAAGGCCAACAGGTACATGAAAAAATGCTCAACATCACTAGTCATTGGGGAAATGCAAATTAAAACCACTATGTGATATCCTGTGTTATAATGGCTAGCATCAAAAAGACAAGAGACAACAAATGCTAGCTTGCATGTGGAGAAAGGGAGCCCTTGCACACTGTTGGTAGGAGTGTAAATTGGCACAACCACTATGGAGAACAGTGTGGAGGCCCCTCAAAATATTAAAAATAGAGCTGCCATATGATCTAGCAATTCCACTTCTGGGAATAAATCCAAAGGAATGAAAACACTAACTTGAGAAGCTATCTGCTCTCCCATGTTCATAGCAGCATTATTTATAGTAGTCAAAGCATGGACACAGCCTAAGTGGTGATGGATGGATGAATGGATAAAGATGTTTTGGTATATTTATACATAATGGAATATTATTCAGTCATAAAAATGAGGAAATCCTACCATTCACAACAACATGGTTGGACCTTGCAGGCATTATGCTAAATGAAATAAGTCAGACATAAATACTGTATGATTTCACTTATTTGTGGAATCTATAAAAAGAACAAAACCAAAAAACCCAAACTCAAACAAAAAGAGACCAGACTGTGGTTACTAAACGTAGAGGGCGGCAGGAGGAGGAATTGAAGGAAGATGGTCAAAAGGTACAAACTTTCAGTTATAAGATCAACAAGTAATGTACTAGAGATATAATGTACAACATGGTGAGTATCACAGTTTTATGATATATAAAAAGTTATTAAGAGAGTAAATCCTAGAGTTCTCATCACAAGAACATTTTTCCCTTTTTTATTTTTTTTTCTTTTTAATTGTATCTATATGAGAAGATGGATGTTAGCTGAACCTATTGTGGTAATCATTTCACAGTATATGTAAATTAAACCATCATGCAGTATACCTTAAACTTATACAGTGATATATGTCAATTAAAACTGGAGAAACAATGAACTACAATAAAAGATATGTTTAGAAAACAAGGAAACTATTGCCATTATTCGTAGAAAATATGTTTACATATTTGGAAAATCCCAAAGAATGAATCTACAGGTGGAAACTTTTGGAATTAATAAGTTAATTTATCAAGGTCATCTGATAAAAGATCAATATACAATGATTAATTGTATATCAGTAACAATTAGAAAATTAATTTAAAATTTTTCATTAGCATCATAAATCATCAATATCCTAGGACTAAGTTTAACAATAGATTTTCAAACCCTTTCCATGGAACACATTAATGAGAGAAATTAATGAACCAAATAAATGGAGGGAAGGGGTATATCTATGCTTCTTGTAGAAGATTCAGTATGGTTAATATGTCGATTCTCCTTATGTAATTTATAGCTTAAATTTATTCCCAATGAGAACCTTAGCAGCCTTTTTTTTTTTTTTTTTTTTTGAAATTTGGAAAGCTGATTTTAAAATTTACTGGAAATGCAAACCATCCAACGAATAGAGTTGGGGGAATTTTACCATTATGTATCAAGGAAGAGTAATCAAGACAGTGTGCTCTTTGTAAATGAATTAAAATATGTTATTGGAATGAAATAAAAAGTTCAATAATGACAAAGGAAGCATGGAAGTGCTCTAAGGAAAGGCTGTTCCATTTAATACGTGGTGCTAGGTCATTTGTATGGTATAAAATATATTTTGACTCTTGCTTCATACCACTTACAAAAATTAGTTATGAGTGGTTTATCAAAATGTGAAATGTAAAACAATACAGAAAGCACTATTTAGTAGAAATATAAAGGGAACCACAAATGTAATTGATTTTATGAGATATTTTTAATGCCATCTATTCATGATATTATCATTTCAATATATAGTCAATTTTAAAAAGTAATGAGATGTTACATTCTTGTTTTCAAACAAATTCTTCAAAATATGATGTATATTTTATGTTTACAGCACACTTCAATTTTGACTAAGCATATTTCAAGTGCTCAATGACCACATGTGGTTAGTTGCTACTCTACTGGACAGAGTAGGTCAAGAAGATAACAAAGAATAATATCTTCATGATCTTTGGGAAAGATCTTTTCATAATCATAAAGAGTATTAACTGTAAACAAAAATAAAACCTAAAATTTAAGAACTTCTATTCATCACATACTACTAAAAGTAAAAAGCAAGCTCCAAAGCAGAAGATAGTATGTATTTTATTAAGTATAATATAGTATAGATTATATTTTAATTTTACAAACATATATTTCAGAGTTCCTTAACCTTGCTACTATTGACCTTTTGGACCAGATATTCTTTTAGTTGGTGGGCTATCTTGTTTGTCGTAGGATGTTTAGCAACATACCAGACCTCTGCACAATTGATGAGTCTAGCACCCCTTCAGTTGTGACACAAAAATGTCTTTAGACATTGCCAGGTGTCCCTGGGAGGATAAAATCACCACTGATACATAAAGTCCATAGAAATCAATGTAAAATGAGGGGTACAACTTAACAGAAACACAGGGAAAATATTTGAATAAGCACTTCTCAAAACATTTTTTCAAATATCCCTAAAGATACAAAGAATATAAAAATAGTCTCATCCTCACCATTCATTCAGGAAGTGCAAATTATGTACATATGTGCACTAAAACATGACTACAGAGATGTTTACAGCAGCATTGTCTATCATAGTCACCATCTGAAAACAACCCAAATGGATGAAAATAATTGTTGAATAGATACTATATAGAGCAATAGAAATAAATGAACTTCTACTACTTTCAGTAACATGGATCAATTTCACAATCATAATGTTAAGCAAATAAGACAAAATATGCACTGTATATTTCTATTAATAAAGGTTCAGGTCCAGGTAAATCCAATCTATGGTGATAGAAAGACTCTACGTTTGGGGAGAAGAGAAGAAGTGGTGTCTGGGATAGATGGGGGGCACTTAGGTTATTTAAGGGGTTGCTAAGTCATGCAGAGGAGAGTTACTCTGCTGTGTTCACTTTGTAAAAATTTATAAAGCTGTACACTTATGGTTTATTCACTACTTTTGCTAAGAAAATTTAAATTGAACCTTCCTAATGTTATCATGTAAGATGCAATCCTTTGTAATAACTTCTAAAGTATGTTGTACTTGATCACTCTGAATATTTATAAAAATAGTTTAAAAAAAGACACAGAGTCACATAGATAATATTTCAGAAATGATAATTGATATATGCCTGGCTTTTCTGTACCTACAATCTTTGGAGCCACTGGATTTACCCAGAGCAGCATAGAGCTTTGTGAGTGGAACCGGCATGAGGTTTAGGCCACCTACTAACTTGCTTCTATATTGGGCTGCAAGTGCCCTTTTCCTCAGAGCATGTTCGAAATCCCCGTGTGTCTATGGGGCATGTGTAAGAGAAATGTGTTCCCAATCATGAGCATACAAATCTGTAACATCTTTTTTTTTTTTTAAAGAAAATAGAGAAAACAGTGAATAATCTCAGTATCTTTATAAGGTCACATGAACTATTTGAACAAAGTAGTTATTCCCATGAAGCAAACATAATTTTATTAATAAATGACAAATATAAGAAATTTTTATGAAAATCTTTTAAATTTTTAAGATAACCTTTGTCTTCGGAAATCCACATTTTTGGGGGAAAAGAGCTAATGCAAGCTCAACTAGAAAATTAAACACATTATTGACTTTGTAAAATGTAATATAAAAAATGTTGATCATAAATTCTTTTAATGGTGTATATGAAGGATTAGTAGTATATAGTACTGACTATTTTCACAATAAATATGTTGAATTAGTGAATGAATGAATGGTGCATGACTGCCAAAGTGTAACTCTGACCTTGGGAAGGCTCCAGGGTAATAGTTTACCATCCTTGCAGGAAACAGTCCAGTTTTCTACAAAGCAGCTTCTCCTGGTTACAGAGGTTTAGATGATATCAATCACTTCTTTTCACTTGTGGCTTATTAGATAATCAACCACAAAAAAAACAAAGTATAATGAATCTCTTTGTTATGCTCAGGGGAAAAGGAAGGTAGAACAAGTATTTGAACACAACTGGATTATGTTTTAAATGTTGTAATCACCAAAATACCCCTGCAAAAAAAAGCCAGTAACTTTGAAATGAAAATAATCAATGGAAATCCTGAACTTTTTGTAGTTTTCAGAGGCAACAGGTGGGTATGGGAAAGGGACAGATTGTGATTGGACCAGAAACCCTTTAAAAACATCTTAGTAGCTGGAGTCATGAGGGCCACGTCCGCTGGTCTGTGACGGTTCTCCTGAGTTGATGGGGATTTCATTCACTGACCTAATTTTTCTGAGTAAGCACTATGAGCTAGGCACTCTGCCCAGCGCTGGGGCTTAAAGAATAAGGTACAGTGTGGCCCTTAATTAGCTCATAATCTCCAGGTAGAAACAAACACATGAAGTCCAATATTTACAGTTCAATATAACAAGTGCTCTAGTAGAGGTTTATAAAAATGCCATGGGAACCCAGGAGATTAAATATGCAGCTAAGTAGTAGAGATGTGCAAATCTTAACAAGTAGGTGGCATTAGTGTTAAACCTGTAGAATGAATATATCTCCAGGAATAGGGACAAAAAAAGCCTATTCTAGACAGGAAAAATTACTTGAATATTGGGTGCAGCTTGGGGTATTATTGGAAAGAGTGGGAAGTCGTGCTTAACTTATGCTCTGGAGACATCAACAGTATACTATGAATCTGGATATATAAGTTATTGTAAAGATCCATATATGTAATGGAAAAGAGGGAAGACTTTGTAGGTGAAAGAAAACATTAGGAGATTTCAGGAGAGTTGCTAGATAAGAATTATGTTTTAGGAAAACAACTAGAGGCAAAATTCAGGATGCACTGCAGAGTAAGATAAAATCTTACTGTTTAGGCATGTCAAATTCTATGGTATGAAGATACAGTATCTTCAATGCTTTTTAAATTTTAAATCAGGATGAAAATAGTGATCCTTCATCTCAAGATCACCAAGGGCTTTAAGGCTTAATGAGAATGGTGAGTGCTGATACAACATTATTGAGCTAAGGGGAATAGAGTGCAGTGAACTGGACCATTTACTCTAGATGAGCTATATACCTAGATCAACTTCTTTTCTTTTCATGTGACTTGTGCAGGTGAGGTAAACTCCCTATACGTGGATTCTTATCTATGAAATGTAGAAAATAGTAATGTCTTCTCCATAGAGCTGTTTTGAAAACTAAATGCATTATTACATGTGAAGTGCTTTAGCTGTAATTATTCCACAGTGGTTTTCAACAAGGGGTGGGGGAGTGATGTGATTTTTGCCTCCAGGGGACACTTGTAAATGTCTGCAGACACTTCATTTTGGATTGCCACAACTGCGAGGAGATGCGACTATCATGTAGTGGATAGAAGCTAGGGTAGGCTTCTAAACCACCCACAATACACAGGATAGCCAGCCATGACAAAGAGTTGTTTTAAAATATCATTAGTGCCAAGATTGAGAAACACTGCCTGCACTAGAAAATACTAATTTTTCTGCCTTGGTTACTCAAGGAAAATTTTGATCAGTCAGCTAGGAAATAAAAGCTTGACTTACTGAATTTTTTAGATCCACATATGATACTGAATAAAAAGATGGAAAAGTTCCCAATACATTCTATCAATCACAGTGATTCTCTGGAAGTAACAGAATTTTTTTTTTTTTTTTTTAGTCAGAGGGTAGGAAGCTCACAGAATCTCCAGGAGAGCCAGCGACCTGGGTTGTTTGGCTCAGAGCCAAGAACAAAGCAGCAAGTTATGATACAGCCAGAAAAATAAAACCCAAAACACAGAGAACTGCTATTTCTAACTGCTGTTTAGCTTGTCTGGCACTAGACACTTCCAGGCCGACATCACCAGAGAACCAGGTGCCTTTGGTGTTTGGCAGAAGCTCTGATCTCTCCCAGATGACCACCAGTTAAAGAGGCTTCCTTCCTTCTCCATGCCTCCTGTGGATGCATCTGATCAACAGAACAGAGGTAACATGAGAACTTAGCTGCAAGGGAATCTTGAAAATTAAAACTAAAATTAAACTACTCCAATTGACTTCTAATCTAATCCATTTACCCTCTATTATAGAAGGAAGAAATCTCAAGTTCCTTTAGTATCCTAAATTAAGGCTGTGCTTTATCTTGTGACCTAAGATTTCAATTCTTAGGTAAATGAGCCCCTACTGGTTCTGCCTATACTCCTCTGTTAACTTTAATTAATAGACCAGGCAGTTTTAAGACATTCCTCAGACAAGAAACCCCTTTGCCTTAATAACTAGTATTAACCATGTCAGTCATCAGACTAAACATCTGAAAATCCTGTTCATCCAGAGACAGCAAGTGTTCATTTTTGAGTAAAGCATCTGTTATGGGTTGAATTGTACTACCAAAATAGATATGTTAGAATACTAAACTCCAGTACCTCAGAATGTGACACTATTTGGAAATAGGGCCTTGATGGAGGTAATCAAGTTGAAATGAGATTATTGGGGTAGACCCTAAACCAACACGAAGTGGTATCCTTATAAAATGGGGAGATTTGGACAGAAAGACAGACATGCATAGATGGAAAATTATGTGAAGTCACAAAAGAAGATGGCCATAAAGTTATAGGGTTGCTTCTACAAGCCAAAGAATGCCAGAGATTGTTAACAAACATTGGAAGCTAGATGAGGCAAGGAAGGATTATGTCCGAAACTGTTGGAGAGAGCATAGTCCTGCTGACACCTTGATTTCAGATTTCTAGCCTCCAGAACTATAAGAAAATAAATTTCTGTTGTTTTAAGCCACTTCATTATGGTAGTCCTAGGAAACTAATACAGCATCCTTCCCTCAGGTTCCAAAACTACTGAACCAACAAAGCCTATAATCATGAAAATGCGAAGCATCTATCTCAGACCTATAAATAAAAGAGTGTCCTCCCATAGAATTTTACGGTAGGTCACCAATTACAGTGTTTAGGAAGTGAAAGGGAAGTAAATAGAGACTTCTCTTGAAGAATCTATAAGCTGCATGAGGGCTGGAACCTGGTCTTATTTACCAGTAAATCTTCAGGGGTTATAACAGTACCTACACATGTGAGATGCTCAGGACTTTTGCTTAATTAAAAATCGGAAAAGAGAAGATGGTAAGTTGCAGGTTTTATTTTAATTTTAAGAAGGGTTGAAAGTTGGGCATATTTATTCATGAAAGAAAGGAGCCAGTTTAGAGGAAGGAATTACAGATGCAAACAACAAAAAATAATTAAAGTACTGCTGTAGACAAAAGCAGCTAGAAACAAAAACCAGGTAGAAGAATTAGCTTTACAAATGTGTCAGGATATTTCTTTCTTTGACACACAAGGGAAAAAAGCATGAGAAAGTGAGATACAGATAAATTCTAGAGGTGGAAATGTGGAAGCTGGGAGAGTTCATATGGATTGGCTTCTAATTTCCCCGTATAGTAGGGACCTGGCAGCCTGCCGAGAATAAGTGGGCAGGGTGGGGGCAGAGGGCTTTAGAAATATGGACAAGATTTGGAATAGTCACTAAGGGAAATGAGAAAAGTTGTTGATTAGGATTAAGTAAAAGGATGGCTGAGCAGATTTGAGGGGTCAGCTGAGGTTGAAAATTAAATTTGTAATAGAGACAGTCAGCTCAGTTATGTGATTTTCCCTAACAGCATTTGGCAACCTGGGAGCAAAAGCAAAGAAAATGGATGTTAGGGTTGGAGACTGGTGAGACAGGTGAGGCAGATGGTCAAGGGAGTGATGGATGAGAAGGTGCTACCAAGAATGTATTTGAAATGATGGGTCGTGGGGTCCAGGGAGAGTGAGGAAGGGGGGCCTGCCAGGAGGGGCTAATGGAGTTAGAGAACAAAGGAGTGACCGAGCATGGGGTTCAACGAGGTAAAACAGTAGGTTTATTTGAATAAGAGACTGAAAGAGGGGAAAGAGTCATAGGTTGAGGTCAGATGGAGAATTTTGGTGTTCCAGTTGCTTAGGTGTAACATTCATCATTATCAACAAAGCTTAACTAAATGGGAAATGAGCACACAGTCCCACAGTTCTAGGTCAGCCATTCTATTCCTATTGCTTGTCTTCTTGAAGGAAAACAGAATTAGTGACAATGATTTGGGTTAGGAAGCAGAACAGTTTAGTAAATAAAGTTTAAAAATTAGTGGAAAAGTAAGGGGAAAGTATTTCAGACTTTCTCCATGGGATTAGAAGCTGAGAACTTTGTACATCTGCTGTCCGGAGTTTCCTCTCTTGCTCTAATGTCATCCTTTCAAAATACCAGGATTTTGGGGGGACCTGTTAGTTCATAATGCATTTGATTTCTACAGAATGCCCATGTACTGCCAGAAAGAGAGTTGTTTTTCTTCTCCCTAAAGCAACACAAAAACCTATTTTCTGCCCCTGAATCTTTCTAAACTACACACAAATAGGTTTTGCAGACTGATTTCATCATTTCAGATCCTAGTGTATATTTCTTCATTTCTGTAGTCTGGAATATGTTGTATCTTACTCAGTGTTCTCAAGTAAATTGTATCTTTTAAAAGAGCATATTTCTAAAATTTAAAAGCAATCGGTATAGTTGAACACGATGAAAAATACATTTCATTAGGAAATTTTACTAAGCAAAAATTAAACCAAAACTGGAGTTACTTATCCTAATAAGTATCACTGTGCCTGGAAAATAATTCATGTAATCATAAATATTAATTGTATTTCTAACCAAACTTAAAGCTTTAGTACTTACTGCTTACAAAGGTAAAAAGGTTAGAATCAGATTCTAGTAGAAACTTATACCTCAAAGAATTGAAATAGTCCTATAGTGACCAACTGCATTTTCAGAATAAATTCATTTACCCAGTGATGGCTAATGTCAGAGACTTAAATTCCGTCTACATAGCTCAGCCAAAGATGTAACACTGGAAAACGAAAGGTAATTGTCTGCCCAGTTGAATCAGTCTCAAACTGCTTTTTAAATTTTCTGTATATTTCTGCTCTGCAAAGTTTAGGAAGTATTTAGGATAATTTGAGAAAGCTCAAAAGAGAACAGAAAAGATCCCCCCCCACACACAAAAAAAAGGAGTAAAAGATATATGAAACAACTGAAAAAACTTGTGTAGTCTCGAAAAGAGAAAACCGAAGTGAGCCATGTTCATAATCTATAAATAATACCTCCTGGGTAACAATATAATGAATGAAGGGAATTATTCATAGTCTCAAAAGACATGAGGACAAAGAGCAATGACTGGAAGCTAAAGAAAGCAAAATATAGGTTAGATATTAGGAACGCGATAAGAAAGGTGGCCTATTCCTGTTAGGCCAATGTGAATACAGCCCTTTTTGTCCTACAACATAATTACCTGAGAGATTAAAGTTTCCCAGAAAATTTACTTTCTTTTTTAATTGGTAAACTTCTTCATATCAATGTTAGAGCTTTTCAAACCACTTTAACCTGAAAATTAACCAGTAGAACAACTCCTACTTGCAAATGAAACAATAAAAAACAATCACCCAAATAAATGAAAAAAAATACAAAAGTAATTTTGAGAGACATAAGCAAATTTTTAACTCATGTCAAAAAACATGTCACCAATGTTGCAGATTCACTACCATGTGGAAGCTAAAAGCACACCATTTGGGAGATGCCCGAAGAGAATCATTGAACTCTGCCATTGTACCATAGGAGCTAGTTAAGGTATAAAAAAAAGTAGTTTCTTGAATAGGCATATACTTTTTGGTAAAAATCTGAGAAACGTCTAGCAAATGGAGAGGATGTTACTGAAGCTAAGGGAGTAGATTTGGAATCAGAAAAATCTGGACTTGGATCCTTACGCCAGCACAAACGGTTGGCCTTGGACTTAAGCTCTCCCTATCCCAATACCTCAATTGTAAAATGAGGACATGTAAACCAGAGGGTTGTTGTGACAATTAAATTCCATAAGATAATGTGTGTAAAGTGCTCCACCTTGTAGCTAATATTTTCCAGTGAATTGTCATCCTTGGAATGAGTGTTCTGGGAAATGGTTAGAAGGATAAGCAGTGGATTAGTCATAAACAGTGAACGCACATGGTAATATGATCAGCTACCAGAAAAAAATTCCCTTTCTCCCTCAATTCTTTCCACTTCCTCTTCCCTTAGACATTCATTTGTATTCTGTAGGCAAATCTAATTGTTAAGTGGGAACCATCTGTTTGGCAGAAAATCTCTATGAATGGTAAAATCCATCAGAATCCCTATCAATTTTTTTCTACTAAGTAAAGCAAAATAAAAAGTAAGATTTCACATAGAAGAATGTACTTTTGTTAATAACATTTAATTTTGATAATATATGGCTTGACTTTCTGTATTAAGGTCAATTTTAAAGTATTAATCAGTGAATTAGTTATAGCTGGGAAGTAAAACTGAGATAAGTAGTAAAATAACACACATCTATTTGGAGTATATGGAATATTTTATTCAGAAATAGAGATAACTACAGACATGTTGTTCCATAAAAATAGGAAGATGTTATAGGAAGCATCACTTACTGGAACTGTTGTTTGAAATGGGTACCTTAGACCCGGGTACTCATTCTCTTGATCTGTATTAGTCCCTTAATTTTGCCTTTGCTTGAATTACTTTCTGTAGTCATTAAACCATCCTTCTTACTTACCAGAAACAAGCCTCATAGGCAGGTAGAGATGAAACCAATTGCTTCAACACCTCCTTAAAAAAAAAAGTAGAATTTCAGGTCTAAAAAAATTATTTAGTAGACCCACTTCGAAAAATGTTTAAATTTATCCTTTTATTAAATATTCATTTAAAATTTTGGCCTTGCTTTGGGTTTAATCCTAAAAAGTATTTCTAGAAATATGTCAGAAAGTATAAAATAGCCAAGAAAACATTAAATCAGGAAAGTATTACAATTTTTTTTATTGTATCTATGATTATATAATTGGAAAAATCTGCTTAAACCAGATGCAAGAAGCACAAATAACAAGAAGAAAAATAAGCAGATTTGATTACAACAAAATTAGTAAATTGTATTTAACAAAAGAGGCAATAGATAAATTTCCAGATATAATGATATCCTGCAAATCAATAAAATAAAACAAGAAACTCTCCATAAAAATGACTTTAATATATGACAGATAATTCATAGACTGGAAAACCAAATAACTAAGAAGTATTTAGAGATATTCTAAATTAACACAACAAAGAAATACCACTTATTGGCCAATAATTGAATAATGGGTAAAAGCAGGTATTATCAGAGATGTGGAAACTCTAGTGGGTGAGACTCTAGACTAAAGTAGGCATTGGAGAACTATCTGGCCACTCTTTGTTACCTTAAGTGCATGAAGTCCACATTAAGTGTATGAAGTCCCTATGTCTACAAAATTTCACTTCTTGGAAAATATCCCAGAGATTTCCTCAGATCATATCATGAGAAGACACATGAGGACTTTATCACAGCTTTGCTTGTGGTAGTGGGCAATTGTATACAATTGAATTGTTCATTTCAGGGGGAATACTATGTAAGGAAGACAAGTAAATGACTGCTTAGACACCCAGAAAAATGCATAAATCATAAAATCAATGAGTAGGAAAAAGAGAGAAAGAAATAGACAAAAGTCTATAACACAACAAAATGTATTCAAATTGAAATACATATATATATAATAATTCTATATACCTTACATCTTCATACCTGTACAATAATACAATTTAAAGAATTTATGATCAATACATTAGAGTTATCTTTGTGGGGAATGGGAGGAGGAGAAGAATGGGAAAGAGGGGGGGGAAAAGAATAAATAAGTAAATAAGAGAGGACTTTGCATGACCAAATGACAGTTGTATTTTCGGAATGAAGGAAATTATTAACTCAACTTTCAGCACCTGAGGCTCAAAAGAAAAAGTGAGATAAATCATAAAATCATATACAATATTTATCAAAATTTATATTTCTACTTGATAATAATTCTATGTAGAGTTTTGTTGCAATAGCCTTTAGATGTAGCATGGTATGCCAAAATTGACAGTAAAATAAAACAACATAAATTTTAGAAAATGAAAAATGCCGAAGCTAGTTTGAGACTTTAAAAAGTATATTGGACACTTTTTGGATATCTGCCCAACTTTCAATGACACCGTTTCTCTGTCAGCTGCCACTTCCCTTTGCCCCTCTTCTCCACACCATTTGTCTCATTAACTAGAGTGAGATTCTGGCAGCTAAACCATACCCAGGTGGGTCAACAGGAATCTATCTCCCATGAATCAGGAGTTGGGATCCAGAGACAAGGACAACATCTACTTATTCAGGAACTCAGGAGATGTGACCTGAGGACATTTTCAAGGGTTATATTCTTATTGCTTGTGCATGTAGAGGCAATGAAAAGATAGTCTCTGCCCAGCAAGGGAAGATGTGCAGAGGTGCAGAGAGAGAAATTCCTCTCTGATTCCTTGCCACAGGTGGTGCTGTGACTAATTTCTCCCAAATATTCCAGCCTTCTTCCAGTAAATTTCCAATTAAAATTATTTCTTCAGTTAGCTTGAGTTGATTTCTGTAATTCTCAACCTCATAAGACTTGAGCAAGTATGGCATAGACTTCCAGTACACACTCACATCCTACCTTATTTTCTCATATCTTGAACTTTTTCATCTCTAATCCTCAAGATTAAAATGTATAGCTCTGGAATCTTGCTTGGGTTCTGGGTCTTATATTTTCATCTGTTTCTAGGGCAGTTTCTTGGAGCACATGACCATTTATTTAAGTGACAAAAGGTGAATCAAAGTTCCTTTTTCAGAGGGGAAAAATAAAAAGCAAGAGGACTTACTGGCTCATATAACTGAAAGTCCAAAGGTAGTTTTGGGTTTAGGAATAGCTAAATCCAAGTGCTGAAATGCTCTCATCAGCAAGGTGACACTCTTTTCTGTGGGGTCTGTTTTCTTGTGTATTGGTTTCTGTCTTTGTAGACTGTAATGGCAAAGACAATCAGAACAATTGCTGAGCAATTATATTTTAATTATACTGTGTAAACTGAGCAAACATCAGTGAAAAGTGATTGCCTCTTTCATAATTATTCCAGTCATTCCCAGTGCCCTGATTTATGTCAAGTGGCTGTTCTTGAACCCGTTACAGCAACTCGGATTGACTTGTCTGGACATCAAAGCCACTTATGGATCCAGGGAATGGTTGAGTAAAGCTCCATGCAAAACAGATTGATTCAGATGAGTGAAGAAGTAGTTTCTTTAAGGAAAATCTAAATGAAATACTAAAAAAGGGGGACAGTAGATGCTGGACAGAAAACTCTGCTAACTAAATTTACCATTTTAATCTCTCACCTAATGTAGTTTTATAATTTCACATTGAGGAAAACCTCTGCATATTTACCAGAGAAAGGAAGAAAACTCAGTTCAAACCTTCAATTTGTAAGGGACTGTATAAATATACCACATAAAATGTTCAAAGACTTACCAAATGCATAGCTTATCAAGGGAAGGAAAATAAAAGAATCATGAGGAGTAACAGTGGCTGTTCTTGCTATTTCCAAGAATTATGGGAAAAATCATAAAATCTCAAAACTATTCTATTTTGAACTCCTCAACAGCTATTGTTTTAATATTGAACATTCAAACATTCCTGTAGAAAAAAAAAAGGACTAGCACTTTTTTTTTCACTGAATATAAAATGTTTCAGCTCTGATGTGGTTTTTAACTCTAAATATGTATCAGAATCTCCTGACCAGTCTTTGCAAAATGTACACTTTGGGGCTCCATCCTCACCAGACTTCAAAAAGTTTTCCATTACATTTATACTTCACTGTGTCAAAAATTTACCCGAAACTTGAAAGCAGGCAAACAAGATTACTGAATTTTTGAAAATTTGGTGCTTAGCTTGATTTTCTATTGTCTGGTCTTTTTAAGAATTCTGTAGGGATAGAAGTTAACTTGTAGACTTTTTTTTAAAACATAAAAATGCAAATAATTTCTGTTCAATAGAGAAGATAACCCCCCAAATTGCGAAGGTTTATGTCACTGTTGTACTTGAATCCTGTTTGTTTTTCTATCATTGCTTATAAATACCTAGCCTTTCAAATGCTCTTTGGTTTTTACAACTTACTGGTTCTCTCTAGTAAATTAAATGAACTTTTGACACATGCTCATTTCATATTTGTATGAGAGTCATGATAATTTTACCTTTTTGAAAATTATGGTTAAAAATAGTTCACTTTGCCATTTACCTATCACTATTTATTTTACAGGTGTTCACTGACAAATAACTTTACAAATTTACCAGTAGTTTTTTTAATTTATTGAACAATTGGTCACCTATATTCTTTCTCCATACTTTTAAGAACTAAAGGAAAATAATATTTCAACATGGTTTTCTTTGTTCTCCTTTAATTTAAGAACGTTTGGGGTCCTACTTGGGTCAGTTAGGCCAGGCAGTTTAAAATCCTCCTCACACAAGTGAAAATGTGAGAAGTAAATATTTTCTTGTCTTCAAGTTGTTGCAATAACAAAGTAATTAAAGTACTCATTCAAAATTTCCTCTGAAATATTTGAAGAAGTAGATATAGAAGTCTGTGTAAACATGTTTTTATAATGTTTGTCTGTATGTTTATTCCCATGTGTGTGAAAAAGTTGAATAGAAGAGCAAATATGATATGTCACCTGCACTTCTAGATAAGAGAAATTTTCGTTTCCAAAAGAAATACACTTACATTTAAGTGTATACAAACAAAGGTTATTTGTAGATTTTTAGAGTCACATTATATAGAGGTTTACTATCTTCTCAAAACATCACATTATTGGCCTACTTGCCCCACCTGAGGAACTCTGTCCTTCCTGCAAGTAGTTCCTTTACCATAATGTCATTGTCCATTGGTAAATAATGTGGACGTGCAAATATACTTTTTGGAATCTTTTATTTTTTAAGATTTCTCTCTGTACGTAACTGCTTATTCTTATAGCATATTTTTATCCTATACTCTCTACAACTTTATTCTGTATTATTAGATTGTCATCAGAGGAGATTTTTTGGATTATTTTTGTTTGCATTATGTAGTATTTTTGGTAGAATTATACAACTTAATATATATTATATACAAACATATATACCATTCATCATATGGTAGTGACTCTTACAACTGAAGCATCTAAGGTTGAGCCACTCCTTATATAAATGTAGAAAAATCTCAGATAAAAGTTTTGAGGAAATGGGTCAACTGGTCAATTGAATATCTTGGTTATTCTGTCTAGTGCAGTTCTCTTTAGGATACTTAAAATATCTTTGTTGAACTGAATCAAATAGAAACACAATATGGTATTAAGAAAAAACATTTTTCAAGTTCTTTTCCTTAAAATTAGCATATATAAAGTATATTGCTCTCCTTTCTTTTATTTGTAACTATTATGTGATGAGGATAATTCAGATTTTAAAAAGTTTTTTTGACTCTCAGTAACCTTTTAGGTATACAAAAAAGGGACTAAATGTGTTACCATTCAGGCTTCTAACCTGGAAGTTGTAAAGGTTTGCTTTATTTTAATCAGCTTCTAATAAATTCAAAGAAAAGTTTGTTCAATTTATATTAGATGCTATTCCTTATTAAATGAATATTGGAACCAAAATTCATAGGTGAATTTTATAATTGAATTCTTCCTTTATTTCATTTAATTTTTTTTCAATTTCTTCACCTTCTCTTCACTAGTCTTTGATTATTCTCGTTTTATACTTCAGAATGACACTGTCCTAATGCTGCTTGAACTTTAAATTTAGCATAAGACTTAGGTGCTTAATCAATATTTTCATATCTCTTCTTATATTCTACTCTTCAGTAGAGTTTATATGCCTCCAATATGTGAAGAGTATACTTTTTTCTACCACAACCCAAGTTTCCTCTCAACCTTTTTCATGATTTGGTTTCTTTCCATAGAGCCTTTCAGCTATTACTACCTCAAGTTATCAGTAGCAATTAGTAATATTTTTATGGAAGAAGTATATGACATAGGGAGAGTTTCTATCGGGCAGAGATGTAAAGGCCTTCCGGTAAAAAAGACTGTTTGGGGTTGAGAGAGAGTATCTTGGCACTGTGGTCTTTGTACTTTCCTATTTTATTTAGGAAAATATATGTGATTTACCTTCTACATATAATGGGATAATACATTTGATCCCCATACACTAACCCCATCTCTTTTTTATTTTAATAAGTTTTATTTATTTATTTATTTTTGGCTGTGTTGGGTCTTCGTTGCTGTGCATGGGTTTTCTCTAGCTGCGGCGAGCGGGTGTTACTCTTCGTTGTGTTGCACGGGCTTCTCATTGCGGTGGCTTCTCTTGTTGTGGAGCACGGGCTCTAGGCATGTGGGCTTCAGTAGTTGTGGCACGCGATCTCAGTAGTTGTGGCTCGTGGGCTCTAGAGCGCAGGCTCAGTAGTTATGGCACATGGGCTTAGTTGCTCTGCGGTATGTGGTATGTGGGATCTTCCCCGACCAGGGCTCGTACCTGTGTCCCCTGCATTGGCAGGCGGGTTCTTAACCACTGCGTCACCAGGGAAGCCCAACCCTGTCTCTTATCATGCATGTGTTTTCCTTTCTAGGAAGGTAATTTGTGTCCATTCTATTCAGCTCTTTTCCTATCATTGCATTAGATTTCAGAAGAGAAAATGCCATTTAGGAAAGGAGAGGTATGTAATTTAGAATATGTTCTTATCAGAAGGGAAGGGGAAACTCTTTAGACACTGGAAAGAGGAGTCAAGGAATGATAGAAGGATGTTACAATTTGAGGACACCTTTTGATCTAAACCTCAAAAGGTAGTGAGACAAGGGGAAGCAGACCTTTGGCAAAGGAAAGAAAAAGGCAGAGGAACCTTGTGCCTTGGCGCAAATAGTACCAAAGATGGGAAGGTACATTTAGACAGAGAGTAGATCCCTGGTTCCCCATAGCCTGCACTTGGCAAATAGAGCATATGGCAAATAGAGCATACAGAATGTCTCAAGTGCCCACCTGCCCAGAGGTAGTGCAGGATATCAGAGAGTTGAATGGTGTGTTTACCTGGAGGTTTATTGTAGTGAAGGTTAAGACTGAGCTCACACAGAGTGCTGTATGGCTGACTGTTCACGTTGCGGGTTATAGCTTGAATGGACGTTGATCTAATATTTAATGGACATTGAATGGGCATCAAGGGCTCTGTGGTACAAATGACTGCAGAAGCAGGCCTTATAGTGCAGGAAGGGTAGCTATACATACTTCCAAGACTGCCTGCAATAGAACCAGAGTTACACCAGCTATCGAAGTGGCACCTCACAGCTCAACACAAAAGAACACCATACAGATCAAAAGCCCCCATATATTTATCCAAATAAGTGCATGTACTGTGAACCAAAAGTCTTCAAGTAATCTTTATTTTCAAGAATGATGAAAATTATACAAAATAAAATATACTACTTTTGGCAAGGAAACAATGATAGTGTCTAAATTTTGTCCCATAGGGATTCTAATTCTTTTATTGCATTTTGTGTTTCCTTTTATGGTTTTGTGTTCACTCTCTCTATTTGCACTTCTACTTATAATCCATTATTGTTTCTCTGGACATTTTTGTCTTTTCAAAGAGCCTACTTATTTTTCTGTATCCTGGAGAGGATATCAAAGGTAAAATCCTTGGGCCAGTTAAGTCACATTCAGAGGCATTATTTCTTTAGAGTCTTGAGGTTGTTTCCTTTCCCTTCTACCAAAATAAACATGCCAGGTTCTCAATGAATGTTTCTGAATAAATACTTGAAGGACTATACAAGGTTCGTTTATTGTTTTTCAGGAGTCTAGCTATTGCTAAAAATATGAGTCAGAGGAAAAGATTGAACAAGAAGTGAGGTAACTAGTTGCAAAGGCATAAGGAGTAGTTCCGTTTGGACTATCACCCTAAATCCCATCAAATAGGCAATGGGAAGCCAGCAGAGACACTAGTCATGTAGCCAACCAGTTAACCGACAGCCCCTGCCAGGTAAGCTGGACTGACAGACAAGGCCATGTCTTCACTGAGTGGTCACATGTCCTGCTGGCTGGTATCTGTGGTTCTGTTGTAGAGACACTTCTCAGGGTAAAAAGCTGGTGGGGGTAATATCAGTCCCCAAGCCTTTTCAACATCATGTATCATATTACTAGCACTAAAATGAGACCATTTTTTAAAAAAAATTTTGTTTCTAATTTATAGGTGGGAGAGCAGAGATAACCTGAGACATTGTTTGGCCTTAGCACAGGGTTAATGGTCTAAGAAGAATGATGAATCTAGCTAGAGAAGAAAGTTAGTTAATGCTGACATTAAGGAAAATCTTAGTTGTCTATGCTTACTAAAAATAAAGAAAAAATAAGGCTTGCTTACTGAGGGATGGGGATGATGGATATCAACAACTTGTTTTTCATTTTAATATGAAATAGTTTAAAGGAACTAGGAGAGGTTACTACTGCCTATAACTCCATATGAGTATACATATAAAGTTTAGGTCAAATTGAACAAAATAATGTTGGTTAACTTTTGAAGGCTATAGTTGAGCATAATTTAATCACAGTGCTTCCCCCTAGTTGTTTCAGTAAAATGCATTTCACTTTAAGTAGGTGGTTGTAGTCTCCAAACTCAGAACTTTAAACTCTTATTTTAAAAAAACACACAATTACTGGCGGCAGGAGAATGACAACAGGATAAGTTACTGGTTTACTTGTGTTCTTTCTTAATCTGCCCACCTACTCACCATTACAGTGTGCTACCATAATTATGTGAGGATAACAGCTCTCAGTTAACAAATCATGAAACGGTCTTAGTATCATTATTTTTTCCCCAGTTATATGAAAAGTCTTTTTTTCTAAACTATCGTAAATTGCATTCTATCTTTAATTTACTAACAATTTACGACTTTTAAGTAGAGGTAGAAGATTCTTCAGATAATTTGAGATACAGATAAGAATTTTACATGATTTGAAAATTAATCTTCAAAGTTAATTTTAAAACTTTTGAAGTTCCCCCAAACGTGTGTGTTTAAAAGAAGCAAAAAAAGCCTTACTCCTTCAGGTGTTCCTGTGAGACTAGCTGCAATTTTCACTTTAATTTTGACTGGAAATATCAATAATGTGATTTTTTTTGAAGTATGACCTTTAGTTTCAACTAGAAAGTGGGGCAGAGGGTAGCGTAATCAAAAGGAATGAAAGTTAAGCTAAAACTATCACTTTAAAAGATATTTAGCTTAGGATCAAGTTTGGGTGAGGATATTTTTTAAATCGGATTATTCTTTTTTTTTTTTTTTTTCCTGAAGTGCACAATCATTTGACCACAGCAGGGAGACACCAAGGACCCATCTATCTTCCTTCTCTCTCCCTTGCTCTCATTTATGGAAGCACAGCAGATAATACTGTAAATACAGAATGAAGGAATGTGAGTCCTCCGACACCAGTATCCTCCCTACTGCTTTGCCATGTATCAGTTCAGCTGTTTCCAAGGCAGGGTAGGCTCTCTTAAAAAAGATTAAATGCCAGATACTAGAGCAACTTTCAACTTCCATGTAACCAGGTGCAGTAAATCACACACAAAAACAGCTCTCTTACTTTTTTCCTCTTTTTATTCTTACCAAAATCCTTCTATTTTTCTTTCTGTCTCATCTTACCACTGGAGCATAGTTTCTTAGTCATTCTTTCATCTGCACCATCATCCATAATCAATAATGATTAAAGTTCAATATATAGTTGACACTGTGCTAAGTGGTAGGTTAAATAGTGAAGGGGGCGAGAGAGAGTCACCTGATTCAAAGAGCACACATTTTTTTTTTCTTTTTTTTTAAGAGCACACATTTTTAAGCTTAAAGTAGAAAGCCAAGGGCAAATAATTACAAAATACTTTGTGTTCATTATATCTGCTATATTTTTTTTCCAAAATAATGATGGGTTTTTTTCCACTATGCTACATAAAAAGTCATTAATAGCTATCTATCACTTTTCATAGTAATTGGAATTCAGAATTTTATCAGTAAAATCTATTAGTGTGTATTCTTTCCTTTAGACTATTCTTTTTTTCTTTTTTGCGGTACGCGGGCCTCTCACTGTTGTGGCCTCTCCCGCTGCGGAGCACAGGCTCCGGATGCGCAGGCTCAGCGGCCATGGCTCACAGGCCCAGCTGCTCCGCGGCATGTGGGATCTTCCCGGACCGGGGCACGAACCCGCGTCCCCTGCATCGGCAGGCGAACTCTCAACCACTGTGCCACCCGGGAAGCCCTAGACTATTCTTATCATGTATTTTATAATAAATACCAATACAAATATTGTTAATTGCATGACTTATCTCCATTTTCTTGTATATATTATGTGTTATTTACATGCTCTCTATCTTTAATACCCTAATAACCTTTTGATTTGGTGCAATTTTATCTCCATTTTACAGATGGGTAAAGTTGAAGTTCAGAAAGTTAAGATAACTTGCCCAAGGGCTCAAAGCTTGTAAGTGCTAGAACCAGGATTCCAACCACAGTAACCAGAATCCGCAGATGCCGGTGTGTTAACAATACAACTCGACTAATCAAATGGCGCTTTTCCTTGGTTAAAGCAAAGATTTTTTTTCCTTCAAGAAATTATGAGTAAATCTTTCTGAAAAACTCTGCAAATATGGCAAACAATTGTGACTCTGTTCTTTTCTAAACGTTCCTTTAAAAATATACATTTAATAACTATTTTACATATAAGAAATGTATTGTTATATTTTCTATATAATAAATACATAAATATAGTTATATATTTATATGAACATATATAAATATTATATGAGTATATAAATATATTTCTCATACATTGAAAACTAGAGATATTAAATGACTTTCTCAAGATTGGAAATATTTACTATTACTTGAACTAAGACTGGAACAGAGGTCTTAGAACTCCTCTAGTTCATTCCTATTTGAACTACCCTGAACCACATTGTAAGCAGTTTCTACTAAGACTAAGCAAGCTTTACATATGAAGTGCTACAATTATCAGAGTTGCTACTGTCATTCTCTTCTCTTCTTTTTCCCTATACCATTTACCATTCTCCTTCCTCTTCCTTTTCCTCTTCTTCCCTCTCTTTCATCTTAATCTTTTATCTTCTTCCTCCTAATTTATATGTAGTTTGTGGCATAGAGAAATATTCATGAGAAGAGAAACCCACAGCCCCTAAATAAACTGCCCAATGCAGTCATCACAATAGTATGTGATATAACATCCAGATACTACAAAGTTTTATTTTTTTACAAACCGAAATAACAAATATTAAATAAATTACAAGATTAGAATTGATCATTTGCACATCACATGCTTTAAACTCTTTGGAGAAGAAATATTCTAAACAGTATACTATTGTTAGAGCATCTGGAGTTATTATTTAAAGCTTTAAGAAAATCTGTTAGTGTCTGAGTAATATAGAGCTATAAAGAAGAAAGCTGCTTCTGAGAGATGTGTCCCAACCCTAACCATATTTAAAATGCACTTATCCTATAGAAATGTCAGTGAGGAGCCATCTAAACTCAGTGTACTACATTGTGGCACTGCCTTATAGTCTCTATTATTGATTAAGGGACCAGTACTGATTGGTGTTAATGTCATGTGAAAGTTCTCTTTTACTGCGTTGTCTCTTTTCATACATGAATCCTGTTTGCCTGCATATGTGTAAGGGGAATATGTGCTCCTCTCATTGCAGCTACCCAATAATTATAGATACAATATAGGGCAAAGGGGCTTCCCTGGTGGCGCAGTGGTTGAGAGTCCGCCTGCCGATGAAGGGGACACGGGTTTGTGCCCCGGTCTAGGAAGATCCCACATGCCGCGGAGCGGCTGGGCCCGTGAGCCATGGCCGCTGAGCCTGCACGTCCGGAGCCTGTGCTCCGCAACGGGAGAGGCCACAGCAGGGAGAGGCCCGCGTACCGCAAAAAAACCTACAAAAAACAAACAAACAAAACAATATAGGGCAAAGGCATATTCATGTTTGCTATTAAAGTTGCATTTCAAATTTTTTGTTTTGTATCACAAAACCAGGCTCCTAAATTTGGATTAACGCATGTTTATGCCTTTCGTTCACTAAGAAAAAAATTGCTTTTTTACTTAGTCCTTTGAAATTATAGTTTTTCTTGGATTAATTCACAGTTGTAAAATTTGATTAATCCTTCTTTGGGAGTGCGCTTCCTGGTTCCATCAATCTTAGTTGGAGTAGAGTGCACAGCAATAAGGCTCAAGATCTTTAGAAAACAATTCACACATCCGAACCCATATGTCTCAAGCACAAACACATATACAATTCCTATCGATTCTTTACTTGCAATGTGACAGTTTCCAGTTACCAAAGTACTTGCTGTGTAGCTACTGGGCAGTAGGAAAAGATTAAATGCTCTCGGTACTGTAGAGAGAGTGCACAAATAGCTATAACTAGTTTAGTTGAGGAACCAATGATTCTTTCAAGGAACTATTCCTTTCAGGATGGTTTCTTTCTTATCCCTGCATAGAAATGTAAGTAAAATTATTTGATTGCTTTAGTTATCTTATCTTGGATTTGCATTTTATGGAAAGACAGCATTTGAGGTGAAAATTATACGTAGTTTTTTAAGCACAAAATCTTCTCCTCCAATGTTGTAAACTTTTCAATATACTTTCAGCAAGGAGCCTGTCATAATTTAGATGAGTCTCTGAGGTACTGAATTCATGAAAACCAAGCCTGACTTTAAAAGGACTTTAATTTCCTTCAGTTACAGTAATATGGATCATCTTCTCATTGTGAACACTTTTCTGTGTTTCCATACAAACATATAAGCTTAATAATTTATTAAACTAATCATTTCATTTATCTAAAGCAAAAACCTGCTAAAGCGAGAAAAAATAAGATAAAATCTCAATTAGATTGGAAAAGCAAAGTCTATTATTCGATTAATTGCGTTTTAAAGTATTTAATACAACCTATTTTTTTTCTCACAGATATATGAATATACTGTCAGTGATTTAATTATACAATTAAAACCTTTCAAAGGTTTTTATTTAAAGTTGAAAATATTGGCTCAAGTTATGATAAACCTAAAATCAGTGTAATCCTTGTAAATACTTTCAATGCAGGATGAAACTGATGTGATCAAACTTATTTTTGTATCTGTAATACTTTTAGGCAAATTAACTTTTGTCTGTCTCTTATTTAAAGAAAGTTAAAATTTAAACACTGGTGAAATGTTTTAAGTAAAATAATTCATGCTTATTGGCTGAGTGGGGAGATTATGGGGAGATGGGGTTGTACGGTATGGACAATACAGAAATATACACATAATAAAGTGAAAGCCTCTCCATTTTCAGTCATTCATTCTCCTTGAGTAAACATTGTTAGCAGTTTTGCTTATGTATCTTTCTAGACATGTATCTTTCCTATGTACATTTAACCGATGATAACATGCTATAATATTTGTTCTGAAATGGGCATATTTTCTTCACTTGTTATAATGGTCGTCTCCCTCATCATACATCCTGAGTCTGAATACCAACCAATATGCTTAATAGATGTTCGATTTAGGTAAGTTCCTTTGTTTCTCTAAATGTTGATTTCCTTGTTTGTAGATGTGGTAATAATTGCAGAGAAAGAAGAAATCATTATGGGATGAATTAGTCAGGAAAATTTTCACTTTATAGGTGGGGTGACTCTTCATACTTGCTTTTGCCTATTGTCCCAAAGTAATTATTAACAGTGCCCCTACTCTCAGAAGTCTTCTGGTTTAAATGTTTAATTATATGGCCGTACTTACAGGGTTGTTGAAAGGATTAAATAAAATAGTGTCTCATGTGTTGTAGAAGTTCTATATATTTAACTTATGGGTAAATTATATATACAGTGTTAAGACAACATGTACATAAATTACTTTAGTGTTTTCACTTTCATTTACATTTTTTACAATTAAACTATATAAATTAGATGTATGTAGACATACACAAAGTGATTATTATAGATCCACTTAGATTTTAAATTTGGATTACATATCTCAGGATCAAAACCAACTCTGTGGTATAATTAAAATACATTTTATAACATTGATTGAACAAGTGTTATCATCTAGTTAAAATATGGCAAAATTTGAACAGAAGCCACTATTGAAGCTGACATGCAATGATTGCACTCTTCGTACTGTATATATATCTAGTGTAAAAAAAGGGGGGCTTTCATTGGCTTTTATATCTTCATAAAAAGAAACTTGGTCTTCCAGAAACTTAATGTGTTCTTATTTAAATGAAAACACATTGACAGATAGTACCAGTGCTCAGGGATTAAAGTACCCATTTCTGCAAGAGAAAAAGGATTTAACAAGCCATAAAGAGGGGGAAATCATAATGCAAAGGATACCAGCACCTCAAATTTTAAATTAACAATTCTAAAAGGAAATACTTGTGTTATGGAATGAAAGCTTGTGTCCCCTAAAAGTTCATATGTTGAAACCCTACCCCACAGTGTGATAGTATTAGGAAATGGGGCCTTTGGGAGGTGATTATGATTAGATGCGGTCATGAGGGTGGAGCCCTCGTAAAATAGGATTAGTCATGAAAGTCATTAGAGTCACCAGAGCCCTAGCTTCTCCTCTCTGCCCTCTGCCATGTGAGGATACAATGAGAGTTTGGCAGCCTACAACTTGGAAGAGGGCACTTACCAGAACTAAACCACTCTGGTACCCAGATCAGGGACTTCCAGCTTCTGGAACTGTGAGAAATAAATTTCTCTTGTTTATAAGTTACCTCGTTTATGACTCTTTGATATAGTAGCTCTGACTGATTAAGACAACTAGAATTAATTAAATCACATGTTTTTTCTATTAAACATGAAAAAAACGATTTCAGCTTCTTTAACATATCTAAATGTTTATTGTTTTCCACCTAGTTTTGTTTAAATTATTTAAAAATACTTTGAAATATATATATATTTACTAGGTTTTCATGATATTTTGTTAAGAAATTATTATGCTGTAAATAATAATTGTAAAAAAGATTTGGAGGAGCTTTTTGTAACATTAGAAGTGAGGATCATGTAAAACCAAATACACTCAAATATAAACCTTCAAATTAGTAAATTAAGAAGCTACATAAGGGACTAACTAAGGAAATTGTCATGGCAAGTGTGTGACACTTGCTTCAAATTTGTCTAGTAAAAATAAGCAATCAAGAAGTAATGAATAATTAATATCACCTCTTAAGCACCAGATAGGAGTATAGTCAAAGAATGTGCATTGTAACTTTCAGAGAATGGAGAGATTGTTCTGAGCTGACTTTTTCACTGATAACTTTCTAATAAAGTGGAAAAAGATTGCAGCAAGGAGAAAAGCAAAGTCAAAGTAATAAAAATAAAGACAATAAGTGATTCAGTTTAGGTTGGTAGATTGAACACATAAAAATGAGAAAATCAAAAGTAACAACTTTGGTCTATTGGGCATAGTAGAAATAAACAATATTTTATGGTAATTAAGCACTTAAACACTAAACAATAATTTAACTAACTATTTTGATTTAATTCTATCGGGTAAGGTGAGGAGTAGGAGAAGGCTGAGGTAGAGATATAAGAGATTTAAATCCTCAACTTTTTTTTTTTTTTTTTGCGGTACACGGGCCTCTCACTGCTGTGGCCTCTCCCGTTGCGGAGCACAGGCTCCGGACGCAAAGGCTCAGCGGCCATGGCTCACGGGCCCAGCCGCTCCGCGGCATGTGGGATCTTCCCGGACCGGGGGCACGAACCCGTGTCCCGTACATCGGCAGGCGGACTCTCAACCACTGCACCACCAGGGAAGCCCAATCCTCAACTGTTAAAACACAAAGTCAGTGGATAGTATTTAAGATCAAGAAACCAAACTCAGCAGTGCAATACTACGTTTGTTAAATATCAGAAGAAAATATTTCAGAAATCATTGTTGTAGTCTATTTGCAAGGAAAATAATGTATTTTATTTTAAGCATATTGCTGTTCTTGGATAATTAATACTCATATATTATTTAAAAGTAAAGTATGATATAAAAAGGAAAGCCAAGTAAATTTTTGAGGGATACTTAGTACTTAGTTTTTCTGTTGTTGACTTCTGTTGAGGAAAGTGAGGTGAAATTGAACCTGGGAAAAACACTGGACCCAGATTCCTCACACAATCTTGAATAACAAGATTGAGATTTTATTTACAGGTAAAAATTACTGAAAAAATAATATTTGTTATTTCAAATATATATTTTTAAAAAATAAATTCTTCAAAATTACAAAATAATTTAAGGTCATTGGTCTCAATTCATAAAATAGCCCATTACTTCAATTGTAGGGAACAAATGAGTTTTCATGTTTCTATAAAAATAACTACATATTAAGTCTGTAGACACAGGTTTGAGTATCTAGAGCTTTGGAATTTATTCTATTTAATACTTCCTTGTTTCATATAAGTTCCAATCGTCAAAGTTAAAGTTTTGTAAAATCAAAGTAAATACTAGGTCACGTAGTAAGCAAAATGAAACACATCTGGTACATGATCGTTTTTCTTGATGTAACAGGTCAGAGTCAGGCAAGCTGCAACCATATCTGTCCAAAGAGAGATTTATCCACTTAGATAGAAGAGTTGATGGGGTGACCTACATCAAATCAATCTTTATGTCAGATCCTTTCGATCACAGTAATGAAACATTAAAATAATATACTGCAAGTTACTGTATATGACTTTTAATCTTAGCATTATTATCCCGGATTAAATTGTATTTATCATTATCCTCCTACTTATCCTTAAATTTCTCTTCTAATGATTCCTTAAGCTCTCTTATCCTTTGCTGCCAAATGATTTGCAAATCTGTTTAGTCAGCCTCTTTTTAACTTTGAATGTCCACTTCACTTATAAATGTCATTAACATGCAATTTCTGCCCTGATAGGAATGAGGTCTGTCAAATAAATATGCAGGGTGTTAAGGGAAAGGAAATTCTAGTCGTTTACCACTGATATTCCACTCAGAGAATTTGAGGGCATAGATAGCTCCCAAACATTTTTGTTACCTAATTTTGTTTACAATTTGTATTCCATATTCAGAACCCCTCTCCCATAATATTTGAATCACTATCCTGTTTTTCAAATGTAAATGTACTTTGAGGGTCATAAATAATTTTATTGTTAAAAAGAAGGGGGACTTAACTGTTTAAATGCTGTTATTTAATGTAGTTTTTTGGATAGATTCTGTTCTTTGTTCTCAGTTTTGCTGTTCTAATTTAGATAGTCATGAAATCATTTTAACTAGATAAAACTGTTGTGGCAATTCAGTTAGTAATAAGAAAGAAAAACATTTTTATATAAACTTTTTTTTAATATAAACTTTTTTATTACCTTTTGAAGATATCAAAATACTTTTAGTTCTTAAATCTTCACCATATTGCTGGAGCTAGATGAAAACCTTCTTACTATTACTTTACATATTCAGTCACAGGGTCAGGGAAAAATTGAGCAAATTGTTCACACCTGTGATGCTCCAAGCAGTCTACAGGTCTCTTGCCTTTATGTGTTCAAGTGACTCAACAGAACGCCAGCTAATTATTGACTTAAGAAAAATTATAGTAATTTACAACTTAAATTATAATTGGGAGTCTCTCAAAGTAAAAAGGGTTACAAATTTGTAATCAGTTGCTTTTTGAAATCAAATTTAAAACATTAAATTGATTCTCAGTTTCTGCCCGGAGATACAGAGAACTGGAAAGACTCATTTTCAAAGACCATTCTCAACCTTTTCAACAACAAGGACAATGACAACAACAATAACAAACAGGAAATTCACAACTTTCTTTGAACCCATCAGAGTACAGAGGTCACAGAGCTCAAAATCTAAAGAGAGATGGTCAGTTGCAGACAAAACCAAAACACTTGCTTACCTGGGCAATCTGCTTCCGGACACCTATTAAAAAAAAGGTAGGATGGGGCTTCCCTGGTGGCGCAGTGGTTGAGAGTCCGCCTGCTGATGCAGGGGACACGGGTTCGTGCCCCGGTCTGGGAAGATCCCACATGCTGCGGAGCGGATGGGCCCGTGAGCCATGGCCGCTGAGCCTGCGCATCCGGAGCCTGTGCTCCGCCTCGGGAGAGGCCACAACAGTGAGAGGCCCGCGTACCGCAAAAAAAAAAAAAAAAAAAAAAAGGTAGGATGTTTGGCAAATTTCAGGGGCCCATGTGTACACAAACACCACCTAATACTCACAAAAAGTGGTTGGGAGAAACCAAAGAAACTCTTCAGTATGGGGAAGGAAAACAGAAGGAGGGGAGGAGAACAGAGAAGAGGAGAAGAGAAACCAAAGCAGGGGCAGTAACAAACTCTGAGACCCTCTTCCTTATTTCCCCTAAGGAAATAATGCTCTGATCTGTGGGATAAGGATGATAACCGGTCACCCTTAGGCACTAGTAAAAATTCACTGCAGCTGGGGAAGAAACAAACAGGCTGGGGGAGGGAAAGGAAACCTCTATCCCTGGGAAATAAGTGCTGGGCTCAAAACTGCACCAGGAAGGGGAGGGGCATTAAGGAGGTCATATCCTGGAGAACGAGGGATACCTTGACTACTTAATGGTTAAACTTAATCAGAACAACATAGACTTCCCACCTCCACCACTAGGTTATCAAGTGTCATATGAATGAAGAGTTACTTGCAGAAGACAGACCATTTCTGAGGTACAGCACAAAGGGATGACCTAAAGCTCAGAGTGGAGCAGATATTGGGGGAAAAAAACTGGCAAATCAACTCCCATAATAAACAAAATAATTCCTCAAGGAATTTAAAGCCTGTGGTATACTGAAACCATAGCAACAACAAACCTAAAACCCAGTCCAATTCCTAATTAGATTAACTCAGTCCTATACACTGAAGGCCTAGCAGAAGAAAAGGCATGCCCATTTCATGACATAAAAACTCTTCGTGGTCAAAAACGATGAAGGGTTTGAGATTTTACCTTACTTGTAGGCTCACAAATTAGCCTGTCAAGGTTCATAAATGCTAGAATAAGATATAATGTGTCAGAGACAGGGATGCTCTTTTCAACACATAGTGATAATAGAATTGGCATCCATATGCAAAACAAAACAAAATAAAACAAAATCCTTTAAATAAGCCCTTAAGTTAAAAAAAGGAACTTCAAATGAATATCTCTGCGATCTTGAGTTTGGCAAATAGTTTTTAGATAAGACAGCAAAAGAAAAATCTATAACAGAAAGAAAAAGATAAACTATATTCAAGTTGAAAACATTTACACTATGAACAGTACATTTATGAGAATGGAAAGACAAACTGTGATAGGAGAAGCTATTTGAAATCCATACCCTGTAAAGGATTTTTATCCAGAACATATAAATAACTCTCAAAGATCCACAAAAAAATAAAACAACATAATAAAAAATTGGCCAAGAATCTGAAAACACACTTCAGTAAGGAAACTATGAAGATGACATTTACAGCAACATGGACAGGCCTAGAGATTATCATACTAAGTGAAGTAAGTCAGAAAGAGAAAGACAAATATCATGTGATATTACTTATATATGGAATCTAAAATATGATACAAATGTGCTTATTTACAAAACAGAAACAGACTCACAGACATAGAAAATGAGTTTATGGTTACCAAAGGGGAAGGGGGAAAGGAATAAATTAGGACTTTGGGATTAACAGATACACACTACTATATATAGAATATAGAATAGAAAAACAACAAGGACCTACTGTATAGCACAGAGAACTATATTCAATATCCTGTAATAAGCCATAATGGAAAAGAATATGAAAGGAATATGTATATATATGCTTTGCTGTATAGCAAAAACGAACACAACATTGTAAAACAACTATATTCAGTATTAAAAAAAACAAACAAAAAAGCTGACATTTGAGTATTTCAAAAGATGTACAATAATATTAGTCATCAGAAAATGCAAATTAAGACCACAATGAGTTATTAGTACAATGCTATTAGAATAATAATAACAAAAAAATAAAAAACTACAAATATGTAAAGCAGCTGGAATATTCATACATTGATGGTGCGAATGTACAGCCCCTTTGAGAAGATAGTTCTGCTCTTTCTTGTAAAGTTTAACACATAGTTACCAATGACTGAGCAATTCACTTCTTATTTTTTGCCCACATGAATTCAGAACTTATCTCCATACAAAAACCTGTATACAAACCCTTGTAGCAGCTTTATGGATAACTGCTAAAATCTGGAAAGAACCATGATGGGTTTGAAGAGGTATAATTAGTAAATGGTGGTACAATGATACAGTGGAATGCTACTCGGCAACAAAAAGCAATAAACTGTTGTTTTATACAACGACATAAATGAATCTTAAGTGCATTTTGATAAGTGACCCCAAGCCTTCATGTTTTATGATGATTTCATTTATATGACATTCTGGAAAAAGCAAAATTATAGGGATGAATTAGTCGTTCCCAGGATTTGGGGTGGGAGGAGCATAAGGTAATTTGGGGGATGATGGAATTGTTTTGTATGGAACTGAGGTTGGCGAATACACACCTCTATGCATTTGTCAAAGCCCATGGAACTGTACACAAAATGAGTGAATTTTGCTATATGCAAATAAAAAAAATCTACCAGGATATAAAGGAAGTGCAATACAGAATGTAGACTGTGACAAAATAATTTAACTTTATTTCACATGAATGACATAACCAACTACAGTGTGTGGGAAACAAAGGAGCTGGCCTAAGTAACTTTAGAAAACATTGTTTTCACTGGATATTCTAAGGCTAGAAACAACAACAAAAAAAACTATACAAACACTGTTTTCTGATTGATAAAGCTACTTCTCACAGGGTGTGGGTTAGAAATTCTGAAACTGTTTTTTATTTATGCTTCAAATGAATAAATGAGCAAATGTATTATGGATAAGGACCACTGTTAGAGATATGTCATAAATAAGCAAAGAGGGAATAGAAAGAAACCTGTGGTCCTGAAGAGGAGTCAGATATACCAGTATGAAAAAAATGTGTGTGTGTGTGTGTATGTGTGTCACACATGCACACACACATAGATAGAATAGACATGTGTGTATACATGGGTTAGTATACACATGTACATGTATTTTCAAACTGTCTTCTGAAGGGACCTACACAGAACGACACCCCAGCAGCAATGAGAAAACTTAGTGCCCAGATCTTGACTGCCAAATAACATTCTCCAATGAAAGGAACCAGGGCTTCTTAGAGAAGTGTTGATGCTAGGGATGACACACACAAAAAAATATAAGTTAAAACTGGAGCACTTTGTAATCCTAGAAAGTAAGGAACTTTCAAAGAAAAGCTTGGGGTTTATTGAAAAGACACAGGACCAGAAATAGCCCCAATGTCCAAAACTGGAACAATTTGAGCAGCAAAAATATAATGATAATGTTGAATTGTAACATAAAGAAAAAAAAATATTCATATGTCCAAACCAATATAAACAAGTGATCAAATGCTGGAAAAGGGACAGATTTTCCTTATGAAAAATTTCCAATTAATGAATTTAGAAGGAACAAGGGAAATAGAAAAACATTAGAACACCACAGTGAGGAACTTCCCTGGATGTCCAGTGGTTAGGACTCCGTGCTTCCAATGCAGAAGACACAGGTTCGATTCCTGGTCAGGGAACTAAGGGGAACTAAGATCCCACATGTCGTGCAGCTCAGCCAAAAAAAAAAAAAAAAAAGAAAAAAGAAAAAAACACCACAATGATAATTACTGTTGACTAGAAACACTGACCGTTGTGAAGATTAAGGAGAAACAGGATATGTTTGAGAAAGAGGGTATGTTCATAGTCTCGAAATATCTCCACCAATGAATATTATTTACAAAGAATTAAATTGTAACTTTACCAAGAAGACGTCTGACAGAAACCATCCTAACCAAGTAATTTAGGTTAATATTACTAGTAATAAAACATATTATCATCATGCACATATTAACTTCAATGCATTGAGGGTACCTCACAGCCGTGGTGTTCTTTTCCCAAATCCATAACCTCAATCTAATCATGAGAAAACATCAGAAAAACCTAAACTGAGGCGCATTCTATACAAAATACCCGATCTGACTCTCTGAAATTTCCAAGGTCATAAAAAACAAGGAAAGACTTAGTAATTGTCACATATTCGAGAACAGCAAGAAGACACCACAAGGAAATGCAAGGTAGGATCCTGGATTGAATCCTTGAACAGAAAAAAAAGATATCAGTGAAAAAACTAGCAGACTCTGTATAAACTCTGTATATACAGTAGTCCCCCTTATCCTCAGTTTCACTGTCCGTGGTTTCAGCTAGCCGCTGTTAACAGTTAATGTTAACAGTAAGTGGGAAAATTAATATTCAATTCATAAGTTTTAAATTGCGCACCATTCTGAGTAGCTTGATGAAATCTCGCGCGATCCCTTCTGGGGCGTGAATCATTCCTTTGCCCAGCGTATCCGCTCACAATTACTTAGCAGACATCTTGGTTGTCTGATTCGCTGTTTCAGTGATGCGATGGTTGAGTTCAGGTAACACTTATTGTACTTGAAAATGGTCCCAGGGCTTCCCCGGTGGCGCATTGAGAGTCCGCCTGCCGATGCAGGGGACACGGGTTTGTGCCCCGGTCCGGGAAGATCCCACATGGCGCGGAGCGGCTGGGCCTGCGCGTCCGGAGCCTGTGCTCTGCAACGGGAGAGGCCGCGACAGTGAGAGGCCCGCGTACCAAAAAAAAAAAAAGGTCCCAAAGTGCAAAAGTAGTGATGCTGGCAATTTGGATATGCCAAAGAGAAGCCGTTAAGTTCTTTGTTTAAGTGAAAAGGTGAATGTTTACTACTTAATAAGGAAAGAAAAAAATCGTATGCTGAGGTTCCTGAGATCTACGGTAAGAATGAATCTTCTGTTGGTGAAATTGTGAAGAAGGAAAAAGAAATTTATTCTAGCTTTACTATTGTACCTCAAACTGCAAAAATTATGGTCACAGTTCATGATAAGTGCTTAGTTCAGAATGGAAAAGGCATTAAATTGTATAATAAGATATTTTGAGAGAGAGATCACATTCACATAAATTTTATTACAGTATATTGTTATAATTCTTCTATTTTACTCTGAGTTATCGTTGTTAATCTCTTACTGTGCCTAATTTATAAATTACTTCATCACAGGTATGTATGACTAGGAAAAAACTGAGTGTATATAGGGTTCAGTACTATCTGTGGTTGCAGGCGTCCGCTGAGGGTCTTGGAATGTATCACCCGTAGATAAAGATTATTGTAGTTTAGTTAATAGCGTTGTGCCGATGTTAATTTCTAATTTTGATAATTTTACTACGGTTATGTAACATGAATGTAGGGGGAGCTGAGAGAAAGGAATATGAGAAATCGCTTTACAACCGTTGCAACACTTAACGTCTAAAATTATTTCAAAATAAAAAGTTAAAATATTAAGTTTCTCAGTCATAGAATTTACTTTTAAATAATTTTTCAGAACCTGCTGTATGCTCTTCTACTGCACAAGGTTAAACATGTTAAGACAATAATATTCTGCTGGTAAAGGACCATACATTTAAGAGATATCTTTAAATCTGTGTAGTATTTTTGTTAACTTTTAAATCTTAATAACAGAATTTCATACAACTCAGGCCATGTTTATGCTGACTATAAAAATCCCAAGTTTATCTGCATATATATTACAACTTTTTAAGGATATACCATGATTATTACATAATATTGAAGATTCAGTCATGCTGAAGTTGATGAGTATTGGATTTAAAGTCAATGACTTAGTTTGATTCCAAAGTTTGCTGCTGATACTAGTTATGTGAACTGGGGCATGATTTTGTTTTAATGAGTTTCAAATTCATACTGAGTTTTAAATTCTTTCTTTAACAATTAGAGGTAATTATAATTATCTTTCTTGGTCAACATTTAAAGATTTATAAAAAATAGAAATTATTATCCCAATTATATGATATTTCTGAAAATATGGAAAATTTAGAAATATAGAAGGAAAAAAATGATTGTATATTTATTTTTATCTTTATGCCTATGCATGTATTTACATAATAGGAATCACCCTACATAAATCATTTTATTACTTACTTTTTCCAAGTAACATTGTGACAAAAATTTCCTGTTATCACAAATTATTTGCAAGCAAATTTTAAATGCTGTGTAATAGATATAATAGATACTGGTACGATGACACATGCACATGTATGTATATACATACATGTAGGTGTGTGTATATATATAGTATATAGTATACAACCTGTTAGAATATTTAGGTGTTTTCAAGCTTTTCCTTAGAGTAAGATCCCTCAAGAAACCCATATATTTTCTTCTGTAGCTGAACAATTTATTTTCTATTTGGAATTAATAAATCAAAGCAAGTTGCAGATTAGTTTCCCCAGAAAGTTGACTTCGAGACAGATTACTGTCCAGGAAATATCCCTGTGGGGCAGGGCAGGGAGCTAGCTTAAAGGGAAAAGTTGGTTTGTGACACTTTCTCAAAATGGTCTCAGACAACTTCTTGTCAACTGTCAAACTGAGATGGCCCTTCCGAGTTGTCCTGAGTTGGGGTGAGTTTCCAGGTGTTTGTGGCAAAGCACTTACTAACTTATTGGATACAAGGTGCCCAAGAGGAGGGTGAGACATTAGTCAAGAAGGCTTCTTCAACACACTTTATCCCAAAGAGGGCTGTCTGTGGCAACACTTCACGAAGAGCTGGAGTGTAAGTTCTTTCCTAAGGAGGCAGCACCACAGCGTTCAATATAAAGGCTGTTCAAAATTCTTTATACATTCTAGTAAGTAGCTCTACAAAACTATGGTACAGGGCTTCCCTGTTGGTGCAGTGGTTGAGAGTCCGCCTGCCGATGCAGGGGACACGGGTTCGTGCCCCAGTCCGGGAGGATCCCACATGCCGCGGAGCGGCTGGGCCCGTGAGCCATGGCCGCTGAGCCTGCACGTCCGGAGCCTGTGCTCCACAACGGGAGACGCCACAACAGTGAGAGGCCCGCGTACCGCAAAAACAAAACAAAACAAAACAAAACTGTGGTACAAATGCAATTAGTACTACTGTATTAGTTAACTGCTAAAAGTTGCTTTAAAATAGTTCACCTAGGGACTTCACTGGTGCAGTGGTTAAGAATCCTCCTGCCAATATAGGGGACATGGGTTCGAGCCCTGGTCTGGGAAGATCCCACATGCCGTGGAGCAACTAAGCCTGTGCACCACAACTACTGAACCTGCGCTCTAGAGCCCGGGAGCCACAACTGCTGAGCCTGTGTACTGCAACTACTGAAGCCCGTGTGCCTAGAGCTCGTGCTCCACAACAAGAGAAGCCACCGCAATGAGAAGCCCGCGCACGGGAACGAAGAGTAGCCCCCGCTCGCCACAACTAGAGAAACCCCGCGTGCAGCAACAAAGACCTAACACAGCCAAAAATAAATAAGTAAATAAATAGTTCACCTAAAAATTCTTAGTGTATTTAGTTTGTTTATGGAGTCTTACACAACATAAACATTTTAAAATGTTACTTTATCCTATTTATACACTTACTTTTCCTTGGACTTTATAAAATGTTTAAATATGCTTTCTCACATCTTAAAATTAGAAAAATATTCTACTGTATCTTAGTACTTCACAGTTTATTTCCATATATAACCTCACAAATTTATTTCTGTGTGTAATATAATACAGAAAACATACTTTTCCTTTGTTTTCAAACAGGTCGTCATTTCATGAATAATCAATCAAAGCTTTCCTCATTGATTTGAAATGCCACCTTTATTACACAGTAAATTCTCATATACACTTATTTTCTATGCTTTCCATTGATCTATTTGCCTGTGTCTCCATCAGTACCATACTTTTCATTAATAAAGTTTTATGGTGCGTGTCCCTCTCCATTCTTCTTTTTTCCTCATATTTTCTTGGCTATTTCACACATTTAATTTCTGAGATGAAATTTAGAATCAGTATGTCAAGTTATGAAACAACCACACCACAAAAAATCAAATCAAAAAGAGATTTGGGGTGAATTTTCATTGAATTTACATATTAATTTGGAAAGAATTGGCATCTTTACAGTACTGAACCTTTTCCTCCAAGGGCGTGACATCCATTTCATTTAGTCAGGTCTTCTTTTTTCTTTTTTAAAGCTTTTGACAAGGTTACTTTCTTTTTTTTAAATTAATTAATTAATTAATTAATTAAGTTATTTGGCTGCATTGGGTCTTTGTTGCTGCACGCCGGCTTTTCTCTGGTTGCAGCGAGCGGGGGGCTACTCTTCATTGCGGTGCGTGGGCTTCTCATTGGGTGGCTTCTCTTGTTGCAGAGCACGGGCTCTAGGCACGTGGGCTTCAGCAGTTGTGGCTCGCGGGCTCTAGAGCACAGTCTTAGTAGTTGTGGTGCACGGGCTTAGTTGCTCCACGGCATCTTCCCGGACCAGGGCTCAAACCCGTGTCCCCTGCATTGGCAGACGGATTCTTAACCACTGAGCCACCAGGGAAGCCCTAGTCAGGTCTTCTTGTATGTTGTCATGGAATTTTTCAGCTGATTTGGTATTCACCTCACACAAAATGAGAAATAGAATGAAACATCTGTATAAACTGATTCTAGGAAGAGTTTGTGTCAGGATGACCTAGAATGTTGGCAGTCTGTTTCTAACTGTCCAAACTATAACATCTATACCTTTGAATTTTGTATAAACTTTGTCATCCTTAAAGTATAATCCTTCTTTAGTTGCTTTTTTATGTTTTTGCCTGTATTTTGTATAATAGCTTTTGAATGCAGCAGTATTCAAATAGAGAGCAATCTTCTTTCAAATAGAGAGCATTTACTAACTTTTAAAAATAAACTTAGAACAAGGATAGTAGTTTATCTGAGTCCAAGCTTTGTTTTCTGTGACAATGTTCTTAGATTTTTCTTATTTATAAAGGTCATTTGTTTAAACTTTTACCCACCCCCACCCCAGATCTCTTACTTTTTCATTTTAGTGTAGACATCTTTTCCAGTGTAAAGTTAAAAATGATCATTTACACTTCCTTCTACTGATTTATATTTTGATTCTTAAATTATTTAATATACTTTATGATTGCAGAGTTAACATGTTTTTGTAAAAATTTTAGAAAATGTTAAAAGGCTCTTGCTTCAAAATAAATTTTGGTAATAATAGTAAACTTGAGAAACCACTCTACAGATTTGAGCATTTTTCTCTATCATTTTATATACATATTAGTAGGTATTTTTATTCTTTTAATAACTTTCTTTACCTAAAGTATATTTCAAACATGTTTTGTGACATTATTCTTTAGCTTCATACTTTTAGTTGATGTATAATATTTTACCACATAATGTCATAATTTATTGAGCTAGTTCACTAGATGTGGCTATTAGGTTGTTTTCAATCTTTGTTCTTATAAAAAATGCTGAATATAAGCAATTCCCAACACTGAAATTACCAAAAAGAGAATGTGGTCATTTTATGCTTTGGATGTATGTTGCCAAACTGTCCTCTGGAAATTTATTATCAGTTTACAGTTGCATATATGTTTGAACTCTAATTAAGTTCCACACTTAATGGGAATTTTTAGCAATGGGAATACAGCAGTGAATGAAACAGACAAACATCTAGGACATCATGGAGCTTACATTCTAGTAAAGAGAAATCAAAATAACGTAAGATTTATTTATACATACATTATATAATTGCTGTAGACTGAATTGTGTCTACCCCCAGATTCTAAGCTCTAACCCTCCTTGTGACTCTATTTGGAGAAAGGGCTTTTAGGAGGTAATTAAGGTTAAATGAAATTATAAGGATAGGGTAATACTCTGATAGGATTGGTGACCTTATAAGAAGCAATCTCGCTCTCTTTCTCTTCACCTGCACACACTGAGCAAAGTCCATGTAGTGCACGGTGAGAAGGAGGCAGCTTTCTGCAAGCCAGGAAGAAGGTCTCTCTAGAACCCAACTTCCAGCCTCCAGGACAAAATACCATTGGCTGGGTGTCTTAAACAACAGATAACTTATTTTCTCACAGTTCTGGAGGCTGGAAGTCTGAGATCAGAGTGTCAGCATGGTCAGGTTCTGGTGAAAGCCCTTTTCTTGACTTGTAGCTGGCCACTTTACTCTGTGTTCACATGGCCTTTCTCTGGTGCATGACATTGGAGAGAGAGAGGGAGCTCTGGTGTCTCTTTCTCTTTTTATAAAAGCACTAATTCCATCATGGGGGTCCTCATGGTCTCATCTAAATGTAATTACCTCCTAAAGTCCCCATCTCCAAATATCATCACATTGGAGTTTTGAGGGGAGAATAAAAAGCAGACTTTTGGACATGTTACATTTGACATGCTTATTGGACACTTAAGTGGAAAGGTTGGTCGGCAGTGGATATGTGAGTCTGGGAATTAATGGAGAGGTAGAAGCTGGAAATCTCAGAATACAGATTTGGAAGCTAGGATACTCGGAAACACAAATGGAGAAGGGGGGGGGTGGTAAAAAAAGGAAAAGTATTCCAATGACTGAGCTCTGATCTTCCATGATATTTCTAGGTTAGAATGTTGAGGAAGAGCCAGCAAAAGAAGACTAAAAAAGAAAGTCTAGGATAATGGTAGGAGTGAAACCAGTGAATGAAGTGTCCCAGAAGCAAGTGAAAAAGTCTTCCAAAGAGAATGATCAAATGCTGCCAGCTGAGCAAGTTAAATATTCACTGCATTTATTAGTCATTGGAGATGTTCACTGGTGACGTTGACAAGAGCAGTTTCAGGGGATTGGAAATGGGAAATCCTAGATTAGGTGGATTCTAGAAAAAAATGAGAGAATACATGTATAAACAATGCATTCAAGAAGTATTGCTGCAAAAAGCATGTGATAAATAAAGGCAATATCTAGAGAGAAAAGTAAAATAATAAAGTTTTAATTTTTTCCCTATTTGCATACTTATTCTTGAGATGGGAGAAACCATAACAGAGTTTATATTCTAATGGAAATGATCCAATGGAGAGGGAAAATTGATCTTGTAGGAGAGAAAGAAGACAATTGCTGAAGTATTTTCCTCAAATAAGTGAGAGGGGATGGAGAGACTGGTCATGGCCAGGAGCACATACAGTGTATCCATAAGAAATAAGGAGACAGTGAAGAGTATATGGGTTCTGATGAAATCAGTGTGAGAGCGTGCTTGTTTCCTATATTTGGCAACACTGAGAATGATGTCTCTTTTTTAAAAAAATTAATTTATTCATTTTTGGCTGTGTTGGATCTTCACTGCTGAGTGTGGGCTTTCTCTAGTTGTGGCGAGCAGGGGCTACTCTTTCGTTGCAGTGAGGTAGCTTCTCTTGTTGCGGAGCATGGGCTCTAGGCGCATGGGATTCAGTAGTTGCAGCTCAAGGGCTCAGTAGTTGTGGCTCCTTGGCTGTACAGTGCAGGCTCAGTAGTTGTGGTGCACGGGCTTAGTTGCTCCGTGGCACGTGGGATCTTCCTGGACCAGCGCTCGAACACGTGTCCCCTGCATTAGCAGGCGAATTCTAAACCACTGTGCCACCAGGGAAGTCCAAATGCTCTCTTTTAAAAATAGGTATAAACATCAAATCATCCAGTTGGAGATAGGCCTTGGGGCTATAAGGTCGGTGGACTTGGGATTTGCCTCCAATTTTTGGCCAAGTAAATTAGATGGCTCTCATAAAAAAGTAGAACGAAGCAAATTCACTGAAAGAGCAAAAAGTATTTAAAAAGTAGACCATTCAGTCTCAAAAATAGCTGCTTTTTATGTGACATTCTCAGCTTTACATTGTACATTTAGAAATTAGGTTCTGTAAGTGTCCCATGTATCCATCTAAACTTGAGCTAATTTGCCTAGAAGTCTATTCTTGAAATCATATGGTCCATAACTAAGTCATGTGGGGGCTGTGTGTGTGCCTGTGTGTGCACACGCCCGTGCGCATATGTGTGTGTGCACACCCAAACATTGGTTCACCTTTAAATGTTATGGGAACTTCTGCTTCTGGCTATGACAAAAAAGAGTATATCAGACTCACTGTTCTAATGACAGCAACTGTAAAAGCTATATTTAAATAATATTTTAAAAATCTGTTTGCAGACACCAGAGAACAATCAAGGCAGCCAGATCTTGATGGGTACAGTTTCGTCAGAGAAGGAAACACATTGAGGTGAGATCTCTATTTCCTTTTGGAGCATTTTGCTTATTCTCTACAGTAAACATAAATGCCAAGCAGAATACAGCATCCTAGAGCCTATGGCAGTCTCTCAGGGCTTTACAGGTAAAAATGAGAGTTCAAGGCTGCCAAAGCAGCCTTGACTTGAAGAGTCAGAATCTTGGAGAAGAGAAAACTCTAGAAAAGTACAGTGCTATTTTTCCTGCAACTTCTCTTTGAGGCATTTGCTGATTCTTAACTGTATAGTCCCAGGGCAAGTTATTGAGAATCCAAGCAGAACATAGTTAATTAAAGAATAAAAAGTTAAGCAAAGAATACAAGAAATTAATTTAGCTGGAGAGACAAAAATTGGATCTCAGGACTTACCAAGTAGTAGGAGCCCTGATAAGGCAACCTAGACTTCCAGCTGAGATTCCTTCTCTGGTAATGCCCTAACAATAAGAGAAATATAGAAATATTCCAGCACAAAACAAGAGATCTAGCTAGAAGTCATGGTGATCTGCCCATATTCTATCTATGCACTATTCAGAAGTAAATTGATTAAAAACCAAAGCCAGAGCACAAATTATAAAATAAATCATAGATAAAAAACACATTACCTTCATGGAACAAATGATAAAATTAATTGCCACTTTTTAATCCGAAACCATGGAAGCCAGACAGCACAATGACATCTTAAGGTGCTAAAAGAACTGGCAAATTGGAATTCTATACTCACTGAAAATCAACTTCAGAGATGGAGTGAAATAAAGACATTTTCAGAAACACAAAAAAAATGAGGGAAAAGTAGTAATAATAGTCTTTCACTAAAGTAAATACTGAAAGTATTTTCCAGGAAAAAATAAGATGATTTTAGATGCTTGTAGATTGTAAAAGTGGCCAAAATAAGCACCCCTTCCTCCACCCCCTTCCTTGCGATTTGTCATTGTAGATCCTCCCATTAAGATCTGGGTCCCTTGTATCACCAATTGAATCTGTTTGCTAGGTTGTATGGATTGAATTAGGTAACCCCTCCTAATTCATATGTTGATGTCCTAACCACCAGTACCTCAGAATGTGACCTTATTTTGAGATAAGATTTTTATGTAGGTAGTCAAGTTAAAGTGAGGTCATTAGGTGGCTCCTAATCCAATATAACTAGTTTCCTTAAGTAAAGGGAAATTTGGACACAGAGATATATATAGAGGGAAGACAATGTGGAGAGACAAGGGGAGAAGATAGACATTTACAAGCCAAGGAGAGTGGTCTAAAACAGATTCTTCAGTCAAAGCCTACAGAAAGAACAAACCCTGTCAACATCTTGATTTTGAACTTCCAGCCTCTAGAACTGTGAGAGAATAAATTTCTGTTTTTTAAGCTAGCCAGTCTGTGGTACTTTGTTATAGCAGCCCTAGCAAACTAATACACAGATATACTGCTTTGGCCATTGGAAATTGGCAAGCATGAAACAGAGGCTTGAAAACTATAAATTGCTCTAGCCACTCTTTGGAACTGTGAAGCCAGCATGTGAAAAATGGTGGGCCAGTCTAGTGGAGGATGAAATACCACATGGAATGAAGTCCCCATGGAAATAAATCCTAGACCAATGAGCTTACCAGCTACCTGACATGTGAGGCAGGCCATTCTAGATCATCCTGCAATTAGTTGACCTGCAACTGACCACAGAAGCATGAGAGAACTTAGCTGTCAGCTAAGCCAGGCCACAATCAGGCTGATACATAGAAACTTGAGCCCAATAGAACAGTTGTTTCAAGTCAACCACTATAATTTGAGGTTGTCTGTTTTACACAAAAATCTAAGAGGTACACAGATAGAAGTAAGAAAATTCAGGAAAGGAAGAATAGCCCTGGAAAAGGTAAATACATGAGTAAATACAACTTACTTTTGACTCTAAGACAAAACTAATAATATTTTATATAGTTGAAAATATATGTCAAATAGAGTAAAATGCCAAAAATAGCCTCAAAGTGGCATGATTATAAATAAAGGTAAAGTGTTATAAGGTGCTTACCTTTATGAAATCTGCATTTGTTTGTGTATTTAGGAAGATTTTCTCCACAATAACATAAATATTTGTTTTCTGGTTTTGTTACTTATTTATGTAATTATGGAGAAAACATATACTCTAATATTTTCTTCTAATACGTCTATTTCATGTATTTGTTTCTTCAAATTCAATGTTTTTTTCAATTACCTACAACTTATTTTGGGAAACAATGTAAAATACAAATCTATGATGACTTTTTTTTCAAATAGCTAACCAATTGCCCTAATATCTTTCAAAATATACTTCTTTTTAAATGTACTTAAGATGCCCATTTTTCATATATTAAATTTTATATGTAGAAATGATGTCATTTAAAAATATATATTTTTTCATTTCCCACAATAAGGCATTATGTCCTATTAGTAATACTGCATAATTTTCATTGAATTTTCCAATGAACTTTAATTCTCACTGACATTATTTAGTTACAGACCCTCATCATTTCATATTTTATGTTTTCTAACTGATCTACCTATTAACATAATACTAAAATAAAATATTCTTCCCCTTCTTCTGCTGACTCTCAGCTTAAAAACTTTACTTGTTTTAGGTCATTATTTAGGCCTACCCTTCAAAACCCTTGATCTGCTTGCATAATTTTTTTTTTAGTTTGCCTGTTGGAGACAATTCTTCATGGGTGTCTCACATTTCCATATATCTTCTTAGAGGCCTTGACAGATTTTGTTCCAGGCTATCTTCTCAAGAATATTTGTATAGCAAACAGCCTTGAAAGATAGAGACTGTATCTTCTTCTGGGACAGAGGTAGATTTGTTTGTTGTCCAGGATAATAATGTCTCCCTCTGGGCAAAGGTAGGGCAGGTTTTCTAGCAGCCCTCATTAAAAGATTGGAATTTTCTAGGTTCGAGTTCCTCAGGGTTCCTCATTGACATAAACTACCTGCATCCACCAGGGCTGTTCCATAAAATATCAATGGGACTTGGGGACAAGCAGAGCCATAGCATACATTACATTTAAAATACCTGCTATGTCATGAGTAAAACAGTCCTCTGTCTCTGACTCAGCATCCATAAAACTGTAGCAGGCTAACTTGTTAACTTGGAAGTAGGGTGTAATTCCAGGCTATTCTAATTCTTACTGCAGTGCTTCAGCCAGGCAGGTTTCCTCAGGCGACCCCACCCAAGTAAGACTACTGTTTTCTGTGGAATTGGTTTCACAGTTTTCTTTCTTTTTTTTTTGGCTGCACTGGGTCTTCAATGCTGCCCGCGGGCTTTCTCTAGCTGTGGTGAGCGGGGGCTACTCTTCATTGTGGTGCGCGGGCTTCTCATTGCGGTGGTGTCTCTTGTTGTGGAGCATGGGTTCTAGGCACGCGGGCTTCAGTAGTTGCAGCACATGGGCTCTAGAGCGCAGGCTCAGTAGTTGTGGCTCGAGGGCTCTAGGGTGCAAGCTCAGTAGTTGTGGTGCTCGGGCTTAGTTGCTCTGCTTGATGTGGGATCTTCTCGGACCAGGGCTCGAACCCGTATCCCCTGCCCCTGCATTGGCAGGTGGATTCTTAACCACTGCATCACCAGGGAAGCCCAGTTTCACAGTTTTCTATTGGACTTCTACAATATGTTAAGAATTGTAAGTTTCCATGGTTATATGACACTGCAACCATTTAAAAAAAAAATTCTTTTTCCAAAATTGAGATATAACTGACATATAACATTGTGTAAATTTAAGGTGTATAACAGGTTGATTTGATATATTGCAATATGTTTACCACAGTAGCTTTAGTTAACAACTCCATCATGTTACCTAATTATTATTTCTTTTTCTTTGGTGAGAACATTTACGATCTAGTGTCTTAGAAACTTTGAAGTGTGTAAACAGTGACAAATAGAATCATATTGCCTTTCTAAGTGCCCATGCTCACTCTGATATTTCAACCCAGGATAACCCAAGCATGTAACAGATGATCTATTAAAATAACCCACTTTAAATATAATTGACATGGGACTGTCTAACCTTAGATACATTCATGGCTTATTTCAGCATTATCAACCTTCTGATCCTTTTGTTTTTTTATTATCCTCTCTGTTATTCTTTACCATGATGTTACCTTATATATTTGATAGGAGAATTCTTTAATATTCCCAAAGACATAGCTTGCATTTATCCTCAAGTGCTTTAAAATCTTGGCTTTTGAGGATATACATTCACCTTGCTCATGTCCTGGGACTGCACTTCAGCATTGACAATATGAGTATGTTCCTTGCTCTTAGGCACAGCCATCTGTGAAAATAATATATATACATAATTATATATATATATATATATATACACACACACACATACAGTTCTATAAAATCCTTAATATAATACTTAATGAATACTTTTCACATATAATTTATCATTTAATTAATACACCACCAGTATAAGGTTTTATACTCTCTTTTATAAAAACGAAGGCAATAAAGGCTTAGAATAATGTGATGTGCCAAAGGCACATCATTATTAAGTGATACAGCCTTGTGCTCAGGACCCCAAACTCGAAATCTCAGAGTTAAATGTAATCATGACTGTAACTACTTTGTACTAGGCATTATACTATTGGCTGAGCATACAAAGATGAATAAAATAAATCCCTTCCCTTTAAAGAGACATTGGAGAGAGAGTGTGTCCCTAGTCTACATTTATCCATTTGTGTCAGTGACCAAGTTTCCTTCACAAATCCTCAGTAGGCAGCCTTCTCTGAATCGTGCAGCTTTTAAGGACGATTCTGGGTAAGTGGTACATATTTGTGAGCTGTAGCTCTAGCTCTACATGTCTCATCCACAAAATGTGTGGTCTTCAGCAAGATCATAAAATTTCTATGTCTCACTTTCATTCTTGGTGAAAAACATGAAAACTACTAGAATAGTAGATGATCCCTGAATGGACACAGATGGTTTCTGCCTCAGGGCCTTGGCTTTAACCTTTCTTGTTAGAAGACTCACTCCTTCACTTCTTTCACAGCTTGCATCAAACATGTCCTTCTCAATGCAGTATTCCTTAACCATTCCATTAAAAATAGCTCCTCTTGCTACACCTGTCCATTATAAATCCCTTTATCCTGTTTATTACTAGAAACTTCACTGTATATAATTAATATGTCTATTTTCTTTTAGTGCATTCTAGAATTTAAGCAGCATGAGGGCTAGAACTTTGTCTAACTTTACTATTTTATTTCTCAGGCCCAGAGCAATGTTTGGCACATGGTAAGCACTCAATATAAATTTGTTGAATGAAGTAATTAATGAATAAGAAAATATTTGTGAAAAGTAAATGAAGTAATATATAGGAGGCTGAAAATGAAACCCTTCTATGGCATTTTTTTTTTTTTTTTTTTTTTTTTTCCGGTACACGGGCCTCTCACTGTTGTGGCCTCTCCCGTTGCGGAGCACAGGCTCCGGATGCGCAGGCTCAGTGGCCATGGCTCACGGGCCCAGCCGCTCCGCGGCATGTGGGATCTTCCCGGACCGGGGCACGAACCCATGTCCCCTGCATCGGCAGGCAGACTCTCAACCACTGCGCCACCAGGGAAGCCCCTATGGCATTTTTTTTTTTTTATTATAATCTTTTTATCACAGGTGAAGAATTCTTCATAGGTGAATAACACAGGAAAGGATTATAATAATAGAATAGAATAACACAGGAAAGGATTATAATAATAGAATATCATGAAAGTATTTCATTTTCAGTCTCCTATATGTTATTTCATTTGTTTTTCACAAATAGTCATTCATCCATTCATTCATTTATTCAACAAGTTTATATTTAGTACTTGCTATTCTTTCCCAATGGGCACCCTCTCATTGCTAGGGTTTCAATGTGCCTACGTGGTCTTTAATTAAGTGGAATTGTGAAATTATACCAGTCAATGATGCCAAATAGGACCAGTGAATAATACCAAATATTGTGCCCAATTTCTGCAGGAAAAGGATTTTGATGCATCTTTCAATAGCAGCAGTAATTGAGGTACAAGAAAGAGAAGTTGCCCACTGGGAATGAAGGATTTGGGACAGAGGTAGCAAGTAAGTGTTTTCTTTTCTATAAAAGATGTGTTAAGAGGTGATAGATTAAATGGTGAAGACCCAGGAATGAAAATGAGAACGATTTCCCCAGTCCCCTATTGAGGTGAAGGCTATACTAGTGGCAAGCTGTACAAATTACAGTAATGGGCCCCAGCAGGGCCTGAGAACAAAGCACATGACTGAGGAACTGGCAAAGGTGAGAGTCTGTATTGGTTCGATGTAACTGCACGTGGCTGAGGCTTTGGCACTTTGCGAGAGAAAGGTTTCTATATGCTAAACCTCATGAGTGACACAGATAAACATGTAACATTTTAAAAAAAATAAAAGTTTTCATTTTCTAAGCATAATATCTAGATGTGACATTTTAAATTATTGCAATCTGTTAAAGCATTTCTATAATCTTTTTTGGTTTTGTTTTGTTTTGAATTCTTGCTAGGGAGTATCTCAGTAATATCTCAGTAAGCAGCCATAGGTACAAAGGCTATTCCATTCTTTCTCTGGGAACTAGGCAAAAGTCTGCTACTCAGGTAATTAGCAGCTCTCCCTTTATTACCCATTTGAGTTTGGAACTAGGCTTTGAGTTAGTGGGATTTAAATTTGTTGCTGGTCATAGACCCTTTTAAGAATTTAATTTTGGCCCAGGAAAATGCATACACACACATGTAATTTTTGGCATATAATTTCATAAGGACTAGAGACCTCCTAACACCTATCTATGAACCTAGGGAAGACTCTACAATTTTAGCTTCTTCTTTACTTAAGCTGAAGTCCATACTGCTTTAGTTGTCATTGGGTAGTGGCCCCCATAAATGTCTTTGTCAAGAGGTGATGTCTTTTGTGTCATTCCGTAGGTCTCTTGAGTTTCTCCAAAACAGTGGCACTTACACATCCATGAATTGACTTGGATTGCTTCTCTTTCTTCATCTGTCAGCCCTGAGTTCCAAACAGCTCAGACTCAATAGATTCCTTATTACAAACATCTTTGGTTTATACCTCAATGGCCCTTCCCTGCCCTATTACTTTTAATATGACAATGCCTGGGACAGAAAAAGACTTGTTATATCAGTTTTTGATTTGATGGTCAGCTGTTTGCTCTATCCTTGGACTTAATTTCTGTTCTTCAGGCAAGATGGTTTAGACCCCTTTTAAGAGCTAATGCAAGTAAGTAGAGTGAGTACTAAGTTTTTCTTGAAAGCTGAGTGGAACCTCATATCAGGGGAAGCATGACACCCCAAAATCTTTTAAGCTGCTGTTTTAGATTGTTGTGCAATCTAGCATTTGCATATGCATATGTTTACCAGGCTGTCTATATGGTTGTGCAGGATGTTTAATGGATAGAGTGAATCCATAAGTATGACTATGTATTACAGATTTCTCTGAAGTGCTGTCTGTTAAATCATGCAGATTTATTTTGTCTGTTCAGCGCGATTTATACTTATTATGGCCAGTATTTTCAAATCATGCACATAACAATGAGAGAATGAATATTATATTAATAAATGTTTTCTCATTGATTGAAATGCAATACCATTCAATTAACATAATATTTTCTCATTAACTTTTACTTAGTCAGTAATAACTGCAATAAAACAAGGGGACTTCATTTAATTCCAATAGATGTTTTCAGGTAGTTAAAAACAGAAACAAAAGCAATTAGCAAAATCCTGATGAATATATTTGGTTTTATTTTTCCCTTAGAAACTAAGGTTAATCTTTAGCATATCATATATTTCATATTATCTTGGATAATATATTATCTTGAATTTTATGTCCTTTTAAATGGCATAAAACATGAACCATGATTTCTATTTATTGTGAAATGTCTCCCTGACCTTCGTCTGTGATATTTACTGAATGAAAGCATTTTAACATTTTTACTGGAAATGTTTACCTGCTTTTAATTCAATTTACAATAATTAGGTTTATTTAGTCTGCATGAAAGCTACTTATCATGGATAATTGTAGCAAGTAGACAGGGAGATAGTACAAAAAATTGGGTTTCAATCCTAAATTTGTCTCTCAACTAATGAGGACTTTTAGAGTTGTCATTTACAGAAAATCCACCCCAAATAGACTCAAGCAAAAATATAAAAAATAAAAATGGAGGAGAGATTTATTAGTGGTCAAACTTTACGTACTACTCAATCTAGGAGTTCAAGTGCTATAGTTAAATATTGGTTCTCTCCCTGTATTAACTTAATTTCATCCACTGGCCTCAACTTTCTGGCAAGCTCTCTTTTTGTTAGACAATAACTAACAGCGCCTGCTTAATTTTTGAGTTCACCACGATTAGAAATAACATATTTTTTGGTAGGTCAGTTAAAAGTTAGACTAATTCCTTGGACTTAGGTCATGAGCTCATATCAAACCAAGCTTAGGCTTGGGAACTAAAACACTCTGATTGGCCAAGCCTGCTTTGTATGTCTGCCATCCCCCCACCGCCCTCCCCAAACTGACAAGGGCAGGAGTCAGCTCTAGCTATTTAAAAATTTTGTGCAATGATTGACTTATAATGAATTCTCAATAAATATTCGGTTTCTTTTTTCATCCATATCTCCCTACACTGCCTGCTCTCCTACCCCAACGTCAAATGTATGGTGTACTTATATTCTGTCCAAAACATAAATATCTCTTAAAATTTGGATGAGCTTGTTAGAATATGTCTTTCTCTCTCTTCCCTCCTCAGCGTACCTTTCTTCCTTCTTCCTTCCTTCCTTCTTTCTTTTCTCCATATTCTCTCTATAAGATCTGTAATCATTACATTAGTTGATAAGAGCAAGCAGGATGAATTCCAAGTTCTAACCTCAAAGGTTGCATACTTAAAGCAGTCTGAGTATAAAGTTTCGTGGCAGTAATTGTGAACAAGCACATTTAGCATTGTCCCTGTAATTTGAACAACTATAATATCAATGTTTTCCAAATGAATGATTTCTTATTTAAATATAATATTATTTGTACATATCCTAGGTCAGTTCATGGTAGTTTACATTATACCTAGCTTAAAACATTCACTGAGAAATGACCTAAATTAAATCAGTAATTCTTTCTGTGCCACTGCTGTTAGGTTCAATTACTTGAGGTCAGAGAATTAATATTAGGGCTAACAATAGTTACTTATATAACATTATATCTTAATGAGGTTGAAGTGTTAACACGGGCTAGAGTTATGTCATGAAACTAGTACACATTAATTGAAAAACTGTTGTAATCACACACTGAATCAAATAGTCCAGACTCCTTGACAAGGGCATAATTCAAAAGTAAAGCTCCATGGCTTTACTAAGAGCACCTCAACGAACCTTGAAAAATTTCACAGATTCATTAATCCTCTAACACAATTATGTGGAAATTAGTTTGAACTTTCAAACAGATTTTTAAAAAGCATTATCCATGCCATATTAGGTTTACTATAAAGAGAAAGATAGAAAGACAAACCATAAAAAAAATTGTTAAAAGATAATTTTTGTTTACTACAGTTAAGCTGATTTAGTTTTAATTGCATAAGATACTGTAATTTGAATTCGAGCAGTGTTTACCTATTGAGTTTCTTCTTTTCTTGAACATTTTGAATGTACGTTTTAGCAACTTGTTTCTTTGTAGTATCTATATATTTTAGGAGAACAATTTAATACTTTATAAGAGACACCGTCATTAAATGAAATGAAATCTCATTTGTTAAAATACTGTAAAACTTGAAAACCCTGATTTTTTAAATTGCTGAAATGCTTGTATTTAAATAAAAATATACCTTAATCAAATCAAATACAATGTTGTTATATCTCCTACCTTAACCTGCTGGAGAATGAGCTATCACATTTATTTTTTTAAAAGTTTGCAATCTTAGGCATTTAGAACACCAATTCTGAGCAATGATTGTGCTGGTATTTACTGATAGTGCTAAAGGAGGGAGTGCGGTTTGAGGTGAAAGCAGGGCTCCTTAGGATTTCCATTAAAAATGCCATTAAAAGGCTCCCCTGGTGGCGCAGTGGTTCAGAGTCCGCCTGCCGATGCGGGGGACGCGGGTTCGTGCCCCGGTCCGGGAGAATCCCACATGCCGCGGAGCAGCTGGGCCCGTGAGCCATGGCCGCTGGGCTTGCGCGTCCGGAGCCTGTGCTCCGCAACAGGAGGGGCCACAACAGTGAGAGGCCCGCGTACCGCAAAAAAAAAAAAAAAAAAAAAAAGCCATTAATTGTTCTAAAAAATTTGTCTAATTGCCAAGTTTCTCTCTCTGTGTTTTTCAAGGAACTTCTATTTTCAGAATTTGTACCACCTGATTTGGTATCCTACATCTCTTATTTTTCTTACTTTTTGGTCTTTATTTTTAAATCCTACATTCTGGCATATTTTCTTGCTTTTGTCTTCCAAACCTTCTGCTAATTTAAAAAAGTATTCTGGAAATTTTGTTTTACAGTTGTAAAATCAGAATAGCCAAGTCAATCTTGAAGAACATACCTGGTGTATTGATATACCTAGTATAAAGCCACAGTAATGAATACAGTGTGATAACAACATAAGAGCAGACCAGTAAATTAGAAATGAGAGTCCAAAAAGAGACCAATGTGAATATGGTCATTTGATTTATGACAGTAGTAGCCCTGGAGTGTGATTGAAAAAAGATATGTTTCATTTACCAATAACTGTTGCTGAAAATATTGAATATTCATGTGAAAAAAATCTTGACTTTATGATATTGTATTGCAGATCAAAATGTGACAAGTAAAATTGTAATGTGTCTACAAGAAAACAAAAATATCTTAATGACATTAGGAAACATAAAGATTTTTTTTTAAGAGCACACAAAAAGTACAAATAGGAGAAAATTGGTAAGTTGATCAATGTTAAACATCAAGAGGTTTTGTTCCTCCAAAGACATCATTGAAAGAGTAAAACTTACAAATTTACTTTACAATTGAGGCCATTGAAATTACCAAGAAACATATTGACTAATGCTAAATTCATTAGTCATTAAGGAGATGTAAATTAAATCCCTATACCCATTATGACTGCAAAAATGGAAAGGCTGACACCAACTGTTGACAAGGATATGGAGCAACTGCTACTGAGAATGTAAATTATTAGAAGCTTTTTGTAAAGCAATTTGGTGGTGAGAATGACAGGAGCTTCTGTGATACTGATAATATTCTGTCTCTTGATATTTATCTTATCACAGGGATGTATTCACTTTGTTAAAATCATTGAGCTGCACAACTTTTGATTTGAGCACTATTTTGGATGTAATGTTTAATTTAAAATATTATATGAATTTCTAAGATGTTTTAAAATTCTTTGTTTCTTTTTATTTTTCGCATGAGCCTGTTCTTGTTTTATATGCTCTTTTTGATGCTCTATCCAGAGTGAAATTTTAAGATGTTTAAACTTTCACATGTTCCTAGGATTTTCTGGTTTTTGTAGATTATTTTTCACATTTGTTACCTTTATCATTTCTTTCCTTCAGACCATATCAGATATCTGTTGATAAATGACTTCTATACCTATTCAAAATGAATCAATGGGAAGAATTACAATGCACTTAGTGTACATGGGAAGGCTTATTTACCTGCAAAGATTGGATTAGGGCAAGTGAACAATGAACGAACCACTGTGTTGGCATTTCCCAAAAGAACACACTTACGAATACTTTTCTTTGAAACACACTGACATGGACTGCTCTATTTTTCCTCAGGTAATTCACTGAATTTATTTTGAAAATAATTATCTTTTTGTTTGTCCAAGATGAATGCTTAGACACTGGTCGTTTCCTTCTACAGTTGATAGTGATCATTGGTTGCGGTATAGGTACAGAGCATGTAGGCAAGAGACTTTTGAATACTACTGCAATTAATTCTCCAATTTTAGTCCCACATCGTATGCTTGCATCCTATCCTGTCCTAGAATCTTTCCAAAATTCTTATTAGGAGAGTGGTTCTTTCCTGGCTTATAACCTCCCTCTACTCATTCCAATTTGTGAAACTTTCGCTTTGCTTCTTTAGCAACTGCACCTCCATCCATACTCATTTTCCAGAAAATACTTGAAATCTTTCATCTTTTGATGATCTTTCCCTGATGTGGGTTTATAGCTTTAAAATCATTTTACTATCATCTTTATAGTGTCTTTGGAAGGAAAGTATAAATGTATGGACTTAATTTTTAACCTTGAATCACAAGGCATATAAACATGTTTAAATGTGTTTCATGCACATGTGTGTGTTGTAGTTAAAACAGCATTGTAATTAGAGTCAAAAGATAGACCTGAATCTAATTTCACTACAACCATCTATCCAGTAGTTGACCTCAGCCAAGTACCTAATAGCTCTGAGCTTAATTTGTTAATCTAAAACATGTTAATCTAAAACATGAAATGCATCACACAAATTTTGAAATGTATAGTTGTGAAAGATTTATTATTTTTCTCTTTATTAAAAACAATGTGTATCATCTTATTAAACAAAAATATAGAAAGTAGTATATTGTATAATTTTTAAAAATCTTGGTTCACATTCAAGGCAGTAGTAATTGATGAGTCATGCAGATTTTATTCTTGTGAATAATACTAATTACAATAATCAAGTTATTCTGTTTATACTATAATATTTTCTCAAAGCAATTAAGAAAATATAATAAATTACAGTCTCCCTATTTCTATTCAACCTATTCAATTATCTTTACATATTTCATAGCTCTTAAGACTAAAATGAATGCATTATTTTTTTTAACTTAGAAGATTGTCAGTATGAGAATCAAAAATATGCACACGTTAATCATGAATAATGTGGTGATTTTGTACTATGTTAATTTAGCTAAAATGGAACTATGCTTCCAAGAATTCTGTTCCCTGTGTGATTCTCAATTCTCCACAAGAAATAACTGTAAAATTTGGAAGGCAGAAAAGAAGCAGCAGCCGTGTGTAGGCTTGTCAGGTTAGTTTTGGATTAGGTGCTGCCAACCTGAGTTGTCACTCCTTTGCTTAAAATATTCCAGTGACTTCCTAGGCTTTTAAGATATTGTGAAAATTACAATACTGGATAAATGGAATCTATTACATCTAAAATTTTGTTTTGAATTTGTCCTCCAATTAATTATTATACTCTTGACAACCTATACTTAATTTAGTTCCATGTGCAAGCCAAGGATTTTGTCACCTCATGTTCTACCTACACATACCTGCTGGTCTGCTGGTTCTTCTGCTTGGAAAACTTTTATCCTCAGTTTTGATTAGTCTCACTCCTGTAAATTCTTCAGGACTGAACTCAGGGAAAACTTTCTGGCTCCCTACCCCCTAAAATGGTTCTATTCCCTTATTATACAATGCATAGTTTTCCTTTATGGTACTTAGCACAATTGTAACGAAAAACATTGGTATAAAATTTGTGTTAAATCTCCTTCCTTACTGGAAGCTCAAACTGAACAGGAACTGTGTTCCATAGCAACATTTCCTTAGTATTTGTTAAATAAACAAACGAAGGAAGAATTTCAAGTCTGCTCAGGATACTCATAATTGTTAAAAGTAGAAAGATAGTATTTCTCATAGTGTTAATTATATAAAAACACTAGAAAATGCCTTGAAAAGGAAACAAAAACTTAGTAAAAATATGAGTGTCTGCTGTCTCTCTGTATACACACACACGTGCACACACACACATATTCTAAAACTCTATACAATTAAAATTTAAGAAATAAGCTATATTTCTTTTTTTTTTTTTTTTTTTTTTTGCGGTACACGGGCCTCTCACTGCTGTGGCCTCTCCCGTTGTGGAGCACAGGCTCTGGACGCGCAGGCCCAGCGGCCATGGCTCACGGGCCCAGCCTCTCCACGGCATGTGGGATCCTCCCGGACCGGGGCACGAACCCGCGTCCCCTGCATCGGCAGGCGGACTCTCAACCACTGCGCCACCAGGGAAGCCCCTAAGCTATATTTCTGTAACAAGACAAAATAAACAAAAGTCATAACGAAAAGGAGAAGGTTTTGAAACATGTATGCCAATATTTCCAAAGGAAAGCGAAAAAAGCAACAGCAAAAACTCATGCCATTGGGGCTTCCTTGGTGGCGCAGTGGTTGAGAGTCCGCCTGCCGATGCAGGGGACACGGGTTCGTTTCCCAGTCCGGGAAGATCCCACATGCCGCGGAGCGGCTAGGCCCATGAGCCATGGCCGCTGAGCCTGCGCATCCGGAGGCTATGCTCCGCAACGGGAGAGGCCACAACAGTGAGAGGCCTGCGTACCGCAAACAAACAAACAACTCATGCCATATTGGTTTCTAGTTCATATTTTATACTACTTTTATACTATACCTTGAGTGAACTCTACAACATTGATGTGTTAATTAACTTTGGGAGATATACACATTATATTATTATTATTTAGCTAGATATAGCTCATTTAAATTAAATGAATGTAGCCTGTTACCGTGAAGTATCAATCATGAGAAAATTTATGAAAAATACCTACTGAGCACACAAAATTTGTTTTCAAGTACTGTCTTTGAATATTTATTTCTATTTTCAAGTTCAGTAATCCAGTGATCTTCAGTAATCTGTGTTGGTGGATCCCACATCAATTTCTTATTAAAAACACATTGTAAGCATTTCCATTATAATAAATTTCTACTACATGACTCAAACTTCATCAAAGATATGAATAAAGAAGAATGATAATATATTCTTTGATTTCTAGGACTCTGTATTAAAATAAAAAATACTATGACTACAGTATTGGAGAAACTAATAAATTGTCACTGGCAATGGGATAATTTATAATTTCCAGTTGATAGGCTAACAGTTCATGAACTAAAAAAAATGAAACAATTTTCAAAATACTATTTTATAATTGATAGTGACAAAATTGTCTTTCTCAAAGAAAATGTACCAAAAAAAACCCCTCAGAATCAAATGAGTGAAATTCTTGTAAATAAATACTATCTTTGTGTTGCTTACATAAACAGTTTAGAGCCTACAAAAACTCCTGTCCTACAATCCACTGGATTATCCTTTCTCTGATACCTCTTCTTTATTAATCAGGATCTTTGTTAAGGCACTAATTCAGTGCAGTGAATTTCAGTGACTGAACAATACAGTTTGCAACCGTTAATTATGACGCACATATAGGAAATATTGCATGAAGGTCCTTATTTGTCTGACAGTGAAGAGAGTTTGAGGAGATCTAATTGATGGGAATGTATATGCATTGGACGGATTTGATAAATATTTTTATTGATCAAGAATGTTATGATAGTAACTATCTCAACAGCAGTGATTCCACTATAATTTACTAATAACTGTTGTTATTGTAGAAGTGCCAATTATTTATTGAATCAGTGACTGGATTGTATATACCTGCAATTCAGTCAAGGATTCAATAAATAATTTTTGAGCATCTAACATTTGTTAGACACTACTCTAAGCCCCAGAAATATAATACTGAACAAGACTAAAGAGTTATCTTTCATATAATGCTTCCAATATAATAGCGTACAGACAGAAAGTTTAAAGAATATTATAAGAAAAGTGAAAGAACTAAATATAGATAAAAGGAAATATAATTTTTTGAGGGTGGTTCTAAAATTTGTCTAGAGAATTATTCAAAGTGGTTTTCCCAGAATACCTTATTTTTTCTTCAGTTTTGAGATATTATATAACTTTCAATGAGATTTTATAATGCTTACTATCTATCTATATCTATCTATCTATCTATCTCCATTCATGTTAAAATACAATCTTGGATGGACCATATCATATGCATTGTCTATCCTTGATACACCCTTGAATGTAGAAATGTAGAGAGTACTTAATAACTTTTTTAACTTGAACTTAAATGCTTATAGTTCTTGGGTAAATGTTGAAAACCAGAGAGGTGCTTGCAAAATTACTTAAGTAGCTAAGTACTATATTAGTACATTAGCTATGTGAACCTATAGCCATGGATAGATGATGTAATATCAGTATCATCTTTCTCTTTTAAAGAGGGGAAAGAGCAGGTATGGAGGTGGCCAAAAGACAAATTTTGGCTGGAGTTAGATTGTGGAGAATTGGAGTATGAAAGACTCACCCAAGACAAGCGAAGATAATGAGCTTGGAGAATAGGGCTGATCCAGAAATGATAATGAGAAGGTCAGATGAGAAAACAGTGTAGTATCTAGTAGGGGCCTGAGGAATGTTGAAGCAAGATTTCAAAACCAGGAGGAAAAGATCTAGTGAAAAAAAGATATCAGGATCGTTACTGGAAGTCTAATGGTTCTAAGTTTTGGGTATTAGCTAGCTTTGAAATGTACTTTTATGAGTCAATAGAGAAGATAAGTTAAAATGTCAATTGGAGGAAGGCAGTATTTGACATCTGGCATACTGAAATTGACCTGTGTGTAATGGTCATTGTTTTACAATATTTAGAATGGCGATTTCTGAATCAACTAGGAAAGGAGTTATTCTGGATGTTACTTTTTCTAGATATTTAGGGCTTGACCTTTTGTGTGATGGAGTTCTAAGTATTTTTCTTCAAAATACCTTGTGTATTAAAGTGTGAAATAGTGGATGGTCTTTAGAGTCTACAGACTTGGGTTTGACTCCTTGTTTAGCTCTAATATCTTTGGCAACATCTAACTTCAGTTTCTTACTCATTTAAAATACCATGCCTAAATTTATTTATTTATTTGGAATGTTACTGGATTTAAGTATTCCTGTAGTAACTTACATGAAGGTCTTTATAAGGAGTTATGTTTAAATCAGTTGAAGAAAACTTTATTGAACACCCTGTATGTTTCAGTTCTTAATTTAGGCACTAGAAGGGCTCAATAAATACATATTGAGCTACTTATTTTTTGTATTAATTTTATGTGCAGCCCTACTGAATAATTTCCATTATGAATTCACCATACATTTTGAACCCTGAAGAATTCACATACATCCAGTTTACCTTCTATAGTCCTCATCCGCTTAGGACACAGAAATTTATAAAAGAGTTACAAATATTCACTGGGGGTATATTTCAAAAAGATTTCAAAATTTTTGTTCCTTTAAACATTTGTACATCAAGATAAAACACAGGAAAGAACATGAACAAATGATGTGAAACAGAATAGTTTAATATATTAAGAACATTACCTGATCAGAGCAGAAAATATTATTTTAATTATTTGTTAAATTTTCAATTAAGGAGAAGACATATGTGTTACATTAATCATTTAAATATACATTTCAGTTTTTTTCTAATTTTTTTGTATACTATTCCAAAGATTACTGTAGTCTTGGAGTTTTTGATTAATTTAGTTATTAATTACAGAGTTTTCAGTGTTTCTCTGCAAAGTCTTTATCTCTCAAACACTTATTTTTTGCTCTTAAAGTTGCCATCTGACATTTAATTAGGCTGTCAATGATCATCATCCCATATTTTTGAAAATCAAAGTTCTAAATTGACGTTAATTACAAAGATAAGACAGTTTCAAAATGTAATTCCCTTTTGGTTTCTTGTTTGCTAGGAAAGTTTTTTCTTTTCTTCAGGAAGATGTTTTGCTTGGTGTTTTTTCATCAGTTTTATCCCAGTGATACTGAAATATTTCATTAGGAAATTTTGACACCTTGAATGCTCTACAATATAAATGATTCAACTAAATGCTTTCATTTTGACCTAGATATGAACTGGAAAGGGGAAAGTTAGTAAAATGGTAAGAAATTAGATATTTAAAAATATTTCAAGTTAAATTGCAGAGAAATCTTAGAAGGGCTGAGTTTGGGTAGCTCAGATACCCTTGGACTCAAATCTTGCCACATTATGAAATTATGTTTAATCCAAGAAAGTGAAAAAGGTTCAATCAACATATTTAGATTCAGAAATATTTTGATCCTTTCTGCACTATACCATGCGTTTGTATTGATAAACAATAAAATTGAGAAGTTAAAAAATTGCGCCATAAAATATGGATACTTTATTTGGAATGGAAGAAGAGTGAAAGTATAAAATATAGTACCAGAAGTTAGGAAACCTAAATTTTGGTGCTACCTTGGTCTTTAATATGTTGTATAAGATTCTAATTTATCAGGGCTGAAGCCCAGGAATATTCATTTTTAACAAACTATATGATACTGAAATAGATTGTTCTATGAACTACATTTTGAGTGATAATTGAATTAGGTGGGAGGCTGTTTCGAAGTTCCAAGTTCAGGGAATTAACAGTTTTCCATGATTAGTATATGGAATGGTATTTATAACACCACACACACAAAAAAACCACCATAAAATGGTATTCTCACTTCCAGGAGGAAAATTGTGCTGGTTGTTTTTCTGGTTAATTCTTTTTAATTTTCTACCTATAAAATAGGAAAAGGAGAATTGAATCATATGCATAATTCAGTAAAAAATATGCTCGGAAATACAATCCTCAAAGAACAGAGCTGAATCCTTTATATTTCAGTAATCCCAACTTCCAATAATCTTTTAGCAGAATCATACTTATTGAATGAAAGATGAGTGAGTAAAGTATTTAAAAAATTATCAAGATATATGAGGTAAAATTATAATTGGTATATTTTGAAAAATTCTCCCCATTACTTTTGTTAATGAATAAAAATCAAAAGAATTAAAATGTGTTAAATATTTGTACCCTATGATAAATAGATAGGAATATTTCTGGTTAAACTTTTCTGAGTGTCAAAATTTCAGTTAGAGAGGAACTTAGGAATCATTCTTTCACCTTTTCAAAAACACATTTAGAAAGAACCTTCAGTTCACTTACATTGTGATAACTCAGGATATAAGGCCTAATAAAATATAAGATTTTCATGAAGTTTACAATCTAGAATTAATCCCACAGGTAGTACTAGATCACCCGAAGCAGGTTGTGAGAAAATAATCTGAAATTTAAGAAATTCCACCAGATTTTCTATGTGTCTTCTCTGTAGTTATATAGCATATGTAAAGGATAGATTATCACACTCTTAACTAGTCTAGAACTATATAACAAAAATCTAGATAGCTCTTAGATTTAGTTCGTAAGTAAAAGAGGCCAAAAGTACACAAATCGACTTCTTGTCTGTTAAGTACAGATGCTGAGGGAATGTTGGTATGTCAGAGATACCAATATGGCATATTCATTTTGGATTTTATGGTTACCTCAACATTAAGGTCAATGAAAACTTGTTTGTATGGTTCCCAGCATTTATTACAGCTGTTGTTAAATATATATTTGATGATTAGATGAGTAGTGTATGTACACTTCATACACAAACACACATACACATGTAATCAGTTCATTGGGATAGTGCCTGAATCAGTTACCTTTAATAATATTTCTTCATTATTATTTGCTTAGTTAATATAAAAAATAGTCATGTTATTCCAGGGAATACCTTAATTAATAGTAAATGAGATTATAGGGAAGTTGTTGTTTGGTTACCTAACTGCTGTAATTAAGCACGTATTTTCTATAGTTGTTTACTAATGAAAATTGAGGGTAGATGCTATAAAACTCTTTGAAACCCCCAAAATAAAAATGATAGTGCTGTTTCAATTGAATTAACATAATCTTTGGCATTAAAGATATTTTCTGGTAGAGACATGATCCAAAGTCATTCTTAAGTAACAATGGTCAAAAAGAAGGAACAAAATATTTTGTTTTTGAAGGATTATTGTTTGGACTACTTTGGGCTGCTCATTTAAGTTACAGAATTTCTGTAACTTTCTGTACATTTCTGTTCTGCTTTATTTTCTTGTGAATCCTATTTTTTTTCTCCTCTATATGTGAAAATAAGCAGCTTTTAAGCAGTGTGAGTGATCTTTTCTGAGTGAACAGATAAGAAGAGATCAGTAGTGGATATATTAACATCACCCAGTAATTTGATGTTGTGGTGTCTCAGACATATCATGAAGCTGTAAAGAACTAAGTTTCGACTCTCAAAAATGAAATTGGCATACAGTTTACTCAACAATAAACTTTACATTTTAAATAAAATTTAAACTTAGGTAAATTTTAAGGATAAAAGAATGGTAGGACATTTATAACATTTTTAATTGTCCAAATCCATAACACAAAGACTTTGTTTAGTTATGTCTCAAATCCATTACTTAAATAAAAACAGAATTATGATATTTAACCTCTTCTTGTCATTTTATTTATTTAAATCACCATATATTTACTTCTGTGTATACATGGGATAAAAGGCAAACAGACACTGGATTTCTTTTTTCTTATATTTTTCATTTTAATGATTTGTTCCCACTGGCATAAAGGTGCTTGTGTATCATTGGTACAATACAGTATTAAAAAAAGTATGGCCAGAAAGATATATGATTATTTCACATGAAAAAGTGTTCAATTTATTAATCATCAAGGAAATACAAATAAAAAACATGTTTCCAACACTCACTCATCAGAATAGCTAAAATTTAAAAAACTGACACCACCAAATGTTAGCAAGAATGTGGGATAACTGGAACTTGCATGTATTTTTGATAGAAAGTTAAATGGTACAATACTTGCAATTGTATTTTATTTTACATTTGGCTATTCTGGTAGCTTTTGTGATGGTATCATATTGAAGTTTTAATTTGCATTTTCCTGATGCCTCAGATTTGGAACATTTTTTTTTTAAGGCTTTTGTCCTTTTAATTTCTTATTTTTATGCCTGTTCTTGTTTTCTTCACTTTTTTTCTAATAGATTCTCTCTCTCTCTCTCTCTCCCCCATATCTCTCTCTGCTGGAGTTCTTAATTTTGAATGAAATTCTTTGTCAGATATATGTACTGCAAATATCTTCTGGTTTCTGACTTGTAATTTTATTCTAGACATTAAATAAATTGTATTTAAATACATTGCTCTTCAATGTATCAATATTTTTCTTTACAGTTTATACATTTTGTGTCTTATATAAGCAATATTTGCTTACATTATTAAGAAAAAGAAGGTATTTGTCTATGTTTCTAGAAAATATTAACACTTTTCAATTCTTCTTATGAGATCAGAATAAACTATAGAATAAAATTCTTAAAAGATACCATCTAAAAGAAGAACAAAAAACTTTAAATATCTAGAAATAAATTTTAACAAAATATATATGTTGGTGCATGATTAGTATATCACTTTCTTAACTATTTGCAAGGATTCCTCAGAGAAGCCATTGAGACCTGTAGTTGTATTTCTGGGAATATTTTTCTCTTTTTAGAAAAATAAAGGTTCAATTTCCTTAATAAATGTTATGATATTCAAAATTAGTGATGTTTTCCAATTTTTTTTCTATTTTAATTCTAATTAAAAAAATTTGATATACAGTTATTTGAAATACATTAATGTATTTTTAATATCTTGGGGACTATAATGCTGACCCCTTTTCATTCTTGTTACCTGTAGATTTTAGTTTTTTCTCCTCTCTCTGCTTCTCCCTTCCTCCTCCCACTCTCTGTCTCTTCTCCTTCACTACCTTCTTCTAGTTCACTTCTTCCTCTTCCTCCTCCTCCTTCTCTCCTCCCTCCACCATTTCCTCCTTTTTCTCTTCTATAAGACTTTTTAGACATTTGTTAAGTTTTCAAGGAACCATTTTTGTCACTGTGGATTTTTCCATATTGCACATTTCTTTTCTCTTTCAGTGACTATTGTTCCTACCCTAAGTTTACTTGATCCCTTCTTTTATTTTCTTTTGATTTTTGTTGATTTAATACGTTTTGATTGATGCCAACCATTGTGTGTTAAAAAATTTCTTGAGATGATTTGAGGTTCTGCATGATGTTATCTTTCTAATGAGAATTAACTTTAGGCTAGGGAAAGATAATTTCAGTACAAGCTAAGATTGAATTGATTGGATACAGGTGTCCAGCTTGTTTTGCCAATTTCTTATCTTAATATTATATTATTAGTCAGGAGTTCCAACTGAAAATCTAAGGTGTTTACCCTGGGGACTTCATCTTGGTGGGACTTGAACTCTAATTTTTATGTCCTCAGCTCTGTGAGACTGCTGGACGTTTGCTATAGTTCCCAACTTGTGGGTGGCTGCTTGCCAGTTGGCAAATACCTTACATATAGAGGAAGATAAGAATTACATCTGACTTCTCCTCAGAAACCAGGCAAGTAAGAAGACGGTGGAGTGAAATATTAAAGTGTTGATAGAAAAAACCCTCCAACCTAGAATCCTGTACCCTGCAAAATTATCCTTCAAAAGTAAAAAAGAAAGAAAATATTTTCAGACAAACAAAAAATTGAGGGAATTTGCTGCCAGTCATTCTGCCTGGCGAGAAATATAAGAAGTTTTTCAGAGAGAAGGAAATAAAATAGCCCTGGATCTACATAAAATCTGGAGGATCTACATAAAGAAAGGAAGAACATCAAAGAAGGAATAAAAAAAGATACAATAAAAAATATTTCTAGTTTTAAAATTTTCATATTATTAATTGATCTAACAGAGAATATCTAACCATACTGAAGGAGAAGAATAATGTTGGAGGATTGATATTACCTCACATCAAGAATTACTATAAAGCTATAGTACGGCTTCCCTGGCGGCATAGTGGTTGAGAGTCCACCTGCCGATGCAGGTGACACGTGTTCGTGCCCTGGTCCGGGAGGATCCCACATGTCGCGGAGCAGCTGGGCCTGTAAGCCATGGCCGCTGAGCCTGCGCGTCCGGATCCTGTGCTCTGCAGCGGGAAAGGCCACAACAGTGAGAGGCCCACGTACGCAAAAAAGAAAAAAGCTATAGTAAACAGGACTGTGTGGTATTGGTAATAAATAAATAAATAAATTAAAAAAAAAATAGTGTGCCCAGAAACAGACCCACTTAGTCAACGGGTCTTTGACAAAGAAGGAAAGGCAATGAAATGGAGAAAAGATAGTCTTTTTAACAAATGCTGCTGGAACAACTGGATACCAAAATACAAAAAGTGAATCTGGACACAGACTTTACACCCTTCCAAAAATTAACCCAAAATAGCTAATTGTAAAATGCAAAACTATAATACTCCTAGAAGTTAAAATGTTAGAAAATCTAGATGACTTTGGGTTTGGTGATGACTTTTTAGATACAACACCAAAGACATGATCCACAGAGAAATATATGCTAATTTGGACTTCATTAAAATGAAAACTTCTGCTCTGTGAAAGACAATGTCAAGAGAGTTAGAAGAAAAGCCACAGGCTGAAATAAAATATTTGCAGAAGACACATCTGATAAAGAACTGGTATCCAATGTATATAAAGAACTCAGAACACTACAATAAGGACATAAATGACCTGATTAAAAAATGGGCAAAAGACTTTAACAGACATCTCACCAGAAAAATGTACAGATGGCAAATAAGCATATGAAAAGATGTTCCACATTGTATGTCATGAGGGAAATGCATATTGAAACATCAATGAGATACTACTAAATGGGTATTAGAATGGCCAAATTCTGGAACACTGACAACATTGAAAGCTGACAAAGATGTGGACAACAGGAACTCTCATCATTGCTGGTGTGAAAACAAAATGGACCAGCACTTTGGAAGACAGTTTGGTGGTTTCTTACAAACTTAAACGTACTCTTACCATATGATCGTTGGTATTTACTTAAAGGAGTTGAAAACTTATGTCTACACAAAAACCTGCATATGGATATTTATAGCAGCTTTCTTCATATTTGCCAAAACTTGGAAGTAACAAAGATGTCTTTCAGTAGGTGAATGGATAAATAAACTGGTATATCTAGACAATGAAATGTTATTCAAAGCTAAAAAGAAATGAGCTATTAAGCCATAAAAAAGACATAAAGGAACCTTAAATGCATAATAGAAAGTAAAAGAAGTCAATCTGAAAATGCTAAATAATGTATGATTTGCAACTATATGACATTATAGAAAAGGCAAAACTATGCAGACAGTAAAAAGATCACTTGATTGCTAGGCCTTAGGGACAAAGGAAGGATGAATAGGCAGAACACAGAGGATTTTTAGGGCAGTGAATATACTCTGTGTGTTACTATAACAGTGGATACATGCTGTACTACAATTGCCCAAGTCTGTAGAATGTACAGCAGCAAGACTGAGCCTAATGAAACTGTGGACCTTGGGTTACTATGTTGCATCTATGTAGGTTCATCCATGGTAAAAAATGCAGCAGTCTGGGAGATGTTGATAATGGGGTGACTATATATGTATGGAACAGGGGTATATGGGAAATCTTTTACCTTCCTCTCTATTTTGTTGTGAATAAAACTGCTCTAAAAAATCTTAAAAAAAAAAAAAAAAAGATGTATCCACTACTGTAATGGCTTGCAACATATTAGTCCACCATCTCCAGGAGCTGAAGTGCTCAATGGCAGTATAAATTTTTAACAGTTCTTATAAATGCAAGTCATTTTAAGATGCTTTAATTTACCAATTTTAGAATGTAGCAACCCTAGGAGTTGGGAGTATGAGGATGGTTTGGATAAGCCACTAATATGTTAATATATTTCTTATAAATAGTCTTGTCTTGTGCACACCCACTAGTTAAGAAAACTGGATTTACCTATTGTTATGATTCTTATTTCTTTTAAAAAGTGTAGGTGTTCAGAAAGTTGATGTTAACTTTTTTTCTCCTTCTCCTTAACTTACATTCACAAACTTTCGTAAAAGATGATCAATTGAACATAGAGTTAAACACTTCTCCCACACAGCCTTCTGCTTTATTCATCAAATTGTACGCTGAAAGGAAAAAAAAAATGCCACATCTGTAGTGCTTAACCATTTTTAACTAGAATAAGAATCCTGAGGAGTAATCTTTCCCTTTCCAGTCAGATACAAGAGAATTGAAAAAGGACTGCAGAGGGTAAAACTATATGGTTTTAAATGGAATCTTTCATAAAGGTTAAGGTGGAGATCTCAATATAGATATTGAAATATCAAGGAAGAGATGTGTCATTTGCATAGTTGTTTGAATTTCTGAGAGCTTTGAATCTATAATTTAGTTCACTAAAATGGGGAAATGTAAGTTAATGTCATTTTACTGATGAAGAACCTAAGGGGTAATTGTTGTTTTGTCCAATATGAGATTAGAACTGAACACTCCTGACATGATCTGATCTTTTTCTAAAATAATCATACACTGCATATTGTGCACATGCTCACAGATGCAATTTTAGCAGTATGTAAAATATCACACACACACAGATCCCCTAAGAGCTTTAAACGGACAGAGAGCAGTTCTTTATCTTATTCTCCATATGCACACCCAGTTTTTGTTTACCAAGGAAAATCCAATCAGTGCTTTTGGAGTTTATGGGTGTTTATAGAATTCTTTCATCCTGTAAGGTATTTCAAGCGGTTTTATTGCAGTCATACCGTTTCAAGTTTACAGTACAATTCAAACAGCTCAGATCTTAGATAAAAAACAAGGATGAAAGGATGATTGCCCACACCGCAGTTTAAACGGAAACTAGAATCTGCATTACACTTTGCGACAACACTTTTCAAATATCTCAAAACCATGACACTAAGTCTAACTCGGAACAGGAAATTATCCTACGGCCTGAGTTAAAATTTTTTGTTTTCATGAAAATTAATGAATACATATTTTGCAAATATATTATAAATAAATTTGTAAGAATTACTGAATTAGGATATTTTCATTTTATAAGTTATCGATAAGAAGGAAAATAGTAAAAATCATACCAGTCCCACAAATTAGGGATCAGTGCACTATATGGGGGATTAGCAGCTTTCAACAGGACCGTGGACTGTGAAAGCTAAAGATGATTTTCCAAGTGGCCATAGTAAGTAGTGGTGATTTTGTCTTTGTAGAATCATCACCAGCATCTGAAGCTGTTTGGGAGGTGATAACTCAGGGCTATAGAGACGTGTATCCAAGCGTACTCCTGTTATTTTGCACTCTGTACAGACTGCTCACGTGGCCTGAATTGAAATGGAGTGGGAGAGCAAACATAGGCGTATTTGCCTGGCTGTTTGAATGATTCAGATTAGGTTCTTCAGCAGAACTGCTCTGGCAGGTGGGAACTCTAGGTCAATAGCCTAAAATTCAAGCGCAAGAACTTTTTTTCTTAGTGGGGGTGGGGCCTTAAGGAGAAAAGGAAAAGGATAACATTTTTGATAAACCTCAATTGTATCAGTTTTTATATAGGGATGGGGGGCTTGAAAATGAGCAGTAACTTAGAATATACTTGATCCATAACAAAAACTATTCCCTTAGCCATTTTGTAGCCATTCTCTCTCCTCTCTCTCTTCCTATGCCCTTTTTTCATTAGTTTCAGGGCCAGCCTACATTCTCAAAAACCTCTGCCCATTTCTTTCCAGGCCCTGGTACATTCACATCTCAAACACACTGTATCTCACTGCTAGAGCTAGGCATACCCAAGAATGTACGTTGCATTTTCCGTGTCAGTATAACTCCAGTGACCGTATCAGTTAGTGAAGTCAGACCCTCTCGGCTGGAAGTGTAGAAATCCTTTCAAATATAATATTCCCTGCTGTGTGTTTCTGTGGCAGATTACTTTTTCTGAAGAAAAACTCAATGTCTGCTTTCTTATCAACTGGCCTTTATTTCCCCCTGTAACATGGTACAGCTCTAGAATAACGGCTGGTTTAAGAGCTACTACAAAAACCTCTGGGGTACTTCTTTTGGGGGAAAAAAAAAACAAACTTCAATGACATTTTCATAACTCTGCTGTTTCACTACACAGAATTCTGTAAATAGAGATAAAACATCATGAGGATGGACAGGGCAAACTTTGATATACTTATGGGAAGAGTGATGTTTGGGAAGTAGGCTGGCACCTACTTTGTATTCACACTTTGATGAAGCTAGTGCAAGCCTATGTTTCTATATGCGTGGTGCACTCAAAACTTTAGTGGGTCTGGTCCACTTCATTACAGGGGTTCCACATTGTGGTGCTAGTATTTACGGGTCACTGCTTCTTGCGTGGCTGTGACCTGTGTGGCAAATTTTCAGTCACATTCAATCCTATTGTACTCATACCAGCCTGGCTTCAAATCCCAATGCATAAACATGAGAATGGTTTAGAACCTTTTTTGTTGTTGTTGCTACTATTGTTTTTGGATACACAGAAATTTCTCTGGTTACTATGGAATAAGAATATTAGTTTTATTAACTGTGTACAAATTCAACCAATGTTTCGAGTATTTTATGTTGTTTGTCCTATTTAATCTTCAAAACAACAATGTGAAATAGGTATTATTATACCCATACATTATGTATAAGGAAACTAAAGTCTGGGATGTTAAGAAAAGTCACCAGTTGGCAGAAATAAGATTGAAACTTTGGTCTATCTGCCTCCGTAGCCCAGTTTCCTGCCACAGTGTCAAACTATCGCATCCTATTAATAAATACACAAGTATACCCCAGCCTGCTAGAAAGTTGAAATGCATTAGGTAGCTTAGGACTTTTTGTTTAGAACTGGTAGCTGACTTGAGATCTCAACTTCTTAAGGTGCAAGGTGGAGGATAAGTGGATTATAAGTAGTTGTGTGCTGGTAAATGCAAAAATCAGCTCTCTGGGAGTAGAAAAGAAATCAATGTATCGAGCCCTGGCTTGTACTGTTTGCTGGTTTCCAAGGTATAAATACTCCTGCTGTGGCTGATTTCAAACTACCAAATATACATGACTGATTAAAAGTTGGGAAGGGATTTGCATAGCACACTTCATATGTAGTACTTCATATGTAGTACTTCTACTGTACAGGTAAGGATAGATATAATTAACCTAAAAATAACAGTAAAATGGACAATAGTAAATAGTGAATAATAGATACCAGTAAATTATAGTAAAATAAACAGGAAATGATGAGTTTTGAGTATTTAGCTCTATGATTTTAACATAATTTATTTCACTGTAAGTTTATATTATTTAATTTTTAGTAATGCCTGTATTTAACCACTAGCTCACAAAATTCATGACAATTTAACAGTTGACTCCCAGATGGATATAGGGCAGCTCCAGCACTCCACTGAATAAATGAAAATATTAATGGAAAAAAAATAATACAGGTGTACCCTCAGCAAGAGATACAACCCCATTATGATGAGGCAATTAATTAAAGAGAACTGAAAATGGCCCTTGAGAAAATGGAACTAACTTATAGCCTCCTGTGATAGTTTCTTAGTCTCTTGTATGTAAGTATTTAGGTAGACTTATCATGGGTAGAACACTACCCATTAAAACATCACAGGACACCAACATCCTTAAAGTAGTATTTCCTTTTCCCCCCACTGCTCCATCCCTTCCTCAGAGCTCATCCCCCCATTCTCTAACCCTTGGTCTCAGAAATTGCTAACTGAAAAGACAGTGGTTTGGAGGCAAGAAATATGAAGTTTCAGCTTGGCTTTTCCAATTACTAAAAGTGAAACATTGAGTAAAATGCATTCTCTGTGAGACTGGGTTTACTAAATTATTAAGTGAGGGCGTTCACCAGGTGATCCCTAAGGTCTCTTCCAGCCCTAACACCATGAGATTAATATCTTTCAGGATATTATTTGGCTGATCAGTTTGACTTTTGCTCACCATCATGGAAGTTGAACAAAGGCCATTAATCAGATGGACACTCACAGTTTTTTCTCCCATTGCTGTCTTCACAAGGAGATCAGATCAAATGTTTAGGAATCCAATTTGATTTGTGCTACCCTGGATATAGTCCAGCAAATTGAACATCATGATAGTACCTTGGCCAGTTCCTACGCATACTGTTTGCCATAATTCCCTTCCTGATTAGTGGTAAACACATCCCGGTTGGCCTGTGGAGGATTTGGATGAAATAAAGGTTTGAAAAACACATCTAAATGACATTCAAGTTAAAAAGCATTTCCTTAAGAGCTTGTGGTCACTGACATGAATGAAATATACTGTGCCACACCTGCTCATCTAATCTTAGCAAATATAATAGTAAATCCTTAGTAAATTCCATCAGCATTTAAGCAAACAAGAAGGAAATTTGTTCCTTAAATCATATGATTGGATTTTACCTTGAAATATCTCATTATTCTTGAAAATATTCTTTCAAAAGATTTAATTTCTTAGTTTCTGTGATTCAAATAAGTCAGTTTAATACAAATTATTTTTTTCAACAATGAACTGAAACTAGTCCTAATAAGTACATTTAAAAATAGTCCAACAGCACATGTAAGACAAACAAAAATATCCTTTACAAGAATGTGCTGTACTTTTATTGTTTATTTAAAGTGCTTTGGGATGGAAATGAATTGGCTTATCTACTGCAGCTCACTATGGGGAACTGCTCATTTGAAAAGCAGGATACTATGGAGAACAGTATGGAGGTTCCTTAAAGAACTACAAATAGAACTACCATACGACCCAGCAATCCCACTACTGGGCATATACCCTGAGAAAACCATAATTCAAAAAGAGTCATGTACCAAAATGTTCATTGCAGCTCTATTTACAATAGCCAGGAGATGGAAACAACCTAAGTGTCCATCATTGGATGAATGGATAAAGAAGATGTGGCACATATATACAATGGAATATTACTCAGCCATAAAAAGAAATGAAATTGAGCTATTTGTAATGAGGTAGATGGACCTAGAGTCTGTCATACAGAGTGAAGTAAGTCAGAAAGAGAAAGACAAATACCGTATGCTAACACATATATATGGAATTAAAAAAAAAAACATGTCATGAAGAACCTAGGGGTAAGACAGGAATAAAGACACAGACCTACTAGAGAATGGACTTGAGGATATGGGGAGGGGGAAGGGTAAGCTGTGACAAAGCGAGAGAGCGGCATGGACATATATACACTACCAAATGTAAAATAGATAGCTAGTGGGAAGCAGCCGCATAGCACAGGGAGATCAACTCGGTGCTTTGTGACCACCTAGAGGGGTGGGATAGGGTGAGTGGGAGGGAGGGAGATGCAAGAGGGAAGAGATATGGGAACATATGTATATGTATAACTGATTCACTTTGTTATAAAGCAGAAACTAACACACCATTGTAAAGCAATTATACTCTAATAAAGATGTAAAAAAAAAAAAGAAAAAAAGAAAAGCAGGATAATCTCAAAACCCTTGAATATAGCTGTTTTAACATAGTCACAAAAGGCCAATCTAAATATAAAACAGTTCCAGTAATTCTCTATAAACCTATACCATACCATATTTACAAAGTAAAGACGGAAGTTACCTAGCTTTTCATTTTCTTCAACATCTCATTTAATTCAGTTAACCTAGTCTGTTTGCTTACCTACTCTATTCATGACACTGGGCTAAGCGCTTCAAGAGATTAAAACAAAACCAAAAAACTCTATCTGAGAGAAGTGGTGACAAGACAGATACAGAGTAAGTGGAAAAGTAGCTCCCTATTAGCACATGACCTCAGGAAAAATTAATTAAATAATCTGAACTTTGATTTCCCATCCATGAAATGAGCATAATATTGATACTTAAATCATATGTTTGATATGAGAATTATATGATGAATATATTAAAAAGATATTTGAATGTTTCTTGGAACATAGTGTTATGATACACATTATAAGCAGTTGTTGGTTTGTATTTGGGGGAGATAATAAGCATACATTTATATAGATCTCGTGTCCTAGTGATGATATCTGGAATTTCCTTTCCACCCTCGTACTTCTTTCTCATTGAGTTTGCAGTTTTACGTCCCAGAATTTCAGATGAGAAAACAGGGACTTATATTTAATCCTCCTTTTTGGCCGCAGTTGAGATGGACACCTGGTCCAAGCTTGATTAACCCAATTCCTTCTCCTAGAAATTTGAAATTATAATAAAGAATTTCCAGTGACTTTTGGCAGTGAAGCTGGAATGCATGGAGAACTGGAGCTAGAGAGAACCAGAAAGAGGCAGTCTGCAGGAGGAGAGATAGGAAACCACAGAGCATTATGGAAACCCAGAGAGTAATCCTTGTTTCTCAACCTGCAGTTCTTAATCCCAGACTTTAGTGAGGGCCTACTTTTCTTCCTACCTTCTGTGTTTTTCCATAAATTTTATTTTTTCTTGAGGTCTGTGAAGAGGATTTTGCTTATTTATACCTAGACAATTCCCTACAATCTCTACAGTAAACAATAGTACCATGGTTTGGAGTTTAAAGGACTTTAAATTGTGGTACAGTAATTTCAGAGTGGCTGTTCTGGTTACACAGATGGCAGTGCACACTTCCGAGGAGATGATATTCTTAAGACCAAGTGTGAAGAGCAACCTCTGGAGATGTGCACTGAAGCAGCCACTGTAAACAGCCCTGTTCCCTACAACTGAAAATCTTTGTCCACTGGAACTTATATAACTTTCCTTTGTTTCTGGGAGTAGGGGATTCAGAATGCAAAAAAGGATCAGATCAATGTCAACAAGTATTTATTAATGGCCTAATACACGCAGGGCATGATGTTAGGCCCTTGGTGAAAAGTAGTGAATAATGAGTGTCTTTCCTCAAATTACTCTGTGCACTTTTTCTGAAAGGCAATGACCCTGGAAATAATGGGAATGAGTAGGAAGAGTGATATAAAATGACTTGTAATGTTTTTAATGAAATTAAAGAAATATAGGATCCAGTGAGTCATCACATTGAAGAGCTCAAAACAACTTGGGGATATTCTGATTCTGTGAACTTGAGAGGAAGTGCCCAGTGACACAGAGAGAATAGACAGAGAGGTAGCATATTTAGAATTCACTTATTTATAATTATGCCTACAGCTTGTCCTTATTAACAATATGTTTCTTTTCCATCCTGTAGGAATGCTCATTTCAAAGCATTCTATGCCAAAACATTTGACTTAATTTTTGCTTTATAGCCCAGTCTTCAGGACAGATTGTGAATGATCCTAAGCCTAGAAAGGTAACAAGACTACACAAACACTTGCATTCCACAGAGAAATGTAGCTAGGAAATAGGAAGACATGTGTACAAGTCTAATCTCTTTTTATTGAATTCCATGAGAAACTCAGATTCCCACAGTTTTTTTAATCCATCAAAATAAAAACCTACTGCTATAACATAAATAAGACCTTTATTTAAAACAACAACAACAACTTTTACATAAGGTAAAGTATCTGCAAACAATAACTTGGGGAAGCGATGGAGAGCCTAAGAAGGGAATGCAAGATATGGGAAAGGAATAATATTAAATATTCATAATCATGCCTTCATTTGAATATCTGCAACTGCAGGGAGAAAGGTCAGAATGTATGGGAAACAGGGGCTCTGTGGTTGCCTTCTTCTGATTTTATGTGACCCCAGATCCTGACATGCCTTTGTAGGACTGCAAAGAGGGATCCTGTGGGGTTTTGTATAGAGAAGAACATGACTAGATGACGTCAGGAGTTGTTTTTTTGGGGAAGAGAATTTAAAAACTGATTTTAAAAAAACCCACGCGCGTGCGCGCGCGCACACACACACACACACACAAAAGAGAATTCCCTGGTGGTCCAGTGGTTAGGACTTAGTACTTTCACTGCCGAGGGCCCAGGTTCAGTCCCTGGTTGGGGAACTAAGATCCCACAAGCCATGCAGCGTGGCCCAAAAAAAAAAAAAAGTAAAATAGATTGCCAATTTTTATTCCTTATAAAGTCTGTTTCCTTTTACAGTCATTCTTGTTCTACTCCAGTGTCCACTTTAAGAGGACTGAGTAGGTGAGGAGGATAATGTGCTCAATCTATGGATCAGTCTCCTACTGTAGCAGGTAAATGGTGGGCAAGGGAGGGAGTAGTGGAAGGAGGGTTAAGTACACTTGTATGGCATAGGTATAACGTTTTCAGTCATTACACTTCAAAATCACTCGTAGTCATTCCTAAAAATTATCTTTCCCTAAAATCTGTGGAGAGGAATCTTTTAAAAATATGTAAAAGTATGTGCATATATACAATAATAGTATAATTAATTTGAGGGAAAAAGAGCTGTTTTTAGAAGAGAAAATAGAAATGAAATGTGGTTTGCTTCATAGTTTTTAAAACTTGAAGTTGTGAGATACTGGTCCCTGGGAACTGACACAACACTGAAATAATTCCTAAACAACATGGCCTTCACCACCCACCCCTCCCCCTCTATCCTGAATCTCTGAGCCACTTGAAGGGAGGGGTGTTTATTTTTATACCTTAGCTCTTAGCATAATGCTTGGCACAGCATTCATACTCCTTATTTTATTTCTCTGGAATTGGAATTGAAGTGAATTAAATTTCTTGGCAGTTTTTCGTGTTGTTGATATCGTTACTACCTTAGGATCCAGGCATCTAAGCAATTCTTTTTTTCCCACAATATACTTCACTTTTACTTCAGATACTTGCTACTCGCACATTTCTCCTCTTTGGCCCAGTATTAGTTAACTTGTGCTGTGTGGCAAACCATCTTAGTGATTTAAAGAAGCAAATATTGGGTTTCCCTGGTGGCGCAGTGGTTGAGAGTCCGCCTGCCGATGCAGGGGACACGGATTCGTGCCCCAGTCCGGGAGAATCCCACATGCCGCGGAGCAGCTGGGCCCGTGGGCCATGGCCGCTGAGCCTGCGCGTCCGGAGCCTGTGCTCCACAACGGGAGAGGCCGCAACAGTGAGAGGCCCGCGTACAGCAAAAAAAAAAAGGCAGCAAATATGATATTTCACATGGTTCTGTGCATTGGCTAGGTTGTTCTTGGCTAGGATGGTTCAAGTGGAGGCTGCAGTGGGCAGGTGGCTTGATCTGGTGGTCTCAGCTGGGTCTCTTTGCTCTAAGTGGTCCCTTACCTTTTAGTAGCCTAGCTGGACTTCGTCACATAGTGATCTCAGGTTTCCAAAAGCGGGAAGAGAAAGTAAGCCCTGATGCACAAGAACTTTTAAAGCCTTTCATTGCATCACATTTGCTTGGCTAAAGCAAACTGTATGGCCAAGCTCAGATTCATTGTCAGAGAAAAATACTCAAAAGTGTGGATACAGGAGACTATGAACCAAGTGGTTGCAAATACTTGATCTCATATTTGAACATGGTCATACTTCAGAAGTCTCTCCCTTGGCACCTTGAAAACCAAGCATCTGATCCATCCACAGTTCTTAAATTTTAGGCCTAATTTTTATGTAATTAATGACCCCCTCATTGAGAAATTAGCATTTGCATTCAAATTTCCATAGTGTTTATATTTTTAACCATAATTCCCTAAGCTATCCCCTGTTGACAGCTCTGCTTCTCCTAGCTCTTTCTCATTTCTTTCACTCTAGCATCTTTGTTATATAATATTTTCACATTAATTTCTAAATGTTTAGGAACATATGAATACATGTGCTCTAATGCTGATTCTATTTTAAGTCACATAGTGTGCTTGCTGGTCACATCCCCTAGAATATTCTTCCCAACAGTTTTCCAGTACACTTTCCTTCTCATTATCCAGATTTCAATTCAAATGTCACCAACTCAGAGAGCCTCAAACAAAGTAGCTCTTGATCAGTCTCCCTTATACCATTTCTGTGTTTTAGTTTTGTTAAATCAGTGCGTTATTTATTCTGTAATGCTTATTACCTTACTTCAAATGGTACACAATGGTAGAACAAACCAGTTGATCAAATATTGAAATAATTACATGTAGTTTGGTAAGTAGCCATTGCTCTGAAATCCCCAGAACCCCTGAGTCACCCAACAAGTCCTCTCTGGCACCCACTATACATCCCCATCATCCAGAAATAAAAGGGTTAATTCTGACTTAGCAAGGGACTCTAAGCCAGCTCCTGAACTATGGCCAATGTCTCCTCTAAATGACCTGAGCCTGTGGTGTAACAGCTGTCAGATCATTGCTTGTATGATGCTTCCTAACCTGCCTCTACCATTGAGCAGTGCATTTCCTTGATTTACTATTAGAGGCAAATGAGTTATTTTTCTACAACTCTGTGAACCAGATCCTCTGGGGTTGGGCCTCCAAAACTCAAACTAGACCTAAAATAGCATACGTCTTTGTTAACAATAATGATATTATACTTTTGTATCATTTCTAGAGGAGCAAATAGGTGTGTGAGAATGAAGCTTACGAAAGATCAGTTTTGAGGATATGGATGACATAAGAGGAAAGGTTTGTCTTTTGGGGCTTAATTTAGGAGGAAAGTGCAAGCAGGCCCCTTGATCCCTGAATTGTTATGGGTTGGCATTAAATCAGCCAGTGCCTTTGTAATGAGAGACGAATAGAAATAGTGTACTGAAACTGTTTCTGCTTGCTACATAATTTTAGATTTGCCAAAACATCAAGGATGGTATTTTCAAAGGGTATTGCAGAATTCACTTCAGTTCTATGCAGTGGCTTATCCTTTACCTCTGGTGCATCATATGGCAATTCAGGAAAACGAAACCACCTCCACTCAAAAGTAGTTGCATATTATGACAGCAAGAAAACACCTCAGCTTCGGATCTAGAAGATCTATTTGACATTGCTGTGTTCTTGACCACTCTTCCCCCTTACCCTTGTGTACTTCAGCTTCTCCCTTCAAACGAACAGCTGTGGCCACACACTTGGCCGTTGGCAGCCTAACCCCCAGAAGCCAAGCTCTTGAACAGATTTTCTAGGAGCAGACTTGGGCTCTGTAGTGGCTGCCTGCACACCCCCTCCTTGCTAGCTGGTTTCTTGGCAAGTTCTTTGATTCATTTGATTTTTGGCAGAGCAACTCCCCTGCTGACTGTGAAGTCTCTGATTCTGTCAAATGCCTTAGTCAAGCTGAATGTTTATTTGACTGCCCCTTCCTATCATACCTAAAGATTTAAGTTTTCCAAGATCTATGTTTAGTGTCATACAGAGCTAAATAAAGAAGGGTTCTGCACAGTTGAGTTGTATTGATATGAAGGATGAGAGCAATCCTTTGCCCTAGGGCCAAACCCTCACTGATTCTTTCCAGTGAGAAGTTTAAACATAACACTGTGACCATTTCTTGGCAGAGCTGGCTTTCCCCACCTTCTGGAGTGTCAAGTTACCAACATTCTCAAAGCAAATGCTTGGCCCAGATACGAGGCACTCTCTTTCTTTCTCTCAATGGTGAAAATCTGGTCCATTATTTCCCTTTAATTTCTTTTTTATGGGTAAAGTTGCTGAAAGGATTCTGGAAAAGTTTGCTCTAGGTACTAATTGGAACTGGCCTTCTCTCACTCATAGACCTGAGTTCTGATATGGTTAAAATATTCAGCAGCATCTCATCTGATTAGTTCCCCGTCATCCCACATGCATTTGAAAAATAACACAGGTGGATATCTGGATGTAACAGGAATTTTACAGAGGGAATTAAGATATTTTATTTCTTAGAGAAAGTCTCTTCTTTAAAACCAGTGCTTATCATCATGCTATGCAATAATTCACCAAGACCAAAAGAAGGAGAAAATATACATTTGGGATAATAGCTGGTAAATGATGGCTTTACAAGCCCAAGAGGACATGGACTTATTTCCTGCTTTGAGAAGATGAATTGAAGAAGAGAGCTGCAATCCCTTTTCCTGTATGAAATATGTATACCAATGCTACTCAAGATCTCTTCTTCAAATATAGTTTGTTTTTATCACATATTCAGCTAATTGTTTTAACCTTCTTATTTAGTTTTACTATTGAATGGTCTGTTATGAAGAAAAACCACATAATTTTGTCATAAATTCAATCTGATCCTGAAATATTTATTCGGCATTTATTATGTGCGATACGTATCAATAATAAATATTTCAGGAACAGAAGACTACAAGGATATTAAAGGTATCTTCATCACCATTCAAGTTTCCATTTTATCTTTTTTAGGGAATTAAGAAAGAGGGAGAATTTGCCCTTTTTGCATCTTTTTGTTCCATTTGGACTTCCAGTGGATTTTTTTTGGCTAGGTGATCTTTTATTTCTTTATTTTTGACCCCTTCACCCATTTCGCCCATTCCCCTATCCTCCTCCTCCTGGCAACCACCAATCTGTTCTCCATATCTATGAGCTTATTTTTTAATTTTCGTTTTTTAAAAATTTAGATTCCATGTATGAGAAAGATCATATGGTATTTGGCTTTCTCTGTCTGACTTATTTCACTTAGCATAAGCCCTGGAGGTCTAGCTATGTTATTTCAGATGGCGAGATTACATTATTTTTATGGCTGAATAAGATTTCATTTTATGTATATATACACCACAATTTTTTTGTTCATTAATCCATCAATGGACACTTAGGTTGTTTTCTTATCATGTCTATTGGAAATAATGCTGCAATGAACATGGGGGTGCATATATCTTTTGGAGTTAATGTTTTCGTTTTCTTCAGATAAATACCTAGAAGTGGAATTGCTTGATCCTATGGTAGTTCTATTTTTACTTTTCTGATGAAACTCCATACTGTTTTTCATAGTGGCTGCACTAATTTACATTTTCACTAACAGTGCACAAGTGTTCCCTTTTCTCCGTGTCCTTGCCAACACTTTTTATTTCTTACCTTTTTAATTATAGCCATTCTAACAGGGGTCAGGTGATTTTTCACTGTGGTTTTGATTTGCATTTCCCTGATGATTAGTGACGTTAAGAATCTTTTCATGAACCTGTTATCCATCAGTATGTCTTCTTTGGAAAAATGTCTCTTCAGATCTTTTGCCCATTTTTTAATGGGATGATGATGGTGATTATTATTTTGCCATTGAGCTGTATGAGCTATTTATATATTTTGCTTATCAACCTGTTATCACATATGTAATTTGCAAATATTTTCCCCCATTCAGTAAGCTGCCTTTTCATTTTGTTGATGGTTCCCTTTGTTGTGTATAAACCTTTTAGTTTGATGTAGTCCCATTTGTTTATTTTTGCTTTTTTGCTTTTGCTTTTGGTGCCAGGTTCAAAAAATCATCACCAACACCTATGTCAAGGAGTTTACTGCCTATGTTTTCTTCTAAGAGTGTTATGGTTTCAGGTCTTATGTTCAAATATTTAATCCATTTTGATTTGATTTCTATGTATGGTATAAGATAGTCATCCAGTTTCATTTCTTTGCATGTGGCTGCCCAACTTTCCGAACACCATTTTTTTTTTTATATTAATTAATTAATTAATTAATTTATTTATTTTTGGCTGCATTGGGTCTTCATTGCTGTGCGCGGGCTTCCTCTAGTTGTGAAGAGCGGGAGCTACCCTTTGTTGCAGTGATCAGACTTCAGTAGTTGTGGCACATGAGCTCAACAGTTGTGGCTCATGGGCTCTAGAGCACAGGCTTAGTAGTTGTGGCACATGGGCTTAGTTGCCCTGCAGCTTGTGTGATCTTCCCGGACCAGGGATTGAACCCATGTTCCCTGCATTGGCAGGCGGATTCTTAACCACTGTGCCACCAGGGAAGTCCCCCAAAACCACTTATTAAAGAGACTGTCCTTTTCCCATGGAATATTCTTGGCTCCTTTGTTGTAAATTAATTGACCATATCTGCATGGATTTATATCTGTGCTCGCTAATCTTTTCCGTTACTGTTTGTGTCTGTTTTTATGCCAATACCATACTGTTTTAATTACTATAGTTGTGTAAAGTAGTTTGAAATCAGGGAGCATGGTGACTCCAGCTTTTTTCTTTCTCAAATTGTTTAGACTATTTAGGGTCTTTTGTGGTTCCACACAAATTTTAGTATATTTTTTTTTCTGTTTCTGAGAAAACCATCATTGGAATTTTGACAGAGATGGCATCAATTAACCTTAATTTAAATTGAATCCTCCACTCTGCATATAATTTTATCTGTCAGTATGGACTGTATTGGTTTCACACATTGAATTACAGTTTTGCAGTTTGAAGTTTACAGGATATTTTTATCTATAATAGTAAAAGTATGTCTGTTTGTATTTTTAAAAGGGGACTTTAAATTTAAAAATAATATGTGCAGATGCAACTGTGTGTGTGGTTGAACACAGACACACACACACACACACACGCACATCACCTGAAAGTAGAAGACATTAGTTTTCTTATACCAGATACACTTTTTCTTGAAATTTATAGGTATTCAGAGACAAGTTTAGATCAAGTTTTTCACAAAGTACATTTTTAAAGAAAAGAATAGTGCTTCTTCCTTCTTTATAGGACATTATTTTATTAGTCTATTATTTAATAAAGTATAACATATAGTATCATCATATCTTGTTGTTACGTATAGGTGAGGTATTACTGACTTCCATTACTAGAACGATTCGAATAACTTAACTGTAAATAAATTGTCAATGTGTTCCCCACTCTCATATACAGAGTTGTCATGTGTAAGATCTAACTAATTAAAAATCACACCTGTAAATTGGCAGTACTTTAGGGTCTAAAAAGTATTCATGTGTGGGCTTCCCTGATGGCGCAGTTGTTGAGAGTCTGCCTGCCGATGCAGGGGACACGGGTTCGCGCCCAGGTCCGGGAAGATCCCACATGCCGCGGAGCGGCTAGGCCCGTGAGCCGTGGCCGCTGAGCCTGCGCGTCCGGAGCCTGTGTTCCGCAATGGGATAGGCCACAACAGTGAGAGACCCGCGTACCACAAAAAAAGAAAAAAAAAAGTATTCATGTGTATAATTTAAATAATAGGAAATCCAGGGACCATGATTCAATATATGGTATTTTTGAGGTACGCACAAATTACTGCAGCATAAATATTAAGCAATGATCCATTTTTAGGAGGTGGTGGTAAAAATGGATTGACTAAATAACTCATCAGTAGAAAAAAAGAGGCTAAGTAATAAGGATAGAATTTTTAGATGTTTTGGGGAAAATTAGCATATCTAAAATAGTTAAAAGCTTATCAATTATTTGTACATTTCATAAAGTCTTGCAAAGCTTTTCATCTCAAGAGATTTAAAACTGCTAAATAAAAAGTTGGCTAGAAGTAGATGAGATGAGATAGTTTACTTTTTTAATGTTTCAAACTTAAAAGAAACAGATGGAATGATAGACTGATAACTCTGTGCTTGCGGTATAAAACACACACTGCTGGGCTTCCCTCGTGGCGCCGTGTTTGAGAGTCTGCCTGCCGATGCAGGGGACACGGGTTCGTGCCCCGGTCCGGGAAGATCCCACATGCCGCAGAGCGGCTGGACCCGTGAGCCATGGCCTCTGAGCCTGCACGTCCAGAGCCTGTGCTCCGCAACGGGAGAGGCCACAACAGTGAGAGGCCCGCGTACTGCAAAAAAACAAAACAAAAAAACACACACTGCTGCAGTTCGTGAGTAACTAGGAACTGATTGAGCAAATATATATTATAATCAGTTCATTTGAATCCAAAAAGTAGTCTATATATTTCAAGCAAACATACCTGAGCCAGTGATACCACTACTATGCTTAGTACATTAAAGTGCCTTCATGAAGAGCATTGATTGCTTAAGGTCAGTAACTCAGAATCATCATAGATTTGTGCCAGAATGTTCATTAAAATAATGACTTGAAAGCCTTCAGCATGAAGCCAAACTAAACAGAAGGACGTCAAACTATCATTATGTATGGAGATATTTATTACTAGACATTTAATAGAAAACTTTGCCCTTTTGGTGACTTAGTTTATGCCACATTGCCATTACAGAAATATAAATATGTATTTTCTTCTGGGTGTAGTGAAGTCTCTTTTGGTTAAGAGAACAAAAGCAGAGGGGGCATGGCAACTCTTAAATCTTCTGTCCAACATTAGCAGTTATTGCTTCCAATTCATCAGCCAAGTCATTTAACAGCCAAAGTGATGCCTCAATTCATACTCCATAGCCATAAGAAGCAGAGACCTTTGGGGAAATCTTCCATACACTGCTTGCTTTCCTCTGCCCATCCATCAAGCAAATGAACAATTTATTTCTGCCATGGTACACTGCCACCTCAGTGAATTCCTGAAAGACATCCACTGCTGTCAATTTGAGTATCTGCAAACAACCACAAATAAGTTCAATTTGTTCAATTTTATAAGGGATTTTCAAATAGTGTCCAACATACTTGCTGTGGTTGTAGGAAAGGGACTTAGTTCTGAAGGAGCTTTAGAATAGTAATTGAGTGCTTAGGATACCCTCAAAGGATTTATGAAATATCCTAGGACAACTGAACTGGGCATGCATAACCATACATTGCTGGTTTGTTGTAATTCAGTTAGGAGAAAATGATTAAGCTACAAGTAATTGTACTTAACCTGAAATTTAACTTATTTATGTAGTAGCCCATGGAGATGTGTCACAAATAAAAATATATCTCATAGAAGGAAAAACAAGATCCTCAGCTTTATGTTGTATACTTATATATTATACTCTATTGAGTAATTTGACATATTAGCCAGTACAAACAATTCAGTTGGATAAAAACTGAAAATAAGTAATTAAGTTAAAAAATCACCTTATGTCAATATATCTTGACCTTAGAATTTTAGTGATATACCTAATAACATTGATGTATATTTCAACCAATATGCCTAGATTGAGCTTTGGTTATAAATATAAGATCATTTCTAAGAGGCAGGATTTCTTTGTGCAGATGTAGCATTACAATAAAGGCATATTCTTATATATATAAGAAAAGGTTTTCAAAGCTCTGTAATTTTAATATTTTACTATGATTCCTGAAATGACCAATGTAGTTACAATTATGCAATAAAATACAAACATATTATCTATAATATTTTAAACTTAAAATCTCTAAAGTATTATTTAATAGAGAAGTACTAACATAGCTGAATTTAGGCAAAAACTATTTTTAAACATGAGATTTTCATTTCATTCTGTCAACTGCATCAAAAAAAACTGCTATATCATGTTGTGATATAAAGGAAATTTGCAGTGCATTTGAGGAAAAAGAAAAGATGAGGGAGAGTAAAAAGGAATATTTTTCACTAACAATGGAAGCTGAGCTTGTACATTGTTACCTGTGTAGCAATGTCTACAGGCAATACCTTTAGTATTAAAAATTATTAGAGTACCTCCTGAAGCTAACTGTAAACAGTTTTTAAACAGAGAGATACTTTTCAATGATATAGAAAAAGGGGAGGAGTATACCTGGAATTTAAAAGATCTTGAAACAAGGAAGCAATCATATCACCAGTTCAAAATTTATATAAAGGAATTTTGTACGCTGTACTTCTTTACAGCAGTTACCTGTCGAGTTGGAAAGTATCTATGCATAAGGGAAAATAATTTGATGAATACAGTGTTTAAAAAAATATGGTTCTCATCTAGAGCACATGAGAAACAGTTGGAAGAATCCTGGAGAGACAAAAAGTACTGTGTTAAAATTTAGTTGAATTTGAATGAATTTGCATCAGATGGACTTAAAATACAAAAAAGCTGGGGTATAAGAAAGTGAATACTAATGACCTATTCCTTGTTAGAGATGAGGGCTAGATTCAATGTTACAGACAACCAGTGTTTTACAGAAAATGTTACCTATTTATTACTTCCTTTTTTACTCCACTTGTAAAGAGAAATATCAGCTTCCACTTCCCTATTTTTAAAAATAAATAATAGAAGACATAACAGTCTACTCAGTAAGGACATCCAAGTGTAAACATATACTTCACTTCCTTAGGATTTAAATTAAGGAAAAATAGAAGGAAAAGAAGAGGTGAAAGAAAAAGAATGAGAGTGAGGGAGAGAAAGTAGAGACATAAACAAGAAATAGAAAAGTATACAGAGAGTGAGTTAGTTAGACAAGTATTATTTATAACACAGCAGTGAGCTTTAGAGTGCCAGTATTTCTTTAAAAGTACTTTGACAGTCACTTAACTACTATCCATAACTTTCCAACTACTCAAATATTAAATCACAAAATCATGAAAATATTAAATCATGTAATATTAAATAATTTAAAGTGGTTTCTCAAAAACCACCTAAAGGAAAAATTACTATTTAAGGAAAACAGAAGTATTTTTGAGGATTATTAAAATCAAGCAGAAGGCTGAAGTCTTCACCCCGGGATTTATCATTTTAGACTTATATCTATTTATAGTAATAAAAAACCTATGGCGAAAATAAATACTAAAAGTAGTCAGCCTACAATATCAACACCATTTTTTCAGGGTGAGTTTTATTTGAAAAAGAAAGAATATAAAATTAGCAGCTACTGTATATATATATATATATATATTTTTTTTCTGAGCCACAATTTGTATTGCTAGACTGGGGATGATTATAAACATCCTATTTAACATTATGACACTAGTGCACATTATTACTCATGACACTTAGTTTTACTCCATTATTCTACCTGTTGATATTAAATTATATTTCTATTATGGATAACATTATAGAATTTGTTGTCAGATAGACTTAGATTCCAATAAAATATCTTTCACTTATTAATTACTTAATTTCTGTAATTAATTACTTGATTTCTATTATATAGTCACCACTTGTGAAATTGTGACTAAATAATATGAATTTCAGAGTGTTGTTAGGAGAAAAATGTGTGGTGATTAGCAAAGTGTCTGACAAAATTTCAAGGCACAGAACCTATAGCTATTTATTATTATTTTTATCTTTTACACAAGTGTGAAGAGCTTATAGGTTTAGTTGTCATGAGAAGGAGGTAATACAGTTTGTAATGGCCATTTTCTGTGTAGGTTTGTAAAAGTCCATTTAAAGCAGGTAAGATCATATTAAAAATGGTGAAACTTCCTTCAAATGAAGATGATATTGGGTGGGCCAAAATGTTTGTTCGTTTTTTTCCATAAGATGGCTCTAGAAGCACTTAGTTGTCTTTAACTTCATTTGAAACAATTTTGTTAGATTGTATGTGACAGTTGTCATATCAGTGAGCATTTAAAAGTAGACTTATAAAAATTGGTGAATTTTTGTGTAGCCATTTTAACATTGAAGATGGAAGAAAAAAAGCAACATTTTCTGCATTTTATGCTTTATTATTTCAAGAAAGGTAAAAGCACAACTGAAACAAACAAAAAGATATGTGCAGTGTATGGAGAAGGTGCTGTGACTGACTGAACGTGTCAAAAGTGGTTTGCGAAGTTTCATGCTGGAGATTTCTCGGTGGATGATGCTCCACAGTCGGGTAGATCCGTTGAAGTTGATAGTGATCAAATTGAAACAATAATTGAGAACAATCAACATTATACCACGTGGGAGATAGCCGACATAACTCAAAATATCCAAATCAAGCGTTGAAAATCATTTGAACCAGCTTGGTTATGTTAGTCGCTTTGATGTTTGGGTTCCACATAAGATAAGCTAAAAAAACCTTCTTGACCGTTTTTCTGCATGCGATTCTCTACTGAAACGTAATGAAAGTGTTCCGTTTTTAAAACAAATTGTGACGGGTGATCACAAGTGGATACTGTACAATAATGTGGAACGGAAGAGATCGTGGGGCAAACGAAGTGAACCACCACCAGCCACACCAAAGGCCGGTCTTCATCCAAAGAAGGTGATGCTGTGTACATGGTGGGATTGGAAGGGAGTCCTGTATTACGAGCTCCTTCATGGAAAGTAAACGACTAATTCCAATAAGTACTGCTCCCAATTAGACCAACTGAAAGCGGCACTCGATGATAAGCATCTAGATTTAGTCAACAGAAAATGCATAATCTTCCATCAGGATCATGCAAGACCACATGTTTCTTTGATGACCAGGCAAAAACTGTTACAGCTTGGCTGGGAAGTTCTGATTCATCCGCCGTATTCACCAGACATTGCACCTTCGGATTTACATTTATTTTGGTCTTTACAAAATTCTCTTAATGGAAAAAATTTCCATTCCCTGGAAGGATATAAAAGGCACCTGGAACAGTTCTTTGCTCAAAAAGATAAAAAATTTTGTCAAGATGGAATTATGAAGTTGCCTTAAAAATGGCAGAAGGTAGTGGAACAAAAGGGTGAATACATTGTTCAATAAAGTTCTTGGTGAAAATGAAAAATGTGTCTTTTATTTTTACTTAAAAAACCAAAGGCACTTTTTGGCCCACCCAATACAAGGATAAGGAAGTTTATTAGATTTGTCCTATTGTCTAATACTCAGATTCAAAGGATTCTCAGAAAGATGACTGAAGAACTAGATTTCAGAACACACTTTTAAATTTTAAAATGTTTTAAAAAAAAATTAGAACTTTAAAATACGTGTTTGTAGATGGAACTTTGGAAAATAATTGTTCATGTTACAATACCTCAATACATTTCCAAAAATTGATACTGTAGACAAAATCTGACAGGTATCCAATAAAATATGAAATAACAAGTGATTATTATTTTTCTTTTAGTCGTTTTTTCAATTGCATTTTTACCGACATCTTTTTAGAGTACAGATCTATGAATTTTATCATGCGTATAACTTTGTGTATCCACCACCACAAGTGGGAAACAAAACAGTTCTATCACCCCAGAAAACTCCCTTGTGCTATACTTTCATAGTCACGTCCTCCCCTTTCTCCTAATCAATGGTAACCACATATCTCTTCTCCATCATTTGTCTCTTAGAAAATGGAGTTGTGCAATATGTGATATTTTGAGATTGGCCTTTTTCACTCAGCATAATGGCCTTGAGATCCATCCAAGGTGATATGTGTATCAATAGTTGCTGAATAATAATAGTCCATGGTCGGGATGTACCATTTTATCCATTCACCAACTGAAGGAATTTGGGTTGTTTTCACTTCAGGGCTTTTACAAATAAAGCTGCTATGAACATTCATACCTCTGTGACTAAGAACATGCATGTCTTTGCATGGACCTAGGTTTTCAGTTCTCTGGGATAAATGGCCAGGAGTAGTAGAGCTGCATCAGAGGGCAAGAATATGATTAACTTTTTAAGAACCTGCCAGACTGTTTTCCAGAGTGACTGTACCATTGTGCATCCTTATGTATAATGTACGAGAGTTCCAGTTGCTCTGTACTCGTCAGCACTTGATATTGTCAGGTTTTATTTTTTTATTGGAATAAAATTGCTTTACAATGTTTTGTTAGTTTCTGCTGTACAATGAGGTGAATCAGTTATATGTATACCTGTATCCTCTCCCTCTTGGACCTCCCTCCCACCCCCCACCCCCATCCCACCCATCTAGGTCTTCATAGAGCACTGAGCTGTGCTCCCTGTGCTATACAGCAGGTTCCCACTAGCTATCTATTTTACACGTGGTAGTGTATTTATGTCAAACCTAATCTCCCAGTTCATCCCACCCTCCCATTCCCCCCCATGTTCACATGTCCATTGTCTATGTCTCCATCTCTATTCCTGCCCTACAAATAGGTTCATCTGTTCCATTTTTCTAGATTCCACATATATGCATTAATATACGATATTTGTTATTCTCTTTCTGACTTACTTCACTCTGTATGACAGACCCAAGGTCCATCCACATCTCTACAAATGACCCAATTTCGTTCCTTTTAATGGCTGAGTAATATTCCATTGTATATATGTACAACATCATCTTTATCCATTCATCTATCATTGGACATTTAGGTTGTTTCCATGTCCTGGCTATTGTAAATAGTGCTGCAATGAACATTGAGGTACATGTGTCATTTCGAATTATGGTTTTCTCAGGGTATATGCCCAGTAGTGGGATTGCTAGGTCATATGGTAGTTCTATTTGTAGTTTTTTAAGGAACCTCCATACTGTTCTCCATAGTGGCTCTATCAATTTACATTCCTACCAACAGTGCAAGAGGGTTCCCTTTTCTCCACACCCTCTCCAGCATTTATTGTTTGTAGATTTTTGATGATGGCCATTCTGACTGGTGTGAGGTGATATCTCATTTTAGTTTTGATTTTCATTTCTCTAATAATGAGTGATGTTGAGCACCTTTTCATGTGCCTCTTGGCCATCTGTATGTCTTCTTTGGTGAAATGTCTATTTAGGTCTTCTACCCATTTTTTAATTGGGTGGTTTGTTTTATTTTGATATTGAGCTTCATAAGCTCTTTGTATATTTTGGAGATTAATCCTTTGTCCATTGCTTCATCTGCAAATATTTTCTCCCATTCTGAGGGTTGTCTTTTCATCTTGTTTATGGTTTCCTTTGCTGTGCAAAAGCTTTTAAGTTTATTTAGGTCCCATTTGTTTAATTTTGTTTTTATTTTCATTACTCTAGGAGGTGATTCAAAAAAGATCTTGCTGTGGTTTATGTCAAAGAGTGTTTTTCCTATGTTTTCCTTTAAGAGACTTTTAGCGTCGAGTCTTACATTTAGGTCTTTAATCCATTGTGAATTTATTTTTGTGTATGGTGTTAGGGAGTGTTCTAATTTCATTCTTTTACATGTAGCTGTCCAATTTTCCCAGCACCACTTATTGAAGAGGCTGTTTTTTCTCCATGTGTGTTCTTGCCTCCTTTGTCATAAATTAGGTGACCATATGTGCATAGGTTTATCTCTGGGATTTCTATACTGTACCATTGAGCTATATTTCTGTTTTTGTGCCAGTACCATACTGTCTTGATTACTGTAGCTTTGCAGTATAGTTTGAAGTCAGGGAGCCTGATTCCTCCACCTCCGTTCTTTTTTTCTTAAGATTGCTTTGGCTGTTTGGGGTCTTTTGTGTTCCCATACAGATTGTAAAATTTTTTGTTCTAATTCTGTGAAGAATGCCATTGGTATTTGGATAGGGATTGCATTGAATCTTTAGATTGCTTTGGGTAGTATAGTCATTTTCACAATATTGATTCTTCCAATCCAAGAACATGGTATACTTCTCCATCTTTGATTTATGTCATCTTTGATTTCTTTCATCAGCATTTTATAGTTTTCTGGGTACAAGTCTTTTGCCTCCTTAGGTAGCTTTATTCCTAGGTATTTTTTCTTCTTGTTGCAATGGTAAATGGGATTGTTTCCTTAATTTCTCTTTCTGATTTTTCATTGTTAGTGTATAGGAAAGCTAGAGATTTCTGTGCAATAATTTTGTATCCTGCAACCTTGCCAAATTCATTGATTAGTTCTCATAGTTTTCTGGTGACATCTTTAAGATTTTCTATGTATAGTATCATGCCATCTGCAAACAGTGACAGTTTAACTTCTTTTTTTCCAATTTGTATTCCTTTTATTTCTTTTTCTTCTCTGATTGCCATGGCTAGGACTTCAAAAACTATGTTGAGTGAGAGTGGCGAGAGTGGACATCCTCATCTTGTTCCTGATCTTAGTGGAAATGCTTTCAGTTTTTCACCATTGAGTATGATGTTTGCCATGGGATTGTCATATGTGGCCTTTATTATGTTGAGAATGCTTCTCTCTATGCCCATTTTCTGGAGAGTTTTTATTTTTTAAATGACAAAATTAAAAAGAGTTAATGCTTCTATGTATCTCTTCCTTCAAAATGAAAACTAAAACTGAAATTAAAAATAAACCCTCAAAGTTCAGTTTATTTATGTGATACTCTTGAGAATTCTTCATATCTAAACATATGAGTTGCCCAAATACTTGTAGTAAGAAAAATAAAAATTGTGGCTTTAAATGCTTTTAATGTAAAAAATAATTAAAATAAATTAAGCTTTGAACTCAGTAGACTAGGAAAAAAGGTGCATTGTAAACCCAAATAAAATAAGTAAAATATGTAAAAAGTGAAAATCTGAAAATAATAAGTATATTATTCATGTTAATATGTATATATGATTTTTTATATATAGCATACATATATAATTATATATATATATAGCATATATATAATTTTAAAAACCAATAGAATATGGCTTTAATATCAGCTACTAGCTTGATTTGTGATTTCTCATCTGGACATAATTGATGAGCATCTTACCAATGCTGCTATTGAACATGTTCCCCAGTATTTTGGAGTGGAGGTCATGCGAGTTGAGTTTCTGCCTTTTGAAATCAAAAGTTTTAACTAGTTCAACTGGTCAATTCAATAGGCAATGTTAATGGTCTACGGCTTGCCTAAAAATATTAATACAAGTATCTATGACAAAACTAACAATAATTATTGACATACCAGTGTATGTGCTTTGCTTGATGGTCCTTTTAATCTTCACAACAAAAAACTAAGAGACACTTTTTTATTATTATTATTGGGGTATATTTGTTTTACAATGTTGTGTTAGTTTCTACTGTACAGCGGAGTAAAGTAGAGTTCCCTGTGCTATACAGCAGGTTCTCATTAGTTATCTATTTTATACATATTAGTGTATATATGTTAATCCCAATCTATCAATTCATCCCATCCCCCTTCACCCCTTGGTGTCCATACGTTTGTTCTCTACATCTGTGTCTCTATTTCTGCCTTGCAAACCAGTTCATGTTTACCATTTTTCTAGATTCCACAAATATGCATTAATATACAATATTTGTTTTTCTCTTTCTGACTTTCTTTACTATGTATGGCAGTCTCTAGGTCCATTCATGTCTCTACAAATGACCCAATTTCATTCCATTTTATGGCTGAGTAATATTCCAGTGTATATATGTACTACATCTTCTTTATCCATTTGTCTGTCGATGGACATTTAGGTTGCTTCCATAACCAGGCTATTGTAAATAGTGCTGCAGTGAACATTGGGGTGCATGTATCTTTTTGAATTATGGTTTTCTCAGGGTATATGCCCAGTAGTGGGATTGCTGGGTCATATGGTAATTCTACTTTTAGTTTTTTAAGGAACCTCCATACTGTTCTCCATAGTTGTTGTATCAGTTTACATTCCCCCCAGCAGTGCAAACACAAAAGACCCTGAATAGCCAAAGCAATCTTCAGGAAAAAAAAAAAAAAAAAAAAACAGAGCTGGAGGTATCAGACTCCTTGGCTTTAGACTATACTATAAAGCAACAGTAATCAAGACAGTATGGTACTGGCACAAAAACAGAAATGTAGATCAATGGAACAGGATAGAAAGCCCAGAGATAAACCCACGCACCTATGCTCAAGTAATCTGTGACAAAGGAGGCAAGGATATACAATGGAGAAAAGACAACCTCTTCAATAAGTGGTGCTGGGAAAACTGGACAACTACATGTAAAAGAATGAAATTAGGACACTCTCTAACACCATACACAAAAATAAACTCAAGATGGATTAAAGACCTAAATGTAAGACTGGACACTATAAAACTCTTAGAGGAAAACATAGGAAGAACACTTTTGGACATAAATCACGGCAAGATCTTTTTTGACCCACCTACTAGAGTAATGGAAATAAAAACGAAAGGTACTTTTTTAAAAGTGCTTTTCTAGTTGAAGCATCTGAGGCATAGAAAAGAAAGTAACTTGCTCAAATTCATACAGCTAGTAAATATGTTTGTTTGTTTTACTTTTTGTGTTTTAAATTTGAAACTGTAGTGAAAACTTAGAAGTTGTTACTGGTTAGGTTATTACTGTTCAGAGAATCCTGGTCTATAGTGCTATAGTGATATATGTGTGAAGAAAGGCAACATAATATATTTGTCATAGCTGTTAAGAGTTTGACTCTGGATTCAGCCTCCTAACACCTGTGAAACACTTCCATATGTTCAGAAGTCCATAGTTAGCATATAATAACAACTAAACACTAAGATGATAGAATTTTTAAAAAATCATAAAAGAAATATAATTAACTTACAGTGTCAGTATATGAAAAAAATTACAAATCTGAGTATTTTAAGAAATCGAAAGATGGTATAGTCTTATATTGTAAAAATATCAATTTTCTCAAATATAATAGCTAAATGAAAAACTTCTCAATTTTTTTTATTTACACATTCATCTCAAAGATTAAGAATACAGGGAAGATGAGTTTGAAAATTAATACTAATTAATACTAATGAGTGTGTTCATATGTTTGTACACACAAATTATTATGAAGGTATAATAATTAAATGATATAAAATTGGCACAAGAAGAAATGAATAAGCAGAACAGAAATTCTGAAAGCAGACATATATATATTTATATGAACACAACACATGTGCGCAGGCATACGCATGCATTTGTTAAAAGCTGAATTTGAAATCAGTGTGAAAATGGTTTTGTTGATACATAGGAACCTAGGATTCCATTTAATTCTATGCACCAAAGTAAGTCCTGGGTAGATGCAGCATTTAAACAATTTTAAAACATGGAATTATGATATTACTTGGGGAATTATATTTATGATGAATACTTACATATCCGTAAGTGAGGACAATATTTCCAATATTTTAAGGTTAAAAAAAACAGAAAATATTGATAGACATTTTCAACTTCAGCACACTATTTAAAATAAAACCTAAAACAATGAAAGCAAAATAAACCAAGGAGAAATAGGACAAACTGGAAAAAATATATTTGAAAAACATATTAAATAAAGTAGGCATCCTGAGTAAAAGAGAACTTTGACAACTGACAAACAACATTCCTAAATATGTACAAAAATTTAGTTTACTTTAGTATTGTTTGTGATAGCAAATAGGAGAAAAACATATGTAACAAGATGGTCCTGATTATATGACACATCTTACATATGTAGCCATTAGGAACATTAGAGAAGAATATTTTACAACCTTTACAAATCCTTACTGTATTGTTCCATGAAACAAAAATGTTTTAAAAAGTAACTACAACTTGAATCCCACAGAAGGGGCTAGGAAAAAGTCAAAACATTTGACTGTGTGGTCAAACAGTTTCCTGTGTGGTCAGGGAAATCCATAGAACGTATGAACAATTACATGAGAGATGGACCAGGAAACCTGGGCTTCAGATGACCTAAAAAATATGAATAAGTAGAGGATGAGCACCAACAAAGTGCCCTACTCAGAGTGAATCCAGAGCACAGACAAATAGTGACTATGAGTACAATTCATACTACAAGGCAGTAAATGGAATGTAGAGAGTGAAAGTATTTTTAAAAAGGGAAATACATTGAATGTAGACCACAGAAGGACAGTAGCAGCAGTTCAGAAGAAAATGTACAAATGTCTTTGATAGTAAAGTTCTTGAAATAGAATGAACATCCTCTGGCTTTTCTTGAATTTTTACAAAAATATAATGAGTAGATAGTGAGAAAATCTATAAAGTTCTGTAATGTAATCATAAAAAGAAAATAAGTGAATAAAAGAGACAAAAGCACAATGCAGGAATGGACTGGAACTAATATTTGAGTGTTTACTCTCTGCACAGCATTTTAAGAATGACATTTTATTTCTACCTCAGAAGTTTCATTCTATATGGAATATTAAGTATGTTAAAGATGAGGAAACTGAGATTCAGAGAAAACAATCTCAGAAAAACTCAGTGACTTACTCGGAGCACACACCAGTAAAGAAAGGAGTTGAATTTGAAATCCAAATCTATTTGACTAAAAATCCCAGGATCCTGCCTCCACACACCTGTGCACCCAGCACCGTGCCTTGACCACAGTGGTGCTTAATAAATATTAGCTGTGTTGCTATTGTCATAATACTAAAAAACAGCTTCCTAATAAATGATGACAGCACAATTTCCAGACTAACTAGGGCTGCATTAAAAATGGATGCCATTATTTGCCATCTATATTTATAATTTTTTTTTAGGAAGAATATGTACAGGGGAATGGTGGATTTAGGCAGGAATAGCTGGAATGGAGTTTGAGAATATTTTCTGTAAGATAATTGAAAGACAATAAAAACAAGATGAAATTTTTAACCATTTTTGCTCATGAGACCTTAGAGTCCAAAATTCAATAGTGATTCATACGCTGAAAATCCAAAAATAAGATTTTGAAGGTGACACTCTTTCCTTTTTAGAGGCTTGTAAACAGCTTTTTTGCTCTTCACTTAATAATGTTTTCTTTTAAAATATGTCATCTAAAATCCATTTGTAAGACATTTGTCAAACAAATGTCCAGCATTGCTTTATTTTCATGCTTCATTGGAACTCAAATCATACACACTATTCTTTCTGCACATCTTAATTGATTTTATTTACACCCTTAAAAAAAAATTACACCTCAGTGAGAGTTACTTATTAGGCTTCTAAAAATGAGAAATTTATTTTCTAAAGTGCTCTTCCAAAGTATGTGCTCAGAAAATCTGGACACTTGTGCAGAATGAAGTGATTATTAAATAAGTGTTGCAAGTATTAATATCTGGATTACAAATATCTCTATTAATATCAAGTGCTAATTATCTATCTTAATGACTCAAAAACTCTTGAAAATTATATCACTGGAAGAAATGTTAATTGCTGTTACAGTAGTTATGAAGCACATGTCAGCCAAACTGTTGATATAAATTCATTTTTTTTATGGTGGAATATTCTAGCTTTATTCATAGTGCTAAAAGCAAAAGTATAAAAGCTTTACATCACCTAATCATGTTCTTTCTCTCTCTTCCCTTTCTATCTTTCCTTTTTTTGTAATTGAGAATTAGTCTAAATACTTTCTAAATGAAATATTTTGGCATGTACATTGAGCATAATTTTATGATCCAAATTTATAGTCTGTTAAATGGGTAACATATCTATGATTGTAATTGAAGAGTTATTTTTGAGTGTGTTACATTTGAAACCACTGGTAATATTATTATTACTATGCAGAATAGCATCTCTATCTTCTTAGCCAGCTATTAAGCATAGTCAAACTATTCTGGATTTTCAAGTAGTAGTAATAGAATTGGAGTAAGATTTTTTTCCCAGCATAATGCCACAGGAGACTTATATAAAACTCAGGACATTCAGAAAATCTCTGTTTGTGGTCAGTGAATAGTGCAAAGCCCTTTCAGCTGTGTTTCATTGTGAGCTGACAGATATTGGCAAGAATGTGAGATGATTATAAACTCTCACATGTAACCCTTGAGAAAGAAGATCATGATGTAATAAAATGCATTGACCTCAGTAAAGTGTTTAGTGGGAAACATATTCTCAATCATGCCTTTCACACATATGCTTGAATTCTTATGTGAATTACTTAAAAGTAACTACTTATAAAAGGCATGTGTATAACCTTGATTACTTTAACAAACTCTTCTATAAAAGCTAAGTTATATCTTCTTACCCAGGGCTCCCTAAAGTCTCTACAGGAAAACTGAAGCTCAAATTTCAGAGTTTGTGAGTTCTTTTACAGGGGGTTGGCAACAGAGCTATGGAAGCACTCCGCAGAGGTGTAGCAAAAGATAAATGTTCTTTTTAGTTCAAGTTTTCTTTATATTTTGACTAATTAAAAAAATGAGAGGGTACTTTGTTTCTTAAATCTAGTACATACAGTGAATGGAACATTTCATTATGATGAGGAATTCCAAGAAGTGTAAAGAAATCTCAAGGACAATCTTAAAAATATTTCAACATGTGCTTTTACAAGCAAAGTAAAGCCACATTCAACTCAGTTAAGCAGACTCACAATCACTTAGGGGCTTAGTATCAGTTCTTCATTAGGCAATCTTTTTCCTAATTAATATTCATTACAATGATCACCCATCTAAAACTTTCATTTGGAAAGTGCCTAAGATATATTTATTTTTGATGCAAATAAGACTATTATATAGATGCCTGTGGATGCCTCAAAATCTACTTTTCTCAGATCAGTTAGATATTACATTTTTAAAGGACACGATTTTTAGACAGGTATACAATTACACTTTATTAAAATGTCTTAAACACCTTTTCAATCATTCTGGTTTAGAGAATGCTAAAGACATATGGTCCACAATCTTGCCAAATATCATTCTTGTATGATTAAAAACATATTAAAATATTTTTTTTTAATCTTTTGGTTGCACTGCATGGCATGTGGGGTCTTATTTCCCCTACCAGGGATCGAACCTGCTCCCCTTGCATTGGAAGTGCTGAGTCTTAACCACTGGACAACCAGGGAAGTCCCTGAAATCTTGTTTTCAATTGGCACATTTGATATATTCTTTTACAGAACGGTTTGTGGGGATGTGAGATTACCCCCTTTACCTTATCTTTGAGATTTTATCCTCATTGGTAAGATGACCATATAAATTATTATCTAATTCAGGTTACTTTTGCGAGGGAGAGAAAATGCAACTGATAATTTTTTCTCAGACAATAAGCATCAATTGATGTAGTCCTAGGGAATTTAGAAAGTATGGTTACTCCAATCACATCAGATAACATCTACAGTCTCTCATACAATGCCCTAGAGTCCCATTGTATAGAAGAGTGGCAGAGATTCCTTTCTGCTCAGAAAAATCCATATTCTTCTCTTCTTCTTAGACACACAGCTAGACCACATTTTCCTTGCTTCTTTATCATTGTAGTCAATGGACTGTGGCACTAGATGTAGTGCCGTTTCCACATCTAGCCTATCAAAACCTCCCACTCTTGCTCCTCTGTGTCCTTTATCCCTTCTGGGTGTCTGACATGGCCATAACTTTTAGGATGACTTTGGAAACCTATGTTTTGAAGATGGTAGAGCTTTTGTCAACCTGGATCTTGAATGACTGCATGCAAGATGACTCTGCCAATCTTCTTACCTATCCAGCATATTACCTTAGGAAGAAATAAACTTCTCAGTGCTTGTTATGAGTTGAATTGTGTTCCTCTAAAGCATGTTTAAATTCTAACTTCCAGTAGCTCAGAATGTGACCTATTTAGAAGTGGAGTCGTTACACATATAATTAGTTAAGATGAACTTATACTGGAGTATGGTGGACGTTAATCCAATATGACTGGTATCCTTATAAGAAGTGGGAAATTTGGGCACAGACACAGACCTCATGTGAAGACAGAGACAGACAAACACAGAGGGAAGATGGCCATGTGAATATGGAAGCAGAGACTGGAGTTAAGCTGCTACCAACTAAGGAGTACCTGGGGCTACCAGAAGCTGGAAGAGTCAAGAAAGGATCCTCTCCTAGAAGCTTTGGAGGAAGCATGGTCCTGCCAACATCTGGATTTTGAAATTTTAGCCTCTAGAACTTAGAGAGAATAAATTTCTTTGTTTAAAACCACTCAGTTTGTGGCCCTTTGCTAAAGCAGCCCTAGGAAACTGATAAAATATTGAAGTCATTGTGGACTTTCGTGGTTAGCATCACCTAATATGGAAAAAATGACCATGGTTCTGATACAGTAGGATTTTAAAAATATATTATTCATATGACAGGACTAGATCAATTCCCCGGTTTCACAGTTGGAGCAATTCTACTTCCTTAGAGTTGTGGTTTTAGGTATTTTCAAGGAATGGATAATTTGTGGCTAGGTGTTTTATTCCAGAACCAAGTAGCTTTGCCAAAAAGGGAGTTATTTGTTAAACAGTCCACATGAATGGATAACAGATCTCCATCCATGTATGCGAAAAGTCTGTTTAGTAACCATCTATGCTTAAATATAAAAATTAAATCTAAATCTAATTAACTTGAAATCCCTTTGCTCTCCGAAACATAAGATTTAAGCAAACTTCAAATAACTTTTCCCTGTGCCAACTTTTATTGCATGCATAAGCTTATTTCCCCTACTGCTACTTAGCCCACTCCTTAACCAAGTACATTCAGAAAGCAAGATCCATGTCTCAGGAAGTATTAAAAAAGCACTAATTATAAAATAGGTTAAATAATTCAGTCATTTAGAAGGAAAAAAAAATCCCAAACACATCTGAGTACTAATCCATGAATGACAAACATGTTTGTAAACAATAGCCTATGAACTGTCTGTGAAAAAGCTTGTGGCTGAAATGAGTTTGCATTGTTACGTGAGAAGGATGTACAGAGGAAATGTTAGAAAGGATAGAGAACAAAGCCTTTGAATAGGGGCAAAGCATCAATTGTAAGTATAATAAATATCTGACATAGATCACCAAAATCAGTACGACTTGTATTTATTTACCATCAGGAAAACAAAAGCATTTGTGATATACTAAATAAATAACAACAGCAACAACAAATCCCAGAGATAAACAAAAGCGTTCTAAGCTGAATGCCACATAGGAAATGTATAAAAAGCAGTAATATCTGAGGCAGTAGATAGAGCACCCCTGAACTTCCTTCAGGAAATGAATTGCTAACACATGGCAGCCAGCAGCAAATGCGCAGCCAGCTCCCAGTCAGAGAAACATGCCTTATCCACAGGTTATGGAATAAACACAGATGCAGCAAAATGAGTCACCAGAGGAAAACAAAAATCTAAATTGAAGGTAAATGAAGCTTTGTGCACATGCATGACAAGAAATCCATTGAGCAAAAGTAATTTTATATCTGTGCCAGAATGGCTGTCTTATATATTGGAAATAGGGAACAGGAGAGAAAGGAAATTGTCACATAATAGCAGACCTTGAAGTGTACTAAAATAGAGAAGGCCTTCTGTATTGGCACAAAAAGAAAAAAATATACTCTAACAGGTAAAATTCATTCAAAGTGCTCTCAAAATGGGATGAAGAAATGTTGATACATAAAAGAGAGGGGGAAAATGTCCAACGGAAGAAAATATTGGGAATAAAAAAAATGTTCAATGAAAGATGCAACAGAAAATAATGAGATTCTAGAAAAAATACCTTCCTTTATAGCACACATAAAATGACATAAAAATCAATCATTTCCAGAATATATTCTTATAAAGTTACTATATAACTCTTGCTATTTTTTCAGAAGTTACCGTAAAACTGTCTTATTTTATTTGAATCAATTATTAGTGCAGGGAGGACATTAATTTCTGAATTATACTGTATACTAGCACAGGTTTTTCTATGCATTCAAAACAAAAATTCCATGAAACTTCCCTTGTTATTTTAACCTTATTTAGCCTCTGCAGTGTGTCTCTGCATTTGTGGGTATCTAGGATAACACTGGCAGGAATTTCTTGAGACAGAAGATTATAGGTTTGCCCCTTGGAAAATTTGTATAGGGTCTATAATATTTTTCACTTAATATTGATAGCAGAGTTCTTTTGGCTCAGCTTGCTTATCAGAGAAAGGAAGTGGTATTTTCATGTCTTATGAGCTAACTTTAGTTAGTAACCTTGATGTGAATTCACCTTCACTGCCTGCCTTGTGTTTTTAATGAGAGAGTAAACTGAACAAATGTAAGTATTCCAAATCTCTTTTCCAAGTGTGTCAATAGTATGAAGTGACCTTGGAGAGGATCTCGGCTCACCCATAACGGTATCTTGGTAGAAAGCCATTTGGCCCTAATGGGAGCAGTGGGTCAGCTCATCCTGCCCAGTTGGCAGGGACATGCTATATCGGGCACATGCTGCTCAGTGAAACCATCCACATTTGTAGCCCTGAATGTTGGCTGCTACAAGGCGAGAAGGAAAGAAGAAATCACTCTCTCTCCCTATGCTGATTCTCTCTGAGCAAATCTGTCTTTTTTTTCATTTGTTTAGAAGTCTGTACAGGTTCAAGATACAAGTTCAATCAGTGAAGCAATCTAAACAAGAGTTTTGCTGAAATAGCAGACCTGCAGTGGAGACCTTACTGGAAATTGGGAAGGGATGAGAATGCATTTGCTGAAAGATGTTGGTCTCCTTAGGAATGGAGATAAATTTGGATCCTTGTAGGAGAAAAGTATGATACAGTTAGACCAGGTTAATAAAGACTATGTAGTAGAAAAATCCTGTAGTTTTATCTTTTCCTTTTCTTTGTGGTAAGAAATAAAAAATTAGGCACCAATAGGAAAACAGAAGAAAACAAAAAAGAAGCTAGTGGTCCTTAGATAATATCCAAAGGAAAAGCAAAAGGCTAAGCATAATACATTTGCCATGTAATAAATGGGCTTCTCTGCTTTTAAATTTTTTTCTCATAAAAACACCAGCAAAACCACACATGTGAATCTTGATTCACCAAGAAAAAAGACAGAAAACAAGAGATTTCTTTCATTAAAGACAGCAGTTAATAGGTAAAGAAATATTGAACCTTCTCACCTGGTGATTCTGAACCACCAAGGGCCAATAAAAGCCTTTGAACTCTATAATCAAAGCTACTCATGACCCTAAGGGCTATTTGATCCCAGAATTGTGATCTGAACCTCATAAGAGGTTCCAATTCTCCAGGAAAGGAATCAGGCAGGATAGGGCATAAGGATTTTAAGGTGAAGGTTTGTTTAGGGAGTTGTAACTCTTGTTGATATTTCTATTTTGTCAGTATGGTTGGCTTCTAATGTGTCATTTTGGCTAAGCTGAACTATGTTTCCTGGAATCCTCTTCCTAGAATGTTTCTGGCTCAGATTGGTCAGGACACAATATATGAGAGATTCGGAAGCAGTGGCAATGTTTATTCTTGGAAGGTTGAAGTAAATCATGTATGTCTTTCTGAATCTGCTTGCTCACCTTGTTGATTGGGCAACAGTTGGGTTCCTCACTGCCAGCTCCCAAGAGATTTTTTTCCCTTGCATTTCTCCATATCCTGGTGTGAGTGAGGCCAGAGCACACTGGAGACATCGTGGATTCTAATGAAAGACAGACACAAGCCCCATCTTGTTCTTTGAGGTCTTCATGTGTCACTGCTCATCCCCACGTTCCCTTCTGATTGTCCAGGGACTTCACACTCAACACCAGCAAAGAAGAAACAGTGACACTGAGACTGTCCTACCAGCTCCTATAATCGTGTAAGTTTGCTTCACGTTACATGTCTCTTATTCTACATTATTTTCTAGTGGTTCTGAATGAATGTTGACTGATATGGACCTTTTTCTCTAAATGCTTTGATATATTCAAAGTCTGGTATATATTAAGATCCATTCTTTTAAACTATCATGATGTATTTTACAATTATACTGCTAAAGTTTCCTTATTAAGATGAATTTACTTAAGATTTTTAGAATCTTCATCAAAAAATAATAAAAATGGTTTATACAGCAATTCAGTAATGCCTTCACCATCTAACAATTCTCTACATCTTTTTTCAGATCAAACTCAGTTCTGCATTGTTCCTTTTTTTCTAAGACTAAATGAGACATCAGAATTATCTCACATCCATTTTTTTCTGTTCTTAAGAAAAGTAGGCACTTGTTGCTACTGGCTCAATTGTTTATTTTAATTAGAGTGATAAATCTTATAATATGTGAAATTGTAATTAACATTATTCATTAGGGAATGCCACAGAAAATATAACAGATTTCTGGCATTTAAGAAATTTAGTGCTAATAACTTACATCTTTGATTTAGTCTAAGGTGACTATTGCTTTTTTCCCCACCCACATCAGTTCTTGTTTTAAACTGCTGTCTCAAATTAATTAATAATAGTAATCTTTTTATTTAAATTATATAAAATACACTAGAACTCAGATAATTAACCTAAAAAAATACCTACCTGTTTCTATCTCAATATTTTCCGGTTTACATTTGACCGGAATGAAATAAGACGGTATGTTTGAAGAGTTATAGATCCTTTACTATCCTAATGTCCCAATTCTAGTTTTACTTAGTTACTTATAGAGATTCCAAAGGATGTTTGAACAAACTAAGTAGTTTCTCAAGGTAACAACTAACGTTGTTTCACAGGGAATTAGACAGTTTGTCATATTTGAAATAAATTTCAAGTGAGAGAAAACTGCAAACAAATACTCAACCAAAACTGTGTAATTTATGGGCAACAGTCATAAATACAAAGCCACTGGCATTAAATATCTTATCCTCATTTTGCAGTAAGAGGAAGTTAACAGCTTGCAATCTGTATTTGTTGGAAATTAAATATTAGTGAATAAGATAAAGAAAAAAAAAACGGTCTCTGCATGATTAGATTCTTTTTTTAGCACGTTTGATTTGGAAAGTTCGGGACCCGTAATAAGCCCAGCTGGTTTCTTATGTGTTAGCTATGTTAAAAATATACTAGAGGTTAAAATCTAACTTTCTAATTTCAATAGTACCTGCATATGGCTTTTTTGGTTGCCAGAATGATGCTAGGTGTTCAGTTGCATATATATATTTAATTTCTGTTTTAAAATGCTTGTGGAAATATGGATGCCACACCTGAGAATGGCAATATGCTTTTTTTTTTTTGGTAAATGTACACTGAGATTATGTTATTAGAACAAAAAATAAATACTTTACAAAATATTACCTAGCATTTACTTAATCTTTATCAGTCATTCCGAATATGAGCCTTACTTAAATTACTAGATAGAATTATTCACTCTTAGAAAAATATCTCTCATGATACAACTCATCAATGCTTGCAGTGATTATTACTTTTCAAAGATATAGTTGAATAAAGCCTTTCTTCTCTACTACATGCCATTATAGATTATATGGAATATCTATTAGAAAGGTTAAAGGCTGACTCTTTCAAAACTACAAATTTGACAGTGCACGTTTGTGACCTTCAAAAGATTAATTTTAATGACCTTGAAATCTCTCTTAGATAAATTGAAATATATCCACATGTATGTGAAACAAGGATGAAATAAAGAGCCTAACAGTCGAATAAAATAGAGAAAAAACCAGATAGTTTTAACAGAAGAGCCACTTGAGTCTTTTGTTTTCTCTAGGAGGCAGGTCGATGCCAGCTAACCACATGGGCATAACAGAAGGTACTGCGGGCAGGAATATCAATGAGGTTGATTTTCCTCACCTTAGGGAATTGAAGCAGGCTGCTATACACCAAAAGGAATTGCCTTCTTGGGAAGAAAGTGGTCCACCTTTGCCCCCTTTCTCCCACTCAGAGCACCAAATAAGCAAGAGTCAACTCACTCTCCCTGTACAGATCTGTAGCTTCACAGTTGGAAATTCTACCACCAATGGAGCCAGCTGCTGTCACACTCCCCGGGAAAATTTTTTTGCCAAGCAGAAAAAAATCCTTCTTTGAGTCACAGTACCCCAAGCATGTAAGGTGGTGTCAGTGCTGCCCCAGCTCTGTTGAGACAAGTTTAAATTTGGTAGGCAGATAACAGGGATTCTTGGCCTCAACATAAACCCCAATATTTCTCCATGGTTTTTCCTTTGCTCCTTCAACAGCAGAACTATGCTTCCCTTAGCTATATGGCCAGGCAAACATTCCATCAAACACAGGAGTTTCACAATTTAGCTCCTGCACACCAAGAGCAGCTGCAGCATACCTCTAAAACAGGAGTCCTGGAAATGGTAAAGAGAATCAGATAGCGTGTACCACAGTATTTCCCAACCCTTTTGTGCTCCAGGAGCATTTTTCAATGCATAATTAAAGAGTTTTTAGGGCAGTGTTAAAGGGGGTAGAATATGGTGCCCTTCAGAATTAGCATATTGGAGGTTAGTAAATGAAAGAACTTTAAAAGGAAGGAAAACCCCAGACACTGATGTTTGCTCTTCTCTACAGTATTCTCTTCTCTACCTCATTATTCATTGCAGGTCTCTGCCAAAAATATTGAGGGCTCTATGTTGTATGAGTGTGGTGGGGATAGGGCAAGAAGAAGGGGGGTTGAGTGTTCATATGATTTGCAAAAGGTATAATCTACCTGTAGTATTAAAGCTGAAGATTGATATCTGGGGGGAGAAGATCACTGATTTAAGTATTCCTCATATTTCCTTGCACATGGCATTCAATTCAGTCAAACAATTCAAAACCAATAGAAGTCTTTTTGTGAATCAATACAGGGCTCATAGCATTTGAAGATGGGACTAATCTTCTCTCCACAGAATAATGTATCCGCTCATTCAGTAAATATTTATTGAGACCCTACAGTGTGCCAGGCACTGATCTAGAATAATGTTATTTTGCAATGAACAAATCAAAGTCCCTGCCTTCAATGGAGTATCCATTGCAGAGTGGGCAGTAGAAGGAGGAAACAGAAAATAAACATTTACTAATGGTTTGTCAAATGGTGATGCATGCTTTGGGGCAGAGTAAGGAGGAAGGAAGGATGAGGAGAGCAAGGATAGGGGAAATGGGTTGTGATTTTTAAATATACTTCTTAAGAAAGGCTTTGCCGAGGAGGTGACATTGGAACAAAGATTTGAAGGCGTTGAGAGGGCAAAACATGCGTATATCTTGAGCATTCAGGTGGAGAGAACAGTGCGTATGGAAGTATAAGGCTTAAACTTTGCAGTGTGCTCAGAGTGACTGAGGGACAGGAAAGGGGCACATCACTGAAGTGAGTAATGGTAAGGATGGGGAAGTTGTGTCTGAAATAACCACCATGCTTGCTGTGAGATAAGATATTTAAGCAGAAGTTATACAAGCAGAAGAAAACTATGATCTGACTTACATGTTAAAAGGTTTGCTGTGTTATTCTATTGAAAATAACATGCAGGTAGCAGGAACAGAAATAAGTAGAAACATTAGGAGGCAAGTGGAATTTTAATTCGGCTGAGAGATGATGCAGTGTTAAGAGTGGTGGCAGTGAAAGTGATGAGAAGTTATGGAATTTTGCTTATATTTGAAAAGTGAAACCAAGAAGATTTTTATGATGGTTTAGATTTGGGGTATGAGAAGAGTTGTTAAAGACAACCCCAACATTTTTAGCTTGAAAAGATGGAGTTGCATCTATTAAGCTAGGGATGACCTCAGAACAATTGGTTGGAGACATATATAAGGTTTTTGAAATCTGAAATAGCAATTCGGCATTCAGTAATCGATGCTGAGTTGGCAATAGGACATACAAGTCAAAACTTTAGGGTTGTTTATGTAGGAGGTACAGATTAGGCATTTTACTTATAGAGAATATTTAAAACCTATGAAACGTAAGGAAGCAAAAAGCAAACACTTTAGCCTGCTTTCATTATCGTAAAGCATTTTACATACTACAGTTGGAAAAACAAACAAACAAAATGCTCTATGCTCTGAAATTAAGGCAAAACCAAGATTGCCTTTATTGTTTCTGGCCCTCAAATTAGTAAAATCTTGACTATTGCTCATAAACCTGGATTTTGTAACAAAAAGAAATCATCCCTGAATTATGATATACTGATATCTGAAGATACGCATGACCTTTGTGAATATAATTTGAGAAAGTTGTTATCTTTCTGTCATGAACAGACTAATGCAAACTACTACCCTTGAGAAGTTTGTGGGTTTTTTCCCCCATTCAAATATGTGTTGTGATTTTTATTTGGTAAATCAGTACTCCTGATATCTGACTCCCTTCCACACTTGAATAGAGTTTTTCTTTTGCAAAATGCTATCTCCTAGGAACGAATCCAGATAGAGAAGAGGTACAAACTGAGGCTGGACAGTGATTCTCAATCCTGGCTAGATATTAGAAATGCCTGGGGAAATGGAAAAACTATCACTGTCTAGGTCCCGTGCCAAACAAATTACATTAGATTCCTTGGAGGTAAGGTTCCAGTATCTGTTTTTTAAAAATCCTTAGGTAATTCTAGTGTATAGCCAGTGTTGTGAATCATTGATCTGTAGGTTGCAGAGATGAGAAGAAACCAAAAATGAGGACCAGGAAGGAATAGGTAGTGAGAGATGAGAGGACAAAAGAGAGAGAGAGAGAGAGAGAACAGAGTGTTGGCCTGAAACAAATAGACTGCCAGATATTTCTCCTGCAAAGATGGACTTATTCTGAATCAGGAGAGAATTGCAATTCGGGGTCTGCAACCATTGTGGGCCACATGCAAGTCCCTAAACAGTAAGGGAAGGAGAACACTTTTAGAGAGAAGAAGGAAGTTGGGAGGGCTATAGTAAATGAAGAGTCCATGGCTTTACACTCGATGAGTCCTTATCAGGAAAAAAAAGTGTATCTTCTTTCTGTTGGGCTCTGCTATATCAGGGCATGAGAGTTTCCCTTCTGGTCTCCCAACTCTGTTTAATTGAGGTTTTTGTTTATTCGTTTTAAATATTTCTCCCTTTTGATCAATATCTCTCTCCGAAAGCATAACTGATCTAGAGTCAGATTTTCTAGTTTCAGGGGCTTTTTGTCCCTCAGTGTCAGGAAGGAACTTTTCTGGGTGTAGTGTCTCACACTGAAAGGAAACTGCACCATGGAAATCTTTTAAGGTCACATTCAAGTAACAAGGAGGGGTAGGAGAGAGAACTCTCAGGCACTTTTAATCTAAAGTCCATATGTTATCAGGATCATAGACATTAGGGGTGTCTGTTCATAATCTGAAGTGTTATGTCATCATCTAAATTTTGGCAACAAACTTCCAATAAGCCTGGTCCAGATATCCTGGGAAGGATGTCTCATCAGATGTCATCTGCTTCAGTTTTGGGAAATCTTGACTTTCAGGTCACCAGATGATGTGCAGGTCCAGTCAGGGTTTGGCACTTTCTTTAGGTGTGTCACAGGAATGCAAGTCTATTCCTTGGAGTTCAGCAGCACAAGGGTTACTTAGCTGTACTTGACGGGGCCTTTCCCAAGAGGTTGAAAAGAGTTCTTCTGGAGGTGTCTTTTCTGATAGACAAAATCTCCACATTGCAAGGTGTGATGCTTAAGGTCTTCATCTTCTGAAGGGGTCCTGTGAAAAGACTGCTCTATCAAAACATGGTTATTTTTAATAGAAGCAATATTGGAGTATCTCTCTTTTTATCAGCTGTGAGTCAAAAGAAGGAGCTAAGTGCATTAGGCGTCCCGTGATTATCTCAACGGGTGAGAGTTTATGAATTCTTAAAGGGATGGATCTGGGATTTAGAAGGACCAACAGCAATGCCTTTGGACAAGGTAGTTGGAGAGCCTCTATACATTTTGCAAATTGAGTCTTAGTAATACTGTTAGTGTGTTCAACTAAACCAGAGGATTGAGGGTGGTAAGAAAGAGTATGTGTTGTTAAAACTGACCAAACAGCACAGACTTGTTTAAGCACCTGGCCAGTGAAATGAGTTCCTTGATCACTATGAAGTTTGAGAGGAGTACTCCAGGTAGGGATTATCTTTTCCAAAACAACTTTAGCCAGAGAAGAGGCAGTAGTCTGTCTGCAAGAGAAGGCTTCAGTTCAGTGTGGAAATGTACATACCATAACTAAAACATATTTGTATCCATTTGTTCGAGGAGTTTGTATAAAATCTACTTGCCACAGCTCAAATTGTCCATTAAGGCAGTAAAATATCTGGGAGCAGTATCAACAGGCTTCCCTGGGTTGTACTTTGGACGAGTGTGACAAGACCGCACTTTTTGCAGCTTTGTTAATATTTCTCCCCCGATATTGATTCAGGAAGGCTATCATTTTGTCAGTAGACTAATGGTTTAATGCATCCGCAGTGGTGAGGATTGGGAATTTTGGAGTCTCCAGTAGGACTGGGTTGTTATTTGGTTCAAATCAGAGCTTTCTCTTTTTATAAAACAACAATTGTTGAATTTCCAATCTTGCTTTTTTCTTTTCTGAGATCAATTACTGGGCTTCTCTAGCCAGCTTTTCTAAATTATCTTTGGGGCAATATCCCTTTGGGCCATGACAGAGGTTTGGCTGTTGTTGGTCCCTTTAAGGGAAGTATTCCTTGCAGAAATATCAGCAAGGTGATCTGCCTTAGCTTCCAGAGAGTCAAGTTTAGGATGCCCTAGAATCTTAATAATAGCTAAAGTAGCAGGTAAAAGTATTGCATTCAATAATTCCTGAACATAGGGGCCATTTTGAATTGTATTTCCACTGGAAGTAAGGAAGTCACATTGCTTCCACAATATTCCCAAATCATGAGCTACTCTGAAAGCTTATCTACTGGCAGTATGAATATTGGCAGTTTTGTCCTTGACTAAAGTACATGCCCCGTAAGAGTGTATAATTCAGCCTGTTGGACTGAAGAGGCCATAGTAAAGATGCTGCCTCAACAGCATCAAAAGGAGTTGTAATAGCCCACCCGGCACAGTATTTGCCATCGTCACCTTTTAAATAAGAACCATCAGTGAACATGAGCGATCTGCGTTACCCAGTGGAATTTCCTGTAGATCATCACAGGGAGCTAGGAGGTGGTCTGTCAGCCTCAAGCAGTCATGAGGGACTTCACTGATGATGGAGGGGAGAAGAGCAGCAGGGATAAGTTTATTACCATGTGAAAGAGCTATGTGAAGAGCAGTTAACAAAAAGACCTCAAAGGAGGTGAGGCGGCTGCCTGAGAAGTGCTGAGTTTAATGGAAATTCAGGAAAGCCTCTGGAGCATGAGGTACAAAAATGGTCAAAGGGGATCCCACAATGATTTTTTGGGTGGCTTTAACCAAAAGGGGTGTGGCCATAATGGCTCTAAGGCAAAGAGGGTATTCCCATGCCAGAGGGTTCAGTTGCTGGCTGTAAGACCCCATGGGTCAATGGCAGTCCGTGTTTTTGGGTGAGAACCCCCAGGGTATTTCCTTCCTTTTCATATACAAAAAGAAAAAGGGACATCTGATAATGGGGATGCCCAAAGGCAGGTAGGTTTATCAAATGCTCTTTAAGCCCTTGAAGGCTATGTTGTCCGGTCCCACCCATAAAATTGGGTTGGGGTTGTTACCGTTGAGTAAAACATATACAGTTTGGCCGTAGAGAGAAATTTGGAGTTTAATTTCAACAAGAACCAACTAGCCTGGGAAAACCTCACTGGTGCTTAGTTTTGGGTTTGGGGAAACTTAGGATTCCATGAAGTCTATCTGGATGTAGGTGTAGCCCTTGTTCTAATATCAGATACCCTAAATATTGAACCTATATTTGGGCAAACTGCAGTTTTTATTTGGCAAATTTATGTCCCTTTACGGCTAAACGCTTTATTAAGTGGATGCTGTCTTCCTGTGAGGAGGCTTGAAAAGGAGAGCAAAGAAGCAAATCATCCACATGTTGCAACAAAGTAGAACTTCTAGGGAACTTCATGTCCTCCAGATCAGCCTTCAGAATTTGCAAGAAATAAGGAATCTCAGTATAACCCTGAGGTGCTGCTGTCCAGGTACATTGTTTTTCTTCCCAAGTGAAGGCAAAAAGGTATTGAACAGTTTCATCAACTAAATAATGCACTGCATAAATCAATTACACTAAAGAATTTACTTCTGGTAGAATGGATGCTAGTAATGTATGAGGGTTAGAGATAACAGTGTTGTTTATTGCTTGTAGATCCTGGACAAACCTCCACCCTTGGCCCTTAGGTTTTCTCACTGGTAAAATGGAAGAGTTATATGTGGTAGTACAAGGGATAAAGAGGCCTTGAGCCTTGTAATCTTCTGTTATGGTCTTCACGCATTGAAGGGCTTCTTTACTTACAGAATATTAATTCTGGGAAGAGGTTTTGAGGTGTCTGTTTGAATTTTGTTGGGAGGTGTGCTGTAAATTTTGCCATCAGTTGGAGATTCTGTTCAAAGGAAAGTTGTAGCTGATTCGAGGGACAAATTTTCAGTGTTTCCAGAATCAGCTGTAAGTACTGTCAGAGATGGAACAAATAAAACATGTCAAAGGGTCATTTAATTCACCTGGTGGCTCACTTTGATGACTACTGTCAATTTCTAGAATTATTTCCCCCTTTTGGGAGAAAGAAATTCTGGCATGATACTTCTCTAAGAAGTCTCAGCGTAGTAAATGGTTAAGGGTGGAGAAACTAAGGGGAAAAAAGGTGTGTATCTCTCAAAGGGCCTAAACAAAAGGGAATGGGTTCTGTATGGTCAGGCCACTCAAGATGGTTGCTCTCTTGCTCTCTGTACATCCCCTGCCGACCAGTGCCTGCGTCACCTACACCCTACTCACTTGACTGACTTTCCCTTGTACTCGCTCCAGACCCAAGCTAGTGATTGTTCTTATCCAAGGGGCGGTGAGGGGTGTGCCCCTCCACTGGTTTCCCTGGTAACTAATGAGCCCACCTGATGTCAATTCCCCTATAAGTGGTCATCTCCGCCCCCTCCCCCCACCCGCAAGCCGGGAGCGAAGATTGTCGCCTGCTCGCTGCGCTGTGCAGGCAGTGGGGTGTTGCTCCAGGACCTTGCTTCAGACGTGTAAGTTCCCCAACCCATGAAACCATTGATGTCTCTCTTGCTGACTCTGGGCTCCTTCTTCAGTCTTGAAGCTGGGCAAGTACAGGCTTGCAGGCCTGCGAGGTGCAGCCCAAGAGTTCAGAGACAGGAACCTCTTGAGATTCATTAGAGATCCCCATTATTGGAGCTGTTTTAGTACTCCAAGGCAGGGGCTGTTATATTGTAGTGGGGCTGTGAACCAAGAATGTGGCTCCAATGTCATTTAGGATTGGAAGAGATTCATCTCCAATCTGGAGAAATGTTTTTCCAAGCCAACTAAGAGGGAGAATTGGGAAGGGCCTTGTAGTTCTTTGGAGCTCCGTCACTGAGAACTGGAGGACTTTTGGAAAGCCTGGTTAGAGGGCTGAAGGAGCCTAAAGTGCTTACATTTGTAACAGTCTCTTTTCCAGCGTCCTGACTTTTTGCAATAATGGCGGAGACTAGGAGGCTTTGGTTTCATTTAGGAGCCTTCGTTTGCCTGAGTTAGAATAAGAACTTTGGTGATCTTCCTTGGAGGTGACTCGTCTAGAGTACAAGAGAGCTGGTTTGCCAGATAAAAACTACTTGGGAAGAATCAACATCTGAAGGAAGACCAGAATTTTCTTTAAAAACAATGTGAAGTTGATTGTAATATTTACGAACAGTTTCCTCAGATTTTTGTGGGCAAGCCTGAATTTTGTTCCAATCAACAGGCATTGGAAAAGCCATAAAAATTGTTGGATAAAGTTACCTAGTGATCAGGCCTGAGCCTGATCATATACAGTTGACCCTTTAACAATGAGAGGGTTAGGGGTACAACCCTCTGAATATCCATGTAAAATTCATAGTCGGCCCTTTGTATATGTGGTTGCATTCCCTCTGTATCTGTGTTACCCCAAAACTGGGTTTGTTTCTTGGTGGGTATCAAGCCAACAGACACAACCAAGCCAAAGATTGGGGGAAGGAAAGATTTATTACTTGCAGCAAGTAAGGAGAACAAGGGGGATATTTCCCAAAGCACGGTCTCCCAGAACAGCAAAATTGGGGAAGTTTTAAGCTAAACATACCTGCATATTTGTGAAGGGGCTTGGGCAATCCACAGAGTCCAAGCTCTAGTTGACTGAGGTATAGAAAAGGTCGACATCATCGTCCCTTAGGTTCCAGTTGACTTGGTGTTTGAGTGCTTGAGGCTAATAATCTTTACCATTGAAACAGATTTAGGAGTCTTTCCAAATAACATATTATCTTTGCTCTTATTACTTCTCTTTCCTGATAATAGGCAGTGTTTATGCATTCTTTTGTTCCCTTAAGAACACTAATTACTAACACCTGTCTAAGGACAAGCATTGTGGCCAGGCTTAGCTCATAAAATAGCTTATGCCCAAAATGGCTTCTCTTATATCAAGAAACCCATGTCTGATTGTCTTTCTCTGGAGACTCCCTACCCTATCTGCTTACATCTGCAGTTTTACATCCTCAGTTTCAACAACCAAGGATTGTGTAGTACTGTAATGTTCACTGTTGAAAAAAATCTGCATGTAAGTGGACCTGAGCAGTTCAAACCAGTGCTGTTCAAGAATCAGCTGTAATAAGTTAGTGGGCTGGTTGCCCAGTTGTAATTCTAGGGGCCTTTCAGGATATTCTCATTTAGCAAGTTTTCATCCAATGCTGAGCCTGGCTTTCACTGACAAACATGAACCAGGCGATATAAGTCAGAAACCAGGTTGATAAGTTTGAATGACAATATTAAATTCTTCAGCAAATTTGTGAGGATCTTCAGTTACTTTGGAAAAAATCTTTGACTATGGTTCACAGTTCATTTTTAGTCCAGGGAGTATAAGAAATTAAGGGGTTAGTCTCTGGTTTCTTAATTTTAAAGGGGCATGTTCTGACAAGTTCAGCGGAAAAGGGAGTAAGGAGAGTTTCAGAGAAAAGGGGGAGTTTGGTGAGAGAATTAGTATGAGATAATTGAGGGTAGAGTGGAGGCACAGTCAGCGTAGAAGGACAGGCAGAAGATGATGCAGGAGGTGAAGTCTGGCCGTGATGAGCAGAGAGAGAGAGACATGACCACGCTGAAGGTGAAGCCTGAGACAGAGGAACCAAGGAAGAAGAGCCTGGGGTTTTGGGGGCCATTTTATCTTATTTTAATTGTTTGTTTGCCGCAGTTAATCTTAAAATTATAGTTTTCGAAGAGGCAATTTTAGGCTCTTGATAAAGTTGGGAAGCCTCAAAATACCAAATGAAATAAGCATTCCATTCAGGTCTGGAAAGTTTAGTGATTGCAGTCCAATTCGGTTTTAAGGAAATTAGGTTTGTGGATTTTGAAAATTCCTCATGATGGTCATTGATATTCTAAATTGCCTTTGGTCAGGTGAGTCCATTTCATTAGAAATTCGCAAGAGGAAGGACTATGGTTTTTAAATATATAATTGGCCAGAACCCTGGAGAGGGGGAGGGGGAGGTGTCCTCAAAATACTTAGATAACTGGGATCCCATTTCCTAGAGGTCTTTCCTCCAGAGTAAAGAACAATTTTCAAACAGCTCAAACAACTTACAGCACAAACAGCTCAACTCAAACAGCTGGCAAGCCAGTCCCAGCCAACTCAAAGGAAACTGCTTGGTCCCAGGGAAGCGAAGCCAAAGGCTTTTTCAGCCCATGTCTAGGGAATAGCCCTTCCAGAGGAACGGGCTGAAGCCTGAACACACATCGCTGTTTCATTTGAAGCAACTCCTTCTAAAGGAATTGGGCCGAAGGCATTTTCAGCCAGCTTCAGTTGAAACAGTCTGATCTCAAGATCAGACCAAAGTGCCAAATGAGTACTTGTAAACAGAACAAGGCCTTGAGGAGAAAGAGGAAACCTTAAAATAGATCCTGAATAAAGCCTGGAGAGCCTCAAGTGCAAGGAGGGTAGGAGCTCAGATTCGGGAGAAAGAAGTAGCATCAAACTCCAGGGTAGGGAGAAAGCCGTAAACAATGGGCTTGATTGTGAATACTGCACCTGTTTTCTCACCAGCCTCAGAGCCTTCGGGAGTCTTCTCTGGTCCCAGTATGGGCCGCCAAATGTTTACCTCAAACAAATAGACTGCCAGATATTTCACCTGCAAAAATGAATTTGTTCAGGACCAGCAGAGAATTGAAATTCTGGATCTGCAGCCATGGTGAGTCATGTGCAAGTTCCCATATGGCAAGGGAGGGAGAACACTTTTATAGAGGAGAAGGAATCTGGGAGGGCTATAGTAAACGAAGAGTCCGTGGCTTTTCGTTGACTGAGTCCTTGTCAGGGAAGAAGAGGGGTTCTTCTTCTCCCTGTTGGGCTCTGCTGTTGTCACAGGTGCGAGAGTTTTCTCTTCTGGTCTCCCAGCTCTGTGGGACTAAGGTTTCCGTTGATTAATTTTGAGAGAGGGAGAGGGAGGAGAAGTGTGGTTCCCGCAGCCAGGTGAAGAAATTGAAGGAGGAGGCTGTTACCAATTACGTCATGTCTACTGATCGGCTAAGTAAAATAAGTACAAATACTTGGTCATCGGCTACAGCAATGTGGCCATCCTGTGTAAATTTATAAAAGATGGTTCTCTGGGTTCAAGAGAAAATGAAGGTGGGAGAATTAGAAAAGTATTATATAGACAACACTTTTAAGGAGTTTTTCTGTAAAGGAGGGAGCAGAGGAATGTGTAGTCACTGGTAAGGCTGTGGAATTAAGAAAGGGATTTTTCAGATGGGATAAAGTACCACGTGTTTGTATACAGTTGAGAAAGATTCTGTGTGTGTGTGTGTGTGTATATATATATGTCTATATATGTGTGTCTGTGTGTATATATATATATATATAGTGAAAAAAATTTATGATACAGTGATGAAAGAGGTGAGTTAGTGAAACAGTGGCCCAGAGTACATGAAAAGGAATTGAATCCAGGGAATAAATTATGGGTTTGGCCTCAGAAATAGTAGCATGTGATTCAATTCCAAAAGGAAGGAAGATAGGCTATGTGGGTACAGATGCAAGTAGATAGGTAGTTTTACAGAAAAAAGCTTGTGGAAGTTCTATCTGACTCTCATTAAAATATGAAAGAGGTCATCAAGTTAAAACGATAAGAAGGAAGAGTGTTAATGGTCTGAAAGAGAAAAACTATCCTGCAAAGCTTCTCAAGGTAGGAACCCCAAATCAGCAGCCATTCATCATCTGGAATGCAGAATTTTGGGTCCCATTCTAGGTCTACTGAATCAGAAACTATGTTTATCAAGATCCTCAGGTAATTTATATGCAGATTCAAGTTTGAGAGGTACTGATCCAGAAAAAAGTGAGAGAGTTAAAGAATTAGGGAAATACGGTAGGATAGCTTGCAAACAGGAAGGGCCTACTTGAAGATAATGATCATGAGTTTAAAATGAGACAAATTAGTGTGGTTATGAGATTTTATTCAAACAGTTCACCTGTGTGGTGCAGGTAAAAGAGTAGCAAGAGTTGCTTCAATTGAAGTTGATTTTATCAGGAGAAGACAGAGTGATAAGTAAGAGGGTTTATGGTAATTTCAAGGGTGTGATGATTCTGATGATCAGGGATTTAAGGTTGAGTAACGTAGGAAATGAGGACTAGAGGCTTGTTCAAAGCCCTGTTAAAGTACTGTGAAAGTATTATCTCTGTTTGCATCTCTCAACATCTCCAAAGTAGTATTGTATCTCCAATTTGACTCCAGTAGGGATAATTCAATTTCTTGGAAAGCAGTAGCAAAAAAGGAAAAAGCTACTTACCAAGGACCAGAGAGAAGATTGGGATGCATACCTGAAAAGATTATGGTGAGTTTCCTGAATGTGGACCAGGTTTTTGTTGGGCATGAAAGAAGAAGAGGCTGAGTAACCAACTCAGAATGCAGCAGATTTGAAAGAAGGACCTTTAGTTAAAAATAATAGGCAGCAGTGTGGAGAATGTCTCAGCTTTAGGCTCTGCCTCTGGTTGCAGTTCAGAAAAGAACATCAACTACCAACTATTACACTGATAAAACACGGAATTTAAAGTGTGTACCGAGTACGTTAGACACTGGGTAACTTGTCTAAGAAAAATTGCACCAGACAAATTAAACAGGTAAGGGAGGTTTTATTAAAAACTGTTGCAGTAGAGATCAAGACTATTGCAATAGGGGAGAGAGAACTCAACTCTGCTGAAATGAAAGGGAGGAGAGTTTTAGGCACTGAAGTGAGCTGGTGGAAAAGTACTGGAGGACATTGGTGGGAGGTTGGTAAATGTGATTAGACTGTTAATTGGCACTTATTGAAGTTGACTCCTAGCTGGCACAGAGACTAATAGGTAGGGGCATAATCTTTCTTGACAATTATATTTCAAAGGGATGGCTTCTAGGTCCTGGAAAGACATTCCTGGTTTGTAAAATTGGCAAGTGGCTGGGAGAAGATTTATGTCTCAAAGGAGCAGAGAAAAAATTTACAATTGCAGGTTTTCTAAGAAAAGGAAGGTTAGAAGTCTATGTTTAGGAAGAAAAAATATAAAGTTTAGGCCATCATGGGAATGGGGAATGTTAAGGCCATGTTGGTCAAACCCTTCCCTTCAAAGCCCATCACCTGGAGATAACCTACAATATAACAGTAATTAGACATGCATAAGCCATTTAACAGAAAACAGGAAACTTGAACATCTTGGGCATTGGTGGCATAAAGGGAATGATTTGCCCCTAGATTGAAGTTGGACTAGACAGAACCAGTTGCAGGTTTCTCAAGAACTCAATGATAAACGTAGTGCTTTTATATTAATCTTTACTTACCATCATAATCTATAAATCATGTTAGTAGACATTTTCAATGTTTTCATTATTTTGCACTCAACATAAGTGTGATGTTTACTATTAATAGATTAGCACTAAGTACAAAAAAGAACAAACAAAATCAGAACAATGGACATGGCTAAATTGTTCTGTTAGGACTTTTGCTCCCTGTTGGAAAGTGGCAAAGGGTCTTGCTCTGGAACACTCTTCATATTTGCGAAAGTTCTTAATTTTAAGTATGTGGGTTGGAAAGTTTATGTGTTATATTTTTGACACTATACTTGAAGGGATTAAATATTCAAACCCCTCAAATCAGTATTAAATCACACATCAGTCTACCACATTCTGTAGCAATATCTATTCACAGTTACTGATGATTTAGTAGGTCATTCTCAACACTGTGTTGCCTTGACCATGTACTTTTATATATTCTTTGAGCAATGATGTTAACATGTGAGAAATTTCTTTGGCCCTGGCTTGATGTCATTTTAGGACTTTGACTTGTTGAAGCAGGTGTATTCTACTTTATTCTGTGTGATACAACGTGCTCCTGCCTAATGACTGGGAAGGACTATACGGCGGCAGAGGTTCGGATGGTCCCGGGCCTGTGGCTGCCTGACCACCGACGGCTGGGGCGCAGGGCAGGAGCGCGCGGCCACCCTGAGTCTAGTGAGGCTGGTGCCGCGGCCAGGCCGGGTCCGAGGCTCCCGGTCCCTGAACGCGTGGAGGGCAGCGGCCTGGTCTGGCCTCCGCCATGTTGTCGGTTTTAATTTTCATTCAGGTGAAAGATGGACGCTTGAAGCATAGACTGCATGCACTATGACTTCAAAGATCATGAACAATTACTCAGCCATAAAAAGAAATGAAATTGAGCTATTTGTAGTGACGTGGATGGACCTAGAGTCCGTCACACAGAGTGAAGTTAGTCAGAAAGAGGAAAACAAATACCGTATGCTAACACAGATATATGGAATCTAAAAAAAAAAGGAAAAGAAAAGGCGGTGAAGAACCGAGGGGCAGGACAGGAATAAAGACGCAGATGTAGAGAATGGACTTGAGGACACAGGGAGGGGGAAGGGTAAGCTGGGACGAAGTGAGAGAGTGGCATGGAGTAATATATATTACCCAATGTAAAATAGCTAGCTAGTGGGAAGCAGCCCCATAGCTCAGGGGTCTAGCTCAGTGCTTTGTGACCACCTAGAGGGGTGGGATAGAGAGGGAGGGAGGGAGACGCAAGAGGGAGGAGATATGGGGATATATACATATATATATATATGTATAGCTGATTCACTTTCTTATAAAGCAGAAACTGACACACCATTTTAAAGCAATTACACTCCAATAAAGATGTTTAAAAAAAAAGATCATGAGCATTTTACTATTTTCTGATGCCTTACACGGTCCAAATTATAGACAGGTGTTTATTATTTAGATTTAACTATAACTAGAAATGGCAAACCTCCAGAAAATTAATAACATCTGCATATAAAGCATTAAATCAGTATATCCCTCAAACATTGCCAATTAGAATTTTATGTCCTTAGTAGATAAAATTTGCTGAAAATGTCTGCCACAGAATCATCATCATTGTTTTCATTGAAAATATTTTTAGGGGCTGATGTCAAGTTGTAATGAAATGTGTCCAGAAAAATGTTGAAGAAAATTGGTAGAAATGAAACTATATATCTGTTTATTTAGCTTGAAAGCCTGTTTTCAAAATATCTAGCACTTTACAGTCTTTACCGTCAGGAGTTGTTTATTCAATAATCATCATCTGTGATATTGGTGGATTAAATCAGTATACCTCAGTTCTGAAGCAAAAGTATAAAGAAGGAGAATGGGAAACGAAGAGAAAGAAAATATTAGAATTGCAAAGCAAAGTCATTATACAGTGTTTAACTCCTGTGATAAAAATTAACTGTTTCAAATATTGACAGACAAAGGCAGTTTATGAGAAAAAATACCTTTTATGTAATATTGCAAAGCATCTCAAATCTTAATTTTAAATGGTGAAATGAGGGTTAATTTAAACAAAAACTGTCCAGAGAATGGTTTAAGTATATTGAAAGCCTGGTTGAGATGAGTGTTATTAAGGAGACAAAAGGTATACCAGGAGGGGCTTCATGAAGCAAGGACAAAAGTACCTTTCAAGATCAAGCAGAAATGAAATTGTTTCTAAGCCTGTGCCAAAGTTAATGCCACTGCAAGCACATACTATGCTTAGCAATTTTAATGATGCCATCTTAAAATGAAAAACTGGGGATACGTTGGTGTGAATCAAATTACCATAAATTTTTAAATGCTTGAAGTTAGAAAATAGACAAAAATCTTCACTGGTAACTGAAAATGAATCAAACAATGGAATGCTAGTTGGAAATGAAAAATGTGCAAAGAAGCAGAAGCAAAACAGATAATAATTAAAATGTAGAGATACCTAATTTATCTGGTATTATCAGAGGAAGAGTTCTTCCACCTAAAGGAAATATTCAGATGATTGACATTTACCCCATTAAGTGCTCCAGTTATTTTCTGTTTTAACTATTTTTGATGGATATCATTCTTAAATGAATTACATACTTCAGTGCCTTATTAAACAAGAGGTACTGAGTATAATCTGACTATTCTTCGATGACCTGGATTCATAATGGCAGATAAATGTAATGGAAAAAATACAGAGCTGATGTTTAGATAGATTTCATAGGCTTCTCCAATTACTGACTTTGTGACCTTGGATAAGTTGTTCTCTGGCCTCTCACTTATTTCTATAGTTGGAGAGAAAATTATATACCTTGTAAGGTTATTGTGAGGATTAAAATATTAACATATTTGTAGTTTATGTAGTAGGCATTCAAAATGTTAGTAATCATTTTACCATGACATGATATACAGTTGATTTCTTTACAAGTTATTGCAGTTACTGCAGAGACGATCAAGAGAGGCTGAATAGAAAGAGATCTGAAGTAAATAGTTCATGTTTGAAGGACATTATTTGCATATTAGCAGGCGAATCTGGAGCAAAGAATAGTACTAAATTTACCTAAGGAAACAATTAATGAGATTGGGGAAAAGTAGAGAGGGAGCATGAAGCTGTAAAGGTAAATAAAGGCTGTTTCGTCCAGGAATATATAAAAAATAATATAAAGATGTTTGTATTTTGAAAAGTAAATCTTCTCTATTTTTCCATACCTCTGTAAAATTTGTCACAAACATACAAATACTATGCATAAATGTTGTAGGGTATGTTTTGTTTGTGTGGTATGTGTTTATAAGCACCTAGTATGTTACCAGATTTGATCTTGTCACTTTAAGCTTTTTAAAATTACAACACTTGTGGGAAAAAAAGCATCCATTTGGTACAATTGCATAAGAAGATTTTGCCTTTGTGAAAAAAGCATCCATCTGCTACCATTGCATAAGAAGAATTTGAGTTTTCTCAGTAGGTCCCTTCCTTTTGACCATATTTAAATGATTTGGCCGGTAATATCAGATTCTTATTTGGTATTATGATGATCACTTACCTGTTTCAACAAAGACAGCTTTTTTTTTAAGATGTTGGGGTTAGGAGTTTATTAATTAATTAATTTATTTTTGCTGTGTTGGGTTTTTTTCGTTTCTGTGCAAGGGCTTTCTCTAGGTGTGGCAAGCGGGGGCCACTCTTCATTGCAGTGCGCGGGCCTCTTACTATCGCGGCCTCTCTTGTTGCGGAGCGCAGGCTCAGTAGTTGTGGCTCACGGGCCTAGTTGCTCCGTGGCATGTGGGATCCTCCCAGACCAGGGCTCGAACCCGTGTCCCCTGCATTAGCAGGCAGATTCTCAACCACTGCACCACCAGGGAAGCCCAAAGATAGCTTTTTTTTTTTTCTTTTTCGTTTTTTTGGCTAGTTTTGGTGATTTTTGGAGAATAGAATCAAAGTAAAATGCCTGTAATACTCATCATTCAGGATTTCATTCAGGATTCTCTTTCCTTTCTATAGATGATAAATAAATTTTTAAAAATTCAGAGGAAAAAGCACGAGAGCCCAAAACTTGAAATCAGATCAAATAGTATTATCTATGAGGAATAAGCATATTCTGCAAGTTTTTATATCAGTGATTTAATTTTTCTGTCAGTGATCACAAGCATATTATATTCCCTTCAGTACAGTAATTCCACAGCAAATGATAGGAATATAGTGACAAATACCTATACATAGCAAACATACATAAATGTAAAGAGAAAAATTCAGGTCAGATATTTAATGGAACCCTAATAAATTTTAAAAGGACACTGGAGATTAGAGAAAGATGAGAAAGTGACAAATTAATAAACAAGATACTTTTGGGAAAATAATTTTAAGAAAAGAACAAGCATCCTGATTGTATATACAAGTTTTCTTTTCTTTTATGTGTTGGCTGATTTTAACAGGAAGTTCCAAAATTTAGATGAGTCATATTAGACTTCTAAATCCATAGAGGATGAAGTTAATGACATTTTAAGTTTCCATAATTTCTTTATAATTATGTTTTCAATAAGGCACAAATTAATCGAGATGTATGCTAATTGGATGGAAAAGGACTGCAACCATTTCTAAATGATCAATATAATAATCAAACTATGTTTAAAATCTGTATTGTATGATGCCTCTTTTTATAATTTTAACAAGGCATTTTAATATATTGTAAGTAAAATGCTCTCTTCATTTGATTAAAAGAGATGGCTAAACTGCTCTTACTAAGCATTATTTAGAAACTCAGGTAGTTTCTTTAGGAAGAAACTACTTTTTTAATTTAAAAAATTTTATATTGGAGTATAGTTGATTTACAATGTTGTGTTAGTTTCAGGTGTATGGCAAAGTGATTCAGTTATGCATATAACTATATATATTCTTTTTCAGATTCTTTTCCCATATAGGTTATTACGGAGTACTGAGTAGAGTTCCCTGTGCTATACAGTAGGTCCTTGTTGATTATCTATTTTATACATTGTAGTATGTGTATGTTAATCCCAAACTTCTAATTTATCCCTCTCCCCCCAACACCTTTCCCCTTTGGTAACCATAAATTTGTTTTCTAAGTCTGTGAGTCTCTTTCTGTTTTGTAAATAAGTTCATTTGTATCGTTTTTTAAATTACACATATAAGCAATATCATATGATACTTGCCTTTGTCCGACTTACTTCACTTAGTATGATAATCTCTAGGTCCATCCATGTTGCTGCAAATGGCATTATTTCATTCTTTTTTATGGCTGAGTAATATTCCATTTTATATATGTACCACATTTATTTATCCATTCATCTGTTGATGGACAGTTAGGTTGCTTCCATGTCTTGGCTATTGTAAATAGTGCTGCAATGAATATTGGGGTGCAGTATTTTCGAATTATGGTTTTCTCTAGATATATGCCCAGGAATGGGATTGCTGGGTCGTATGGTAATTCTATTTTTAGTTTTTTAAGGAACCTCCATACTGTTCTTCACAGTGGCTGTATCAATTTACATTCCTACCAACAGTGTAGGAGGGTTCTCTTTTCTCCACACCCTTTCTAGCATTTATTGTTTGTAGACTTTCTGATAATGACCAGTTTGATGGATGCAAGGTGATACCTCATTGTAGTTTTGATTTGCATTTCTCTGATAATTAGCCATGTTGAGCATCTTTTCATGTGCTTTTTGGCTATCTGTATTAGAAACCCTCTTTTAATTGCGGCATGTCAAAAAATGTTTGCTGTATCCAAGTGTGAATGTATTGTTTCAGGAGAGTCACATTTGCAAAAACACATTGTGAAAGATCTATTAGAATGGGAACTTGTTATGGGAAGAAACTAACAGAATAAAACTTTTGAAATCAATCCAAGGCAAATTATAAATTTATATTAACTAATCATGTCAAGGAAACCTATCCTCATTGTTGGTATTTTAGGGATACCAGTAGGTAGTCACAGAATCAGAACTTATGTCATAATCAAAAAATGTCTCTTAGTGATGTTTTTACATATACTGTAAAAAAGAAAAAATACGGTATATATTACTGCCTCAAATAATCAGCTACCTTTTAGAGCAGTTACAATAAATGAAAAATGTTATGTTTATATTCATTCATTCAATTTTTGATGCTTTTTATTTTTGGTGTATAATGTAAATTTATCAACTTATTATTACTTCTGCCTGAACAACTTCTTATTAACTGTCTTATAGGATAAGTTTGCTGGCAATAAACTCTATCAGTTCTTTTCCTGATAAAATCTTTATTTCTTCTTCATCTTTAAGGATAATTTTTCTGGATATAGAATTCTGGGTTGATATTTTTTTTCTTTAAAAATTTTAAAGATCTCACTCTATTTTCTACTGTCCTGTATGGTTTCTAATGAGAAGTCTGCTGTAATTCTTATCTTTTCAATTGTATGTAAGGTGTCTTCCCCAATCCCAGCTCACCCTTGATTACCATCAAGATTTTCTCTCCCTTTTTTTTTGGTTTTGTTTGAGTACGATGTCTTTGTTGTTTTAGTATTTATTCTCTTCGGTGTTCACTGTGGTCTGGTGTCTGTTACCACTAATTTTGGAAATTTTAGAGCCATTATTTCTTCAAATATTTCTTCTGCTCTGCTCTCACCTCTTTTTTCTGGTATTCCAATTGCACATATGCTATATATATCGTTTCATATTTTACCACAGTTCGTGTGTGCTCTGCTTTTTTTTTCTTTACTCTTTTTTTCTTTTTGCAAATTGAGATAATTTGTGTAATTTCTATTGCCATATTTTCAAGTTCACTCATACTTTCCTCAGCTGTTTGAATCTACTGATTAGCCCATTAAAGGCATATTCATTTCTATTATTGTGTTTTTAATTTCTAGTATTTCTGTTTGATTATTTCTTATTTATTTATTTTGTAACTTTTTATTTTATATTGGAGTATAGCTGATGAACAACGTTGTGATAGTTTCATGTGCACTGCAAAGCAACTCAGCCATACTATTTGATTATTTCTGATAGTTTCATCTCTGTATTGAAATTATTTGCCCTATCTAGATCTAGCATGTTTGACTATCTTTCCATTAGAGTTGTCAACATATTAATTATAGTTATTTAAAAATATATCTGAAAATAACTATCTATTATCATATCTGAGTCTGCTTCTGGTAGTTGCTTTATATTTTTAGACTTTTTCCTCCTTGCCTTTTGTCATCCCTTGTAATATTTTGTTGAAAGTGGAGTATGTTATATAGGACAATAGACACTGAGGTAATAGGCATGTAAAGTGAGGATTTGTGTTAATATAGTTATGCTGTATTTGCAGTATGCTGTTGTTGTGGGCACCAGAGGGCTCCTCTAGTGACCTTTTATCCTTTTATTCCCCACGCTTGGCTTCAGGTCTCCCTTTTCTAAAATCCTAGAGAATCTATCTCTTGCAGATCTCCCAGCTGTAATTCACTGGTATTATTATTGGAGGCTTGTAGTGTAGTGGTAGGGTGTAGGACAGAGAAGCTTATGCTAATGTACTGAGTAAGTCTTAGTCCTTGGAGTGTTCAGTGAGCCTGTGTAGTTGAAGTATGACCTTCACAAATGTGCCTGTCCTTCCACCATATATATAGTTTTTCTTCTCCCCATTTCTTTTCTCAGCAGTAGTGAGTGTCCCCTAGTGTTCAAAAGCTATATCCTTGAGGTGCTCTTCCTTGCAGATTGAGACTTTTATTTTTTTTCCCTCAGGTGAGATAGTGTTATGGGCTAAATTGTGCCCCCCTCCCCCAAATTCATATCTTGAAGCCCTAAACTCTAGTACCTCAGAATGTGACTGTATTAGGAAATAAAACCTTTGAAGAAGTGATTAAGTTAAAATGAGGCTCTTAAGGTGGTCCTTAATCCAGTCTGACTGGTGTCTGTGTATAGGAAATTTGGACACAGAAAGAGACACCAGGATACATATGTATAGAGAAAAGACCATGTGAGGACACTGTAGTAAGACAGCCACCTACAAGCCAAGGAGAGAGACCTCAGAAGAAACTATCCATTCTGACACCTTGGTCTTGGACTTTTAACCTCCAGAAATATGAGAAAATAGACTTACATTGCTTAAGGCCCCCAGTCTGTGGTATTTAGTTATGGTAGCCCTAGAAAGCCAATACAGATAGGGAGACTGGGCCTGGGTGGAGTTCCCTTCCTCTGAGATGAGTTTTGCATGTGTCCTCAGGCTCTGTTCTTCCCTCTGCAGATTGAACATTTGCTCCATCAGGGAGAACAATCTTCAACCTCATCCTTACTATATGAGCTTTCTTAGGATTCCGACTGATCTTTCTTGGAGTTCCTGGAGTAAAATCCTTCAAATGGGTGGGAATTTCCCTAATACTGCATCTCCCAAGAGATTTTCACTTTCTTACTAGCTCACACTCATGTTTTAGAAATTTGCCAAAACTTCTAGTTTAATATTCCTATAAGATTACATAGTATCTGGTGGTTTCTTCTCAGGTAAGCAAATGCTCAGCTTCTGTCTCTCCTTGCAGGTATCTTTCTTTGGGTTGGCCTTGACTCGTGTCATCTGTTATTTGATGGTTTCACAAAAAACCATTTGTTGCATGTCCAGCTTTTTTCTTGTGTTAAGGATAGAAACTTTCCTTTTTTAGTTCACTACATCTCTAAGCTTAAACTGAAAGTCATATTAGGATATTTAAAAACATTATAAATATTAAGCATCACTTATTGTTACAGACAAATAAAATCTTTGGAGTTTAATACTGAAAATAAGAATACACATGGTATGTGGTGAATATTTAAGATTTTTTCAATGTCTAGAATCCACTTCTTCTTACTTACCACACCCATTTTATTTAGAGAAATTTCCTTTTCCCCCTGTGTTCACTAACCAATGGCATGTTTCCTGTGCTAGACTAATATATACTTCCTAAAATTTGGATCACGAGCAGAAGGACAGTGGAACTGAAAACGGTTGCATTTCCAGTCATCCCAAGGCTATAACTTTGACCATAATAATTCTGCTACTGTAATGTTATTTTGTTTCTGTTTTCTGGACTCTAGAGATAGCTTAGTTTCTACAATTTTAAGTCTGATTTTCTAGCATCCCTTGGATTCTGTGTTTCAAATATCTTTCCAATAAATTCCATTTTGCTTGGTTTGATTAGATGAGTTTCTGCTGCTTGCAATCAAACAATCCCAACTGATAATCATAATAGAAGATGCTGCTTTCTGGCTTATTTGTTTATAAGTCAAAGTTTAGTTTTTCAATGGATTTGTTTGTATATTTTAGTTACCTCATTATAGCATTAGAATATGTATAAGTTTGCATTATTCTTAAAGCTTGTTTTTGGAAACAAACATTAAAAAATTGCAACAATCTGTGAAGCGATTCAAGGATGGGCACACATAGCAGGGGTAACTGAAAATGGGACAGGTGTTGAACCGTTCAACCAAATATACAATTGGTTGGAACACAACAATCATCTGAGTTGACTGTGAAAGTTAGGTACATATAAGCTGTTAAATTTCCCTGTAGGAGTTCTCTTACTTTCTTAATATATCCTAGATATTTGACTCTATGACACTGTTATCTCAGTGGTAGCACAATAGATGACACACAATAGAAGTTGGTTGCAATAACTCAAGCATGCAGCTAGTGAATATTTAAACAGAAGGCAAAGGTAAGTTTCATGCTAAGGTAAGTAAACAGTTCCTACTGTTAACACATATTGCTTTCATATAAGGAAGATAAATCTTCTATAGGAAATATTTGAAGGAACGTTACTATCAAAAGAGAATATACAGCTTACTAAAAACAAAGATTCAAAATGAAAAGAAAGAAGCAAAAACATGACCCATAGGCTAACAACTGACCTTGTTCATACTTACAGTATTAATTACACTGCAGCACAACTTTGGTCTATAGAACTACATTCTCCATTTGATCATGTGTATCTTGAATGTGATAATATATCTTTTATATTTGCATTCTCAACCCTATCACTGAGTCTGACATACAATAACTTAATGGTATAGTTTTAAGGAATAGATAATAGAATAATGCTGCAAACTAAAGAAAAAGTACTCAGCCTATTGCTGTTTTGCACTTAATTTTTAAAATAAGATTGTTGGCACAAATCTAAGAAGGGGGAGCAGTGGAAAATTGCATCATTGAAACTTCCCATTATGTCTGTTCTGGGTTTCTAGGTGTCAGCCTCTAAGAATTCTAGAGATAGGAAAGTAAAAGAGTAGACAACTTGGGCTTCCCTGGTGGCGCAGTGGTTGAGAGTCCGCCTGCCGATGCAGGGAACACAGGTTCGTGCCCCGAGCCAGGAAGATCCCGCATGCCACGGTACGGCTGGGCCCATGAGCCATGGCCGCTGAGGCTGTGCGTCCAGAGCCTGTGCTCCACAACAGGAGAGGCCACAGCAGTGAGAGGCCCGCGTACCACAAAAAAAAAAAAAAAAAAAAAATGAGTAGACAGCTTATGTTAAGTATAAAACTACCAAAATTGGCTGTAAACGTAATTAAAAAATAAGTTATGGTAGGTTGAATAATGGCCCCCTCCCAAGATATCCACATTCTAATCCCAGCCTCTGAATATGTTGACAGAAGGGACTTTGCAGGTGTGATTAAATGAAAGATCTTTAAGTGGGGGGGATTATCCTGGGTTATCCAGCTGGGCCCAAATGAATCGTAAAGGTCCTTGTAAAAGGGAGGCAGGAAGTTTGGAGACAGCAGAGGAAGGAGTGATGAAGGAAGCAGAGTTTGGAATGATGCACTTTGCAGATGGAGTAAAGGGGCCATGAGCCCAGGAATTCTAGAATCCAGAAAAGGCAAGGAAATGGATTTCACCCTGGTGCTTCCAAAAGGAATCTAGCTTTACTGACACTTTGATTTTTACCTTCTTAAGATTAGTTTGGGATATCTTGGTCTCTAGAACTGTAAGATAATAAATATAAGTTATTTTAAGTTACTAAGTCTGTGGTAATTTGTTATAGCAGTGGTAGGAAACTGCCACAGAAATAGTCTATGATATCAACACTAAGTGTTTGGGAATTCCCTGGCAGTTCAGTAGTTAAGGCTCCATGCTTCCATTGCAGGGGGCACCAGTTTGATCCCTGGTCAGGGAACTAAGATCCTGCAAGCCACGCAGCATGGCCAAAAAACAAAACACTGCTAAGTGTTTTTATGATTCTTAGTTAATACCCTTAACTGTGCAAACGAGACTATTATTTACTTTAGGATATTATGATAATACCAATATTTAATTGTAATTTTGTAACTATTGTTTTTTTCTAATAGTAGACTTGCCAGTCTTTAAGATAAAACTGTACTAAATAACAGTTTTGATCAATGATATAAGGAAAGACCTTAGAATTTTCTTAAGGAAATATTGCTTATGTTATTCAAATAAATTACATATTAAACAACCTATGGAAAATTATATTGTTTACATTTTTGGTCTTTCATTCAATTCACTATTATGTGAGACAACTCAAACGTATATTTCAGAAACTTAAACGAAAGTGATAGGAACAACTACAGAAAAAATACTTTCATGAGAAATCCTAAATTTATTCATGTGTAAACAAATGATTACGTCCTGTGATGTCTTCACTGATAGATATGTAAATAAGTTAATGGGAGAAGAGAAGAAAAAATATTTATATCTCCTTAAAGAGGCTCAAAATGATTTTCTGAAGGAGGTGGTATCCTTGTCTCTATTCTAATGAGGCTTAACTGGATGTTTCTAGTTCACATTTTTTCTCTTTATTTTTATCCAACTTTTAGACATATGCACTTGGATGTTCCAAAGGACCTCAAATTCATCTTGCCTAAACTTATGCTCTGTTAAATGAAATATTTTTCCTCATCGCTGTTCTCTCTTTTTTTGAAAGATACCTATGTTCCCCCTTTCTCCCAGGCACTAAATCTGGGAATCTCACTTGACTTCCAAGGTATAACATATGTCTTAGTCTCTTTAGGCTGCTATAACAAAAGTACCATAAAGATTCACTGGGAGATGGGTTGTGTGACTAAGTTAGGACTGGAGGAAGTTCAGGGAGAGAACTATACACTCTTCCACAGTAGATAGTGACTCAAATTCAAAAATTGAGAAATAGCGGTAAATACATGATCTTTAGAATTAAGAAAGTAAAAAGAGCTAATAAATTTAAAATCGGCTGCAGTACTTAGAGTTAAGTAAGGATGGATTGAAAATACCTATTTTTCATTGCACACCTTATATTTTAAGCTAGGTACATGAATTGCTTAGTTTGGAAAGAATATAGTTCTAATTTTGAAAAACTTTTGGGGTGTTAGGCCTTAAGGTGAAGATATCCACATGCAGATCTGTTCCATACTACCTTATCCTCATTCCCATCCTTAGATGTTAATAATTTAAGTATCAGTAATATATTAAATTTTATGTGTAGTATTTTATAAAGTATCTTCATATGAATTATCAAATTTCATTTTGCTAATAATCCTATGAAGTCCAGAGAGCAGAGGTCGCTATGTCTGGACTAGGATTATATATATGTATTAAATTATTATATATAATTTATATATTACATATATATAAGCAGTATACTATATCTACATACTATATCTACTTGCTATTTATATAAAATCTAGAAAAAGCTGTGTACATTGAAATAAAGTTTTCAGGAAAAACTGATCTTTCAAGTAATTAAATGAGTAGCAAACAGCAGGATGTTACACAAGGTTATGTGAACATACTGAACAATAGTAGAAACAATATAATGTTTAGTAGAAATTATAAAGAAATTGGCTGTGTGCTGTGACTAAAATGGGCCCAAATTATTTTGATTTTTATAAAAAATATTGAACATATAGTAAGTTCAAGTTGGTGTCTTAAAAATGGGTTATAAAGAGGAATTTAAACTCTTCACTAACCTCAGTTTACAGTGAAATGTAGAGTTTAAAAAAGTAATGATAGTGATAAAGGGCTTTCTATGTTCCAAGCACTGTACTAAGTGCTTTACATGCATTGCCTTCCTCAGTATAGCATCTACCCCAGGTGCTGGGCCCCATTGTCACCCCCCAGTCTACAGAGGATGGAGCCAAGACTTAGAATGATTAAGTAATATGCCCAAGGTGTCACTGAGGTGCTAAGTGTTGGAGCAGGTATTCAAACTAAGGTAGTTGGGATCTAGAGACATGTTGATAATCACTATACTTTAAATATATATATATATATATAAAAAAATATAATAGCAGTAAAAATAAATCATAAAAGTAAAAAAAAGTAGATAACATCATGAAGAACTTTGGAGCATAAAATACATGTCATTTGTGCCCTTATAAACAATCATAATAAGCAGAATACTTAGGGCCATTGTATAGCACCACTATAAGAAAAGTAAAGGTAATCACAACAGGAATTCAAAGAAGCAGAACCATATGGGAGGAGACTTCTGGATTAAAAAAATATATATCTTTAGAAGCTTAACAGTAAGATCGTTCACATAAGTGCACATAAGAGCACAGACCTTGGAACCAGATAGCATGTGTTTGAAACCTGGCTCTGCAATTTACTAGTTCTGTGACTTTGGGCTAGTTACTTAACATCTTTGTTCTTGGATTTCCTCATTGGTTAAAGAGAGGTACTAATAGTATCCATTTCATAGACTTGTCATGAAGATCAGATCTTTGCTATATATAACATGCTGAGAATAGTGTCTGGAAAAGAATAAGCACAATTATAGGTTTTTGATACTGTCATCATCATCACCATCGTCGTCGTCTCATTATCATTTTCATTGTTGTCAATATCATATTTATATTATTACATAATAATCCATTGGTGAAAAAGTGTACTTTAAATAAAGAGTTGAGATTGTGAAAGACAAAGTGCAGCAGACAGTTAAGGAGATGATTTTATTCGGACTATAGTACAATATTAGGGAAATGTTCATTAGTGAGACATGTCTCATATGAAAGGGATCTGGGAGCTTTATGGAGATCATGGTGAAGTTCAACATGTCAGTTCTGTCTTTTGTTTAAGGCAAATGTTGCTCATTGATGAACAACTCTGAGTTGATTATAAATTTCCTGAGTGAGACAAAGCAGCTTGTAAGAAATAGTCTACGGAGGATTATTTTTGGTATTTTTTCTGTAAAACTAGTTTAACCATCTATTGGGTCACTTAAAGTTGAGAATCTTTATGGTGACAATGGTTTATTGTCCTGGAGATAAGGCAGCTTACAAGAGGAATGCCTAAAATGAAAAAGAGAAATACTAATATAAGATTATATTAAAGAGTCCAGTGTTGAACCTTGAGGTTAACCTGTCTAGTGGATTCCAAGAAGCTGTTAAAAGTTACAAAGCACTGCTAGTTGAGTTTTCAGAAAAATTGATGTTCTTTAGCTAGAAAATTGATGTTCTCAGTGTTGTTGGCTGCAGTCTCAGTGACCTTTTGAATGCATTACCCAAGTGTTTTGCCAGACTTCTTTATGTTCCAGACAGCAACTTGTCCAGGAAAGATTCTGGCCCATGCATGGTCTGTAACAGTGGTGAGTCCTTGAAGATTTATATCAAGTAGCTGGGCTTCAGCTTGCAGATCCTGAGGAGAAGGGCCAGCTCCAAGGCAATCGAGAGTCATGATAGTGAGCTGGGCAGTCATGTTTTACTTCTCTTGATACTGAGTCAGACAGTAGAGGGAAAGATTGCAAAAGTAATTTTGGAGGATTGTAGACAGATATTAGAGAAACTTGGTAAAATTAAAAATTTGTTGAGGATTGACAATTTGGACATGGAATTGGATCCAGTCCAATTTACCAGTAGGTATCAAAACTGATTGAAGTCAATTGAACCTCCACAAGGTAAGACAATTTGCGTATCTGTTAGTTACCTGTAATTTAGAAGGAAGTAAAATATATCTCAAAAGACAATGAATAGGACAAGAATTTGATAACCCAGAATGGTATACTATAGATGATGCATAGTTTACCATTGAAACACAAAATTTTTCTCTAAAGTAACCCCTCTTTTGATCAAAAGTCATCTCAAGGAAAGATTATTCTCGATCACAAAATAAGACTGGCCTCAGTAGATTTGGTTTGATTGTTTACATAGAGGAAGCAAGAACTGTAATTTACTATATTGGCCTCCTTAAATTTGCTTTACTGGGTGTTTTCATTAAAAAAAAAAAATCTCAGATTGGACTTTTAAAAGCCTCATAAGCCTAGAAGTCAAGCCAAAAACTGGTATAGTAGGCAGAATAATGCCCTCCCACCCCCCAGAAAAATATCTACATCTAATACCTGGAATCAAAGATTTGACCCCTACATGAGAGAAGAGGGAGTTACAATTTCAGATGGAATTAAGGCTACTAGTCAACTAACCATAAAATGCTGAGGTTACCTTGGATTATGGCTATCTTGGGTATTCCTGCTGCTGGCCCCAGCCCTCACCAGTGCAGCTCACCACTGCCACCAGGAGGCACCTGCAATGGGACCCCACAGCCAAGTGTGATACTGTATGCAAATAAATATATATGTATGTATGTATATAGTCTTGAGGGCATTATGCTAAATGAAATAAGTCAGACAGGGAAAGACAAATAGGTATGATCTCATTACATGTTGAATCAAACAAAGCCGGACTCCTAGAAACAGAGAGTAGAATGGTAGTTGCCAAGGACTAGGTGGTAGGGGAGATGAGACATTGGTCAAAGGGTACAAACTTCCTGTTATAACATGAGTTTGGGGGATCTAAGGTACGCATGGTGACTACAGTTAACAGTACTGTATTATGTACCTGAAATTTGCTGCGAGAGTACAGCTTTAATATCATACCATAACAACAACAGCAATAACTAAATGGTAATTGTGTGACGTGAAGGATTGTGTTAAGCAACCTTATTATGGTAAGCACTTTACAGTACAACTTTCAGTTATAAGAAAAATAAGTTCTGAGCACCTAATGTACAGGATAGTGACCATAGATAATAATACTGTATGGTATACTTCAAATTTGCCTAGAGTAGCTCTTAAGCTTTCTTAACTATACACACACACAAAAGGTAACTATGTGAGGTGATAGATATGTTAATGAACTTGATTGTGGTTATCACTTCACAGTGTATATGCATATCACATCATCACAGTTTGTCAGTTATACCTCAATAAACCTGGACAAATGAAAACAAAAACTCCCACAAGCTATGAATTAGAAGAAACTTGTCAAAACAATGGGAAAACTTAGAATACTAAAATACTGTTAGAATTCTAGGATAAAATCATACTTATAATAAAGTTTTCATACCCTTTTGGCTTTAAAACCTTGAATTGTTCTGGAGATTGGTTGAATAATAATGTGAACATACTTAACACTACTGAATTATACACTACAATGGTAATTTGGTAAATTTTATATTTTATGCGTATTTTACTACAATTAATTGGTTTTTTTTAATTTACTAAAGAAAGAAAGAAAAAAATTGACCCGCACTTGCTGACTTTGTGGATGGAGGAAGGTGGTCACCAGCCAAGGAATGAAGGAATGTGGACGGCTTCCAGAATCTCAAAAGGGTAAGGAAATGGATTTTCCTCTAGAACCTTCAGAAAGGAATGTAGTCCTCTTGATACCTCGATTTTAGCTTAGAAAACCCATTTTAGACTTTTGAACTACAGAACTGTAAGGTAATAAATCTACAACGTATTAAACCCCCAAATTCATAATAATTTGTTACAGTAGCAGTAAAAACTCACACTAACTGACCGTCACATGAAATACCTATAAATGTGGGTGAATGCCTCTCTTCTTATAGTCCCCGAAATATACTATATTTCCTGGGCTTGACAGGAAGTGACCTTCCTTAGTCACCTTTATGGCTGGAAATCCTGTAAGCCAGACACTTGGGCAGTTTTCCCAAGAGGGCTTTGTGATCATTGGCTCCATAAAGTCAGCCTTTGTTCCTTAACATTGTTTGGTCACATCTGATAAACTGAGCGTATCAAATATGATATCCTAGGCAAGGGCTTGGTCGCATGTTTCCAATTATGTTCTACTAACAAGAAAGACATATTCTTATTGAATCCATTCAAATAATCATATTTCCACAAAAATAAGAATGTTCAGTAAGATTTTTTGAATTCTGGAGGGTCAGGCAGGGAGCAAAGGATATCGTTTACAAATGTTTCATTTCAGTTTACAAAAGTGTAATTTACTAAATTGTTATGAATTATAGATAGCTTAAGAGAAAAGATAAAGATTCTTTAAATGTCCAAAAACTAGCATATAAAAACATCAAAAATGTTTCAAAATAATCCACAGTCATCCCTCATCAACTCAGTCTTATGTAATCAATCCTTTCTGTGATCTATCTTGGGTTAGCATCTCATGAACTCACCTGTTTCTTTCTTAGAGTTCTAGAAATTCTGACACAGTCCAATGGAATGGACCTAAACCTTTGTAACACTGCTATCGGGAGCCTATACCAAAAAAGTACCTTGCATAGTCCTTTTCCAGGGATCTCTGACACAGTCCTTTGTTAAAGATAAAGGATTCTGGCTTGTAGCTGATTGCAGGTGCTTTCAGGGCAACGTCAGAATAAAACAAAAACGACCTGTGAATGACAAAGGACTTGAAAAGGCTGTAGTTAACTTAATACCGATAATTTGCAAAACGGAAAGATCAGATGAGAATTCATAACAAGAATAATGCAGCTGAAAAAAGATTTTGGTTGCTTCTGTGGAATGCAAAACAAGACAAAAGGGGCTTCCCAGGTGGCGCAGTGGTTGAGAGTCCGCCTGCTGATGCAGGGGACACGGGTTCATGCCCTGGTCGGGGAGGATCCCACATGCCGCAGAGTGGCTGGGCCCGTGAGCCATGGCCGCTGAGCCTGCGCGTCCGGAGCCTGTGCTCCGCAACGGGAGAGGCCACACACAGCAGTGAGAGGCCCGCGCACCGCGGAAAAAAAAAAAAACCAAAAAAAACAAGACAAAAGTCAACTCCAAATTTTTTTGGACAAAATATTTATAAACATAATAATTATGCCTATTTTCATTAATAGTACATATTAAAATTAATAGTACGAATGAAAACACATATTTACAGAGTAAAAAAACTTCAGATATAACATATAAATAAATTGACATAGTGGACCATGAGTATACCAAGCATATCATTAGAATATACTAAGAATATATGAAGGCTATAAAGTAAAGAAATTCTTTAGGTCTAAAGAGGTCCTAAACATCTGTATATTAATAAAAACTCCACAGTTAAGTGATATAAATCTTCAATTGAAAACCAGTATTCTAGAAGAGGCTATTTTAAATTAAAGAAGTAAATTACAGCCAAGTTAATGTTTTAAAATTAATTGAATTTATGACTGAAAACACCGTGCCTAATATGGGGCAAAGCAGCTGCAAGGTGCTAATAAATAGGAACATGTCATGGACAGCAAGGACAGTGACTTCCCACACAGCATATATTTTCTCTAATAAATATATTGATAATACTTGATCAATGCAAATTTAACCCAAGGAAATCTATGTATATATTCAGATTTGACACCTCTTTCCGTGCAACTCATCAATAGTAAAACATATCAAATAACCCTAATTATTTCTGGCACACCTGTTTTTACAAAACGAAAGCACAATTCCTTTGTGATTTTCCAGGAGTCCTTTGGGAAATCACACAGGTAATTTTAAGTGGAAAAGGTCACTTATGATTCAATTTTTTAAAGTAATAGACTGTTTTTTAGAGCAGTTTCAGAGTTACAGAAAAATTGAGCAGAATGTATGGAGTTCTCATATATTCCCTTTCCCCACCTCTGTTTCTCCTATAATTAACATTTTCACTGGTGTGATGTTACAATTGATGAACCAATAGTGATACATTATTGTTGACTAACATCCATAGTTTACATTAAGTTTCACTCTTTGTGTTGTACAGTTCCACAGGTTTTGCCAAATGCATAATGTCATGTATCAACCATTATCGTGTCATACAGTATAGTTTCACAGCCCTACAAAATGCCTGTGCTTCACCCATTCATTCCTTTTCTCCACTACTCCCTGCCAGCCCCAACCTGTGGCAACCACTGATTTTTTTTTTTTTTAACTATCTCTATAGTTTTGCCTTTTCTAGAATGTCATATTGTTGGAATTATACAGTATGTAGTCATTTAGACGGGCTTCGTTCACTAAACAATGTGCATTCAAGTGTCCTCCATGTCTTTTTGTGGCTTGTCAGCAGCTCATTTCTTTTTATTTCTGAATAATAATATTCCATCAGATAAATGTGCCACAGTTACCGTTGCTGTTTTTAATCCATTTACTGAAGGGCATCTTGGTCTCTTCCAGTTTTTAATCAGTTATGCAAAACTGCTATAAACGTTCATGTGCGGGTTTTTTGTGTGAATTTGTTTTCAACTTCTTTGGGTAAATACCAAGGAATGGGATGTGGATCAAATGTTAAGAGTATGCTTAGTTTCGTAAAAATCTTGGAAACTGTTTCCAAGCAGCTGTACCATGTTGCATTCCCACCAGCAGTGATGAGCATTCCTGTTGCTCCACATCCTTACCAGCATTTGGTCTTGTCCATGTTTTGGATTTTAGGTATATAGTGAATATTATTTTATTTTAATTATTAATTCTCTTAGTGACATATAATGTTGAGCATATTTTTATATGCATATTTGCTATCCACATATCTTCTTTGTTGAGGTGTCTGTTGGGATCTTCTGTTCCATTTTACAGTGAGTTGCTTGATTTCTTAATGTTGAGCTTAAGGAGTTTTTTGTGTACTTAGGATACAAGTCTTTTATCAGATATATGTTATGTAAATGTTTTCTCCAGGGCTAAGGCTTGTTTTTTCATTCTTTGCACAGTACTTTCCTCAGAGAAGAAGTTTTTAACTTCAATTAAGTCCAACTTATCAATTTTTTCTTTTGTGGATTATGCTCTTGGTGTTTTAAAAACTCATTGCCAAAACGAAGGAATCTAGATTTTCTCCTATGTTATCTTCTAGAAGTTTTACAATTTTACATTTTTTTTTAGGTCTATGATCCATCTTGTGTTAATTTTTGTGGAAGTGTCAGGTCAGTGTCTAGACTTATTTTCTTGCAGCTAAACATCCAATTGTCTCAATTAAATGTCAGTTATTCCATTTGTTAAAAAGACTTTGTTTCTGCATTTGATAGTCTTTGCTTTTTTTTTTTTGAATCAAAGATCAGTTGAGTATATTTGTTTGGGTCTATTTCTGGTTCTCTATTCTGTTCCATTGATCTGTTTATTCTTTCACCAATTTTATGCTATTTTGATTGCTGTAGCTTTTTTTCTTGACTGATTTGTGTTTACATACTAAATGTCTTTTTTATTTCATAACTAAAAAAGGAAGAATGCCCAGAGAACTAAGAATAATATGTATGTGACAGAATAGATTTGTGTAAACTTGATTGGAACTTGTAAAGTGTGGAATGAGAACGAATTGTCCTCTAGAAATAACTGTAAAAGGATGGACTCTATAAAAATGGAGAAATTGACAAGAGAAAAAAGTCAGCCAAATCTATTTCATTCAAAATTAATTTCAGTGTCAGATAATTCTTGAATTTGCATAATGAATTTCCATAGAACCCTCATACATGAATCTCTTAGACACTCCGAAGTTCTAGGTTATCTGCTATGATCAGTATGAAGAGCCAAGCACTAAATGTCCAATATTAATTAATTGGTTAGGCAAATTACAAAATGTTTAATCCATGGAACATTAAGAAAATACATTATATTAACAAACTTTCCTCAGGTGGAAAAAATACTGTATAGTCTGTAACATAAAATTAGAATACAAAATTAACAGTGTGAATGCAAACAGAATATGAGTAAAAAGAAAGATATAAAAAAACACGAGTGCTATATTTGTGTAAGGGGATATGTAATGGACTCTTTTTCTTCAATTTTGTATAATTTTCATTTTCTGTAATAAATATCTTTTAAAACGTTTTATTGAGAAATAAATAAATATATACTTCACATACCATAATATTCACCTATTTAAAGCCTACAATTCAATGGTTTTTAGCATATTCACAGAGTTGTGCAACCATCATTACAATATAATCTTAGAATATTTTCATTACACCTCAAACAAATCCTGTACCCATTAGCGGTCAGTTGCTATCTCCTCTCTACCCCACAGACCTAGCCAAGCACTAATTGACTCTCTGTTTCTATAGATTTGCCTCTTCTGTACATTTCAAATAAACGGATTCATATAATATGTGGTATTTCTGTGACAGTTTTTTTCACTTAGAATAATGTTCTCAAGGTCATTCATGCAGTTTGTATATCAGTACTTCATTCCTTTTTATGGTCTGGTAATATTTCACATTTTATTTATCCATTCATCAGTTGATGGACATTGACTCTGCCATTACAAAAGTGCTTCTTCATATTTTCTTTAAAAAAGAGAAGAAAATTATCTTAAAAATTTGTATTTTGACAGGAAATCAAATGCTGTTTGCACACGTGTATACCTGTGTGTGTGGGTAAGGGTGGGGACCTTGAAGAGGTTCCCTGGGTTTGATATTAGCATAAGGGGAGCAGAAAAGTAATATATAGAACAGTGGTCATGTGGTTTATAGTTTATTCCAGGGTCTCTAGACCCTATCTATAGACACATCATTTCTGATAAAAATGATGAACATATACTTAAGTGATAAATTGCTTTCAGTAAAATTAACTCATCTATTTGATGTTTTAAAAATTTATTCATGAGAAAAATCAATATTTTTGGTGTTGTTTATGTGAAAAATATACATGGCCAAATATTAGATATGGGTATATTTTATAGTAAGCCTGTATAAAAAATTACCTAGACTCTAATTAAACTGGTAAACATTAAGAAAAAAACATGAAATCATAGACACTTCAGAATCATCAGAACCTAAATACCAAGGTACCATATAAATAACATGTTTTCTTTAAAATTCTAATATATGAAAATTAACTGAAATTTTCAGGAGGATCAGAGGAAATATTTTGAGAAATATCTCAAAAAATACCACAAAAGAGAAAAAGTTATAAAATTAGAGTATCCATCTGGGAAATCCTATAAAAGTAGTTATACAAAGAGCGAGCTGAAAAAATAGTTAAAAATTTATCAAATAAATAAGAAAATAAGTTTCCAGAATTAAAGGTCTCATAAAATGAAATGATTAGTATAGTTAATGAAAAAATCTTATAAATTTATATTCATCATTAAATTTCAGAAGAGATAAAGAGATTCTTAAAATCACTGAGGAAAAACATCAAAAAAAAAAAAAAGGGATTGGAATTACTTCCCTACAGTAATACTAGACACTGGTATTTAGTCTTCAAAATTTCTGGTCCCAAATTTCTAGTCTAGAATTCTATGCTTAGTAAAAATGAGTATGAGGGAGAAAATAATGATATTTCAGACATGAAGTATCTTTAAAATTCATCCAATATACCATTTCTTCAGGAGCTACTAGAAGATAAGTTCCGCAAAATGATGACTAAACCAAGAAATAGGATAATATTGAATTCAGAAAAGAGAAGATTAAAAAACACCTCAGAGGTAAAGGTCACACTCCAGATAAACAGCAAGAGAAATACCAGGATGACAGCTAAGCAGCACACCTAGGGAGGAACCAGCCAGATTGAAACATTGGAACAGGAGGAAAATTATGTATGTTTCTATTGGCAGTGAATGGAAAAGTGGAAAATCAAGCAAACCAAAAAAGTATTAATTGCTCCAATAAAATTGAAATTCGTACAGCCATTGATATTTATGAATTGAACATTTAATCCTCAGTGATGACAAGTTACAATATTATGTGCCCTGAGTACCAATCCTTGAAATTCCAATGCTTCTACTTTAGAAGGTAATGAAGAAGGGAAGTGTAAGTGTGAGTAGAGAATACCATCTGCTATATATACTATGATAGATCTAAATCCTTATCCCCCAGTTGTGGAAATGTTATATTCAAACCTCAAACATCAGGAAATGGCAGCAAATGCAGAGGCAAAAGAAGAAGAATCAGCTTAAAGAGTTGCAAATGATTATTTCCTGAGATTAATAAACTCAGAAAATGAAGGAGGAATGGGACATATAACTACTGTGGTTTTGCTTTTTTTTTTAAATAAAACTTCTTGAATTTGAGACTGACAGGGATTTATTTAAAATGGAATAAGTTTAAAAATAGCCATAGCAAAATATATAATTCATTTACTTCTATCACCTAAAAGAATGTGGTGAAAGGAGCAGAGAGGGAAGAAATGGCAAGTACTTCTCCCATCACTCACTCCTTTGTACTCCTTCAAGAAGAATCCCAGAGGAAGAAAAAGACAAAAACTAAGGGCAATTTGGTTATGGGACTCTCACTGTAATGGTTTCATTAAAGCATTCTTCCATTTTATTTTCCAAAATCAAGTGATCATGCAATGTTTATCAAGGAAAGACTGAAGAGCTCCTTTAAAGAGTAAACAAGGATGCCTTTCCTGATTGTCCACATTCTGTTTCCAGTGCAGCCAGCATCCTCTAATATAACCAACCCTATCTATCTGCTTCATATAAATATGCTCCATTAATATGTTTCTATTTAGTACTTTGCAAAAATCAATTTCTATATGAATAATAGGGGTATACACAGGAGTGTACGCAGCACGTATGTGGCTATTTCTATCATTGTTATACTTCTGGCAGTTGTCTGCTTGCAGTGAAAAGAACTACATTTTGCAGCATCTTTACTCCACAAATTTAAATGTTTTAGGTGATATTTTTTCCACAGAGACAGTTATAGGATGCAGAGAGAGGCACAAATTACCAGCGTGTCAATTATAATAATGCTTTTACATAATAAGTAGTAGGTCATAAGAACCACTAGTCTCCTTCTTGTTACTAAAAACATAGTGCCAATCAAATTCTATATATGTGGGTAGTGGCTTGTGAGGGAGGTAATAAAAGTGAGCAAACAAATTATTCCTATTAAAAGCATACCTTGAGCATACGAGACAATGCATATTAGGCCATGTTCCAAGCAAAGTGAGAACAGGAACCCAGCAGTGATAGTCTCTTTTCCCAGACTTTTTCAAAGATACCATAAATAGAGTCTGACATTAATGTTTACAGAGAAGAGATAGCTTGTAGGAGTATTTGGATACTAATTTGAAGAGTAATAACAGATAATGCTCAAATCCCTGTGAGTGGTCTGAAAAGAATATGCAAAGGGGCTCTTTAAGGTGACAGTTCATGCTTCTCTTATAAGAGAGGGCTTCTTAACCTGAGGCCCATGGACTCCCAAGGGTCTGTGGATAGGATTCAGGGTTCCAACACAAAAATCCATGCCTTATGAAAGGCAAAAGTGTATATCTATATCACTGTAGTATCAGAAGTACATGCAACTTTGTCACTAGTAGAGATGAGAGATTTTAGATATCACAAAGCACTTATTGCAGATATTTTGAGATACAGTTCATGCTCATTAACACTTCAAGGTTATTGTAGTTATTAAGTATACTATTAGAACTTATTATTTTAGGCACTAATAAACAATAATGTAAGTTTTTAATATTTTTAAAACTATATTTCAGCATGTTTGGTTTATATTTTAGTTCTATGCACTTTGTTCATTTAAAAACTTTATTCTGAAAAGGAGTCCAGGCTTTACAAGGCTACCAAAGTGATCCATGGATCAAAAAAAAAAAAAAAAATGGTTACAAATCTCTGGTTAAATTCAAAGGTAAAAATATTCTACTTTTGTTTCAGAATTGAGTGCTCAGATAAATCCAGGAAGTCAGATGTTATTTGGGAATAACTTGGAGGATTTTTTTTTTTGATAGAAGGGAGGAGAGCTGGATATTTTAGAAGTTTTCTAGAGCATATACAGGTCTAATGTAGGAACATGAACCATAAAACTTTAGATACTTTAAAATACTGTATTGTACCAAGTCAATGGGGAGGAAGAGAGAGATTCCCTGGGCAGACGGAGATAATGGATGGGGACTCCAAGTATCGATGGAGACATTCTGAAATGGCCAGAGTGTGATTTAGCAGTCCATTTTTACTTTTCACTGTGATTTTTCACTGTGATTGAATTGAACTTGTTTGTTCATCAGAAATTGCCTCTGGCATCTGATTTTTCCTCCATTTTCTTTTGATTTCTCTTTTTTCATCTAAATCATGTCATACTAATCCTCATTGCTATCGAGCATCAGAATATGACATTCCTGACAGAGCAAAGGACTTGGGTACTCAAGGTCTTCGTCAGCCATAGCTGCTCACACTACTGACAGTCAATAAGAAATCAGTGCTTTCTATTTTTGTTTTAGTAATTTGTTTTTTTATTACAACTTTTATTTTTAACAGTTCAAGAGTTGAAAGTTAAAAATACCAGATATAGGTTGGAAAGCATTCTTTTTTTCCATTCTTAATTTGGTACCCAGTTGAACGTATTCAAAGATGCTGTTTTCAAACCATACGTAATTGTTGGGAAAAACAATCTAGAAGATATCTCTAGAACTATCAGTTGAAACTATTCTTTAGAAATCCTTTATGAGTGTATCTGGATGCTCTGACCCCCTCGAAACATTTGTGACATTTGTAAGCTTGATCTTTCTTCACATTGTAAATTGTAAACTAATAACAACAGGGACCAGATATCATGTCTTTTATGTAAACCCTTGCATAGACTATATACAGCCAAATACACTGTCATTTGTCAACAAATATTAAAGAGATGGTACCACCTTATAGAGATTTGTTTTTTCCAAGTATTTATATTTGTGCTACTTAGCATGAAGATTCTGCAGCAGAGATCTTATTTTGCATCTTGTTTAGGGTCATGATGCATATAGCTACTATATTTGAAAAAGATGATTTTCAAACCATCATTATAAAATCAAGTGATGATTTTATAATAATGTGCCTTTAAAACTATTTATTTTAAGAATCATTTTCAGGATAAAATTCTCTGGCTTTAATAATTTCTCCGAATGTAAATCTTTTTTTCTTGTTATTCTTACCACACTTTCGCTGAAAAACAAAACAAAACAAAAAACTCTGCTTCATTTTTCTACAGTTATTACATTATCCTCCCCCTGTTCTCCTTGCTTCAGGTCTCATATATTAAATTTCTTCCAGTGGTTTCTCAATAGTACTTAGGTGACTTCCAATCCATTTGTTTATCTTGCACTAACACTTCATTTTTATCAATTTGATTATAAGTATTGGAATCCATTTGTACAGTCCACAATTTCTTACCATAGAGAATAATAGCAAACCAATGATAAAGTCCTTTGAAAATCACATTCTCACCTGATGGTGGTGATAATATTTTAACAACTTTGAATTAGACTTGAAAAATGGCACATTGTTTTTCCTTTAGTACATCTTTCCTCTTTTTTTTCTAATGGGAAATTTTTATCATATAGTTTGGATGCTTTATATGATGATTCAATACACTAACATCAATATAATATGCTTATTTAGAGCATGAAATTTGGACCTAGACTGCCAGGGATTAAATGCTTCCTGGCTGTGTAACCTTGGGCAAGATACTTAACCTCCTTTGCTTCCTCATCTCTAAAATGGGCACATTCTATTATTGGTCAAATCAAGTGAGGAATGCACCCCACATTGAAGATGTTGGAGAAATAGACTTCACCTTTTGATAAGAAGAGTAATGATACCATATTGCAGAGGAATCTTGATATAGGGACTCTAATTCATTGGAGGACATTACCATGATGATAAACCACTTGTTGACTAATTAAACGTACAATTTATCTTCCTATAGGATAACTGATCTGGGTTAAAGGTGGGAATATCCTTAGCCTACATTATTCCATCTTTCTGCTCACCAGGTTAAATTTGGACTCTCTGAAGGGCGAAATGAATGTTTTCCTGTCAACAAATTCTTCCCAAAGCTCTTTGTTTAGTTTGAGAAAACCTTAGACTTTCTGGAAAAAAAAAGTTCTGTTTGTCCATCAATGATTTAGGACAATTTTTTAATAGTGTCTTTGTTGAAATACAGTTGACCCTTGAAGTACACAGGTTTGAACTGATCAGGTCCACTTATAAGTTGATTTGTTTTTCAATAAATACATATTACAGTACTACACAGTCTTCGGTTGGTTGAATCTGTGATGCAAAACTGAAGATACGAAGGGTTAAGTGTAAAATTATACATGAAGTTTCTGAGTGCTCGGGGGTCAGCACCTATATCCTACTTGTTCAAAGTCAGTTGTAGACTGTCAGTTTAAAATTTACCTGTTCCTGAACCCAACCTGACAACCTTTGACAGGTGAGAACAAAGCATCTTTTCTTCTCTTCCCCCACCCCAGCTTTATTAAGATATAATTGACATATAAGGTTGTGTAAATTTAAGGGGTAAAATGTGATGACTTGATACACATACATTTTGCAAAATGATTGCCACAATAAGTTTAGTTACACCTTCACCTTCCGTGATTACACTTTTGTTTCTTTCTTGTGGTGAGAACATTTAAGATTTACTCTCCAAGCAACTTTCAAGTATACAGTACAGTATTGTTAACTATGGTCATCATGCTGTACCTTAGATCTCCGGAACTCGTAACTAAAAGTTTGTACCCTTTGACCAACAGCTCCGCATCTCCCCGACCCCACCAGTCCCTGGAAACTACCAATCTATTCTTTGTTTCTGAGTTCAACTTTGTTTAGATTCCACATATAAGTGAGATCATTCAGTATGTGTCTTTCTCTATCTGACTTATTTCACTCAGCATGATGCCCTCGAGGTCCATCATGTTATCACAAATGAAGAAGGAAAGGATTCCTTCTTTTTATGGATGAGTAATATTCCACTTCATATATATACATATATATGTATATATATTTCCTTCATTCTTTCATGGATGGACACTTAGGTTATTTCCGTATCTTGGCTATTGTGAATACTGCTGCAGTGAACATCGGGGGTGCAGATACCTCTTCAGGATTTCATTTACTTTCATTAGTATCTGTGCGTTTGAGGAAACAGTCCCTTCTTGTAGCCTTTCTCAGCAGTTGGGAGGGACTGCTGACTTGCTTCTCTGCCCTGGCAGGCTGTAGTATGTGCTTTTTAGTTGCCTAGAATCTCTGGCCAGGCTTCCTGTTTCAGTGGGCTGGTGACTTGCTTCCCTGCCCAGGAAGGGTCCTAGAATGGGCTCTGAGACTGGGATGGTCTACCTGCTTGTGAGTAAAACTCAGAAGAACTGCTGACCGAGCTTACTGGCCAGATGGGGCCACTAGCTTGGCTCTGCAGATAAAGAGAGCCACTGGTTCTCTGCCTGGGTACTATTGCCAGCAGGAATGCAGTCTGCCAAGATCTGCATGCTTGTTGCTGTGATCCCTGTCACCCTTCTATGTCTCTAGCTGATTCCCCCAATGATTCCCAGGAGGCAATACCTAGTAGGTTCCCTAAAAGCATCCTGTAATGCTGGAGAAGCTGGATGTCCACCTTGGGCTTTCATTATTCCACTGGAGAAATGGTAGGTCCTTGGTGTAGTGTTGGACCAGCCTTGGGGAGGTGGTTTTTCACAACTCTTTGTCATCCAAGAGGTTGCTTTAACCCTATTCCCAAGTGGGATCTTCACAAAAGTGTCTTGTCTATGGATAAGTGCCAGTTGTTCTTTCTGTGAGGGGAATTGAAGTCGGGAACCATCTATTTCTCCATTTTGCTGTGTCACTCTGCCTTTATTTCTAATACAAACTTTGGGTGATTCTTAGGCCTAGTAATGTTAGAGAACCATTGGTGTATTAGACATCGGGATACCACATTGTATGAAAAAAATGTGTATGTTCTTCTATAACACTCAGAAGCCTCTGTCTTTTTCTATAACGTGACAGAAGATGTAATAGTCCTGGTTAATTTTATTTCACCCTCATTTATAACATTGTGATAATAAGCTAATAAGTCTACTGTATTCTAACTCGGAAGGCCAGGTATATAGACTCTCCTCCCTAGGTTTAGAGAGAATTCTCTGATATGGTGACAAGAGTAGCTTCTGTGGCTGAGAATAAAGTTTCTAATCAGCAGGGGCAGGGAAATACTCTTGGAATACAATATATTAAGAAGGATGCCCGTAACTAAAGTCAGGGGACTTGATATGGAGATGAAGTCTTGCATACATTTAGGTATAAGTTAAAAGTCACCAGGATTTAGGCATGTCGTTAACTTTCATTTTATTCGCAGTCTATAGATGCCAAAGTCTTGCCAGGAAAATATTTCAGGCAAGGAGTTTAAATGCGTGCTATCAATACCCTTGGAAGGGTGGGGGAAACAAATGTCAGAGAAGGCTCATGGAAATCTCAGGAAATTTTTAAGTTGCAGAAATTATAGAAAAACAGCACTGCTAATTTCAGCAACCTGCAGTATCTAATTAATTGATTCATAGGGAAATATCTGGAAGACACAACATAACCTTGCTTTCAGCCCAAATCAGTGTGCTTGCCTACTACTGTTAGGACTAAAATGAATTCTATTTCTCATCTACCTCTAAAATCTTGTGAAAGCGACTTTCTTGGGCAGAATCTAAGCTGGAACTCAGCTAGGGATTTGGTCTAAAAAATGTAGTTTTCTATGCTTCTTTCTTCAGAGATACAGGAGACAAGTTAGAGAGACAGATATACTGCTGAATACAAGCAGACATTATCCATATTGCCTAAGCCATAATCATATGTGATGTTCTTCCCTTTTCTGAGATTAAGAGAGACTGGGAGCTTGTTAGAATGCGATTCCTACTATTTCCCCAATAGAATCAAGCATATATACTGTTCAGAAGCACAAAAAATATCCTCGTTCATACTAGATTTTAAGAATCACTGCCCTAGAAGAAGAATCAAGTTATTTTATATTTCAATAAAATATATGTCTCAAGTTTTGAATGAAAACCTAATGTGTAATGGATTCTGGAAGCAAAAGCCTAGTTGTGTCTATACCAACCCATGCACATCAGTATACACTTGCGTATTTAATATTATTTATCAAATTTAACACAATTACTACAACTGATTTGGACACTATTATAGAGCTTAAAAATAGATTAAAAATGTGAAAGGCAAAGGTTTTGGCATAAACTGCAAAATGATAATTTTATAAGAATAATTTTCTAGATTATTCTTAAGAGTCGTGATTCTCTTCATGTTTAGGGAGCAATTAAGGATCTCCCCACAGTAATTTTAATGATTCTAAACGTGAATAGCTATGAAATTTTAAGGAAACCTACCTTTTATTGCTAAGGTAGGTTAAATTATATTTTAACTATTTATCTTACAATGTAAATTATAGTCATCATATAATTATCTTCATAAAATATATGTCTCAGTGGAAATAATGTCTAAAATGTGGAGGCAGTGCTCATTATTCTCAAAAGCCCCATTCTCATCTAAAATTTGTGAATCTCTAATATTTTCACTTGATTTAGGAAAAAGAACCAGATGACATTCAGTTAATTTTCCTAATGTTCAAGTTACTTCAGACCAAGTTAGATCTGACCTAAAAGAACTAGGTCTCCAAGGAGACTTAACTTTATTCTCTTTATAAATCTATAATTTCTGGGGGTTGCCTCCCTTACTCTCAGAGGCTTCTCATGAGTTTATAGTAACTGGTGGAAAAGTTAACAAAAACGTCTTAAGTTCATTTCTTTTCAGTCTAAAACTTTCAGCACAGGCTGAACATTTTATGAAGTTACTGTTCTCCTTTTCTTTGTTTTTAACGTCTTTATTTGGGTATAATTGCTCTACAATGGTGCGTTAGTTGCTGCTGTATAACAAAGTGAATCAGCTAGACATATGCATATATCCCCATATCTCCTCCCTCTTGCATCTCCCTCCCTCCCACCTTCCCTATCCCACCCCTCTAGGCGGTCACAAAGCACTGAGCTGATCTCCCTGTACTATGTGGCTGCTTCCCACTAGCTATCGGTTTTACATTTGGTAGTGTATATATGTCCATGCCACTCTCTCACTTCGTCCCAGCTTACACTTCCCCCTCCCTGTGTCCTCAAGTCCATTCTCTGCACCTGTGTCCTTTATTCCTGTCCTGGCCCTAGGTTCTTTAGAACCTTTTTTTTTCTTTTTTTTTTTTAGATTCCATATATATGTGTTAGCATTACAGTATTCGTTTTTCTCTTTCTGTCTTACTTCCCTCTGTATGACAGACTCTAAGTCCATCCACCTCACTACCAATAACTCAATTTCATTTCTTTTTATGGCTGAGTAATATTCCATTGTATATATATGCCACATCTTTATCCATTCATCTGTTGATGGACACTTAGGTTGCTTCCATGTCCTGGCTATTGTAAATAGATCTGCAGTGAACATTGTGGTACATGACTCTTTTTGAATTATGGTTTTCTCAGAGTATATGCCCAGTAGTGGGATTGCTAGGTCGTATGGTAGTTCTATGTTTAGTTTTTTAAGGAACCTCCATAATGTTCTCCATAGTAACTGTATTAATTTACATTCCTACCAACAGTGCAAGAGGGTTCCCTTTTCTCCACACCCTCTCCAGCATTTACTGTTTGTAGATTTTTTGATGATGGCCATTCTGACTGGTGTGAGGTGATACCTCATTGTGGTTTTGATTTGCATTTCTCTAATGATTAGTGACGTTGAGCATCCTTTCATGTGTTTGTGGTGATCTGTATATCTTCTGAGGAGAAATGTCTGTTTAGGTCTTCTGCCCATTTTTGTATTGGGTTGTTTGTTTTTTTGATATTGAGCTGCATGAGCTGCTTGTAATTTTGGAGATTAATCCTTTGTCAGTTGCTTCATTTGCAAATATTTTCTTCCATTCTGAGGGTTGTCTTTTCGTCTTGTTTGTGGTTTCCTTTGCTGTTCAAAAGCTTTTAAAATAAATAAATAAATAAAAGCTTTTACGTTTCATTAGGTCCCATTTGTTCATTTTTGTTTTTGTTTCCATTTCTCTAGGAGGTAGGTCAAAAAGGATCTTGCTGTGATTAATGTCATAGAGTGTTCTGCCTATGTTTTCCTCTAAGAGTTTGATAGTGTCTGGCCTTACATTTAGGTCTTTAATCCATTTTGAGTTTATTTTTGTTTATGGTGTTAGGGAGTGTTGTAATATCATTCTTTTACATGTCGCTGTCCAGTTTTCCCAGCACCACTTATTGAAGAGCCTGTCTTTTCTCCATTGTATATTCTTTCCTCCTTTATCAAAATAAGGTGACCGTATGTGCGTGGGTTTATCTTTGGGCTTTCTGTCCTGTTCCATTGATCTATATTTCTGTTCTTGTGCCAGTACCATACTGTCTTGATTACTGTAGCTTTGTAGTGTAGTCTGAAGTCCGAGAGCCTGATTGCTCCAGCTCCATTTTTCTTTCTCAAGATTGCTTTGGCTATTCGGGGTCTTTTGTGTTTCCATACAAATTGTGAAATTTTTTGTACTAGTTCTGTGAAAAATGCCATTGGTAGTTTGATAGGGATTGCATGGAATCTGTAGATTGCTTTGGGTAGTATAGTCATTTTCACAATGTTGATTCTTCCAATCCAAGAACATGGTATATCTCTCCATCTATTTGTATCATCTTTAATTTCTTTCATCAGTGTCTTATAGTTTTCTGCATACAGGTCTTTTGTCTCCCTAGGTAGGTTTATTTCTAGGTATTTTATTCTTTTTGTTGCGATGGTAAATGGGAGTGTTTCCTTAATTTCTCTTTCAGATTTTTCATCATTAGTGTATAGGAACAAGAGACTTCAGTGCATTAATTTTGTATCCTGCTACTTTACCACTGTTCTCCTTTTAATCCCTTTCCATACCTCATGAACACCATTTACTTGATCATTTCTTATTCTGCCTGCACTAGCCTGTAATCAGGATTCTTCCTTGTTCTGTTCAGTATTCCAGCCTCCCTTGGGTCAGTGCCACCTTAGCTGATATAAACTTGGTCTTCCACAGTTTTCTATACCTGCAAGCAGCAGGAAAACCTTTTTCTCTTTAGGGTAGAGCATAAGATTGATAACCTGACAAAGCAATTACAGTAAACCTCTATTACAAGGCACTTCACTATTTCACAGATTCGATTATACCTTGGGTCAAACTATGACCATTGTGTACATTGTGCATTTCTCTTTATATAATATATAAGGAGCCTACAAAGTGGGTGTTATCTTATCCTCTGACATCAGCATTATTACAGTGGTCTCTTTTAATGCACTGATTCATGTTGCTAGATAGAAAAAAAAATTACTTTCTACGCAATTTTCAAGGACTAGCAGATAAACAATGTCAGAAAATAATATCAGGCATCATTTTGTCTTGTAATATAAGCTTATCCCATTACATATTGTCCCAGTTATAAAATATAGTTGGTGATTTATAGTCATAGGCCAAATATTTTAGAAATGATTTTATGTGAAAGATGTTCTAAGAAGATAATGCTATTTGACTTAAGTAAAAATATTTATTCATATGACTGATGATAGCAGATGTCCCTGATGCCTGCATGTTACATCTCTCCATTCCACAGTTCTGTGCACTTAGACTCATCTTGTGGTAAGGCTCCCATTACATGCACTGATCTCTTGTCTTCAGGACTGATGCGTTAGGCATAGTGCCTGGCCCATACTGCTTTTAGGAGCCCACAATAATGTTTTAAATTTCTTTTATAATTAGAAGAAACAAACTTTAAGTCTATAAAAATGTTTTAATATATAATAGTAATATATTTTTCTTTATACAAATGCAGTCATAAAATGAGAATTTAATTTCTTTTTATGGTGAAAGGGGCCAATCACAGTCATAATGTGGCCTTGCATGTCTTCCCACTTTCTCCATGGTTGTCTGCTTGGCCATATATAAGTATAGCTAGGATGTATAGGGGAGTTAACATTCCCTAGGGCAACAAGGTGAGAGTAGCAGCCAGGTAAACAATTTTGAGAGGAATTTTTGTGTTTCCAGAAAGAATGAAGTCCCTGTTGCCCCTCTATCACATCTTCATATACTCTATAAAGCACACTTATATACAGTTTTCTTCTTCTTTTCCTTGATGTGTAGAGTCAATTTCTCACTTTATACGTATAGAGAACACAAACTAAGACTCTTGATTCTGTACTTCACCACCAATTTCAGTCTTTTAAAATATAAAAATGTTCTTTAGATTTCTTGTTCCCAATTATATTTACTCATATACTAACAGATTTATTGAGATTTAATTCACATACCATAGACTTCACCATGGTAAAGTATACCATGCAGTGGTCTTCAGTATATTCACAGACTTGTACAACCATCACCATTACCTAATTTTTGAACTTTTTCATCACCCCCAAAAGAAACCTCATACCAATTTGTAGTATTTCCTTTTCCTTCTTTCCCCCAGCTCCTGGAAACCACTACTGTACTTTCTGTCTACATAGATTTGCCTATTCTGGACATTTCCTATAAATGGCATTATATAATCTACAATCTTTTGTGATTGGTTTCTTCATTTAGCATAGTGTTTTTAGGGTTTGTTCATGTTGTAGCATGGATAAGTACTTTATTCATTTTTATGCTTAAAGAATGTTCCATTGTATGAGTACACTACTTTTGTTCATTCATCCGTTGATAGACATTTGTATGATTTATGCTTTTTTGGCCATCAGGGATAATGATGCTATGGACATTTGTATGCAAGCTTTTGTGTAAATATATATTTCAAGTCTCTTGGGCTTTTACCTAGGATTGAAATGCTGTGTAAAATGGCGACTCTGTGTTTAACTTTTTGAGAAACTCCCAAATTGTTTTCAAAAGTGCTTCACATTTTCACATCCCCACTAGCAATTTTTGAGTGTTCTAATTCACCACATCCTCGCCAATACTTATTCCTGTCTTTTTTATTTTAGCCATTCTCGTACATGTAAAGTGGCATCATATTGTAGTTTTGATTAGCATTTTCCTAATGACTACTTATGTTGAGCATCTTTCCATGTGCTTTTGGCCATTTGTATATTTTCTTTGGAGAAATGTCTATGCAAATATTTTGCACGTTTTTAATTGGGTTGCCCTTTATATATTGTGCATACAATGTTATTATCAGATAAATTATTGCAAATATTTTCTCCCATGTGAGTATCATTTCATTTTCTTGATCATTTTCTTTGAGTCACGAATGTTTTCCATTTTAATAAAGTTTAACTATTTTTTCTTTAATACTGTGTTTTTAATGTAATGCTAAGAAACCATTGCCTAACCCAAGGTCACAAAGATTCACTCCTATATTTATTTTTTATTTTTATATTTTTAGCTTTTAAATTTATGTCTGTGATCCATTTTGAATTAGTTTTTGTACATGGTGTGAAGTACAGGTCCAATTTCATTCATTCTTTTGCATGTGAATATCTAGGTGACCCAGCACCTTTCATTGAAACAGCTATTATTTTCCCATTAAATTTTCTCGATAACTTGTGAAAAACCAATTGACCATACTGTAAGAATTTATTTCTGTATTCTCAATTCTATTCTATTGATCTATATGTCTTTCTTTGTGTCAGTATCTCATGTCTTGATTAATGTAGGTTTCTAGTAATTTTTGGAAACAGGAAGTGTGAATCCTCCAACTTTGTTCTTTTCTCCAAGATTGTTTTGGTTATTCTGTGTCACTTATATTTTCATATGAATTTTAGGAGCAGCTTCTCAGTATCTACTAGAAAGACACCTGGAATATATGATAAAAGTTGTGTTGAATCTGCAGGTCAATTTGGGGAGTATTTCCTCAGTGTACAAGTTTTCAATCCATGAATATAAAATGTTTTCCACATACTTAGGACATCTTTAATTTCTTTCAACCATGTTTTATAGTTTTAAGTTTACAAGTCTTGTACTTTTGTTGAATATATTCATATTTTATTTTTGTTGGTGCTATTATAAATGGAATTGTTTCTTTAATTTCATTTTCAGATTGTTCATTGCTAGTGTTTAGAAATGTAATTGACTTTTGTTCTTTGATTTTGTACCCAGTAACTTTGCTGAACTCATTTATTCACTCTATAGTTTTTCTTAATGGATTCATTATGACTTTTCTATAGACAAAACTATGTTAACTACAACTAGAGGTGGTTTTACTTATAATTTTCCAATATTGGTGCTTTCGTGTTCTTTTTCTTACCTAAATGCCCAGGCTAGGACCGTCATTCCAATGTTGAAATGACGTGGAGTGAGTGTATATCCTTGTCTTATTCCTGATCTTAGGTAAAGCTTTCACAATTAAGTATGATATTAACTGGAGATTTTTCATAGATATGCTTTATTGTTTGAGAAAGTTCCCTTTTGCTACTACTTTGTTTTGTTTTGTTTTTTTTTTTTAATAATGAAAGGGTATTGGTTTTTTTCAAATGCTTTTTCTACATCTGTTAAAGTGATCACATGGTTTTGATCTTCTAAGTCATACGTTGTTATATTAAGCATGTAGTTTTTTTGTATTTTGAACCAACCTTGTGTTACTGAGATAAATCCAGCCTTGACATAGTGTACAGTTTTTTAAAATTTATTGCTGGACTTGATTTGTTAGTATTTGGTTGAGAAGTTTTGAATCTATATTAATAAAGGATATTAGTCTGATTATTTTTCTCTTGTGTTGTCTTTGCCTGGTTTTGGTAGTAGGGTGTTGCTGACCTCATTGAATGATTTGGGAAATATTCACTCCTCTATATTTTAGAAGGGTTTCTGAAGATTTGGTTTTATTTCTTCCTTGAATATTTTTGTTAGAATAAGCCAGCAAAGTGATCTGGGTGTGGGATTCCCTGTGTTTTTTTGATTAATAATTAACTCTATTTGTATAAATCTTTTCAGATTTTAAATTTTATTTTTTGAGTTAATTTCAGTAGTTTGTTTCTTCCTGGGAATTTGTCAGTTTCATCCAATTATTGCATTTTTTTGGCATAGAAATATATTATCTAGTGTTATTATCTTATATCCTTTTTTTTATCCTGTAAAGAAGATAGTGATATCCCTTTTTCCTTTCTGAATTTAGTAATTTGAGTCTTGTCTCTTCTTTCCTGGTTACTCTAGCTAAAGTTTTGCTAATTTTGTTTAAACCTTTCCAGAGAAACAACTTTTGTTGATTTTCTCTATTTGTTTTTCTATTTCTGTGTCCTTTTCTTCTGCTCTATTCTTTATTATTTATTTCCTTCTGCTTGCTTTTGTTTTTAATTGATCTTTTTGTTTCTTCAGATGAAAAGTTGGGGTGTTCATTTGAGATCCTTCTTTTTTAATACAGGTGATAACAGCTGTAAATTTCTCTCTATACACTGCTTTAACTGAATCTCCTGAGTTTTGGTATTTTGTGCTTTTTATTCATCACAAAGTATTTTAAAATTTTTCTTGTAATTTGTTTTTTGAGCCATTAGTTTTCTAAGAGCATATTGTTTGTTTTCCACATATTTGTTTAATCCCCAAATTTCTTTCCTTTATTGATATCTCATTTAATTCCATTGTGGTTGGAGATTATGCTTTGTATCATTTAAATCATTTAGAATTCATTGAGGTTTATTTTAAGACCTATCAAATGGTCTATCCTGGTGAATATTCCACATACACTTAAGAATAATACTCTGATATATGCTCTATTGTTGGATTGATTGTTTTATAGATGTCTAAGTCTACTTTATTTTTTAAATGTTGCTTAATTCTTCTATTTCTGTGTTTTTCTTCTGCTTAGTATTTCTATCCACTATCTAAAGTGGAATACTGAAGTCTCTAGTGATTGTTGTTGAGTTGTTTTCCCCTTCAATTATGTCAACTTTTGCTTCATGTATTTTAGGGCATTAAGTACATATATGATTATAATTATTATATCTTTTTGTGGGTTGACCTTTTATATTCTAAAATATCCTACTTTGTATCTAGTTATTTTTGTCTTTAAGTCTATTATGGCTGATAATATTATAGCAACTGCAGTTCTTTGTATGGTATATTTTTTTCCTTCCTTTTACTTTCAACCTATTTATGGCTTTGAATCTAAAGTTCATAACTTGCAGACAGCAATTAGTTCATGTTTTTTTTTTTAATTTACTTATTTATTTTTTTATTTTTGGCTGTGTTGGGTCTTCATTGCTGCATGCGGGCCTTCTCTAGTTGCGGCAAGTGGGGGCTACTCTTTCTTGTGGTGTGCAGGCTTCTCATTGCAGTGGCTTCTCTTGTTGTGGAGCACGGGCTCTAGGCCTGCGGGCTTCAGTAGTTGTGACATGCAGCTCAGTAGTTGTGGCTTGCAGGCTCTAGAGTGCAGGCTCAGTAGTTGTGGTGCATGGGCTTAGTTGCTCCATGGCATGTGGGATCTTCCTGGATCAGGGCTCGAACCTGTGTCCCCTGCATTGGCAGACAGATTCTTAACCACTGCACCACTAGGGAAGCCCCAGTTCATGTTTTTTAATCCCTTCTGCCAGTCAGAATTTTTTTGAGTGTTAAATCCACTTAGATTTAATGCAATTACTGATTAGGTGAAACTTAAGTCTGACATTTTTGCTACTTTTTTCTATATATCTTAAGTCTTTTTTGTACAGTTATTCCTTTTTTTTTTAACTACTTCTTTTTTGCTAAATAGATATTTTCTAGGGTATTTAACTCTCTTTTGTTTCCCTATCATATTTTTTAGTTATTTTCTTGGTAGATCTCCTAGGGATTACAATTAACATCCTAAGTAAAGCAATCTAGTTTATATTAAGGCAAACTGAATATATATAATGTATAAAAACTTTGCCCCAATATAGCTCCATTCTCCACTTCTTTGTCCTATTTTCATATAAATAAACACTTTTATATAAGTTCATCCACATAGTTTTATAATTTTTTCTTTGTACAGAAGTGAAGGATTACAAAGAAAAATACATTCACAATGTCTTTTATATTTACCTATGCAGTTACTTTTACCAGTGCTCTTATTTTTTCCCATTGATTTGAGTTATTGTATAGTGTCTTTTCCTGAAGGACTCATTTAATATTTCTTATGAGGGAAGTCTTCTAGTGATGAAATCTCTCATTTTTTGTTTATTAGGGTATGTGTTAACTTCTCCTTCAATTTTGAAAGATAGTTTTGCTGAACGCAGGATTCTTAGTTAACATTCATTTTCTTTCAGCACTTTGAATATGTCATCCCACTGCCATCTGGCATCCATTATCCTATGAAGAGTCAGCTGTTAATTTTATTGAGAATTCCTCATATGTGATGAGTTGCTTTTCTCTTCCTGCTTTCATCATCCTTTTTGTCTTTGGCTTTTATCAGTTGCACTATGATGTGTCTAGAAGTGGATCTCTCTAGTTCATCCTTCTTGGAGTTAACTGAGCTTCTTGGATGGGCAGATAAATGTTTTGCATCAAATTTGGAGAGTTTTCTTTTTAAAAAAAATTTTTACTGTTATTTATTCAAATATTCTTTCTTCTCCATTCTCCTCTCTTGAGATTCCAATTATGCATATGTTAGTAAGCTTGATGGTATGTCACAGTATTCTGAGACTATATTTATTTTTCTTTATTCTTTTTTTCTTTCTGTTTCTCAGATTGGATAACCTTAATTGACCTATCTTCAAGTTCACTATTTCTTTCTTTTTCTATCCATTCCAGTCTGCTGTTTATCCCATCTAGTAAGTATTTTATTTCATTTCAGTTATTATACTTTTCAACTATAGACTGATTTCTGCTTTCTTTTTTAATAGTTTCTATCTTGATTAATATCTGTTTGTTGAGACATTATTCCCACAGTCTTCTTAATTCTTGAGACATGGTTTCCTTTAGCTCTTTGAACATAGTTATATCAGCTCTGAATATTAAGTCCAATGTCTGAACCTTCTCAGGGGTAATTTCTATTGACTGGCCTTTTTCTTGTGCATGGGTCATGCTTTTTTGTTTTTTGTGTGTCTCAAAATGTTTTATTGAAACTTATATATTTTAAGTAGTATAATGTAGGATCTGGTGACTCAGATCCTCCCCTCCCCTAAAGTTTGTGTTATTGCTGATTGTTGAGTTATTTTTGTTGTTCTTATTGCTATTTGTTTGTTTGATGTCTTTCCTGGACTAATTCTGTAAGGTCTATATTCTTTGACTTGTGTGGCCACTGAAGGCTCTGCTTCGTTAGTGTCAATTTCAGCTAATGATTTGAAAGAGATTTTCTTAAATGCTTTGAGCCATTAAGTCTCCCAATCTTAGCAGAAGAGCCCTATATTTGTTTTGGTGTTTCCTTTCATTGCTCATGCAAGCAGTTTACAACTCTGCCTTAGCTTTCACTCACTTCCTCCTTGTCAGAGCTTCAAGGTCAGACAGAGCTGAGGATTAGGTCTTCTTCCCTTTTTCTTTGGCATGAACACATGCTTTCACATGGGCATTATCTTCTTGATTTCTAGGAATAAGTTAAAGCTTTAAAAGTCCCCTATTAATCTCATTCTCCATTTTTAACTTTTAAGTTTTTGGTCATCCTCTTCCTATTGTCACCTCAGGCAGGTGAGATTTTTAAACAATTGCCACTGATTATTTTGGATAAATACCCATGGTATAGACTGTTTGCCATGAACAAGCTCTGATTCTGAGATTTACGCTTTTGGGGAACTGTACAGTCAGGTAGATAGTGACAATAATCTGGGATGGAACTTGAAGGAGATTTCTTTTATTTTTCTAAATAATTATTTCTATACAGTTCAAAATCATCTCAAACTTACAAAAAAGTTGCAAGTACAGATAACTATTTTTTCCTCTGAACCATTTGAAAGTAAATTGACATAATGCTCCATGATTCCCAGACATTTTAGTGTGTCTTCAGTACAAGTAAAGAGATTCTCCTAGTTATCCACAATACAACCACTGAAATCAGAAAATTAACATTGATCTCCTATTCCCACCTAATCTTCAGATCCCATTCAATGAAGTTGTGCAAACTGTCCCAAGAGTGTTTTTTTTTGTTTTGTTTGTTTTTTAAGTAACAAAAGCATCTAATCCAGAATCAGGTATTACATTAAGTTGTTGTGTCTCCTCAAGTCTGGAATTAAATTTAATTTTAATGTAACAAAGGACAAAGAAAAATCACGACTTTGGAGGTCACTGGCTCTCCAAGGGTTGGGTGGAGAGGCCAATAGTGAGAGGGCTGCTGCCTTGGACATCCGGCCACAAAAAGCCACAGGGGCTGCCTCTGGAGATTCTTCCCCACCGTCCAGAGCAGACTGGGAACAACTGGTCATGATTTTTTGTTCAGGCCTTTCACTTAGCACTAGATAACCCCAGATGAAGTTATTAAATAATCTAAGTGACCGACCGGTATATACAGGCAGAAATGCTTCTGGGAAATGGATTTCATCCACTGCTTACCAACTTTAGTCTTTTGTTTATTTTTATTATTAAAATGTTTAATAATATTTATTAATATAGCCAATCTTTATCAAGAAGATACTCTAGGCATTTTGCTAAATGCTTTCATTTAATCATCGCATTGAAGTCTAACAATATGAGGTATGTATTATTATTAATCCTATCTTATAAATGAGGACAGTGAGGTATGGAGAAATTAGATGAAGTTGTCTAAAATCACACGGATGGTAAGGCCTCCAGAATTCACATCCCTTGTCACCTCATACATATGCATGGAAACATTTTTAATTCCTAATGAAATAAAATGAACTTCAATTTCCTGAAATCTGATTCTTCCTTCTCTGAAAGAACCATTGAAAAAATGGCTTTTCAATTTAAGAGAGAGACTTTGACCTTAGTCTACCTCAGGAGGACACTAAGATTTTACCCTTTCTCCCTCAACAAACAGAGATCAGGCCAGGCAAGGTCAGTAAGTGTGGGTAAGACATTTATTTTGAAAATTCATTTGGTGCTTAGATGATAAACAGGAATTAAGAGCCAGTATCTTTTACTTTATTGTTTTACTTCTTATCATTTTTTAAGCTCTGGTAAACTTTGGTGTACCAGATATAATTTCATACGTGTGGAATCCTGAAATATGAAGTAATGTTGTAAAATAACACTAAAAGAAAAGCTGGGCATGTTATTCTTTATTCCAGTAGCATGATTTACCCAGTACTTGCTTAAGTGCTTTAGGTTCGTACTCTTGAGCATCTGCTGTGTGCAAGGCACTTCAGAGCCATGAGACCCAGCTACTAACGTAAGATTTCCAGAAGGCCTCCCCACACAGTTGCTAGTAAGGACTTTGTATGCAGCCTTGCACCAATGGCTTATGCACCTACTGGCTCCTCTCTGGGGCCAGGAGACCTCCTTGCCTGGAGCTTGGCTCTTACCCTCTGAGAAGTCATTTGTCCCGATGCGGAAGCCATGCCAGAGGATTGTAACTCGTTCAACACTTACCACTGGGTTGGGAGCATATCAGAGCTGAATCTTTCATAAGGGGGCTTTAGGTTTTGAGAAGAAGGACAGCATCCCATTGTCCTTAAGGAATGATAACACCATGAGGAATTTCCTCTAGGAGAAAATAGAATGTTTCTATCGATCATCAACCATCTTTGCAGTCAGTGGGATTTATTGGCTCCTAAGGTCCCAGGATTCAGTCAGTGTAGGAAGCCATATCATTAGCCTACTCTAGGTCAGAGAACAAGCCTCTTCTTTACTGAACCCCAAGGTGTCCAGAGAGGGTGAATTCACATGATTTAATCAGTTCTTTTGGTTCAAGGGTAAAATAATTTCTTTCTGACGAACAAAGCTAATGCAGAAGTGGAAAACTTATTTATGGTGATTCTCTATTCAGCAATTTAAAGATGCCCTTTCAAAAATTACTTATAGAAGATTGTCAGCAGACAAGAATCATAATGTAGCTAACAATCTGTCTTCACTGCTTATATAGTACTTGGCTCATTGCTGGTCCTCAATGGAATTTGACTGAAGAAAATCACAGAAGGGGCAGTTGCATGTGGGCAGGTACAGGATTGATTTGGGACAGCCCAGTGCCTCCCCATCCTGGCTCTGGAGAAGAGGAGCCAGCAGGGAGCTCACAACCAGAGTTTGCTGGCTGTCTGTGGAGGAAGGTATCGTTGGGATCCTTCAATAACTCTTATTAGTTGTTAGTTTATCAGAAGAATATCTGATGAAATTTATTCACTGACTACTGCAGGTAGATCAGGAAGTCATACTCCTCAGGGAAGGAAATAAGCAGTGCTTCTCCTGCCATTGGCTCTGTTTGGGTTTGTTCCACTGGCAGCCAGACAGAAGGCTGACTTGGTGGTTTGAGACATGCTGCATGGTGGTGACAGGTAGGATATGCAGGCTATCCTGGCATCCAGTCTGATTCTGATAATCTCAGCCAAGACCTGTGCAAAGTTAGTCTGGGATGATCTTCAGTTTCTGTCCTTAAGAGAGAGCTGGTCCACTGCCAAGATCCACTGCTCATCACTCCCTTCTCTACTGGAACTTGAGTATATTCTTCTCATGATCTCATACACTTCACATATCCGACTACACACATAACATTCACAGGTCTCTTACATTTTCTAGTAGGTCTTTCAAAATTTTCTCTAGGGGAGCCTATTCTACACTGTAACTCAATTAAAATCAACTAAATTTAGATTTCCTTTTGTCTGCAAGGATTCTGCCTACCAAAACTGTATGGTGCCACTGGGCATCTTGTGCAAACATAAGAGACCTTGTTTAGATCACTGTGTTACCGGAGTCTTTGGAAATGTGTTGTTAATCCTATGGAATATTGATCGACTGTGTTTATTTCAGCCTATAGCATGGGGAGCTAGGAGATGATGGTTTCTAGGCCAAGAGGGCCTCACTTTTTTTCTCTTCTAATATCAAACATTAAAATTTAACATTTACCTACTAAGTATACTACTTACTACTAAGAGTCAGTACACCTGTTGCCTCTATGTCAGTGCTTGTTCCTTGTATCAGTATTTATAGTTTAGACAGATCATCCTTTAGCCAGTCAGCTTCCATGTTGGGCTCCTGGTAAAAAATAGAGGATAAATGCATGAGGTATTTTTTTTCTCACAGAGTCATATGTCTCCTGGAAAATTGTTCTTCATGTCTTCATAGTACGCTTTTGGACACCAACCATCTATAGTATCATAGTAAAATGTGAATTTAGGTACATGTTCTTTTATGGTTTCATTGTCTCTCTTCACCACTTCCATCATTTCTTGGCTCCCAAGGTAGGCAGCACTAATGAGGCAGAATGGTTCCAATGCATTCAGAAAGGAAAATTCACTCTGTACGTTAATCATTCGAAGGAGCATTCTGATCATCGAGGACTTGATTTTCTCGGGCCACGATTTAAGTAGTAAGTAGCCAGGAACATAGAGAACATCAAAGCCAGCACAAAAGTGGATTGGCGAGCTTGCTGTTGGGTGACTCAGTCATTCACTCAATTGCTGGAGAGAGCAGAAAGCAGCGAGTTATTGGGAGCTCAGGGGCATCTGCTTCAGAATCTGAAGGGAAAAAGAGCAGCCTACAGAATGACCGATGACCACAAGTTTCATTTCCTTTGGCACATGAGTTCTCAGGAAAGCTAGTTTGTATTCTACTTGACCACAGAGTCCATAGATGTCCTTAATTTCTCGAGCATTTGGATCGTCCAAAAGTTGTCAGAATCTTCTTGTCCTTGGGGGCCACGGCATGCCCAGCATGACTGATAACCCAAACTGGAAAGCGTCTTTTTGTTGAAGAATACAAAGCCTTTGCAAATGGCACATAAAAGGCAGAAAAACCTGTGTTACCCGTAATAAAGAAAATAAGCAGCTTAGGTCTGTTGGCACTTTGAGTATTAACGCGGTCAGTCCAGGGCCCACATTTTAGAACCTGTGTTTCAACTCCACAACATGAAATGAATTCCTTAGGCACAGGAGTTCCTTCCTTGATTTCTGCGTCCATTTCTGTCTGCCTAGAAGGCAGCAGCCTGAGCCGTGACCGTCTTGGTTAGTGAGGGGATTGTTTTAAATCCATTCTGCTCCCTCCAGTGTCTGCAGGGCTGCTGGTTTTCACAGTTGCTGCTAGCCGGGCTATTGTTTTTCAACACTGCTGCACAGTAGGGAGTAAGGCTTGGGCACAGGGCCTGTTATAACATTCCAAACCTCACTTATCTTACTTTTTTATTGAATAATGTTTTCTCAGGTATTTTTCAAGCATTTGGTTAATTTCTAGAGTTCTAAAAAGTTGATTTTGCCAATCATTATCATTGCTTTTATGGAGGAGCAGTTTTTCAGAGGTCTTGCTCTGCCATTCCTGAAATGCTTCTTATCCAAATGTATTTTCAGTCTACATGTCTAATTTTCACCTCAGTATTCTTAGTACTCAGGTTCTGAAGTAAATAAATATCTAAAGTGGAAGAAATCCAAACTGAATATATCCACTATCCTGGCTTACTAAATTCAAGGGTGAATTTACTATGGTTGTCAGTCTAACAGGAGTCCGTACTTTTTTTTTCATTCTGGAAAAAAATATATATCACATAATGTGAAAACAAAGTGTACAGCATGTTCTTTAGTTTGAATTTTACTATAAATTGCTTTCTAGATCTGGAACTTGTTCAGAACATTTTTTAACAGATTAAATTTTGCCTTCTTTAATAAAAGAATAATGTGTCCTCTATGGTGAACAAGCGTTGTAGCAAAATTCTGTATTTAAACTGATGCTCAGCATTGTGTATTATATATTTTCTTTGTATAACTATCAAGTTTCAGAACTTCCAGATGCTCCTGCTTACAAACAAGCCTGCATCTAAACATTGTCTACTTAACTTACATCCAAAAAAAAAAAGAGCCTATATATCCCCCATAAAGAAAATTGTTACAATACCTCGTAACTGAGATGTATGTATGTATATCTGCTTGCCACATTAAAAAGTCTTTTGCTTGTGCAAAATTAAGAGAAAAACCCTAACATGGTTCACCATGGAAGATACAAAAATCTACTCTCTGAAGTTACGTGATGCTAATTATAAGGTGGGGAATAATATATTGAAGGTATTATTATCACTATTGTTATTTACAAAGCATTTACTTAGTAACTTACAGGTAATAAATGGCTGTTTTACCCACTTCCTGTGATTTCATTTTCAATGTTTTATTTACTCCTCTATCTGCCCTGTATCAGCCAGTTACATTCTGTATGTATTCATTGATTCATAACTTCATTTATTTACTTTATACCTATTAGGTATCAGCTGTAAGCTCTTTAAGGGAAGGGACTAGATCTTATTCATTTTTGTCTGCCTAATTTCTATCACATTGGCTATATAGGAAAACAGATATAAAAATATAAAACAGTGCAATATTTTAGTATTACATACTTATTTTTGAGATTACAAATTGGTTGTTCCATATGAAATTGTTAATATTCGATTATTTATTTATTTATGTTTGGCTGTGTTGGGTCCTCGTTGCTGCATGTGGGCTTTCTCTAGCTGCGGTGAGCGGGGGCTACTCCTCGTTTCGGGGCACAGGCATCCCATTGTGGTGGCTTCTCCTGCTGCGGAGCACAGGCTCCAGGCATGCGGGCCTCAGTAGCTGTGGCACGCAGGCTCGCGGGCTCTAGAGCGCAGGCACAGTAGTTGTGGCGCATGGGCCTAGTTGCTCCGCGGCATGTGGGATCCTCCTGGACCAGGGATCGAACCCTTGTCCCTGCATTGCGGGCAGATTCTCAACCACTGTGCCACCAGGGAAGTCCCAATATTTGATCATTTTTGACTTTGCAAAATGGAACTTCATGTGATCCACCTTAATATATGCATAGAATAGTTAAAAGATCAGACTCCAATTCATAGAACGGATGAAATTTGTCTTCACTTCAGGATTTAGTTTGGAAGCAGGGAATTTGGTGATTATCACCTTAAAGTATATGCACCGCCATGTTCATTGCATCATTATTCACAATAGTAAATAATGACATGGAAAAAGCCTATGTGCCCAATAATGGATAAAATGATGAAATGTAATACACACATACACACACATACACACTGGAATATATTTCAGCCACAAGAAGGAAGAAAATCAGCCTTTTGCAACACAGGGATAAAGCTTGAGGGCATTGTTCTAACTGAAAGAAGTCAGACAGACAAGAGCAAATACTGTATGATCTCATCCTTATGTGGAATCTGAAAAAGCTGAACTCATAAGAAACTCATAAATAGTGCTTGCCAGGAGTCTGGGATAGGGGAAATGAGGAGATGTTGATCGAAGAGTATAAACTTCCAGTTATAAATTGAATAAGTCCTGGGGATCTAGTTTAAAGCATGGTGAATATAGTTAATGGTACTGTGTTATTTACTTAAAACTTGCTAAGAGAGTAGGTAATTATGTGTGATGATGGAGGTGTTAACTAAGCCTATTGTAGTAATCATTTCACAGTATATATGTGAATCAAATTGTCATGTTGTACACCTTACACAATATATCGATTATATCTCAATTCACTGGAAAATATGTCAAAAATAATAATTACTGTTTAATCTTAAGTGCAATTGTATTCTTTTTCCCCTTGAATTTACTTATGATAGATAAAATTTGTTCAGTTTTAGACAGATAACATTGTCATACCACATATATCAATTAAGAGGATTTCCACTGGAAGAAATTGTAAACCTGATTAAACTGGCCTAATGAGTGAGGACATTTTAAGCTTGCAACTAGGAACCCAGAGGAGTATGTGTCCCAGGGTCAGCTGAGTTAGAAGGTTCCATTTTATTGTGATTCCCTCATTTATATTCTTTAGTTTGTTGGCTTCATGTCTTATACCCTGATGTACAAAAAAAAAAAAAAAAAAACAGTGGGAACCATCTTTTATATTTGCTTTCTCTTGAGTGTGATTCCTTCTCAAAAACCCCAGACTCTTTATATATCTATTCCTGTGGCTGGGACATCTGCTGGTGGCAAAGTGGTTAAGAACTCGCCTGCCTCATTTTTGAACTCAAAGGATATCTCCATATGTCAGACAGTAAGTGGATCTGAATAGTACAAGGGGCGCAAGGTAGCAAATGCTGGTGCCACATCTACATCCTATCAGTGAGTTCCAGACCATTTCCAACTGACAGCACTTGCATTTCTTTGCCTGAAGAACCCATCTATGCTAAGGGGTTAAGATTATGCTTAGCCCCTCCAGACTACTCCAGGAAACACTGGTTTATGCCATTGCATGAGAGATATAATGATACTGACTATTAAAATGATTGTGCATTTGGGTATTTTCTATTCAGTGCAGTGAAAGAAGAAATGCTATGAAAGAAGAAAATGACAGGCTCATTTCAGCTAACTGCCAACTCATGATACACAGTGAAATGTAGAAAGATTCTATGGAAGGATTAAAGAGAGTCTCATCTCCTATGGCTGTGGGGAAAATTTTTCTAAAAATCATTCCCAAAACCTTGAATGGGAAAACGTTGTAATGATTAGGTAAATGCTTACCTAATGTACAAAGCTGGATACGACATCTGGTGAAGTTGGGCCACTGTATTTTAAGATAAAATATATAATTTGAACCAACGGCCATTTTGTGGCACTATATCCCTGACAGGTAGAATACACTGCTTTGAGAACTACTGCATGGAAATAAGACTTGCTTCTCTCATTGTCATTTCCATGACCCGTTTCGGAATTTGTGTTTCTACGTGCACAACTTTAAGCACCATTGGAATAAAGAAACTAAAGTGTGAGGAGTGGTGGCTTGGGGGAAAAGGGGGAGGGGAAGTATGCTTCTATCAGGGAACACAAGTAAGGGTCCACTAATCCTGACCCTTAGTCAGGATTATGGCTGCTGCTTTGTCATTTTGGATTCCTCTTGACAGTAGATAAGCAGGCAGGAAAAAGGAGTTTATTAAGTCTTTAGTGTGTACATTCATTAATATTGTCTTGAATGCCAGCATGAAAATTCTGGAACAGGGTAGATTATAATTACTTATATACACTATTAACTGTTTAGGGCTCACTTTGCCCTTATTTTTATCCCTGGGATGATGTGAGAGGAACCAGATACAATCCTGCATGTAACAGGATCTACGGTAGGCAAGTATCGCAGAAAATAACTTTGGCATTTGTAGAAAAGAAAGAGCTAGCTGTCCTTCCTCTCCTTCTAAGAGTCTCTTTGGGAATATAATGGGAAGGATCCTGGGTCCTCACACTTTGGAATCTGAATAAATATTTCTTGGGAAAGACAAGACTTGTGTATACAGCTTTACAACTCAAAGGATATCTCCATACGTCAGACAGTAAGTGGATCTGCATAGTACAAGGGGTGCAATGTAGCAAATGCTGGTGCCACATCTACATCCTATCAGTGAGTTCCAGACCATTTCCAACTGACAGCACTTGCGTTTCTTTGCCTAAATTTTTGTTTGTTTGTCTTTACTGAAGAATTGGAAGTTACTTTGCAAAGGTAACAGATTTGAATATCAGGATATGCACTCCTTGAGAGCATATCTATGTCATGATTGAAGAAATCTGAATAAAAAACCCAGCTCTCGCTCCAGCTGAGGGAGGCATGTTTTTACAACATTTCTCAAAGTTTTTCTGTGGAATTACATTTTTTAAAAGTGTAGTTAATCTTAACTGATAGCATTACCAGAGTGAACTCTAGGTGCCTTATCCCACAGGGATCTGTTGTGGTGGCTAATAGATCATGTTCTTTTTTGACAATATGGCTGCTGCATAGGATGTGGACATATGTAACTTAAAAATATATATATAGCTGACAAGCAGAAGGCTGATGTTGGATCCCCGAATGGAAATTGTTATAACTCACCTGATTTTCAAACCTAAGTTTAAACCCTGAACATTTGGATTGAAGTGGAGGCTAGATCTCTTTGGCAAAGGACATTGTAATGTCCCTTATTGTAAACTCTTCCCCTAAAGAACTCTGATGCCATTTAGTAGAGTAACTGTATATTTAGAAAATGAATATACAGAATTCTTTCATGTGCTATTAGATATTAACCATTAGCTGATTCTGATATCAGAAGAACAGAAATGTCATCATCATTTCTTGGTTTCCAAGAGTGCATATTGGGAATGATAAACTAAACAAATGCCAGATTGGCTACTCTGGAGTCTACTATAGCTACTAAGAGTCTGTGTCAAGAAGGACAAAACAAAATCCCCAGAAACTGCCCCTATTTCAGGCCTAAAATGTAAATCAGAAGGAATACCGGATCCTAGGATAATTTGCAGTGAATAATGTCATCCTCAAAGAATGAAGATGCAGTGATTACCAGCATATCCCAGTTTAATTCACCTGTACGTTCCTGAGGGAAAAAGCAAATGAGCTGTGGAAAATGACAGAATAGTAAGTGGAGCCCCAATCTTAGCTGCTGTGCTGGTTGTGGTGCTTTTATTGGAACTGATCAACATAGCCTAAAATTCTTGGATTGTGACTACTGATTTGAGAAATAATTTATTTTAATCAACTTCAGAAATGAGGATCAAAAGTATTTACACTCACCTGGGAGGAAGACTAGTACACATTAACTTCTTGCCCCAAGATCATGTTAATGCTTCTCGGTCTCATTGTAGTCTACAGGGACCTTGCTTTTCTTTCCTAATGCTGGCTTACTGTTTTGGTGAGTCATCCTAACATAATCTTGTTAACAAGGGGAAGGAAGTACTTTGGATTTTGTAGTGTAACACATATGTACAAAGAATGGGAGATAAATAATCTAAAGATTCAGAGTCCTGTCTTAAAAGTGAATCAATAGTCTGGGGCATTTGGGGACAGCTCTCTAAAGTATAAGAAAATGTATTGCACTTTTTATTCTTACCACTTATAAAGATGACTCAACTATGAAGTTTTCTCTCGGTTTCTGAGGCAGCATATCAATGTACTTGAAAATACTGCTACTGCTGATGTATATGGTGTGATTCAGAATACTGTTAGTTTTTAAGAGGGGCCCAGGGCAAGAGAGTACCTTCAGTCAGTTGCAGTCCATGTTGTACTGCTACTGGGCCACATGTGCTGCTAGTACCTCATCTTGAGCACACATTGTATTTTACTACATTTTGCCCCAGAGCCTAAGCTAATGCTGTGGGAACTCCACCTCCATGTAAGCAGAGTCCAAACGTAGAGAGTGGTTAAGGTGCCAGGAGCATTCCTTACCAAGGGGGTGTTAAGTGCTGGTTTATAAATGCTCTGGACTTCCATCATTAAGACACAAAATTTTTACATATAGTTTGTAAAATATTGGTAAGCTTCACAGGAATTTGCAGCAAAATACAACATCTATTGTTATAAAACAATCTCAGCCTCAGTTATACATCCTTATCTTTGGCTTTGCCCCTTCCTGTCTCACTCTCTCAGTTCCCTCACTTGCATGTCTTGAGATAACCAACCAAATAAACCACAAGAGAACCAAGAAGAATTGTCTCCAAAAATGGACTTACTGATTTTTAAAAATTGTTTATTTTCTGTTTTATTAACTTATAAATGTCATCTTTCTACTTTCTTTAGGTATAATTGCTTTTATTTTTCTAACTTATAAGCTGGTTAGTGAGCTCATTAAATTCTAGGCTTCCTTCTTCCTAATATATGCACTAAAGGCTATTGATTTCCCTCTAATCACAAATACACAACATATTGATAATTGAATTTCCATTATTACAGGGCTAAAATATTTTCTAATCTAATTTCCATTATGATTTACAAAAAGAAAACTTAATTACCAAACACTCAGGTATTTCCTAATTATTTTTTGTTGTTGTTGTTGTTGATTTCTAGCTTAATTTCACCATGGTCGTGTTACACATTTCATATAATTTCATTCCTTGAAAACTTTTTGAGATATGATTTAGAGGCTAATTTGAGATCTATTTGGGTAAGTTCTTCATAGGCATGTGAAAATAATATCTATCTGTTACTCTTAATTACAGTGTTCTTTATATGTCAGATCAGGATTATTCACCTTGAGCAAACTTCTGTAGTTTTTTTGGTCTGCTTATGCTTATTTTGTCAGTCACTGAAAGAAATTTGCTAAATCTTCCACTCTGATTATAAATCTGTTAATTTCTCCTTTTAGTTATGTCAACATTTGTTTTATATATTTTGAAGCCGTTTAATTTGGGTGCATACTAACCAGAATTGTTATCATTTCCTGGTGTATTAGTTTATTATACTGAAATGTCCCTCTTCTTTTCTAGCAATGTTTTTTGCCTTAATACCTATTTTTCTGAAGATTAATATAGAAAAGCCAGATTTTTTAATTGAAGTATAGTTAATATGCAATGTTATGTTAATTTCATGTATCTTACATAGTGATTTGAAATTTGCATACATTATGAAATGATCACCACAATAAGCCTAGTAACCATGTGTCCCTATACAAAGTTATTACAATATTATTGGTGATAATCTTTATGGTGTGTATTATATCTCTGTGACTTATTTATTTTATAACTGGAGGCTTGTAACTCTTAATCCCCTTTACCTATTTCACTCTGACCTACCCCACTTTGCTCTGTCAACCCCATTTGTTCTCTGTATCTGTGGGTCCATTTTTGTTATTTTGATCATTTGGTCTTTTTTAGATTACACATATAAGTGAGACCATATGGTATTTGTATTTCTTTGTTTGACTTATTTCACTTAGCATAACACCCTCTAGATTCATCCATGTTATCACAAATGGCAAGATTTCATTCTATGTCCTGGCTGAGTAATATTCTATTGTGTATATACCACATCTTCTTTATCTGTCCATCTATTGATGGACACTTTGGTTGCTTCCATATCTTGGCAGTTGTAAATAATGATGCAATGAATATTGGTGTGCATGTATCTTTTCAAATTAGTATTTTCATTTCTTTGGATATATATCCAGGAGTGGAATTGCTGGATCATATGGTAGTTCTAAGTTTTTTGAGGAATCTCCATATTGTTTTCCACAGTGGCTGCACCAATTAACATTCTCACCAATGGTGTTTGAGGATTCCCTTTTCTTTACATTGTCAATATTTTTTACTTGTGTTCTTTTTGATGATAGCCATCTGACAGGTGTAAGGTGATATCTCATTGTGGTTTTGATTTGCATTTACCTGATGATTAGTGATGATGAACATCTTTTCATGTGTCTGTTGGCTGTATGAATGTCTTCTTTGGAAAAATGTCTATTCAGGTTCTCTGCCCATTTCCTAATTGAGTTGTTTGTTTTTTGATGTTGAGTTCTATGAGTTCTTTGTGTATTTTGGGTATTGACCAGTTATCTGATATATTTTTTGCAAATATCTTCTCCCATTCAGTAGGCTGCGTTTTTGTTTTAGTGATAGTTTCTATTGCTGTAAAGAAGCTTTTTAGTTTGATGTAGTCTCATTTGTTTATTTTTGCTTTAGTTTCCCTTGCCTGTGAAGACAGATCCAAAAAAATATTGCTAAGACTGATGTCAAAGAGAATACTGCCTATGCTTTCTTCTAGGAGTTTTATGGTTTCAGTTTTTACATATAAACCTTTAATTCATTTTGCATTTACTTTTATATATTTTGTGAGAAAGTAGTCCAGTTTGATTCTATGCATGTAGCTGTCCAGTTTTCCCAACACCATTTATTGAAGAGGCTGTCTTTTTCCTACTGTATATTTTTGTCTCCTTTGTCATAGATTAATTAACCATATTAATGTGGGATTCTTTCTGGGCTCTCTATTCTTTTCCATTGATCCATGCATCTGTTTTTTGTGCCAGTCTGTTTTTGATTATTGTATCTTTGTAGTATAGTTTGAAATCACAGAGCATGATACCTCCAGCTTTGCTCTTCTGTCTCAATATTGCTTTGGTTATTGGGGCCTTCTGTGTTTCCATACAAAATTTAAAATTGTTTGTTCTAGAATGCCATTGGTATTTTGATAGAGATTGCACTGAATCTGTAGATTACCTTGGGTAGTATGGTCATTTTAACAATATTAACTCTTCCAATCCATGAGAACAGTGTATCTTTCCATTTGTTTGTGTTATCTTCAATTTCTTTCATCAATGTGTTAAAGTTTTCAGAATACAAGTCTTCTTTGTTTAGATTTATTACTAGATATTTTATTCTGTCTGATGCAACCATAAATTAGATTGTTTTCTCAATTTTTCATTCTGATAGTTTGTTATTAGTGTATACAAATGCAACACATTTCTGTATTTGATTTTGTATCTTGTGACTTTACTGAATGAATTTATTAGTTTTAACACTTGTTTATTGGAATCGTTAGGGCTTCTCTTTATACTGTTGTGTCATCTGCATATAATGACAGTTTTAATACTTGCTTTTTTATCTGGCTGCATTTTATTCCTTCTTCTTGCCTAATGACTGTGAATGGGACTTCCAATACTAGGTTGAATAAAAGTGGCTAGAGTGGACATCCATGTCTTCTTCAGGACTGTAGAGGAAAAGTTTTCAAATTTTTGCTGTTAAGTATGGTGTTAGGTGTGGGTGTGCATGTTTGACCTTTAAGACACTGAGGTACATTTCCTCTATACCCACTTTCTTGAGAAATTTTTTATCATAAATGGATGTTGAATTTTGTCAAATGCTTTTCTCCTCATCCATTGAGTTGATCATATAATTTTTATCCTTCATTTTGTTAATATAGCGTATCATGTTGATTGATATATGGATATTAAACCATCCTTACATCCCTAGGGTAAACCCCACTTGATCATGGTGTGTGATCCTTTTAATGTATTGTTGAATTTGGTTTGCTAGGATTTTGTTGAGAGTTTTTGCATCTATGTTCATCAGTGATTTGGCCTGTAATTTTCTTATCTTTTTCTTTTCTTTCTTGTTTTTTTTTTTTTTTTCCTTTTCTTCTGTGTGTATGTCTTTGTTTGGTTTTGATATCAGGGTAATGCTGGCCTCAGAGAATGAGTTTGAAAGTGTTCCTTCCTCTGCAGTTTTTTGGAATACTTTGAGAAGAATAAGTGTTAACTGTTTTTAAAATGTTTTGTAGAAACATTACCTGTGAAGCTGACTGGCCTCGGACATTTTTCTGTTGGGAGCTTTTTGATTACTGATTTAATTTCATTACTGGTAATTGGTCTGTTCATACTGTGTATTTCTTCCTGATTCAGTCTTAGGAAATGTACGTTTCTAGGAATTTATCCATTTCTTCTAGGTTGTCCATTTTATGGTAGTATAATTGTTCTTAGTAATCTCTTAAGATCATTTCTATTTCTGTGGTCCTGCTTGTAACTTCTCTTTCTTTTCTGGTTTTATTTATTTGGGCTCTCTCTCTTTTTTTCTTGATGAGTCTGGATAAAGGTTTATCAATTTTATCTTTTCAAAATACCAGGTCTTAGTTTCATTGATCTTTTTTTTTTAGTCTCTATTTATTTCTGCTCTGATTTTTCTTATTTCTTTCCTTCTACTAGATTTGGTTTTGTTTGTTTTCCCTTTTTTAGTTCCTTTAGGTGTAAAATTAACCTGTTTATTTGAGATTTTTCTTGTCTCTTGAGGTAGGCTTGGATTGCTGTATTTCTCTCTTAGCATTATTTTTGCTGCATGCTGTAGATTTGGATCATCGTGTTTCCATTTACATTGTCTTAAGGCATTTTTTGATTTTCTCTTTAATTTCTCCAGTGACCCACTGTTTGGTTAGTAGCATGTTGTTTAGACTTCAATTGTTTGTGGTTTTTGCATTTTTTTCCTGTAGTTTATTTCTAGTCTCATATCATTGTGATCAGAAAAGATTCTTGTTATGATTTCAGCCTTATATTTATTGGGATTTGTTTTGTGGCCAAACATGGGATCAGTCTATCTTAGAGAATATTCCATATGTACTTGAAAAGAATGTGTATTCTTCTTTTGGATGAAATGTTCTGTATATACTTATCAAATACATCTCATCTAACATGTCATTTAAGGCTAGTGTTTCCTTATTTATTTTCTGTCTGAATGATCTGTCCATTGATATAAGTGGGGTTTTGAAGTCCCCTACTATTATTGTATTACTGTCAATTTCTCCCTTTATGTTTACTAATATTTGCTTTATGTACTTACATGCTCCTGTGTTGGGTTTTTATATATTTATAATTGCTATATTTTATTGGATTGATCTCTTTATCATTATGTAATGTCCTTCTTTGTCTCTTGTTAACAGTCTTTGTTTTAAAGACTGTTGTGTCTTATCTACCTGTGTGGCTCTTCGTGGCCCAGGGCAGCTTGGAGTGGAATGATTTATTTTGGATAAATAAAATGATTAAGCATTTCTTTTCTTTTTCCACTAGTTTGTTTTATAAATCATTTTAATATCATTTTATTAGATGCATTAAATATTACTACATGTGTTCTTGATTTATTAGTACTTCCAGATATACTTAGCATTTAGATTTTTCAAGACTCTATAAATTATAGGACTGTGAAACACTAACCCCATTTAAATCTTTCCCATCTGTTGTATGATTATCATACTTTTTAATTTTGCACATATTTTATGATCCCTAAACTTTAATAATTGTTTTACACAGTTGTTTTATTTTCATATTTCTCCATTTCATTGTTCTTCATTGCTTCCCATGTTTCTGTGTTTTCCATATGTGGCAATTTTCTTTCTCTCTGAGGAATATCCTTTAGTATTACTTTCAGTCCAGATCTACAGGTGGCATATCTTCTCATCATTTAAAAAAAAAAAATCTAGTAATGTCTTTATTTCACATTACTTTTGAAGTTAACTAGTATATATTTTTAGGCTGTATTGGAGTAATACAGAGATGTTAACTATAAACTCTGGACAGAATTTTTTTCTTTAAGTATTTGAAAGTGGTACTGGAGAGTTGCAAAAATTTTGAAAGAACACTGAAGAGCCAATCATTAAAAGGCAAAAGCTGAATGAGATTTATGTTTATATACTAATTTTATATTTATATTTCATTCATATAGCTTGAGACAAACCCTACTTCTTGGGGAGCAAAACAGCTGAATCTGAACTATAAAATTTTTGCCTTTTTGGCTTGAGAAATTAGAAGATAGAATTTGGGCCATCCAGAACAGTAGCAATGTTAGGGAACATACCCCTTAAATAGAGAAGCCCCCCAAAATGTGTGTGAATTGCAGGCAGGTTTTTGGATGGCCCCAGAATTCCAAGATTCTAAGGAGCTCAAAGTAAGTACAGATAGAAGGTTAAGAGAACTGAGCAGAGATGTCAATCTGCCCATATAGGGGAGATAGGGTTTGTATATTGTTCCAGCCAAGTCAACTCTTTGCTACAACTCTTAAATTTTTGCTCTTAAAAAGAAGATAAATGAACAACAGTCTGTATGATATGTCATCCGTAATGTCCATTAAAATTAAAATTAAATTACTTGAGATGAGTAGAAACAGGAAAATATGACCCAAAGTTGAAAGAAAAAGTAATCAATACAAACCAACCCTGAGATAATCTAGATTTTAGAATCAGTAGGCAAGGATTTTAAAGCACTTATTATAAATATGTTCTTGGACTTAAAGAAAATATTGTTGTAATTATTATATATATATGTGCAATTTAAGCAGAGACATGAAAACTAAGGAAATAAAGCAAAATGTAGAGTTCAAAAGTACAAAACTTGAAAAAAATTTCAATTGATGGAATTAAAATTGCATTGTACACTGTGTAGGAAATAGTGAAGTTGATAATCTATCAATAGAAATTGTTCAACCTGAATATTACAGAGAAGAAAGAATTTTAAACAAGAAAGAAAATATAATATCAGTGACAACTGGGAAAATATCAAGGGATAATTGAAATTTCAGAAGTTGAGAAAAGAAAATAAATTTTTACAAAATGGAGTAAATAATGACAAAATTTTCTTAAATATGGTAACAAATGTGAACTCACAGATTCAGGAAGCTCGAAAATTCTGAAGTAGAGTGAATAAAAAGAAAATGATATCTAGGCGCATCATAGTCAAACTTTTAAAAACCAAAGACAAGAAGAAAATCTTGAAAACAGCATAGAAAAGTGATACGTTATATATAAGGTGAAAATTACAGCTAACTTCCCATCATAAAAAATGGAGTCCAGGTGACAGTGGTAAAGCATTGTTAGAGACCTGAAAGAAGAAAATTGCCAATGCAGAAATCAATATACAGTAAAAATATTTTTCAAAAGTTAAGATAAAATAAAAGCATCCTTTGCCGAATCAAAAGCTAAGCAAAATTTTTGAGTAGAACTGTGCTTCCAAACATGCTAAAGGGAAAATCATCAGACTGGAATGAATAGTAACATAGTGGGGTTGGTAAATGAAGTTATACTCTTGCAAGTTTCTATATTTTATTTGATAGGGTATAATGCTAATCTTAAATCAACTGTGATATATTAAAATATAAATGGTAATCACCAGAGCAAACATTTAAAATAATACAAAAAGCTATAACTGAAGAGACAATAATACAGAAAATAAAATATATTACCTAACTAATTTTATTAACACAAAAGTGGGTAGGACAGAAGTACTAGAGGAAAAAGTAAATGGAAGTTATAGGAAAAAAAGCAAAATGATAGCATTAAACACAATCATTTAAATAATTATATTGAAAAATAAATGAACTGATACTCTAATAGAATGCATATTTGTCAGACTGGTCAAAATGCAAGATCAAAATATATTCTGTTTACGAGAGGTGAGCTTTAAATAAAAAGGTATAAATAGATTTAAAATAATTGTATGGAGATAAAATTTTAGGTAAACACTAATCATAAAAAAGAGAATGTCCAAAAAGAACAGAAACAGGAGAATGAACACAGTCCTAGCCCATGGCAGTAAATGCATAGCCATGTGCACCCTTTGTGAATATGACCTGCTTCTGTTCCTCCTTTTTTTTTTTTTAATAAATTTATTTATTTTTTAAAATTGATTTTTGGCTGCGCTGGGTCTTTGTTGCTGTGCGTGGCTTTTCTCTAGTTGTGGCTAGTGGGGGCTACCCTTCGTTGTGGTACATGGGCTTCTCACCGCAGTGGCTTCTCTTGTTGCAGAGCACGGGCTCTAGGCACGCAGGCTTCAGTGGTTGCAGCACGTGGGCTCAGTATTTGTCGCTCGCGGGCTCTAGAGCACAGGCTCAGTAGTTGTGGTGCACGGGCTTAGTTGCTCCGCGGCATGTGGGATCTTCCCGGACCAGGGCTCGAACCCGTGTCCCCTACATTGGCAGGCAGATTCTTAACCAACGCGCCACCAGGGAAGCCCTGTTCCTCCTTTCTTAAGTCAATTTGGGTGGCATTTGCCAGATCAATTGCTGCCTGTGTTCTGAGGTCAGGGGTTTAACCGCTGGCTGGGTTCCATGTTTGGGTGGGCCTGCTGGCTGGGCTCTGCAGTCAGGAGGGGTGGTTGGGTGGCCTCCCTGATCAGGCTGGGCCACTGGCTGCACTCCTTGATCAGGTGGAAGCACTAGCTGGGCTGTGCAGTCACCTATGGTCAGGCAAGGTCGCAGGCTACGTTCTCTTACAGGGTGGTGACACTTGAACTCCGCTTTTGGTCAGGGCTGTGAGCTGGGCTCTGCAGTTGCTGGTGAGGTGGGGGTCTCAGGTTGCGCTCCCCGGCCAGATGGTGCCACTGGCTGAACTCTGTGTCCAGGCAGGGCCACAGGCAGGGCTTTATGGTAAAATAAGTCCTCAGGCAGTGCTCTGTGATCAGACAGGAATGCAGACTGTGCCCCAGAGTTAAATGGGGCTTCAGGACGGGCTTCGTGGCCAGATAGACATCTGGCTGTGCTCTGCCGTTCGGCAAGATCACTGGCTAGGCTCTTTGGTTGGGAGGTGCCTCCAAGGGTATCCTGCAGTTGGATGTGCTAGAGACTGGGCTCTGAGGTCAGGAGGGGTCATTGTCTACGCTTCCCAGTCAAGTGGGGCTGTGGGTTATTATGCTCCATGATTGAGCGGGTCACTGGCTGGGCCCCCTCTCTTGGCCAGGCCGTGGGTTGTATTCAGCAGTCTAGCAAAGCTATAGGCTGGACTCTGCCATAAGCTGGGAGAGTTTGGGTTATTTGGTTGTGCAGGGTCACTGTTTAGACTGTCTGGTTATCTGGGGTTGTCTAGCAGACTGTCTGGTTATCTAGCAGTTGTGTAGTACTGCTGACCTGGCTCCCTGCCCGAGGGCGGCTGTAGAATAGACTCCATGGCTGCCTGGATTCTCAGGTCAGGTTTCCTTGTTGGGTGGGACTGGAGGCTAATAATACTCAGCAGTTGGGCAGTGCTTCAGATTTGCTTTCCTGCCTAGGTGGGAGGTAAAATGGGCTCCAGATCCAGTGAGGCTTGTGCTGGGCTCCTGAATCAGGCAGAACTGTCGACTGAGGGCAGGCACTGGCTCTGCTCTGCAGATGGGCAGAGCCACTTGCTGGGATCTCTGCTAAAGCACCACTGTGGGGAGGAATGCAGTGTGAGATCTGAGCACTGTTTGCTGTAAACCCCACTCCCTTCTCCATCTCTTTCTGTTCTCCAGAGGTCAAGCCCTGCAGGGTCCCCTAGTGATCCCTGGGAGAGAAGATCTGAGTGGGCCTCTAGGGAAGCATACTGCAAGGCTTACTTTTTCCCACTTTAGAAACTGTAGGCCCAGAGGGGCTGTCTTAATGTGGTGCTATGGCAGCCTGGGATAGGAAAATGCAGAGCGTAGCCACTTCTCTTACCCTTCTAATGTTGTCCTTCTCCACCTCTATGGTCCAGGTGAGTGCTGCAGCCTCATCCCTGGGTACTGGGATGTTTTCAACAGTGTCTTGTCTATAGATAGTTGCTAGTTGGTCTTCTTATGAGGGGAATTGAAGTCAGGAACAATCTATGTCGCATCCTGATAATGTTACCCAGAAACATTCTTTTCAGAAAATAATGTTTCAAAAAGCTGTATTTTCAACTATAGTTTGAAATATATAGTTTTCAAACTATAGTTTCAAAAAACTATATTGCCATGAAATAAATGAAATTGCCATTGCATGTGGAAATGGAAATTGTAGTCACTATCCATTGGAGGCAAAGAGCTTAGTTTGTTATAGCATCCTGAGCAGCAAATTTAGATTATTATCCTATGTTGAATATTAGATAACTGTGTCAAGTAATGTGTTGGGTAGTTAGTTAGAATATTCATTCTGACCCCTCTACTGTTTCTTCTCAGAGAGAGAACTTCATTTTTTAATTTAATATATAAAACTGTACTGACTATGATTGAAATTTGGGAATTTACGAATGTGACCGACCCCATTCAGTCTATCATATAAGGACATTGAGATAATCATGCAAAATTAAGTTAGTATGTATGTCTTTGAAACTTGTTTCTATTTATTCTTTATGTAGTTTAAGTTAGTCATGAGATTAGCTACCTCTCTGAATTGGCTTTCTTTTTAAGATGCATGCCACACATGTCAATATGTCTAAATGGTCCTTTTTCCAATTTTCCTGATTTTTGATTCATGTGTAAAATTGTGAATCAGATTGAATCGCCGAGATGAATCCTCACACCCCCCCCAAACTTCCTGTGTGTTTGCACCCTGTCTGTTTGAACATTTATATTTAGAATTCTCAAGCATGCCCAGGGAGTAAGAAATATACAACAGAAACATCTGTTCCTCTTGGCAAAACTATTTCGTGCTTTTTTACTTTTGGAGGGTCAAGAAAAATACCTAGGGATTGTTTTCATATCTTTGTAATCTTAGCCTTATTGCAATGATTTAAACACACACACCCACACACACGAGACGGAAAAGTGTACACAATGGTGAGATCAATAGAAACAATTGTTTTCCTTTTTTCGGATATATGATTTTTTTTCCTTAGCAGTTTTACCAGCTTATTAAGAGAAAAGAAACCACCCTTTACCTACCCAGTTCACGTTTCTGCTGTCTCATCCCCATTCATACTCAGGCCACCTTTAGATTTTACAAGCATGAAATAAATATTTTAAAAATAAAAGCAAATATTCTTTGATGTCAGCTTATGTGGTTGGTCCCCAGTTACCTAAGGTCAAAACTGTAAAACTTAGTTGTATATTTTGGCAGGACTGGAAACTGAATTCACTTTTTAGAAATATAATAAAGGTTGCAGCTGAATGTGGTATGGATTCTGTTAGTTCTTGCTGGGCAAGGCCTCAAGCGGACATTTCCCGTTCTGAGTGGCCTTTGACCAGGTGCCTTAGGGAAAGCGAAAATGATAATTTTAACGTTCCTCCTCCCTAATTCCCTCTTCAAAATTTAAAATCCATCTAAGCCTGTGGGACCAATTAATTTTTTTGAAGGCTAAGGATAGCCCCAAGACAGGATAAAGCCTTTGACAGTATTATTTATTTTATAGTGAATATCTGTAACATATTGTCTTTTGCTTGATAGAAATAAAGTTGTTGCCAACTGTGCTGGGAAGTCATAAAGGTCTTGCTAATGAGAAGTGGCTTTAAAAGACAGGGGGCATGAATATTAAGTTAATTATGGTTTGAACAAGAACCTTGAATTGCTAGATCTAATACTGCTGGGTATAAGACCTATTAATCCACTATTTATCTAAGATGTATGGTTTTAAGCAACTATAAGAGGGTGTACCAGAACCAGATTTTACCATCAGAGTGAAATGAATCTGTCATGAAAAACATCTGCTCAAGGAGGAGCACTTTTAGAATATGACTTACTGTTAATAAAATTGAGATCACCTATGTAAAGTAGCTAATTTAATACTTGCAACCTTGTAAGCACTCTGTAAAAAGTAATGATTTTTATTGGTTTTATGGCTACAGTTCTCAGGCCATAAGGATTATGATTTTTTTCCTATGATTAAATTTAATTTTAATTTTGAGCCTCCATTCTACCAGGTACAAAATAATAAATTTAGCAATGTAGTCTTTACATCAGTTCATCGGGTTGTTTCTTTTGGGGACTTTATTAAGGGCAAGTCCTATGCTTGGGAGGCAAGGTATGTCTAACAGGAGTCACGGTCATGTGTTTATGATGGTTTCTACCGTTATTTCCTCACTCCTGCTCATTGGTGGTAGGTCCACACAGATCATTGCTTCATGTTGCCATAGTAGCTTTCCGGGTCTACCAGATTGAGACGCCGCATTAGTCTGCTTATGGAAGCAGAGGAAAACATTTTGTGTCTCCCTGATACATACAGGTTCAAACAGGAATTCTATTAAGGTGTCTCAGAGCTGACTGACAAGAGAGCCCGTGCAGATATTTCTGATGCTCTCACACCAGGCTGGGATCAGAACTCTGATTCTTGATTTTTCCTAGTCCTAAACTGAAAAAGGTGGTTCAGGCTGCTAGCTGCTCTTGAGTTCCCCAAACTAACATCTATCAGTAGCTCCCATACTCACCCCAGGATTTGTCCAGGGGAGACAAGATTCCTTTTAGGGCATCACCAGCATTTAGATTCTTGTTTCATTTCTTTCTCTTTAACTTTTCTGGACCAACTTAATCCAGTCTCGGGTGATGGTGGAAGTGAGGTAGCAGAAGGTAATAAAAGACAAGTAGTTCTGAATGTTTGTTTAGTTTTCCAAATCACTATGGCATAATTTTTAATTTCTACATCTTTTAGGATTTAGGATTTTGAAACTAAAACGTTTTGGCTTTTGAAATGAAAGGAGTTTTCTTTACATTTTGTTATGACTAAATTAATAAATAAAGGCCCAGAATGAATTGGAAAGTTAAAAGCCAGATCAACACCTCAAAATATTACCACGCTACATTTGTATCATACTTGATAATGGCTACCATTTATTGGTTGTCAGTCACCTGATAGTCTATGAACCAGTATTTTAAAAAACAATATTCCCAAATTCAAACAAAATTAAAGGTAGACATTTGTGTCTAATTTTGCTGATAAAACTATGTCAGAGATATTACAGAACAAATAAAAATCAAATCGACTTCTTTCTAAATTCCAGTGTTGCCTTCTGCCTTTATGTCTTAGATGCTCAAACTAATTGAGAAAACTACATAGGGTTTTCAGCTGGTTAGATGTCTTCCTGTAAACTAGGAAGTTATCTACCATGGAAATTCTTAGGAGTTTAAATAATAGGTATAGATGTAAAAAAGTAGTATGTTCTCAATTTAATACATCAAGACCAAAATCAGTTATAGATAGTAAAAAATCTAAATGTTATTATAAAGAGTTTTCTTTCTTGAGAGCAATATATGTTTTATTTTAAAACAAGCCAATGTGTGATCAGGCATGTTTGATAAATTCGACCCCTAATAGGGTTTTTAATAGTATTTCAACAAATCTAAGAAAAAGTCTAGATATCTTAATCTGGCTTGTAGGGCTCCCCATGATCTTCTCCAGCCTCGTTTTTCACTTCTCTTACTTCCATCCACCAACCTTAACACACTCTAGATACTGAGTTTCTTCAATTTCCTTCTCCGCCAAACTTGTTATCACTCCTGGGTACTAGAACCTGCTGTTTTCTACCTGGAATATTTTTTGTTTCTCTTTTCTTCCCTTCTTACCAAAATCTACCCATGCCCTACCCTCACCTATCTATTTCAACTAACATTTATGTCACTACTTAGATGTCAGCTCCCCTAGAAAGCCTGCTAATTAGTACAGAAATAGTAGCACTGCCTATGTCTCACATTATAGAATGTGTTTTATTCTATGACACTCACTTTAAAAAAATATTTTTAACAGCTTTATTGAGATATAATTCACATGCCATACAATTCACCCATATAAAATGTGCAACTCATTGGTTTTTAGTATATTCAAGGAGTCATGCAACCATCACCACAATGAATTTTAAAACATTTTCATCACCATAAAAAGAAACCTCATACCCTTTAGTTATCACACCCTAATTCCCCTAATCCCCACCAACTCTAGGCTACCACCAGTGTACTTTCGTTTCATAGGTTTGCCTATTCAAGAAATTTCATATATATTGAATTACATAAAATGTAGTCTTTTGTGACTGGCTTCTTAAATTTAGAGTAATGTTTTCAAGGTTTAGTCACATTATAGCATGTTACAGTACTCCAGTTTTTATGGCTGAATAATATCCCATTGTGTGGATATACTGCAATTGTTTTCTATCCACTCATCAGCTGATGGATGTTTAGGTTCTTTCCCATTTTTGGCTATATGAATAATGCTGCTGTGAATATTTATATGTAAGTTTTTTTAAACATGTATTTTCATTTTTTTCTCTTAACCATATACCTAGGATTGGAATTGTTAGATCATGTGGTAACCAGATATTTAACACTTTGAGGAGCTACCAAACTGTTTTCCAAATTGGTTGCATCATTTTACAATACCACCAAGTGTGTGAGGGTTCCTGTTTTTCCACATTCTCATCAACGCTTGTTATTGTGTCTCCTTTTTGTTATTGCCTGTCCTTTTGGTTTAGCTGTCCTAGTGGGTGGGAAGAGGTATTGCATTGTGGTTTTGACTTGCATTTCCCTGATAGCTAGTGATGTTGAGCATCTTTTCATGTCTTATTGGCTATTGTTAGATCTTCTTTGGAGATGCATCTATTCAAATCCTTTGCCCATAATTTAATTGGATTATCTATCTTTTTATTTTTGAGTTGTAAGTGTTCTTTATATATATATTATAATATAAATATATATCTATTATAAAATATATAAAATATATATTCTATCCATTCATCAGACGATAGATATTTGGGGTATTTATACATTTTAGCCATTATGAATAATGCTGCTATAAACATTTATATATAGATTTTTGCGTGAAATATATTTTAATTTCTCTTGGGTGTATACCTGGGTGTAGACTTACTGGGTCAAATGGTAACACTATTTTAATATTTTGAGGAACTACCTGGCTATTTTCCAATGACTGTGGCATTTTACATTCTCACCAGCAGTCAATGAAGGTTCTCATTTTTCCATATCCTTGTCAACACTTGTTACTGTGTTTTTGGTTATAGCTATCCTTGTGCGTGTGATATAATATCTCACTGTGGTTTTGATTAGAATTTCTCTGATAGAAAATGGTGTTCAGTGACTTGTCACATGTTTATTGGCTATTAGTATATCTTTTTCAGAGAAATGGCTATTTATATAGCATTCACTTTTTTAATAGTCTGTCTACCCAAAGTGAATGAAACCCCTCCTTTCATTTTAGATTTAGCACCTCAGATCACAAATTGGCACCAAACATTTGTTTGTAAATTCAACAAAATTATAATCAAAATCCCTTAGGTGTTCTTTCAGAGAAATTGACAAGATAATTCTAAAATTCATGTGGAAATGCAAAGGACCCAGAGTAGTGAAAAGTTTCAAGAGAGAAGAAATTTAGTGGACTAAAATTACCTGATTTCAATACTTACTGTAATGCTGCAGTTATTAGGAAACTTGTATTGGCCAAAATATACACAAATATATCAATGGAGAAGAATGGATTGTCTAGAAATAGACCTACACATATATGGACTACTGATTTTTGACAAAAAGCTTGACAAAAGTACAAAGACAGTTTTTGAGGAAAAGATAGGCTTTTCAGTAAATAGTGCTAGGACAATTGGGTGTCCACCCCTCTTCCAAATCTTTATACTTTGCAACAAATGCAAAAATTAACTCAAAATGTATCATTGATCCAAATGTAAAACCTAAAACTATGAAACATCTTGAAGAAAACATAGGAGAAAATATTTGTGATCTTGGTTTAGGTAAAAATTACTTAGATATGATTCTAAAAACATGATACAAAGAGAAAAATTGTTAAGTTCGACTTCACCAAAGTTAAAAAATTTGTTTTTTGAAAGACCCTATTAAAGAAATGAAAACATAAACCATAGATGGGAACAAAATATTTAGAAGTCATATAATACATAAAAGACATTTTTCGTGTATGAATATTTAAGGAACTCTCAAAATATAATAGGAAAACAGAACCTAAATTTTTTAAATGGTGAAATAATTTGAACACTTTACCCAAGGAGCCCATGAAATGATACTCTACATCATCAGTCATTTAGGTAAATGCAAATTCAGATCACATTGATATACCACTAAAGACCTAATAGAATGGCTAAATTTAAAAAGAATGACTATGTCAAGTGTTGGTGAAAACATGGAACTTTTAGAAATTTCATACACTGCTTATGAAAATGTAAAATGGTACAACCATTTTGGAAAACAGATGGCAGTTAAGTTTTAAGAAGTTTAAAAGCAGTTAACTTTTTCTAAAGATAAACCTACTGCTACCATAATAGCCATTCCACTCCTAAGTACTTACTTGAGAGGCAGGTAAGCATATATCCATACACATGGACATTCGCATACATATGAACATCCATACATATGAACATTCACAGCAGCTTTATTTGTAATGGCTCAAAACTGGAAAAAGCCCAGATGTTCATCAACAAGTGAATAGATACACAAATAATGATATATTCAATGCAATTTATTTCCAGTTGGTAAAAAAGACAAACTATTGATACACAATCAAAGTGGATGCATAATCTCAAAATAATTATGCTAAGTGACAGCATCCAGGCCAAAAAAATACATCTGTATGATTCCATTTATATAAATTGTCTTAAATGCAAACTAATCTTTAGAGAGAAAGGATGATGTATAATATTTGCTCAGAAGTTGGTAGCTGTTTAGTACTTCTCTTCCCTCCAAAATCTTAAATATGTAAACACATGCATCTGAATAACTGCAGATACAATTAAGACTTAAAAGTTTATTCAGCTAATATCATCAAAACTCTAAAAGTCAGGTCATCTGGCAAGAAGTTTTTTTTCAGAAATGTTTTCTAACTCAATAGTTCTTGAATGGTATCATCCCAGAGCATTTCATAGCTTTTACAGCTCTTTGCCATGTCTCCTAAAATTTTTGGCAAGTTCTTCTGAGCAATAGATAAATGAAAAGGACAATAAGGAAGACCACGTTGAAGCACTAAAATTATGGAACAGGAGTTTGAGCTCTTTGAAGATTTAAAATAGGTGGGGGAAAAAAAATGAAAATACACTCATAAATATATTCCCCAGTCAAAAGCAGTCAGTCAGTCCAAAAAGTACGCACGAAAGCCTGTGAGATTTCTGGTACTCTTACCATCTGCTGATACTACTAGTTGAAACAGGCAAGTGTTGTTATTTCCATAATAATGGCTATTGAATGTGGGCATAACCATAAGGTAAGGTATTGGATCAATGAACAGGTACACACAAGAGATATATTTTAAAGATTACTTCTGTGTAACATACAACCAATTTATAGGCTTTAAACTGCAAAGAACTTGTTCAGCGTCCAGTAATACTCAGCATGTAAAACATCAAAAACAACATATGGTTGTCAAGAGCAGCCATTTAAAGTAGCAGGGAGTGAATGAGTGAGAGATGTATTTGCTTTTTACGAATATAGTAATGGTTATATATTTGTCACACTTTTCACTGAATTTAATACTGCCTATTTAGACCTTAGTCTTTTTGTATTTTGTGCCATGAGTGCTAGAAGCACAATTTTAATATCAACCCTTTAGAGAAATTGGAAAATAGAAAGTATAAAAATTGAATAATTAATAAAGAGAACATGAACATTAAAAGTTTCCTATAATAGGAAAAAACACAAGGCAAAAACATTCCAATAATTAAGTAACAGACAATAAATATTAAAGAATTCTTAGAGTTTTCTGTCTCAACAACAATGATTTTTCCGTCTGGGAATTTCATACAAGAGAAAGGAAAAATATCTTCAGTGCATTAGAATTGATATTAGGAAATTATGTAAGCATTTGTTTAAGATCAGAGAAGCGATTTTCACCTAGCCATGTAGCAGTATCTGTTCTTGCCACAGATTAACATTGTACTTTTTATGAGGCTGATTATTTACCAGACTCTGTAACATGTCTGCTTCTTTCCTCATCCCTCTAATTCTTTCTCCGTGATTTAACAATATGCCCTTTCTTTCTTAATCAGACTGCTTGCCTTGCTCTCTATTTTCTCTCTAGAGCCTCTGCCTTCTCCCTCTCTGCTCTGAATATCTATTTCTTTTACCTGTATAAGACATTTTAATACACACTTCATTTTGATCCCCCTCAATTTTATATACTAGTCTTGTCTTCCCTAAACTTACGAACATTATAAGGACACAGGCTCTGGATATATTCATTTTTGTTTTTCCTAATAATAACTTGTTTAACAGCTGAAGGAGTCATTAGGTACAGATAAGCAAGAATATATAAGGAAGAGACCTGTGTTCTTGTACAATAATGTGGAAGGGATAAGTAAAACTTCTAATTTCAAAAAATCTTAAAACTCATTCCTGGGCCTTATCCTTGAGAATATGATCCTCTGTCACAGGAGGGCTAAATTGGTATCTCAAGTGTGAGATATGACAAAAAACATCCCTAAGATCTAGAAATGTTTATGGAAAATAATGAAGATAAAAATACTGCAATTTCAAAGCTATAAGCAGTTTTTCTGTGTAACTGTGTAAAACTAGAATATGTATTTGAAAGCATATGGTTTCTTTGCTCTAGCTCCACCAAAAATTTGAACACTGGGTATTGCAAACATGAAGTTGAACCATAAACCATAACAAGTAATAGGATTTTACATAAACTTTCAATATGTGGGAGCTAATTTTTTGTAAAACAGTGTGGATATTGCTTGTATTATAAGTGGAGTGTTACTCCTGTATAATCATTCTGTAAAACTCCAGCTTTCATGGACTTCCCTGGTTGTCCATTGGTTAAGACTCCACGTTTCCAGCGCAGGGGGTGCAGGTTCGAGCCCTGGTTGGGGAACTAAGATCCCACATGCTGTGCACTACAGCTTTCAATATTATTATGACTGTTTATAAACATATATGTATTTATTACTGAGAACTACAGTTAGATGCATATTACATCATGACCCAGGACATGAACATATATTTTCATGAGTACGTGTGGTTATATGAACTTAAAAAAAAGTTTTGTAAAATAATGTTATCTCTAATTACATAAATTGAACGCATATTTTCTTTCCTTTCTCAGTTTATAGTGCTTGTAATGTAATGACAAGATAATATCTGTTTATATGACGTGGAGTGGGATAGAAATTAAGTATCATGAAAAATATATCTCCTCTCTTGAAACATATCACAAGTTGAAACATACATTTAGTCTCTAGTGCTTAAAACACCATATTCTTTATAGACAATAGGGAAAAGAAAATAATTTGGGAAAATAAATTCACTCAATAGAGAAATTGTGTGTTAGAAACCCAGGGATTGTATCAGTCTAAGAGTAGAAAACTGTTTTTTATTATGGAATCTTCACAGCACAAATTTCTTATCAGTGTACTAATACACAGAAACATTTAGTATGGTGATATGAAATATTATAAAACACCGTTTGCAAATGAAACATATAATGAGTTCTCTACATTTTACGTTTGTCCACTTTAAATACTATTTGCTTCCAGATAATTAAAAGATTTTTCAAATCTCCTTCATTGCATATTTGCATGCAAGAGCTGTAAACAAAGACTGGTGTAATTGTGTTGATTAACCACATGAATTCTGCAAACTGTGTTGCCATTGATGATGCAATTTTCTGAAATAGTGAAAAAACTCAATAAATTCTAAGCAAAATTCAGTCTTCTCTACATTCCTGAAAACTACAGTTTATAAATCCATCAAAAAAGTATAAGACACAGCATTAAGCTCAAGAAATTATAAACTGATTACCAACTACATGAATATCTTCTAGGTTGTCAGATTGTTATATAGACTAGGAAACAATTCTTTGCGGTTGGGGATTGTCCTGCACATTGCTTAACCTCTAGCATCTCTGGCTCCCATCAATTAAGTGACAGTAGTCTCCCTCATTACTGTAAAATTATTTAAAAAAAACAAACCTGGAAATTTCTCAAAATGCCTCTTGTGACTTAGTAGTGCCCAAAGGGAGCCACGATTCTTGGACTAGATTCATTACCACTACCCTAACCTCTTTGGCCCCTTCCTATGGCCATAAGAGTCACAACGTTTATGAGAAGAATATCAACAAGAAGTTTTATATTTTAAAAAATCTTCATGAAATTAGGAGGGTTTAGAGAATATATGGGCTTTAGATGGTCAAGGAAACTGTATTAATTGTAGATATGACAAAAAATGTGGGAAAAGGCACAAAAGTGAATATGATATGATCAAAGAGGGACAAAAGCAAAATTCTTTAAAATATAAAATAAGTTTTAAGATCGGTTAAGACCTGATTATCTGTGGCCTTAAATTGGTATTGGGCAAAGGATTTCTGTTTGCAAACAGAAGATTAATTCAATTTACTCTTACTGCTACTCCTACATTAAAGTGGCAATAAGTAATTTAAATATATATGTGTATGTGTGTGTATACACACACACACATGCATACATACACCAGGACAAAAGAAAGAACAACTGGTGAGAGATTATAACATACTAAAAAAGAAATCAAATTATTGGAAGTGTGGTTATTGATATAACAAAGGTAAGGAAGCTACAACTTGGCTATGTGTAGAATGTGATGCCAAAATAAGAATTTGTCATAAACGTTATGTTCCTTGACAGTGGAATGAACTATGAGAATAATAACAAAAATCTAGAATATTCCTAAATAAAACTATAGCCATAAAATTATTTAAATAAATACTTCTAGGGACTTTCCTGGTGGCACAGTGGTTAAGAATCCTCTTGCCAATGCAGGGGACACAGGTTTGAGCCCTGGTCCGGGAAGATCCCACATGCCGCGGAGCATCTAAGCCCGTGCGCCACAACTACTGAGCCAGCGCTCTAGAGCCTGCGAGCCACAACTACTGAAAGCTGGGTGCTCACCACAACGAAGAGTAGCCCCCGCTCACCGCAACTAGAGAAAGCCCATGCGCAGAAATGAGACCCAACACAGCCTAGATAAATAAATAAATATTTTTTTAAATTAAAAAAAAAACACTTCTATATAACTCATGGATTGAAATCAAGATGAAAATTAGGGAGTGTTTTGGATCAAATAAAAATAAAAACACCACATATCAAAAATTTGGGATCCTGCTAAAGCAATACACAGAGGGAAATTTTAGCACTGAAAATCTTTATACATCTGAAAAAGTGTTTGTTTCAAGTCAATAACCTTTTTATACCTTAAGAAACTAAATCCAATCCTGATAAAATCTCCCAGTAAAATGAGGAATAAAAGGCAATTTCCTCAATCCCGTGAAGGGCGCCAATGAAAACCCTAGAGCTAACAACTGCGTGGAGAAAGACCATTTTTCCTCTCAGATAGAGAATATAGGAAAATGATGCCTGCTCTCATAACTTCTATTCATTATTATATTTGGTGTTCTAGCTAGTACACAAGATGAAAGAAAGTACAAGGCATCCAGATTGGAAGAGATAAATCTATCTTTATTTGTAAATGAAACAAACAAAGGTCTAGACTATCCAATGGAACATACCAAAAAACAAAATAACACACCAGAACTATACAAAGTGATCATGGTAAGTTTGCAGGACATAAGATCAATCAATATAAAATAATCACACATACTGCTATAAATAGCAAAAAACACTGGAAATTAAAATTAAATAACATTAGATAAAACATAAAGTACTTAGAGATAAATGTTACAACATATGTACAAGATCTGCACACTGAACACTATTAGACACAGCTAGGAAAAAAAATAAAGACCTAAATACACAGAGCAGTATACTACACTGAAGTGTGAGAAACCTCAGTGCTATTAAGATGTCAGGTCTCTCCAAATGGATTTATAAATTTCACGTAACCCCATCAAATCCTAGCAGGATTTCTTTTTGTAGAAAATGACAAGCTGATTTTAAAATTCACATAAATATATGAAAAACCTGAGTCAAAACAACTTTAAAAAATAACATATTTGGACGATTAATGTTCCGTTATTTCAAGTTTTATTCTGAAACTATCATAGTCATAAAAGTGTGAGCTTGGTATGAAAGACAGGCAAATACTGTGGATCAATGAAATAGAACAGAGTCTAAAAGTAGATTCATTAAAAATAGAATTGATTTTCAAAAAACTTTTAAAGATTCTGCATGGGAGAAAAGTTAGTTTTTTCAGCAAATGATGCTGAAAAAACTGTGTGTTTATATATATATATATATATATATACACACACACACATATGTATATATATGTAAAACAAAACAAACAAAAAAAGAGAGAACTGTAATTCACACTTCACATTGTATATGAAAATTAACTTAAAAATGATCATAGACCCAAATATAAAACCTAAAATTATACAACTTCTACTAGAGCACATAGGAGAAAATCTGTGTGACATTGGGTTGTCAAACATTTCTTCATATGACGCCAAAAGCATAAAGGAGGAAGAGTGATGTGTTGGTTTTGATAAAAATAATTTCTGCTCATTAAAGACACTCAAGAGAATTAAAAGACAAGTCACATAATGATAGAATGTATTTGCAAATTGTATACCTGATAAAAATACTTTTGTCTAGAATATATAAAGAGCTCTCAAGATTCAATGATAAGAAAACAAACAACTTCATTCTGGCAATATAGTTGAAAAGAAACTTCACAAAAGTGGACATATGAATGGCAAATATGCATATGAAAAGATGTTCAACATCGTTAGTCATTAGGAAAATCCAAATTAAAACCACAATCTGATACAACTATAAACATATTAGGTAGACACTGTTAAAAGACTATTCATACCAACTATTAGTGCCAATACGAACTGAGACTGTCATGCACTGCTGGTGAGAATTTTAAAGAGCACAACCACTTTGCAAAACTGGCAATTTCTTAAAAAGTTTAAGAAATATCTACTATATGATGTGGCTATTATGCTGTAAGATATTTACTCAAGGAAAATTTTAATTTTTCCATACAAAACTCATACACTTGTATATTCATAGCAGTGGGATTTTTAATTTTTTTTTGCAATAGCTAAATCTGAAATCAACCCAAATGACCATTAATAGGTGAATAAACTAATTGTGATATATCCATACAATGAATACTTTCTAGCAATATAAAGGAAAAAGCAATTACTACACATAACAACATTGGTGAATCTCAAAATAATTATGCTGTAGAAAAAAATCCAGGTAAAAATATGCATACTCTATGATTCCAGTTCATAAAGTTTCATAAAATGCAGACTAACATACAGTAACAGAAAAGAGATCATAGGTATGGGTGGTGAAGAAGGATGGGAAGGAGAGATTACAAATAGGCATGAAGAAACTTGGGGGAGTAATAGATATAATCCTTATCTTAATTGTGGTGATCATTTTCCAGGTATGTATGTAGGTATGTTTATGTGTATAACTATGAGTCTTTAATTGTACATTTAAAATATGTGCAGTTTATTGAATATTAAAATACATCAATCAAATATTCATAAAGAGATTTAATTGTTGAAGACATAATTACCGATAATTTTCTGAAACTGATGAATACTGTACCTTTGTGCCACAAATGTAAAAACCATCATGAACTCAAGCAGGTAAAACACACAAAAAATCTGGTGCATCATGGTAAAATTGCTTAAGTGAAAGAAACAGAGAAAGCCTTAAAAGCAGTTAAAGAAAAATAGACACATTATCTTTAGAGGAGCAACAATAAGATGGCAGATTGACAGACAAAAATAATGGTGCCATGATCTGTGGAATGTAATATTTACGATGCTGAAAGAAAAAAAAGAGAAAACTGCCATCCTAGATTTCTATACCCAGCAAATTGTCCTTTAAAAAAATTCCCAAACACATTGAAGATAAAAATAGAAAGGATTCATCAGTACACCCTCAATAAATTTCCTCATGACCATTTATAATCTCTCCTTCCCACCCTTCTCCCCGACCTATCTCCAGGAAACCACTGATCTGCTTTTTGTTACTATAGATTAGTTTGCACTTTATGAAACTTTATAAATCAGAGTCATAGAGTATATTCTTTTTTATGGCATTTTGAAGTACAGGCAGAGGAAAAAGCCCCATCCTTAACTAAGGAATGATAATTTTTTGTAAGCTTTTCCAAAGAATAAATTAATGAGAAACCACCTACCAACATAACTAAAATTAAACTACTGACAACACTAAGTTATGACAAAAATATAGGGAAATTGGAACTCTTTACATAATCTTGGTAGAAGTAAAAATTGGTAGAAGTAATCACTCTGAAAAACTGACAGAATTTATTATGGTTTATCTTATAACCCAGTGATTTCATCCTTAGGTATATATCTAAAATAAATGCATACTTATGTCCATGAAAGAGCATGTACAAGACTATTCATTGCATCATTACTTAAAATAGCTAAAACCTGGAAAGAAACCAAATGTCCATTAATATTAAGATGGATCAGTAAATTGTGGCATAACAGGTGATAAATAACAGTAACAAGAATGAATTAACTATAGCTACACACAACAACATAGATGAATGTCACAAATACTACTGAGTAAAATAAGGCAAACACAAAAGAATACATATATGTGATTCTGCTTACGTAAATTATGAAAGTGCTAAAGGTTGATGGTTTCTTAGAAGTCGAGGTGGTGGTTTCCAGTGATGCAGGAGGATGGGGTGGTCAGTGACTGGTTGCTGTGTGTGGGAGGAGGGAGGGGCTTCTGCAGGGCTAGTCATCCTCTATTTTTTGATTTGTGGGGTGGTTACACACGTGTTTAAATGGTGAATATTTATTGAACTGTTCACTGTGTACTTAATGTGTGCTGTACTTCAATTATTAAAGTTTTTAAAAATGACATCATAATATAAAATAAGATCAATCAAATAATAAGAAAAAGTTATTGGGAAATGAACATAGAACAGCAAAGAAAACCAGTAGAACATTTTAATGATAGAGTTCAGAAAATCCCACTGAAGTATAACAAAATTAAATGTTATAGAAAACAGAAAATAAATATTAAGAAAATCAGCATATTAGTGCAGAAACCAATATCTAATTCTAGCTATACTAAAAAAGGAGAAAAAATATGAGGAAAATTATCAAATAAATAAGGTTAGAAAAAAATTAGAATTTAGGAGCATGTGTCTCCCGATTAAAGTCTCTTTAAGTCTTTAGCACTGTTGATAAAAAGGACCAACAAGTCACAATGCTATAAAATTTCAGAATATCAAAATATAAAAGTAAAATTCTAAAATTTTCTGAAAAGAATAAAAGTCATATACAAGATATAAAGATTTAGAATGGCATTGTTAGCAATATTGTCATATGTGATAGTAGCACAAAGCCTTTAAAATCCTGTATTAAAATGTTTTAAAATATATATTCATTCTGTACTAAAACAAACTACCAATCAAGTTGAGGGTGAAAGAAGTAATTTTTAGACATCAAGTTTCTTAAAACATTTAGTTCTTATGCAGACTTTCTCAGGTGATATGGCAAAACAAAAGGGTAAACCAAGTAAGAGGAATATATGGAATTTTAGAAACAGAATCCACCACAGGAAAGAAATGAAGAAAAATATCAGAATGATAATTGGACAGCAGAAATAGAGAGTAATTCTAGTGGAAAAAAAGAGGGTTTCTGAAGTGGGGTTTCTGAGAAAGAAAATAAATGGAACAGATGTGATCAAGCATAATGACTTAGAATATTAAGTAGAAGACAGAGATACTGGAATACATGAAACAAACAATACACTGAAACGTAGGAGAGCTTCTTTTTAAGTGTCCTGTTCAGATTTTTCCTTATTATCCAAATGGTAAAATGCCCACAACCCAGTACTTTAACTCCTTCTTTAATTGAGGATTATAGCTTTAAATACTACTGGGAAAATTTTAATATCACTCAACATCCCAGACCTCTCTCATTAACTCCAGATTCATACATCTAACTGCCCACTTTACATATCTACTTGAATGACTAATAGACATTGAAATCCTAACATAACAAAAACTGAAATCCAGATCTTCCCCCCAAAGCCTGCTTTATCTACCATCTTCCTTAATTCAATTGATGGCAATTTTATCCTTCCAATTGCTTGAGTCAAAAACCTGAAGTAATATTTGATTTGTCCCTTTATCTTGTCCTTTTACCCCAAATTCAACCCATTAGCATGTATACCTCTCATAGCTATCTTTTAAATTCAGTCCCAAATCTGACCATTTCTTGTTTCTTTTTTTAACTTTTTATTTTATATTGGAGTATAGTTGGTTAACAATGTTGTGTTAGTTTCAGGTGTACAACAAAGTGATTCAGTTATACATATACATGTATCTATTCTTTTTCATATTCTTTTCCCATTTGGGTTGTTACATAATTATTGAACAGAGTTCCCAGTGCTATACAGTTGGTCCTTGTTGCTGACCATTTCTTAATGAAGCATCTCTCCTGCTTCTATTGCACTCCATAGACGACTGAAATACATTCCTAATTGATATTCTTGCTTTGCCCTTGACTTCCCTTCATTCTATACATAGAAAACAGAAAACAACTTTCTAAATATAAATATGGTCATAACATTTGTCTGCTAAAAACTATATAAAATCCTAGCAAATTATAGAATACTTACCATGGCCTAATAAAGAAATATAAATGACCAGGTCTCTGGCTCTAATTCATGCCTGATTTCTTATTGCCTTGCTCCCTCCCATTTACTCACTGCACTTCAACTCCACTGGTCATGCCATTTCTAGCATGTATGAAACATCCCCTAAGGTCTATGCCGGTTATTCCCTTACTGTCCTATCTAAAATGCCACTTCCCTGCAGCATCCCCATAATATTTATCAATTCCTCACATTAGGTTACAAATTGGAGTTTGTATTTTGTTTATTGCTCCCCGTTTCCTCTCAATTCAAAATGTAAGATCTTTAAGGCAGGGATTTTATCTCTTAACTGTTGTTTCCCTAGTGTTCAGAACATACTGTAGATATTCAGTAAATGTTGAATAAATCATCTTATTTTGTCTTATGTGATGGAACATGTAAGTATGACTTACTCCCTTGTTATCTGTGGTTAAGAGCTAGTTAGAAGCCAATAGCCTCAAAGTTTTGCTCTATGAACTTGAGACAGAATAACTAAATTTTTTTCATAATTTCCATGCTATCGATTCTGTTTGGCAAGATCCTTCCATTGTTCCATATAAGGAGAGGTAAGAGATAGTTGTATCAATCATGTAGGATGATTATATAGGATACCACACAGGCAAATCAATATTCATCCAGTCTGCTAACACAATTAACTAAAGTAGGTTTTGATATTGCTTTGAGGGATAGGCCTTATGGGTTTTCTCCTTATATTCCAAAGACTCAGCCTTGAGTATAAATAGGCTTAAGTGTGAGAGAGAATTGATGAGAGCAAGTAAGTAAGGTAAGAACAGTCTTCCCAGTAAATCATTTGATTTCTGAATTATTCAGATCTGTATACCACTCAAACATTTAGATAGATATTAAAGATAGGAACAGCAACCGACAACTGGTTCCTATTTAGTGATGTAGAAATCCATAGCCCTGTTTCAAATAGATCTCACTTATTGTTAACCTAGTATTTTATTTAATGTATAAAGAATCAGTCATCATTTGGAAATATTGTAATATTGAAACAACTTAATAATACTTTAAACACAGTATCCAAGATATTAGAAATTATCTTTATTCACATAATTATGGGAAAATATTATTGATGTTTTTCTCTGTGGTGAATTAAAACAGGAGGTGAGGAGAAATAGATATACCTCATTAATATTTAGAAGTAGTAAGAATAAAATCAATTGTACAAATGGACAACTTTATTTGATTTGATTTTCCTTTCCTTCTGATGTATATGTACTGTATCAATCATGGTACAAAAAGGAAAGTATCCTATATGTTTTATTTTTCCCTAGTGCTTCACTGTTTCCTGATCTAATATTCTAGTCACCTTGTTTACCAATGCATAGTAAGATCCTTACAACCTCTTTAAGATGTTAACATGCAAATAGTTTTCTCCTAAAGAAAAAATAGATGTGTCTTGTCTTAGAGAAATTCCAAACTCTTTTGCAAATGTCAAAATCTGCGAGAAACTCACTAACTCTATTACACTGATGGATAAGCAAAGATAAAAATGTCCACCCGTTTTGGCCATTGCTAGTGTAGCCTTTATTGTTTTTACCTCATTTTAATTTAAAATGATTACTTCAAACCTAGGGGCAAGTGGGGGATAAAGACGCAGACCTACTAGAGAATGGACTTGAGCATACGGGGAGAGGGAAGGGTAAGGTGGGACAAAGTGAGAGAGTGGCATGGACATATATACACTACCAAACGTAAAATAGATAGTTAGTGGGAAGCAGCCGCATAGCACAGGGAGATCAGCTTGGTGCTTTGTGACCACCTAGAGGGGTGGGATAGGGAGGGTGGGAGGGAGGGAGATGGAAGAGGGAAGAGATATGGGGACATATGTATATGTATAACTGATTCACTTTGTTATAAAGCAGAAACTAACACAGCATTGTAAAGCAATTATACTTCAATAAAGATGTTAAAAAAATAAAGAAAAATAATAAAATGATTACTTCAAATTTAATATAGAAATTTGCTGCATTGTTTTATACAATTATCTAAGTGACCAATTAGCTTAACTTATGCCATATTATGTAGAAATATTTTGCCATCATTAGACATTCTCTTGGTATCCTGAATATATGTCGGTAGGAAACAATATTAAAAAAGTTGATGAAACCAGATTGATTGATTTGTCACATAATGTTGAAATGTATCTGAGTGACAGTTACAGAGAATGAAATATTTTAATTTTAACTTTTTTCTCTCCTGAGGCAGGAAAAATATGGTCATAATGTGTATACATGTTCTTTGTTCTACTCTGGCATTCAGTTCTATGAGGAAATGTTTATCAAGAACATTTAAATGGACACACTCCTCACATATCTCTGTTTTCAATTGTCTTTGAAAACAGGTCTTGGATTATGGTTGCCAGTGCATAAATCTCTCAGTATAGTCGTTTATACCTCCTCAAATCTTCCCTCTAGTGACCTATGTACATTAGGATAGGGGACATAATTTAAAGGATTGAATTTTCCTGGAAAGAGGGGGAAAAAAACTCCAATGATGTATGTGGTATCTCATAAGGCAATGTTAATATGGAATGAAAGCAGCACACACATTTCTTTCTGGGACAGTCCAGTAAACTGAGAAGTCAGATTCAATTATGTGGTGTGATTTCTGATAATTGGAGGTATGGAAGAAACTACTAATATCATGTTTGATACATAATTTGTGCCCCCAAATTACTTGTTAAATCTATTGCTGAATCTGAGTCTTTATCTGTCATATGTTAAGAAAAAAACAAGCTTACATCATCTTCTATTTGTAGAGGATTCAATTTCTTCCAACAGCTGTGCTATGCAAAATTTCTACAATTGCTGTCTGGAGAATTTTGATCAGCTTAATATAGGAATGTTTCAGTATAACAGAATACTCGAAGACAAATTAAAATTCTAAATTCAGAATAGTTATATCAATAAAAGTTACACAATTATATTGTACTGTTCATTTGGACGATATAAAACATGTTCTGAGATTGGGCCTATAATGAAAATTGTATTCCGTGCACTTGAATAAATAGTAAAAAATAATAATTTGGAAATGATAGCTCCCAAAGTGTATTCCACAGAGTTAAAAACTGAAACACACTGTAAAAAACCTCTGTGGTCAAATAAATTTGGATAATGCTGGGTCAAATAGTTGGTTTTGCAATATGAGCTCTCAACATTGCTAATATATTAATATACTTTTGAGTATACAAGGGGGTGTTATAAGCAATAAGCCCAACTTTTGAAATATATTTGACCAAAAATTAATTTTTTGATGCAAATCTATAATACTGGTGTTTTAAATTAAAAAAGCCTTTCCTCTCCCTCTTCTGAAACAGTTTCCAATCACTAGTCAGGCTACATGTTCCCTATAGCATGATGTTTGCTATCTAGTTGATGTAGGGTATGGCTATGTATACATAACAGAGACTTGGCATGACATTTGCAGTCAGTTCTGAGACTTTGGGCTACACTTTCCCGACATTGAACACTATCCTGAGATTGTCAGTATGCAACTCGGTCCATTTACTCATAAGTGAGCCACTTTAAAGTGACACTTTACAATTTAATAGGTTCAACTCTGCTCATTCTTTTTTATTTGTATTTGTTTTATTTTAAAATTTTTTATTTTATATTGGAGTATATTTGATTTACAATGTTGTATTAGTTTCAGGTGTACAGCAAGGTGATTTAGTTATACATATACATATATCTATTCTTTTTCAGATTCTTTTCTCATATAGATTATTACAGAGTGTTGAGTAAAGTTCTCTGTGCTACAGTAGGTCCTTGTTGATTATCTATTTTATATATAGTGGTGTGTTTATGTTAATTCCAACTCCCTAATTTATCCCTCCTCCCCACCCTTCCCCTTTGGTAACCATAAGTTTGTTTTCTAAGTCTATGAGTCTGTTTCTTTTTGTAAATAAGTTCATTTGTATCATTTTTTCAGATTCCACATATAAGTGATATCATATGATATTTGTCTTTCTCTGACTTCACGTAGTATGATAATCTCTAGATCCATCCATGTTGCTGCAAATGGCATTATTTCATTCATTTTTGTGGCTGAGTAATATTCCATTGCGTATATGTACCACATTTTCTTTTTCCATTCATTTGCTGATGGACCTTTAGGTTGCTTCCATGTCTTGGCTCTTGTAAATAGTGCTGCACTGAATATTGGAGTGCATATATGTTTTTGAAGTATGGTTTTCTCCAGGTATATGCCTGGGACAGGATTGCAGGATCATGTGGTAGCTCTACTTTTAGTTTTTTAAGGAACCTCCATACTGTTCTCCATAGTGGCTGTACTAATTAACATTCCCACCAACAGTGTAGGAGAGTTCCCTTTTCTCCACACCCTCTCCAGCATTTATTGTTTGTAGACTTTTTGATGATGGCCATCCTGAGTGGTATGAGGTGATACCTCATTGTAGTTTTGATTTGCGTTTCTCTGATACTTAGTTATGTTGAGCATCTTTTCATCTTTTTGGTCATCTGTATGTCACACTTGAAGAAATGTCTATTTAGATCTTCTGCCATTTTTTTGACTGGGTTGTTTTTTTGATATTGAGCTGCATGAGCTGTTTGTATATTTTGGAGATTAATCCCTCATCGATCACATCATTTGCAAATATTTTCTCCCATTCTGTGGGTTGTCTTTACATTTTGTTTGTGGTTTCCTTTGCTGTGCAAAAGTTTTTAAGTTTAATTAGGTCCCATTTGTTTACTTTTGTTTTTATTTTCATTACTCTAGGAGGTGATCCAAAAAGATATTGCTGTGATTTATGTCAAAGAGCGTTCTGCCTATGTTTTTCTCTAAGTGTTTTATAGTATGTGGTCTTACATTTAAGTCTTTAATCCATTTTGAGTTTATTTTTATATATGGTATTAGAGAATGTTCTAATTTCATTCTCTTACATGTAGCTTTCCAGTTTTACCAGCACCATTTATTGAAGAGACTTTCTTTCCTCCATTGTATATTCTTGCCTCCTTTGTTGTAGATTAATTGACCAGAGGTGTGTGGTTTTATTTCTGGGCTTTCTATCCTGTTCCTTTGGTCTATAAGTCTGTCTTTGTGCCAGTATCATACTGTTTTGATGACTGTAGCTGTGTAGTAGGCTGAAGACAGGGCACCTGATTCCTCCAGCTCCGTTTTCCTTTCTCAAGATCACTTTGGATATTTGGGGCCTTTTGTGTTTCCATACAAATTTTAAGAACTTTTGTTCTACATCTGCAAAGAATGCCATTGGTAATTTGATAAGGATTTCATTGAATCTGTAGATTGCTTTGGGTAGTATAGTCATTTTCCCAATATTGATTCTTCCAGTCCAAGAACATAATCTACCTTTCCATCTGTTTGTGTCACCTTGGATTTCTTTCATCAGCATCTTATACTTTTTGGAGTACAGGTCTTTTGCCTGCTTAGGTAGGTTTATTCCTAGGTATTTTATTCTTTTTGATGTGATGGTAAGTGGGATTGTTTCCTTAATTTCTCTTTCTTATCTTCCGTTGTTAGTGTATAGAAATGCAAGAGATTTCTGTGTATTAATTTTGTATCCTGCAACTTTACTGAATACATTCATGAGCTCTAGTAGTTTTCTGGTAGCATCTTTAGGATTTTCTATGTATAGTATCATGTCATCTGCAAACAGTGACAGTTTTACTTTTTTTCCAATGCTCATTCTTATTATATGAAAAAGACATTTTTATTTTTAATTCATATCTGTAAGCTATTGAAAACTTTACATTTATATTGATTATTTTCAAAAAATATGAGTATGTTCTCTATTCCATATATTACACTATTTATTGAAAATCTTAAATGGAAACAGAACTAGAATTTGTCTCTAAAGAATTTTATCCTATGGTATCCCAGACTTGCACTAAATAATTTATTTATTTTTGGAACATGTTCAGGTATTCTTAACAGATGGTTACCTATCAAAATATAAGTGCATACTGTTTTTCCCAATTAATTTATGAGTTTGCACATATATGCAAGAGGCATTTGAAAACTTATTGAAGGCAATTACATGTGTCCATGTTGAAAAGATTTTTGTTCTGACAGAATACATTTTTCACAAAGCCATGTTAACTTAAAGTTTCTTCAATGCTTAATTTCCAAGGTTCTATCAAATTTGTGTGTGGGAAAATGAGGCTAACAGGAATTGAACATGCTTTTCCACTTTATAAAACATACTGTAGGATACTTCCAGTTTCTCGTTCAACATGTAAAGCAGTTGGCAGTCATCTCTCCTGTCCTCACAATAAGAAAAAAAATAAGCAAACTGAAAATCCACCAGTCTTTCTTGAGCCATCAGAAAATTGGGAAGACCACAATCACCAAATTGGAGAGATAGGAAAACACAGCGAATTACAGCTTCCTGGGAGCAGAAGCCACTGCTGGAGACTAGTAGGCACATGTAGAGGGTAATTGATCAATTGCTGGAAACTGAGCATGGACCAGCTTGGGAGATAAAACTTAATGTTTCCTCCTCTTTCATAAACTTTACCTCTGGGAGCCCCACCAAATTCTTAGAGTGAGTATAGAAGAAAAATTCCCTCATGTTTCTGACGAAGAAAAGGGAAAAGTAACCATTTCAAATACATCAAGAGTACTCCATTTTCCTTAGCAAATACCTGCTGTCAGTGAATGTACTTTAAGAGAGTCTAACTAAAGTGGGGGAAGGGAAGTACCCAACTCTAGCCTCCACACCCCCACCCCTTGGTCTCATCTAAGTCAGAGGAAAAAGCTCAGAAGCTCTGTGAAGAGCACAGCAGAGGGAGAGGACACAGGCTCACTAAAAGACTGAGATCTAATCTTATAGGATTATATAATTCTTTCTCTCTCCTCAAAGTTTATCATCACACCCCTCAGTCCTTATCCCCACATCACTAGGCTCTTGCATATTAACAGGGAACTACAACTGAAAGAACTGCAAGCCTCAGTCCCTATTTAACATGGCTTTAGGAAAACCCAAAGACAGGGGAGGAGATAAAAGCAAGGACACTATAGGAAATTTTAACAACCAGTAAACACAGCCTAATGCCAACCAAATAAACATAAAACCTCATACTAGAGGCCTATTTAACCTCAGTTCCTTTTATCCAATACATGAGATTTGTCTTTGAACAAAAAATTACAAGGCATACTAAAAGGCAAAACCAGTTTGAAGAGATAATGTAAGCATAAAAACCAGAGAGAGAATTGGAAATTTTCAGATCAGGGATTTAAAATAACTATGATTGATATGCTAAGGACTCTAATGGAAAAAGTGGACAACATGCAAGAGCAGATAGATAATGTTAACAGAGCGATGGAAATTCTAAGAAAGAATCAAAGGAAAAGCTAGAGTTAAAAACACTATAACAGACATGAAGAATGATTTTGATGGGCTCAACAGTAGACTGGGCATAATCAAGGAAAGACTTAGTGAGCTTGAAAACATTTCAGTAGATACTTCAGAATCTGAAAAGCAAATTGAAAAATTAATTAAAAAAAAACAGAAAAGAGTGTCCAAGAACCATGGATCAATTATGATAGGTATAACATCATACAGAAATACCATAAGGAGAATAAAGGGAAAAAGGAAGACAAAAGAAAACTGAAGTATACTGACTGAGACTTTTAATGATAGACATCAAACCAAAGATCCAAGAACCTCAGAGAAGAAGCAGTATAAATACAAAAAAAAAGAAGAAAAAGGAAACCTAAGCATATCATATTCAAACTGCAAAAAACAAAGACTAGAAAAATCCTTGAGAGACACCAGAGAATGGCAAAACCTTATTTTAGAGGAACAAGGATAAGAATTATATCAGACTTACTTATTGCAAGACAGACTTATTGCAAGCAATAAGAGGAGTGAAACATTTAGTTTTGAAGGAAAAAGCCACCAACCAAGAATTCTGTATATAATGAAATTATCCTTCAACAATGAAGAAGAAATAATGAATTTTAGAAAACAAAAATTTGTGTCCAGTAAATATGGCTTGCAAGAAATGTTAAAAAAACAAGTTCTTTAGAAAGAAGGAAAATGACATAGGTCACAAACTCAGATTGATATAAAGAAAGGAAGAACATTAGAGGGGGAATAAGTAAAGGTAAAAAACTAAGATGCCAGAAGGTACTTCAAGTCCAACATGGTAGAATTATTATATACATTTATGTCTTCTGTGTTTCAAGTCCTCATTGAAAAAGCATTAAAAGAAACAAAAAAGGAAGGTAAACCCCAGGACAAAGGGAAACATGAGCACCATTAGCAAGAAAGAGATTTTAACAAATATTTGGAGAACAGGCAGCAGATGAAGGATTCTCTGTTCTCATTAAGGTTCTGCAGTCAAATGAGCAACCTCCTTGACATAAGCAAGTTAGAGGAGGCTAGAACCTGGGGTGTACATGGAAGAAGCTGTAGCTAAGAAGTTGTGGTTTTCCCTGTAGATCCTCAGAGAGGTCTGGTTCTTAAAAGTCCCAACGCTGATAGAAGGCAGGAATGAGTCAATGGCTATATTCAGAGTTAAGAGGTAAATTAATTCCTTCAAGTCAACTTTCACATCTCCATGAGCAGTATGCGTGGGAGCTAGCATCTAAACACCAGGCTAAAAATCTCTCTAAACAGATTGTATAAACAACCCTAGAGAAATAGGCCAGTTTGTGAGTTCTTGACCCTCAGAGCAAATACTACCACATTTTCACATCTCCCAGCATAATGATTGTCCACTCCTATCACCACCCACCATAGCTGTGCATATTTTCTTAATATAACTTAAATATAAATGAAAAGTTAAGGATTGCCAGACATTTGAAGTAAGCTAACCATATAAGAGAGAAAAACAGGAAAAAAATGAATAAATTGTATAAAATTTAGAGAAGGAAAATTTACCTAAAAATACTCTAGTTACTATCCCTAGAGATGTAAAAAGGATATTACCTATATACAGTATGAACAGGATGATGTTAAAATGAATCCTCCAGGGAACAAATGTTTTTATAGAATATATTTCAGCACTTACATTTTATATACAATGGTAGACATCAAACCAAGGATCCAGGAACCTCAGAGAAGAAGCGGGATAAATACTGACCCACTTAGATGCCAGTCTGGCCCTGAAAAGACCCAAGAAGGCACCAAGAGTTTGCTCTTGTGACACTCAGTCCCCTGACCTTCCAACGAGTTCATTTCTATGACAGCTCCCATATTCAGGACCATAACATTCAGCCCTTAACAGGATAATTTGCATCTTGGTAGAAGCTCTGGCTTCTAAGAAACAAATGACTGGTACTCCTCTAGCTTTCATACAGTCTGGCTGCCACTGCTGGCCAATACTCCCCTCGGGTCACTCCCACATAACTATTTGAGGAAACTGAGAGATCCAGGGAGAGGTAAGGAGAACTGGAAAGGTAGTAACAAGGGTCACTCCAGGCTTTGGCCTCCTAAGGAATCTGCCAACAGAGTGGCACCTCCATTGCAGAAGAGAGGACTCAAATCAAGGGATTGCTCCCATGCATGTGTCAGGTTCCAGAGGATTCTCAGATAGTGGTTTCTCCTTTTCATTATTCCTATTGAATTTTGACCCTATCTGATGTGGTCTGTTTGGTAAAACCATCAAAATTCTCATCCTTCTTAGGAATTACCAGACTTTAATTTTACCAAAAAAAGGAATAGCTAATTTTTACAGAGGATTTGCTCTATGCAAGATACTTCTATAAATTTACATTAAATAATAAGAATACTGTAGTTTTAGCTTATCCCCATTTATGGGTGAAGTAACTGAGGCATAAAGAAATGACTTAAAATGTAAGTAGCAGAGCTGGAGTTTCAATATATGAAGCCTAATAACAGAGTCCAGTCTCTTAAATATCATTCTACCCTAATTCTGCAGGATTAGTTTTCATCCAATTAAATATGGCAGTGTAATAAACTACTCTCATGACTTTTTCAATAATAGAGCTATTGAATATTTAAAAACAATCACAGACTGTGTTGAACATTTTGAATGGAATTACTGTTAAATAAAGCAGAAGGGAAAGATGATTTGCTACCTTGATATTAAAAAAAATTCTTTAACTTTTGTTAACACAAATTATCTAATAACTTTCCATTTAATGGGGAAATTATTGGAACAATTTAATATAGTCTCTGTCAAATAATTGCACAAGGCACTGGTTAGCTCTTCCTTCACACACACACACACACACACACACACACTATCCAAATAAGCTTACAACACTAATTGATAAAAATTGATCAATTTTACTAATAATTTGTTTTATATGAAACAAATTATTATCCAGGTAGGAACTTGTAAAACTCCAGTCCAGCCCAAGACTGAGGAGAGCCATTTTAAAAAGGCAGGATCACACCTGGGCAGGTGACTCACTGATCATGGTCCTAACTACATACGTGGAAACAGCTCTGTTCCTCTAAGAACTCAGCTATGGTCCCATTTGGCTTTGGGTGTATCACCAGCACCATACACCCAAGGACCTGGAAGGAGTCACACCCACTTATATATTGTGTAATAGACATACAGAATTTATCCCTACTGTGGACCCTAAAGTGGCCTGTGAACTGGCTCCAGCCCACTTGGCTGCCATCCAGGAGCCCCTGGAGATCAGCCCACCAAAGCTGGTCAAACTGTAGATTTTGAAAAGGCCCTGTAACTGGGCTCCAGCCCATCCAGCCACAGTCAGTGAAGAATTTTGTTGGCACAGGGACCCGGCAGAAGACAATTCCCTCCTTGTCTCTGGACATTCTGAAAGGCTCTGCAGTTGGTTCTAGCCCCCTTGCAGCCTCAGTCTGTCAGCTGTTCTGAGGGGCCAGGATCCCAGTGGGAGATGCTCTGGTCTCCAACCTGAGAGATTCTGAAACAGCCCTATACTTTGTTCCAGCCTACTCTCAGCTACATCTACAAGCAGGCCCGCCAGCCCAGGGACTCAGAGGGAAACACTTCCATTTGCACCCCCAGAGATTCTGGAAGGGCTCTATTCTTGCCTCCAGTCTCTCCAGTCATGGTCAGGGAACAGTCCAGCCCACCCAGGGACACACCCATTCATGCCTCCAGAGCCAGGTCTTCAGACCTCAGTCTTGGCTGTGGAGACTGAAACAGGCCTGGGGCTTAGTTTCAGCGCCTCTTAGCCATAATCTAGGATCAGTCTCTTCCACCCAGGAACTCATCCAGTGACCAGGCAGGAGAACTCCCAAGGATCTGGTGGGAGCACACCTGTTCATGCATGTGATAAAAGCCCAGCTAACAGAAGACCCAAATGTGGGCTCTGAAGTAGGCCATTTTCCTAGTGCTACCCTGTTGAACAAAGTACTGGAGATAGTTTCATCCACCCTGGGACCAGATATGATACACAGCCATCCATGTCCCTGATAACAAGCATGCCAACTGTGGACCCCCCTGCAGACTCAGTGACAGTCTTGAAACTGGCTTCAGCTCAGGACAACTTCTAATCTGGAGGTAATCAATCCTATAAGCCCCGAAACCAACAGGAGAAGGTGTTTACCTGCCGAAACCAGTCTGTAAAGACTGAAAGAGGTGTTTGCTCTGTCAGATGCATAGATTCCAATGCAAGGGTGCCTGCATCACAAAAAATCAGGCTAATATAACATCACCAAAAGAAACTAATAAAGCTCTTGTAACCACCCGCAAAGACATGGAGATCTATAGTTTACCTGATGAAGAATTCAAAATAATCATCTTAAATAAACTCAATAAAATCCAAAAGAACATAGATAGAAAACTAAATAAAATCAGGAAAAAAAATGCATGAAAAAAAGAAAAGTTGAATATGAAATGGAAACCATAATAAAGAATGAAAAAAAACCCTAGAGCTGAAGGATACACTGGCAGAACTGAAAAATTCAAGAGAGAAATTCAACAAAAGACTTGATCATGCGGAAGAAAGAATAAGCAAAGTCAAAGATAGATCATTTGAAATTAGCCAGTAACAAGAACAAAAGAAAAATGAGTAAAAAAGGATGAAGAATACCTACTTGAATTATGGGAAACCATCAAGCAAATGAACATTAGCATCAGGGAAGTTCCAGGAGAAGAGAGGAGAGAGAAAGGGGCAGAAAGCTTATTTAAAGCAATAATAATAGCTGAAAACTTAACAAATCTTGGGAGAGAGATGGCTATCCATGGACAGGAAGCTCAAAAAACGCCAAGAAAGATCAACCAAAAGAAGATTGTCCCAAGGCACATTGTAATCAAAATGTTAAAAGTCAAATACAAAGAATTTCTAAAGCAGCAAGAGAAGGATAATTTATCACATACAAGGGAACCCCCAAAAGGTTTATAAAGTGCTGAAAGAAAAAAAAAAACTGCCAACCAAGAATACTATACCTGACAAAGTTATTCTAAAGAAATAAAGAAAAAACATTCCCGAAAGTAAAAGACATTTCCAGAAAAACAAAAGCTAAGAGAGTTCATCACCACTAGACCTGCATTACAAGAGATGCTAAAGGGAGTTCTTCAAGTTGAAATGAAGGGATGCTATGTAACAGCATAAAAACATAGAAAAGTACAAAACTCAATGGTAAAGGTGACTATATAGTCAAATTCAGAATACTCAAATACTGTAATGAAGTTTGCAAATCACTTTTAGCTCTAGTATAAAAGTTAAAAAGCAATAATATTAAAAATAAATTGTTAATGGATGCACAATATAAAAAATTGTAAAGTATGACATTAACAGCAAAAAGTGTGGGGGGAGGAGAAATAAAAGTGTAGAGTAATAAAGGGGTAAATTCATCAAGAGGATATAACAACTGTAAATATATATGCCTCTAGTATTGAAGTACCTAGATATTTAAAACAAATAGTAACTGAACTAAAGGGAGAAATAGACGGCTTGCAATAATATATGGGGACTTCAATACTTATTTTCCACATTGGATGGATCACCCAGACAGAAAATCAATACAAAAACATTGGCCCTGAATTATTCTTTAGACCAAATGAACCTAACAGACATTCTCAGAACCTTCCATCCAACAACAGAATACACATTCTTTTCAAGTGCACGTAGAACATTCTCCAGGATAGATCTTATGTTGGGTCACAAAGCAAGCCTTAGTAAATTTTAGATTGAAATCATGCCAGATATCTTTTCCAGTCACAATTGTATGACACTAGAATTCAACAACAAAAGGAAAATGGAAAAAAATTCTCAAATATGTGGAAATTAAACAAGACTTTCCTGAACAACAATAGGTAAAAGAAGAAATCAACAGGGAATTCAGAAACAATCTTGAGACAAATGAGAATAAAAACACAATATACAAAATGTTTGGGATGCAGTTAAAGAAGTTCTAAGAGGGAAATTTATTACATTAAAATGCCCACATTAAGAGAAAAGATCTCAAATAAACAAACTAAATTTACACCTCAAGGATAGAAAAAGAAGAGCAATCGAAACCCAAAGTTAACAGAAGAAAGGAAATAATAAAAATTAGAGCAGAAATAAATGATAGAGACTAGAAAGACAATAGAAAAATAAATAAATAAAATGAGTTATTTTTTTTAAAAGATAAAAAAGATTGACAGCCTTTATCTAGATTAACCAAGAAAGAAAGAGAACTAAAATAAACAAAATTCTAAAGAAAATAGACATAACTGACATCACACAAATATAAAGAATCTTAAGAGGCTAACTTAACAATTATACATCAAGAAATTGGATAATCTAGAAGAAATGGATAGATTCCTAGAAAAATACAGTCTAGCAAGACTGAATCATGACAAATTAGAAAATCTAAAGAGACAAATAATGAATACGGAGATTTAATTACTAATCAAAAACTTACCAACAAAGAAAATCCCAGGCCCAGATAGTTTTACTGGTGATTTCTACCAAATATTTGAAGAATTAATACCAATCCTTCTCAAACTCTTTCTTAAAAATTGAAGAGGTAGGGGAATACTCCCAAACTCATTTTATGAGGCCAGCATTACCCTGATGCCAAAACCAGACAAGGAGACTACAAGAAAAGAAAATTACAGGCCAATATCCCTGATGAACATATATGTAGAACCCCTTAACAAAATATTAGGAAATCGAATTCTACAACACACTGATAGTATACACCTGATATACTATGGTGGAAGTAGCACAATAAATCTGTTTTAGTCATCCTCTTAAGAATACCTAACCCCATTTCAATCATAAGAGAGATATCAGACAAATGCTAATTCAGGGACCTTCTATAAAATATCTGATCAATATTTCTTAAAATTGTCAAGGTCATCAAAACCAAGAGAACTCTGAAAAACTGACAGTCAAGTGAAACTTAAGGAGACATGACTACTAAATGTAAAGTGGTTTCCTAGATAGGATCCTGAAACAAACAAAAACGACATTAGATAAACTAAGAACATCTGAATAAAGTAGGGACTTTAGCCAATAATAATTTACTAATAATTTTCATTAATTGTAACAAATATATCATAGATGTTAATAATGAGGGAAGTGCGGTATGGTGTGTATGGAACACTATCCTATCTTCAGATTTTTCTTCTGTAAATCTAAAATTGTTCTAAAATAAAAAGTTTACTTAAAAAAAAATGAAAGCACCTCTTTCAACATACCTGTAGGGACAATATAAACAAATAGAACAAAATACATATAGCTTTATATAAGTCTATGAGAAACTGGAAGGATTGGATATGTATAACTTAAACATTTAATTGGAGAAGCTAGTATAATAATAACAAAATAATCTAGGACAGTATAAAGAAGAAATTAGTAAAGATCAAAGCTCAAATTAATATAAAATGAAACCAAGAAAAAGGGACTTGATCAATAAATCTAAAAATTGTTTCTTTGAAATGGCTAATAAAATAGGAGGAAAAATTTGGCAATTCTTTACAAGGGAAAAATGAACATAGTTGAAAGTATTATCTGTGAGAATAAGAATACAACAATATATGAAGAAGATTCTCAAAGTTTTAAGAAAGATTGAGATTATGCAGAAAATTTGCATCAACCTATGTAACAAAACCGTAAAAACATAAAGATAGGGCAAGATCACCCTCTCAAAAGATACCAACTATAATATTTTCTTGTATTAATTCCACACAGTTTTTAATAGCTCACTTTAATATTCTATTTAAAATATTATTGATCATGAATAAAATGAGATATTTTGTGATTCATTCTCATCAAAACAAAACAGTAGCATAAAAAGTATAATCTAACTTTGTACATAAATATAGATGCTATTTTAGTTTACTGTGGGTGCTGTAGCCAGTTACGACAAATTTGTCAGCAGGGCCGTATTCCTCTCCAGAGGCTCTAGGGGACAGTATGTTTTCTTGCCATTTTTAGCTCCTAGAGGCTGCAAGCCTTCCTTGATGCACAACCCCCTTTCATCTTCAAAGACAACAATGACTAGTTAAGTCTCACATTACATCACTCTGATTCTGATTCTTCTGCCTTCCTCTGCCACTAAAGGACCTTTGTGATTACACTGCCCACCCCTCCACAATCAAGGGTAATCTTATATTAAGATCAGGTGATAAGCAAACTTAACACCATCTGCAGCTTTCATTCCACTTTTCCCTCTAACTTAACATATTCACACCTTCTAGGAATAGAATGTGGACATCTTGGTGAAAAGGGAGCAGGATTATTCTGCCTATCACATAGAGCAATAACAATTGAACATTATGCTTACAGACTGTGCTAAGTCCTTTAAATAGTGCATTGGATAAGATTAGGAGCTCTGGGGCTAGAGTGTATGGAGGTTCAGCCACTTACTCTAGCCATTAGCTCTGAAAACTCAGATGAAGCTGGGATTTGTGATCTGGTTTGTTTATAAATAAAGATAACAATAGTGTCTAATGTGTAGAATTTTGAAAGGATTAATTGACTAATGGATAGAAGTAACTTAAAGCCTGGCATAAAATAACTGCTCAAGCTTAGTATATATTAGATTTTTATCTTATTTAGTCTCTCACAAACCAATGGAGAAAAAACATTACTTTCATTTTCCAGGTAAAGAAAATGAGACTTAAATAATTACATAATTTCATAAATGTTATACTATGTAAGTGGTAGAAATGGGTTTAAGGACCTAAGCAACTTTGGCCTAGACTCTTAAACCTGAACTTACAACACTGTTTTAAGTGATTGGTTTTTTCCCATATATTGATTACTATCTTTAAAAAAAATAAAACGTGATATTGAAACTGAGTATTAATACCTAGAGGTGATCCCATATCTATTCTGTGTTTTAGAAAATTTTAATAATATAACCTTAGAATTCAGATGCAACTACCTATCAAAAATAAAGACACTTTCCAGACATATCTGATTGCCGTGAGCAGCCATGTGATTGAGTTCAGGCCAATGAAACATAAGGTGAAGTGCAGCTTTCAGACTGAACTCCTAAAGAACATGGGTGTGCCCTTTACTTTTATTTCCCAATTCTGGCTGATTGAAATATTTTGCTAAGGAATCTCCTTGGACATGTAAACAAAGGCAACATCTTAAGGATGACAGAACAATAAGATACAAGACTAGATCTCTATCTCTGGAGTATTTTCATTTGTGCTATTGTTCTAGAAATAAATAAATATATAACTTTAAAATCCACTTTTAGTTTTATATTGGTGCATGACTTGTAATTATACACAAACGTATACAGAATTTGATTCCAGAAGTAGGGCTGCCATTACAAGTCTCAAATACCAATCATCAGCTTAGTGTTTGTGTGGCAGGTCCCAAGCACACAGATATTGCAGGCCAGAAGTTCAGTTACCTTTGATGTGCAAAACAAAACATTTGTTACCAGCCTTGTCCAGTAGAACTTTCTGTGATATTGGAAATTTCAGAAGTCAGAGCACAGACAAAAGAGTCTGCGGCTTGAGGGGATGCAATAGGAAGATAAATCAGAATATTGGAAAGTATTGCCTTCTTAGTAACATTTGCAGCAAGGTCCTGTTACCAAGACATCATCATGGAAAAGTTATAGAGATTTCAAAGGAGACATACAGTTTTGATAAGGGAGATTGTTTTGCTTGTAGTCTGTGTTCTTTTTTGACCAAAATCTTGATAATTTCAACCCTGACAAGGTTGAAAAAGCCAACTGCTTTTGTAGACCAAACTGAAGTAGTGTTAAGAGGTGACTCTGCTGAAACAACCTTTGAAGCCGATAACACTGCAGCCTCACACATTTAAACAACTATCATTGAGTTATTTCGTAGGCAATGGAAGCAGCTCAACAGCAAAATTCAGACAGAGGTTATTGCTCTTCCAACCAAGCCTTTGTTTCATGACAGCCTCAAGGTAGACTACACGAAGAAATGTGGAGGAGGGGATGCATAGAACACAAAGTAAAATAACTTTTCAGGATTAGAAATTATATTTAGAATATAACCTTGTCTGTGTCTCCTCATTCATGGTAGTGAATGGAAGTAAACAGACACAAAATCTACTATGTTTTCAAGGGATTATATTACCAACAAAAACTATATGCCTAGCCTACAAAAGCCTATACTTGTTGACACTCAAAATCACTCACAGGTCCCAGAGACTGTACTAACAAGAAATAGATTGTGAAATAATTTAAATTCTCAAGGGCATACCCTGCATTGGCCAATTCAGATATGGATATAGAGAATAATAAATGAGGAAGAAACTCCCAGTGGGCAGGAATGTTCTCTACTGTAGTGCAGGGGGTTTTGGATATCTAGCAGGATATGATAGTTGCTTTGGATGATGAACAGTTATGTGTTTTCCATTATACCCTACTCTATATGGTAGTTTTTTTTATAGTTATTCTATTTCAATTTTACCATTGTATATTGGATAAGGGATAGCTGGAGGGGGGAGGAAGCTTTAAAGTTTTTAAGTTGCCAGATCACAAACAGCTATGTTTATGCTTCCAGTTGCTCAGATCAAAATCCTTAGAGTCATCCATGACATCCCATGGCCTCTACCTTCAAAATATGTAGAGTCCTCACTTATCTTCACATACGCTGATCCAACACTGACCTGTGACAAATTTATCTCTTGACTGGATCATTGCAATAACCTTATAATTAATCTCTTCTATATGCTCTCTATAGTCTATTTTCAGTGAATCAGCCAGAGAAATCATTTTAACTATAAGGAAGATAAAATGTCACTCTCTGCTCAAATCTCATCAGTGGCTGCCTACCCATTTGAATCACATTAAAAGTCAAAAGTCCTTTCAAACATTGACAAAGCTCTACATCATCTGTCTCAGTTTCCTCTTTGACTTCATCTGCTATACCACTCCCCTTTACTTACTTGGAAGCAGCCATGCTAGTCTGTTTACTATTTCTAAAAATGCCAGATCCTTAATTTTTAGAAAAGGCTCTTTCCTTCCCTGGGACACTCATCTCCCACATATCCAGATAGCACAGATGTCATTGTGTTATCTGCCTTTTTCTGATCGTAATATTAAAATCCCAAATCATACCTTTCTTGAATTCCAGTGATATGTTGGAACCAACATGCACAGGCTCATAATAGTTGATTGTTAATATTTTAGAAACTTCACAAAATGATGGACATCACATTGGTAACTAATGTTGTCTGGGGTGGGAGTATTTGCTCCATGGAAATTGAAAAACACGACAAATCAGGAATTTTTTTCAGAGCCGGCTTTTAAACATTTACCAGCACATTACTACCAATCCCTTTTACTTCCTCTATTTTCTATAGTACTTATAATTTTCTAAAATACATCTTAATATACTTAATTTTTATGTTTATTATTTATTGTCTGTCTTCCTTATTATAATATTAAAACAAGGATAGACATTTTTATTTTGTTCACAGATGTATCTCTCATGTAGCTGTACTTAGAAGAGTGCTGATACCTAGAAGTCATTCAATAGAACTTGTGGAATAAAAGAGCCATTAACAATATAAACTCTTTGATTGCACCTAGAAACAAGTACATTCAAAAGAAAGACCATATTTCTCAGATTCCTTTGAAGTTAGTCATGGTCAGTAATCATCTTCTGGCCAATAGAATTTAGCCAGAGTGATGTGTTGACACTTACACTAAGCCTTTATGGGGTAGGAATGAGCTTTCAAATAACTTAGAGTACAGATATAGTCATGTACCATCTTGGACTATTTGAATGAGGTAGTACTCTCCAGATGTCTGTATGAGAAGACAGAGTGGTCCTAGATCCCTGATGCAGAGATGATGCAATAATAGCCCTGGACTGATCATTCTTAGATTGTTATTTAAGAGGTAAATAAAATTCTGTCTTGATTAAGCCAGTGCTTCACACTATTTTTAAGCTTATTGCACAGTAGAAAATGCTGGGCAAACAGATGAGGTAACAAGCCCATTGGTTCCTACTACCAGTGACATATGTGTCCATGGTACAACTGTTGCAATTCTCTGCTTTCTACAGATGTTACTTGCGTTTTGTTACAGTAGCTATTTGCTCAGAATAAATTAATTGCAACTACTCCCTTTGTTATTGCATAATAATACTGGATTATAAGTTAGAAGATTTAGATACCACCTTTCTTTCATGTTAGGCTATTTGTACTTGCTGATTGTTCTTTCTGTGGTAGAGAATTACTTCACTCTGTCTTTCCCACTTAATTTCTACCTATTCCTCAGGTTTAAGTTCAACTATCAGTTTCCCCCAATTATATGTACTTTAGTCCTTTTTTGGTCATATTGTTTAAAACAAGTTTATTTGTGTCATTGATGAGTGTGTTTCTATCATAGAGGCTAAAAGGGAACATATATGTTTTGCTCACTGCCTGGCACCTGGCAAGCATTCAGTTAACATTTGTCAAGGAATTAATTAGCAAAATAACTTAATATACCTGAAATTGATGTTCTTTATTAAAAAGTGACACAATAAGTTAATATATGCCATGTTGAAGTTTTCATGTGCACATTAACTGAGTCAATAGTTGTTATGCATTTAAATAATGGCATAGTACTATATAAATATTATATACATACATATATATATATATATCTCCTAACTATGAATTTTTTTGCTGCAATCAAAAGACACAGGCTCGCTGAATGGATACAAAAACAAGACCCGTATATATGCTGTCTACAAGAAACCCACTTCAGACCTAGGGACACATACAGACTGAAAATAAGGGGATGGCAAAAGATTTTCCATGCAAATGGAAATCAAAAGAAAGTTGGAGTAGCAATACTCATATCAGATAAAATAGGCTTTAAAATAAAGAATGTTACAAGAGACAAGGAAGGACACTACATAATGATCAAGGGATCAATCCAAGAAGAAGATATAACAGTTATAAATATATGTGAACCCAATATAGGAGCACCTCAATACATAAGGCAAATGCTAACAGCTATAAAAGAGGAAATCGACAGTAACACAATAAGAGTGGGGGACTTTAACACCTCACTTACACCAATGGACAGATCATCCAAACAGAAAATTAATAAGGATATACAAGCTTTAAATGACACAATAGACCAGATAGATTTAATTGATATTTATAGGACATTCCTTCCAAAAAAAGCAGATTACACTTTCCTCTCAAGTGCACATGGAATATTCTCCAGGATAGATCACATCTTGGGTCACAAATCAAGCCTCTGTAAATTTAAGAAAATTGAAATCATATCAGTCATGTTTTTCAACCACAACGCTATGAGATTAGAAATAAATTACCAGGAATACACCATAAAAAACACAAACACATGCAGGCTAAACAATACATTACTGAATAACCAAGAGATCACTGAAGAAATCAAAGAGGAAATCAAAAAACACCTAGAGACAAATGACAAGAGAAACACGATCCAAAACCTATGGGATGCAGCAAAAGCTGTTCTAAGAGGGAAGTTTATAGCAATTCAAGCTCATCTCAGGAAACAAGAAAAATCTCAAATACCAATCTAATCTTACATCTAAAGGAACTAGAGAAAGAAGAACAAACAAAACCTAAAGTTAATAGAAGGAAAGAAATCATAAAGATCACAGCAGAAATAAATGAAATAGAAACAAAGAAAACAGTAGCAGAGATCAATAAAACTAAAAGCTGGTTCTTAGAGAAGATAAACAAAATTGATAAACCTTTAGCCAGACTCATCAAGGAAAAGAGGAAGAGGACTCAAATGAATAAAATTAGAAATGAAAAAGGAGAAGTTACAACAGACACCACAGAAATACAAAGCATCGTAAGAGACTACTACAGGCAACTCTATGCCAATAAAATGGACAAACTGGAAGAAATGGACAAATTCTTAGAAAGGTATAGCCTTCCAAGACTGAACCAGGAAGAAATAGAAAACATGAATAGACCAATAACAAGTAATGAAATTGAAACTGTGATTAAAAATCTTCAAAAAACAAAAGTCCAGGACCAGATGGCTTCACAGGTGAATTCTATCAAACATTTAGAGACGAGCTAACATCCATCCTTCTCAAACTCTTCCAAAAAATTGCAGAGGAAGGAATACTCCCAAACTCATTCTATGAGGCCACCATCACTCTGTAACCAAAACCAGACAGAGATACTACAAAAAAGAAAATTATAGACCAATATCACTGATGAATATAGATGCAAAAATCCTCAACAAAATACTAGCAAACAGAATCCAACAACACATTAAAAGGATCATACACCATGGTCAAGTGGGATATCCCAAGGATACAAGGATTCTTCAATATATGCAAATCAATGTGATACACCATCTTAAAATATCACAGAATAAAAACCATAGGATCTTCTCATGGATGCAGAAAGAGCTTTTGACAAAATTCAACAGCTATTTATGATAAAAACTCTCCAGAAAGTGGGCATAGAGGGAACCAACCTCAACATAGTAAAGACCATATATGACAAACCTACAGCAAACATCATTCTCAGTGGTGAAAAACTGAAAGCATTTCCTATAAGATTAGGAACAAGACAAGGATGCCCACTCTCGGCTCTATTATTCAACATAGTTTTGGAAGTCTTAGCCATGGCAATCAGAGAAGAAAAATAAATAAAAGGAATACAAATTGGAAAAGAAGAAGTAAAACTGTCACTGTTTGCAGATGACATGGTAGATAATCCTAAAGATGCCACCAGAAAACTATTAGAGCTAATCAGTGAATTTGGAAAAGTTGCAGGATACAAAATTAATGCACAGAAATCTCTTGCATTCCTATACACTAGCAATGAAAGATCAGAAAGAGAAATTAAGGAAACAATCCGATTCACCATTGCAACAAAAAGAATAAAATACCTAGGAATAAACCTACCTAAGGAGACAAAAGACCTGAATGCAGAAAACTGTAAGACACTGATGAAAGAAATCAAAGATGACACAAACAGACGGAGAGGTATACCATGTTCTTGGATTGGGAGAATCAATATTGTGAAGATGACTATACGACCCAAAGCAATCTACAGATTCAATGCAATTCCTATCAAATTACCAATGGCATTTTTTAGAGGTAGAACAAAAAATCTTGTATGGAGACAGCAAAGACCCCGAATAGCCAAAGCAGTCTTGAGGGAAAAAATGGAGCTGGAGGTATCAGACTCCCTGACTTCATACTATACTACAAAGCTACAGTAATCAAGACAATATGGTGCTGGTTCAAAAACAGAAATATAGATCAATGGAACAAGATAGAAAGCCCAGAGATAAACTCACGCACTTATGGTCAGCTAATCTGTGACAAAGGAGGCAAGGATATACAATGGAGAAAAGACAGTCTCTTCAATAAGTGGTGCTGGGAAAACTGGACAGCTACATGTAAAAGAATGAAATTAGAACACTCCCTAACACCATACACCAAAATAAACTCAAAATGGATTAAAGACCTAAGTGTAACACTGGACACTATAAAACTGCTGGGGGAAAGCATAGGCAGAACACTCTTTGACATAGATCACAGCAAGATCTTTTTTGACTCACTTCCTAGAGTAACGGAAATAAAAACAAAAATAAACAAATGGGATCTAATGAGACTTAAAAGCTTTTGCACAGCAAAGGAAACCATAAGCTAAACGAAAAGACAACCCTAAGAATGGGTGAAAATATCTGTGAATGAATCAGTGGACAAATGATTAATCTGCAAAATATATAAACATCTCATGTAGCTCAGTATTAAAAAAACAAACAGCCCAATCAAAAAGTGGGCAGAAGACCTAAATAGACATTTCTCCAAAGAAGACATACAGTTGGCCAAGAGGCACATGAAAAGCTGCTTAACATCACTAATTATTAGAGAAATGTAAATCAAAACTACAATGGGGTATCACTTCACACTGTTCAGAATGGGCACCTTCAGAAAATCTACAAACAGTAAATGCTGGAGAGGGTGTGTAGAAAAGGGAACCCTTTTGCACTGTTGTTGGGAAGGTAAACTGATACACCCACTATGGAAAACAGTATGGAAGGAGGTTCCTTAAAAATCTAAAATTAGAATTACCATATGACCTAGCAATCCCATTACTGGGCGTATACCCAGAGAAAACCATAATTCAAAAAGACACATGCACCCCAATGTTCATTGCAGCACTCTTTACAATAGCCAGGTCATGGAAGCAACCTAAATGCCCATCAAGAGACAAATGAATAAAGAAGATGTTGTACATATATACAATGGAATATTACTCAGCCATTAAAAAGGAACAAAATTGGGTCATTTGTAGAGACGTGGATGGATCTAGAGACTGTCATACAGAGTGAAGTAAGTCAGAAAGAGAAAAACATATATAAACACATATGTGTGGAATCTAGAAAAATGGTACAGATGAACCGGTTTGCAGAGCAGAAATAGAGACACAGATGTAGAGAACAAACGTGTGGACATCAAGCAGGGAAAGTGGGCATGGATGGTAGTGATGGTGGTGGTGGGATAAATTAGGAGATTGGGATTGACATATATACACTAACATGTATAAAATATCTGAGTAATAAGAACCTGCTGTATAAATATATAAATAAAGTAAAATAAACCAAACAAAACATACAAAAAAAGAAACAGGCCTTGCATGTTTTTATTTCATTAAATGATTTAATTTTGCTTACTCTTACAATCATTAGAAATGATTAATAAAGCTAGATTTTTAAATTTCATTACCATTTTTTAAGATCAATGTTCTATTTTCATTAATACATAATTTTGTTATTTATAGTCAAAGCAAGTTTGGGTTTTAATAAAATCTTGAATTAAGGTAAGATGGAGTTATTGACCTTTGTAAGTCTCCAGTGAAAACATTTAATTTTTCGTAAGCAAATAAACAATTTTGAGAATTAGTGAAAAGCTTTGGAATGTAATAATTCCCCCTAAACCAGTGTTTTGGAACTAAGTATATGTGGATCTCATTCCAGATGGTGACCTTTAATTGAAAACTTTCTGGGTTTATGCAATTTGAGCTCCTGAGAATTGCTGTCTACCAGCTGGTAGCAAGGCACCATTACAGAGTAAAAGATAATCTAACTTCATTTATCACAGTTCCTAAGACTCATTTATACATGTTTCTATCCATCCTGTTGGGCACCAAGTATTTTGTTAATAGTTACCTTGTTCCAAGCACTGGATAGACAGCAGTGAATTATACATGTCCCTGTGTTTTCAGGTTGCCTAAAATCTATTGTGGAGGACATGCAATGAATGCAATAAAATGAAACAAATACAGAACATAAATATGATAACTCCAGAAAGCAGTTAGTTCTGTGAACAAAATTAAATGGGACAGAGAATGATATTGGAGTAATATTTCTGCAAAGACAGTGCAGAGGAGGTGGCTGCATGAAGTTCTGGACTTCTGCATGAAGTTCTGCTTAATAAATTTTAACATTTATTAAGCAGTCAGTAAATAATTGTTAAGTATGTAAAGACTGCATGCATGTAAATTGCATAAGGCAATAATTGTACTAAGATATGGATAGGTAGGAATGAGCAAGTTAAGTTCATTAGGATATTGTGATTTTTGGAGTCAGGTGGAAAGAATTGGAATCTCAGCTTCTTCCATCAAATAGGAATAATACCTAAATTCATAGTTTTGTTGTGAGCCTTTAGGGTCTTATGTATATAAAACAGCTAACAGAATAACTTGTATATGCTAGGACCTGCTTTTGAATATACCATAATCTCTCTTTCCTTTTCTTTGGGTTTGCTGTAGTAGACTATCTCTCTTGGTACAAATACTGAGTATTTTCCCTAGGGAAAAAATGTAAAGAATATAAATTGAATTTCTGAATCCCTGTTTTTTAATACCTTAAGCATTATAAATAAATTAGATGTAAGAAATTGTTTCTAAAACTTTGTAAAAAGAGTATTGGTTGGAGAGTTGGTTGTTACTCAGTCTCCCTGTGTTTTCTCTCTGGGTTCCAAATTTTTGAGTAGCACACTTAAACAATGATACATTGCCTTATTCAATCCATGAGAACAGGGCTGTGTAGTTTTAAATTGGTCCCAGTGGAACTAATAGTAGAGTCATTGGAGACTATGTTACCAAAAAACAGAAAAATAATTCTTTGGTCACAGTTATGATTCTAAGCAACTTGCTTATGTCTAGCATACTTAGTAAGAATATTAAAAATATATTAATATGTATATTACATATTTTAATATATGTGTTTAAAGAAATGGTTAAATAATGATTAATAATGGCACCTAAGGATAGTTTTGCAGTCTAATTGAATGTCTTCTTATATTTCCTAATTTCATGATATACATAGAAAGGAATACTGTGTGTTTGTGTGTCTGTGTATGTGTCTATAAATATGGATATAGATAAATAACAGATATATAAAAATACACAGTAAAGATAAATACGTTATATCATACATTTGCACACAAATGTAATATAACCACAACAAACATTACTAATTTGGATGTATGAATATGCATTTATTGTTTTAGCAGAACATTTGTTAATATTTTGTTAGTTTTCAGTGTGGGTAAAATATAGCCAAATGAGAATTTCAGCCTTCGAGAAAGAATGTCTCGTTGGCATAACCTAAAATTAAAGTGGTGGGTGTGAAGATATTTTAGCAAAAGCTGGAAAAGCAAAACCTAATATAACTACTCTAATAGTATAGGCATCTACATTCATGTTGAGTTTTGTGGCCAATATTTTAAAAATTCACAGTGTGTAATCATGTTTTGGTAATAGTAATAGTTTTTCCTTTCCTTTCACAGACAGTAATGATCTTTCAAAATCAGAATGGAAAGAAACTTAAAAAACAAAAACTTTCAAATTTAGTACTGCAACAATGGCTTATTTGCCAGATGTTTTTCTGGTTTAGGGATACAGCAATCATACAAGCAGTTCAGAAGACTGATGCCTCCCTGTGGAAATGCCGTTGTATTCCACATAAAAAAAAGTCTGTTTTTGTGATCAAAGCTCGTGCTCATGATTGATATCTGATTAAAGACATAGAAAGAAACATATATCACACGAACTATAATGAGAATTAATTATTGTAAAGAAATTGATACATTATAAAGGAAAGTAATCCACAATGAATGTGAAATAAGTAGCTTTTCAACTGTAATATTACATGTTTATCACAGCTCTGGAGAAAAGGCAAATTTTTTTTTCACATCTTTATTGGCGTATAATTGCATTACAATGTTGTGTTAGTTTCTGCTGTACAACAAAGTGAATCAGCTATATGTATACATATATCTCCATATCTCTTTCCTCTTGAGCCTCCCTCCCACCCTCCCTATCCCACCCCTCTAGGTGGACACAATCATCGAGTTGATCTCCCTGTGCTATGCAGCAGCTTCCAACTAGCTATCCATACTACGTTTGGTAGTGTATGTATGTCAATGCTACTCTCTCACACTTCATCCCAGCTTCCCCTCCCCCACCCTCCCCCCACCCTGTGTCCTTAAGTCTGTTCTGTATGTCCGCATCTTTATTCCTGCTCTGCCACTAGGTTCATCAGTACCAGAGAAAAGGTAAATTTTATTAAAAACTGACAGGTGTAAAAACACGTTCTATTGGTACATCAGAATCATACAAAGTTGATAACCTTATTATGCAGAAATTGTGTTTATGAGACATTTGATATCTCTAATATCCACAGTGAATTCAGGATAAATTTAATTTTTCAAAATAGTACTACTTAAGATTTCAAATTTATTAATTGACACAATTGTTTTTGGCTTAATTTTTCCATGTGTGAATTCGTGAAAAATACCTGTTTTAAAGTTCAAAAACAAAGGTATAGAAACCTAAGTTCCCTCCTTTTTTAAAAGATCAAAAATCAAATTAGAAATGAAAAAAATGTTTTTATAAAATCCAAGGAAGACATTGTACCTACTTTTATATTATATTGTATATTTTATATTGTGTTGAATATAATACAGCTGTTCAAATATAAATAGAAAAGATTTAATAAAAATTATTAAGACTATGAAATAAAAAATAGATTATCAAGAAAAGGAAGGAAATAATGTGTTAATAATAACAAAATTTCCATATTCACATTATGGTATTAATGTCAGTAGTGCCTTCATTATCCTTTGTATATTCACTCCTTACTATTCTCCTTTTCTCAACCCCTCATATTATAACTTTTGACCAAGGTAGCTAACTTGTTTTTTCAAAAAAATCTGTAAGGTAGTTATTTGGGAACTATTTGTCATATGTAAGTGTTTTAGCTGACCTGTAAAGTTCATGAGTCCATATAATAAAACCCTCTGCAGCCATATACTTCCTTTCGTTCTTTCTGAAATAGGCAAAATGTATAATTATAATATTATTGTTTTTAACATAATCCAACTGTATAATTATATTAAATAGAAGGAAGTGTGTATATATATATATATATATATATATATATGATTATCTTGAGGACTCTGTTTTACTCTGATGAAGATTTTTGAACTACCAGAGACATATGGCCACTCCCCCCACCCCCCCATACACACACACATTCAACCAGTAATAGTGGGGCATTAAAAAGAAACAAACAACTTGTGGATATTCCTATATGACTGTTACTGTGTTTCACTCCATGACCTAAGTACCACATCTATCATCCTTCCTGAGCAGACTTCTTTCTACTTTGGGGACGTGAGCTTTCATAGAACAATCCCATGACAATTCACAGAAATCTTTTTGTCTAGCGAGAATTTCTAGGTTGAGAGTGTCTTAAATCTTTTACATTTCTTAATAACGGTTAAGTGTATTAATTTTTGTTCCTATATTACAAACTGCGCCAAACTTAATGACTTAACATAGCAATGGTTTATCGTTGCTCACAATTCTTTGCTTTAGTTGGGCTTAGTGGGTTTGTCATTCTGCTCCATTGGGGTTGTCTGGAGTCAATCATTGGGTTTTAGATAGTGGGAAATTTGGGTGCTGCTTGAATATACAAGATGGTTTCACTTGCATGTCTGGTGTCTGAGTTGGGATGGCTGGAACATATGTGGTTTGCTATCTTCTCTCTAGCAGGATAATTGACGCTAAATGTTCCCCTATAGCATCAAGATAGCAAAAGTGGAAGCTGTCCAACATCATGTGGGCTTGGCCCGGAATTGCTACATTTTCACTCTTCTACATGGTTTTGGTTAAAGCAAGTCACAAGGCCAGCACAGATTCAAAAAGTGTTAAAAGGGTTCCACCTATTGAAGAAAGAAGTGTTATGAAAATACAAGGATGGGAGAATTCTTGGTGACCATCTTTGGAGGTGATCTATTACACATACAATAAGACCACAAAAAGATTAACAAAATAAATCATTAGTCATCTCTCACCTGACAAAGTATAGGTCCTTGCTTTTACTCAACAGAAATCATCAAATGATCAGAAAATGAAATCTTAATTCCCAAAAACTGCTGCCACCAATGAGAAAGCCATGTTTAAACAAGAATCAAAACTAGGCAAAAATGAACAAATGAAAAGAAAGAATCAGAAGAACAAATGGAGAGAATCAGAGAGGCAGCAGAAGTAAAATTCTTTTGCTCCTGTGGTTTACTCTGGGAACCAAGAAAATACATGCCTAAACAGGGTGTGAGGTGTACTTTGGGAGGCTACACGGTTTAATTGTCTTCAGAAGGTGATCCCACTTGGACGTCTTATGTTAAAGGATAATTTAACATTATCCTTTACTTATTAGTTTTCAAAGTTAAAAACTCTAGTGGCTTCCCTGGTGGCGCAGTGGCTAAGAATCTGCCTGCCAATGCAGGGGACACAGGTTTGAGCCCTGGTCCAGGAAGATCCCACATGCCGCGGAGCGACTAAGCCTGTGTGCCATAACTACTGAGCCTGAGCTCTAGAGCCCGTGAGCCACAACTACTGAGCCTGTGTGCCACACTGCTGAAGTGCGTGTGCCTAGAACCCATGCTCTGCAACAAGAGAAGCCACGACAATGAGAAGCTCATGCACTACAACAAAGAGTAGCCCCCGCTTGCCGCAACTAGAGAAAAGGCCAGCAGCCAACAAAAGCAAGCAACAACAAAGACCCAACGCAGCCAAAAACAAAACAAATAAAATAATTTAAAAAAAATTTAAAAACCTCTTACACAAATAAATAGAGTGAGCATGTGTCAAAGATTTATTTAATTCATAAATGGGGAAACCAATAAAATGACCAGAGTGATTTTGGTCTTATAGTTCTTAATTATATAAATGAAGATACTATATCTTAGGGAAGTTATTTGCTGAAAATCACATGGGCAATAAGTGTTAGATGTGAGAATAAGGTCTAGGATAAAGTTTCATTTCACTATACAATCTCCCAAGTGAGACAATTCCATTTTTTTAAAAAAAACTTATTAAATGGTCTGTATGGTAGTTAGCTGAAATCATAAGGCCTATAACTTCTAATCTCTAATCCTGAAAGCTTGGTAGTACTATTAACATATTAACATATCTTATATTTTCACTAGACTTTCTGGAAGATACATTACATTTTTTATTTGCATTAATTATTGGATCAGCTAAAAGCATTAGATCTTGTTGCACATAAGCTACTATATTAAAGCTACGTGAATTTTTTGTTTATAATAGAAAAGTTTATATGTCAGTATTTTTATTATGTTTAAAGTACATGTGTATCAGTCAGGTTTTGTTTTTTATTTTTTTGCGATACGCGGGCCTCTCACCGTCGCGGCTCCTCCCATTGCGGAGCATAGGCTCCGGGCGCGCAGGCTCAGCGGCCATGGCTCACGGGCCCAGCCGCTCTGCGGCATGTGGGATCCTCCCGGACCGGGGCACGAACCCGCGGTCCCCTGCAAAGTCAGGTGGACTCTCAACCACTGCGCCACCAGGTTAGCCCCAGGTTTCATGATTGTAAACAAAAAGTAACTGATTCTGGCTAATTTAAGAAGAAAAGAGATTTATTGAAGGAATATCTGGCAATTCAAAGAATCCATGGGAAACTGGAATTGGAGGAGCAACGACCAAGATCAGGCCACAGGAGTACCCTGGTTAGAAAGGCGATTTGCTGTTGTCACCACCAGTGAAGATTCTGGTGCTGTATACTGCTGCTAGGGAGTATATTACAATTTAAAATGCATATCCATTTGTTATATGAGTTCATAACTTTTTCAAGTTCACAAACCTGAGTTGGAGCAACTATTGCCAAGCTAGATCAGGTGCTGCTCCATAAAGGCTAACAGAAGTATAACACATTTCTACTTTCATACTGAGAGGCAGACATCTCAATAGGTTACCCCCACTCTATACAAAGTGAGAACGAACGTATTTCAGATAAAAAAAAAAAAAAATGTCCACCTTTCTAGAGTGGTAACATTTATTCATATATATATTCTTTCACCATTACCTCTTCAAATAACAAAAACAGCAATAAAAACAAGGCTCCCACAAAGATAACGCAAACATCATTTCCAAGGACAACTAAAGAAATTCATTTCTTTGTCCCACTCCAGGTCCACGGTGTTGACATCTCCTCTGGTTTTGTTAACATTACTTCTAACTATTATGTAGTTTATGGAGTAATTTGTAAAGAGATCCACCATTAAACATTGTCTTTATACAATACTGACAGGAAAATAAATTAGTTAAAACGTAGATATGTTTGTGACATAACAAGGTGGAAGACTGATGAAGGATAGTTATTCCTGCTGCTGGTGACAGGGCAGTAGCACTGATTTATAACTCTGTTCTTTACTGTTCTTTGCACGTACTCTTTACCAGTTAGTTGTGTGTTGTTGGTCAGGGTTCTATTCCAGGTAAGATAAGCCAAACATTAATTTTGAGGAGTGAGAGCCATAATTTAGGCTGTTGCCTATATAAGTTTACATCAGACTTCCACTAAAACTTACTCCTCTATATAGTATATAAAATGTTTCCTAGGCGCATCTAAATATGTGTTTACTAAATAGGGTATCACATAGTATGTCATTCAAATCACGATTTATCACATAATATGTCATTCAAATTAGAAAATTAGAAATTTTTATTAGAGAATATGTGGTATTAGGCATTCAGTGTGTTCAAGGATAGTGGCACTTACATAAGTATGAAAACCAGAGGCAAGACTCATTTAGAAAATACAGGGTCATACTTCTTTCTAAAACCTCCTTGTCATCAAAGTCCAATCTTGTTCTTTCCAAGTCCCTCACTATTTGGCTCATCTTGTCAAAACCTTAGACACCAAGCTTAAACCATAATATATCCTCTTGATAAGCAATCCATCTTTATAGGATAAGTGGGCAAAATGGCTATGTGGAAGATTGGCTCTCTCCACTGTCCTCAAGAGACATTCCTAGATGGGAAAGGCATTGCTGCAGCAGTTCATTTATAGCTGGTTGCAGTTATCATGCAAAATAATTGGCAAGCCAGGCTTAAACTATTTCCTCCTCTTTGAACTGGTATAGAAATCTCTCCATGAAGTCATATTTATGGCCTGAAGATATAGATGTGTACGGAGTGTGAGAGAAGTTGGATTTTACTTTATTTGTGCCTTTGGGATATGCTTGGACCCATTCCTGTCCCTGCATGATGACAGAGGCCTGATGGGCAAACCTAACCTTGGGTGAGGTTTACTAGATAAATCTTATTCAAGTGAGGCAGCTTAGGTCACATGGTCACCTGGTGTCCTGGGGCCCTGTAGCAAGCCAAAAGTTTTTTCTCAAATAGCAAGCTCCTAGAAATATTCTTTTAATTTCTTACATTGAACTTCAAATTCACTATCCATTCCAGGGTCTTTCTGGTAGAGTTGGAAAGTACATTCATTTGTCAGTCAATAAAATTTGCATAAGAAGGATTTTGAATCTTTACATAATTATAGCACGTATTTACCGAAGCACCTCAAATGCAAAGCACCACAGAGTTCAGCATTTATGCTTTCTGCTTGAAACCACAGGAGGATTAATGACATAAAATAATATAGAAGTAGAAATATTCAAAGGATACACTGCTCAATATTGCCTATTTTAAAGCACAGTTATTTATGCCACAGGGAAACTGCTTTTTTCCCTGTGACATAAAATAATAAACAAAATCTGTTTACAATTTTTTTTACCTTGGCCCATGCTGTATAGTGTAACAAAGTATATATTATTGAAAGGAGAAATTTGGAAATTTGGTAAGGTTTGTAGCATGGGTTCTGCTAAAGAGAAGCTTCCCCACTGATGTTCAATGTGGTGAAATATTTTGAACCCCTTGGAGACTCATTGATGTTCCTGAAATCTGAGGCATCAGCAGTAACCACGAATGTCTCCATTCATTTGTTAAGTGCTCCAGACAGAAAATTAAGCTGCAAGATGAAGAACTTGCTTCAGTGATCCATACTCTTGACATACTCAGCCTTTCAGCCTGGTATATTTCAAACCTCTTTATCTGAATCTCTCCAGGGAAGCTAGTCAAAGAATAAAAATGGCCCGTAAAGTAGCAGACTGCTTTTCAAATTGAACAAACAGCATTCTGCAGTGATTTTTCCTTAACCTTTGCTCATTGCCAGGACACTTCCAAATATAGGAAAGCCCTTTCTTCTCATTTTCAAAGCATCACAGAAGACAAACCCCAGCTTCTTCAAACAGCATCAAACTTCACACTGTTACATCTGAATCCAGAATAGCATTGAACCAAAATGACAGAAAATTCCTAGAATCCCAGGTATTGGAACTTTCTATTAAAAGGGCATGGGGGAAAAAAGAAAAGAATTCCTCGTACACTAAAACAAGTACCACAGAATAATAGTAAGTTTAGACAGCTAGTGTGCTAAGTATAAATTACTTAATACAGAAATAATTATAAGGTTAGAAATTTTTATATAAAATTTTAACCATATTAAATATGTTAGTGTCATATATATCAGAGTATAAAATATTACTTTGTGTAAAGACATTGTTGTAAATTATATGCAAAATACTATAAAATGTTTATATTATATATTTTATATTATAGGTTAAATTGTGTCTGTACATATATGGATGTCTAGCATCTATCACACTGAGCAAAAAAGTAGATGCTCTTCTATCTCAGGTTATACGCAATCAATACTGAAGATTTGTCAATATATTCTGCACATTAAAACTATAGTAGGCAAGGTGAAGTCGTGTTAATATTGATACAAAGGAATGAGTTATCAAGTTGATTTATGCAAGTTATACTTCTTACCCCATACCAAACTTTACTAATGATTTCAAGTATACAAGATAGAACCAAATACAGTTATAAAAATTTTCTGTAGAAGCCCCATCCATCAAACACAGTTTTCCAAAAAATGTCCCTTCCTCCTATATTACAGGTTGTTTTTGGATTCAGATGAAGAGACATATTGTAAACACTGTGTGCAGGAACACTGTCTACAAAGGAAGCCCTTTTGTATTGGGGAGTCCTGTGTCTCTAATTCATTTGTTACATATATAGAACAATATATTTTACTTCTCATTTCCCAGCTAGCTATGCAAAAACCATAAAATATATAGGTTTATTTGTAATAAGTGATCTAGACCAGATATATCCTGCTAAAAAGCATTTTTAGATAGGGGCCTCCCTGTCCTTCCCACAAATGATATTAACATGTTTATAAGAAAGTCTGGTCAAGATCATTAGGTATCTCTCATGTAGAAAAGGAGTGGATAGTGGGTTATAAGCTGAAGTTAACCCTTTTCTTTCCAAAGATAAAAAAGCGTAAATGAGGTAATATAAAGTTCTTGAAAGTTAAAGTACTCATTTATCTTTTCCTTCTTTACATATCTGATCAGATTTACTGACCTAAATTTGTTCATATCTCCTTATTATCCTTTTTTTTTTTTTCGGTACGCGGGCCTCTCACTGTTGTGGCCTCTCCCATTGCAGAGCACAGGCTCCAGACGCGCAGGCTCAGCGGCCATGTCTCACGGGCCCAGCTGCTCTGCGACATGTGGGATCTTCCTGGACCGGGGCACGAACCCGTGTCCCCTGCATTGGCAGGCGGACTCTCAATCACTGCACCACCAGGGAAGCCCTTATTATCCTTTTAATATCTATAGAATGAGTAGTTGTATTACCTCTCTTATTCCTGATATTATTAAATATTGTTCTTTTTTTTCTTTGATCATTTTGGCTTGAGAGTCATCAATTTTATTAATATTCTCAAGAACTATCTTATGGTTTTATTGATTTTCTCTATTGTTATTTTTCCATTTTATTTATATTTGCTCTGATTTTTATTACTTTCTTTCTTCTGCTTACTTTGGCTTTAATTTGTTCATCTTTACCTAGTTTCTGGTTAAATCATTGATTTGAGACATTTCGTTCTTTGTAAAATAGTTAGTTGTATGTGGGGGGAGATAGATCTAGATGGTGGAGTAAGATGATGTGGAGCTCACCTACACCCAGGAACACATCAAAAATATATTTACATGTGGAACAATTCTCATTAAAAACTAACTGGAAAATGGCAGGAGGACTTCTGTACAACCCAGACTGTAATAAAGATGTACACATAATAGGGTAGTAAGGGAAGAACAGTAATAGGGTTGGGCCCTGTGTCCCTGGGAGGGGGCTCAGAGGAAAAGGAAAAATACGCAGGCAGACACCCACCCTGGGGACTGAGCAGTGAGAAACACAGACTGGGTGCTCTAGTCCTGGGGTCCAATATGGTGGTGATAAGCCCCCTTGGCCAGTTGGAGGACTGATGGGACTAAGAGGAGAGCTGTGGGAAGCCTGGACTCTGCTCCTGAGGAGCACACATGTGCTAGTTTGCTCCCAAGGCAGGGCAAAGAGAGGTCTGCTCTAGCGACTGTCAGGTTTCCCGTGACTACCTAGGTGCGCGCCCAGCCGCTGGTCTTAAATGACATAATAGATGAATAGCTGGAGTTAATAGATATCTGCATGACATTACATCCCCAAACAGCGGAATACACATTCCTTTCTTTTTAACATCTTTATTGGGGTATAATTGCTTTACAATGGTGTGTTAGTTTCTGCTTTATAACAAAGTGAATCAGTCATACATAAACATATGTTCCCATATGTCTTCCCTCTTGCGTCTCCCTCCCTCCCACCCTCCCTATCCCACCCCTCCAGGCTGTCACAAAGCACCGAGCCAATATCCCTGTGCCATGCGGCTGCTTCCCACTAGCTATCTACCTTACTACGTTTGTTAGTGTGTATATGTCCATGACTCTCTCTCGCCCTGTCACAGCTCACCCTTCCCCCTCCCCATAACCTCAAGTCCGTTCTCTAGGAGGTCTGCGTCTTTATTCCTGCCTTACCCCTAGGTTCTTCATGACATTTTTTTTTCTTAAATTCCATATATATGTGTTAGCATATGGTATTTGTCTTTTTCTTTCTGACTTCACTCTGTATGACAGACTCTAGGTCTATCCACCTCATTACAAATAGCTCAATTTCGTTTCTCTTTATGGCTGAGTAATATTCCATTGTATATATGTGCCACATCTTCTTTATCCATTCATCCGATGATGGGCACTTAGGTTGTTTCCATCCCCGGGCTATTGTAAATAGAGCTGCAATGAACATTTTGGTACATGACTCTTTTTGAATTTTGGTTTTCTCAGGGTATATGCCCAGTAGTGGGATTGCTGGGTCATATGGTAGTTCTATTTGTAGTTTTTTAAGGAACCTCCATACTGTTCTCCATAGTGGCTGAACCAATTCAAATTCCCACCAGCAGTGCAAGAGTGTTCCCTTTTCTCCACACCCTCTCCAGCATTTATTGTTTCTAGATTTTTTGATGATGGCCATTCTGACTGGTGTGAGATGATATCTCATTGTAGTTTTGATTTGTATTTCTCTAATGATTAATGATGTTGAGCATTCTTTCATGTGTTTGTTGGCAGTCTGTATATCTTCTTTGGAGAAATGTCTATTTAGGTCTTCTGCCCATTTTTGGATTGGGTTGTTTGTTTTTTTGTTATTGAGCTGCATGAGCTGCTTGTAAATTTTGGAAATTAATCCTTTGTCGGTTGCTTCATTTGCAAATATTTTCTCCCATTCTGAGGGTTGTCTTTTGGTCTTGTTTATGGTTTCCTTTGCTGTGCAAAAGCTTTGAAGTTTCATTAGGTGTCATTTGTTTATTTTTGTTTTTATTTCCATTACTCTAGGAGGTGGGTCAGAAAGGATCTTGCTGTGATTTATGTCATAGAGTGTTCTGCCTATGTTATCCTCTAATAGTTTTATAGTTTCTGGCCTTACATTTAGGTCTCTAATCCATTTTGAGCTTATTTTTGTGTATGGTGTTAGGGAGTGATCTAATCTCATACTTTTAAAAGTACCTGTCCAGTTTTCCCAGCACCACTTATTGAAGAGGCTGTCCTTTCTCCACTGTACATTCCCGCCACCTTTATCAAAGATAAGGTGTCCATATGTGCATGGGTTTATCTCTGGGCTTTCTATCCTGTTCCATTGATCTATGTTTCTGTTTTTGTGCCAGTACCATACCGTCTTGATAACTGTAGCTTTGTAGTATAGTCTGAAGTCAGGGAGCCTGATTCCTCCAGTTCCTTTTTTCGTTCTCAAGATTGCTTTGGCTATTCGGGGTCTTTTGTGTTTCCATACAAATTGTGAAATTTTTTGTTCTAGTTCTGTGAAAAATGCCACTGGTAGTTTGATAGGGATTGCATTGAATCTATAGATTGCTTTGGGTAGTAGAGTCATTTTCACAATGTTGATTCTTCCAATCCAAGAACATGGTATATCTCTCCATCTATTTGTATCATCTTTAATTTCTTTCATCAGTGTCTTATAATTTTCTGCATACAGGTCTTTTGTCTCCTTAGGTAGGTTTATTGCTAGATATTTTATTCTTTTTGTTGCGATGGCAAATGGGAGTGTTTTCTTGATTTCACTTTCAGATTTTTCATCATTAGTATATAGGAATGCCAGAGATTTCTGTGCATTAATTTTCTATCCTGCTGCTTTACAAAATTCATTGATTAGCTCTAGTAGTTTTCTGGTAGCATCTTTAGGATTCTCTATGTATAGGATCATGTCATCTGCAAACAGTGACAGCTTTACTTCTTCTTTTCCAATTTGGATTCCTTTTATTTCCTTTTCTTCTCTGATTGCTGTGGCTAAAACTTCCAAAGCTATGTTGAATAATAGTGGTGAGAGTGGGCAACCTTGTCTTGTTCCTGATCTTAGTGGAAATGCTTTCAGTTTTTCACCATTGAGGATGTTGTTTGCTGTGGGCTTGTCATATATGGCCTTTATTATGTTGAGGAAAGTTCCCTCTATGCCTACTTTTTGCAGGGTTCTTATCATAAATGGGTGTTGAATTTTGTCAAAAGCTTTCTCTGCATCTATTGAGATGATCATATGGTTTTTCTCCTTCAATTTGTTAATATGGTTTATCACATTGATAGATTTGCGTATATTGAAGAATCCTTGCATTCCAGGAATAAACCCCACTTGATCATGGTGTATGATCCTTTTAATGTGCTGTTGGATTCTGTTTGCCAGTATTTTGTTGAGGAGTTTTGCATCTATGTTCATCAGTGATATTGGCCTGTAGTTTTCTTTCTTTGTGACATCCTTGTCTGGTTTTGGTATCAAGGTGATGGTGGCCTTGTAGAAGGAGTTTGGGAGTGTTCCTCTCCTATATTTTGGAAGAGTTTGAGAAGGATAGGTGTTAGCTCTTCTCTAAATGTTTGATAGAATTCGCCTGTGAGGCCATCTGGTCCTGGGCTTTTCTTTGTTGGAAGATTTTTAATCACAGTTTCAATTTCAGTGCTTGTGATTGGTCTGTTCATATTTTCTATTTCTTCCCGATTCAGTCTTGGCAGGTTGTGCATTTCTAAGAATTTGTCCATTTCTTCCAGATTGTCCATTTTATTGGCATAGAGTTGCTTGTAGTAATCTCTCATGATCTCTTTTATTTCTGCAGTGTCAGTTGTTACCTCTCCTTTTTCATTTCTAATTCTATTGATTTGAGTTTTCTCCCTTTTTTTCTTGATGAGTCTGGCTAGTGGTTTATCTATTTTGTTTATCTTCTCAAAGAACCAGCTTTTAGTTTTATTGATCTTTGCTATTGTTTCCTTCATTTGTTTTTCATTTATTTCTGATCTGATTTTTATGATTTCTTTCTTTCTGCTAGCTTTGGGGTTTTTTTGTTCTTCTTTCTCTAATTGCTTGAGGTGCAAGGTTAGGTTGTTTATTCGAGATGTTTCCTGCTTCTTAAGGTGGGCTTGTATTGCTATAAACTTCCCCCTTAGAACTGCTTTTGCTGCATCCCACAGGTTTTGGGTCGTTGTGTCTCCATTGTCATTTGTTTCTAGGTATTTTTTGATTTCCTGTTTGATTTCTTCAGTGATCACTTCATTATTAAGTAGTGTATTGTTTAGCCTCCATGTGTTTGTATTTTTTACAGATCTTTTCCTGTAATTGATATCTAGTCTCATGGCGTTGTGGTCAGAAAAGATACTTGATACAATTTCAATTTTCTTAAATTTACCAAGGCTTGATTTGTGACCTAAGATAAGATCTATCCTGGAGAATGTTCCATGAGCACTTGAGAAAAATGTGTATTCTGTTGTTTTTGGATGGAATGTCCTATAAATATCAATTAAGTCCATCTTGTTTAATGTATCATTTAAAGCTTGTGTTTCCTTATTTATTTTCATTTTGGATGATCTGTCCATGGGTGAAAGTGGGGTGTTTAAGTCCCCTACTATGAATGTGTTACTGTCGATTTCCCCTTTTATGGCTGTTAGTATTTGCCTTATGTATTGAGGTGCTCCTATGTTGGGTGAATAAATATTTACAGTGGTTATATCTTCTTCTTGGATCGATCCCTTGATCATTATGTAGTGTCCTTCTTTGTCTCTTCTTATAGTCCTTATTTTAAAGTCTATTTTGTCTGATATGAGAATTGCTACTCCAGCTTTCTTTTGGTTTCCACTTGCATGGAATATCTTTTTTCATCCCCTTACTTTCAGTCTGTATGTGTCTCTAGGTCTGAAGTGGGTCTCTTGTAGACAGCATATATAAGGGTCTTGTTTTTGTATCCATTCAGCTAATCTGTGTCTTTTGTTGGGAGCATTTAGTCCATTTACATTTAAGGTAATTATCGATATGTATGTTCCTATTCCCATTTTCTAAATTGTTTTGGGTTCGTTATTATAGGTCTTTTCCTTCTCTTGTGTTTCTTGCCTAGAGAAGATCCTTTAGCATTTGTTGTAAAGCTGATTTGGTGGTGCTGAACTCTCTCAGCTTTTGCTTGTCTGTAAAGGTTTTCATTTCTCCATCAAATCTGAATGAGATCCTTGCTGTGTAGAGTAGTCTTGGCTGCAGGTTTTTCTCCTTCATCACTTTCAGTATGTCCTGCCACACTGTTCTGGCTTGTAGGGTTTCTGCTGAGAGATCAGCTGTTAACCTTATGGGGATTCCCTTATGTGTTATTTGTTGTTTTTCCCTTGCTGCTTTTAATATGTTTTCTTTGTATTTAATTTTTGACAGTTTGATTAATATGTGTCTTGGCGTATTTCTCCTTGTATTTATCCTTTATGGGACTCTCTGTGCTTCCTGGACTTGATTAACTATTTCCTTTCCCATATTAGGGAAGTTTTCAACTATAATCTCTTCAAATATTTTCTCAGTCCCTTTCTTTTTCTCTTCTTCTTCTGGAACCCCTATAATTCGAATGTTGGTGCATTTAATGTTGTCCCAGAGGTCTCTGAGACTGTCCTCAGTTCTTTTCATTCTTTTATGTTTATTCTGCTCTGCAGTAGTTATTTCCACTATTTTATCTTCCAGGTCACTTATCCGTTCTTCTGCCTCAGTTATTCTGCTATTGATCCCATCTAGAGTACTTTTAATTTCATTTATTGTGTTGTTCATCATTGCTTGTTTCATCTTTATTTCTTCTAGGTCCTTGTTAACTGTTTCTTGCATTTTGTCCATTCTATTTCCAAGATTTCGGATCATCCTTACTATCATTATTCTGAATTCTTTTTCAGGTAGACTGCCTATTTCCTCTTCATTTGTTAGGTCTGGTGCATTTTTATCTTGCTCCTTTATCTGCTGTGTGTTTTTCTGTCTTCTCATTTTGCTTATCTTACTGTGTTTGGGGTCTCCTTTTTGCAGACTGCGGGTTCGTAGTTCCCGCTGTTTTTGATGTCTGTCTCCAGTGGCTAAGGTTGGTTCAGTGGGTTGTGTAGGCTTCCTGGTGGAGGGGACTAGTGCCTGTGTTCTGGTGGATGAGGCTGGATCTTGTCTCTCTAGTGGGCAGGTTCACGTCTGGTGGTGTGTTTTGGGGCGTCTGTGGCCTTATTATGATTTTAGGCAGCTTCTCTGCTAATGGGTGGGGTTGTGTTCCTGTTTTGCTAGTTGTTTGGCATAGGTTGTCCAGCACTGTGGCTTGCTGGTCGTTGAGTGAAGCTGGGTGCTGGTGTTAAGATGGAGGTCTCTGGGAGATTTTCACCGTTTGATATTATGTGGAACTGGGAGGTCTCTTGTTGGCCAGTGTCCTGAAGTTGGCTCTCCTACCTCAGAGGCAGAGCCCTGACTCCTGGCTGGAGCACCAAGAGCCTTTCATCCACACGGCTCAGAATAAAAGGGAGAAAAAGTAGAGGGAATTAGTAGAAGTATGAGGAAAGAAAGAAGGAAAGGAGGGAAGGAAGGAAGAAAGGAAGAAAGGAAGGAAGAAAGAAAGAAAGAAGCAAAGAAGGAAAGAAAGGAGGGAGGAAGGGAGGAAGGAAGGAAGGATGGAAAGAAGGAAAAAAGACAGAAAGAAAGAAGATACGGTAAAAATAAAATAAAGTATAATAAAGTTATTGAATTAAAAAATTCTTATTTAGAAAAAAAAAGGGGGCGGATAGAACCTTAGGACAAATGTTGGAAGCAAAGCTATACAGACAAAATCTTACACAGAAGCATACACATACACCCTCACTAAAAGAGGTAAAGGGGGAAAAATCATAAATCTTGCTGTCAGAGACCACCTCCTCATTTTGGGATGATTCGTTGTCTAAAGGAGGGAAGGAAGGAAAGAAAGAAAGAAAGAACGAAGGTAAAGTATAATAATGTTACTAAAATTAAAATTGATTATTAAGAAAAAAATTTTAAAAAAAAGCCATGGACGGATAGAACCCTAGGACAAATGGTGGAAGCAAGACTATACAGACAAGATCTCACACAGAAGCATACACATACACACTCACAAAAAGAGGAATAGGGAAAAAAAATCACAGATCTTGCTCCTAAAGTCCACTTCCTTAATTTGGGATGATTGGTTGTCTATTCAGGTATTCCACAGATGCAGGGTATATCAAGTTGATTGTGGAGCTTTAATCCGCTGCTTCTGAGGCTGCTGGGAGAGATTTCCCTTTCTCTTCTTTGTTCTCACAGCTCCCAGGGGCTCAGCTTTGGATTTGGCCCTGCCTCTGCGTGTAGGTCGCTGGAGGGCGTCTGTTTTTTGCTCAGACAAGACGGGGTTAAAGGAGCCGCTGATTCGGGGGCTCTGGCGCACTCAGGCCTGGGGGGAGGGAGGGGCACTGCGTGCGGGGCGGGCCTGCGGCATCAGAGGCCGGCGTGACGTTGCATCAGCGTGAGGCACGCCGTGCGTTCTCCCCGAGGAAGTTGTCCCTGTATCCCGGTCACCTGGCAATGGCGGGCTGCACTGGGTCCGCGGAAGAGGGGTGTGGAGAGTGACCTGTGCTCGCACACAGGCCCCTTGGTGGCGGCAGCAGCAGCCTTAACGTCTCCCGCCCGTCTCTGGGGTCTGCGCTTTTAGCCGCGGCTTGCGCCCCTCTCTGGGGTCCGCGCTTTTAGCCGCAGCTCACGCCCGTCTCTGGGGTTCGCGCTTTTAGCCACGGCACGCGCCCGTCTCTGGAGTTCCTTTAAGCAGCGTTCTTAAACCCCTCTCCTCACGCACCAGGAAACAAAGAGGGAAGAAAAAGTCTCTTGCCTCTTCGGCAGGTCCAGACTTTTCCCCGGACTCCCTCCCGGCTAGCCGTGGTGCACTAACCCCTTCAGGCTATGTTCAAGCCGCCAACCCCAGTCCTCTCCCTGCGCTCTGTCCGAAACCGAAACCCGAGCCTCAGAGCCTCAGCTCGCAGCCCCGCCCGCCCCGGCGGGTGAGCAGACAAGCCTCTCGGGCTGGTGAGTGCCGGTCGGCACCGATCCTCTGTGTGGGAATCTCCCCGCTTTGCCCTCCGCACCCGTTGCTCTGCACTCCTCCGCGGCTTCGAAGCTCCCCCCTCCGCCTCCCGCAGTCTCCGCCCGCGAAGGGGCTTCCTAGTGTGTGGAAACTTTTCCTCCTTCACAGCTCCCTCCCACTGGTGCAGGTGCCGTCCCTATTCTTTTGTCTCTGTTGTTTCTTTTTTCTTTTGCCCTACCCAGGTACGTGGGGAGTTTCTTGCCTTTTGGGAGGTCTGAGGTCTTCTGCCAGCCTTCAGTAGGTGTTCTGTAGGAGTTCTACGTGTAGATGTATTTCTGGTGTATCTGTGGGGAGGAAGGTGATCTCTGCGTCTTACTCTTCCGCCATCTTCAAGGTCCCCCCACATTCCTTTTAAGTGACATAAAATGTTCTTTAGGATAGATCACATGCTAGACCACAACACAAATACCAACAAATATAAGAGGATATAAATTATATCCAGCACGTTTTCCAACCACAGTAATATGAAACAAGAAATCAATTACAGAAAGGAAAATAGGAAAAGAACAAATACATGAAGACCAAGCAACATGCTACTAAAAAAACAGTAGGTTGTTGAAGAAATCAAATAGGAAATCAGAAAATGCCTCCAGGTAAATAAAAATGGAAACAACACTCCAAAGTCATGAGATGCAGAAAAGCAGTTCTAGGAGGAAAGTTTATAGTGATACAGAATCAAGGATCAAGAAAATTCTCAAATAAACGACCCAACCTACCACCTAAAGGAATTAGACAAAGAAGAAAAAACAAAGCTCAAAATTAGCAGAGGAGGAGGAAATAAATAAAATAGAGATCATAAAAACAATGGGAAAGATCAAGAAAACAAAGAGTTTGTTTTTGAAAAGACCAACAAAATTCATAAACATTTAGCCAGGCTTACCAAGAGGAAAAGAGAGAGGACCCAAATAAACAAAATAAGAAATGAAAGGAGACATAACAATTGATACCACAGAGATACAAAAAATCATGAGATATAAAAAAATCATACTATGAACAGTTATATGCCAACAAATTGGACAACGTAGAAGAAATGGACAAATTTCTAGAAACATACAACCTACCAAAACTGAATGAAGAAGAAACAGACAATTTGAACTAACTGATTACTATTAGTGAAATTCAATTTGTAAAAAACAAAAAAAAACTCCCAGCAAACAGAAGTCCAGGATCAGATAGCTTCACAGTGAAATTCTACCAAACATAGAAAGAAGAGCTAATGCCTATGCTTCTCAACCTATTTCAAAAACTCAAATAGGAGGGAACGCTTCCAAATTCATTCTATGAGGCACCATTACTCTGATACCAAAACCAGACGAATACACTACCAAAAGAAAAAAAAAAAGGAAAGTTATAGGTCAATATCTCTGATGACTATAGATGCAAAAATCCTCAACAAAATATGACCAAACCAAATCTAACAATATATAAAAAGGATCCTACACCATGATTAAGTTGGATTTATTCCAGGGACACATGGATGGTTCAATATTCACAAATCAATCAATATGATTCACCACATTGACAAAAGGAAGGACAAAAATCACGAGCATCTCAATAGATGCAGAAAAGCATTTGACAATATTCAACATCCATTCATAATAAAAACTCTCATCAAAGTGGCTATAAAAGGAACATATCTCAACATAATAAAGGCTATTTATTAAAATCCCACAGTTAATATCATACTCAATGGTGAAAAGCTGAAAGCCTTTCCTTTAAATTCAGGAACAAGACAAGGATGCCCACTATCATCATTTCTATTCAACATAGTATTGGAAGTTCTAGCCACAGCAATCAGACAAGAAAAAGAAATAAAAGCCATCCAAATTGAAAGGGAAGCAGTAAAACTGTCACTTTTTGCAGATGACATGATACTTCATATAGAAAACTCTAAAGTCTCTACCCGAAAACTATTAGAATAAATGATTTCAGAAAGTTTGCAAGATACAAGATTAATATACAGACACCTGTTGTTTTTCTATACACTAATAATGAAATATCAGAAAGGGAAAGTAAAAAGAAAAAAATAGTTCTGCTTAAAATCACATCAAAAAGAGTAAAATGCTTAGGAATAAACTTAACCAAGGAGATGAAAACCTATACTCTGAAAACTGTGAAACACTGATGAAAATTGAAGATGATACAAAGAAATGGAAAGTTATAATGTGCTTTTGGATTGGAAGAATTGTTAAAATGGCCATATCAATCAAAGCAATCTACAGATTTAGTGCAATCCCTGTCAAAATACCATGACATTTTTCACAGAACTAGAGGAAATAATCCTAAAATTTATATGGAACCACAAAAGACCCTGAATTGCCAAAGCAATCTTGAGAAAAACAAACAAGAAACAGGTCAAGCTATCACCTTCCCAGACCTCAGACTATACTACAAATCTGTAGTCATCAAAACAGCATGGTACTGGCACAAAAGCAAACACTTAGATCAATGGAACTGAATAGAGAACCGAGAAATCAACCCACACACCTATAGTCAATTAATCTACAACAAAGGAGGCAAGAATATACAGTGGAGAAAAGACAGTCTCTTAAGTGGTGCAGGGGAAACTGGACATATAAGTGTAAAATAATGAGATTAGAACATTTCCTTACACAACATATGAAAACTCAAATGGATTAAAGACCCAAATTTAAGATCTGAAACCATAAAACTCCTAGAGGAGGGCATAGAATACTTTTTGACATAAACTGTAGTGATATATTTTGAATGGCTCCTAAGGCAAAGTAAACAAAGCAAAAATAAACAAGTGAGAACTAATTAAATTTCAAAGCTTTTATACAGCAAAAGAAACCATCAACAAAACAAAAAGAGAACCCACAGAATGGGAGAAAATATTTGAAAATAATATGACTGACAAGAGTTAATAAAATCTATAAACAGCTCATACAACTCAATATCAGAAACAAACAAACAACAAAACCAACCCACTTAAAAAATGGGCAGAATACCTGAATAGACATTTTCCAAAGGGGACATATAGATGGCTAGCAAGCACGTGAAAAGTTGTTCAACATCACTAATCATCAGAGAAGTGCAAATCAAAACCACAATATGGTATCACTTCACACCTGTCAGAATGGCCATCATCAATACAAATAACAAATGTTGGAGAGGATGTGATGAAAAGTGAATGCTTGTATCCTATTGGTGGAAATGTAAATTGGCACAGCTGCTATGGAAGTTCCTCAAAAAACTAAAAATAGAAATACCATATGATTCAGAAATTCCACTCATTGGTATATATTTTGAAAAAATAAAAATACTAATTTGAAAGATACATGTATCCCAGTGTTCATAGCAACATTCTTTATAATAGCCAAGGTATGGAAGCAACCCAAGTGTCCATGAACAGATGAATGGATAAAGAAGATGTGCTCTATGTGTACAATGGAATAGTACTTAGCTGTAAAACTAAGAATGAAATTCTGCCATTTGCAGCATATGTATGGGCGTAGGGAATATTTTGCTTAGTAATATGTCAGACAGAGAAAGATCAATACTGTATGATATCACTTATATGTGGAATCTAAGAAGTAAAACATGAATATATTATACAGCAAAACAGAAACATAACAAATCAGTGGTTATCAGTGGGGAGAGGGATGGCAGGAGGGGCAATGTAGGCATATGAGTTTAAGAAATACAAACTTCTATGTATAAAATAGATAAGCAACAAGGATATATTTTATAGCATGAGGAAATACATTACCTTGTAATAACATTTTTTATTGAAGTATAGTTGATTTACAATATTGTGTTAGTTTTAGGTATACAGGAAAGTGATTCAGTTATATATATTTTTTCAGATTATTTCCCATTATAGGTTATTACAAGATATTGAATGTAGTTCCCTGTGTTATATAGGAAATCCTTAATGCTTACCTATTTTATGTATAGTAGTAGGTATCTGCTAATCCCATACTCCTAATTTATCCCTCCCCCCTCCCTTTCCCCTTTGGTAACCATAAGTTTGTCTTCTATGTCTGTGAGTCTGTTTCTGTTTTGTAAATAAGTTCACTTGTATTATTTTTTTAGATTTCATTTATAAGTGATATCATGTATTTATTTGTCTTTCTCTGTCTGACTTACTTCATTTAGTGTGATATTCTCTAGGTCAATCCATGTTGTGGCAAATGGCAATATTTTATTCTTTTTAATGGCTGAGTAATATTCCATTGTGTGTGTGTGTGTATATATATATATATATACACATACATACACATACAATGGAATTTTAAGAAGATTAACTAATAAAAAATCATCTTGTATATTTACCCATGAAGTTACCATTTCTGGTACTCTTTCAATTTTTTTTTTGTAGACAAGAAAAATTTTAATTTCTTATGATTTAAATTTTAATCTGGATCATTTTCCTTTTCCCAAAGAACTCCTATATGGTGGGTCTGCTGGTGATGACTTTTTCAGCTTTTATATGTCTTAAAGAAAATCTCTATTTTAACTTTATTTTGAAGGCATATTACCGGGTATAGGATTCTGGGTTGATAGTTTCTTGATACCTTAAAGATACGGCAGTACCCACTTTTCAGTTGTATTGTTTCCAATGATAAATCTGTAGCCATCCCTCTGTTCAGAATATATTTTTGTTCTTCATACTCCTTATACAATTTCTTCTTTAGAATTGGTTTTGAGGAATTTTATGACCATGTGCTTTATTATAGTTTCTTTCATGTCTGTACTTGGAGTATGTTGAGCTTATTGTGGGTTTTTTTTTTTTTTTTTGCGGTACGCGGACCTCTCACTGTTGTGACCTCTCCCGTTGCGGAGCACAGGCTCCGGACGCGCAGGCTCAGTGGCCATGGCTCACGGGCCTAGCCGCTCTGCGACATGTGGGATCTTCCTGAACCAGGGCACGAACCCGTGTCCCCCGCATCGGCAGGCGGACTCTCAACCACTGCGCCACCAGGGAAGCCCTTATTGTGGGTTTTTAGGTTTTGTTTTTTCACATTTATAAAATATTTGGTCAGCATTCTTTTCAAATATTTTTTCTGACTCTTTTGTCTTTCCTATCCTTTGGAAACTCCAAATTCAAATATATTAGAATGCTTGAAATTTTCCAACAGATCACTGATTCTCTGTTCATTATTTTTCTTTTCTTCTTTCTCCCCCTCATTTTCAGATGGTTTCTGTCGTTACATCCACAAGTCAACTAATTCTTTTTTTCACAGTGTCTAATTTGCTCTTAATCCCACCCAGTGTATTTCTCATCTTAAAAACTGTAGATTTCATTTTTAACTTTGGAAAACATGTGGAACACAGTTATAATAAATACTTTAAATTCTCTTTTTCTCCAGTTTTGACACATATCACTCTAGATTGGTTTCAATTGATTGATTTTTATCCTCATTATATATCATATTTTCCTGTATTTTTGCATGGCTGTTATTTTTTATTAGATGTGAGACATTCTTATTCTACCTGCTGGATATTGGGTATATTTGTATTCCTATAAATATTCTTGAGCTTTGTTTTTGGATGCAGTTAAGTTACTGAGAAACATTTTGATCATTCCTGGCTTTGTTTCTAAGACATTTTACGTGGGATAGGAATAGTGCTCAATCTAGGACTAATTATTCATATATATATGAATAATTTATATGTATAAATATATAAATTTATATATATATGAAACGTGTATCATCCACCTAATTATGAGATTTTCCAGTCCTGTATGAGAACCAGCTTCTGCTCCATTTGTTTGTTTTGTGTGTTTATTTTTTTCCCCAGCTTTGATTAGTTTCCTCAAATGGACATGCTGATGAACCTTCAGCAAAATATTCAAAAGGGAGCCTTTACAGATCTCCAGAGTTTGAAGGTCTCTCCTCTCCAGTTTTCTTAGTTCTAGTTTCTTGGTTCATCCTGCCCTCTCATCTCTCTGCTCAGTTCATGGAATCTGCTGGTCTCTACCTGGTTCTCCTTCTCTGATCTGTGGCCTGGAAACGCCCCTATAGCAGTAAGCTAGACAATCATAGGGTTCATCTAATTTATTTTTTTACTTGAAATGTTGTTCAAGGCATTTACTAATGCTCTCTTGAAGCTGTTGCCTCATTATTTTGTGTTTTTTTTTTTTTCCATTTCCTTTGCTTTTCTTTTTACTATTTCACATAGGAGAACAAATCTGGTCTCTGGTACTTCATTTTGGTGAGAAGTGGGATTCCACTTGGAAAAACAAAAAATGTTGTTTTAATTTATTTTGACTTTATTTAAAACTTCAAAGCTAGAAAGAAAACATTTTCAAGTCACATATCCAACAAAGGACTTATATCCAAAATATATTTTAAAAAACTCTCTACATGCAACAGTAAGAAAACAATAAACCCAATAAAAAGATGGACAAAAGACTTGAACAGATAATTCACTAGAAAGGATATACTGATGGCAAATAAGCACATGGAAAATGCTCAACATCATTAGTAATTAGAAAAATGAAAGTTAAAACCATGATGATATACCACTACCCACCTCTAAGAATATTTAAAATTAAAGTCTGAACATATCAAATATTACAAGGACATGGAGAAAATGGAATTCCTGTACATTGTTGGTGAGAATATAAAATGATATGATGGCTTTGGAAAATAGTTTGACAATTTCTTTAAAAGTTAAACTTATGCCTGCATATGACTTAGCCATTCCACTCAAGGTACTTATCCAAGAAAGAACAAAGCATTTGTCCATACCAATACTGGTACATGAATGTTCATAGCAGCTTTATTTGTAATAACCAAATCATAGCAGCTTTATTTGTAATAACCAAAAACTGGAAATAGCCCAAATGTCTGTTAATGGAAGGCTAGGTAAACAATTATGGTAAATTCACAAATAGAGTACTATTTGACAGTAAAAATAACTATTTTAAAATAATTATGCTGTGTGTAATAAAGCAGAGACATAAAAGAGTCCATATTATATGATCACATTTATTAAAATTCTAGAAAATGTGAGCTGATTAACATTGACAGAACACAAATGTGTGGTAGTGGGGCATTGACAAGGTGTGGGTGCATGTGGGAAGAAACGATTACAAAGTGGCATAAAGATACTTTTTTTGGGGGGGAAAGAGATACATTTTGAGTGATAGATATGTTCATTATCTTGATTCTAATGATGATTTCATGGTACACACATCAAAACTTATCAAATTGTACATTTTAATTATACACAGTTTATTTGTGCCAATTATATCTCAAAAAGCTGTTTTAAATATTTTAAAAAATCAGAGATTTCTATGGACTAGGCATTATGTGGACAGTGGGTATACAGGGTTAAGCAAAGGAGACGTGCTCTTTGTGAATATTAATGTGCAGTCTGTCAGAGGTAAGTTTTGATTAGTGCTACGAGAGAGAGAGACTTTCTGTATTAAATTCCACTTTGTATTGTTTTAAGTCCTTGGAAACAGGAGCCACCTCTTACTTTTAATTTTTCATACCTGGTACATTGCATGCTATAGAGTAGCCACTCAACAAACACTTTTTGAATTAACTTATTAGGGTTTCAGGGATGAGAAAAACATACCATTCTAATTCCCAAAATGGTTACTCAATGATACTGAAGGGCTTCCCTGGTGGCACAGTTGTTGAGAATCTACCTGCCAATGCAGGGGACACGGGTTCGAACCCTGGTCTGGGAAGATCCCACATGCCGCGGAGTAACTAGGCCCGTGAGCCACAACTACTGAGGCTGTGCGTCTGGAGCTTGTGCTCCTCAACAAGAGAGGCCACGACAGTGAGAGGTCCACGCACCGCGATGAGGAGTGGCCCCCTCTCGCCGCAACTAGAGAAAGCCCTCGCACAGAAACGAAGACGCAACACAGCCAAAAATAAATAATAAATAAGTAAATAAATAAAAAAAAAATGATACTGAAGACTTAGATAAAAATTACATGAGACTTTCATAAATTATATGACTAATACATGCCTAGGATGCAGTGGAAAAACAGGGTGCCTAATTTTTATTTGTAGGTCAGGAACTAATTCTTGGAGGAGCATTTAGTTGAGCCTTAGAGGACAAATAACATTAGAGAAGAAAGATAGCAGGGAAGAGAGGTTTTATAAAGAGTGGTTAATATGTTCAGAACCATAGAGGTGAAAAATATAGGCAGTATTATTAAATCCCATATGGCTGAAGTTTGAATTGCATTTGGTAAAACAACAAGATATGAAGTTCTAGAGTTAGCAATAACCAGATAAAGGACTGTATGCTAAGTTATTGCTAAACTGTATTTCATGCTAAAAGCCAGAAGGAGCCAGTAATAACTTTAAGTAGGGGAATAATATTGATACAATGAAATTTGCGTTTCATAAAATCATTCTGGCATTGAAGAGAATTAGGACCCTTGTATGGGGACTGAGTAGGACATTTTTGTAAAAATGTAGTGATGAGGTTCAGTGCCTACAGCTGAGGCACTGAAAATAAAAAGAAGGGAATGGATTTAAGATGTAGTATTAGAATCAAAATGGAACTTGGTAACCAATTCAATTTAGGTAGTAGAGCAAATGACTTAGAATGAAGAGAGGAAGATAACACTCATGGAAACAGATAATAAAGAAAAGGAGCAGGTGTGGTGCAGAAGGAAGAGAATTAAATCAGACCTGGTTGGTGGATTTGGAGATACCTGCTTAAAACTCCTAAGCCCTTCTCACTTGCAGGTAAAGTCTTTCTTTCCTGCAGAAATTTAGTAGTAGTAGCTTTCCAAGTGTTTCTTTAAGAATACCCTGGCATTTCACTCAGTTGTAACAAATGCGAGCTGCTGGGTTTCAGAGGAAGACTTTCCTCCCTCTAAATAAAGAATCAGGTGAGGAGAAGCTGCCCCCGATTTCTGTCTTTGCAACAAGCTCTATGTCAACATGCATCTTGGGTCTTCCGCTTATGAGGGGCAAGCCTCAGAATCAAACTCGATGATGAGATGATGGAGCATAAAGAAGGAAGCACTCAGGATTTTGATAAAAAGTTTGAACTACTTCACTAACATTGAAACTGCTCTTTTTTTGCGAGGTAATAATGCGTCTACATAATTTAAGTCAGCTTTAACGTGGTATTTTGTTTCGTGTCAGCTGACAACACTCTGTTACAGAGGCAAAGACTGGGAGCTTGGAAAAACAAAAATAGATGAGAAATATGGATTTGAAAGATATTAGCACCTAAATGATAAAGTTATTGTTACATATAATCCATTTTTAATAACAGAGAACGTATGTCCCATGCTATCCATTCAATATCCATTCCAGCCTCCTCCAGTTTGCTTTCGTATAATACAGAGGCTGGAAAGGTAAAAACTGCATTTTGCAAACTTATTTGGCTCAGATTTCTAGAAGTGATTTAGACTTGGCAGATCATGTGCACACACAAGGCATTGGAAGACAGAAGTGAGATGGAGGCCATATGGTGGCTTCTTTTGCTGCTTCAACTGGCAAATACAGATATTGAGGCATTTGCTGTTTTACGCAACACAACAAGTTGTGCCATAGTTCAGTAACTGGCTCCATGAAAGCAGACAAACAGGGTACAAACACCAGTTTTGCTGAGGTTGTAGTAGGTACGATGTGGTTCTGGAGACAAGAGCAAAACTATAAGTTTTTCAGTAGTGGTATCCCGAACATCTATAGGCGTGTGAATATGTGAATTCCTAATCATGGTGGATTTTGATTTTTGGTAGTTCCTGGTGATAATGTAAATGTGGTTCTAGGATTTACAAATTTATAATCTTAAAAGAAACTTCCTTGACATACTGGTTCCCTGGAGTGATTTGTGTAGTTGTTTCTAAAACTCAACCTAGCATCTCATTCTTCAGCCCTCTCACTGATTTCTTAAGCCTTTTAATATCCTACAATAATATCCAATTAATATTTAATATTCTGAAACAAATTCCCTCTTAAGCTACCTAGAGTGGAAATATAAAAAAAATTTTTTTCATTTTTATACACATTTATGCGTTAATTGTATGTTTTCTGTGACTCTCATTTTTTCCAGTATCTAGCAATGTCTAGACACATGGCAATTCATAACTCTATATAGATATACAAATAAAAATAAAATAATATAAAACCTAATATCATATTCTTGTAGTGTTTGTTTCAAAATATTCCCTTTGACTAGATTATAAAAATAGCAACAAGAAAGTATGTTAAACATTCATTGTGAAAGTTTTATGAGGAAATGTGAAAGGTGAACTCCTGATATTTAAAGTATAAAATGTATACAGACATTCATTTGAAGAAGACAGACACTACATATTATATGCATTGTTTAGTGACAGGTTTACATGATGTCAACATAATCTTCTGACAGTGAATAAATTGGTGAATATGGGTACAAGTGCCCGACCTGATCTCACTCTATGTTTATCTACTGTTTCTAAATAAATTTTCCTATTAACTTGCATAGAGTTTCTATCCCCAAGATTTCCCATTGACTATTTCCAGTTTAGTTTAAAATATATTCTTCAACTTAACATGGACAATTATTGGAAAGAAAAAAAGAACCCATAAAGACAAAATTTGTAATGTTATTCACAGGTAGCCATAGCTTGACTGTTAAATTTCTGCTTAACGGGCTTCCCTGGTGGCACAGTGGTTGGGGGTCCGCCTGCCGGCGAAAGGGGGCGCGGGTTCGTGCCCCGGTCCGGGAGGGTCCCGCGTGCCGCGGAGCGGCTGGTCCCGTGGGCCATGGCCTCTGGGCCTGCGCGTCCGGAGCCTGTGCTCCGCGGCGGGGGAGGCCGCGGCGGTGAGAGGCCCGCGTACCGCAAACAAACAAACAAACAAACAAAAATTTCTGCTTAACACCTATCAGTCTATTAGCCATCAGGAAATAGGACTGTCCTTAGAGTAAGTAGTTTTCAATCTAGTTTTACTTGGAGAATTATGCATAGTTACTGAAATTACAGTTATCTTTGTGCTCTGCCTACATTGGTTCAAATCTCGAAATCTATCATTTACTAAGTAAGAGAGTAACCTAATTCTCTGAGGCTGAATTTTTGCATGTATATATTCACATTTATTAATAGTTACAGTAGCATAAACCCCATAGGAGTTACATAAAGATTAAATAGGATTATTTTTCTCCTAAAGCACTTAGCCTAGTACTTGCCACATAGGGATAGATTCAAAAAAGGCTAGTTTTTCTTAATTGTTGAGGAGCATTTTTGGGTTCTCCTATTTGAGACATCTCTCTCACAGGCCTTTCAGTGGTTCTAATTAACAAGTTTAGCCTTAGTCAATAAAGGTTATCTAAAAATATATGCATTTAAATTTTATATAGGCATCAAGTTATAACAAATGCATTAACTAAACTGCTTTAAGTGTTTATGTCAAAGGATGCAATATTAACCTTGCAGAAAAATGGGACGATATGGTGCAGGCATATATATTTTGACTAGAACACATGATAACTGTGGAGCTGTAAAAGAGATAGGATTTCAGAAAGGGGAGAAATGATAGGTCGTTGTAAAAATTAGTTCTGCCATCTAATTCAAACTTCTTAACAACAATGATGATGTAAACAACATTTTTGAATGTCTAAAAAAAGTTAACTGAAAAATATCAAGAAAGTATGATTTCAAGTACTCAGAAAACTTGATTTAGTGCATAACGAACAGTGATGTCTTTGATATTACAAATATAAATGTTAAGAATCATTGATTTGATAATTAATCAAATTTACAAGATGTCCTCCTTATCCAATCATATGTATGTTTACACAAAAAGTTTATAATGATTTCAATTAGTCTTCTAGTTGACTTTTTTGCATTCCTTTAGCAAGATTTAATTAATTTTCAATAACTTGACATGGAGCACTTGTTAAGGTATACTATATATTACAGAGGCACTGAATATATTAATTTTGTGTGACTTGAGTTATTAATATATTATTCCGGCAAGGTTTTTGGACAGTTAATTAAAAATGTTTAACAAGGCAGCACATTGCAAAGTACTTAAGATAATCACCAAAGTAAGACACATTAACAAAAAACACAAGAGAAAAAAGAATATATACCTCAATCATGGCAACAAAACAAATATCTTTATTGCACCAAATAAATGTGCATTAAAAAAATCATTCCAGTTTCTAATATTGTTGGATACTATCAGTCACAGTGTGGATTTCATAATAAACGGTGCCCTGGTATTACCGTAAATGTGTTATGTCCTGATAATACAGTCAGTAACTAATGTCGCCACATGAACAGAATGTGTTTGAGATATGACTTAATTACTCTGCACCTCCATTTACACTTTCTCAATATGTTCAATCATAATTTTCAAATATCAGTCTGAATATCACATTAATTTCTTTCTTGGAACAAGATACTTGCAATCTATCTGTCTTCTGGGGGCCCAGGTTGTTAATATCTTTGAAAGCTGGGTGTATGTTCTGGAGAGAGAAATCGCTGTAAATAAATGCTTGCAGAAATTTATATTATGTAGGTTGATTTAGAACATATTTATTATAACATATCAAAGAGTATAATTTAGTTCTTCATAGAAAATTATAATTTGGAGTTAGAAAACATCTTGAAAATTTATGCTTATAAAAATTTATTGAGGGAACCAAAGACATTTTACAGAGGGGATGTGAAGGGATTTTTGTTTTGTTTTGATGTATCAATTATACCTCAGTAAAGCTGTTTTAAAAAAAAGGATGAGTCCAAGGTAAAGAAAATCGTCTATAGGCACAGCTAACACTGAAACAGAGGTTTTCTCATTCATTCCACTTAACTTTTCAATAAAATTTATACTTTTAAGTTATAGTCCACATGATTAGTAACAAAAGGTAGTAAAGCTTGTAAGTGTTCAAAATGTGATGTAAGAATCACTTTATTAAGAATTTAAGGCAAGCATTTAAATCTCTTCATTAAAAATAATTTGAATAGCTTCTAGATTCATGTTTCTATCAGCTAAAGCAGGTAGATTATGTTAAAAATTAAAATTTTTTTTGCAGTTTCTTTGAAGTACTCAAATGATTGTGATATTAAAGATGCACTTTAAAATTTTAAAAAAATCATGAGTCTGCATAAACTTACTTGCAAGCGATTTTATTCATATTTTTGAAATATTTTTCTGCTTGTGTTCTTTCAACTGGAAACATCTTTAAAGTTACTAAAGTAGTTTTCAACATTTACACACACCTGCATAAACATATTACTTTTAGAGAAAATATCTAAAAAGCATAAACTGAGTCATACCTACATATAGTGTAAAATGTATGGATCCAGAACATAGCTGCACATTGCAAAACTTTTATTTTACCATTTTTGGAGAAACATAATAAAAACTATTTTTCAATATAGGGGCTAAGATTATAAAAACTTTGTTTATTTGATCATTGTACAAAGATAGCTGCTCCTTGCCTAATGTTCATTAGCTATACCTGCTGTTAAAATAGGCCAGAAAGAAGATATAGAGGACACGTTCCCTTTTGGAGATAGCCAATATATGTGGATATCATAGATAGTAACCCCCAAACAATGTGATATTATGAAGGAAATTGAAAATAAGGGGATTTCTTCTTTGAAAAACTACAAAATTAATTTCTTCCAGTTTCATGATTCCAGCAATACAGAGGAAAATTGAAGAATTACTTAAGGCCTATAGTAACTATTTAATCCATTCATCAGTCACAAAGGCAGTTATTGGTGATAAAAAGCATAGTTCGTTTCCTGAAGTTGTGGGAGAGGGATAAGTAAATGAGGAATTTGAACACAGTGATATACTCCCAGAACTAAGAAATCCCAAAGGAATGTCACCAAAACACACATTGCTAAATATCGTTTGACTCCCACTTTATAGAGGTAACTGCTCAAACAGGCTAAGTTTTTATTTACCTGAGACTGCAAGTGGTAAATTTTGACTTCAATCCCACCTTTAACAATAAACTCTTTACACTTTGGTATGATATGGTTAAGAAATTTGTATCCCATATTCATCTTATTTTATGTATTTGGTTTTACTCCATTCAGTCTTCTGGAATTATGAGGTCAGGAAGTCAGGTTAGGAATATTTTCATTTGTAATTTTTAAAATCTTAAAATAATGTTTTCTGATTAAGAATATTTTAAATCTTTTTACACATTGGTTGTCATTTAATGTAATGTGTAAGATATGGGAGGTAACACTCTAAGTGACATTAAGGTAAAATTCCATAAAAAAATCATTAAAGCTACCAAAACACTAAACACAGCTGAGGACTGTTTTATGAAGCCTTTTCTTAAGTACTCTCACCATTGTCTTACATGTCCAGAAAAAAAAAAAAAGGCCCCAGTCATCCAGTGGACCTATAGAAATGCTCAGCTGTTAAGTATACATTGAGTAGCTATTGTAGGCTACACTTGACTCATCCTAGAGTATATTATGATGCACCTGTTCAATAAAAATTATAGAACTTCATATTATTATCCTTAAAACACACAAGAAAATAGGACAAAAGGTTGAGAGCTAATAAATGAAAATTTCTGCTTCTGGGAATATGGAGTAGGCATCTTTTTTCCCCTTTCTCCCATTAAGTGCAACTAGAAATCCTGAATATTGTTCATAAAAGAAACATATGAAAACCCTTAAAAATGTAGGGGAGGAGGCCAACTGGTAGGGACCTCAGGACACAAAGAATGACACAGTTGTAAGTTTCTGGATTTTCTTTTTGCCTCATATATCTAAGATTGGAGATGGAAAAGCTGGCAACCTAGGACTGCCAACAGGTACAACAAAAAATAAGCCCCAGCAAAGGCCTGCCATCTCTGATCAAAGGATCAACAAAAGGGAAGCCTAGGAAGACAGAACACTTTTAGAAAATATTCACTGTACTGTAACCAGATACCACAGCAAAAGTTATGCCCCCAATCCTGCATCCATGGCAGCAAAAGCTGAATGGGGAGTCAAGAGTTCTAACCTCGTCATGCTGTACCAAGGTGCCTCAAACTCTCTGCTACAATGGTGTCAGGGAAGGACAGTAGGGAGTCAGAGCTTCCATCCCACCAGATAGGGCCTCCAGTGAGCCACCAATTCTGGTGACAGAGGAGACCACAGGAGGACCTGGAATTCACTCCCCCCATCCAGAATTAATGAGGCACCCTTTCACCTCTCCTTCCCAGATGGGTTGGTATCAGAGGAAGCCTAGTGGGAGTTAGAACTTTGACTACCAGTCAGTAGAAAATAGATCATCATTTCTTTCTCCTTATGGTGTCAGGGGAGGCCACTTGGCCTGAGGTAATGAGGTACTCTTACCCCTCTCAACCAGGGTTGAATCAGTGGAGGCACAGTGGGAAGCTGGAGCTCTCACCCCCCACCTATAGAACCTTCCCCCTCAGGTGTCAAGGAAGGGCAAGTGCAGAATTTGAGTTTCAATCCAGCCCTAGTCATGACAGGCAAGTGCTTTCCCCCAAGCCAGAACAATGTCTGAGGAAGCCAGCTACAACAGAAGGTTTAAAATTAGATCCAGACTATCATAATATAACACCCCAAATCTTCACGTTTCAACCAAAGGAAATTCATCATACCAAGGACCAGGAAGGTCTCAAATTCAATGAAAAAAGAAAGTCCCTAAAGCTAACACTGAGATTACAGAGGTGTTAAAATTATCTGACAAAGTAACCATCATAAGAATGATTCAAGGAACAATTACAAACATATATGTTGAAGCAAAGTTGATTCTGTCAAAAATTCCAATAATAATAGAATTCCCTATACATGTAGATATGTAGAGTAATGTATGTGCAAAAATAATTATTTGATCAATTTATAATAGAAAAAATGTTGCAAAAACCTGAAAGTCCATTGAAAAAACTTGGATAAAGAGATTAAATGGATTATAGAACACTGATATTATATAAAACTGCAACCCTCAAAAAGAAATGAGGCAGTTTTATTTTTTAAATTAAATATATATATTTTAATTTTTTATAGTTTCTCCATTAATTTTAATTACAGTTGGTTTGAGTTTTCACAAATAGTTCTCAAACTTTTGTTCCTTTTAATGCACCACGTGTCTGAACAAGCTTACAAAACAAGGATCATTGGCAACCAGTTAGCTTTTAAACATGTAGCCTCTGATTCTCTATAGTATTAAACTATAGGAATTCAACTTACATTATGTTCTTTTTTTTTTTTAACATCTTTATTGGAGTATAATTGCCCTACAGTGGTGTGTTAATTGCTGCTATATAACAAAGTGAATCAGCTATACATATACATATATCCCCATATCTCCTCCCTCTTGCGTCTCCTTCCCACCTTCCCTATCCCACCCCTCTAGGTGGTCACAAAGCACCGAGCTGATCTCCCTGTACTATGCAGCTGCTTCCCACTAGCTAGCTATTTTACATTTGGTAATATATGCCATGCCACTCTCTCACTTTGTCCCAGCTTATCCTTCCCCCTCCCCATGTCCTCAAGTCCATTCTCTGTGTCTTCATTTCTGTCCTGCCCCGAGGTTCTTCAGAACCATTTTTTTTTAAAAGATTCCATATATATGTGTTAGCATACGGTATTTGTTTTTCTCTTTCTGACTTCACTCTGTATGACAGACTCTAGGTCCATCCACCTCTCTACAAATAACTCAATTTTGTTTCTTTTTATGGCTGAGTAATATTCTATTGTGTATATGTGCCACCTCTTCTTTATCCATTCATCTGTTGATGAACACTTAGGTTGCTTCTATGTCCTGGCTATTGTAAATAGAGCTGCAGTGAACATTGTGGTACATGATTCTTTTTGAATTATGGTTTTCTCAAGGTATGTGCCCAGTAGTGGGATTGCTGGGTCATATGGTAGTTCTATTTGTAGTTTTTTAAGGAACCTCCACACTGTGCTCCACAGTGACTGTATCAATTTCCATTCCAACCAACAGTGCAAGAGGGTTCCCTTTTCTGCACACCCTCTCCAGCATTTATTGTTTGTAGATTTTTTGATGATGGCTATTTGAGGCAGTTTTATTTGAATTAATAGAATTTTACCAGATGACTAAATAAGTATAATGCAGAAAACTGTATAGAATAAAAAGTAAATATATCTCTCTAAAGTATAATCATTGAAATACAGTTTTAAAATATAGAGAGACAGTGTTTTAAAAATAGCTATACACAAAAGTACCTATTCAAACTTACAATAATTCTAGGAGGATGTATAAGAAACTGGAACTAGTGGCTGTAGGAGGGCAGGGAGTAGATGTGTGGGCAAGGCACAGGGAATATTTATAGATCCATGGCCTGTCTTCAAGTTTCTGCAACTCTTTATTGGCATGTGACTGGCATGGGCCATTGACCTAATTGTTTGGTATTGATGTCCACCTATCTATCTGTTCTTTCAGGAGAATAGTTGTATTTGTTGCTGATGATCATGAGCTCTGCTTAGCCTCAAACATCTTTAGTCTCCCTTTTAATTTTCCCAGGCCTCTTCCAGACCTATTCTTGCTGTTGGGCAAGCAACCCCACCTCCCCTCCAGACATTGCTAATATACTTCCCAACACCATGTTGGATAGGGCACTGTACATACACGATTTCTTCTCTTTTGCCCTAGGAAGCAGGATTCCCCGCATGTAACAAGGTTACTCTACAACTCCTATTTCCTGGTGTTTGACTTCAACTGTGGGGATATCCAGACTAACTGAATCTCATATCTTGTCTTTCTTCTTTTCTCTCTCTTCCTGAGGTATCTCCCTGGCATCAACTACATAGGTCTTAGAAAGATTTCTTTCTTACAGATTGAGAATATCCCTTACTCATTGTATTAGGCAGGGTTCTCCAGAGAAACAGAACTAATAGAATGTGTGTATACATATATAGAGAGATGTTTATTTTAAGGAACTGGCTCACACAATTGTGGAAGTATAATTCCAAACTTACAGGGTAGGTGGGTGGGCTGGAGACCTAGGGAAGAGCTGCAGTTCAAGTCCAAAAGCAGTCGGCTGGCAGAATTCCTTCTTGCTCTGGAAGATTTCAGTCTTTGCTTCATTAAGGCCTTCAACTGATGCTTTGCTCAGAATCTACTGATTTAAATCTTAATATTATCCAAAAACACCTTCACAGAAACATCCAGAATAATGTTTGGCCAAATATCTAGGCACCTTGGCCTAGCTAAGTTAACACATAAAATTGACTATCACACTCATATCCTTAATTCTTCCCTATGTGATATGATTCTATGGGAAACCTTCTAACTTCATCACAGATATACATTCAGCAAGTGACAGAATTTATAAAACCCATTTATTTCTTTTAAAAAAAAGATAGGTTTTTGATAATCTTAGTGTGGAATTAGCAAATCTTTGGGAAGCAACAATGAAATATTATTTAGAGAGAATGAAAAATAAATCAGCTTAATATTTTCAAAATATTCCTTTTAGAAGCATACAGATATGTAAAAATGAATAATAACCAAAATATGTTGAGATTCTTTCTGTCTTCTCTCTTAATCTTCCAGTTCTCCTATTTTTAAAACTGTTTGGTGGGAACATATGGTTGATTTTATAAAGAAAAATTAATATGAAATTAAAATATTCATTTCTGATGCAAAGAACATGAGAAGCATTTGAAAATATAATTGAACATCTATTTGAAAATTTTAAACAAAAGAGAATTCTATAAATTGTTCCCTTTGGAATTCCATAAAGTTGCATATCTATGGTACCTCTAAACTAGGTTGTGTGATTGATGAGTTAATTTCTAATTATATTTTCTTTGAGTAGACGAAAAAATATGTCCCTGACATGCAAACTCATCAATGCTACTGGTCTCTTTTCCATACTTCCACTTGTCCCTTATAATGAAATATGAATTTTCTGTTTGGGGGTTTGTTTTGATTTTTCCCCCTAATAGAGATCGAAAACCAGGTGATATATATTAGACCTTGGAACCTGGATACGGTAGAGGCACGTATTTTGTGATCCTTATAGCAGAACTGGCTAGGAACTGATAGCCCAAGGTCAAGCTTCAGTCTTCTCTGAAAAGTAAACAGTGAATCTTTTTGAAGCATTTTGACAGGGAAAGAGTTGTTTCCAGCTGAAAGGACATTAAGCGTAGGATGTGTACATTGTAATGCACATGTCAAATTTCAGAAATGATAGTGGCTTTTACCTCTAACCTAAGTAGCCCTGCACTGATGGTTCAGGGTATTTTAACTGAAGTCAACCTCAGAGTACACTGTTCCTCTCCTTCTTTATTCTTGTGGGGAGACTTGGGGCAATAAGAAGTCTTTTTGCTCAGTCTATTCTGAAGGAAGAAGCACTCTCTACAGATTTATGGAGACACAAGTCAGCATGTAAAATTTAAGTTTTCAACTTTATATTTTCTACTAAATGCAAACTATTTTCCCCACTAAACAATCTAGTTCCAAAAACATGAGCGAAGTTTTGTATACTCACAACTTGATACAATGCTTGACCCAGGGTAGGTCCTCCATAAATATTCATTCAATTGAGCTGAATTTATTTGTGTGTTTTGTTGAACAATAAATTAGATTATCCTGCTAATAAATTTCAAAAAGGACATTACATTTATGTGATTAAATATAAACTAGGAACAATGATAAAAGATTTGATGTTTTGTGTGGTGTTGGTTCATTCTAATATGTGAAACTGGAGAAAGAAATGTTAAAAGGTTCTAAATGCTTTTCCTAGTGCAGGAGAAGAAAGCACAATGTGAAGGGGAGCAATAATGCATATAACTTGGGGAGTAATTAGCAATAAAGAGTCATCACTAGATACACAAATAAAAGCAAATTAAACAATAACAGCAACAAAAAACCCTAAGATTTTTTTCTTGACCCAAATACTACTCATTTCTTTCTTATTTTTCACTTTAACATATATCCCTTTCATCAAAACCTCCTTAAATACATTGTCTTAGTGTGTGTGAACTGAGTAATTCTACAAAATGCAAATGACCTAAATGTCATTTTCTTTCATCAAATTATATATTATTTGGCACAAATAAATACCATCCAGATTATTCTCAAAGATTCAGAAATATAACATAGTAAGAATATATTTATGTTAGATGGCTAAGGCTGTAAAAGTCATAAAAATTCACTTTTCAAATAGGGCACATGAACCCACGTGTTCTTAAAATTGTGGCCTTTTGTGTTCCTAGATTTGATAGATTGTCCATAAGCACACTAATCTGTGAATTTTAATGAATGCTTATAAACGTAGGTCAGTGACTATTTCATGAATCTTCACTGATGATTCATGAGAATTTCACATGGCTAGTATCAGGTTTTTGAGAATTTTGAATTGGAATTATTTTAGAATAGATGTAGTAACACTACAGTTATTTAGATGAAGTCTACATGCTAATTACATTACATTAGTTTATCTAAAATATTAATTCTTCCATCAACTACGTTTTAGTGTTAGTTAACAGAGTCAGAATAAAAGCACTCAGCATGAAAGTCTGCTTACTTTGCTGTATATACCATGCAATCCACAGGCCCATAAAAATCCAAGTTTTTAGATTTTTCTCCCCATACTATTTATATGACAGTATCCTGGTGCTTTTATTTAATTCTATACTTGGACTGCCCTTCCATTTCTTTTATTGGTCCCTTCGACTAGATCCTCACCTCTTGCCTTACACAGAGCAATTTAAACTAAATGGAGGCTCTCAGATAGAGATGGAAGCCTCTAAGAAACATGTTATGGCATTAATGTGGATTTATAGCAGAATATATATTTTTATTAAATATGAGAAAACTGACAGGGCAACATTAATTCATTGATCAATAATTTTTTTAATATTTATTTTCTTTATTTTTTTGGCTGCGTCGAGTCTTAGTTGCAGTATGCAGGTTCTTTAGTTGCAGTATGCAGGGCGGGCTTCTCTCTAGTTGTGGCGTGCGGGTTTTCTCTCTCTAGTTGTGGTGAATGGGCTCCAGGGTACATGGGCTCTGCAGTTGTGGCACGTGGGCTCCAGAGTGCATGGACTCTGTAGTTTGTGGCACGTGGGCTCTCTTGTTGAGGCTCGTGAGCTCAGTAGTTGCGGTGCGTGGGCTTAGTTGCCCCGTGGCATGTCAGATCTTAGTTCCCCCACCAGGGATCAAACCTGCATCCTCTGCATTGGAAGGCAGATTCTTTACCACTGTACCAGCAGGGAAGTCCCTGAGCAATCGTTTTTAAATCATCAATTGATTATGAGCACCTGTGCCAGATACTAGGAATAAAAAGATAAAGAAGAAATAGGTCTGATCTTCAAGGATGTTACAGTGAGAAGACAAACATTAGCAAAATAATTGCATTATAATGCTAGAACTGTAAAATAGATGCAGCTAAAAGATACGTGAAAAGAGGGAATGAGCCACATGAGAGTTTAAGACAAGTAGTAACATATTTGATTACTTGGATTAAAGTAATTTCTAAATAATTTTTTACATATGCCCTATATATTTTGCCCATATATATTTGTTACTGTACCATCAAGAACCAATTTAAATGTCAGCTTTATTTCATTTTATATCTCAATTGTTTTATAAATGAAATATATTTCTGGCTTTAAATGAGGTATCCTAACAATTTATAACTAATATTAATTTTAGTATAAATCATCGAATGGATGATTATTAGATGATTCTATTGAAAAATAAGTTATTGTTTTGGAATCATACATGATTTTAAAGACTTTTGGTTTCTAAAGTCATTATTAATTTTTCCCCTATAGCCATTTTACTGACCTTAATAGGGTGATTATGTTTTAAGGGTAAAATCTCAACAATATATGAAAGAAAATTTTGGAAAATGTGTAATTTTATTTATAGAGATTTTTCCTTTTTTAAAAACAACTATATTACCATATATAAAACAGATAAACAAGGATTTACTTATAGTACAGGGAACTATATTTAATAACTTGTAATAAACTATAATGGAAAAGAATAAAAAAAGGAATATAGATGTATACATATGTATGTATAACCAAATCACTTTGCTGTACACCCGGTACTAACACAATATTGTAAATCAACTATACTTCAATTTAAAAAAAAATGTATTGAGGTAAAATTGATATAAAAAAGCTGCACTTTTTTAATATATACAATTTGATGAGTTTGTACATATGCATACACCCATGAAACAATCATCACAATCAAGGTATTAGATATATCCATCACCTCTAAGAGTTTTCTCGTGTCCTTTTTTTTTTGTGGTAAGTATACTTAACATGAGATTTAGCCTCTTAAGTTTTTAAGTGCACAATACAGTATTGTTAACTATATGTAGTATGCTGTAGAGCAAATCTCTAGAACTAATTCATCTTGCATAACTGAGACTTCATACCAATTGAATAACTACCCATTTCTCCTGACGGCAAACCCCTGGTAGCCACCATTCTATTCTCTACTTTTTATTCTATGAGTTTGACTGTTTTAGGTATCTCATGTAAGTGGAATCAGGCAGTATTTGTCTTTTCTTCAACTGCCTTATTTTACTCAGCATGATGTTCTCAAGTTTCATCCATACTGTCACAAATGACAATTTCTTCTTTTTAAAATCTGGATAATACTCCATTGTACTTATATACTACATTTTCTTTATCCATTTATCTTTTGATGGATATTTAGGTTGTTTCCATAATTTGGCTATTGTGAATAGTACTTCAATGAACACCATGAAAGAGCAGATAGCTCTTCAAGATCCTAATTTTAATTCTTTTGGGTATAAACCCAGAAGTGAATTTGTTGGATCATATGGTAGTTCTATCTTTAATTTCTTGGTGAACCTCCATACTGTTTCCACAGCGGCTGCACCATTTTACATTCCTCTCGACAGTTTAGAAGTGTCCCAAATTTCTCAATTTCTCCACATCCTTGCCAACATTTGTTTATTTTTTTTCGGTTTTATTTTGTTTATAATAATAGCCATCCTAACTAGTGAGACGTGAGTTTATCACTTTCTTTTGTCTTCTGGCGTGTGTTGCCTCTGTGGCTACAAAATAAAGGACAAAATTTGCAATGAAAACACTATAATAATTATATATATTTAAAAAAACTTTACCCTTTTGAACTCTTAGGAATAGGACTTGATAATACAGTACTATGCTCATGTTTGATACATATTCTTAGGTTGTATACTTGGCTGAGAAACCAATGTACATTACAGTTTTCATCCTCTCCCTCACCAAATTTGACTTCTTAAATCCACTAATACTCTCTTTGTTTTTTGTGATTGTGTGCAAATCATTAAGTATGGCTTTATTTCTTTCCTTGCTATTAGAAAATAAACTGATAAATTTATCACATAATATAAATAAAAAAGAGGAGCAACTTTCTGCCAATAAACCACATTAAACTTTTCCAGTGAATGGCTTCTACTATCCCCTCAGACCCAGGAAGAGTGACAGGAAACTCTGATGGTTGGAAAATTTACTAGTAGTTACTTATTATCTACTTAATAAAAGGAAAATCTGCTGTTTCTCTTTTTATGAAATTCTATTTTCTAGTAGCACTGAATATGAAATAAAATAATCAGACATAGAAGTTGAAGAAAGATTTTAAATTAGATAAAAATTGCAGCAAATCTAAAATACACTTACAATCTAAAGGAATAAAAATACATATAAATAAACACATTTGATTTTAATATTAAAAATAATGTATTGCATGTTTTTATTATACTAACCATTGATGTTCATTAAAAGCAAGATAAAATTTCCTTCTGGCTTCCACAGTTCTGAGCATAAGACTCTACATGGAGTTCCAATGCATTTCCTTACCTCCCCACCTCACACCCCATAATAAAAAAAAGACCTTAGGTGCTGCTATTTAAAACATTTATTAGCAAACATTTGCTTTGAGAACTTGAAAAGAGTCCCAATGAGTGAGAGTTTTTTTATGACTCACCGTACAAACTATGTTGTATTAGTTAGCTTTAACTGCATAACAAATTACTCCAAAATCTAGTTTCTTAAACAACCACCATTTATTATTTCCTACAAATCTCCGTATTGATTAGATAGTTCTGCTGATGTAGGCTATGCTCTGCTGACCTCAACTGGTCTTGTCTAGACATCTATGGTCAGTTGGCGGGTCATCTAGGCCTGGTTGATCTAGGGTGGCCTCATTCTTAAGCCTGGCAATTGGAGTACATATTAGTAGTGGTTACAGGGGTGATGTGATCATTGTTTTACATCAGGCAACAGGCTGCCCTAGACTTTTTTCTTTTTCTTACAAATGGGGTGGCATATTTCAATAGCACCAAGAAAGGGAATATCCCAATGTAGAAGCAATTTTCAACTTTCTGCTCTGCCACATTTGCCACTACTATTAACCAAAGTAATTTGCATGACTGGTTTCAGAGTCAGTATAGTAGGCAACTATCTGAGGGCATAGATACAGGGAGAACTGAGTAAATTATAGCAATCTATGAGAAATTTTATATCTGAATAGTTTTGATTTCTTCCACAAAGATACATGATATCAAAGATATTATTTTGCAAAGAGTAGGTTGTTATGGAAAGGGAGGCTGTATGAGGAATTGGCTTCAACTATAGAGAGATTGAAACCAGTAATAAAAAGTGAAGCCAGCATTACTCGGTGTTGTCCAGGACTGGTGTACAAACTGATGTTTTCCTTCAAAATTGTTTTCTTCTCCATTTGGGTCCCAGTGTAAACATTTATAAGCTATTAAGTTCCTGAGTGATTTGAAATACAAACTGATCCAAATTATCAGTGCCAACAGGCTAGCAAATAATAGCCAGCTGACCAAGTATGGTATGAAGATAGAAATAAATTATGATTTATGAAATGCCTGTATACTTTTTGAAAATTAATTTCAGAATGAAATGGCGCATCTGTGCAGATGACATTTAGACAATTAATAATGTCATAAATCATTACTTTTTTTATGTGAGGAAGAGGTTTACTACAGTCCAACATCATTATTCAGGAAACAGTGAAACTTTAGAATGGTAGACCACAGAATAAACACTACAAAGCACCGAGCTGATCTCCCTGTGTGATGCAGCTGCTTCCCACTAGCTATCTATTTTACATTTAGTAGTGTATATATGTCCATGCCATTCTCTCACTTCGTCCCAGCTTACCCTTCCCCCTCCCCATGTGCTTTGTGACCATCTAGAGGGGTGGGATAGGGAGGGTGGGAGGGAGACGCAAGAGGGAGGGGGTATGGGGATATATGTATACATATAGCTGATTCACTTTGTTATACAGCAGAAACTAACACAACACTGTAGAGTAATTATACTCCAATAAAGATGTTAAAAAAAAACACTACAATCATTTACTTTGTTTAATTATTCATACTTTTTTGATTCATTTATATTATTTAATTTCTTTATGCATCATTTGCATAATGAAATATTAATGCTGACTTAATAGGATAATTGCAAGAAATAATGAATATTTTATGACATTTTAAAACTGAAAAATGCTATATACCTTTTGTTCCAATACAATTAGATAGGTGCATTCTTAAAAAAAATACATTGTCAAAGAAATATTATAAATTGTTTCAGTAGAAAAAAGACATTTACGCAATACAGAAGTTTTTCACCCATTCCTATGGTTAAAAATATGCAAAGCCACACTCACATAATATGCCTATGAAGTAAGACACAGCATTTTTTCCAAATTATAGTAGGTTTTTCAGAAGATAGCTCCAAACTGAATAACAACAATAGTGTTTAGTATAATCAAGTCAAATTACATAAGTAATTGATCACATTATACTAAATTTGCATCACAAAAATGCATATTCTAATGTACAGAGTAATAAGCAACCACTTGAAATGTTTGTTTTTATGGCATACCACTAATTAAAATTTCTGATGCACTACTTCAGAGATTATATTTCGTTATCAGTTTTGAAAAAAATTGTTTCTAAATATATACCACAGAATATTATGAGAGTATCTACATTTTGTACTTTCTACCCAAGAATAAATATTGACGAATTTTTATTAGTGAACCTCAAAAGTTATTTGAGAGAAGAACCTTTTTGTGAAAATAATGACAGCTTTAAATAAAATAGTGTCTTCTAGGGAATGTGTGTGAATATACACATGTGTGTGTGAATTTCATTTTAGACCTTTAACAAAATCTTGGTGCTTAATATGTATTGGACTGTCTTCTTAGAGCACTAGAAATATTATCTCAAAAATTATCATAATAGACTTAGGTAGTATGTTAGTATTTCACCCACTTCACAGTGAGAAAATTGAGGTTAATAGCTTGCTCAAATTCACATAATTATTACACACTGAAATACAAAAACTGTTCTTTGAGCTTTTTATAAACAGTATTTAGCTTGAAAGTAAATAGTTTATTTGTGTGATTATATCCCAACCTTTGGTCCATTGCTACTTTCTGAAATGCTTCTATTGTAAAAATACTTAGAGTGTTGTGCTTATCTCATTGTTCTTTTCTCTCTAGGTCTGGTCTTAAAAATTCTTAATACTTTAATGGTTTTCTGATTCTTCAAACAGATTTTTTCCTTCAAATTTTGTCAAACTTTTCTAGTTGTCCCTGTAATTATGTTAGTATGCAATATGTTTCTTTATCATTCCTAGAAGCAGAACTCTTATCCTCTATTTATGTAATAGGATTTAATATTTTAGCTGGACATTTCTCAATTACTTCTAGTCCTACCAGTGTAAATCTATCTCTACTATCCATGAAGATAATTAGCCACAGTATCATCTCAGGCCCTCCATGTTGTAGATATCAGCACAGGGCTAGGCTTACAGGAGATTTACTTGGGAAAATTCCGGTGTAGATAGAGAAGGGGAAGAGCAGAAGTAGGCAGAGAGAACGTGCAGACTGCAATGTTGGTCTGACATTTGTTCAAGAGGAGAAGGAAGGAGCATTGAGTAGGAAGAGCCTTAGACTGCAGTGCAGCCAGGAGAAAGTCTTAGCCAGGCCAACAGGGAGTCCCAGAACAAAGATTACCTATTAGAATAGTCCCGTGTTAGGCCAGGATGGCTCAGCTCTAGGAATCCCACCAGGCTCAGTCACTAGATGGGAGCACGCAGGGAGCATGGCCTTGGCCTGAGCCAAGGAGGTAGTGAAACCCAGAAGGTGGAGCAGGTGAAGGCTGTTGGTTCTCTATATTCCTCGCAGCAAGTTTCTCCTGAAGGGAGACCTGCAGAGTGCATTTCTGTGATTGCCACAACTACAGTCTTACCAGTGTTCCTCTGTTTTATATTGCCCTTTTATTATTTGTTTTCTCCTCTAAATAATGAATTAAAATTAAGTCCTGATTTTTAATGTTAATGAAAATATCAAAGAAGAAAATAGAAATGTATTATGAAACACTTAGAGGTGCTATACAAATCCTAATTATTATGTCATCCTTTAGATATAGTTCCTTACAAAAATATTCCATTCATAAACTTAACAAAATAGATAATAAATTTGAGTTGTAGCAAACTACTATCCATCTTGATATGCTAATGATATATATGTTAAGACATTTCTAATAGAAGCAGAAGTACCTAAGGCATACTCTACCTAAACCCATGATTAGAATTTGGCATTGTTTTCTATATGTTCAGTTCAAAATAACATGTGATTTTCAATGACCAGCACTAAATTGAGAAACTTTAAATGATTCTAAAATAGTAATCACCTTTGAATATCTAAGATGAAGTATGCATATAAGAAGGTACCAATTACAATAATAATTCCAGTGAGAGTAAACATCATCATCAACAGAATTTATGGGCTACCAAATTTTATGTAGGTATGTACTAAATAATTTACAATAAGAAAATACATAGACAAAATATGTAGGTGAAGGTTCTTCTTTTCAAACCATACGTAATTTTTCTGGCTAGATGAAACTGTTTAAGTTTGAAGTCATTTATATTTTAAGAAAATTAAGAAATGAACTAAAATGTTAATAAATTATGTAAAGTTATCTGCAGTTTTCCCATTATTATAAATTTATATTCCAGTGAAAAATAACATCATAATGAATTTCTCCCATCAGTTTGTGACACTATATTTTTGCTTATTAATACATGCATATGAATATCTGAAATGTTAAAAACATAGACATATTCAGTTGGAGAATGGGTGTTCCTATATTAAAATCAATTTGATTATAATTGCTGTGGGGTGAATTTGGGGGATAGAGTAGATGGGTGAAAATGACAAAGTTATGACTAATATGTAATATATTAATTAAAATACATTGTTTAAAAATATTGATTGTTACTATTAAATTCAAATAACAAGAGCAACTTGGTACCTGTGTTTAAAATATTTTTTGTCTTGTTTCACAGCATAGTAACAAGCAACTAAAACGAAATAACCCCAAAACCACTTTATAGTTTTCTTATAATAAATTATAATAAGTCCTGTGGAACCTCCAAATTACACTTAGAAATGCACATTTATTATTATTTCAGAGAAGTCCGATAAACACACATGTGAAAAATTCTTCTCACATGCACCTTTAGGATAAAGGTTTTCAACTTTTTGCATGCTTCTGTTATACTACTGATCACCAAAATTTTTTTGTATACTATTTAAATTTTTAAAAAACTTTTATTTTATATTGCAGCATAGTTGATTAACAATGTTGTGTTAATTTCGGGTATACAGCAGAGTGATTCAGTTATACACATATGTGTATCTATTCTTTTTCAAATTCTTTTCCCATTTAGGTTATTACAGAATGTTGAGCAGAGTTCCCCAGTAGGTCCTTGTTGCCGATTACCAAATTTTTGATAACACATGAGAGAAAATTAAATATTTTAACACACTCTATAAATGAGGAATAATGAAAATCTATCAATAATACAATAATTTAATGTTGTACATTACTTATAAAAGCATCTGTATTAATCGCCATCTTCCTTTCGTCTACCCTAAGCATTCTCTTACCATTTGAATAGAACTCTTGCCCTGGATGCTTACATGTAGCTGTAACCATAAGTTCTTTTTTTGAGTGCAAACTTGATTCTGAACCAAATTTCTCACTTAGAGCCATAAGTAATATGCTACTTACCTCATTGTTCTAGTGGATACACATCAGTGTAACAGTATGCATATTCACTACAGAACATTTTTAAAAAATAAACTTGATATACTGATTGAGAACTTAAGCCTAGGTTATGGATATTCATCTATGCTTCATTCACTTTGAATATTATACCCTGGAATCATGAAATCTCTATAGAAACAATCTTTAAAGTAATATGCTAAAAATTATAGAATAAAAAGTTTCTACTTATTCATTATCCTTCTTATGAGGAGCGGTCCTGTGGGCTTATTTCTAAATAGGTGAAAGCTCTCAAGCAATGAATAATAAATTTAAATTTTATGGTGCTAGTACCTTCTCGATAAAGTGTTTTCAGAAAACTAACCACCCAAAGTCCAGATAGCCGTATAACAAATTATTAATAAGAAAAATGAACTTCCCTTTGAAAGTTTTCTACAGGATGAAATATTTTGAAAATAAGCTAGAATGCAGATATCCATTGAAAATATTGTTTCTAGTAGTTTAGTAAGATGTAGGGGCTGGTATAAAATTTATGTTAAATGAAAAATTTTAACCCATTAGTAATTTATGACCTAAAGTTTAACCAACATTAATGAAATAAATATGGTAAGTTTTTAAGTATATATGTCTAAAAAATGATAAGCTTTTCCCCCCCATTTTGTAAGAGCTGTTACTAATATTGACGAACAGAGAAAAGACATCATGGAGACATGCTGACTAAGAAGTGGGCATAGTGAGTGTTTAGAGGCAGAGGCTTTTGAGTAGCAGTGATATCATAGCAAGAATAAATTTCAAGTACAAGAAAGAAAAACTGAATTTGCCATATGTTATCTGATAACTGTCTTTACAACCTCAACCTCATTTGCAACAGAAAGTCTATTTAAAATTCTGAAATACTTGTATATAATCAGCTCCAAACCTACAAAAAGAAGGTTTTTCTCCTACTGGTGAAATAACTAGGGTTCTAGTCTCCAGTGTGAGTTTAAAAGGAGGGAAGAAGACTTGAAAGTTGTCAGCACTTTCAACAGCAGATACTATCTGTATAATCAGCTGATCCTAGACCATGTAGGAATTTGTATTAGAACTGGGAACATACAGGATTCTGGCTCAAGATGGTGACAGAAAGATCCTAAACTCACGTTTTCCCACAGACACTCTGGATCTACAGCTATACAGTATGTGGAACAATTTCCTCTGACTAAAGCCTAAAATCTGGCAGCGTGACCCCTTCACAGGGCAAATGACAATGAAGCGGATAGGAACGGCTGAGCCACAGTTTTTCCATAAACCCCACCCTGAGCCTAGTAAAATCAAAACCTAGAGCTTCTATCCTTCATCGGGCACCTCAGCTTTTAAGACCAGCACTTGAGAGAACTGGGAACATACAAACCGAATCAAAATCAAATAATGAAAAAGAAATCTTACATTAGTCCCAAGAAAAAGTGTTGAGATTTCAGAGCACTAAAGTATAGTCAGTCTGAATTGCTTTATTCCCAAATATAATTTGTCTAGTGCCTTATGGTCCTGTTTGATCTAAGTAAAATAATTTTATAACCTACTATTGACAGTGCTTTCCTTTGTCTAGATTTTATAAAGCCAAAGCTAAAAATGTGAATTTGAGGAGGGTAAACAAAAATTTTCATATTGAACCATATATTTGGGGGGTGTACAACTCAGATTATTCAGGGTTAAAAACAATTTTAAAATATAAGTGATGACAACAGCTTTTCACAGAGTAATAGGAATTACGCTTTTATCATTGCAGTTTTCAGTACTTGACACAGAACCTGGATGAGCGTTACAACTGACATGGAAAAGTGTTATTTAAGTACTTGCACCAAAGATAACTATTGCTGAGGAACAATTTTTGAGTGAGGAGTTTATATATTATCTTTTTATAACCCATAGTATAATTCATGATTGTGGCTGTCATTCTTCAGCAGAGCTAAAATATTGTAGACTAGAATCTGATCAATAGTATACTTCAGGTGGAATAGAGAGAGTACATCCTATGTGACAAGATGTATACTAAGAGTTTAGAAAGCATTTTCTTTTTCAATAATTTCAAAAACTGAGTTTTTGATATCTCATTTTATAAATAAAGACAATAAAACTTAGAGGCATTACATAATTTACCCAAGGTTACATAAAGTGGCAGAGTCAAGATTCCTCTATACAGTCGAACTTAGAAACAGCTGTATGTTTGTATACCTGCAACATCAAAAATATGCTTTCTTGGGAAGGAAAACATGTGCTCTTAAAAGTTCTATAATAATGAATGATACCAGAAAACCATTGTTAACAGTATCCAGGAAGTAGCAGCAAAAGCCACAGCACCAGTTGCAACATTTTCATTACAGTACTCAGCACATGAGTAAACTAATCACAGTGAAAATTTCCCTTAGTACCCACAAACAGGAATTTCCACCAAACATGTTCTAGGGCAGACTGATTTGGTGGTTCATGTTTTAGAAAGAAGTGCTTGTTCTTTGCTGTCATGTCATAGTTTGTATCATTTCAAGTGGATTAAAAAAGATTAAATATATTACTACAAAGAATAGTACAAATAAAACAAACTATTCTAGCCCACTGCCTTTCTTTCTCTCCTTTTACATAATCTCCCACTTAAATCTTCATTTTCTTTGGAATGTATTTAAAATGAATTCAGCCAAAAACAAGAGGAAACAAACTGCCTAGGACATAAAGTACAGCAAGTAATAGAGACATGAGATAATGTTATTTTTATATTAATAAGAATATATTTGTGTGAGATGTAGAAAGTAATAGAGATCTAATGTCAAGAACTCCTAAAATTCTCAGAAACGGCACAATTAGCAAAAAACTTATTGGTGAATTTTATTTTATTTTTTTGCGATACGCGGGCCTCTCACTGCTCTGGCCTCTCCCGTTGTGGAGCACAGGCTCCGGACGCGCAGGCTCAGCGGCCATGGCTCACGGGCCCAGCTGCTCCGCGGCATGTGGGATCTTCCCGGACCAGTGTCCCTTGCATCGGCAGGCGGACTCTCAACCACTGCACAACCAGGGAAACCCTATTGGTGAATTTTAAAAGTGAAAAATCTTCAGAAAAATCATTTGGAATTTTCTTTTTTAAGCCATTAAATTCAATTTAATTGCATGTTTTTGCATAAAATCTAGTAAAAAATTACTCTATAGCACATAAAGTATTAACTACTGAAGTTTTACAGTTTGTGGAAATATACGTTCATCTATAGCACATAAAATATTAATTTAAGAAAGTTTTAAAGTTTGTGGAAAAATACTTTCAAAGTCCAATGAAACTCACCAAAGTGTCCCTTAAATTTAAATTTTTCTTCGATGTATTCATTTTTTTATTTTCAGAAATTTGTCCCAGCTTATTTCCGTAGTCTTCTGGGGTTTCAAAGTGTTCAAAGATCACACAAGATTGTAAACACAATTAAGTACACATTATATGAAATTACTTAATAGCCATGTTTCTGAACTAAATTTTGATTGACATCAACCATTTCTTTTTCTTCTAGTGATAAAGCATGCTTTTTATTTTATTTATTTATTTTTTACATCTTTATTGGAGTATAATTGCTTTATAATGGTGTGTTAATTTCTGCTTTATAACAAAGTGTATCAGTTATACATATACATATGTTCCCATATCTCTTCCCTCTTGCGTCTCCCTCCCTCCCACCCTCCATATCCCACCCCTCCAGGAGGTCACAAAGCACCAAGCTGATCTCCCTGTGCTATGCGGCTGCTTCCCACTAGCTATCTACCTTACGTTTGGTAGTGTATATATGTCCATGCCTCTCTCTCGCTTTGTCACAGCTTACCCTTCCCCCCTCCATATCCTCAAGTCCATTCTCTAGTAGGTCTGTGTCTTTATTCCTGTCTTACCCCAGGTTCTTCATGACATTTTTTTTTCTTAAATTCCATATATATCTATTAGCATACGGTATTTGTCTGTCTCTGACTTACTTCATTCTATATGACAGACTCTAGGTCTATCCACCTCATTACAAATAGCTCAATTTCATTTCTTTTTATGGCTGAGTAATATTCCATTGTATATATGTGCCACATCTTCTTTATCCATTCATCCGATTATGGACACTTAGGTGATTTCCATCTCCGGGCTCTTGTAAATAGGGCTGCAATGAACATTTTGGTACATGACTCTTTTTGAATTATGGTTTTCTCAGGGTATATGCCCAGTAGTGGGATTGCTGGGTCATATGGTAGTTCTATTTGTAGTTTTTTAAGGAACCTCCATACTGTTCTCCACAGTGGCTGTAACAATTTACATTCCCACCAACAGTGCAAGAGGGTTCCCTTTTCTGCACACCCTCTCCAGCATTTACTGTTTCTAGATTTTTTGATGATGGCCATTCTGACTGGTGTGAGATGATATCTCATTGTAGTTTTGATTTGCATTTCTCTAATGATTAATGATGTTGAGCATTCTTTCATGTGTTTGCTGGCAGTCTGCATATCTTCTTTGGAGAAATGTCTATTTAGGTCTTCTGCCCATTTTTGGATTGGGTTGTTTGTTTTTTTGTTATTGAGCTGAATGAGCTGCTTATAAATTTTGGAGATTAATCCTTTGTCGGTTGCTTCATTTGCAAATATTTTCTCCCATTCTGAGGGTTGTCTTTTGGCCTTGTTTATAGTTTCCTTTGCTGTGCAAAAGCTTTGAAGTTTCATTAGGTCCCATTTGTTTATTTTTGTTTCTATTTCCATTTCTCTAGGAGGTGGGTCAAAAAGGATCTTGTTGTGATTTATGTCACAGAGTGTTCTGCCTATGTTTTCCTCTAAGAGTTTGATAGTTTCTGGCCTTACATTTAGGTCTTTAAACCATTTTGAGCATATTTTTGTGCATGGTGTTAGGGAGTGATCTAATCTCATACCTTTACATGTACCTGTCCAGTTATCCCAGCACCACTTATTGAAGAGGCTGTCCTTTCCCCATTGTACATTCCTGCCTCCTTTATCAAAGATAAGGTGACCATATGTGCGTGGGTTTATCTCCGGGCTTTCTATCCTGTTCCATTGATCTATGTTTCTGTTTTTGTGCCAGTGCCATACTGTCTTGATTACTGTAGCTTTGTAGTATAGTCTGAAATCAGGGAGTGTGATTCCTCCAGCTCCATTTTTCTTTCTCAAGATTGCTTTGGCTATTCGGGGTCTTTTGTGTTTCCATACAAATTGTGAAATTTTTTGTTTTAGTTCTGTGAAAAATGCCAGTGGTAGTTTGATACAGATTGCATTGAATCTGTAGATTGCTTTGGGTAGTAGAATCATTTTCACAATGTTGATTCTTCCAATCCAAGAACGTGGCATCTCTCTCCATCTATTTGTATCATGTTTAATTTCTTTCATCAGTGTCTTATAATTTTCTGCATACAGGTCTTTTGTCTCCTTAGGTAGGTTTATTCCTAGATATTTTATTCTTTTTGTTGCAGTGGTAAATGGGAGTGTTTTCTTGATTTCACTTTCAGATTTTTCATCATTAATGTATAGGAATGCAAGAGATTTCTGTGCATTAATTTTCTATCCTGCTGCTTTACAAAATTCATTGATTAGCTCTAGTAGTTTTCTGGTAACATCTTTAGGATTCTTTATGTATAGTATCATGTCATCTGCAAACAGTGACAGCTTTACTTCTTTTCCGATTTGGATTCCTTTTATTTCCTTTCCTTCTCTCCTGTGGCTAAAACTTCCAAAGCTATGTTGAATAATAGTGGTGAGAGTGGGCAACCTTGTCTTGTTCCTGATCTTAGTGTGAATGCTTTCAGTTTTTCACCATTGAGGATGATGTTGGCTGTGGGTTTGTCATATATGGCCTTTATTATGTTGAGGAAAGTTCCCTCTATGCCTACTTTCTGGAGGGTTATCATAAATGGGTGTTGAATTTTGTTGAAAGCTTTCTCTGCATCTATTGAGATGATCATATGGTTTTTCTCCTTCAATTTGTTAATATGGTGTATCACATTGATTGATTTGTGTATATTGAAGAATCCTTGCATTCCTGGAATAAATCCCACTTGGTCATGATGTATGATCCGTTTAATGTGCTGTTGGATTCTGTTTGCCAGTATTTTGTTGAGGAGTTTTGCATCTATGTTCATCAGTGATATTGGCCTGTAGTTTTCTTTCGTTGTGACATCCTTGTCTGGTTTTGGTATCAGGGTGATGATGGCCTCATAGAATGAGTTTGGGAGTATTCCTCCCTCTGCTATATTTTGGAAGAGTTTGAGAAGGATAGGTGTTAGCTCTTTTGTAAATGTTTGATAGAATTCGCCTGTGAAGCCATCTAGTCCTGGGCTTTTGTTTGTTGGAAGATTTTTAACCACAGTTTCTATTTCAGTGCTTGTGATTGGTCTGTTCATATTTTCTATTTCTTCCTGATTCAGTCTTGGCAGGTTGTGCATTTCTAAGAATTTGTTCATTTCTTCCAGATTGTCCATTTTATTGGCATAGAGTTGCTTGTAGTAATCTCTCATGATCTTTTGTATTTCTGCAGTGTCAGTTGTTACTTCTCCTTTTTCATTTCTAATTCTATTGATTTGAGTCTTCTCCCTTTTTTTCTTGATGAGTCTGGCTAATGGTTTATCAATTTTGTTTATCTTCTCAAAGAACCAGCTTTTTAGTTTTATTGATCTTTGCTTTCATTTCCTTCATTTCCTTTTCATTTATTTCTGATCTGATTTTTATGATTTCTTTCCTTCTGCTGACTTTGGGGTTCTTTTGTTCTCCTTTCTCTAATCGCTTTAGGTGCAAGTTTAGGTTGTTTATTCAAGATATTTCCTGTTTCTTAAGGTAGGATTGTATTGCTATAAACTTCCCTCTTAGAACTGCTTCTGCTAAATCCCGTAGGTTTTGGGTCATCGTGTCTCCATTGTCATTTGTTTCTAGGTATTTTTTGAGTTCCTCTTTGATTTCTTCAGTGATCACTTTGTTATTAAGTAGTGTATTGTTTAGCCTCCATGTGTTTGTATTTTTTACAGATTTTTTCCTGTAATTGATATCTAGTCTCATAGCGTTGTTGTCGGAAAAGATACTTGAAATAATTTCAATTTTCTTAAATTTCCAAGGCTTGACTTGTGACCCAAGATATGACCTATCCTGGAGAATGTTCCATGAGCACTTGAGAAAAATATGTATTCTGTTGTTATTGGATGTAATGTCCTATAAATATCAATTAAGTCCATCTTGTTTAATGTATCATTTAAAGCTTGTGTTTCCTTATTTATTTTCATTTTGGATGATCTGTCCATTGGTGAAAGTGGGGTGTTAAAGTCCCCTACTATGAATGTGTTACTGTCGATTTCCCCTTTTATGGCTGTTAGTATTTGCCTTATGTATTGAGGTGCTCCTATGTTGGGTGAATAAATATTTACAGTGGTTATATCTTCTTCTTGGATCGATCCCTTGATCATTATGTAGTGTCCTTCTTTGTCTCTTCTAATAGTCTTTAAAGTCTATTATGTCTGATATGAGAATTGTTACTCCAGCTTTCTTTTGGTTTCCATTTGCATGAAATATCTTTTTCCATTCCCTTACTTTTAGTCTGTATGTGTCTCTAGGTCTAAAGTGGGTCTCTTGTAGACAGCAAATATATGGGTCTTGTTTTTGTATCCATTCAGCTAATCTGTCTTTTGGTGGGAGGATTTAGTCCATTTACATTTAAGGTAATTATCGATATGTATATTCCTATTCCCATTTTCTTAATTGTTTTGGGTTCGTTATTGTAGGTCTTTTCCTTCTCTTGTGTTTCTTGCCTAGAGAAGTTCCTTTAGCATTTGTTGTAAAGCTGGTTTGGTGGTGCTGAACTCTCTCAGCTTTTGCTAGTCTGTAAAGGTTTTCATTTTTCCATCAAATCTGAATGAGATCCTTGCTGGGTAGAGTAATCTTGGTTGCAGGTTCTTCTCCTTCATCACTTTAAATATGTCCTGCCAGTCCTTTCTGGCTTGCAGAGTTTCTGCTGAAAGATCAGCTGTTAACCTTATGGGGATTCCCTTGTGTGTTATTTGTTGTTTTTCCCTTGCTGCTTTTAATATGTTTTCTTTGTATTTAATTTTTGATAGTTTGATTAATATGTGTCTTGGCATATTTCTCCTTGGATTTATCCTGTATGGGACTCTCTGTGCTTCTTGGACTTGATTAACTATTTTCTTTCCCATATTAGGGAAGTTTTCAACTATAATCTCTTCAAATATTTTCTCAGTCCCTTTCTTTTTCTCTTCTTCTTCTGGAACCCCTATAATTCGAATGTTGGTGCATTTAATGTTGTCCCATAGGTGTTTGAGACTGTCCTCAGTTCTTTTCATTGTTTTTTCTTTAGTCTGCTCTGCAGTAGTTATTTCCACTATTTTATCTTCCGGGTCAGTTATCCGTTCTTCTGCGTCAGTTATTCTGCTATTGATCCCATCTAGAGTATTTTTCATTTCATTTATTGTGTTGTTCATCATTCTTTGTTTCATCTTTAGTTCTTCTAGGTCCTTGTTAAAAGTTTCTTGCATTTGGTCTATTCTATTTCCAAGATTTTGGATCATCTTTACTATCATTATTCTGAATTCTTTTTCAGGTAGACTGCCTATTTCCTCTTCATTTTTTAGGTCTGTTGGGCTTTTATCTTGCTCCTTCATCTGCTGTGTGTTTTTCTGTCTTCTCATTTTGCTTATCTTACTGTGTTTGGGGTCTCCTTTATGCAGGCTGCAGGTTCATAGTTCCCATTGTTTTTGGTGTCTGTCCCCAGTGGCTAAAGTTTGTTCAGTGGGTTGTGTAGGCTTCCTGGTGGAGGGGACTAGTGCCTGTGTTCTGGTGGATGAGGCTGGATCTTTTCTTTCTGGTGGGCAGGTCTTCACGTCTGGTGGTGTGTTTTGGGGTGGCTGTGGACTTATTATGATTTTAGGCAGCCTCTATGCTAATGGGTGGGGTTGTGTTCCTGTCTTGCTAGTTGTTTGGCATAGGATGTGCAGCACTGTAGCTTGCTGCTCGTTGAGTGAAGCTGGGTGTTGGTGTTGAGATGGAGATCTCTGGGAGATTTTTGCCGTTTGATATTATGTGGAGCTGGGAGGTCTCTTGTGGACCAGTGTCCTGAAGTTGGCTCTCCCACCTCAGAGGCACAGCACTGACTCCTGGCTGGAGCACCAAGAGCCTTTCATCCACGCGGCTCAGACTAAAAGGGAGAAAAAGTAGAAAGAAAGAATTAGTAGAAGAAGAAAGAAAGAAAGAAAGGAGGGTGGGAGGGAGGGAGGTAGGAAGGAAGGAAAAAAATAAAGGAGATAAAATAAAGTAAGATAAAATATAAAGTTATTAAAATAAAAGAAATAATTATTAGGAAAAAACAAACAAACAAAAAAAAAACGGATGGATAGAACCCTATGACAAATGGTGGAAGCAAAGCTATACAGACAAAATCTCACACTGAAACTTACACATACACACTCACAAAAAGAGGAAAAGGGAAAAAAATCATAAATCTTGCTCTCGAAGTCCACCTTCTTAATTGGGATGATTCGTTGTCTATTCATGTATTCCACAGATACAGGGTACATCAAGTTGATTGTGGAGCTTTAATCCGCTGCTCCTGAGGCTGCTGGGAGAGATTTCCCTTTCTCTTCTTTGTTCGCACAGCTCCCAGGGGCTCAGCTTTGGATTTGGCCCCGCTTCTGCGTGTAGGTCGCCGGAGGGCATCTGTTCTTCGCTCAGACAGGATAGGGTTAAAGGAGCAGCTGCTTCCAGGACTCTGGCTCACTCAGGCCGGGGGGGGGGGGGGGGGGGCACGGAGTGCGGGGCGTGCCTTCAACGTCAGAGGCAGCGTGACGTTGCACCAGCGTGAGGCGCGCCGTGCGTTCTCCCGGGGGAGTTGATCCTGGATCCCGGGACCCTGGCAGTGGCGGGCTGCACAGGCTCCCCGGAAGGGGGGTGTGGACAGTGACCTGTGCTCGCACACAGGCTTCTTGGTGGCAGCAGCAGCAGCCTTGGCGTCTCATGCCCGTTTCTGGGGTCCGCGCTTTTAGCCTCGGCTCGCGCCCGTCTCTGGAGCTCCTTTAAGCAGTGCTGTTAATCCCCTCTCCTCGCGCACCAGGAAACAAAGAGGTAAGAAAAAGTCTCTTTCCTCTTCGGCAGGTCCAGACTTTTCCCCGGACTCCCTCCCGGCTAGCTGTGGCGCACTAACCCCCTGCAGGCTGTGTTCACGCCACCAACCCCAGTCTTCTCCCTGGGATCCGACCGAAGCCCAAGCCTCAGCTCCCAGCCCCACCCGCCCCGGCAGGTGAGCAGACAAGCCTCTCGGGCTGGTGAGTGCCGGTCGGCCCTGATCCTCTGTGCGGGAATCTCTCCGCTTTGCCCTCCGCACCCCTGTTGCTGTGCTCTCCTCCGTGGCTTCGAAGCCTTCCCCCTACGCTGCCCGCAGCGTCTGCCCGCGAAGGGGCTTCCTAGTACGTGGAAACATTTCGTCCTTCATGGCTCCCTCCCACTGGTGCGGGTCCCGTCCCTATTCTTTTGTCTCTGTTGTTTCTTTTTTCTTTTGCCCTACCCAGGTACGTGGGGGGGTTTCTTGCCTTTTGGGAGGTCTGAGGTCTTCTGCCAGCGTTCAGTAGGTGTTCTGTAGGAGTTGTTCCACGTGTAGATGTTTTTCTGGTGTATCTGTGGGGAGGAAGGTGATATTCGCATCTTACTCTTCCGCCATCTTCCCAACCATTTCTTCATGAAGTTCCACTTAACACATTAAATGATATGTTGTTTTTATATTAGTTCAAATGGAATTATTTCTAAAGCAGTCAAATAAGTAGAAACCACACATAGCATTGGAAATAATGGTCAAGATATAAAAAGTTAATATTGTGCTTGTAGAATAATCTCTTTGTTACCTCTTTCCTGAATCCTGCATGTTCATATGTAGTGTTTAATACAAAAAACAAAATTGCTATTGAAGAATTTCTAAGAAGGCACTGTTTATGAAAAATTAAGCAACACCACAAAGTGTGTTGTTTTAGTTATTGGAAAATATTATGATTGGTTATATTAAATTGAGTTAGTAAAACTTTCAGTGTAACACTGGAGTAAAATATAATCTTTACAGACATTTGTAAATGGTAGGAAACATCTATTTCTATCTATGTATCTATGTATCTATCTATCTATCTATCTATCTAATCTATCTGTATTGTTTGGAAATTTTAAGGTTGGAGAAATCCTCCATAGACTTCTGTAGTCAATTAATAAACACAAACACTTTATTTCATGCCTTTAGAAAATCATTTTAGATTTGCTGTCTCATGTAATCTTCATAATTAAGCTGTGAATTTGCAACTGGATCATATTTTATAGAAAAGGAATGTGAGCATGATTTATGACAGTTAAGTAACATTTTTTGGTCCCAAATTTCTCTGCCATCAATGCCAATATTTTTCTTTTATGACTTTGCTTCTCTCCCTGTTACAGAAGAAAAGATACTATATCATAAAATTTAGTATATATAACATCTATATGCATATTTTATAGATGGTATATATATAATATCTAGACACATGTCCATATACATGCACAGTTATATACTATATTTACATACATACAGATTTCCATGCTGTAGTATAAAGTAGCAAATACGTGTTGAATTCATGAGAAAATAGTAACATTAACAGAACCTCCAGCAACTAGCATTACTGTGTATCATGAACTCATCTAAGTGCTTTTGTATTGATTAATTTAATCCTTAAAAAGTATACTATTAGTATTCCAATTATAAAGATAAGTAAACTGAAACCTGGAGGTGTAAAATACCTAGTTCATGATCACAGTTACTAAATGGTAGAACTTAGCTGTAAAACCATACACTCTTATTCTAGATCCTGGACCTATCTACTCTCTTGTGATGCCTATCCCTTGTGGGCCTTCACTAGTGTTAGAGCGGTCATTAACAGAGTGCATTCCTTTAGGGAACATGGCTTTAGCCTTGTTCAGAACTTCTTAAAATTATGTTGATGATATCCTGTTGAAGCTAGACAGAGACCATTGAGATAACATAGACATTCTAATCCTGTTACTATAATCCTGTGACTTGGTTGTTGGAGGAAGTGATCCAGAAGACCTGACCACTGGTTGAACCAAGAACTAGACCCTGACAATCAGAGGATCCTTACCCATTTCCCTTCTCAGAATGTATGCTCTGCCCACGTTTCCCACTGTGGGAACCATTTTCATGGATTTAGCCTTGAGAAAGTAATGTGTTGCTGAGACAACCTGGACTGTATATGCTACTAAAGCCAGTTAAGGCCCTTTTATAAACTTTTAAGGTTCTGGTGGGCAGGTGTGGAGATCTACTCAATTTGTGGCCATCAAAGACAAGCCTTGTTTGTAAGTTCCCTTGCTTATTAAACCTGGCACCTACCAGTCTGGAGTGACCCACCTCTTTCTTCAGTTTATTCTTGCCCTCCATGTGTGGATGCTAGTTTCAAATTTCACCTGGGAAGCTTTCAAGGTTTTGAACCAACAATGGTCCAGTGGGTTATTTCCAATTTCTTGTCCTGGTCTCCAAAATAGGAACTTCCTACCTCTCTGTGAATAATTAAGAAAAAGTATTTTATTTCCTTCGCATCATATTTGCTCCTCCCTTTATAGATTAAGACACAGCAGTAGCAGCAGCCATTCTGTGTAGCACAGGCATAGGACGTTTCTGTTTGTGACTGGGTTGCCTTAGTTCAATGTAGGAAGAAGCAGAAGAAAGTCCAAATTCTCTGTAAGTCCTAAGCCATGTTTCAAATCCTATTTTACCAGTTGATACTGTGGTTAAGCACTTTAAGTAAAATTCAGTAACTGAGGTAATCACTGTTTTTAAATTATCACATCATAGCATGTGCCATTCAATTATTTCACCCATTTTTCCTTATTTCTTCTTTTTCTTTTTTTTTATTTATAGAATTATGCATGTGTTGAATAATCAAGAAGCGTTAAGAATACACGTGCCAGGCTTTAAGAATGACTTTAATGGTGAGTTTACAGCGTTAATATAATTACATACTTGCACCTGTATAAATGCATAAATACATATTAATTTGAAGAACATAGAGATCAGTTGATGCTTAGAATGTAACTATGGTAATCCTATCTATCTATTTATCTATCTGTCTATCTATTCAAGAAAGTTAATATACTTATTTGACCATGAGAAAAACCCTCTTAATAGCAGTGGTATTAAACTTAAGAAAAACATGCTAGCCCCAGTAGGGGAATGAATTATTAGGTTAATACCTGAAATCTTATTTCAGAGTCTTTGACTTAAGTGGTAAAATTAAAATATATATTCATATTTTATTGTTTTCTACTTATTATATTTTCTATATGTTTTATTATAAGTATACTATGTGCAGTGTGAATCCTTTTAAGTTTTGTGACAATTAGATTAATTTGAAGAAATTACAATTCTCAGCAAGTCTCTGGACTGGGTAATTTATTGTGTCCATTTCCCAATGTGGTGTAGCTGAAACCTATATTTGCACAAGAAAATCAAGCTCAGATTTCATAGCTTGTTGGGGGGAGGGATGATATGGGGTGAGGGTATGGGAGGTACAAATTATTGGGTATAAGATAGGCTCAAGGATATATTATACAACATGGGGAATATAGCAAATATTTTGTAATAATTGTAAATGGAATGTAACCTTTAAAAATTGTATATAAATTTTTTTAAGTTTTTAAAGATTTAAAAAATTGACTATCATAGTGGGGTTTTTAAAAATCACTTTAAAAATACTTCATATTTATTAAAGGTACTGAAAAACTCGAAAGCAAGTTTGTAGTGATAAAATGAATGCTGGCAATGTAAACTCCCTGAACAAAAACATCTCCTTGTCTAAGGTGTGTGAGACTTTCAAAGGAGTACATGATGTATACATTTCTAATCCATTCAAAATAATTTCATTTAATAATCTATTCATGGTCCATATAAGATTTAAAATCAGACAAAATTAATAAGATACTGAATCTTAAATTCCACGAAACAATGAAACGTGCATTTCTCAGCAAGCCATTCTGTTTTTAAGTGCTATCTTCTCTTCCCTCAACTGATGGAGAATGAAAGCTAGATATGTTGCCTGTCACACTCCTTGCTTTTATTTCCAAGTGTTAACTGACTGAATTCTCAATTTTTTGTAGCTCAAATGTACGTTACAAGTTTTTGTTATTAAGTTTCAGTAAAAGGAAATAAAAGAGCAATACACTTAATTCTTTCTCTACCAAAGGAATTTTCATTATCACTGTATTTTTATATGGTTGGAAAACTTATTTTAAAATATCTTTATGAACACAGAGGAACCACTTTTGGATGACTATAGTAAAGTTTTGCTACAACTACTTATAGACAAATTACCTGACTTACAGCAAGCACTTAATTTTATATTAGCTTATATTAGAAGTATATTATTACTTATAGCATTTATAATAACAGTGCAACCACAGTCTTATATTCATTATACCAAAATCCAAACATTCTAAAAAGTGGGTTTTGTTCCTAAACTGTTTGAGCAGCTAAACCTTAGCTTAGCCAACCTGAGCTCAGGTGATGATAAAACCAAACCAGAAGTGAAATAAATCCATTTATAGTCTTTGTAAAGCCCAACACATGTGGATATACTTATATTCTGCTGAAGTAATATGAATGTGTTTCACTGAGAGGTGCTCCTGGACTCAACTGAAAGTGTTATGCTATATAACATGTAGGCAGCTTTAAAAAAATCTGAAAATTTTTGAAATTTAGAGCCCATGAATTTCTGATAAGGTATAGTAGATCTGTAATAGCACCTTCTAGTCCCAGTTCTTGAAAAATAAAGAAAATCAAAAGACAAAACATTTTACTTAAACCTAAAAAGCATGCCCTACAAATATGCCCAGTCTCTCTCATCATCTGCATGTTCTTTACTTGATCTATTCCCTTCACTCTACTTTCTATTGTCATCATGTTTTTTTACACCTACCTCACTAACAGCCTTTGCTAATAATGCAACTCTCTCATAGTACGTATTATATTCCACCAGTTAATTTTCTTGTCTCTCCCTAACTGAGCTTTCAGACTAGCTTATCCTCTTAGCTTAGTCATACTTGTGTAATTTTCCAAATCTTACTTTGATGCGACATTAAAAACACTACAGAAAGCTTGTTAGTATATCAAATAGGCTGTGAGTGTAATTTCTATAGAAGTTGACTGAAATAAAAGAAATAAAGTTTAAAAGGAGAAAAAAATTCACAGTTATCCTATGGTAGATACAGCTGGTTGACTAGTCAACATCTGTCCTTTACTCTGCCTTGGTAAGAAAACCTTGATATTTTTTAACCTTCCTGTGATAGTGCGTGTACTTTTGTGAAGGCTTCTGTAAAGGTTTAATAGGTCAGAGTGACCTCATTCCTTTTTATTGTTTTTGGTTTGTGAGGAATATAGGACACATGAAAAGGGATTTTCAGTGAACTTCTGGAAAACGTTTACATACCATTAACAAAAAATGGTAAACAAGGCCCATATGGCTTCTTGGGACAATTCTCTCAAATCTGTATATTCAGAAGACTAAAGTATTCTGAGGCATAGAAAAATGACAACATATAAATCATTTGTATGTAGTGAATATACCATTAGCCTGTTACCAAAACAAGAAAAGAATTAAAACCAAAACAAACCACTACAGGCAAACATATCTTATTAATGTTGATGGAAAATCTTAAATAAAATATCTGCAAAATAATTAAAGCATTAAAAAATACAGTACATCCCCTGCTTGGATGTATTTCAGGAATGCAAACATGGTTCAATTTTAGAAAAGCTATTGTTTCTTATGGTGATAGATATAAGAAAAAGGGCTTAGGATGATCTCCACAGATGCTGATAAAAACATTTGTTAAATTTATCATTCATTCCTATTCATTGATATTTGGGCCTTTAAATCTCTTTTTTTGAATAGGTTCTAGTAAATCATTCAAAAAAGCTAAACAAAAGATTCGTGTTTTCTTGTGAAAAGGTTTTATTAATTTCCCTTGTGTTTTTTACCTCTGATTTTTCTGTTTTTAATCATAATACTTTTTATTCTCTTTTTTTATTCTTGATCAATCTTTCAAGTGGATTGGTTTGTTAGTACTTCAAAAAACAAACTTTTGACTTTGTTGATTGTATTTATCTTTGTTTTATTGATTTGCACTTTAATTTTTATTGTCCTATCTTTCTACTCTCTGTTTATTCTTCACTTGACTTGTTATATTTGCCACTGATTTTAATATTTCAGCTTCTCTCTCTCTCTTTCTCTTTTTGGTTTATACCAGTGTTTTTTTGTAAGGCTAGTTTTAGAGCAGTTTTAGGTTTACAACAAAACTGAGATGAAGGTATAGAGATTGCTCATATATTCTCTGCCCCTATACATGCATAGCTTCCCTCATTATCAAAATCACTCATCAAAATGGTGCATTTTTTTTTTAATCAAGAATGAACCCTCATTAACACATGATAATCACTCAAGTTTATAGTTTACTAAGGTTCATTCTTGGAGTTGTACATTCCATGGGTTTGGACAAATGTATAATGACATGTATCCATCATTATAGTATGTACAGAATATTTTCACTGTTCTAAAACTCCTCTGTGCTCTGCCTATTCATCATTTCCCCCATACACCCCTGGAAACCACTGATCTTTTTATTACCTCCATAATTACACCTTTTCCAGAGTGTCATATAATTGGAATCATATAGTATTTAATTTTTTTCAGATTGACTTCTTTCCCTTAGAAATATGCATTTAAGGTTCACCATGTCTTTTCTTGATAGATCATTTATTTTTAGTGTGGAATAATATTCTGTTGTCTGGATGTACCACCGTTTATTTATCCAGTCACCTATTGAAGGACGTCTTGGTTGCTTTCAAGTTTTTGCAGTTATGAGTAAAGCTGCTATAAACATCTGTGTACAGATTTTTTGTAGATATAAATTTTCAGTTCCTTTGGGTAAATATCAAGAAACATGGTAAGGTTATGTTTAGTTTTGTAAGAAACTGTCAAACTGTCTTCCAAAATTGCTGTACCATTTCGTATTCCCAGCAGTAATGTATGAGAGTGCCTCTTGTTTCATATCCTTGCCAGCATTTGGTGATGTCAGTGCTCCAGATTTGGCCATTTTAATAGGTATGTAGTGGTAGCTCATTGTTGTTTTAATTTGCGTTTACTGATGACATATGATGTGGAGCATCTTATATGCTTATTTGCCATCTGCATATCTTCTATGATTAAGATCTTTGACCCATTTTTAAATTCATTTATTTTATCATGGAGTGTTTTTTTGTTTTTAATTGAAGTATAGTTGATTTACAGTGTTGTGTTTCAGGTGTACAGCAAAGTGATTCAATTATATATATATATATATATTTGAATCTTTTTCAGATTCTTTTCCCTTATAGGTTATTAAAAAATATTGCGTATAATTCTGTGTTCTATACAGTAGATCCTTGATGGTCATCTATTTTATATATAGTAGTGTGTATATGTTAATTCCAAGCTCCTAATTTATCCCTCCCTCCCTTCCCCTTCGGTAACCATAAGTTTGTTTTCTATGTCTGTGGGTCTATTTCTGTTTTGTATATAAATTCTTTTTTTTTTTTTTTTTACATTTCACATATAAATGATTTCAAATGATATTTGTCTTCGTCTGGCTTACTTAGTATGATAATCTCTAGGTCCATCCATGTTGCTGCAAATGGTATTATTTCATTCTTCTTTATTGCTGAGTAATATTCCATTGTGTAGGTGTGTATATATATATATTTTATATAAAATATATATATTATATATATATATATACACATACACACATACCACATCTTCTTTATCCATTCATCTGTCGATGGACATTTAGGTTGCTTCCATGTCTTGGCTATTGTAAAATTGAAGTTTTAAGAATTCTTTGTATATTTTGAATAACAGTCCTTTATCAGATGTGTTTTTGCAAATATTTTCTGCCAGTCCGTGGCTTGTCTTTTAATTCTCTTAACATTGTCTTTCATAGAGCTGAAGTTTTTAATTTTAATAAATTTCAGCTTGTCAGTGATTTTTTTCATGGACCATTTCTTTGGAGCTGAATCTAAAAAGGCATTACTATGTCCAAGGTCATCTAGGTTTTCTCCTGTGTTACCTTCTAAGGGTTTTATAGTTTTACTCTTTTACATTTAAGTGTCTTATCCATTTGAGTTAATTTTCTTGAAGTGTGTATGGTCTGTGTCTAAATTCATTTTTTGCATATGGGTGTCCAGTTGTTCCAGCACCATTTGCTGAAAGAGTGTCTCTGTCAAAGATCAGTTGACTATATTTACGTGAGTCTGTTTCTGGGCTCCCATATGTTTCATTGATCTACCTATCACCAATACTATACTCTCTTGATTACTGTAGCTTTATAGTGAGTCTTGAGGTTGTGTGGTGTCAGTCATCTAACTGTTCTTCTCCTTCAGTATTTTATTGACTATTCTGTATTTTAGATTCTCTTTTTGTAACATAAATATTACTGTTTTGTTGCATCACAGAGGATTTGACATGTTGTGTTTTCATACTCTTTTAGTTCTAAGTATTTTAACTGCCATTGTATTTTCTTCTCTTATTCTTGATTTACTTAGATGTGGTAATCTGCAAGCTAATTCTCAATCCTATATGAAAGAGGTTAGCCATAAATAGTCAAAATCTTTTTGAAGAAGAAGAAGATTAATCTTCTCTGCCAAATATCAAGTTTACTGTAAATTAATAATAATTACAGCAGTATTTATATATAGAAATATATAACCAGAGCAATAGACAAGGATTGTCCAGACAAGGACCCTCATGTATACTGAACTGAAGTATGTGACAGAAGTAACATGGTGGATTGGTGAGGATAGGATAGGATAAACTGTTCAAAAGAAAGATATATTATATATATACTTATAGATATAAAAAAATCCTATCTCACATTATATATAAAATTCAAATATAGATGGATTAAGGATTAAATTATCTAAATTTGAATTTTAAAAATTAGTAAAATGCCTAGTAACACCCTTTTGCTATTGGGCACTGTGGTAATTTTACAATAAGACCTAATATTTTTGAATTGATTATATTAAGTTAATGGCATCAGTTCATGAAAATATAACAAGTGAAATAAAGTTATGAACTGGAAAAAGATAATTGAAAAAATCAACAAAAATTGGTATCAATAATATATAATAATTCCTATTAATCTATAAGGAAAAGATAGTGCAATATGAAAATATGTCTATGATATATATAATATTACAATTTCAGAGAAGAGAAAACACACATGGCGCATGAATGAACAGATACTATCCCTTATTAGAAATTGAGGAAATGCAAATTGATAGCAGTTAGAATACCATTTTTTAACATAATTTATTGCCAAATTTAAGAAGTTGAACATGATTGTTAACAAGTACGTGGATTAACAGAATCTCTTCTAAATTGATATTTGCAAATATAAATTAATATAAATACTTTGGAAAACAAAATGTTTACTTATAAATTTGAATAATCAAATTCTCTATTAACTGACATTCTACACAAGCATATCTTCAATAAAAATTTTGTACTTGTGTGCTAGGAAACATGAACATGAATATTCAAAACAGCAATACAGTCAGCCCTTCATATCCATGGATTACACATCTGCAGAGTCAAACAAACTTGGATAGAAAATAATTTTTACAAACTGCAGAAATTTCCAAAAAGTACAATTATTTACATAGCAGTTACATTATATTGGGTTTTATAAGTAATCTAGAAATGATTTAAAGTATACAGGAGGTTGTGCATAGGTTATATGCAAATACTATGCTATTTTACATAAGGAAACTGTGGTATTTACTGGGGATCCTGAAGCCAATCCCTTGAAGATACCAAGGGATGACTGTATTCACAATAGAAAATAATCTAAATACTGAAAAGTGCCTAATAGAAGAATAGATAAATTCATTGTGATATATTTACATAGTAGAATTTCATACAGTAGTGAAAATCAATAATTAAAGCTACACAGAATAATAGAACTGAATTGAATAATATTTAGTGAAAAAGTAACTCCATGAAGATTCCATATAATGTGATACTGTTTTTATAAAGTTGAACAGAAAGATAAGCATATGCATATTAGATATTTCTTTTTAAAAAAAACAGATAAGTGATAATTCCAGTTTTGGATTATCTCTGATGTGGAGAAGCAAAAGTTAAGGAAGGAGTTGTTCTATTTTTCAAGTAGGGTGCCATTCCCAAGTTGTCTCATTAGCTGTTTTAGGGGTTATTACAAGATTTTACCAAGCTAGTAAGATCCAGGTGGTATGTCTATTAATTGTATTATTATTATTTTGTTTGTTTGTTTTTTGAGGTATGTGGGCCTCTCACTGCTGTGGCCTCTCCTGTTGCGGAACACAGGCTGCGGACACGCAGGCTCAGCGGCCATGGTTCACGGGCCCAGCCGCTCTGCGGCATGTGGGATCTTCCCGGACCGGGGCACGAACCCGTGTCCCCTGCATCGGCAGGCGGACTCTCAACCACTGTGCCACCAGGGAAGCCCTAATTGTATTATTAAAATAAATGCATAGAATAAAAATGAAATAGGGTATGCATGGATTCTTAAATTGAATTCCCCAAGAAGTAGACCTTGAGTCTAAGATTTGAGGAGACACATTTCATTTGGAAGGTGATCCCAAGAAGCACCAGTGTGGGAATGGGAGAGTAGAACAGGGAAGGAAAATAGGCCAAAAGTGGTGCATTAATGAGTAGGTTACCTCTATGGTAAAGTAGAACACACCTCCCTCAGAGTTGCTCCAAAGTTGTCCAAAAAGTCCAAAGTTGGCCCTTGTAATCATAACACCTGTTTGTCCTTGGCAGAGGATTTCAAATGCATTTAAAAGCATTTATCCTTGGAACTCTAGCCTGCTCTGCATGCAACAAATCCTCCTCATGGCACTAGGGAAAGCTCTCAGGCAGAGAGTTACAAGTGCTTGTAGTGAGATGCTATCATCTCCCAAGAAACAGTGAGCTTGAATGCTGGGGAACTGAGTCAAACACCGATAGCACCTACTATAGTCCACTCAAGTACACCTATACTTCACATTAAACTCCTCTGTCCTCCCACTGATTCTTCAAGGTCATTGTCAGTCAAAATTTCTAAATCAAAAGGCTTTACAGTAGTATATTTAGTGGGACAAGCTACACTCATCACTGTTACACTCGTTTCTGAGGTTGTAATTGCTATGTGTACTTTCTGTCCTCTATTATCCATTCTGGACTCCACTCATTTTTGGTTAACATTTGTGCTAGTTTATGTTGATGACTCAATGAAATAACCCATGGTTAAGGTGACTGGGTCCCTGTGCTCTTCTCTGCTGTGATTACTATAATTGCCCATTTGTGCACCTATCACCAGGCTGGAAGTCTAAAGAAGAGCCCCAATTACTTTTTCTCCTGAAAGTAATCTATTTATTCTCTTGGTGACTTCACTATTTTCATGGCTACAAATATTTTTATTTAGTAAGATCCTGGTAATATCAGTAGCCCTGAGCTCTTACTGTTACAATTTATACCTACTTCTTTCGTTACCTACAGCACATTTCTTACTGAAAGTATAATTGCAGAGTAAAATATTAAATGTTCAATTCTTTAGATGTATTTGGCATTTAATTTTCCATGGAGAAAGATATAAATTAATCATTTTACAATTAAATAATATTCAGCCTGGCTAACTTACTAGGTCTTTCTTCTTTCTAAAATAAATGTCAATAAAAAGTTAAAACTATTTCAGGAAAAATAATTATTAAGAGAGGAAGGTTGACCCTTAGACACATGTAAGAGAATGAAAGACAATATTGTTACTGACCAATGTAATAATCAAGAAATTCTGAAAAATATAGATTGTTCAGCTTTAAAAATATTTACTGAATATTATTACCACTCTCTTGAAATCTAGGGAAATTGCAACTTATAAATTCAGTTGCACATCTTCTAGGAGCAAGATACTATATTTAAATTTTGTTTTATGTTGTAGATTCTCCATCTGGTAAATTTTGCTTATTTATTTTCTTCATTGTAAGCAAGAAATTTGCTTTCTTTGTACACTGGTAGCTTGAGTAACAGTAAAGTAAAACATTTGACATTGACTTTTTTCAAAATAGATTTTACTCTACTTTATAACGATGCTGATAAGGAATTTGGAGGCTCCTCTACCAATAAACAAATATGAGAAGCATAAAAGTTTACTGATGCATTATTTTACATAGAAGTAATACATTTGTTTATTTTCAATTAACTAGAAGCGCTAGAACATATTTTGGTATAGTGAATGAAATAAAAAGCTTGTTTTGCTTAGCTTTCCTGAAGAAATTACAAATGCTTTTAAACTATAATGTTAAATTTACAGTAGAGGATTGGAGTTCTAATTTCTATGAGTCTGGGTTATAAGACTACATATGAGACAAATATCTTTAATCTGTTAAAATAATTATTTCTAGACAGCTGTATTAGTTATTGACCATGCAGCATAAAAGTAGACATGATCTACTGCCTTAGGCCATTCCCTTCATATGAAATGTTAAATGTCTTTTAAAGATTTGTTTGGCAACTAGACAACAGTTAAAGATATCATTAGGGGCTTCCCTGGTGGCGCAGTGGTTGAGAGTCCGCCTGCCGATGCAGGCGACACGGGTTCGTGCCCCAGTCTGGGAGGATGCCACATGCCGCGGAGTGGCTGGGCCCGTGAGCCATGGCCGCTGAGCCTGTGCGTCCGGAGCCTGTGCTCCGCAATGGGAGAGGCCACAACAGTGAGAGGCCCGCGTACTGCACCCAAAAAAAAAAAAACAACAAAAAAAGATATCACTAGTTCTTTCTCTTTCTTTTCTTTTTCCTTAAATTAAAAAGAAAAATGTCAGCAAACTCAAGTTTTCAGTGTGGTAGAATAATAATTTTTTATCAATTTATTAATGAAAAATAATCGTATTTTGCATGACCAGGCAGCTAGCATTGAAAAGAAATTATGCTGAATATATATGTGCATTTGTATATGAGTACACACAGGTATATCTCCCACCTCAACTATGCTACCACTACCATCATTACAAAAGCAAAGCTGCTGGAGTCGCTCTCCCTAACCCAACGTATGACCCTTGATAACTTATTTTGGGTAGATTCTGTATTTATCTATTCAAGAAGATAAATAGTGTGACTTTCCAGGAATTGAAACTTTTTATGAGGAGGCCCTAGGTCCTGTACCCTCTTAGACATAGTCCTGGGTAGCATTCTGGGCCTTTGGTTATGTTCTTAAATATTAGCACCAGGTAGAAATCCTTTAACTCAGTAGGTTCAGCAAGAATCTCTTTAGTAGATTAGAAGGAGAATGATAATTTGTAAAATCTTCAAGTAAATTGATTATTTTAAAATGAACAATGTAATTGTCTACAGTCATTACAATAAGAGAATATTTTAAAAAGAAACCACTGTCTGCTTTTAATTTGCTTTCCCTCAATTTATCGTAAATGCAATTCCTCTAAAGTAATTATGCTTTTGGTTTTAACTATAAGTTACTTAGTAGTCCACTAGATCAGGGTTTCTATACACGCATTAGTAAAAATGTGTTTTCTGAGACTTTTCTAACAAATTGAATTGAAATTCCAGGAGACATTTTAACAATCTCTGTTTTTAACAAGGACACTTGATATACCTTTTCATTAGGTAAATTTGTAGGACACTGCATTAAACTATTGGCTTCAAGTGACCAGGGACAATTGCCTGCCCATAGTAAGTGCTTAATATATATGTTAGAATGAATAGCATTAAGACAGAGTTCCTTTTTCCAGGCTAGTACTGCTTCTAATAAAGATTACCTGCTTAAGCAGTGATTGGCATCTACAAGCTGCAGTAGATACTTATCTAAACTTCTGTTTATTGGATGGTTATACGTTTGCCTCAACATATAACATAGGCAAACATTTACAAGCTTCACGTAAGGCATTTCTTCCCATGGAATCCTCTACCTCTGAGTTTAGAATAAAAACAAATAACCCATACCAAAAATATATATGTCCTACATGTTTTCTCTTGTTTTTCTTTTCTCAGTCCTAAGAAAGAGATAAAGAGAGAGATTATTTTCCAAATACAGAAATCTTCTAAATGGTTACATTTAAGCGGATATCCATCCACTAGACTTTATCATGACTCCTCTGGTGTATCTTTACTCTTCTGGTAGCTACTTAGTATACAGTATTACCCCCAGGATTTTTTCCTTTTTATCATTTTTTTCTTTTCTATCTTAACTTCCGTTTCCTCAGTTTAAGTGGGAAGTATCTGCACCTAACTTAAACATTAAGGTGAAGATTAAATAAGAGTAAACATAGCATTGGAAAAAGCGGTCTCACGTGCACAATCCTTCCACCCCTACTCCATTGTGCATACCTGGATTTTGGACCTTAAACACTTCCTTACCAAGAAATAAAGGACCCATACAACCTGTGTCAGGCTTCTTGCCTGGTGTGGGAATATCTTTCCCTGTTGCAAACTCAGTGAGCTTTCCTTGTTCTGCTTAAGCATGTATATCAATGACCCTCAGGCACTCCCTCAGCTTTCAGACTCCCTGAAGATGTGTGTGCATCCTTTTACTGCAGCACAAGATGGGTGCCCTGTGTTGGCTGCCAGGGGGATGCTATAGCCATGGAGGGCACACACTATTGGAGGTGACTTTGCTCTGTCTCTTCCCTACATGAGTTCAGTGTTGTTCTATCCAGTGCTTGACTGCGTTGTGTTTTCCTTGGCAACTCTGATCCCAAGATGCAGTGTTGAGTCCTCCCATGGGATTGGTAACCAGTGCATGGTGTTCTGCTTGACACATAATGTCTGAACTTCAAAGAGTATTCATTCGTAAATTGCTTTCTCAATGGAAGTTATTTACCAATTTTGTCATAACCCTCAGCAAATTAATTTAGTCTGAGCCATTATTTCACACTTTTCTTTAGGAAATACTTCTTGAAACATACAAAACATAATAAAAGGATTGTGAACCATTAAACAGTGTAGTTTTCTCCAGAGGGTATTAACTTAAAAAAAAATTCCAACATATTTTAAAATAATTTTCATGACGATATTGTCAATACCTGGTTTGGCTTCAAAAAGTTGGCTAGTATGCTTCTTAAATCTTCTATATAAACATAGATTACTACAATAAACCTAAACTGAGTACAGCATAGCATTTGCTTAGCCATCTGTTATATTTATATAACCAGTGTCCGGGCTGCTCCCTGGGGTTCTACAACTTAATCAAGTGCTCTATTTACACAGTCTTGAATTCCCTCAGAGCTGCCTCTAGTGATGAAGTTTACATTGCTAAATTTATCAGTTAGTTCTAGCAACTGGCCAATCAGTTAATAAAACTGGAAAGCTAGGTCAGAGAGGAAAGTCTTAGTTAAAATTCCTTTGACTATCTTAAGAGATTATTTTAAAATGCTGAAATTGTTGCATTCCTTCATTTATTTATTTATTTTTGGCCAGTCTCAGAACAATTTGCAGCTATTGTAGAGACTCAACTGAAGTAATGGAATACAAAGAAAAGGGGCTGTATATTTTGTAGATATAGGAATAAAACAATAAAAACCCTACAAAAGGGACTTCCCTGGTGGCGCAGTGGTTGAGAGTCCACCTGCCAGTGCAGGGGACACGGGTTCGGGCCCTGGTCAGGGAAGATCCCACATGCCGCAGAGCAACTAAGCCTGTGTGCCACAACTACTGAAGCCATGCACCTAGAGCCTGTGCTCTGCAACAAGAGAGGCCACCGCAGTGAGAAGCCTGCGCACCGCAACGAAGAGTAGCCCCCGCTCGCTGCAACTAGAGAAAGCCCGCGCGCAGTAAGGAAGACCCAAAGCAGCCAATAAAGAAATAAACAAATAAATAAATTTATTAAAAAAAAAAACCCTACAAAAAGTTGGTCTCCTTTTTATTACATCAGTAGTTCTAAATATTTTCAGTGATAAAATACTCATTCACAAAAAGATCCTTTGTTACTTAAGTTCTAATTAAAACAAGTGCTGCACTGACTGTTGAGTTTTATGTATACATATACATATATCTTTTATACATACAGATACGTATACATTATATTTATATATTTATATATATTTGTGTGTGCATCTATATTTCAAACTAGCACTGCTTTGTTACTTATATTTTGATGAACATTTTATTCTACATGAAGGATTACTTTGAGTGAAACTGAGCCCCCAACACAGTTCCTCTGCCGAGTTTATGACTAACCTCTTTATCCAAAACATTATTCCCTTTCTTGTCCAATACCTCTTCCCCTCACAATTGAGGAGTATCAAAGAAAGGGGGGATTGAAACCAAGCAGAACACTCTGGGGTCCTCCTGAGTACAAAAGTCTTACTGTGTCCCCCATTTTTTGTTTGTAGGAAAAAGGTTTCAGCCTCCTAGACTTTCCATGAGTTCCAAAGAGTAGACTCAAACAGTTACTAATTAGAAGAGTGATGGAATGCAGAAACAAAGGAAAGGCAGTCAAGAACAATAGTGCAGCAATGGGGCAGGGTCCTGGTTCCTCCTCAAAGGATATACATAACAGTATATGTCTGAGTTCTTCTACAGGAACTAAGGCCCCCACCTAAGTGAAGGATGGTAACTTCAAGCTGAGAATAAGCTTGTGGACCCCAGACTGGTTGGATCCAGAAGGCTGATGATTGAGATTCCTGAAACACCACCCTGTTATCTCACCACCAACCAATCAGAGGAAGGTTACACACCCTGCAGATCTCCCATCATATTTTGTCTATAAAAACTCTTCCCTGAAAACCATTGGAGGATTTTGTTTTTTTTAGCATGAACTGCCTGCTCTCCTTGCTTGGCCCTGCAATAAACCTTTCCCAGATGCTCCAAGCTCTGATGTTTCAGTTTGTTTTTCCTCACTCTGTCAGGCATAAGAACTTGGGTTCAACAACATGAGGACACGGTTATGTAATCCTCCCTGACCCCTATCCCCAGACCTCCATCTGTGTGTTTGTTTTTCTTTTAAGTGGGAAACTCAAGTTAAACAATGATTATGAAAACAAGGAACAGAAATTAAGTTACTTCAATTTTGTTATTCCATGTGACCACTTGGAGATTTTTTTTTTTTTAATAATAAATGTTCTTAGAACAATTTTAGATTTAAAGAAAAATTGAGCATAGACCCTATGCCCCTATCTGCTGCACAGATATTACTAATATCTTGCATTTGTGTGGTGCATTTCTTACAATTAAGGAACCAATATGATTCTTTATTATTAACTAAGATAATTTTTGTTAAGTTTCCCTCTTCGTGTTGTAAAGATCCATGGGTTTTGACAAATGCATAATGTCATTTATCCACATTTATAGTATCAAACAGAATATTTTCAATGTCCTAAAAACCCGTGTTCCATCTATTTATCCCACGCCCCACCCGTGAACTCCAGGCAAAGGCTGACCTTTTAACTCTTTCCATAATTCTTTTTCAGGACGTCATATTCTTTGACATTTGACATTGTAGTAGTCTTTCAAACTGGCTTCCTTAGCAATTTGCATTTAAGGTTCCTCCGTGTCTTTTTTTTGTTTTCTTTCTAGTTTTGTTGAGAAATAATTGACATAACATCACTGTATAAATTTAAGGCATACAGTATGAAGTTTGATTTACATATATTGTGAAATGATTACCAAAATATATATAATCCATCATCTCAAAGAGATAAAATAAAAATAAAAGGAAGAAAAAGAGAAAAACGGAAAATAAATTCTCCCTTTGATGAGAACTCACAGGATTTACTCTCTTGACAACTTTCCTATATACTATACAGCAGTGTTAGCTATAATCATCATGTTGTTCATTACATCCCTAGTATACTTATTTGTCTTACAACTGGAAGTTTGTACCTTTTGACCACCTTTCTCCAATTTCCCCTCCTCCCACACCCTGCCTATGGTAACTGCAAGTCTGATCTCTTCCATGATTTTTTTTTTTAATATTTCACATATAAGTGAGCTAGTATAGTATTTATCTTTCTATGTCTAAATTATTTCACTTAGCATAATGCCTTCAAGGCCCGTCCGTATTGTCCCAAATGGTAGGATTTCCAACTTTTTATGGCTAAATCATATTCATATATGTGTGCATGTGTATGTGTGTGTATATATATATACATATATATACATATATACATATATACATATATTCTCTTTATCTCTCTTTCTCTCTCTCTCTCTCTGTCTCTCTCTCTCTCTCTCTCTCTATATATATATATATACACATATAGTCTATATATAGAGAGAGCCATAATTTCTTTAGTCATTCTTCCATTGATGGACATCCCACACTTAGGTTGTTTCCATGTCTTAGCTTTTATAAGTAATGTTACTATGAACATGGGGGTGCAGATATCTTTATGAGTTGGTGTTTTTGTTTCCTTTGAATATATTTTCAGAAGCAGAATTGCTGGATCATATGGTAGTTCTATTTTTAATTTTTTGAGGAGCCTCCATACTGTTTTCCATACTGGCTATACCAGTTAACAATCCCACACAGTGCACAAGGGTTCCCTTTTTTCCATATCCATGCTAGCATTTGTTAAAGCTTATCTTTTTGAAAATGTCTATTCTAGCAGGTTTAAGGAGATACCTCATTGTGGTTTAAATTTGTATTTCCTTATTGACTTGTGATGTTGAGCATCTTTTCATTTACCTGTTGGCCTTTTAAATATTTTCTTTGGAGAAATGTTTATTCAGATCTTTTGCCCATTTTTCAATTTTGTTTTTTTTTTGGTTATTGAGTTGTATGAATTATTTATATATTTTGGATATTAATCTTTTACTATATATATTGTTGGCAAATATTTTTTCCCATTCCAGAAGTTGTCCTTTCATTTTGTTGATGGCTTCTTTTACTGTACAGGACCTTTTTATTTGATGCAGTCCCAACTGTTTGTTTGTTTGTTGTTGTTGCTCATGCTTTAGGTGTCATATCCAAAAAATCATTACCAAGCTCATGTCAAGGACTTTTATTCCTACACTTTCTCTGAGGAATTTCATGGATTCTGGTCTTACATTTAAATCTTTAATCCTTTAATCTATGTTGAGTTAATTTTTGTGAGTGGTGTAAGATAGGGGTCCAGCTTCATTCTTTTACATGTGAATATCCAATTATCCTAACACCATTTATTGAAAAGAGTGTTTTCTCTCCATTGAGCATTCCTGGCTCTCTTGTCAAATATTAGTTGACTATATATGCTTGGGTTTATTCCTGAGCTCTCAATTCTATTCCATTGGTCTATTTGTTTTTTTGTTTGTTTTTTGTTTTTTAAAGATTTTGTTGATGTGGACCATTTTTGAAGTCTCCATTGAACCCATTACAACATTGCTTCCATTTCATGCCTTAGTCCCTTGGCTGTGAGGCATGTTGGATCCTAGCTCTCCAGCCAGGGACTGAACCTGCACCCCTCGTATTGAAAGGCAAAGTCCCCCACTGGTCCGCCAGGGAAGTCCTGGTATATTTGTTTTTATACCATTACCATAATGTTTTGATAAATATAGGTTTAGGGTATAGCTTGAAATCAGAAAGTATGATGCCTCCTGCTTTGTTCTTCTTTTTCAGGATTGCTTTGGCTATTCAGGGCTTTTTAGGTTCCATATAAGTTTTAGGATTTTTTTTTACTTCTGTAAAAAAATGCCATCAGGGGCTTCCCTGGTGGCGCAGTGGTTGGGAGTCCGCCTGCCGATGCAGGGGACACGGGTTCGTGCCCCGGTCCGGGAGGATCCCACATGCCGCGGAGCATCTGGGCCCATGGGCCATGGCTGCTGAGCCTGCGCTCCGCAACGGGAGAGGCCACGGCAGTGAGAGGCCTGCGTACCGGGGGGGAAAATAAAATGCCATCAGAATCTTGATAGGGATTGGATTGAATCTACAGATGGCTTTTTGTTAGTATTGACATTTTAATAATATTAATTCTTCGAATCCATGAACATCAGATACTTTTTCATGTATTTATGTCTTTTTAAATTTCTTTCATTGACTTCTTGCAATTTTCTTTAGTTAAGTTTATTCCTAGGTATTGTATCTTTTTTTGTTTGTTTGTTTTTGCGGTACGCAGGCCTCTCACTGTTGTGGCCTCTCCCGTCGCGGAGCACAGGCTCCGGACGCACAGGCTCAGCGGCCATGGCTCACGGGCCTTGCTGCTCCGCGGCATGTGGGATCTTCCCGGACCGGGGCATGAACCCGTGTCCCCTGCATCAGCAGGCGGACTCTCAACCACTGCACCACCAGGGAAGCCCTATTGTATCATTTTTGATGCTATTGTAAATGGGATTGATTTCTTTATTTCTTTTTCAGAAAATTCATTGTTAGTGTATAGAAATGCTATTAATTTTTATATGTTAATTTTGTGTCCTGCAACTTTACTGAATTCATTGATTAGATCTAACAGTTTTTTGGTTGTGTCTTTAGGATTTTTCTGTATAAAATCATGTTATCTGCAAATAGTGACAATTCCGCTTCTTCCTTTCCAAGTCTGATACCTTTTATTTCTTTTTCGTGAGTACTCTAGGTAGGATATAGTACTTGTAGTACTATAAGTTGAATAAGAGTGGTAAGAGTTGGCACCCTTGTCTTGTTCCTGATCTTAGAGGAAAAACTTCAGCTTTTCACTATTGAATATGATATTATCTATGGACTTGTCATATATGGCCTTTATTATGTTATATGTTTCCTCTATGCCTAATTTAAAGGGTTTTTTATCATGAATGGATTTTGAATTTTGTCAGATGCCTTTTCTGCGTCTGTTGAGATGATCACATGAGTCTTTTGTTTCATTCTATTAATGTGATGTATCATATTGATTGATTTGCATATACCATGGTTAAACACACACACACACATGCACACGAGCAGGATAAGAAACAAGGAACATTGGATCTACAAAACAACCAGAAAATAATTAACAAAATGTAACAGTTAAGTCCTTACCTACCAATAATTACTTTAAACATAAATGCTTTAAATATACTTTCTATCCCTTTCTCTTCCTCATCTCCTTCTGAAATTCCCATAATGCAAATATTGTTCCTTTTCATTATGTCCCATAATTCCCATAAGCTTTCTTCACTTTTTTCCATTCTTTTCTTCTTTTTTTTTTTTCTCACTGGATTATTTCCAGTGTCTTATCCTCCAAGTAGCTGATTCTTTCTGATGCATGTTCGAGTCTACTTTTGAAACTCTCTATTGAATTTTTCAACTCAGTTATTATATTTTTAAACTCTAGGATTTTTTTTTTGATGCTTGCTGTTTGCTTGTTGAACTTCTCATTGAGTTTATGCATTGTTTTCCTAATTTCATTTTGTGGTCTGTCTGTGTTTTTTGCAGTTCACTAAACTTCCTTAAGAGGATTATTCTGAATTCTTTGTCTGACAGTTCATAGATCTCTGTTTCTATAGGGCCAGTTATCAGGCCTTTATTAATTTCCTCTGTCCTATTTACCTGATTTTTTGTGATCCTTGATTCCTTGCATCGGTACCTTCACACTCGAGTAAATGGATTCCTCTTCCAGACTTTACAGATTTGCTTTGGCAGAGTCAACTGTTCATCAGTTGGTTCGTTTTGGGTTTCTGTGTGTCTGCTGGTAATATCTTTGGGAAGATGGGTTCTGCTATTTTGGAGTGAGGCACGTGTTGAGCTCTGAGAATAGAGATAAGGGGGTATGCCACTGGCTAAGAATAGTTGAATAGAACTTCTGGCTTTGTTCCCTACCTAAGTGAGGCTGGAAGATGGGCTCCACAGTTGCCTGGATTCTCTGGTCATGCTTGCTAGATGGGAGTGGATACTATATTCAGTAGTAGACAGGGCTATGAATTGGCTTCCCTGCTCTGGCAGGGCAGAAGGATGGGACCAAGATTTGAAGAACCAAATCAGGCTACAGTGTGTGCACTAAATTCTTCGGTCACGTGAGGCCACTGGTTTTGCTCTGCAGATGGGGGAAGCCATGGGCTGTGCTCTCTGTTCAAGTGCCACTGTATGTAGGGCTATTGAATGGGCTACACAGCATTCTGTGTGCTTTGCTTGGGTTCCGTGGTTAGACAGGCTGAAGGCTATATTCAATGACGAGCAGGGCTATGCATTAAATTCCCTGCCCAGGGGCAGTGGAGGAAGCAGCTCTAAAGCTGGTAAAGCTCTTTGTATATTGTCTTAACAAAGCTGACCCCACCCCAAGTTCCCTGACCTACAGGGCCACTAACCTTGTTTTGGAAACTATCAGTTTCCCCATCTGCCTTGCAGCTAGAGTGCAGCTAGGCTGTACAGCTTCTGTGAGTTGATGCCAGCCCTTCTGGTTAGATGGGGCCAGGAAACACTTTCCACAGTGAGTGGTCTGTGATTCAGCTCTTTGCCTGGGTGAAAGGGGGAGGGGCTGTTCCAGACTAGTCTCAGTTTCTTACACAGGCTCTCCATTTGGGATGCACCAGGAGCTACCCTCAGCCTTGGCTGTAAATTAATCCCCCGTCTGTGTGTAGCATGGGAATGTTCCATGCTCGGTACTGGCTTTGCTTCAGGGTCAATCAGTTCTGTCCTTTTACCTTTGACTCAAATGCCACTGAGCTGCACTGTTTCCAAGAGTTGTAGCCTGCCCTTTTGGTTAGATGGGCCTGAGAACACTCTCCATGGTGCGTGTGTTGGGGGGCAGACTGTGACTCAGCTCCTTGCCTGGGTGTAGGAAAACTGGACTCTAGGGCTGGCAAAACTCCTTGTTTGAGGATCCAAATCAGGCAGGTCTGTACCCAACCAAGTTCCCTCATCAGAGTGTGCCCCTGACTTGATTCTGCAATGAGCAAAGCCACAGGGTAGTATTACTACTTGGTTTCGCAAGTGTGAACTTGGTCTGCTAAGATCTATGTGCTGGCTGTTGCATGCCCTTCCCTCTCACCATCATATTTCCAGTGGTTCAGCTCTGCAGATTCCCCTGCAATCCCTGTGGTGCGACATCAGAGTAGAGGCTCCTGCAAAGCAACCCACGATGGCGTGTGTGTGTGTGTGTGTGTGTGTGTGTGTGTGTGTGTGAGTGTAGGGGCCTGGTTGTCCCTTCTGTGTTCTCTTTTCCCACTAGAGAAACCAGAGACTCAGAGGAGACCTCTCCACATGGTATTCTGCTGGCCTGGGGGAGGGGCAGTACAGTCTACATGTAGCCACTTTTCTTACCCTTCCAATGTAGTCTGTCTTGGTCTCTTTGTTACAAGGGGTGCTTCAGCCTCACCCCTGTGTTTTAGGATTCTCTCAGTGATGCCTTGTTCTTAAATAATTGTTAGTTGTTCTTCTTGGTAAGGGGAATGAAGTCATGAAAAATATATGTTGCCATTGTGGTGATGTCAGTCCTCCCTCCATGTCTTTTTGTGGCTTGAGGCTTGTTTCTTTTTGTTGCTGAGTGATATTCTATTGTATAGATGTACCACAATTTGTTTCTTCATCAACCTATTGAAAGAAAACTTGGTTGCTTCCAGTTTTAGGCAATTATGAATAAAGTTGCCTCCAACATTCATGTACAGCTTTTGTGTGTGTAGATATATGTTTTCAACTCATCTGGGGAAACACCTGGTAGTATAGTTGTTGGATCATATAGTTAGACTATACTTAGCTTTGTAAGAAACTGCTAAACTGTCTTCCGACGTGGCTGAACCATTTTGCATTCTCACCAGCCGTTAACATGAGTTCCTTGCTGCTTCACATCCTCACCAATATTTGATATTAGTTTTAATATTTTTAAAAAGCCATTCTAATATACATGTATCTCATCGGTATCTCTTTGTTTCATTTGCAATTGCCTAATAACTTATCTTGTTGAGCACTTTTTCAGATACTTATTTACCACCTACCTACCTCCTTTGGCAAGGTTAGGATATTTTGCCCATTTTTTAATTGACATGTTTATTTTCTTATTATTGAATTTTAAGAGTCCTTTGTATGCTTTGGACACAAGTTCGTTACCAGATATGTGCTTAGCAAGTATTTTCTACAAGTATGTGGTTTGTCATTTTGTTTTTTAAGTGTATTTTGCAAAGCAAAGTTTTTCATTTTAATAAGTTCCAACTTATCAATTTTTTCTTTGGAACATGCCCTACTTTACACCTTCTCTCCTCTCTAACTCTTGCTTTAAAATTTATGATTTTCAATTAGAAGATCTCTAGGGCTTCCCTGGTGGTGCAGTGGTTAAGAATCTGCCTGCTAATGCAGGGGACATGGGTTTGAGCCCTGCTCCAGGAAGATCCCACATGTCATGCAGCAACTAAGCCCGTGCACCACAACTACTGAGCCTGTTCTCTAGAGCCCGCAAGCCACAACTACTGAGCCTGCATGCCACAACTACTGAAGACCATGCCCCTAGAGCCCGTGCTCCACAACAAGAGAAGCCACCACAATGAGAAGCCCGCACACTGCAACAAAGAGTAGCCCCTGTTCTCCGCAACTAGAGAAAAGCCCATGCACAGCAATGAAGACCCAATGCAGCAAAAAATAAAATAAATTTTAAAAAAAATTTTAAGAATTTCCTTCCTAAAAAAAAAAAAAGATCTCTAAAACTTACCATATGGGCCTTGTATTAGTTTCCTAGGACTACTGTAACAAATCACCACAAAAGAGTACAGGACATTTTCTTACAGTTTTGGACACTAGAAGTCCAAAATCATTGTGTCAGGAGGGTTATTTCTTCCTGGAGTCTCTGAGAGAGCATCAGGGAGAAACCAGCTTGCACCTTCTACATTTTATTTGGAAATCTGCTCAGGTAAATGCTCAAGTTCATTCCTTGCAAATTCTACTTACCACCCAATAGTTGAACACAATTCAGCCAATTTCTGATGCTTTATAACAAGAATCACCTTTCCTCCAGCGTCCAATAACATTCTTCATTTCCATCTGAGACCTCATTAGAAAGACTTTTCATACTCTAGCAGTGTTTGATTAATGAGTATATATATATGAGTGTGTGTGTGTGTGTAAATGATAGAAGCTTTCTCTATAGTTCTCTTCACTTCCTTCTGAGTCTTCACCAGAATCAGTTTTAATGTTCATATTTTTATAAACAATTACTTCAAGGTAATCTAGGCTTTTTCTGTCATGTGTTTCAAAACTCTTCTAGCCTTTATCTACTACCCAATTCCAAAATCACTTCTGCATTTTTAGGTATTTATTATGGCAGCACCCCACTTTCCAGTATCAAAATCTGTATTAGTTAGGGTTCTACAGAGAAACAATAAGAGATTATATCTATATCTATTTATCTATATCTGCCTCTGTGTCTATTTCAATATCTATATCACCTATGTATCTATATATCTATCTATCCATCCATCCATCCATCCATCCATTCATCTATGAAGAGATCTATTTTAAGCAATTGGTTTATTTGAGTGTAGGAGTTTACAAGTCCAAAATCTTTAGGGCAGTTAACAGGCAAGAAACTCAAACAGGAGTTGGTACTGCAGTCTTGAGGCAGAATTTCTTCTTCTCATAAAGATACCAATTGTTAGACGAGAACCCGTGCTGTTCCAGTATAAGCTCATCTTACTCATCTTACCTTGACTGTGTCTACAAACTTCTTATTTTCAAATAAGGTATCATTCACAGGTACCAATGATTAGGACTTAGACATATCTTTTGGGGGGGGGGCAAAATTCATCCTGCAACATGGTACAAAATATATTGAGTATCAAAAAACTAAATAAAAAAGTACATCATTTTCTAGTGAACCTGATAATAAATAATAGAAAACTATTTTGCATTGGTTTGTTTTTTTAAATTCAGATTGATAACAAGATGAACTTTGTGGTAGGTAAATGTCACCTACCAACACCTCGAAAGAACACTAGAGAAACCTGCTAATCAAGCAAAACTAAGTTTATTAGACTTACTGCATTAAGGACAAATGCTAATCTTAATAGATTCTCAAAAAGAGGAAATTAGAGAAAGGTATTTATAGTTTTAGGTGCTGGACTGGGTGATTTGAAAGTGGGTCTTAAAAGTCAGAGAACTGGTTGAAATTGTAGAGAGTTTCTGACACTATAGATTTGGATTGATTTGTACTGTGTGAAGAGGATTTTGAAGTGAAATTTGATGAGCAAGGGGGTTTAAGTAGTTTAAAGTCTACTCTTCCAAGGACAAATAGCTTATACCAGGAAATATATATTTGTGTATGTGTGTATGTGTGTGTGAGTGTACATAATATATTTTTAAGCTTTTATACATGGAAGCATCTCAAAAGTGTTTTGAGTCCACTAAAACTCGAGAGAATCAAATCTTCCTAAGCCAAAATATTTTTCATATTTTGGACCATATATTTCAAATATTATAGACTCTTGAATTTACTAAGATCTAAAATAATAAAAGGAATCCTTTGAAAAAATAGAAAATGGAATCGAGAGAAGTGGCCACAAAATGATATTTTGATAATTTATAAAAAAAAGTTTTACTTCTCTCTTCCTTTTCCTATCATTTAAAGAGAAGCAGCAATACATATGGACACAGTTCAAATGAAAAATTGATAAAATATGTCAATATCACAAATTAAAACATTACACGTTTGATAAATGAACAGTAGTTTCAGAGCTCTATGCATATAAAATATAGTTACATTGCCTCAGGTCAGCAAACCAGGGATTTTTTTCCTCCACCGTTGCTCTCTGCCTGCCCTAAGTACTGCTGTCTTTCGAATAGAGTTGTCTTAATTTTCACAACTGTCAGGCAATGAGATATGCCTTTTTCTTTTTATATTTATGGGTAGCTAAAATTCCTGAGGGAATGAATTACTCAAGATAGTTAAAGATGGTAAGACAAGAAGTAATGGCCCGAAACATGGAGAACTCTTAAGCTAGATTAGATGAAGAAATTCTTAGTCATGAGGTCAATGAGGCAATTTAATAGGGTGCCCTGGGAGGTAGTCAAGATACCATCACTAAACACTATTCAGACTCAAGAGAAAATTAAAAAGACAGGCTCTGGGTAGGAGAATAAGAAATCATACATTTTTAGACAAGGGAGAAATAATCTATTATAGGCAAACTAGGATGCAGCTTTTGAATAGTGGCCATGTGAAAATGTTAATTCTAATTGGGATTAAAATATAACCTCTTAAGAATTAATTATCCATTTTATGGGCAGAAGACCTAAACAGACATTTCTCCAATAGAAGATATACAGATTGCCAACAAACACATGAAAGAATGCTCAACATCATTAATCATTAGAAAAATGCAAGTCAAAACTACAATGAGATATCATCTCACACCAGTCAGAATGGCCGTCATCAAAAAATCTACAAACAATAAATGCTGGAGAGGGTGTGCAGAAAAGGGAACCCTCTTGCACTGTCGGTGGGAATGTAAATTAATACAGTTACTATGGAGAACATTATGGAGGTTCCTTAAAAAACTAAAAATGGAACTACCATACAACCCAGCAATCCCACTACTGGGCGTATATCCTGAGAAAACCATGATTCAAAGAGTCATGTACCACAATGTTCATTGCAGCTCTATTTACAATAGTCAGGACATGGAAGCAACCTAAGTGTCCATCAACAGATGAATAGATAAAGAAGATGTGGCACATACATACAATGGAATGTTACTCAGCCATAAAAAGAAATGAAATTGAGTTATTTGTAGTGAGGTGGATGGACCTACCGTCTGTCATACAGAGTGAAGTAACTCAGAAAGAGAAAAACAAATACCATATGCTAACACATATATATAGAATCTAAAAAACAAACAAAATGGTCATGAAGAACCTAGGGGCAAGATGGGAATAAAGATGCAGACCTACCAGAGAATGGACTTGAGGATATGGGGAGGGTGAAGGGTAAGCTGGGACAAAGTGAGAGAGTGGCATGGACATATATACACTACCAAATGTAAAATAGATAGCTAGTGGGAAGCAGCCGCATAGCACAGGGAAGTCAGCTCAGTGCTTTGTGACCACCTAGAGTGGTGGGATAGGGAGGTTGGGAGGGAGACGCAAGAGGGAAGAGATATGGGGATATATATATATGTATAACTGATTCACTTTGTTATAAAGCAGAAACTAACACACCATTGTAAAGCAATTATACTCCAATAAAGATGTTAAAAAAATTAATTATACATTGTAAAGTGATTTTTAAAGGCTTCAAGCAATATTTATTCAACAAATACTGAGTCTCTACAATGCGCCAGGCACTTTTCTAGACTTCTTTAATATGTATCTATAACATCATACATGTACATAGAATATAGGTTTCTAATAAAATACACTGATGACCTCAGTTGGTGACCTCAAACAATACATGTGCTTAAAATACACTAATGCTTCACTCATGTAGCATCACACAGCAATATATTAGTACTTAATATATATTAGTACATTATACATGTTTCTATGAAAATGGCATGACGTTTCTTAAGTGCTTTAAATTCTGTCAATCAATATTGCTTAATTTTTTCCTACTGTTTCATTATGCTAGTCAACAGAGATTATTATAATTATAAATTATAATTTATTTTTACAGACTAATTTCTTTATCCTATAATAATTAAATATAAAACCTATATTTTAAAAAACTATGCTTCTCTAAGTAATGTAAGCAACATTTCATTCAAGAATTTTGTTATGTAAAGTTAAAGCAAATTTGAGGTGTAAAAAGTGCTGTAAAAATCACTGTATATATTTAAATCGTACAATCTAATTAGTTGCGATATATGTTTATGCTTGAAACCATCACTGCAATTAAGATAATGAACATAACTGTCCATCCACAGTGCTTTTTGTAATTTCTTCTTTTCATCTTTCCCCATCCCATACCCATCACCAGGTAACAACTGACCTGCTTTCTCTCATTATTGATTAGTTTGAATATCCTATAATTTTATATAAAGGAATCATAAAGTATATATTCTTTCTTGTCTGATTACTTTCACTCAGCATAATTATTTTGAGATTCATTTATGCTGTTGAATGTATTAATAGTCTATTCCTTTTAATTGCTCAGTAGTATTCCATTGTATGGATATACCATCATTTGATTGTCTACTTACCTGTTAATGGTATTTTCGCTGTTGTTAGTAGTTTAGGGCTAGTAAAAGTAAAGCTGTCATGAATATGTATGTAAAAGTCTCTCTGTGGACATACGCTTTTACTTATTTTTTTCACTACCTTGGAATAGAATGCCTGGGACCTACATTTAAAGTTTATGAAACTCCCAAGCTGTTTGCAAAATATTGTATCATTTTACATTTACCTAGCAGTGGCACATTTTTACTATGGAGTCATTCTACTAGGTGTATAGTAGTATTTCACTGTGGTTTTAAATGGCATTTTTCTGATGACTAATGGTGTTGGACATATTTTATATGCTTGTTGCTTGCAATCCACATATCTTCTTTCATTAAATGTCTCTTCAAATCTTCTGCACATGTTGAATGGCTTATGGGTTGTCCAGTGTGTGACTTTAAATTGTTTTTTCATTCTCTTAGTGTCTTTCCAAGAGCTTAATTTTGATAAAGTCTATTTAACATTTATTTATTTAGTGTATCATACATTTGGTGTCTAATAAATACATTTGTCTAACACAAGGTCACAAAGGTCTTCTCTTATGTATTTTTCTTGACATTTTAAGTCTTTAGTTTTATACATAGATCTATGTTACAATCTGAGTTAAGATTTGTGTAGTGATAAATATGGGTCAAATTTGGTTTTGTATATATATATAAACATTTGCTGAAAGGGCTATTTTTCTCCAAGAAATTGCCTTTATACTTTGTCAAAAATAAATTGCCCATCTATGTGTGGGTCTATTTGTTGACACACTACAGTGTTCCACTGATCTATTTGTCCATCTTTTCACAGTATCCCCTCTCTTGATGACTGCTACTCTCTCATAAGTTTGTCAGTAGTTACACAAAGCCTCCTGGGATTTTCACTGGGATTATGAGAAATCTGTAACTCAAAAGGGGTAGAATTAACCTTTTAAGTATACTGTTGTATTAACACTGCCTATCTCTCCATGTATAAATATTCTTTCTTCAATTTATTCAACAATAATTTATACATTTTGGCATATAGGTCTTTTATAACTTTTATCATATTTATCCTTAATTAAAAATTATCACATTCTTTTAAAAAGTATTTTTTCATTTAAAATTTTCATCTTTTTATTGTTAGTAAATATAAATTATAATTTTTTATGTCAATCATATATATTGCAATCACTATTGCATCTTGCAAAATGCAATCACTATTTCTAATAGTTTTTTGTACATTCCATAGAATTCTCTTCATAGATGATTATGTCATCTGCAAACAAGGAGAGTTATTTCTTCTTTTACCAAGTTGATTTGTTTTATTTATTTTTCTGTTGTTTATTGCACTGCCTAGAAGTACAAGTTCAATGTTGAGTAGCAGTGTTGAGAGTAGCACTCCTTTCTTTCTTCCTGAACTTAGCAGGGAAACCATTCAATTTTTTATAATTAGGAATGTGAAAGAAAGAAAACCTATAGGTCTTTCCTAGTTTCCTTTCTCAGGTTGAGGAAGTGATCGTAAAATTCATATAGAAATGCAGGGAAGTTAGTTAGCCAAAAATAAAGAACAAAGTTGGAAGAGCCACACTATTCAATAAGTAAATTTTAAAATTTACAAGAAAGCTACAGTATTTTTTTTTAATGTGGTACTACCATATAAATAGACATGTAGACCAATGTAATAGAATTGAGAGTCCAGAAATAACTCATATATTTATGGTCAATTGATTATTAACAAGTGTTCCAAAATCATTCAGTGGGGGAAATGCTGTTGGGATAACCGGATATCCACATGCATAAGAATTAATCTGGATACCGAAGTTCTACCATACAGAACAATATTACCATCTATATATATACCATATTAACTCAAATAGACAAAGGACCTTAACGTGAGAGCTACAACTATAAAATTCTTATAAGGAAGCATAATGTAAATCTACATGTCCTTGGATTAAGCCACAGTTTCTTAGGTGACAACTAGAGCATAAGCAACCAAAGAAAAAATAGACAAATTGGACTTTATCAAAATAAAAAATTTGTATGTCAAAGGACACTATCAAGAAAGTTAAAAGACAATCCACAGAATGAGATAGAATATTTGTATATCTGATAAGGGATCTAGTATCCAGAATATATAAAGATAACCCATAACCCAACAAAAAATAAATAATTCAAATATAAATTAAGCAAAGACCTTGAAATAAATGTTCTTCCGAAGAAGATATACAGGTGGCCAAACAAGCACATGAAAAGATGCCCAACATCATTAGTCATTAGAGAAATTCAAATCAAAACCACAGTGAGATCGTATCTCACACCATATAGAATGACTATCATCAAGAAACAAGAAATACATGTTGGTGAAGATGTGGAGAAAGAGAACTCTTGTATACTGTTGGTGGGAATGTAAATTTGGTCAGATAGTGTGGAAAACAGTAGGTTTTGAGGTTCCTCAAAAAATTTAAAATAGAACTACCATATGATCCAGCAATACCACTTCTGGGTATACAGTCAAAGGAAATGAAAACATGATATTGAAGAGATACATGCACTCCCTTGTTTATTGTAGCATTATTCATCTTAGCCAAGATATGGAAACAACCCAAGTGCCCACAGTAGATGAATGGATAAAGAAGATATGATAAAAATATATACAAATATTATTCAGCCATGAGAAAGAAGGAAACCTTTCTATTTGGGACAACACAGGATCTTGAGGATATTATGCTAAGTGAGATAAGTCAGTCAAAGAAAAAAATACTATGATATCCCTTACATGTGAATCTAAAAAGTTAAACTTGTAAAAGCAGAGAGTAAATGGTGGTTACCAGAGGCTATGTGTTAGAAGAATAGGAGAGATGTTGTTTAATGGTACAAACTTGCAACTAGTACACAATTAATTTCTGGCGATCTGATATACAGTGTAGTGAATATAGACAATGACATTGTATTATACTTATCAAATTTGAGAGATTAGATCTTAATTTTTTCCACCACAAAAAAGAAATGATAATTATGTGACATGATAGAGGTGCTAATTATCACTACAATGGCAGTCATGTTACAATATATAAATGTTTCAAATCAATGTATGTATAAATATGCTGTATACCTTAAATTTACATACTGTTATGTATCAAATATATTTCAATAAGAATTCATTTTAAAAATACAATGAGATACTACTTTATACCCATTAGGATGCCTATTCTGGGTGTTTCATGTAAATAAAATCACACAATACATGGTCTTGTGACTGGCTTCTTTCACTTAGCATTATATTTTTAAGGTTCATCTATGTTGTATCATGTATCAGCATGTCATTCTGAACATTTATGCACTTCATGAAAGTCCAAAATGAAGCAAAACATTAAAAAGCCCTGAAAAGATTAATGCACAAATCATAGTCAGAGATTTAAACCCTCTCAATAATTGATAGACTAAGAATGGAGAAAATCAGTAAATGTATAGATGACTTGAATAACCAACTTTAATTAATTGATATTTATGTAACACTGCACTCAACAACAGCAGAGTGAACATTCATATCAAAATAACACAGAACGTATACCAAATAGGCCATATTCTGGGCCATAAAGCATATCTGAATATATTTAGAAGAATTCAGTCATACAAAATACAGACTTTGGTCCTGTAAAATTAAATGAGAAATAGATTTCAGAGAAATATCTGGAAAACAAAATATTTGCAAACTAAATAGCACACATTAAGAAAAACCGAGTGGATCAAAGAAGAAATTACAAGAAAAATTAGTATTTGGCATTGAATTGATAAGAAAACACAACAACAAAAAAATTGTGAGATTCAATTAAGTAGTACTGAGAGAGTAAGAATGGTCTCTAAATCATGTAACTTAGTTACCTTCTTAAATGATCAGAGGAAAATCCACTAAGTCCAAAGTTAGTAGAAGAAATATTAAAAATAAGAGAAGAAATCTGTGAAGCAGAAGAACAAAAACAATGGAGAAAACCAATAAAATTAAAAGTTGATTCTTTGAGATTAATAAAATTGATGAACCTATTGCCAGACTACTGAGAAAAAGAAAAAAGAGGACATAAATTACAAATTATATGAATGAGAGAGGTGACATCACTACAGATTCTAAAGATGCTCAAATGATAATGAGGGAGTATTAGGAACAATTTTATTATAATAAATTCTAAAACATATCACAAATAAGCAAATCGCTATAAAAATAAAAATTGTCAAACTTCAAGAAGAAATAAGTAATCTGAATGGCTCTACATCTATTTAGAAAACTGATTTTTAGTTAGAAGTTTTCCCACTGAAAAAATCCCAGACCCAGACGTCCTAATTGAATTGTAGAAGATATTTCAGGAAGAAATAATACTAATTGTACACAGAGGAGAGACCATTTCCTAATTCATTCTATGAGGTTAGCATTACCCTGATACTGAAAAAAAAAAAAAAGAGAGTGAGAGCCCAAAAATATTAAGAAAATAAAACTACAGAACAATATTCCTCATAAACATATATGCAAATTCATAAAAAATTACCAAATTAAACTCAACAGTATTTTAAAATAATAAATTATTGACATTATGGAGTCTCTCCCAGGAATGAAATGTTGGTTTTACATTCCAAAGTCAATCAATGTAATTTGCCACATTAACAGTTTAAAAATGAGAAACAGACAACTAAACAAATTTTATAACCATCTCAGTAGACTTAAAAAGCATATGACAAAATCTAACATCCTATCCTGATAAAAACTTCTGGCAAGTTACAAATAGAAAAGAACTTCCTCAAACTTATACAAGGTGTCTGTGAGAAACTTACAATTAACATCATACTTAATGGTGAAAGTCTGAAGGCTTTCCCTGTAAGATCAAGAACAAGGCAAATATGTTGTCTCTCAAAACTTCTATAAACATTGTACTAAGTGTTCTAGGCAGTACAATAAGGCAAAAAACCAAAACATTCAGTTCAGAGAAAAGAAGGTAAAACTGCAATTATTTGAAAATTACATGATCAAGTATATAAGACATCCATACGGAAGCTATCAAAAAGTTACTACAAGTAATAAATGAATTCAGCAAATTTGCCAGCTACAAGGCCAATATACAAAAATCGACTGAATGTCTATGTAACAGCAATGAACAGAAATTCATATTAAAAATAATAATATTTAAAATAGCATTAAGTACATTAAATATTTAGGGGTAAATTGAACAGAAGTGGTGCAGGACCTGTGCATTGCTAAAAGAAATTTAATAATACCTAAATTACTATAGAAATATACCTTGCTCATGTATTGGAAGACTCGATAATGAAAAGGTCACACTTGGGAATTCTGTGGTGGTCCCGTGGTTAGGACTTGGTGCTTTCATTGCCATGGGCCGGGGTTCTATCTGCTTGAGGAACTAAGATCTGGCAAGCTGTGGGAGTGTGGGGTGCAGCCAAAAATAAATAAATAATTAAATAAAAGAAGAGGTTATAGTTGATCCAGAGATTCACCATAATCCCAATCCAGTTTCTAGAAGTGTTTTTGTAGAAAATGACAATCTGATTTTTAAGAAGTATAGAGATATGTATAGGACCTCGAATAGCTAAAGCATATTTGAACTCTAAGAAGAAAATTAGAAGATTTCAAGATATTATAAAACTATAGTAATCAAGACAGTATAATACAACCATAAAGATGGACAAACAATGGGACATAATAGAGTCCAGAAATAGAAGCATATATAAATGATCATTAATTTTTGATAAAGGTGTTAAGATAATTTAATGGGGGAAATGATATGTTTTTTCAAAAATTTGTGCTGGAAAAATTGTATAGACATATGCACCACCACCCACCCCCAGAAAAAAAACACAAAAAACAAAACCAGAATTTTAAAGGTTACCTCATGTCATACACAAAAAGTCACTCAAAATACATCATAAACTTCAATGTAAAACTATAAAATTTTACAAAAAAAACTAGTAATTTTTGGTTAGGAAAATATTTCCTAATTAGGATATGACATGTATGAACTGTAAAATAAACGTTTTTAAAATTGTACTTCATTTAAATTAAAAACTTTTTTTTTTTTTTTCGGTACGCGGGCCCCTCACTGTTGTGGCCTCTCCCGTTGCGGAGCACAGGCTCCGGATGCGCAGGCTCCACGGCCATGGCTCATGGGCCCAGCCGCTCCGCGGCATGTGGGATCTTCCCAGACCGGGGCACAAACCCGTGTCCCCTGCATCGGCAGGCGAACTCTCAACCACTGCACCACCAGGGAAGCCCCTAAATTAAAAACTTTTGATTGCAAAATGGCATTTCTACAAAAATGAAAATGTAAGCCATTGCCTGGGAGAAAATATGTGCAAACATATGGCAGACCAAGGGTTTACATCTAGAAAATATAAAGAACACTTACCACTCAATTACAAGAAGACAAAGAACTCTATTAAAAATGGCCAAATTGTTTGAACAGACACTTTCTCAAAGAATTTATAGGAACAATAAATAAGCACATGAAAAAATACCTGCCTTTAGGAAAATACAATTAAACTTATAAAGGCATATCACTACACTCCCACCAGAATGGCAAAAAATGAAAAGGATTGAAAAATACCAAATATTGGAATTGAGGTGAAGTAACTGTATCTCTCCTGTGTATTGCACTCCTCGGGTACTATAAAATGATACATTTGGAAATAGTTTTGTGATTTGAGATAGTTTCTATCCTATAACCCAACCTCCCACCCCTAGATATTTACCTAAGGGAAATAAAAAGATCTATCCATGTAAAGACTTGTACACAAATGTTCATAGCACTTTATTTCTAAAGCCCAAACTGCTAATACCCAAAATCTCAACACGTGAATTAAAATTTGTTATTTAGCTCTACAATGGCATAGTACTCATCCATAAGAGGGAATGAACTATTTAAACATACATTAATATGGATGAACCTTGAAGTACTTATCTTGAAAGAAAAAAAAAGCAAAACATTCTCTATGGTTTCTTTACATAAAATTCTAGAAAATGCAAACAAAAGTATAGACATAGAGTTTGCCTGGAGATGGGACAGCTGGGGAGAGGAAGTGGGTAGAATTTAAAAAGAGAAAGAGGAAACTTTGGGGTGGTGGAGTTCATTATCTTGATGTGGTAATAATTTCAAAGGTACATACATATGTCAAAAATTCATTAAATTGTGCACATGAAATATGTTCAGTATGTTGTATGTCAGTTGTACTGCAACAAAGCTGAAAACAGATTTAATAATTCAGTGGCAATATTTGTATTTTAAGCTTTAGTCACAGAAATACTGAAATACTGAAGAGTTATGACTATATTAGGGATAAGAAGCTTTGACTAATGAGCCTAGTTTTGACAGCTCTTAGTGTTATTTTGATATTAAATTAAGATGATACAGATGTTGTGTTCTAATTATTTTATTGAAAGTATATTGAAATAGCTGTGAAAGTAATTCCAGATAGCTATTATACATTAAAAAAAGTATTCTTTGTTCCCTTACAGTACTTTTTTTTCCCCTCTTGATGCCAATTAGGATGTCCATTGCCAAGTGTTCAAAATGTAAACTTTATATTTTAGTATCTGATGGAATAGAATTAACATATAGATCTATAGTTAAATATGATTTTTTCCAAGTTTGTCTGGGAAAGACAATTAGAATTATGATCATTTTTATAATCTCCATCTTTAACAATCAATTTAATGTCATCAGGACTCATTGGAGTAGTGTAAACAGGAGTGGGAGAATGGATGAAGCACCTATCAGAGGATGAAAACCAGAATCCCACACCTTTGAAACAGAACAGAGTCAGAGGTAGATGGTAATGGTCTTAAAATACAGTGATTATAGAAGTCTCCAAGACTGAACATCCCTAAGTCAGCTAAAGACCTAAATGTTTCCATGGTCTTGGAAACATTGGAAAGTACAGAGTTTGGTTAAAAAGTAAAAAAGAATACTAAGTATATTTCATTGGGTTATGACATATTTGTATAAAGTGCACTCTAATATACAAGTTTGTTTAATTTTTGCTAACTATTGCTGACATAGTGTAGACATTAGGTGAAACTGAAAAGTATCATTAGCAGATACTTCAGATAATGTTGGTTGCCTGCTTTCTCTCTCTCTCTCTCTCTCTCTATATATATATATATATGTACACACACACACACACACATATGTATCTTATTCCATATTAACTTATTTCTTGCAAACAAAACTTATTTTTTAAAGGGTTCCACTCTATCTCCAATTCTGCAAGTTCAAGTAGGAAGGTATCTTGATAAATTTAAGCCAATCAGTTTAGACCATTCTCCTGATAGCTGGTGTTACTCCAGAAATGGTCATGTGACTGAACTTGGCCCATTAAATTTGAAGGGAAGAATTTACAGTTCTTTTGTTTATTTCTCCCTTTGCTCTTCATTCCCATTACATGTAAACAGAAAAGCAAAACAAAACAAAACAAAAAAACTTTCACATGCACTCATCTTGCTACCATAAGGGTTACTAGCCTTAGGATAACAGAGAAGATAGAACAGCAGGGAAATGAAAGGAACATAGGTCTTTGATGATATCATTGGTTGATTACCTCGATTTCTAGTTACTTGAGATGTAAAACATTTTTATTGTTTAAGCCATTTGAAATGATTTTCCTTATACAGAGTTCACCTAAGAATCTGTTAATAATTTTTTTTTCCTACTAAAACAAAAGCTAAAACATTTTAATGAAAATTTCTAGTGGTTGACCATGTTTTCTCAAACCATTGGTAAATAACACATAAGAATGCTTTTAATCATAGTTTAAACCAATGGTTTAATAAATGACTAGTTTAGTAATTAAGATAATTTAATTCTCTACCATTCACTTTGTGATTATTAAATCTATATGTTTAATAAATTAAATATTTAATATTTATAAAAACCTATATATTTAGTACTTTAATAATTGAGATGATCTCATTGTTTACATTTAAATATATAGATTTATAAAAGATATATATGCATTAGATTCATTTTTTTACCATGTAGAAAATATTGTATTTCTATTAAATATCTCAAGAAAAAAATTCCACATTTGTTTTCTTCTTTCAATGATTAGTTAATCAACACGGCATCTAACTTAATGAAAATATCTTAATGAAAACTTCCTTAATGAGAATTAAATTTGGGGAAACAGTTATAAATAAATCATTTAGAATTATCTCATGGCCAAATGCTCTACCAAACACATAACGATATTGAATTAATGTAATTGTGTTTATGGTAGATTGATAAAAAGTCTTCAGAAATATCAATCCCTGGTAGATTACAGTTAATACTTTCAATAATGCTTATGAGTAATAAAATAAAATTTTATACATTTGCCACTTAAGTATTAAATTCTAAGATTCTCCTTAACAAGAATTCAGGAGCAATCTAATATTAGATATCTTTTAATTCTCCTCTTTTGGGATTGCTCTTTGAATATTTATGTGCTTGCTAATAAAAGATAAAGGCAGCTGACTATTTAAAAATCCTCAGAAATATTTCTAGATTTTCCCTCTATTTTCACATCCTGTAAAGTTCAGTGAAAACCAGACAGGTGTTTTAGTGACTTGATCACACTGTGGAGATGGATGGCACCTGTTTCAATACGAAAACAATAGTTACTCAAACCAGGGAAGAAGTTTTTACTTGGTGAAAATTGAAAATATCACCAATTAATTTAGATGCATCCATTACAATTATATCTTTATCCTTAAAAAAACATTTTGGCATCTAAAGAAAAATGAAGCATTAGTAGACAACTATATATTTGGAAATTAGGATGTTTAGGAATTTCCTTAAGAAGTGATGAATAAAACACTAAATATTAGGTTTCTTAATCTTCATCAATTAAGGACCTATCTTACTAAAATCTTCATTCTTTCATTATACTCTTTCCTGAGCTCACTGTGGGCTAGAGACAATCTATATGCCAGGGATCCAGGAGTAAATGAGACAGTTTTGATCTGTTTTATTAAATCCTGGAGCTTAGATTTTAGTTATAGACTATATTCTCAATATCACTAAGGATAAATTATTAACAACTGTATAGTAGTACTTATTTACATGAGACTATGAATGAGGTAGGAACTTCTTCAATAACGTGCCAAATATATATTGGCAATATGTATAAAAGTCTTGTCACAGTATATAGTACACTGTCTCTCAATGATTGCCACAGGAAATGCCAAAGTCTGGAAATTCATATTTTTGTACCCCAGAAATATCAGTATAATAGAATTTTTAGGTAGAGAATATACATATTTAGAATGTTATCTCCAAGACATGTGAGCCTGTAAATCAGAGACTATATCCCTCATAAGTGAAAATGATACAAAATTGGCTTATAACTATATTAAATGTTTTCAGAAAAATTGCGTTGTTATTGCATTTTATTATTGATCTCATAGGAAATCATAATTTTAAGAATCAAATGTTTCATACTTAACACAGTCTTATAACTTCTTTTATATTCCAGCTGTGTACCAAGTTGAATAGTACCCTCTCCCACAAAGTTCATATTTATGGCAACCTCAGAATATGGTCTTATTTGGAAATAGAGTCATTGCAGATGTAATTAGTTAAGATGAGGTCATACTGGATCGGGGGGGCCCTAAATCAATTGACTTTTAATGAGGACTGGTGTCCTTACTAAACAGACCATAGGAAGACACAGAGAATACACACAGAGAGAACACCTTGTGATGGTGGAGGCAGAGAGTAGAGTCAAGCCGAGGAATACCTTGGATTCCCAGCAACCACTAGAAACTAGAAGACAGGTGTGGAAAAGATTCTCCCTCAGAGCCTCCAGAGGAACCAATCTTACTAACATTTTTTTTTTTTTTTTTTTTGCGGTACGTGGGCCTCTCGCAGCCACGGCCTCTCCTGTTGCGGAGCACAGGCCCCGGACGCGCAGGCTCAGCGGCCATGTTTCACAGGCCCAGCCACTCCGCGGCATGTGGGATCCTCCCTGACCGGGGCACGAACTCATGTCCCCTGCATCGGCAGGCGGACTCTCAACCACTGCGCCATCAGGGAAGCCCTTGCTAACACTTTGATTTCAGACTCCTACCCTCCAGAACTGTGAAAGAATAAATTTTTGTTGTTTTAAGCCAGCCAGTTTGCGGTTATTTGTTATGGCAGGCCTAGGAAACAAAAATAAAGCTTATATTAAAAACCCCAAACATTTTTCTATTAATACAAAACACTAGAGCACTAGAAAACATTTTGAAAATTTAAAACAAGAGTAATACTGTGCCATATAAAAGTTTTTATTTGTTTAAGTAACATTAACATAATATTCTGAGTATTCTGATTTCAATGGCATCATGAAATTGTTCATGGTGACAGATAATTGTTATTTTCAGTGTACAGTTAACTAATATTAAACATTTGGTTATAGTTATTTCCTTTAATTTTAGAAGAGACAAGACTTCTTCATTTAGATGTATTATTAGAAGAAGTAAAGAAAATTTTCAATACCAATCAAGAGTATGAAAATTCATGCAGTTACCATGAGGACATCAACTGGGAAAAATTGGCAAATAATGGACTTTGAGATTTAGAATTAATGCAAAAGGCAGAAAGGAAACAGGAAATATTATAAACTTAAAAAGTGAAGCCTATTTAAAAAAAAATCACAGCTTGAATTGAATGAGTAGAATGGCAAATTATAAGCAGAAGAATTTTTTGAATCAAAGAAGGATAGTATACCAACTGAGCTTATGAATGAATAGGGAAAATCAAGGGCTTCAAAATGAATATGATATTTCTAGATAATGAGGTTTTTTTAAACATCTTTATTGGAGTATAATTGCTTTACAATGGTGTGTTAGTTTCTGCTTTATAAAAAAGTGAATCAGTTATACATATACATATGTTCCCATATCTCTTCCTCTTGAGTTTGTTTTAAAGTGATGAGAATGATAATGAAGGAATTGCTTATATTATTTTTAAACTATGATAGTGATTACACATGCCATAGTAGTACCAGTAATCCTAGTGAAAAAAAGAGCCTTTAAATGACAGAGACTATTTGTAGAATAGGTGAGATGTTAAGAATGAATTAGCACAGAAGTTAACTTTTTGGGTGAAATTTGATTACAGAAGTTACTCAACTAACTTTGACATGGCAAAATGGATAATATTAAGTGATACATTAAAATTTTTTACATGAATTTATTTTGCTTTATTCCAAAACTTCAATTAAACTCTGAAGTGCTTTGAATTTTTAAATATTATAAAGCCTTACAATGTTTTAACTGGATCACTTATCTCAAAACCTCTCATTTTACAAAGGAGGAAGTATCAAAGATTGTTGTAATGTCATCAGACTAGGAGCATATATAGGACACTCTACATCACATTAGTAGAGATTAACTTAACAGTTATAAAGGGTATTTGCAACTACATATTCCCATTATTCCAAATATATACATTGATGGAATTTAATTTGATATATGAAGTATATAGAAATATTGATGGCCTGAAGGAGGTGGCAAAGCTTTCTGATTACAATGATTAGAATCATGTTTTCTTGTTTAGAACACTACCATTATCATTGTGTGCCTTGTGTTACTTAACATTTTAGAATATGTTATCTCAAGATCCCTATAATAATCCTAAATGAAGTAGACATTTCTGTGTTACAGATGATGAAAGTGAAGCTCAGGTCATTTAAGTTTGCTCAAGATCTCCAAGCTAATAAATGCTAAGATTACAACAAATCCTTATCCTAAAGCTCCACAATGCACCACATTCTTTTGTCATTTTTATTGATTTTCCTCCATGACATGGTACTAGTTCAGTTGAGGAATATTTCCATATTAGAGTTTCCATTAGCATTTGCTATATTTTGCTCTGATGCATAATCCTTCATATTTTCTCTGCTTAGCTTTTTTTGTTTTGTTTAACCTGCCCTTTCTTTTAGGCTATTTTCTGGCTCATTTACTCTTAGTTACTTACTGTATCCCCATTTCTCTCTGTGGATCACAAATACCTGGAGAAGGAGGGGGAGCATCTTTGCTGATCCAGTTAAACATTTTAACATTTCCAGTGCTGTCCTTAGCTCTAGCAATAAAATAGAAGATCAAAAATTCTTTCCTTCTATAAGCACCCTTCATTTATAATTCCAACATTTTGTATAAAATTTTTCATCAGAAAGTAACTTATTGTTTTTCCTTGTGAAATGATTCTCTTTCCTTAGCCTTCCTTTCCCTCTATCCAACAACAGGCAACCATGTAAACAAATATGGGCACACAAACCGCCACACACAAATACACACATACATACATCCCTCTTTTGGAATTTAACTTCTGCTTTCTGTTAGTGGAGAACCAAGAATACTAGCAATTTACAGATCTAGTGACTCAAAATCCAAATAAATTTGGCATTGATGTAGTCCCACTTGTCAATTTTTGCTTTTATAACTTGTACTTTTGGTATCATATCCAAAAAATCATTGCCTACGTTGACTACATCAAACTATAAAGCTTCTCCACAACAACAAACAAACAAACAAAACCCCAGGGCTTCCCTGGTGGCGCAGTGGTTGGGAGTCCGCGTGCCGATGCAGGGGACGTGGGTTCATGCCCCGGTCCGGGAGGATCCCGCATGCCGCGGAGCTGCTGGGCCCGTGAGCCATGGCCACTGGGCCTGCGTGTCCGGAGCCTGTGCTCCTCAACGGGAGAGGCCGCGACGGTGAGAGGCCCGCATACCGCAAAACAAACAAACAAAAAACAAACAAACAAAAAAAAACCAATCAGTAGAGTTAAAGGCAACCTATGGAATGAGAGAAATTATTCGCAAACCATACTTTTAATAAGGGATTAATATCCAATATATATAAGAAACTTATACAACTCAGTATAAAAAATGACCTGATTTAAAAATAGGCTAAGGAGTTGAATAAGCATTTCTCCAAAAAGATATACAGATCTCAGGTACATGAAAAGATGCTTAATATCAGTAATCATCAGAGAAATGCAAATCAAAATCACAATGAAATGTCACCTCACACCTGTTAGCATTGCCGTTATCAAAACTGAAAAACCAAAACCAAAACCAAAAAAAAAAAAAAAATTCTCCTAAATCCAGGAAATAAGCGCTGGTGAGGATTTAAAGATATTGGAAACCTTGTGCACCATTGATGGGAATGTAAAAAGGCGCATTCACTGTGGAAAACAGTATGGAAATTCATCCAAAACATTAGAAATAGGGACTTCCCTGGTGGCGCAGTGGTTGAGAATCTGCCTGCCAATGCAGGGGACGTGGGCTCGATTCTCGGTCCGGGAAGATCCCACATGCCGCGGAGCAACTAAGCCCGTGCGCCACAACTACTGAGCCTACACTCTAGAGCCCGCGAGCCACAACTACTGAGCCCGCGTGCCTAGAGCCCGTGCTCCGCAACAAGAGAAGCCACCACAATGAGAAGCCAGCGCACCGCAACGAAGAGTAGCCCCCGCTCGCTGCAACTAGAGAAAGCCCGCGCACAGCAAAAAAGACCCAACACAGCCAAAAGTAAAATTAATTAATTAATTTAAAAAAGGGGGGAAAAAAAGAACTACAAAACATTAGAAATAGAACTACCTTATGATCTGCCAATCCCAGTTCTGAATATTTATCCAAAAGAATTAAAATCAGAATCTGGAAGAGATAGTTGCCCTCTCATGTTCATTGCAGCGTTATTCAATAACCAAGAGGTGGGAACAACCTAATGTTCATCCATACATGAATGGATAAAGAAAATGCAGTATATATACATACAACAGAATATTATTCAACCTTTATAAAAAAGGAAATCCTGCCATATGTGGTAACATGGATGAACCTTGAGGACATTTTGCTAAGTGAAATAAGGCCATCACAGAAGGACAAACACTGGAAGATTCCACTTAAATGAGGTATCTAAAGTAGTCAAACTCTTAGAAGAAGAAAGTAGAAAGGTGCTTTCCAGGGTTTGGGGGAGAGTGAGCTTTTTTTTTCATGCAAGACGGAAACAATTTCTAGAGATTTGTTTCACAGCAATGTGCATGTAGTTAACAATACTGTACTATACACTTAACAATTTAAGAGGTAGATTTCTCAATATATGTTTATTTGCCACAATAAAAAAGAAATCAGACATAATACGTAAAACAGAGTGTAAGAAATGTCAGTCACAAAATAATACATGATGTATCATTCACTGATATGAAGTTAAAATAGGGAAATCTAACATATGGAAATAAAGGTCAGAACATTGTTTATCTTTAGGAGGATGTGACTGGGACAGAGAATAATGGAGACTTCTACAGTGTTTGTGGTATCCACTATCTTGATTCAAGTGGTGGTTAAATGGATGTGTTCACTTTGTAAGTTAGCTGAGCTGTGCACTCTGGCTTGTGTGCTTTTCTGTAGTATGGATACCTCCATAAAAAATTAAAAGAAAAAACAGTATGAGTATGAAAGTTCAGAATATATAATTTAAAAAAATCAGTTTTGTATAAGCTACAAATAAAATAGGGTGCCATGTTTGGGAAAGTGGCAGAGCCCTAAGGTGGAGTTTTGGATGGATGACAATACCATCACTGTGGCTGGAATGTAATGAGGAAAGGGAGAAAGTTCAGATATGAGCTGGAGAAGAAAGTTAGTGCAAGATTTATGTAGGGTCAGGTAGGTGAATATGGGGCTATGTATTTTTATGTTAAGCTTGATGAAAGTTATTGAAGTAGTGTAAGCAGTGGCATGAAAAGGTGTGTTGTTTTAAAAACTCTTCTGTATGAGAAATGAATACCTAAGTAGGGAAGAGGGTAAAACTGGACTAAAGAGATTATTAGGAGTTCCTGGACAGTCGTCCTGGAGAGAAATGATGGAGGCCTGGATGTCAGTGTAACCAGTATAGGTGGTGACTAGATCAAGCCTATTTAATCAAGTAATGACTTCATAGATTAATTTTCTATGATATGTTTAGTAAGAAAACTGCATGTATTTTAAATTACATATGTACATACATGTATATACACACAAATATATATATAATAGGCATATTTGATAATAAATTAATAAAATAGTTTCTAATTATCTGGTAAAATAATATTTGAAGTATTTGGAACATATAAAATGAATAAGGTTTATTCATTTTGGAACATATAACATGAATAAATGCACCATTTATTGATCAAAAATTCAAAATTTTTAAAGAAAAATAGAAACATGACTTTTATATCTTACACAATCATAGAACAAAACATTAATACCACAGAACGTTAGTAGCAAAAATTTTACTAACAATCGATATCTCTTGGGAGTCACACAGACTATCTGCAAATTGTTCTTGGTTTGTTGAGCATAACTTATTAAAACCCCACGTATAGGAGGAGGTGGCACATAACACTAACACGATTTCACTTGCCAAGCAGTGCATTCATTATTAAACACATTTATGAAGTGTCTAGTGAGAAATAATTCCCACCTGCTGCATATAAAAATAAAACACCCCTTAAAATGTCAACTCTTGTCTTCTTTGGAATATATAGTGGGTGGAGCTGAAATCAGTTTGCGAGACCCTGAGAAATGAGCAGGAGGTTAAGACCGACGGAAGTTAGTATTGGCTCCTTCTTTCCAGTTTGATGATGAAGAAAATGAGGTAATCTTCAAAAGCCCCTGAATCGAAAGATATTTTTAAAACATAGGTAGCATTTTCAAAAGTAATTTAGATAAGATTTACATTTCGTGAGGTAACTGTATGGTTTCTTTTATTTATTACCTGCTTAGCACCGACGTACACTGTTCTTCAGAGTATGATGAGTTTGATGTCAGACAACCTGGACTTAGACCAAAATTCTAGTCCTCTCTGTAGCATCTGGCAGACTAATTAATATTAGACCATCTCAGTTTATTCATTTGTAAATTTGGAAACTAATAACTAGTTGTCAGGATTCTTAAAAATAATTAACTTCATAATAGATCTAAGAGAAATATGATGCACTGGCATCATGCCCTCTGGATACTTGTTGCAGACATGTTCAGCTCACACAGTGCTAACAAAAATCATGCCCTCATTAAGAAAGTAGGAGGTCTGATTTAAAAATTCTGATGACTGATATATTTCTAAAAATCATGAAATCTGATAATACCAGGCCTATATTCCTGCGCGAATTTAAAAAGTAGCTCTCTATTAGAAGGGGATTAACTATCTAAATGACTAGAATCCACACTATTTATTAATACTGCCTTTCACCTTTAAGAAAATATTAAGAAGTAAGTCAGATGGAGAAAGACAAATATCATACGATATCGCTTATATGTGGAATCTAAAAAAAAAAAACGGTACAAATGAACTTATTTGCAAAACAGAAATAAAGTCACAGATGTAGAAAACAAATTTATGGTTACCAGGGGAAAGGGGAGGAGGGATGAATTAGGAGATTCGGATTGACATATACATACATATACATACTACTGTATATAAAATAGATAACTAATAAGAACCTACTGTATAGCACAGGAAACTCTACTTAATACTCTGTAATGAGAGAGTATTTTCTTATATGGGAAAAGGATCTAAAAAAGAGTGCATATATGTATATGCATAATTGATTCACTTTGCTATACAACAGAAACTAATACAACATTGTAAACCAACTATACTTCAATAAAAATTAATTTAAAAAAAAGACTTGTAGACAACTAGTTAGCAGGAATTTTTAATTTAAGATGCTGGACATCATGTATGGGCTTATCTACTTTCTCCCTCCCATAGTTCCATTTAATTGATAGTAAAACTTTTTAAAATAAATTAATACCCACAAATCTGAAGAGAATGAGAAATTTGAACAAGCAGGAAAATAAATGCTCTTTCAAGAGATTTCTGAAGAACTGAAGTGGGTTTGGGAAATGATAACTGGTGAAGAAAAACAGAGGACAGGGAAGTTAAAAGTATACATAGAGGGGCTGAGCCAGGGTGGACCCAACATTCCTTGTAGCATCCTAGATGCATGGGTTTTTTAGACAGATAGGACTTGTGGGATGAAATCTCATAGTGACAGCAAAGCATTGTTTACAGGTATGTACTTGTGATTTTAGGTAATACACTCTCATCGCATGTACGGAACACGCAGAAGCCAGTTTGTTTACATCCCAGTCAAAATTAGGGAGGTTTTTCTCAATGCTGACTAAATAAAATTTCTGGAAGACACCTAAAGAAGACACTGTGGGTATTAAAGCAGAGTAAAGACTTCTTCATTTTGGCATTTCTGTAGGTGATGTATGTCAGACCACACCCATGTAACCAGAGCTCCTAATTAGCTTGTATTCTTTGCTTTTCTTTCTTCTTTTTCTATTCTTTTATTATTTTTTTGGGGGGGGGGAGCTGGGAGAGTTTATTGTTTTAAATTTCTTCTCTATTTTTGATTGAAATATGGTTGATATACACTATTATTATAGTATCAGGTGTACTACATAATTACTTGACATTTACACACATCATGATGCACAATTAGTCTAGTAACCATCTGTCCCCATACAAAATTATTATATTGTTATAGACTATATTCGTGACACTGTTCATTACACCCCTGTGACTTATTATATAGCTGAAGGTTTGTATCTTTTGATCTCCTTCACCTATTTAACTCACCCTCTCACCCACCCCCTTCTGCTACCACTCATCTGCTCTCTGTGTCTATGAGTCTGTTGTTTTGTTTTGTTTTTTGCTTGTTTTGTTTTATTATATTCCACATATAAGCGAGATCATGTGGGATTTATCTTTCTCTCTTATTTAGCATAATACCTTCTAGATCCATTCATGTTGTGGAAAATGGCAAGATTTCACTTTTAATGGCTGAGTAATATTCCAGTGTGTGTGTGTGTGTGTGTGTGTGTGTGTGTGTGTGTGTGTGTGCGCGCGCGCGTATGTGTACTTCTTCTGCATCCATTCATCTATCAATGGACATGTAGGTTGCTTCCATATCTTGGCTATTGTAAATAATGTTGCAGTGAACAATGGATTTTTCAGATTTCAAATTTGTGTTTTTGTTTTCATTGGGTAAATACCCAGAAGTGAAATTGCTGGATCATACGGTAGTTTTATTTTTAATGTTTTGAGAAAACTCCATACCGCTTCCACAGTGACTGCACCAATTTACAATACTCCCAACAGTGCATGAGGGTTCCCTTTCATCCTCACCAACACTTGTTATTTAATGTCTCTTTTTAATGATATCCATTCTGACAGGTGTGAGAGGTGGTATGCCTTATGCTTTTGATTTGCAATACCCTGATGATTAGTGATGTTGAGCATTCTTTCATGTGTCTTCTGGCCATTTGTATGCCTTCTTCTTAAATGAGCAGATATGAAGCACATCACATTAGTAAGCTGCTACTGAAGTTAAAGGAACATTCAGGTGATTTCCAAATCCTGTGACCTAAAGATTATTGCCTTACCAGACCTTTGGGGAAAAGGAGATATTTCTTTGGGGCACACAAGTTGGATAGTTGGGACGCGCACACCTTGCAGCAAGCTAGGACACCCAAAGTTTACTAAGGTGAACCAAGACAAATCAAGCTGCCAGCAAACAGATGACACAAAAACTTGCCTGTCTCAGATGATACAATCTTACATGTCTCAGATTCCATTCCAAAATTATCTTTTAGGGATATAAAGAGACTTCTTTATATATATTCTTTATATGTGTGTGAAATTAAGAAGGATGTAGAGAAAGGGAACTCTTATGTTGCTGGAAATGGAGGATAAATGTGCCTTGATGAAACCAATCTGGAGATCAATATCTAAATTGAGAAAGTGCATGGCACATGATTCATCATTTCCACACCTTAGTCCTTATATCCTTGAGAAATTCTTTCTCATAACACAGGGGGACATATACCAATGTTCATGTTCATAGCAGCATTATTTTAAAAGAGAAAAAAGGGGGTAATAGCCTATTAAAACAAAAGTGGATAACTAAATGGTCATCTATCTAAACAAATTAGTACCATTAGCAATGAATATGAACAAGATTAACGTACATCCATATGCACGATACTGGAAAGTATAATATTGAATGGTAAAAGCAAGAAGAATATAGATATATGATACCATTTACAGAAAATATTCAGCATATTCAATAAGATTATTTTTTCATGATACATGAAAATGTAGTAAGATAACAAGAAATGTATGGGAATATAAAAACAAATTCAGAATATTTTTTACATTTGAACATGCAGGATGGAGAGAAGAGTATATACTTTATTGCAGATTGATTTTTTTGATTGTTAAAGGGGATTATGGTATAGGTCTGTTGATTATTATTTAGTTGTTTTGCATAATTTCATAAATATTTGATCACATACAGGCATACCTCATTTTACTGTGTTCTTTGTACATTGAAGTTTGTGGCAACCCTACACACAGCAAGTCTATCAGTGCCATTTTTCCAACAGCATATGCTCACTTCATGTTTCTGTGTCACTTTTGGTAATTCTTGCAATAGTTTAAATATTTTCATTATGATTATATTTGTTATGGTGATCTGTGATCAGTGATCTTTGATATTACTATTGTAATTGTTTTGAAGCATCACAAACTATGCCCATATAATATGGTGAACTTAATCAGTAAATGTTGTATGTGTTCTGACCACTCCGCTAATTGGCAGTTCCCCCATCTCTCTCCTTCTTATCAGGCCTCCCTATTCCCTGTGACACAAAATTATTGAAATTAGGTCAATTAACAACCCTACAATGGCCTCTAAGTGTTGAAGTGAAATGAAGAGTCACAAGAATGATTCAGTAATAAATAATTTTTCAAATTACAAATATAATTGCAGAAATTATTAGGCAAGCAATAAAAATATTGGAATATTAGAAATGACACAGAAAGCAGAACAAAACCCCAAAGAGACGAAGAGTAACATAGATAAATAAGAATTATAGAGGTTCTTTTCAGCAGTCTCAGTATCCTCCTATTAGAATTCCAAAGAAAATCATAGAGAAAATAGAAAAAAGTTATCAAATTGATACAAGGGAATTTCTTAGAGCTGTATTTATTTTATGTTTTAAAATTAATAATATAAATCAAAATACAGTCAAAACCATGTACACTTACAGAGAGGCCCCTCTCATAAATATCTTACTAAAGGTTTGAGAAGATACTTTAATTATATTCATAGTTAGTTCTTGATTGTATCTTAGTTTCAGCTTATATATATTTTTTAATTTTTTAAAATTGAAGTATAGTTGATTTACAATGTTGTATTAGTTTCAGATGTACAGCAAAGTGATTCAGTTATACATACATATATATCAGCCTATATTTTTGGACTTTTTTTCCTTATTTTTTACTTGAATTCTAGAACACTAATTGTTGTAAACTAAAAAAAATTTTTTTTTATTTTGGCTGCGTTGGGTCTTTGTTGCTGTGGGCGGGCTTTCTCTAGTTGGGGCAAGCGGGGGCTACTCTTCATTGTGGTGCACGAGCTTCTCATTGTGGTGGCTTCTCTTGTGGAGCACGGGCTCTAGGCGTGCGGGCTTCAGTAGTTGTAGCGCGTGGGCTCAGTAGTTGTGGCTCGTGGGCTCTAGAGCACAGGCTCAGTAGTTGTGGAGCAAGAGCTTAGTTGCTCTGCGGCATGTGGGATCTTCCCAGACCAGGCCTCGAACTCATGCCCCCTGCATTGGCAGGTGGATTCTTAACCACTGCACCACCAGGGAAGCCCTATTGTTGTAAATTTTTAAAAGATAGTTCCTATCTATATTTTATGCTTGTCTTTCCCCTGTTTTGTTAATTTCTCTTTTAAAGATTTATTTTCTCTATTACCTTTCGAATATTCCTATTATTGCTTTTCACTTTATACTACTATTTACATTTATTTCCAAATATCTGTAGCATATTTTAAAATTTTTATTAATGCCATATGAAGAGGAACTGCTCATTCCCACTGATTTCCCAAAGGTGCATATTCGTTAAGAGAAAAGCTGAAAAGGAATATTTATAGGAAAAGAGGAAAATCCCACCTAAAACATAGATTAGTGTTTAGGATGAACAATAAAGATAAGGAAATTACTAATTGAAATATGGCTATTGTTAAAAAAAAAGATAACAGGCTCCAAATGGACCATTTATGCTAAGCTCCACATCACAACCAAACTTAATTTAATTAGTTTCGACTCTCTCAGAAATGGAATCTTAAACCAGTCAATCAAGAATCACCTGATAAGCACTAGTTAGGTAATCTGCCTGATAGACCCCTAAAAGAAAGTAACCTTGTAATAACCAACCTGCTTTTTTGCCTAGTATAACTTCTCCTGACTCTCTTCTGCCTATGAAGTCTTCATTTTGTACAGCTCCTTGGAGCTTGTTTCTATCGGCTAGATTAGATGAATCAACTTTTGCTGAGAAAAAAAACACTTAAAATTTTTAATATGCCTCAGTTTATCTTTTAACACTATAAATTCACTGTAAGTATTCTTGATCTTTTTAGTTTTTTTTTTTTTTAATTTAGGTACTGTATTATATTTAAAAATGTTTTTATCATCTTTGTTGTTTTGTTTTTATTATTTGTATTAAAAATACTTCCCTGGTGGTGCAGTGGTTGAGAGTCCGCCTGCCGATGCAGGGGACATGGGTTCGTGCCCCGGTCCGGGAAGATCCCACATGCCGCGGAGCGGCTGGGCCCGTGAGCCATGGCCACTGAGCCTGTGCGTCCGGAGCCTGTGCTCCGCAACGGGAGAGGCCCCAACAGTGAGAGGCCCGCGTAACGAAAAAAAAAAAAAAAGAAAAAAAAAATTAAACTAACTTTATCTTTTTTTTTTTTTACATCTTTATTGGAGTATAATCGCTTTACAATTATGTGTTAGTTTCTGCTTTATAACAAAGTGAATCAGTTATACATACACATATGTTCCCATATCTCTTCCCTCTTGCGTCTGCCTCCCTCCCACCCTCCCTATCCCACCCCTCTAGGTGGTCACAAAGCACCGAGCTGATCTCTCACCGAGCTATGCGGCTGCTTCCCACTAGCTGTCTATTTTACGTTTGGAAGTGTATATATGTCCATGCCACTCTCTCACTTTGTCACAGCTTACCCTTCCCCCTCCCCATATCCTCAAGTCCATTCTCTAGTAGGTCTGTGTCTTTATTCCTGTCTTATCCCTAAGTTCTTCATGACATTTTTTTTCTTAAATTCCATATATATGTGTTAGCATACGGTATTTGTCTTTCTCTTTCTGACTTACTTCACTCTGTATGACAGACTCTAGGTCCATCCACCTCATTACAAATAGCTCAATTTCGTTTCGTTTTATGGCTGAGTAATATTCCATTGTATATATGTGCCACGTCTTCTTTATCCATTCATCCGATGATGGACACTTAGGTTGTTTCCATCTCTGGGCTATTGTAAATAGAGCTGCAATGAACATTTTGGTACATGACTCTGTTTGAATTATGGTTTTCTCAGGGTATACGCCCAGTAGTGGGATTGCTGGGTCATATGATAGTTCTATTTGTAGTTTTTTAAGGAACCTCCATACTGTTCTCCATAGTGGCTGTACCAATTCACATTCCCACCAGCAGTGCAAGAGGGTTCCCTTTTCTGCACACCCTCTCCAGCATTTATTGTTTCTAGATATTTTGATGATGGCCATTCTGACTGGTGTGAGATGATATCTCATTGTAGTTTTGATTTGCATTTATCTAATGATTAATGATGTTAAGCATTCCTTCATGTGTTTGTTGGCAGTCTGTATATCTTCTTTGGAGAAATGTCTATTTAGGTCTTCTGCCCATTTTTGGATTGGGTGGTTTGTTTTTTTGTTATTGAGCTGCATGAGCTGCTTGAAAATTTTGGAGATTAATCCTTTCTCAGTTGCTTCATTTGCAAATATTTTCTCCCATTCTGAGGGTTGTCTTTTGGTCTTGTTTATGGTCTCCTTTGCTGTGCAAAAGGTTTTAAGTTTCATTAGGTCCCATTTGTTTATGTTTGTTTTTATTTCCATTTCTCTAGGAGGTGGGTCAAAAAGGATCTTGCTGTGATTTATGTCATAGAGTGTTCTGCCTATGTTATCCTCTAAGAGTTTGATAGTTTCTGGCCTTACATTTAGGTCTTTAATCCATTTTGAGTGTATTTTTGTGCATGGTGTTAGGGAGTGTTCTAATCTCATACTTTTACATGTACCTATCCAGTTTTCCCAGCACCACTTATTGAAGAGGCTGTCCTTTCTCCACTGTACATTCCTGCCTCCTTTATCAAAGATAAGGTGACCATATGTGCGTGGGTTTATCTCTGGGATTTCTATCCTGTTCCATTGATCTATCTGTTTTTGTGCCAGTACCCTATCGTCTTGGTTACTGTAGCTTTGTAGTATAGTCTGAAGTCAGGGAGCCTGATTCCTCCAGCTCTGTTTTTCGTTCTCAAGATTGCTTTGGCTATTCGGGGTCTTTTGTGTTTCCATACAAATTGTGAAATTTTTTGTTCTAGTTCTGTGAAAAATGCCAGTGATAGTTTGATACGGATTGCACTGAATCTGTAGATTGCTTTGGGTAGTAGAGTCATTTTCACAATGTTGATTCTTCCAATCCAAGAACATGGTATGTCTCTCCATCTATTTGTATCATCTTTAATTTCTTTCATCAGTGTCTTATAATTTTCTGCATACAGGTCTTTTGTCTCCTTAGGTAGGTTTATTCCTAGATATTTTATTCTTTTTGTTGCAGTGGTAACTGGGAGTGTTTTCTTGATTTCACTTTCAGATTTTTCCTCATTAGTGTATAGGAATGCAAGAGATTTCTGTGCATTAATTTTTGTATCCTGCTGCTTTACCAAATTCATTGATTAGCTCTAGTAGTTTTCTGGTAACATCTTTAGGATTCTCTATGTACAGTATCATGTCATCTGCAAACAGTGACAGCTTTACTTCTTCTTTTCCAATTTGGATTCCTTTTATTTCCTTTTCTTCTCTGATTGCTGTGGCTAAAACTTCCAAAACTATGTTGAATAAGAGTAGTGAGAATGGGCAACCTTGTCTTGTTCCTGATCTTAGTGGAAATGCTTTCAGTTTTTCACCATTGAGGACAATGTTGGCTGTGGGTTTGTCATATATGGTCTTTATTATGTTGAGGTAAGTTCCCTCTATGCCTACTTTCTGGAGCGTGTTTATCATAAACTGGTGTTGAATTTTGTCAAAAGCTTTCTCTGCATCTACTGATATGACCATATGGTTTTTCTCCTTCAATTTGTTAATATGGTGTATCACATTGATTGATTTGCGTATATTGAAGAATTCTTCCTTTCCTGGAATAAACCCCACTTGATCATGGTGTATGATCCTTTTAATGTGCTGTTGGATTCTGTTTGCTAGTATTTTGTTGAGGAGTTTTGCATCTATGTTCATCAGTGATATTGGCCTGTAGTTTTCTTTCCTTGTGACATCCTTGTCTGGTTTTGGTATCAGGGTGATGACGGCCTTGTAGAATGAGTTTGGGAGTGTTCCTCCCTCTCCTATATTTTGGAAGAGTTTGAGAAGGATAGGTGTTAGCTCTTCTCTAAATGTTTGGTAGAATTTGCTTGTGAAGCCATCTGGTCCTGGGCTTTTGTTTGTTGGAAGATTTTTAATCACAGTTTCAATTTCAGTACTTGTGATTGGTCTGTTCATATTTTCTATTTCTTCCTGATTCAGTCTTGGCAGGTTGTGCATTTCTAAGAATTTGTCCATTTCTTCCAGGTTTTCCATTTTCTTGGCATAGAGTTGCTTGTAGTAATTTCTCATGATCTTTTGTATTTCTGCATTGTCAGTTGTTACCTCTCCTTTTTCATTTCTAATTCTATTGATTTGAGTCTTCTCCCTTTTTTTCTTGATGAGTCTGGCTAATGGTTTATCATTTTTGTTTATCTTCTCAAAGAACCAGCTTTTAGTTTTATTGATCTTTGCTATTGTTTCCTTCATTTCTTTTTCATTTATTTCTGATCTGATCTTTATGATTTCTTTCCTTCTGCTAGCTTTGGTTTTATTTTTTTGTTCTTCTTTCTCTAATTGCTTTAGATGCAAGGTTAGGTTGTTTATTTGAGGTGTTTCCTGTTTCTTAAGGTAGGATTGTATTGCTATAAACTTCCCTCTTAGAACTGCTTGTGCTGCATCCCGTAGGTTTTGGGTCGTCGTGTCTCCATTGTCATTTGTTTCTAGGCATTTTTTTATTTCCTGTTTGATTTCTTCAGTGATCACTTCGTTATTAAGTAGTGTATTGTTTAGCCTCCATGTGTTTGTATTTTTTACAGATCTTTTCCTGTAATTGATATCTAGTCTCATAGCGTTGTGGTCGGAAATGATACTTGATACAATTTCAATTTTCTTAAATTTACCAAGGCTTGATTTGTGACACAGGATATGATCTATCCTGGAGAATGTTCCTTGAGCACTTGAGAAAAATGTGTATTTTGTTGTTTTTGGATGTAATGTCCTATAAATATCAATTAAGTCCATCTTGTTTAATGTATTATTTAAAGCTTGTGTTTATTTATTTTCATTTTGGATGATCTGTCCATTGGTGAAAGTGAGGTGTTAAAGTCCCCTCCTATGAATGTGTTACTGTCGACTTCCCCTTTTATGGCTGTTAGTATTTGCCTTGTGCATTGAGGTACTCCTATGTTGGGTGCATAAATATTTACAATTGTTATATCTTCTTCTTGGATCGATCCCTTGATCATTATGTAATGTCCTTCTTTGTCTCTTCTAATAGTCTTTATTTTAAAGTCTATTTTGTCTGATATGAGAATTGCTACTCCAGCTTTCTTTTGGTTTCCATTTGCATGGAATATCTTTTTCCATCCCCTCACTTTCAGTCTGTATGTGTCTCTGGGTCTGAAGTGGGTCTCTTGTAGACAGCATATATTCGGGTCTATTTTTGTATCCATTCAGCCAGTCTGTGTCTTTTGGTGGGAGCATTTAATCCATTTACATTTAAGGTAATTACCTATATGTATGTTCCTATTCCCATATTCTTAACTGTTTTGGGTTTGTTATTATAGGTCTTTTCCTTCTCTTGTGTTTCTTGCCTAGAGAAGATCCTTTAGCATTTGTTGTAAAGCTGGTTTGGTGGTGCTGAACTCTCTCAGCTTTTGCTTGTCTGTAAAGGTTTTAATTTCTCCATCAAATCTGAATGAGATCCTTGCTGGGTAGAGTAATCTTGGTTGTAGGTTCTTCTCCTTCATCACTTTGAATATGTCCTGCCAGTCCCTTCTGGCTTGCAGAGTTTCTGCTGAAAGATCAGCTGTTAACCTTATGGGGTTTCCCTTGTGTGTTATTTGTTGTTTTTCCCTTGCTGCTTTTAATATGCTTTCTTTGTATTTAATTTTTGACAGTTTGATTAATATGTGTCTTGGTGTATTTCTCCTTGGATTTATCCTGTATGGGACTCTGTGCTTCCTGGACTTGATTAACTATTTCCTTTCCCATACTGGGGAAGTTTTCAACTATAATCTCTTCAAATATTATCTCAGTCCCTTTCTTTTTCTGTTCTTCTTCTGGAACCCCTATAAGTCGAATGTTGGTGCGTTTAATGTTGTCCCAGAGGTCTCTGAGACTGTCCTCATTTCTTTTCATTGTTTTTTCTTTATTCTGCTCTGTTGTCCCAGAGGTCTCTGAGACTGTCCTCATTTCTTTTCATTGTTTTTTCTTTATTCTGCTCTGCAGTAGTTATTTCCACTATTTTATCTTCCGGGTCAGTTATCCGTTCTTCTGCCTCAGTTATTCTGATATTGATCCCATCTAGAGTATTTTTCATTTATTGTGTTGTTCATCATTCTTTGTTTCATCTTTAGTTCTTCTAGGTCCTTGTTAAATGTTTCTTGCATTTTCTCTATTTTATTTCCAAGATTTTGGATCATCTTTACTATCATTATTCTGAATTCTTTTTCAGGTAGACTGCCTGTTTCCTCTTCATTTGTTAGGTCTGGTGGGTTTTTATCTTGCTCCTTCATCTGCTGTGTGTTTTTCTGTCTTCTCATTTTGCTTATCTTACTTTGTTTGGGGTCTCCTTTTTGCAGGCTGCAGGTTCGTAGTTCCCATTGTTTTTGGTGTCTGTCCCCAGTGGCTAAAGTTGGTTCAGTGGGTTGTGTAGGCTTCCTGGTGGAGGGGATTAGTGCCTGTGTTCTGGTGGATGAGGCTGGATCTTGTCTTTCTGGTGGGCATGTTCACATCTGGTGGTATGTTTTGGGGTGTCTGTGGACTTATTATGATTTTAGGCAGCCTCTCTGCTAATGGGTGGTGTTGTGTTCCTGTCTTGCTAGTTGTTTGGCATAGGGTGTCCAGCACTGGAGCTTGCTGGTCGTTGAGTGAAGCTGGGTGTTGGTGTTGAGATGGAGATCTCTGAGAGATTTTCGCCATTTTATATTATGTGGAGCTGGGAGGTCTCTTGTGGACCAGTGTCCTGAAGTTGGCTCTCCCACCTCAGAGGCAGAGCACTGACTCTTGGCTGCAGCACCAAGACCCTTTCATCCACATGGCTCAGAATAAAAGGGAGAAAAAGTAGAAAGAAAGAAAGAGGATAAAATAAAATAAAGTATGGTAAAAAAAATAAAGTTATTAGGGCTTCCCTGGTGGCGCTTGGTTGAGAGTCCGCCTGCCGATGCAGGGGACATGGGTTCATGCCCCGGTCCAGGAAGATCCCACATGCCAGTGGAGTGGCTGGGCCCGTGAGCCATGGCCACTGAGCCTGTGTGTCTGGAGCTTGTGCTCCACAATGGGAGAGGCCACAACAGTGAGAGGCCCGCATACCACAAAAAATAAAATAGAAATAAAGTTATTAAAATAAGAAAATAATTATTTAAAAAATTTTTAAAAAGTAAAAAAAAAAACAACGGACTGATAGGACGCTAGGACAAATGGTGAAAGCAAAGCTATACAGACAAAATCTCACACAGAAGCATACACATACACACTCACAAAAGGAGGAAAATGGGAAAAAAATAATAAATATTGCTCTCAAAGGCCACCTCCTCAGTTTGGGATGATTCATTGTCTATTCAGGTGTTCCACAGCTGCAGGTACATCAAGTTGATTGTGGAGCTTTAATCCGCTGCTTCTGAGGCTGCTGGGAGAGTTTTCCCTTTCTCTTCTTTGTTCGCACAGCTCCCAGGTTTCAGCTTTGGATTTGGCCCCGCCTCTGCGTGTAGGTCGCTGGAGGGCGTCTGTTCTTCGCTCAACACAGGACGGGGTTAAAGGAGCCGCTGATTCGGGGGCTCTGGCTCACTCAGGCCGGGAGAAGGGAGGGGCACGGAGTGCGGGGCGACCCTGTGGTGGCAGAGGCCGGCGTGACGTTGCACCAGCCTGAGGTGCGCCGTGCGTTCTCCCGGAGGAGCTGACCCTGGATCCCGAGACCCTGGCAGTGGCGGGCTGTACAGGCTCCCGGGAGGGGAGGTGTGGAGAGTCACTTGTGCTCGCACACAGGCTTCTTGGTGGCGGCAGCAGCAGCCTTTAGCGTCTCTGGCTTCCGCGCTGTTAGCCGCAGCTCGCGACCATCCCTGGAGCTCCTTTAAGCAGCGCTGTTAATCCCCTCTCCTCGTGCACCAGGAAACAAAGAGGTAAGAAAAAGTCTCTTGCCTCTTCGGCAGGTCCAGACTTTTCCCCGGACTCCCTCCCGGCTAGCCGTGGCACACTAACCCCCAGCAGGCTGTGTTCATGCTGCCAACCCCAGTCCTCTCCCTGGGATCCGACCGAAGCCCGAGCCTCAGGTCCCAGCCCCACCCGTCCTGGCGGGTGAGCAAACAAGCCTCTCGGGCTGGTGAGTGCCGGTCGGCACCGACCCTCTGTGCAGGAAACTCCTCCCTTTGCCCTCCGCACCCCTGTTGCTGCACTCTCCTCCGCGGCTCCGAAGCTTCCCCCTCCGCCACCCGCAGTCTCCGCCCGCGAAGGAGCTTCCTAGTGTGTGGAGACATTTCCTCCTTCACAGCTCCCTCCCACTGGTGCAGGTCCCGTCCCTATCCTTTTGTCTCTGTTGTTTCTTTTTTCTTTTGCCCTACTCAGGTACGTGGGTCTGAGGTCTTCTGCCAGCGTTCAGTAGGTGTTCTGTAGGAGTTGTTCCATGTGTAGATGTACTTCTGGTGTATCTGTGGGGAGGAAGGTGATCTCCGCATCGTACTCTTCCGCCATCTTCCCCCTAAAATTCCTTGATCTTATATGACATATTTCTTTGCACTGCTGGTGACAATTCCTAACATCAAAGAATTTCATTTATACACACATTTCTTGATGGCTTTCTTAAAGTGATATCATAGATGTTTATGAATTATTTTCAGTGTTTAGTTATAAGTATAATCATTCTCTACAACATGAGGAATTATATATTTATTTGAACTGCTACTGAACAATTAAATTATAAAAAGTTGACTTGTTGAGAAAAGGGTTGGGTTAGCACTATTTGTAAAGTTATATGCAGTAGATTGCATTCCTCCTTACAGCTGTGTTCTCTGTGATGATTTACTTCTAGTTGAAATAAGTTTGGGGTCATACTTTTGACTAAGTACCAAAAAATACTTGAAGTTGTTAACTCTCCTTAGAGTGGCTGAATTCTGTGTTAATCTTCTTTAGATGTCAACTTATTTAGATTAGAAAAAGGGAGTTGGTTAAAAAATATACAAGGAAATAAGGAGAAAGTTTATTTCCTTGTTACAGCCAAGCCTTGGTGGAATCCAGGAATAGTAGATAGACCAGGACATGCAAGTGAAATTCAGAACTGCAGTACTGTCATACCTCTTATAAACTAGATAATGGGAACCAGGAGGTAATTCAGGATCTAGAGTGGCCAGTATACCCTGTGATAATGTTATCTTGCTAAGGTATCAATAGTGAAAATTCCTTCTTCATTTTAGTACTGCATCATTTTCACGATTTACCTGCTCCCTCTAGTCTCCTTTTGCTATTCACCAGTTATTTCTATACATTACTACTAGTAGTGGTTGTGCTCATAATATAAGTATTATTAATCTTATTCTTTCCTTCTCCCTGCAGCCTCTGATAACCCTTTCCTCCTGTGTCTCTCAGCTCCAGCAGCTGCTGGTAAACACTGGCTTTGTATAAAATAACACTTTCAAATTCCTCACCGAAAGATTTTTATGGTTTAATTTAGTCACCTGTTCCCTGTCAGCTAAAACATTCATTACTAAGGAATTTTATAAAGGCCACTGATCAACATGTGGTTGATCTTCCCTTGAGCCTAGTGCTCTCCTTTGATCCAGTCGGCTGTGGTCACAGTAGCAAAGTCGTATGTTAGGCAGCATGGCCGGCAATGAATTAAGACCTGCCTGGAGCCACAGGAAGCTATGGGACAGAATGGCCAGAAGGGGTTTTAGAAACAACATTAAGAAGATTTTCCTATCCATTCCTCCAGTCCAAATTTCACAAGATAGACTCCAGAGTCTATGTTATCTGGCTTGACACTTAATAGTTTTGAAACACTCATGATTTTCCTGAAAAGCCTCATATATTAAATTAGGCTTCCAGAGAATTCTGATGCGTTACAACTAAAAGTGAAATAATTTGACCGATACAAGCTACTCAAAAATACATTTTTGACAGGTAAGGTACCTTTTGAAAATAATTAAAATTTTATACTTATTTTGTAAAGCCAGTCTTTGATGGGTAAATTAGGAGAAGACTTTTCTTATTATACTTAATATTTTTATTTAGAAATTATATATCCCTGCTTGGGTTTCTACCATACTGAAACTCAATAATCCAATATAATTGATTCAATTAATTATTGTACATTTAAATGGTTAACTTGTGGGTACAATTTATATATTGAGATGATATCACAATGACAAAAATCTAAACCAATACATCTGCAAGTCTATTAAGTATATGAAAAGATATGGATAGTATATAGTAGTATCTTGTATTGAGTTTTTTGGATCAAAAAAGGCAGTGTATAAAGTAACTTGAATATTTTTAAGGAAGTAGATGTGAATAAGCACTGTTTCAAACCCTTTAATAATTGGAGGAAAAAATACTAAGGAAGAGGAACAGTATAGAAATATGTTCAAGTTAAATTTTGTAACATAGGGTATTTGCTGCAAAATTATATTAGAAGATACAGGTTTAGACCAAAAAAATATTCCTGGACAATAAAAAGATGTTTTTTTAAAAATCATTTTTCAATGCTAATCTAATAACATTTCATTCCAAATACAGATAGAATTATAGATAATGTAAGATTTACATATCCTTTTTCACTTGAAGAAACTTTAGAATTACAACAGATATGATCATCATTTTCACTCCAGAAAACAGTGTAGCCTGATGTAAAACTAGAGGGGAAAAGAAAGACAAAGACAGAGAGAGAGAAATAATAGCAAGTGTTCTTTGGAGAGCTCAACAATATAATGCAGCTGGTTTGGAGATTTCATACTATTCTTCATAAATAATCCGTAAACAAAATCTAGCATTGCTGATTCCAAAAGTATACAAAATTGTCAAAATAACAGTAATTTTAATCAGTTAAAGGGAAAACAGTGTTAGAATTAATTTGTTTCACACCTGTTAGAAATGACAAAAAGAATGAACTTACTGATAATGTGTAAAACATTTTATAAACCTGCATATGACATGGGATACGTGCCAAAAATGATTTGCAGATTATCAGTAGTTGAAATGCAACAGAAAATCTGAAAATAAAAGCATCCTTTATAATAGAAGCAAAAGGAAAAATTTTGCAAGATGGGATTTGGACTTCCTTATGAGGGTTACAATTCTAAACATTATTTATGGATAGGGAGATGCACATGTTGGATCTAGTCCATTCTATGTATTCAAATATGCATATTCATCCCTTGATTGACCAAAATCATATGACTATGTAAATTCAAGACATTTCCTTAGAGATCTTAAATATTGTTAACCAGATATTATAAAAATGAAAACTATAGTAAAATATCACTAGTAAACTGACCACTTTAACAAATCATATTTTTATTTTCAATACTTCATTCCAGTTTTTGGCCACATATATAGTCTTCACAATCATTGAAGAGATAGAGTATTAAATTTTTAGATTTTCCTTATCAGAGTCATTTTCAAGATAATGCAGTTTTATATCTGTTAATTTTACTGGCTGTATAATAGTCCATTAAGGTGATATAACATGATATAATTTACTGTCTCCCACTGCTGCATATTTAATTTGTATCTGTTGTCTCATAAATAACACTGCAGTGGAATTCATGTTGCACATCTTTTTACACTTCTCTTTTATTATCTCAGGACACAAAATGTTCTGGAAATAGCATTTTGGCTTTGGTAGTGGGAATACAGAAGAAGTAGAAATGCAGCAGTGAATCTAAAAATATGATCTTCTACTTAAATCAAGCTCATTATCTCACTGCATGCTTTAATTAACGTTGATGGATTTTTACCTGAACCTTAAGTTCAAGGTAAAAAACACTTCAAATTAAATATTGCATAAATGATTAAAAGCAGGGAAATGACATTAATAAATTGACAAGGATGGTACTAAGAATTTGTTTGCTATAACTGAGTCTAAAATTTATATTAAGGTATAATTTCATGTTGCTAGGGAATGTTAACAATCTTGGTGAAATTAAGGAACATATATCAGGGTCAGTTCAGGTGACATAATCCAAAAGCTGTAATAATCTTGGAAGATGAGATAAGAACTCTTAAGAAGAGAGGTGTTAGAACAAATTCCCTATCTGAAAGGTGGGATATTCTTTGTGTATCCAGGATTTGGGATATGGCCAGGGTGCAGTGTGACATAAATATCAATGGAGTAAAACGAGTTAGGGGTATTTGATGTTAGCTATTTAATAGATGATCAAAATGGATGTTAGAGTTACCAATACCGGCAGCAGATATTGCAGTAAAAGAAAAATATAACCTGAGACCTAAATAACCTAGAAAGTAGAAAAAGTGAATTGCAAAGTGAATAGATTGACATTGATTATATGGACATAAAAAATGGAAATAAATGAAATGGAAATTTTGGTCCTTTTTCATTGTTGCCACCACTCCTCATCCCGTGTTTTCTGTTCTCAACATAAAAATGATTCTTCCAAAATGTTAATTCAGATCTTAATACTGTTCTGCTCAAAACCCTTCAATAACTCTCTATTCCTCTGTGTAAAAGCAACATAGGCTATCTCTTTCATGGCTTATGAGTCTATACAAAATCTGTCTGCTGTTATGTCTCTGACTTCCCCTCCAAATACTCTACCTCCTACTCACTTTATTTTAGGTGCAATTGCTTCCTTGGAGTTTCTCAAAAATTCCTAGCTTTAAAACCGGCTCTCTCCTTTTCCTGAAATTTTCTTCCCTCAAGTATCCATGAGGCTAATACCTTTATGTTCTCCCACTTTCCTCTGCTAAATGAGCCCTGCCCTGACCATTCTGTTTCAAATGGAAATCTACCATCCTGTCTTATTTCAGGTTGCTATCACAAATTACCGTAGACTTAGTGGCTTATCAAAAACAAAAATTTATTTCTTACAGTTCTGGAGGCTGAAAATTTGAGATCAGGGTGTCAGCATGGTTGGGTACTGTTGAGAGTTCTATTCTGAATTGCATACTTCACCTTGTAACTTCACATGGTGGAAAAAGGATGAGCACTCTCTAGGGTCCTTTTAGAATGGCACTAATCCTATTCATGAGGGGTCCACTCTCATGATCTAATTATTCCCCTCCCTCCTGAAGGCCCCACATACATTGGGGGCTAAGATTTCAACATGTGAATATGAGAAGGCTATAAACATTCAGTCCGTTGTGTTCTTCCCCTGCCCACGACCCCACTTCTTGTCTTTCTTACATGCAAAATATATTCATTCCATCCCAACAGTTCCAAAAGTCTTAACTAATTCCAGCATGAACTCTAAAGTCCAGTCTCATCTAAATATCTTCTACATCAGATATGGATGATACTCAAGGTACAATTCATCCTGCGGCAAAATTCTTCTCCTGCTATTGATCTACTAGCTCACTCCTATCCCCTTTATTCTGTTCTTTTTTATAGCAATTATCAATTTTAACGTTCATTATAATTTCATTTTTTAAAATTTATTGTTTATGGTCTATCTCCCACACCCTCCTTAAAGCAGAAATAACTCCAGAGCAAACATTTCTAGCTATTATGTTCACTGATGTATCTCGAGTGCCTGTAATACTACCTGTCACATGGATGACACTTAATAAATATATATTCATAAATAAGTCAATTAACGTTCACTGAAGGGGTTGGGGAAAGTAGGTAAATCAGAGATGAAGGTAGCTTTACAGAATACCAAATAATAGAAAAAGAAAGAGCAGCACTGAATGCAGCATAACTGGGGAAGAGCCAAATCTGATCATGACAAAAAATTTAATGTGAGATGAAAAACTGAGCAAGAATAAAAATGAAATTGCTGATAATAAAGTATGATGTACATAGTATTAAGAAAAAGAGAAAATGGGATTAGTTTAAGTTGGTATGGTGGGAATGAATTATGGGCATATGAGTGTTCACATAGAGGAACAGGGCAATATATGTGGGCTAGATGTTTCAGAGTCCCACTCAAAAATTTACTGAAGATTAAGATTTTAAAAATCTTGAATTATTTATTTTCCTCAAAGCTATGATTCTATGTCTTAAAAGAGTGTAGGGCTTTCCTGGCGCAGTGGTTGAGAGTCCGCCTGCCGAAGCAGGGTACACGGGTTCGTGCCCCGGTCCGGGAAGATCCCACATGCCGCAGAGTGGCTGGGCCCGTGAGTCATGGCCGCTGAGCCTGCGCTTCCGGAGCCTGTGCTCTGCAACGGGAGAGGCCACAGCGGTGAGAGGCCCGTGTACCGCAAAAAAAAAAAAAAAAAAAAAAAAAAAGTGTAAATTTTATTGAATAATTGTTTGTATTTATAGTCATACCTTTCCTTATTAAGCCCTCAGTCTGTGCCAGGTACACTATTGAGCACTTTTCATACCTTATTTCTCTGTTGTTGAATTCTCACAACAGCCAGCATAAATTTAAAAGATAATTCACTTTATTTCAGTATTTGATTACCTTGATTTCTCCTTTGACAAGCTGAAATCCCTGCCATGTTCACTGAGTACACAAAATGCAATCTGGGTTTGATCTCAGGTGTTCATTATTTGAAATGTCTTACTTGTATTATTAAACCACTTCAAGACCCAATTAAAAGGGAAAACAATCAAAGAGGAAAACATGTTTTTGCCACATACCAGTCTCATATCTTTTATTAAAATGGTACTCCATAAATTTGCATTTATTTCTTACCTGAACTTATATTTCTTATTCTTTCATAAGGAAATATGCATCTTGAATATCTTTTTGTTTACATCTCATTTTCTAATTATTATTTGCATATCTACAGAATCACTGGAAACAATTCTCTGGAACACACACATGAAATTATTTGAAAGCACACTATGTTTTCACCTTGTTTATAAAAGAATAAGATTCATTCATATAAAGTAATTGTAAAATACTCCCTAGGTAAAAATTCATTCTCAAATGAGTAAATTAAAGATCATGCAGTACAGAGTATCTATCAAGGTATTGAATTTTTTAATAAAGTTAATTTAGTATCAATTAGTGATAACAACTGAAGGCTGAATTATTTCATATTTCAATAAAAGAAGCCTTATGACACTGAAGCTGAGTATGTACCATCACAAATATATACTTGACAGCCGATAAATGTATTTAAAATGTTCAATATTTTGACCTATCAAAAATGGTAAATTGATAAAAACATGTTAGTGACATTTTGTTTTTTTCACATGATATATAGGAAAAATATGGATATTTGCAAAAGTAAGTGTTGACAAAGTGATAACATTTTAAATATAGAAATAAATTATTCCACTCATGTTAAAAATAATATTATTATCCTCATAATTGTCATAAGAAATCATTTTACTGTCATATACTTTGATTTTGAGTCATTATAAATTTGAGTCATAAATTGATTGACTGCTTTTCTGATCTTCATCACTTTTTTGCCCTCTCTGCTATAGAAGCATTAGGTTTATTGTTTGACTGTGATTATCTATGATAAGTTACTTTTCTGATGACGTGTAACAAATAGTTATTTGTTTAAAAAATTGTTTTATTTAGGAAAGTAGCACAAAACTTGCCCTGAAAATTACTGTTTCAGTATTTGTATTTGCCATTCTGTCCTTTTCCTTAGAGAGAGAGGCTGACAGAGGTAGAGAGACTAAATTTTTGCAACCAGTTTACCTTTAGTAATAATAGGTATTTTCTTAATGACTGTTTTAAATTGCATCTAATAATACATTAAATAACCCATATGCATTTTCTCTTCATTCTCTAATTTTTCACTTTCTTAGTGCTTTTTATAATAACTATTTTTCTTCTTCTCAAACCCCATTACTTTTTTGAGGACTAGAAACTGTATCATATAGTACTGAGAATATTAAAGACTGGAAGTAATATCATATAATGTTAGGATAGAAATGAACTTAAATTATCATAAAATATGCAATTCTCCTTTTTTAGATTGTTCTAAGTATTTGAAATATCTGTCTTATCTAGATCCAAAATAAATGTTCTTAAAATGCCCACTTATTATCTAGAACCAAAATAAATGTTCTTAAAATGTCCACTTATTGTTTTCTGACATGATCATTTGGGCTAAAACAAAAGATATATTTCCCCACTTGTGCATTCATGTATCATTCAGTTAGCAAATATTTAATGAATGATACTATGAACCACACAGAGTTGGGTACTAAGGATACAGGTTTTTAAAAGTACTTTTCCTCTTTTTTTTTTTTTTTATTTAGAGTCCATATATATGTGTTAGCATATGGTATTTGTTTTTCTATGTATAGCTGATTCACTTTGTTATAAAGCAGAAACTAACACACCATTGTAAAGCTATTATAATCCAATAAAGATGTTAAAAAAAATGATAATAAAACAAGAAAAAAAAGTAAAAAAAAAAGTACTTTTCCTCAAATTGTATACAGCACAGTGGAGAAGACTAAGACAAATAGTAGATGACTACAACGTGCTTTGATAAACGCTTTCATAAAAATCAAAGCAGGTAGTTCTATAATCACATGGCACATTACTTAATTCAGCTTAGCAAGAAAAGGAAATGAAATATTTTCAGTTCTCTTTGTGCTCCTACTTGGACCTGCAATGTAAATGTGCTATGTCCCTGTAAACTCCCACCATCTCCAGTAGCTGTGAGCTGCTCTCTGACATGGCCATGTCCTCTCTAGATATAATATCTTGCAACAACAGGGAGAAACAAATCACTACAATAGAATATACATCTGTTACTCCTCGACATTAGACAGATTTTCTTCAATCTGATAATATTTTTGGATCCCCTTTGTTTCTTGGATATTGCTAACTTCTCAGTGTTTTTTTGTTTTTAATATATCACTTTTACATCTCTGCTTCAGTTCTTCTTTAATTAGTTTTTCTTCATTAACTTAGGTCTTAGGTCCTTTCCATTTCCATGTACACTGTGGAATAAACTCATCAATTCCTATACTGTCAACTGCTGAGAGTTTTATAGAGATTGTGTTGAATCTATAGAGTGATATGGGGAGAAGTGATATTTTAATAATATTGATTATTCTGATACATGGACATAGTTTATCTTTCCACTTATTTAGTGCTTTAATTTTTCTCAGTAATATATTGCAGCTTTCAATGTGTTGAACTTATACTTTTTTTTATCAAATATATTCCTAATTTATTATGTTTTAATGTTACTGAAAGTGATATTAATTAAAAAAATATTTCTAGCTGATCATTGCTTGTATCAATAAATAGAATCAATTATTGTATATTGAATTTGTATCCTGTAAACTTACTAAATGCACTCATTAGTTCTAAAGTCTTTTCTGTAGATTCCTTAGTATTTTCTACCTAGATAATCATGTTTCTGTGATTAACACTAGTACTTCTTTTGCCATCTGATGGCATTTTGTTTCTTTCTCCTCCCCCACCCCTCAATGTTCTGGTTAGGACAGATTACTTTAAAACAGTTTTAACATGTTGAATTATATAGATTTTCAATGGTTACATCAACTTCCCTGGTGGTAAATATGCCAAAAAGTCTTGATGTCTTATCCTTTTCATATGTTATTAGATTCAACTTACTAAAATTTTGCTAAGGATTTTTGTGTCTCTGTTCCTGAGAGATACTGGTATGAAGTTCTCTTGGAATGTCATTTTTGTGTTTTAGCATCAGGGAAATGTTGGCCTCATGGAATGAAATTGTGTACCTAATTGATAATATTTCTTCAGTAAATTTTTGAATATGTTAGTAGTGAAACCATCAAGAGTTGGAGTTCTTGTCAAAGAAAAATGATTAACTACAAATTTAAGTTCTTTAGTAGATGTAGGGTGACTCAGTTTATGTATTTCTTCTTGTATGTGCTTGTGTGTTTTCATTTCATCTGTGTTGTTGAATTTATTGTCATAAACTTTTTAATAATATTCCCTAATTAAACTTTTAGTATCTGTATAATATAGAATGTTCATTGATGTCCCTTCTACCATTCTTGTCTTTGGTAATTCTTGTCTTCTCTCTTTTTCTTCTTGGTCAGTGTGGCTAGAGAACTATCATTATGACCGTTTCAAGAACAAGCTTTGCTTATATTCATTTTTTCTACTCTTTTGTCGTCTCTTTTAATAATTCCTGCTCTTATCTTTATTAACTTTCTTCTATTTACTTTGGTTTTAATTTGCTTTTCTTATTATAATTTCTGAAATTAGAAAGTTAAGTCACTGGTTTTAACATTTTTATTTGGGAATTTTCCCAAATGAACAGACTGATCAGAATTCAGCTGTAGACTTGCAGGAAATCCCCTGAGGTTCTTGGATCAGTGTGTGTGTGTGTGTGTGTGTGTGTGTGTGTGTGTGTGTGTGTGTGTGTGTGTGTGTGTGTGTGTGTGTGTGTGGTGCACTTGTATGCTCAGCTCTGTCCTCCCCAGTACTCTGTCCTGCAAATTTTACCTGCTTAGGTCTCCCCAACTCTGAACTCTGTTTCTTCAGCTAGGGAGATTGCCAAAATTTGTTTGGGTTCCTCCTCCCTAGACTGCTACTAGGAAACTCTCTCTGGACTGCAAGCTATGACTCATTTATTTTTGCTCTCTCAGAGATTAATGTTTGTTCCCCAAAATTTGAAAAACATTGTTTCATCAGTTTTGTCCATTTTTTTTTACTTAAGATAGTAAGATCAATCTGGTTTCTGTTCACTCATTGTGGCCAAAAGCAGTCATGATTACTAGCTTTTGGATATAGACATATAACCCAACATTAAGACTTTATCTTTTACTGTTTTAATTAGTGAGATGCCAAATTCATCTAGAAGTGTATCACTGCCTTATCACAGTCATGTCATTCACTATTGACATGATAGTCAATATCATGACTGATGTTGAACATTAGAACATTACAGCTAAGTTTGCTTCCACAGAAATAACCCAAAAGATAGTAGATGTTTCAACTATCTCTGTGTTAACAGGGACTTAGACCAAGATCAAAATATTTATTCAATATATTACTCCATTGATGGTTCACATGGTGGATTGATCAGGCAGATTATGTTTTTTACTCTTTGGTATTAAATCCTAGTTTAACTATGACAATTTAAAAATATGATCTGCATTTAAACGTGGTTGTTCGTAGTTTATGCCTTAATGTTTATTTTGCGTTTGTAAAACAAATACAGCTTAACTCCTTTTGCAATTTCACATTCTCTGTCCCCAGGATTTTACACCTCCCCCTAATAAATAGTACCCATTTTCATCGTACACTCAGATCTTTCAACATGCAGATCCTCTGAATTCCAGTGCACTTCGTGTGTCTCAATGTAGCGCTCAATGCCAAAATCCAGGAACTTCTGCCTAAATGCTCAGGAGCATGGTATTGGCCATGGTACCTTGAAGATGACCCTCATGACATACCAACGTAGTGGAGGAAAGGAGAATTCACTGGTGCAAAAATAATCAATTCAAGTGAGTAACTCAGTCCTATAGGCTGCATAAAGATGACAGATGTCTCTGCATTAAAAAATAAAGTAATACTCAGTGCCATTTCATGGAGAAACCTACGGCTGCCACGCTATAATAATCTATGGTTCCAATCATTTACTCTCTACGTACTTTTACTCATGTACTCACATACACACATAGACTCACATACACATATGCACAACTCCTTCTCAGTCACTTTTGGTGAACAATACAATAAAAAGTATTTTGAAGTGTATGAACTACAAATGTTCTGATACCTACTTAGAATACTCAGATGTATATTTATATAAAATAAAATGTAAATCAGTGAACAAATTCTGCATCAAAATTTTTTTGGCCCTATTCAGTGATGAATAACTAATCACTAAGTGCATATTCTGTCTTGGAATCATTTGATACTTAAATAGCAGTGATACGTGGTTTGAATTCAGAACCTATGTTCATTTATGATTCCCACGAGGTTGTAGAAATCTTCTGCATTTTAGTATGACTGGATATTAGTGCAGAAGAAATTTCCAACATAAAATATGTGCTATAGGATGTGTTCAGTTTCACAACCTCTAATCATTTGGACCTGGAATTTTATCCATCAGAGATTATTGAGAAACCTGGATGAGTTCACCAGCGTCAAGAAATTGAAATTCTCCTTAAATTCACACAAGTTGCCCAGAATTTTTGGAGCTTCCTAGAAATTGTACTAATTCCAGATAGCATAGCAATTATTTTCATTCACTGCAAATTTTGCTGACAACTCTGTCAGCAAAAGGAGGAAATAGATTTGATCTATTTATTCACTAAAATTAAACTACCTGGAAAGAATTTCTGAGATACTTATAATTCCTCATAGAAATTCTAGTAGTTCTGGTTAATATATGAGTCATAGGGAAAGAATATGCCATTTTCTATCTGGTTCTGAATTAAGGAAAGGAATTAACATTAAGGAAAGGAGATCAAAGACTGAATTATGACCTTTTCCAGGCAGGTATTAAAATGATCTTAGAGGTAAAAAAAAAAAAAAAAAAAATCAGCATAACCAGAGTCTATTAGGCTGATCAAATGCCCCATTTTATGAGACACTTTATAGAGCTTTTCCTTCAAATCCATGTCAACCAGACTTTATATTCATTCACTCTATGAATATAGACTGTGCAATATAAAGGGATTGTTTTTCAAAACATGCAAGAGCCACTCAGAAACAAATGTTTAAAAAACTCACAGAATTTTAGGTATGGCAAGAACAATGGAAAAAATCTAGTTCCATATCTCCAATTTTATACATGACGAAATTGAGCTCAGTTCTCATTGAAGAGATTTCTTCAATTTACCTCTTTGCTCTTTTTTCATATTCTCCTAGCCTAATCACACTATACATTGAAATGATTATGTGTTATACTATATTAGGTCAAGAAAGACATTAATGTAGTCCCAGATTTTATCAATTCTGCTTTTAGTTTCAGCACTATTGTTCATTGCTCTCTCTAATTACATAATAAGTGAGTTTTTAAAAGAATAATTGGCATTGGTTTCTTAGTGTATAACATTCCTCATTACAAATCATGCAAACTTTCATGAATGAATTTACTCTTTTTTATTTACTCATATACAGATGTCATAGAGTATATATCATATTATAGATTGGATAGAAATCTCAACTTTGTCAGGATGCAAACAAAAATGACCCTATTTTATTTAAGATAAGTTGCTATTTTCTAGGTTTGGGCACATTTTTAAATGGTGCTGTAAATAATAATTACTTGATCACACATTCTAATCTGTTGGGTGAGTTCAGAGCTACACGCTGTCTGCTGTAATCTACCCCTCTAGAATCCCTGTTAGTAAAGAACTATATGAGATCATGAAAATCATAGTTGGTCCACCTTAATATGGAGTTGACTTTTAATGCGAAGGAGAAAAGTCATTATAATAGAGATTAGGCAGAACTATTCCATTTTCTTCCTATGATCTTCAAGTTCTACTTTTTCTCTTTTTTACATTTCCACATGGCTTGAAAGATGAGACCTGATATAATCTGTGCTTGGGGATTGCCATCCCCCTATAAGGTCAAATAGGAATCAAGTTGGGGATCATGGAAAGGGAATCATAAAGCAGGCAATTTTTATCTTCCTTCAGTATAGACCATGAATAAAAGGAGCATAAGGAAACTTCAAGACACACATGAGGCCTTGGTTAGTTAGCTGGGAATAAAAAAACTTGTAGTTGAAACAAAATACACACAAATATATTGAGAATTTTCCTGATGTATGCCTTTGCAATATAAATATTTATAAATACTCTGTCAGTGGAAGCAGGTGGATGGCATAGTTGATGGCATATGAGAATTGGAGATCTTGTTTTTCTCTTCCCAAAATATAACTACTATTTTGAATTATAAAGACCAAATTTTGACCTTCAGCTTTTGTCATAATTTAAGCTTTATATATGGAAATTTAGACTCTCAGAAGCAAACCAGTAGGAAGAGAAAGAAGTTAAATTTAGCAAGTTTAAGACAGAAAATGGGCTTCCCTGGTGGCACAGTGGTTGAGAATCTGCCTGCTGATGCAGGGGACACGGGTTCGTGCCCCGGTCCAGGAGGATCCCACATGCTGTGGAGCGGCTGGGCCCGTGGGCCATGGCCACTGAGCTTGCGCGTCCGGAGCCTGTGCTCCGCAACAGGAGAGGCCACAGCAGTGAGAGGCCCACGTACCGCAAAAAAAATAAATAAATAATAAAATAAATATATATATATATATATATATATTACAGAAAATGGCTTAGAAGGGCTGATTCCATGTGGATATCTAGTCAATAAAAGTCCTATCTAAAGGGATGTGATAAACTCATTTAGACCTAGATCAGCAAGAATGTCTATACAAGTTCCATGGGGTGGGTTGGGATTAAAAGAAGTGGTGGTACTTTTAGAGCAAACATATGGAACTTAGTGGTCAGTCTTCCTGGAACAGAAGAATCCCCAGAAGCAGCTGAGGTGGTTCTCCATTTATTCCCTGTCAGTATCTTGCATGATCCTGGATAGAATATTTCTTAAAGTTGTTTTTCTAAAAATGTCATCTATATTGATGAAAAAAAGAAACATCAATCTATTTCTGTACTCTAAATATAATGACTTGTTCTGCTCAGCAAGACTTGACCATAAGAAAAACATTTAAATGAAATTTCTCTCCCTGAGGAACACAAACCAGTTAAGTCTAGAATAAAGAGACCCTCTATATTTAATGTGTAGAGTTTGGGAATAAACAAGCCAATGGAAAGTAAATTCTCATTTATGATTTAAAAAAGGAAGATGAGGGAGAATTATTGTTAAAAAATAAACCACTATTTCCGATGAAGGAATGGGAAGTTGATAATCAGAGGATTGGGGAACACAATATACTATAGGAGTTATCAGCATCATCAGTATCCTCATCATTGTTATCAAATAATTGATCATCATCTCTAATCTTCTTATTTGAACTATAAGCAGAGTTTGGCATGGTTCATCAATCATTTCTCATTGTCATACTACTTTCTTCACTTCAGATTCCTCATCTCTCTGACATCTTAAAGCTGGTGGTTTCTGGCACTCAGGCTTGATTCATTTGTCTTACGAAATTCATTCTCTTGGTGTCTTACCAAGTCCTGTGGCTTTAAATATTATATATACACAAAGATTCTCTAACATGCATCTACAGGACAGATATCGCTCCCTGTCCTTAACAACTGTACATGCATATCTATACAATATCACAAAATAATAGAAGTTATTTTCTTTTTAAAGTTAGTATTTATTATTTGCTTGACTTTCCCTTTTGTTCTAAACTTTTTTTTTTTCTCTCTATTCGGTATTTCTATTTGCATGAAGTTTGATTCAAACTTTATAGTGACTCTCCTATAAAAAAAACAGCCAAATTTTTCTTTGAAATCCTTGATGTATTTGAATTTATTATCTTACAGTCTTAACTTATATGTTATATTACAGTACATTTCTATGTCCTGACACCATTGCAATATCCTCCTTTTGATTGCTAGAGTAATTTTTTTCAATTTATTGTTTTCTTCTACTAATTAGAATATTACACATTCTATTTTTAATTTTTGTAGTTATTAAATATTTTATTAATTCTTAGGTCATCAAAGTATAAAATTAGTCAATATATTTACTACTCTCCCTTATGCAAGAACTTGAGACTAATGTCAAACACATCACTTGAAATTTTTATGCCGATTTTATCATGTATATTATTTCTTCCTTTGTGAAACACACAGAGGAGTTAATTATTATTGTTTTTACAGATTTCTTTAGATTTTTGCACTTATTTATAGCTTTCTTTGTTCTTTATTTTTTGCATCTTGAAATTTTCAATTGGTATTATTTTCTTCTGCCTACAGTACCTACTTAAGAATTTTCTTTAGTAACATTTCATTTGTTATAAAATCTCTGTTTATTGTTGTTGGAGAAGGTCTTTTTTTACCTCCTCCTGACAAAGGATGTTTGTCAAGAAAGCAATGACTAAGTAAAACATTATTCCACTACTTTCTGACTTCCATTCTTTCTTTCTTTTTTTAAAAAAATAAATTTATTTATTTATTTGTGGCTGCATTGGGTCTTCGTTGCTGTGTGCAGGCTTTCTCTAGTTGCGGCGACCGGGGGTTACTCTTTGTTGCAGTGTGCGGGCTTCTCATTGTGGTGGCTTCTCTTGTTGCGGAGCACGGGCTCTAGGCACACGGGCTTCAGTAGTTGTGGCTCACGGGCTCTAGAGCACAGGCTTATTAGTTGTGGCACACGGGCTTAGTTGCTCTGCAGCATGTGGGATCTTCCTGGACCAGGGCTCGAACCCATGTCTCCTGCATTGGCAGGTGGATTCTTAACAACTGTGACACCAGGGAAGTCCCCATTGTTTCCTTTAGAAAGTCAGGGTCAGTATAATTTTTGTTCCATTGAAAGTAATTTAATTTCTCTGACACTATTATAATCAGCTTATAGTTACATGATTTGTTAAATATACTTAACCAAAATCAAGTTTCACAACTTTACGTATACATCTATGTTCTTTTTTACTAATTAACTTGGTAAACCTTTTGTGCATTTTTTAAAACGTGCTATTTAGGCTTCCAGCTCCTGATCTACTATGTAAAGAGCTTGGAAGTTGTTACTCCAAATATTATAACAAGAAAATATCTGAACAAAATGAAAACCAGAAACTCTTCTTAGATACATCAGAGAATTGAGGACAAACATATATTGCAAACTCTAGGACAATCACAATAATTTTTTTTTTAAAATAAGTAGAATTGATATGCTAAGAGAGAAGGGAAAATGGAATAATATAAAATACTCAGATAAAACCACAGAAGGCTTAAAAAGGGTGGAAGAAAAAAGAAAAAGAGCCAGAGCAACTAACAGAAAATAGTTACAAATATTATGGCGATTAATCCAACTATATCAATAAGCACAATAAATGTGAATGATTTAATACACCAATTAAATGAGACAGACTGTCAGAGTGAGTAAATCAAAAAACAAGTATACTTTGTCTACAAGAAACCCACATTAAAAATAAATACATGTGTAGATTAAAAGTAAAGAGATGGAAAAAGATATATCATATCTTTTTATGATAACAGATCAAAAGGAAGCAGGAATTGCTAAATTAATTTCAGACAAAGCACACTCAGAACAAGGAGAAACATCAGGGATAAAGAGAAGCATTACATAATGATAGAGGGGTTAAGTCTCCATGAAGACATAATAATCCTTAATGGATATATGCCTGAAAACAGATCTTCAAAACGTGAGGCAAAACCTAATGGAACTGCAAAGAGAAATAGACAAATCCACTGTTAGAACTGGAGATTTCAATACCCCTCTACACCAGTAATTGACAAACGCAGCAGGCAGAAGTTCAGTAAAACTATAGTTGAACAGAACTTCACCATCCATCAGTTGGATCTTGTGTTCTATATGAGATCTCGTTTAAGAGAATGAAAAGATAAGTCACAGACTAGGTGGAAATATTTGCAAAACAGATATCTGATAAAAGACTTGTATCCAAAATATAAAAAGAACACTTAAAATTCAACAATAATACAACAATCTAATTAAAAAATAGGTAAAAGATCTAAACAGATACATTACTGTAGATGATAAACAATAATAAATATACATAATAAAAGGTGCTCATCGTATGACATTAGAGAATTGTAAATTAAAACAATCATGAGATACCACTATGTACCTATTAGAATAGCTAAAATTGAGAAAGCTGACAATAGCAAATGGTGGTTAGGATGTAGGGCAACAGGAATTCACCTTCACAGGTAGTGAGGATGAAAAAGGTACCACAATTTTGGAAGACCATTTGGAAGTTTCTTACAAAGCTCATCAGAATCTTACCATATGATCTAGTAATTGAGGCCACTCTTGTGGCCTCTCCCTTTGCGGAGCACAGGCTCCAGACGCGCAGGCTCAGCGGCCATGGCTCACGGGCCCAGCTGCTCCGCGGCATGTGGGACTCTCCCGGACCGGGGCACGAACCCGTGTTCCCTGCACCGGCAGGCGGACTCCCAACCACTGCGCCACCAGGGAAGCCCGAGGGATAGTTCTTATGATGTAGTTTTACAGCAATAAAACCAAAGAAAATGTTCAGTGATCATTATTTCCTATTTGATGGTAATTGAGAGAATTGCCTAAACATTCTGAAAAGAGGTGGTAGCCGTATTTAAATGATCAATTTTAAGTGGGTATTGTCAAGACTCCTCCTTTAAAGAATGGTGCCAAAGTAAGGACTAATCTTATTTGGGTGTGTCTTTCATTACACACACTTAAAGCCAGTTGATTAGAAAGGGCAAAAATAAATTTCATTTCTGTGATTGATACAGTCAATCTCAATTTTACTTAAATGTGTTCAATGGACTCCATAGAATATTTTTCTTCTATCTTCAAATAATTTGACAGTACATTAGTGTACTGTTATGTTAGTGTACATTAGTTATTAGTGTTTCACATATTGCCATTCCCTTGCTATTTTCCTTTCTTATAATAACAAGCTGATAAGCTCACAGTTTTCCCTATGACCAGGAATTAGAGCTACAATCTATTGAGATAGTTAAAATCTTTGACATAAAAGTCTTGTGTGGTTCAGTGTTTACTATTAAATGATAATATTGTTTCAGAATCTTATGCCTGTAATAAGGGAGGAAAAAATATGAGGGTTAACGTTGTTTCAAAAGGAATGCTTTATAGTATGAAGCTTTAAATTGCTAACCTTTTCACTTAATGAAATAAATATTTATACATCCTCAAAATTCAGTTTCATTAAATGTACACACCCCCTTATGAATTAATTCTTCTCAGCAACTCTCAAATATTTGAGTGCAGAACACTCTCATAATGAAGGTGCTGGATGCAAAGCAATAGTGCTGACTTACATTCCACTCCCCAATTATCTGTGCTGCTTTTTTTATAGTAGATACTTCTGTCAATTTTAATTTCATCTTGGCTAAACACAAAATAGTGTGAAGGCTAAGCAGATGGTTTTCACAAGCAGATGAACACAAATAAAATTTATGGGAAATTTTCCAGTCTGGTAGCAGAAAAGGGAATGAGTCAGCAAACTCATTTTATTGTTCATGAATATCATGTGCCAAACCCTTCATATAACATGTGGAAAATAATCTTATTTGTGAACCCAAACAGTTTATAAAACATTTAACCAAATTGCCGTTGTGACTGTTTGTAAGGAGCTAATAATTATCAATGTGCTGCGATGATTTTCTTATTAATGGATAAAGAGAAAAAATATATAACAAAAGAATAAATTAGGAAATGAACACTTTATGTGTATCTTTTGTATTGTTAGGTAATCTTTTCCTTGAACTGAATTGTGCTCCATTTAAATGAATTTTATGAGGAAAAATGTATATTTTTGTGGTGTAATAGCTTGGATGGGGGGAGCATTTGAGTGTTTCCTTCCCTTTTTGTCTTAGGGTGACTTATTCCTAATGTAAATGGATTCACCCCTTGAATTCAAACTTTGTAACAAGAAGAGGAGTTGAGGGAGAATATTCTGTACTTTTCAAGTCTAGAAAAGAAGTGAAAGAAGTCAAATAGGTGGTTTTGTATTTTATGAATTCTGAGAACTTTCACATGTTTTAGTATAGAAGGGTGTGGCCAAATCACATTACTTCAGCTATTTCGCACATTGAAAGTTAGCCCAAATAATTTCTGGAGGAAACTTAGGTTTGAGATCACTTTGTTATTTGCATTAAGCATGTTAATTAAGGTTTAACATATAAGGGATATAAAGCTTCAATATAAAGTTCAAGCACAGATTCTAGGGTTACTTCAAACACAAACAGATCATTAGATTAGGCTCCCCTAAATGTTAATAAGGACCTCCAGGCTCCTAACTCTCTTCTTCTTAAAGTAATTCTAAGTGAGCATATGCTGAGAAATAGTTTTATCTCATTTGCACTAAGGAGAGTCATGGTGTGAAATAGTCATTCTTGACGGGGATATAGAACTACAAGTTGAGGAAATTTACCTGAAAAGGAGGGAATAACACAAGTTTATAAATTGTATAGCCAAATATTTTACTTACATCTTTTTAAAGATACAGAACCAAATATAGTATTTATCTTTTTGATGTTTAATGGTATTAATCAATTTTCCCAAAGTCTTTATAAAAAAGGTTCAAGTCATACTTAACGCTTCCAACAAATATATGAAAAGCAACACACACATATATATGACTAAAAATATGGAAATAAAAATACAGAAAGCCACATGTATACATACATGTATATACAGCCATGCATATACATTTTATATACGAGATAGAAAGATAATGGATATGAGTGAGAGGCAGTGTCTTAAATTCATTTTGGACTATACCTTATTAGTTCAAACATAAGACAACACTAACTTCTACCCTTTAATAGGATAGAGTGGTTTAGAGTACACAAATACCTCCATCATGAATAATTTTAAAAGTTGGGTGCACTGTAAAACAAGTTGGATTTTTAAAGATTACCTGTTCATAGGCATCAGAGAGCTATTCAAAAAGCCAGGATAAGAAAGACTAATATTACCAAGAAGTAAGGGCCAAAGAGTTGAGCCAACATTCTGCTTTTGGTTTTCCTCTGGGAGGTGCTTACCAATTCTGAGTGCAGAGCAAGAGGCTGAGAATCCAGGCTTTACCAGGTAGAGCTACTGCAACAGGACAGAGAAACCATCAAAAATTCTGGCAGAATTACGGAGATAGAAATATAAAACTGGAGACATTAGACGACTCAACCACATGATCACTCTTTCTATTAGGTGAACATTTTCCATACAGATAAGAGATATTAGGACTCAGGTGACATTTAGTGGTCCCCTTGCCCTCTCCAGAAAACTAGAGCCTTTCTTCAAAAGCTGTTCTCATATGGACTCTGAGCATTACAAAAAAAAAAAAAAAAGGTGTTGACAATTTGATATCTGGTTCTGTATTTGTTTGCTAGGGCTGCCATACAAAGTATCACAGACTGGGTGCCTTATACAACAGAAGTTTATTTTCTTACAATTCTGGGGCTAAAAGTCCAAGATCAAGGTGTTGGCAGGGTCAGTTTCTACCGAGGAGGAAACCGTTCCATGCTTCTCTCCTAGCTTCTAATTTGCTGGCAATCTTTGATCTTCCTTGGCTTGTAGTTGCATCATCTTGATCCCTGCTTTCTTGTTCACATGGCTTTCTCCCTGTGTGCATGTGTCTATGTCCAAATTTCCCCTTTTTATAAGGACACTAGTTAAGCTAGATTACAGTCCACCTAAATGATCTCATTTTAACTTGACTGCCTCTGTAAAGACCTTATTTCCAAATAAGGTCATATTCTAAATACTTATTTGAGCCTCAACATATCTGTTGGGGGCATACAATTCAACCCATAACAGGGAGTCTAGTTTTCAGAGATATCGTTAAGTCCCTCTGATTTCATTTCTTTCTGCACGATGCTGATGTAGGTGATTTGGCATTACTCACTCTTATGATGGTATTTGTTATATCTTATTTAGTTTTGTTGCAGAGTTTGTCTCTAGGTTTTATTATGCCTATGTGTTCTATCTGTTACTATAGGAAATACTTCAAATTCAATGACTATAATACTACCATTTTGTTGTTAGCCTCCTAAGTTATTTTTTAATCATACTCAGCACTCTGTGAATTTTTTTTTTTTTTTTTTAGTTTTGAGAATCATGTTCTCTTGTTCCAGAGAATTTTCAGTTATTTTCTTTTTTCATCATTTTTTTCTTCTCCATTCTATTATATCCTTTGGGAAATCGTTACAGTCATTGGTTTAGAAGATCATGGATTATCTTCCCTGTCTGTAACTTCTTTCCTATATTTTCCTTAACTTCATTTCTCCAAGTTGCCTGCAGACAGGTTTGATACTTTTAATATCCTCTCTTCAGTTTGTCAAGACCATCATTTATTCCATCTTTCCAGTTACTACATTTTCATTGTTGCCAGATGATCTTTTTTTTTAAGCTTACCTACTTATTAATTAAAAACCTCTAATAGATGTTATTTCCACCTATAAGTTGAGAATTTTAATCACACTTAATTTAACATCTATTTCAGATATTATATTCTATTTTCTTGAATGTCTTGTTGCTTGTTTGGGAATCTTGGGTTTACATTTGAAGGCATAGGATTCCTTAATGAATTTTGTAGTTTTAGTTTGAGATGCAAACTGTGTGAAGAGTTTTTTATTCTCTGTTAAATGGTTTTTATCAGTTACTTCATCCCAAGGTCTTTGGAATTCAGGTCTTCAAATTAAGTCTTGTATTGATAGCTATAGGTCAAAGGCTGGCTGTTTCCAACATTTAATTTGTATCTTTGATTTTTTTCTGGATATAAGCAACCATAAATTTTCTGCTGAATTCTAGGATAATGGGTGGAAATATTTTCTCTCCTGTTTATGATTCAGATGCATGTTCCCACTCTTCACCTCAAACATTGAGCTCAGCATCATTTCTCTGACATTGATGGCAGGTACATATTTGATGCCAGGACTCAGTCACTAAAACACTGGCCCTAGGAAGCTGTCTCTTATACCAGCCTTTACAGAACCCTGTGACTTCAGTGCCAACTTAGAAGCTTGGCTGTCCTTTTAATATATATTTATGAAAATTTTCATCTTGTTTTTACACATCATTTATTTTAATAGTTAAAATATACTTTTACCTCTCATAAGTTTGAAGCAGATTGTCAAGTTTTATAATGTGTCAATGCTACCATCTTGTCTCACAATTCCAAGAATATTTAGGGGATTATAAAGGTACTCACTAGTTGGTAACCAAGTAGAGAAATCTTCCTTTTAAACACTGGCCCAGTTAACTGCAACTCTATTATCGATCCCATGAGTGACAGCCAACCAAGTCAGTTCATCTTTTTACACATAATGTGTAACTTAAATTCTAATCCTATGTCTGCCTATTCCTCTGGCCACGGTATTATTTCAGTTAGTGTAAAAATGAGGCTGTCACCTTCTTCCTCCCAGGAAGATAGCGAGGTTGTGAGGCAGAGATAAAATACTTGACTTCCAAAGCAGGCACTGTAGGGATGAGCAAATTTTCACTAAATGTTTCTTAAGCTTGGTAACATTACTATGTTTATGAAAGTACTAATTTGTCTTAAGACTCTGAATTATAACTGATAAAAGTTTCATAATTTTAAACAGTATAGTCTTAAAAAGTTAAAAAGCATATATAGCTATCAGGTATGTCATCATATAAATATGGTCTTCTGTATAATAATAATATTTTTTATTCTTAGAACTACATTTTATATAAAAATGAAACGTTTGAAATCATTTATCCCAAAATTTCATTGTGGTAAATCAGTGGCAGTATCTGCCAAGATAATCAGAAATGTCAGGTTTAATTTTAACGTGCTTGAAGCATTTATTTAACCATCTGCCTGCCTCCTTTAGCAGTATAGAAAAATAAAATAAGTCATGTGGATATCAGTGAAACACACAAGGTGCGAACAGATCTTCCACAAAATTATTTTATTGCTGCAAAAGTATACTCTAAGCTAACCTTACTCTATATCATGGGAGAACAGAACTGCAGGAACTCATAAGCAAAACACATACTAATATTGAACCAAAGCCCATGGCACATAGATCGTCAGCTAGAAAAGGAACACATCAGTTCTTTAGTTTATATTTTAGGCTTGCAAAACTACTGTTCCTAATCGCGTATCCCTGAAAAAGTATACTGAAAATTCACATCAGTCATAAAGCAAACCAAATTTCCCCAGTTTATATAAAAGCAGTAATTGTGGCAAATCTGACTTTTATCCTTTCATCAATGTTCCCCAAAATATACTTGTAGAAAAGTGGTTTTGCAGCATGTTGATATCATGACAGAAGTTTCCATTTGCTGAATAAACTGGTAGGAGGAAAAGTCTGATTTAAGTGAATCCACTTAGAAATGGAATTTAATTGCATGGTAAATAATTTTAATATTTTGATTTCTACCTGTATCTTACAAAATAAAATGAAAAACAATGGAAATTAGTTAAGAGCATTATCTTAAAAACTGTGTTAGTATTATAATGTGCTAATTTTAGAAATAAATAACATTAAAATTTTTTGCACCATTGTTCTACTAATAACACCAAGTAGTATGACACCAAATACTGAACTTCATATTTGACTCATAAAAACTTTTGAAAAGGACAATTTTTGCAAAAATATCTGAAAGCTAATTCAGTGTTCTTAAGGGCTTCTTACTCTTTTGACTTCAGTCATTGCATCATTTGCAACATTTTCATTTTGTTTGCAATGATTGTACTGCATTTGCTTTTTTTAACCATACAGTACAATCGACCATAGACTGTGCCACTACTATGTTAGCTATTTACCTGTCTCTCAATCTCAAACTGCTGGGGCTGGGAGTCTCCAATTTTATTTCCCAGTCTGCCTTGTTAGAGGCTTCCCCTAGGCACCGCCAAGAGGAAACAGTTATAGGAAATCACAAGGCAGGAAGAAGAGAGAAACGTCTGTCTTCTGTCTCCGTAAGTCTGAGAGCTGCTGGAGGTTGCCTTTTGGCAACAGGAGGGATGAGGTAAGTTTGGCTTCCTGAAGTCTGAGCGGAGGCAGCGTACTTGTTGATACTAGTAGCCTGGCCACTGCTGCAGTTTTGGGGGTGGACCCAAAACCAAATATTACAAAATCTCCAAAATACAGCAGCAGTCACGAGCTTGTGGGTTCTGGAACAGGAGTGGTGGCAGCTTCTCAACATTACCTTTTCCTTCTTTTGCTGCTTTCACGACCCCTCATTTTGTCTTTGCTCTTGGAACCGTTTCTCTGGATTAAGTTCCACCTGTTTTAAATGAGCGAAGTGATTTCTGTTTTCTTGATTGTGCCACACTGCCACAAGGAGTGAAATGTTGCTCATGATGGGCAGGGATGTATTTTCCTATTGAGTTTGGCAGATTGTTGGAGGAGACATTAATGTTTAAGTGACTGGTTTATTAGATAATATTTTAGTGCAAAGAGATTACTTAAGGTACATTGAGAACTAATTTGATGAATTCCTAGACATCAGGGATGCCTTTTAATCTGAGTGCAGGTTATCATAGTCAAATCATTTGGGGAAAGGTGGCTGTTACGGAATAAATTGTGTCCCCCTAGGATTCATATGTTGAAGCCCTAACCCCTAGCAGCTCATAGTGTGACTGCATTAGAGGTAGTGCCTTTACAGTGGTAATTAAGGTTAAATGAGGTCTTTTGGGTAGGTTTTAATCCAATGCACCTGGTTTCCTTATAAAAAGAGGAGATTAAGACATACAGAAAGAGACACTGGAGAATGTGAGCACACAGAGACGAGGTCATGTGAGGACGCAGTGAGAAGGCAGTCATGTACAAGCCAAGGAGAGAGGCCTCAGTAGGAACCAAACCTGCCAATACCTTCATCTTGAACTTTCAGCCTCCAGAAGTCTGAGAAAATAAATTTCTGTTTTTTAAGCCCCCAAGTCTGTGGTATTTTGTTACAACAGTCCAAGTGGACTAACAACTGAGGGTGAAAGTAAGGTAAATAGGTGTATTTACTGTGCAAATCTTCATTGTGATTTTTTAAAATGAGATTATGCCTTATGTTTTCCAAATTGCTCACTCACCTCTTTTTCTTCACAAAACATCTCACAAATCTTTTGTTAGCAGAACACTTTCCAAACCTGCCTGAATTTTCTTAATAACACTATGTCTGTTGAATACAAGCAGGCTGTCCTTTTCTTTTATCTTTTCATAATTGCAGTTACAGACATTATATCTGAAGTATTAATATATCCTTCCCAGATGACTTCTCCATCAGTCCCTCCTCAAAGGTGAATTTTCATCTATGAGCCTGACTTCATGGCTCCTTTATCTCCCCCTTAATATACACCACAAGAAAATCAGGCATTAACTGGAAGTCTCAAAAGAAACAAAAAGACATATTTAACATCATTTCAATAAATCTGAATCTCAAAACCATATCAGTATTTTCTCTTAGTCCAGGATATAAAAACCCTCACAGATTTGGAAGATTCATTTATTTCCTCTGTTTCTTATAAGGAATAGAGCATTGGTTTTCTATTGCTGTGTAACAAATTACCTCCAAAACTTTCAGTGTTTATTATCTCGTGTTTATTATCTCACAGCCTCTGTAAGCTGCGAATTTGGAAACAATTTAGTTAGTAATTGGGGCTCAGAGTTTCTCATGTTTCTTTTTTTTTTTTTTTTTTTTTTTGTGGTACGCGGGCCCCCCCACTGCTGTGGCCTCTCCCATTGTGGAGCACCGGCTCCGGACGCGCAGGCCCAGCAGCCACGGCCCACGGGCCCAGCCGCTCCGCGGCATGCGGGATCCTCCCAGACTGGGGCACAAACCCACGTCCCCCGCATCGGCAGGCGGACTCCCAACCACTGTGCCACCAGGGAAGCCCTCTCGTGGGGTTTTAAACCAGATGTTGGCCAGAGCTGCAGTCATGTGAAGGTTTGATGAGGGCTGGAGGATCTCCTTCCTAACTCACTCATATGGCTATTAGTAAGATGCCGTAGTCCCTCATTAGCTGTTCTCTAGAAGCCTCAGTTCTTCACCATGTGGACTTCTTAGGGCATGAAAGCTAGCTTTCCGAGAGCTACTGATCCAAGAGAGAAGAAAAAGACACATTGTCTTTAGTGATCTCCCCTCAGAAGTGACATGCCATCTCTCCTAGAGCCCAGCCCTGGTACAATGTGGGAGGGGCCTGACTATGCAAGGATGTGAACACCAGGAGGTCAGGATCCTTGGGGCTCTCTGGGAGGCTGGCTACCACAGAGAGAGAAATGCAAAATAAATCATCAAATTAAATTTTGACAGCAATTACTAGTGTCTTCCTTAGGCTTTTACTTTTAATATTTTGTCAGTGTAATCTATTTCTGTTGATTTTAACTCTTTTTTTTTATATTTTCAAGTTTTATGAGCTGCTCCAATAATTTTATACCAATCACAATGCAATAAATATCAAGAAAGTTGTGCTCACATTTCTGGAAAAAGAGTAACTGAGAAATAGGTGTGAGGCAGGTATGAATTTGTCTTGTCTCACTCAAATATCACATTTATTTTATACCAGACTTCTCATGTTTCAAAAGAGTAGCTCATAATAGACTAGAAAATGAACAATAATTTATGTATCAGATAATGCATATTAGACAACCTGTGACAATCTAAGTAATGGAAAGCTTACAACAAAGAAAATATTTTCCTCATGAGAATCTTCAGGATTTTAAGTTGTCTGGTAACTTCAGTGTGTCAACCTCAATTATTATAGAACTTGATAGCATTTTTCCCAATCTTAATGAACGCTTCATTATACATGTAATTGCTTGAGCTTAGAATCTGAGCCATTCTTGATTCCTGATTTCACCTCATCCTCCACATCCAATTAACTAGCAAATTCTGTTGATTCAACCTCAAAATTATATGACCAATCCATCCACTTTTATCAGTTTCCATCTCATCAGTTTGACTGCATGTCATCAACATTCCTTCCCTGGTCTATGCAACAGTCTCTTGTCCCCTTTCTTACTATTCTTTTTCAATCCAATTCAGTCTTCATTTCAAATGGAAACACACAGGTGAAAATTGTCAATGGCTTCCCATTGAATTTAGATTAATATCCAAACTACTTACATTAAACTTCAAGGTCCTACATTATATTTGTTTATTTATTTTAATATTTTTTTTACTGAAGTATACTTGATTTACAATATTATAGTAGTTTCAGGTGTACAGTATACTGATTCAAAATGTTTATAGATTATACTCTATTTTAAATTATTATAAAATATTGGTTATATTCCTGTGTCCGTACAATATATCCTTGTAGCTTATTTATTTTATAAATAGTAGTTTGTACCTCTTAATCTGCTATCCCTATCTAGTCCTCCTCCCTTCCCTCTTCCCACTGGTAATTACTTTGTTGTCTACACCTGTGAGTCTGTTTTTTATTTTGTTATATTTATTTGTATTATGTTTTAGATTCCACATGTAAGTGATAACCTTCAATATTTGTCTTTTTCTATCTGGCTTACTTAATTAAGTGTAATACCCTCTAGGTTGGTTGATATTGTGGCAAATGGCAAAATTTCATTCTTTTTATGGCTCAGTAATATTCCATTGTACATATGTAATACATCTATTTTATCCATTCATCTGTTGATGGGCACTTAGTTTGCTTCATATTTTGAGTACTGTAAATAATGCTGCTATGAACATTAGGCTGCATATTTTTTTTGAATTACTGTTTTATTCACTTGGATATATACCCAGGAGTGGAATTGATGGATCATATGATAGTTCTAATTTTAGTTTTTCGAAGACCCCCCCCATACGGTTTTCCATAGTGGCTGCAGCAATTTGCATTCCCACCAATAGTTTACAAGGGTTCCCTTTACTCCATATCCTTGCCAACATTTGTTAATTGTGGTCAGTTTGATGATAACCATTCAAATTGTGACAAGTGTGAAGTTATATCTCATGGTGGTTTTGATTTACATTTCTCAGATGATTAGCGATTTTGTGCATATTTTCATGTGCCTGTTGGTCATCTAAATGTTTTCTTTGGAAAAGTGTTCAGCTCTTCTACCCATTTTTATTCAGGTTGTTTGTTTTTTTGGTATTGTGTTGTATGAGCTATCTATATATATTGACTATTAACCCATCATTGGTCATATCATTTGCAAATATTTTTTCCCATTCCATAGGTTGGCTTTTTGTTTTGTTGATGGGTTCCTTTGCTGTGCAAAACTTTTAGTTTAATTAGGTCCCATTGTTTATTTTTGCTTTTGTTTCATTTGCCGTTAACTTCTCCTTTTTCATTTCTGATTTTACTGATTTGGGCCCTCTCTTTTTCTTGATGAATCTGGCTAAAGATATATCAATTTTGTTTATCTTTTCAAAGAACCAGCTCTTCATTTCACTGATCTTTTGTATGTTTTTCAGTCTCTACTTAATTTATTTCTGCTCTGATCTTTATGATTTCTTTCCTTCTACTAACTTTGGGATTTGTTTGTTCTTCTATTTCTAGTTCCTTTAGGTATAAGGTAAGGCTGTTCATTTGAGACTTTCTTTGTTTCCTGAGTTAGGCTTATATGGCTATAAACTTCCCTCTTAGTACTACTTTTGCTGTGTTCTGTAGATTTTGAATCATTGTTTTCATTTTCATTTGTCTCCGGATATTTTTTAGATTTCTTCTTTGATTTCTTCAGTGATCCATGGGTTGTTTAGTAGCGTACTGTTACCCTCCATGTGATTGTGTTTTTTGCAGTATTTTTTCTTGCGGTTGATTTCTAGTCTCATAGTATTGTGGTCAGAATGGATGCTGGATATGATTTCAATTTTCTTAAACTTACTGAGACTTGTTTTGTAGCCTACCATGCGATCTATCCTGGTGAATGTTCCATGTGCACATGAAAAGAATGTATACTGATTTTGGGTGGAATGTTCTATGTATATCTATTATGTGCATTTTTCTAATAGGTCATTTAAGGCCACTATTTCCTTACTAAGTGAAGTGGTATTGTCTCCTACTATTATTGTGTTACTGTCAGTTTCTTCCTTTATGTCTGTTAATATTTCCTTCATATACTAGGTGACCCCATGTTGGGTGCACATATATTTACTATTGTTTTATATTCTTCTTAGATTTATCCCTTGATCATTATGCAATGTCCTTCCTTGTTTCTTTGTTTTAAAGTCTGTTTTGTCTGGATAGAAGTATTGTTGCCTTGGCTTTCTTTTAGTTTCCATTTGCATGGAATACCTTTTTCATCCCTTCGCTTTCAGTCTGCATGTGTCTGAAGTGAATCTCCTGTAGGCAGCATAAATATGAGTCTTGTTTTTTGTCCATTCAGCAATTTCATGTTTTTTGACTTGAGCATTTAGTCCATTTACATTTAAGTAATTATTGATAGGTGTGTACTTATAACAATTTTATTAATTGTTTTTGAAGTTCTTTTCTGTTCCTTCTTTTGTTCTCTTCCCTTATGATTTGATGGCTATCTTTAGTGTTACGTTTGAATTCCTTTCTCATTTTTGTGTGTGTATCTATTATAGATTTTTGGTTCATGGTTACTGTGTAGCTTGTGTATAGCAATCTATATATACATGTGATTATTTTAAGTTAGTGGTCTCTTAATTTTAAATGCATTTTAACTACCTTCCTTTTTACTCCCCCCCCAACAATTACTATTTTTGACATCGTATTTTACATCGTTTTGTAATGTGTATTCCTTAACTACGTATTGTGAGTATAGATGACTTTGCTACTTTCGTCTTTAACCTTCCTACTAGCTTTGCACATGTGGATTTACTACCTTGCTTGTATATTTGGTTTTACCAATGATCTTTTTCCTTTAATAATTTTCATGTTTCTAGTTTTGGCCTTTTTTTTGCTTAGAGTAGTCACTTTAACATTTCTTGTAAAGCTGGCTTGATGGTGCTGAACTCTTTTAGCTTTGCTTGTCTGTAAAACTTTTGATCTCCCCATCAAATCTGAATGAAAGCCTTTCTAGGTAGAGTATTCTTGGTTATAGGTTTTTTCCCTTTCATCACTTTAAATATATTATGCCACCCTTCCTGGACTGTAGAGTTTCTGCTGAAAAACCAGCTGATAGCGTTATGGGAGTTCCCTTGTGTGTATAAATAATTGTTGCTTTCCCTTCACTGCTTTCAATATACTCTCTTTATCTTCAATTTCTGCCATTTTAATTATAATGTGTCTTGGTGTGGTTCTCTTTGGGTTGATCTTGTTAGGACTCTCTATGCTTCCTGGACCTGGGTATTTGTTTCCTATAACAGGTTAGGGAAGTTTTCAGCTATTATGTTGTCAAATATGTTCTCAGCCTTTTATCTCTCTCTTCTCTTTCTGGAATCCCTATACTGCAAATGTTAGTATGCTTAATGTTGTCTGAGAGGTCTCTTAAACTGTCCTTATTTCTTTTTATTCTTTTTTCTGTTTACCTTCAATGATTTCCATTATTCTGTTTTCAAGCTCATTGATCTGTTCTTCTGCATCTTTTAATCTATTACTGTTTCCTTCTAGCGTATTTTTTATTTTAGTTATTATATTCTTCATCTCTGTTTGGCTCTTCTTTATATCTACTGATGCTTTGTTCAGCTTCTCACTGTGATCTTCCATTCTTCTCCTGAGTCTTTAAACATATTTACAATCATTATCTGAACACTTTCTTGGGTAGCTTACCTATCTCCACTTCCAATAGTTCTTCTTTTGAGGTTTTATCATATTCTTCCGTTTGAAACATGTTTCTTTGATGCCAAATTTTGCCTAATTTGCTGTTTTTATTCCTGTGTATCTGGCAGGTTGGTTATGTTTTCCAACCTTGGAGAAGTGGCCTTTTGTGTGAGCATCCTATGATTCCAGCAGCACACTCCCCTCTGTTCGCCAGAGCTATATACTCTAGGTGTGCCCCCTATGTGGGCTGCATGGGTCCTTCTGTTGTGGTGGGCTGACTATTGTGGGCAGTCTGGTAGGCATGGTTGGCCCCTAATCAACTTGGTTGCCAGGTCCTACGTTATGAAGGCTGCCAGACATTTTTGGTGGGGTCAGGTCACAGACGTCTGGCTGCAGAATCCTAGGGTGCCCTGGGCCTAGATTGGCCCATTGGTGGGCAGAGCCAGGACCTGGGGTGGGCTGTTGTGTGGCCATGGTTTCTGCATCTAATGTTGGCCTGCTGGTGAGTGGGGCTTGTTCTTGACATGGCTGGCTGTGGGTTCCTGGGTGTCTTAAAGCTGATGCTGGCCCACTGGTGAGTGGGGCTGGATCCCAGTGTGGCTGGCTTAGGGATCCAAGGTGCCTCAGAGCTGGTGCCTACTGGTGGGCAGAGCCTGGGCCCAGGGTGTCCTGACATTAGTGCCAGCTCACTGGGCTGATTTCCAGATTCTCTGACTGCGGGGTCCAAGGAGTCCTGAAGCTGGTATCACCCTCTGGTGGGTAGGGCTGGATCCTGGGGCCACTGACTCAGGGTCCCAAGGTGTTACAGAGCTGGTTGGCCTGCTGATGGGCAAGGCTGGGGTTGGGGCAACCTGGTCTGGTGCCAGCCTCCTGTTTTGTTGGCTGAATCTTCACAAAGCAGGCTGTGGGGCTGCAGTGGTCCCTGGGCTGATGCCTGCCCACTGGTTGGTGAGGCCAGGGCCCAGGGGCTAGACCCAATGATATGCAGAGCCAGGTAGTGTCTATGGCTGCAGGACCTAGAGGTCCCAGAACTGGTGCTGTATCACAGTTGGGTGGGGCTGAATCCTGGAATCACTGGCTATAGAGCCCTAGGAGTCTTTGAGCTGGTGTTGGCCTGCTAGTGGGCAGGGCCTGTTCCTGACACAGCTGGCTACAGGGTCTGGGATGTCCTAAAGCTTGTATAGGCCAACTGGTAGGTCAGGGCAGCTGGCTGATGGGTCCGTGGTTTCTCAGAGCTGGTCTTGGCCTGCTGGTGGGTGGGGTCAGGGCCCAGGGATCCCCGGTCTGTTGCCAACCTGCTGGTGGGTGGGCTGGGTCCTGTCATTACAGGTGAAAGTGCTGCAGTGGTCCTGGGGCTGGTGTCTATAAGCTGGTGGATAGGCTGCATTATATTTGTACTCTGGACTCACTTCTTAAGTTTCAGGTCGCTAGTCTTCCATTTTCTCAAAAGCAACACTTTTTTCATGCTTTAAACTCTTTAGACGTGCACTGTTCTCTTTAAAGAGCTTTAAAAAAGCTTTTCTCTACTCTTCCTATGACTGACTTTTCTCACACTTCAGCTTTCAACTTAACATACTATGTCCTCGCAGAGGGTTTTCCTTGAATGATTCTCTCTTGCTAGATGAATTCTCTTTCCAGCAACATCTTTTTGAACCAATACTCACCCAAACCTGTTATTCTCTGTTATGGAACACCCACCCCATTGCTTTCTTTATTCATTTTCTTTATTTTATTATTTTGTCTATTTTCCCATTGTCAACCAGAATATATAAATTCTTTTATTCTCCCTGAATAAAGGAAGCTGAAATGCCTACCACATGGCCTTGCATATTTTTGAATAAATATATTAACAAATATGTAGCCTAAAGATTCATTATGAATTATTACCCAAATCGAATAATTGGAGCAGTTCCTCTTCAGCAGCTCTATTTGACCTGTTAGTCTGTTCCATTGCTACTGTGGATAGTTTAGCAAGAATAGAGATTTTCACATCTCATCCATATTCTTCCCAATTTCCACTATCACACCAGACTCTGTTTTTCTATATGGAAAGTAGCTTTCAATATCTGAAAATTATTTCAAATAATAAAAATATTTTATTTTAAATATTGTGTAAATCAAAAAACTTAAATGCCTACCAGGCTGGCTAGTCAAAAACAAAACATAACCTTAACTTATAAAAAGGGTTAGAGATGGAACCATTTCCCTGTAGTCTGGAAGTCAGATAGTTCCCTTAAAAGGTTTTTAGCCACTGTAACTAATATGACATTTGAATGACTTAAAAACATTGTGGATAACAGGGAATCCAACAAATGGAAACCAATGAAAGGCATTACCACAGTCCACCATTCATAATCCCTTCAAAAAGTCTTAGGGTCATTCATGCTTCCTAGCAGGCCAGAAATCTCACATGCTTTCAACATCTCTAAAGCAGCAGACACAGCAGGATAAAAAAGTGTGTGCTTTACTGATACTTTCAACCATGTTATTGGATGACCCTTCTCAGACAAATGTTGCCATATTTTAAAAAGTGCCTATGTCACCATTAATAGATAGGAAATTATGCAGGCCAACACATTTCAGACAGAGAAATCCCAAATCTGAAAGCCCTTTGCTCATTCAACTACTTAAGACAACTTTGTAATTCTTAAACATCACAAAAAATAATGAATTTGTATACCAGTACAAAGCAATTTTCACTTTTTCTTATTCCACAAATCACAATGATAAAAATTTTACATTCATATTTATTATTTGACATTCTTGTCAGACATATGCTTTTGAATTTTTTGAAATAGTGACTTCAAGTAAATGTTTTATAACTCTCATTCCTCACAAATAGTTTTACTCTTAATGGTGTCTTAGTAAGTTCTTCCCTAATGATTTCCATACTTATTGAATGTGGGAGTGTGACTATTATACCTTACCCTAGTTATTTTAGTTGAAAGATTAACTGACTCTCAATCAATACCTAATATCAACTGTATGTCTCTTAAGTGCCTTGCACTGTAAAGCTGTGTGAATTCAGTCAGGTGTATGTCCCTTACTCTGCCTGCTATAGATGAATCAGGCAGGGACAAATCTGAGCACCTCAAGGCCTCATATTCTTTGCCTTTCTGGCCCCTGAAAAATCTGTAGTTTCCCTTGGAAGTAATGCTGCCTTCTGAGTCTGCTTCAGAGATGTTTGGGATCAAAGACACACAGACACCATTTCCATTGTTTCTGAAAATTTTTCTTTAGAACAGGAAGAGTACAGTGGAGCTGCCATGAGAAAGACCCATGAAAATCCCGCTGCATGCAACAAGCATTGTCTTAGCAAAACTTACCTTTGGGCCCCTTCAGTTGCACATGACTGAGGACTTACTATACATTTTTTTATCACAAGGAGAATTCAACCTGGATAATAGGGAAGTTATAGCTATGAAAATGTGGTATGAAGTTGAGCTAGACTGAAAATTTGAATCAGTCTAACTCTAATGTTGGCTTTTTATGCTGGCTTCCTTGAAATTATGATTCATGTAGTATTAAGACATGAGTAGCCTTCTGTTCAGAATGCCATTTAATATACTGGTTTAAAAGATGCACTTCACATTAGTTTATAGACATCCTTCCTCACCTTAACAGCTTGCATCCACAGAAACGATTCCTCCATTATGACGCTTTTCACCACCGTTTTTTCAACCATATTAGCTCTGAGGGATTGTTCAATATATTTTTTCCTGGTTAATGAAACAACTAAATATCAGAAAGAAAATACTGCTTTCATCAATGTCTGAAATGCCTGGGAAGACTTGGCCCAATCAAAGAAATCCCCAAACGATTCAGCTATCATTTCTCTTAGAGGCTTATTAAAGATAACAGCACCAAGTGTTTGTTTACAACTGAATTGCTAGAAACGTAATCAAATACACTCCCAAGGATGCAATCAGTCAGGAAACATCCTGCACAACAAACCTCTGTGGGATAATCTGACACTGTTGTGGGCCCCTTGATTTCTCTGATGCGCAGAAGCAGAGCACAGACTGTGTTTTGAAGGCATTCCTGGATTTATGTGGGAATGGTGAACTCACTTTCTTAGCTCAACAATTTGCACATCACTGCTTTTCTGCTGTTATCTCCGTGAAGCTTCTCTGCTTCAAACCCATCAACTATTTATTTACTTGAATATTCTTTTGAAGTTATTCTCTTCACAGAACAAATGATCTGAAAATTAATTTTTCAAAACTGACAACTGAATCAAAAGGAAAGTCTTTTTAAATTTAAAAGAAAAATTTCTAGAAATTACATATTTTTATTGGCAGAAATCTAAAAGTTGGGTTTTTTTCTAAATGAATGTGACAGACAGAACTCTAAAAATGCCCCCTCCACCCAAGATTACCTGCCCTAGCAACTTGGGACTATGAATATGATAATATTTTATGGCTGTGAATATGTTACCTACCATGGCAAAAAGGACTTTGCAGATATAATTAAGATGACCGATCAATTTGCTTTAAAATAAAGAGGTTGCTTTGGATTATCAGGTGGGCTTAATCATATAATTATATGAGCCCTTTGAAAGCAGAGAGTTTTCTCAACCTAGTAGGAAAAGGGGAGGTCAGAGAAATTGGAAGCCTAATGTTGAAATACTGTTGTTGGCTTGAAGATGGAGGGCATCCTATGCAATGACAGGAGAGTTGTCTCCAGAAGCCAGGAGCAATCCCTGGCTGACAGCAAGGAAGGAAAAAAAGGATCCTCCAAAGTCATGGAACTGAATTCAGCTAACAACTTAGATGAGCCTGAAAGATGATTCTTCCCCACAGCCTCCAGAGAAGAGCCCATTTCTGCCAAGACCTTGATTTCAACATTGTGAGACCGGACCATTTGAGTCTACCCTGACCTCTGTCCTACAGGACTTTGAAATAATAAATGAGGGTTAAGTGACTGAATTGTCAAACAGCAAAAGACAACTAATACAGAGATACTCTGAATTGTTCTTTTTGGGGGAGGTATATATAAAAGACATTTATTGTATCAGTTGGAATTCTTTGGGCTACAAATAACCAAATAGACAATCCAAACTGAATTAAATGTCAAGATGCATGTAATACTATATAACAAAATATCTAGGGGAAATATTTTAGGTTAATTTGTGGCTTAATAATAGCAAAGAATCAGAGGCTTTTCCTCTTCTAGTCTGCCAATTTCAGTCTGTCAGTGTTGTGTTCCCTCCTGGTTGCAAGGCAGGGGTAGCAGTTCCAGGCATTACATGCAAGCATAACCATGCCCATTGAATTCTTTAAACTTTAAAAAAATTTTTCATATATAACTTTCATTTATAGAGCATTGTACTTCAATACCTGTATATACTACAGAGTGATCACCGTCACAAGTCTGTTTACCATCCATCACCATAGAGTTGACCCCCTTTATCCATTTTGCCCAACCTCCAACCACCTTCTCCTTTGATAATCACTAATCTGTTCTCTGTACCTATAAGTAGTTTACTTTTCTTTTGTTTGTTTTTTCTTTCATTTTGTTTCTAGATTTCACATACAAGTAAAATCATATAGTATTTTTCTTTCTCCTTCTGACTTATTTTACTTAGCATAATATCCTCAAGTTTCATCCATGTTGTCACAAATGGCAGGATTTCATTCTTTTTTCTAGCAAAGTAGTATTCTATTATATATATTTGTATCACTTCTTCTTTATCCATTCATCCTTCAGTGAATACTTTGGTTGTTTCTACATCTTAGCTGCTGTAAGTAATGCTGCAATGAACATAGGGGTGCATATATCTTTTTGAATTAGTGGTTTTGTGTTCTTCAGATAAATACCCAGAAGTGAAAAGCCTAGGTCATATGGTAATTCTATTTTTAATTTTTTGAGGAATCTCCATACTGTTTTCCATAGAAGCTGCAGTAATTCACACTCCCACCAATAATGTATGAAGATTCTCTTTTCTCCACATCCTCTCCAACATCTGTTTTTTCTTGTCTTTTTGATAATAGCCTTTCTAACGGGTGTTAGGTGACATCTCATTAGGGTTTTGAGTTGCATTTCCCTGGTAATTAATAACATTGAACATTTTTCATGTGCATGTTGGCCATCTATATGTCATCTTTGGAAAAATGTCTACTCAGACTCTCAGGCCATTTTTTAATCTGCCTGTTTGGTGTTTTGTTGGATGAATTCTTTATATATTTTGGATATTAACCGCTTATCAGGTATATGATTTGCAAGTGTCGTTTCCCATTTAGTTGCCTTTTCATTTTTATGGTGGTTTCCTTCACTATGTAGAAGCTTTTTAATTTGATGTAGTCCCACACAGTTATTTTTTATTTTGTTTCCCTTGCCTTTGAAGTCAGATCCACAAAAACTCTAAGACCAATATCAATGAAGTTACCACCTATGTTTTCTTCTATGAATTTTATAATTTCAGGTCTTACATTCAAGCCTTCAGTCCATTTTTAGTTAATTTTTATGTAAGGTGTAAGATAGTGGTCTAGTTTCATTCTTTTCCATGTGGCTGCTCATTTCTCCCAACACCATTTTATTGAAGAGACTTTTTTCTCTATTGTACGTTCTTGGTTCATTTGTCATAAATTAATTGTCCGTATATGTGTGGATTTATTTCTGGGCTCTCAATTCTGTTTCATTGATTTATGTGTCAGTTTTTGTGCCAGTACCATACTGTTGTAATTACTATGGCTTGATAGTATAGTTTGAAATCAGGGAGCATGTTACTTCCAGCTTTGTTCTTCTTTCTCAAGGTTGTTTTGGTTATTAAAGGACATTAATTGTTACCTACAAATTTTAGAAATATTTTTTCTAGTTCTGTGAAATATGCCATTACCATTTTGATGGGGACCAGCTGCATTAGCCCCTAACAAGAGAGTCAGCCTGTCCTGTGAAGATTTGAAGCCAGGCATTGACTTCTCTTCCCTAGCTATAAAGTCCTAGATGGCATCTTCTTCCAATAGAAGGCTGTTTCATCTGCATTGAAAATCGATTGTTTAGTGTAGCCACCCTCATTAATTATTTTAGCAAGCTTTTCTGAATAACTTGCTGCAGCTACTACACCAGCACTTGCTGCTTCATCTCATACTTTTATGTTATGGAGACAGCTTCTTTACTTAAACCTGATGAACCAACCTCTGCTAGCTTCAAACTTTTCTTCTGCACTTCCTCACCTCTCTCAGTCTTCATAGAATTGAAGAGCCATAGGACCTTGCTCTGAATTAGGCTATGGCTTAAGGGAATGTTGTGGCTGGTTTGATCTTCTATCCAGACCACTAAAACTTTTTCCATATCAGCAATAAGGCTGTTTCACTTTCTTATCATTCATGTGTTCACTGGAGTAGCACTTTAATTTTCCTTTGCATTCACAACTGGGCTAACTGTTTGTTGCAAGAGGCCTATGTTTTGACCTGTCTCAGCTTTTTACATGCCTTTCTCAGTAAGCTTAACCATTTCTAGCTTTTGATTGAAAGTGAGAGACATGTGACTCTTCCTTTCATTTGTACACTTAGAGAGTACTGTAGGGTTATTAATTGGCCTAATTTCGATACTGTTTTGTCTCATGGAATAGGGAGGTTTGAGAGACAGAGAGAGATGGAGTAGTGGCTCATTGGTGGAGTAGTCAGAACACACATAACATTTATCAATTAATTTCACTCTCTAATATGGGTGTGGTTTGTGGTTTCCCCAAAATCATTACAACAGTAACATGAAAGATAATTGATCACAGATCATCAAAATAAATCTAATAATAAGGAAAAAGTTTAAAATATTGTGAGAATTACCAAGATGTAACGCAGAGACATGAAGTGAGCATATGCTGTTGGAAAAATTGTGCTGATAGATTTGCTTGAAGCAGAGTTTCCACAAACCTTCAATTTGTTAAAAAAATCAATTACTGTGAATCACAGTAAACCAACGTACATTAACATGAGGTATACCTATATTCAGATTTTCTGTTTCTTCATGATTCAATCTTGACAGATTGCATGTTTCTAGAAAGTTATCCATTTTTCCTAGGTTGCCCATTCCTGTTGGTATATAATTGTTTGTAGTATTCTCTTATGATGATGCTTTGTATTTCTGTGGTATCAGTAGTAATTTCTTCTCCTTCATTTCTGATGTTATTTATTTGAGCTCTCTCTCTCTATTTTTATGGAATAGGCTAACTAATGGCTTTTCAACTTTATTTATCTTTTCAAAGAAACTGCTTTTAGATTCATTAATTTTCAATAATACAATTTTCATTTTTCATTAATAAAGTCTTTTAGTATTAATTTTATTTATTTCCATTCTTATCTTTATTGTTTCCTTCCTTCTACTAATTTTGGGCTTCTTTTGTTCTTCTTTTTCTAGTTCCTTTAGGTGTAAAGTTAGATTTTTTGTTTTGGGCTTTTCTTGTTTCTTGATGTAGGCCTCTATTGCTATGAACTTCCTTCTCAGAACTGCTTTTGCTGCATTCTATAAATTTTGGTATGTTGTATTTCTGTTCTCATTTGTCTCTCAGTATTTTAAAATTTCTCCTTTGCTTTCTTTGATGATAGTAACATGCTGTTTAATCCCCATTTTTTTGTGCTTTTCCCATTTATTTCTTGTGATTGACTTCTAGTTTCATGTCACTGTGGTTGGAGAAGATGTCTGATGTGATTTCAATCTTCTTGAATTTATTGAGACTTGCTTTGTAACCTAACATGTGATCTATACTGGAGAGTGTTCCGTGTTCACTTGACAAGGATGTGTATTCTGCTGCTTTTGGATGAAATGTTTTGTATATATGTGTTAAATTTATCTGATGTAACATGTAGTGTAAGTCCGATGAAACTTACTGGTTTTCTGTTGGGATGATCTATCCATTGATGTAAGTGAGTGTTAAAGTCTCCAACTATTATTGCATTGCTTTCAATTTCTTCCTTTATATTTGTTAATATTTGCTTTATGTATTTAGGTGTTACTGTGTTGTGTGCATATGTATTTACAATTGTTATATCTTCTTGCTGAATTGACCCCTTTATCACTATGTAATGCTTTTTTTTGTCTTTTATTGCAGTCTTAGTTTTAAAGTCTATTTTATCTGATATAAATATACTTACTACAGCTTTCTTTTCATTTACATTTGCATGGAATATATTTTTCCATCCTTCACTTTCAGTCTTTGTGTGTTCTTACATCAGAAGTGAGTCTCTTGCAGGCAGCATACAGATGGATTTTGTTTTGTTTTATTTCATTTTTTGTCTATTTAGCCACTCTATATCTTTTGATTGGTGAATTTATTCCATTTACATTTAAAATAATTATTGGTAAGCATGTACTTATTGCCATTTAAACAATTGTCTTCTAGCTAATTTTGTGGTTCCTCTCTATTACTTTCTTCTTCTCTTTCTCTTTCCCCTTGTATTTTGTTGGTTTTCTTTAGTGTTAGTACTTTGTTATTTTATTTTACTTATTTATTTACTATTTTTTCCTTGTGTTTACTGTGAGATTCACAGTTGGATAAATGAAATCCACAAAAGTGTATCTCCATGAAGATAGAAAGTAGTGTGTTATGTTTTATGATTACCTGCTAGTTTCAGACTGTAAGCAGGATATCTAATGGCAAGCACTTCATGATGAGGCAGAGTCATGCTTAAAAAAAAAGCAAAAACCAGCCAACCAAAACAAACAAACAAACAAAAACCCTAAAAATTCCATTCTAAATCCATGGAACAATGATCTATCTAATTTTACTTTCCCTTCCCTATGTCTCCAACTCTTCTCCTGTATAAATATTAATTTTTATAGATGTGCTTACCAACTAAGGAAGAACATTTGTGTATAAGACTTTTATGGGTTTCCAGTTCAACAGCATCCAACCAAAGGCTGAATTTCTTTGTTTCTGTACTGATTTTCCATTATGTTCAAAGTCTATATATCTTATGCTAATTATAATACTGTGAAATTTTCTCTTTAATCTGTTATATTTTGTTCCTTTATTATATGCCAAAGTAATTTTACTTTTAAAAGTATGGTTAAAGATTCTATGACAAATACTACACTTAGAATTTATCCTAGATGAAGATTGAGTAAGTAAATGGGACAGTTTAAACACAGAAAATATTCAGTTTGATGAAAAAGACAATGTTCTTTTTTACTCTTCTTATTTATTCTTCTTAAAGATTTGTAGAAATCAAAGAATCATAAATAGTTTCACAGGTACATTGTCTGCATTTGCAGTATCCTTTAAAATATCATTGTCATTTTCTTTTTCCAATGTTAATGTGACTTTGCCTGAAAATTCTTTGATTTAGTAATACATTTTTTCAGCTTTGTTTCTCTTGATCCTCATCCTCCTCTTCTTTCACTTTCTCTGAATTTAAAGTGAATTTTTAATAGATAAAATTCAGAGAAAGAAATGAATGCATTATAATATTATCAGGATAGTCCTCTGAGCCATCTTTCAGGAAAGTATTTTAAAATAAATACCGTCTATATTGCAATTGAAATTTCAATGCAGGAACACCATAAAAAGCTATTGTATTTTGTCTTTTACATAGTTTTATCATTCCTGCTTGAAACCTTAAACTAGTAAACTAAAATTGTAACTCTATTTCTTGAAAATGCAAATACAGCATTGCATATGGGTCAATGGCTAAAGCACTAATACTAAACATTCAATCTGTGATGATGCACAATTTAGTAATGACACTAATTCATCAAGTTTTCTAAACCTTATGTAGAAAGAAAAATAGGAGGGCAAAAGGCCTTTGGTATTTTGAGAGTGTACAGAACTGGTCCTTAGATAGTTACCCTTGAAATATGAAACGGTTTTTGTTGTAAAACACACATACATGCACACATGCCTGCATGCACACTCACACACACCAAAGATACATCAGAACATTATTCCTTCAAAACACATTTAAAGTACATCAACAGAAGTAATGATATAACTGCATCTATTAATGAAGTTTAAGACATTTTTTCCTGATGCCATTGAGTTTCAGTGTTTCTTATTATTTGTGTAAGAATATATTATAACTGTTTAGATTATCTCTGTTTCATCGTAAACTAATAATAATCAAAATGACTATGACTGATTTAGACTGTGTGCCAGTGAAGTAATGGTGATAAAATTGTGGAGTTAATGCATTGTGCAGATCAGAACTTTTTTACAGTTATGTGTAGGAAGGCAGATTAATAAGAAATAAGGATAATGCACTTGAATTTAGACTTTCATAAATCTTTTCCCTGAGCAGCAGTAGAAATTTACAGAGGTACATCTAAACTATAGACAGTGCTCCAAAGATAATCAAGGCTTAGAAATCTAATTATAGAATAGTGTTCAAGTTTCTAAGTTAAGTTGAATTCTGAGATAAGACTTAATATGTTCAAATGGTTAGTGTTTAAAAACAAAACAAAACAAAGAAACAAAAGAAGACCTATTTGCTATTCACTAAAGAAATAAATTTTGCATTCCTAAAGGTTAAAGTTGTCCTTCAATATGTGTATTATCCGTAACTTGTGTTGACCTTCAGTTTCAAGTTCAGACTGATAGAGCATGGAAATCCTGTCTTGATCTTTGACTCAGTAGAATTCCTTTTATCAAAATCAGTGAGTCTTATATTTTGTTAAAGAAAGGGAAAACAAATGCAAAATTTGTGCTTTTCTTGTGTGGTGGATAATATGATTAACTTGTTCAATATCCTTTCCAATCTTCTTAAAGTTTGGGTTCTGCAGTAGTTTTACCAATTTGGAACTGAGATATGTGAGAAGAAAGGAAGGATGCAAGACATTTATTTTACCAGATTTGATCACAGTAGTGATGGAATAGTTTTGAAGCTAAAACCTTCCTGAATCTGCAGCTTACTACAGCGATGGCACCATTTTTCTATATCACAGCTCTAGTTGCAATGGAGATAGAAATATCATTTTGCTATAAGTAGTTATTGAAGTGGCAATGGTAGCTTTCCCAGATATGGCAGTGGCAGAGAGGATTTTCCTGGGCTTTGATTCACTGTTCAGCCTAGAGCTTACTCTTCTAGTTGCATGTCCACCCCCGCTTCTCCTGCTGCAATGGTCTTATATGCATCTATTAAACCTTTCTGCATAACTTGAACCATACAGAGGTGTGAGAAGTATTTGTAGTCATTTAACTTCAAAGAAAGGAGAACTCTGTGATTGCCTTTCTGATTTAATCTGACTCATTGGACACTAAGGAAAATCAATTTACCTTTAGTAGATGGTACACAATTCTGTGACATCATACCATAGACTAATGAACCAGCTACTTACATTATCAAGTGTGTTACACAGTATGAAATGCCTATTGAAGTTAAGGCTGTGATGGACCACGTGGCTGCCAAGGTTGGCATAAGGTATATACTAACTCTGTGGTTGGCACTTTCTTGCAACTGTGCTGGAGAGCTTAAAGAAAGAAAATTTACATTTTCATGTTCTTATCTTCAGATCGAGACAAGTTCAGAAAGTTAGAAAGTTTCTATGATTACCCAAAAATGATTTCTTAATTTTTTGCTCAAAACCTGTTTTAAAATTTACAATAAAGTTGATGACAGCGTTCCAGTTTGGGCATAGTAGGAACAAAGTCATAGAAATGGAATTTCAAAGCCTTAAATTATCTCTTTAATATTAGTGCTAAGAATCTTATATGAAAAATAATCTGGGATAATAAGACTGGGAAATTTATGATGAGCTTCTTTGTATAGTTTTTACTAAAACCACACAAGATTACTTAATACAAGCATGATTATGAATCTTAAGTCTTCTTTAGAAAGCAATAATAGGACATTATTTACATAGATAAGTCTTTATATTTTTCCCATATCAGCAGATTTCCAAAGTTTGATTAGTTTTTCCCAGTAAAAGTTATCAGAATTCCATGGCCTTCTCAACAAGTTATACTTACAAATAGAGCTTTATTACCAGATATCTATAGTAAACATACATTTGGACAACTTTTGTCTGTTTTATTTATTTATTCATTCATTTAATATAAAATTGGCCATATTTACCATTTTCAAGTCTACACTTCAGTGGCATTAATTACCTTCACAATGCAATCATCACCACTATTTATTTCTAAAACTTTTTATGTTCCCATATAGAAACCCAGTATACCTTAAGACAAAACTGACCATTATCCCCCTTCTCCAAGCCCCTGGTAGCATCTAACTTGCTTTTTGTCTCTATGAATTTATCCATTCTACATGTTTTATACAAGTGAAAACATACCACATGTTTTTTGTGCATCTCATTTATATCACTTATCATAGCGTTTTCAAGATACATCCCTGTTGTAGCATATCTCAGAACTTTATTTCTGATTAATATTCTATTGTATGTGTATTTTATTTATCTGTTCATCAGCTAATGAACACGTGGATTGCTTCTACCTTTTGACTGTTGTAAATAATGCTTCTATGAACACTCATTTACACATACTTGTTTGAACACCTGTTTTCAATTATTTGGGGGTATCTACATAGGAATGGAATAGGGGTGTTCATATTGTAATTTTATGTTTAACTTCTTGAGGAACCACCAAATTGTTTCACATAGTTACTAAACCATTTTTTATTCCTACCAGCAATTTATGAAAGTTCCAATTTCTCATCCTCACCAACACTTGCTATTTTCACTTTTGAAAAAAATAGCTACCTTAATCGGTGTGATGTGGTATCTCATTGCCACATTCATTTGCATTTCCTTAATGACCAGTGATGTTGAGAATCCTTTGATGTGCTTTTGGCCATTTGTATATCTTTTTTTGAGAAATGTCTATTCAAGGCCACCTTTGCTCAGTTTTTTATTGGGTCATTTGCTTTTTGTTATTGAGTTGTATTTTTTATATATTTTGGATAATAGACCCTTTTCAGATACATGATATGCAAATATTTTCTCCCATGCTATAAGTTGTATTTTCATTTTATTAATAATGCCCTTTGATTCACAAAGGCTTTTAATTTTTATGAAGTCTAATTCATCTGTTTTTTCTTTTGCTGCTTGTTCATTTTGTGTTATATCTAAGAATTCATTGATAAATCCAAAATCATGAAAGTTTACTCCTGTGTTTTCTTCTTTGAGTTTTCTAGTTTTAGCTCTTATGTTTGTCATTGATCCATTTTGAGCTACTTTTTGTGTATTGTGTGAAGTAGGAGTCTGACTTCATTCTTTTGTATGTGGACATGCAGTTGTCCCAGTAATATTCCTTGAAGAGAAAATTCTTTTCCTATTGAATGGCATCCTTGTCAAAAGTCAATTGGCCAAAGACATATGAGGTTATTGTTGAACTCTCAATGCTATTCTGTTGGTCTATATGTCTGTCCCTATGACAGTACCACAGTGTTTTGAATACTGTAGTTTTGTAGTAAGTTTTGAAATCAGGAAATGTGAGTCCTCCACCTTTGTTCTTCTCTTTCAATGTTGTTTTGGCTATTGGAGATACAATGCAATTCCACTTAAATGTGAGGATCAGCTTTTCCAGCAGGTTTTGAAAAAACCTTGTTGGAATTTTGATAGAGATTGTATTGAATCTGTAAATTGCTTTGGGTAGTCCTGACATCCTAACAATAGAAGTCTTCCAATTCGTGGACAGAGGATTTCTTCTTATTTATTAAGTTCTTTTAAATATCTTTTAGCAATGTTTTATAGTTTTCAGTGTACAAGTCTTCCACCTCCTTGGCTAAATTTATTTCTAAAAATTTTACTCTTTTGGATGCTACTGTAAATGGGATTGTTTTCTTAATTTGCTTTTTGAATTGTTCATTCCTGGTTTATAGAACAACTGATTTTTTTGTGTTACCTTGAACCCTGGAAATTTTCAGAATTTGTTTATTAGCTTTAGTAGCTTTTTGGTGGATTCTTTGGGATTTTCCGTGTGTAGGATTGTGTCATCTGTGAATAGAGATAGTTATACCTCTACATTTCCAATTTAGAGGTCTTTTCTTTCCTTCTCCTTTTTTTTATATAGAAGATCTATTTATTGCATTTTAAGCACTTATATATTTAGTCATCTTAACTTACACAGTTAGTTAGGAGAATAACAGTCCTGCTGGTGAAAGAGGTTACCTAAAGTGGAGATTGTATCAAACTAGTGGTCAAGGACTAACTCCTAAAAAAATTAACTTTTATCCAGGATCAGTTTAATTTTAAAAACAAATACAAGCTATAGATTCAATCTTCTCAACTAGACAGTCAACCTCTGGTGTAACTGTCAGATGAAAACATACATCTTTAGTACTTGATGTTCCAAGTTTTAAAAATTCCATAAAGGAAAGAAATAACATAAAAACAGCTCAAGAAATATACTAATAAGCAAAAACATGTGGGGAAAGAGGAACATGTAGCTTTAACTTAACTGAAGAAATGGAAATAAGACTCGTCTACATAGGAAAATGTGCATACTGTGAAGTAGGTGTAAATATTTTAGAATAAGAATTTATATGACTTAAATATTCCCTATTTCCTGAATAAAAATGACATCTTGCAGTGTTATATTTCATAGCTCAGATACCTCACTCAGCTCTATCTCTTACTCACTCAAGCTTTTACTCAAATGAGTCTGAAAAACTTGGGGATATGGCATAAGAAAAATAACAACAAACAATATTTCTCTTTCTGTGACTAATTTAGACCTTGATTTGTTACTAGAAAATTACTGAAGAAAATTTAAGTATAAGTCTGTGCCTTTGATGAATCAAGGCCCCCAATAACATTTAGAAAATGCCCACTGTTTGGGCTAATACCATTGTTAATGGAACCTTTTACAGGAGAATAACCAAACAAAAGTCTGTGTGTCTTAAAACCCGTGTTACGTAAATCTCAGGGTTAAGGGGAAAAAACAGGAGTCTAAAATCACAAGAAGTGCAGAAATATCTAGGCCCATTTTCTTTCTGGGGTGTACTTTGTTCAGGGTTTTCATCACTGAAAATATTCTTTGCAATTTTCTACACCTGCATAACATTGTCATCTTTTTTTTTGTTTTGGCGGCCATGGCTCACGGGCCCAGCTGCTTCACGGCATGTGGGATCCTCCCGGACCGGGGCACAAACCTGTGTCCCCTGCATCGGCAGGTGGACTCTCAACCACTGTGCCACCAGGGAAGCCCACATTGTCATCTTATACAGAACAAATCACCCCCAAAGAAAAAAGAATGAAGAAAGCTTAAGGGACTTATGGGATATTATCAAGTGTACAAATATACACATTATGGGAGTCCAAGAAGGAGAATGCTTATTCAAAGAAATAATGACTGAAAACTTCCCAAATCTTGAAAAGGAAATGAGTATCATCCTAAGGCCATCAGATAGGATGAACTCAAAGAAATACACATGGAAACACATTATAATCAAATTGTCAAAAGTTAAAGACAAAGAGAGTTTTGAAAGCAGCAAGACAAAAGTGACTTATTACATGCAAAGGAACAGCCAGACGATTGGCAGATTTTTTTCAGCAGAAATATTGCAAGCCATGTGGGAGTGGGATTGTTTATTCAAAGTGCAGGAAAAAAAAAAAAAAAACTACCAACAAATAACATTTAATCTGTTAAGCTATCCTTCAGAAATAAGGGACAGAAAAATGCTTTTTTCAGCAAACGAAAACTGAGGGTGTTCATCACCACTTGACCTGCCTTGCAAAAAATGCTAAAGGGAGTTCCTCAATCTGAAATGAAAGGACAATGAACAGCAGTAAAATAGCATAAGAAAAGTATGAAACTCATTGGTAAAGTTAATATATATAAACACAGAATATTGTATTATTGTAATAGTGGTAAGTGAGTAACTTTTATTTCTAGTAAAAAATAGAGAAAAGTATTACAAATAACAATTAAAATATGTGAAAAGATATGCCAAATGTATAGATGTAAATTGTGACAAGCATACCATAAAGTGTGGTGGGGAGAAGTTAAAGTGTAAAATTTTGTATGTGATTGTGAACTCAAGTTGTTACCAGCTTAAAATAGAGTTATATCTGTATTATATGTAAGCACTAAGGTAGCCACACACACACACACACACACACACACACACACACACACACACACACACACACACCCCTATAGAAGTTACTCAAAAAAAAAAAAGGAATTAAAGCATATCAATACAAAAAAATTTTTTAAACATAAATGAAAACAGTAAGAGAAGGAAAGACAGACAAAAGAACTATGAGACTAACAGAAAACAATTAACAAATTGGCAATAGTAAATCATAACCTTTCAGTAATAACTTTAAATGTACATGGTTTGAACTCACCAATCAAAACACATAGAATAGCTGAATGGATTTTTAAAAATTAGGCCTATCTATATAATGTCTATAAGAAACTCACTTCAGAATTAAGGTCACATGTAGACTGAATGTAAAGGAAGTAAAAAAGATATTCCATGAAAATTGTAACCAAAAGAGAGCAAAGGTGGCCATACTTAAATCAGACAATATAGACTGTATATCAAAAAAGTATCACAGAGACAAAAAAGGACATTGTATGTAAAAAGGATCAATTTACTAGGAAAATATTACAATTATATATATGCACCCAACATCAGAGTACCTAAATATAAAAAGCAAAAATTAACAGAATTAAAGAAAGAAACAGATAGCAGCACAATAATAGTAAGAGATTTCAACATGTCACTTTAAATAATGACAGGAACATCCAGACAGAAGATCAACAAGGGGAACAACTTGAACAATACTGTCAATACTGTAGATGAAATGGACCTAACAGACAAATACATATCATTCTACCTAACTAACAGCATCAGAATACATATTCCTCTCACACATGAATGGAACTTTCTCACATGATCACGTGTTAGGTCACCAACCAAGTCTTAATAAATTTAAGAAGACTAAAAGTATACCAAATATTTTTTCTGGCCACAATTAAATTAGATATCAATAGCAGAAGGAAAACAATAAAATTCACAAAAATGTGGAAATTAAACAACACACTATGGAACAACCAGGAAAAATAATAAATTAAAAAGAAATTAGAAGATGTTTTAAAACAAAGGAAAATATAAACACCAAATACCAAATCTTATGTAATGCTACAAAAGTAGTACTGAGAGTTTATTGTGTTAAACCCTTCCATTAAAAAAAAAGGAAGATCTCAAATAAACAACATAACTTTATACATTAAAGAAATAGAGAAATAAGAAGATTAAGCCCAAAGTTAGCAGAAGGAAATAATAAAGATTAGAGCAGACAATCTAAATAGAAATAAAATAGCATTTTCAATACAATAACATATTATGCTATTAAACAAAATAGAAAAACAACAGCAAAAATCAATGAAAGTAAACGTTGTTTTCTTAGAAAAAAGCAAAGTTGCAAACCCTTAGCTAGACTAAGACAAAGGAGAAAAGACTCAAATGAATAAAGTTAGAAATAAAGAGCAGACATTACAAATGGTGCCAGAGAAATAAGTATTACGAGACTACTATGAAAATTTTGACATTACCAAACTGGATAACCTAGAGGAAATGAAATTCCCAGCAACATACAACACATGATTCAAGACTGAATCATGAAGAAAATGAAGAAATAGGAAGTCTTAACAGACCTATAAGTGGTATGGAGATTAATTCAGTAATTGAAAACCTACGAAGAAACCAAAGCCCGGGAACAGACAGTTTTACTGGTGAATTCTACCAAATATTTAAAGAAGAATTAATGTCAGTGCTTCTCAATCTCTTCCAAGCAATTTAAAAAAGAAGTAACACTTGCAAATTCATTTTATTAGGTAAGCATTACCTTGATACCAAAGCACAGGCCAATATCCCTGATGAACATAGGTGCAAAAATCCTCAACAGATTACTAGCAAATCAAATTCAACAGTACACTGAAAAGATCATACATCATGATTAAGTATAATTTATTCCTGGGATGCAAGGGTGGTTCAACATATGAAAATCAACTAATGTGATACACCACATTAATAAATAAAGGATACAAAATCACATGATTATTTCAATAGACACAGAAAAAAGCATTTAACAAATTTTAATAGTTTTAACAGTTTTAAAAAAGCCCTCAACAAGTTAGAAATAGAAGAAAAATATCTCAACATAATAAAGGCTATATGTGAAAAGTCCACAGTTAATATCATAATCAATGGTGAAAAAAACTGGTTAAAATCAGGAGAAAGGCAAAGGTGCCCACTCTTGCCACTTTTATTCAACAAAGTGCTGGAGGTCCTAGAGCAATTAGACAAGAAAATGAAACAAAAGGCATCCAAATCAGAAAGGAAGAAGTAAAATCGTCCCTGTTTGCAGATGACATGACCTACATATAGAAAACCCTAAAGACTCCATTAAAAAAAAAAAAAAAAAAAACCCAAACTGTTAGAACTAGTAAACAAATTTAATAAAGTTGCAGGATACAAAATAAATATACAAATATCAGTTGTGTTTCTATACACTAACAAACTATCTGAAAAGGAGATTAGAAAAAAATTCTATTTACAATAGCACCAAAATACTAGGAATAAACTTAACTAAGGAGGTGAAGAACTTTTATATTGAAAACTACAAAACAGTGATGAAAGAATTTAGAGAAGACATACATAAATAAAAAGACATCCATGTTTATGCATAAGAAGACTTAATAGTGTTAAAAAGTCCATACTAAACAAAGTGATCTATAAATTCTATACAGTCCTTATCAAAATCCCAATGACATTTTTTATAGAAATAAAAATAGCAATTTCTATTTTGTTTGCTTATTTTGAAGTATAATTGACCTTCTGCATTGTGTTAGTTCCTGTTACACACATAGCGATTTGATATTTCTATACATTTCAAAATGATCACACGGTACGTCTAGTTATGATATGTCACCATATATAAAGATATTACATTGTTATTGACTATATTCCCCACATTGTATATTTCATATTCATGACTCATTTATTTTGCAACTGAAAGTTTGCACCTCTTTATCTCCCTCAGCTATTTCTTTTCTTCCCACACTCCCTCCCATCTAGCAATGACCTGTTCTCCATAACTCTGTTTTGGTTTTGTTATGTTTGTTCATTTATTTTGTCTTAGATTCCACATATAAGTGAAATCACACAGTATTTGTATGACTTATTTCACTCAGCATATTACCCTCGAGGTCCATTCATGTTGTTACAAATGGCAAGATTTCATTATTTTTTATGGCTGAGTAATAGTCCATTAGTCCAATAGTCCAATAGTAATAGTCCATATATACCACATCATCTTTATCCATTCATTTGTTGACAGGCACTTAGGTTGCTTCCATATCTTAGCTATAGTAAATAATGCTGCAATGAACATAGAGTTGCATATATCTCTTTGAATTAGTGCTTATGTTTTCTTTGGAAAAATACCCAGGAGTATAATTGCTGGATTGTATGGTAGTTCTGTTTTTAGTTTTTTGAGGAATCTTCATGCTGTTTTCCATAGTGGCTGCACCAATTTACATTTGTATCAACAGTGCACAAGAGTTCCTTTTTCTCCATATCCTTGTCAACACTTGTTACTTGTTGTCTTTTTGATAATAGCCATCGTGAAATGTGTAAGGTGGTATCTCACTGTGGTTTTGATTTGCATTTACCTGCTGATTAGAGGTGTTGAACATATTTTCATGGGCCACTTCTCTTTGGAAAAGTGCTTATTTAGATCCTCTGTGCATCTTTTAATCTTTTTTTCTTTTGATGCTGAATTGTATGAGTTCTTTGTCTATTTTTGATATTAACCCCTTATCAAATATATCATTTGCAATTATCTTATTTCTTTTCATTTTGTTGATAGTTCCCTTCACTGTGTATTTGCTTTTTAGTTTGAAGTAGTCCCATTTGTTTATTTTTGCTTTTATTTGCCTTGCCTGCAGAGATTTATTCAAAAAATTATTGCTAAGAGCAATTTTAAAGAGCTTCCTGCCCATGTTTTCTTTTAGAAGTTTTATGGTTTTAGGTATTATATTTAAATCTTTTCCATTTAGAATTTATTTTTGTGCATGGTGTGAAAGATTAGTCCAGTTTGATTCTTTTGCATGTAGCCGTCCAGTTTTCCCAACACCATATATTGAAGAGGCCATCTTTTCCCCATTGTATATTCTTGCCACTGTTGTCATATTTTAATTGCTCATTTAAGTGTACGTTCATTTCTGGGCTTTCTATTCTGTTCCATTGATCTATGTGTCTGTTTTTTGCCAGTACCATACTGTTTTGATTACTATAGGTCTGAAGTATAGTTTGAAATCAGGGAGCATGATAACTCCAGTTTTGTTCTTCTTTCTCAAGATTATTTTGACTCTTCAGGGTCTTTCGTGTTTCCATAATTTCTGTAATTACATTTTAGAATTATGTGTTGTAGTTCAGTGAAAAATGCCATTGGTATTTTGATAGGGATTGCAATGAATCTGTAGATTGCCTTGGGTAGGATAGCCATTTTAACAACATTAATTCTTCTTCCAGTCCATGAGCATGGCATACCTTTTTAGCTATTTGTATTGTCTTCAGTTTCTTTCATCAGTATCTTATAGTTCTCTGAGTATAGGTTTTACCTCCTTAGTTAGATTTATTCCTAGGTATTTTATTCTTTTTGAGGTGATGATAAATGGGATTGTTTGCTTAATTTCTCTGATAGTTTGTTGTTAGTGTATAGATATGCAACAGATATCTTTGTACTAATTTTGCACCCTGCAAGTTTACCAAATTTATTGATGAGTTCTAGTAATTTTTTGGTGGCATCTTTAGAATTTCCTAGGTATGTTATCATGTCACTGGCAAACAGTGACAGTTTGACTTCTCCCTTTCCAATGTGGATGTTTTTTATTTCTTTTTCTTGGCTGATTGCTGTGTCAATATAAATTTATTTTGTTTCTTACAGCATTAGCTATGACTTTTGGGAGTATGCTGGATAAGCATAGTATTAGAAAACATTCTTGCCTTTTCAGTATTAAGTGTAATTTCTTCTTCAGGCTTTTATGTAGATATTCTCTATCACATTTGGAGTTTTCTTCCATCCCTAGTTTGTGAAGAGTTTTTAATCATAAATAATAATAAATTTTGTTGGATACTTATACTATATTGAGTATAGTTCCCTGTGCTATACAGTGGGCCCTTGTTGGTTATTTATTATGCATACAGTGGTGTGTATATGTTAACCCCAAACTCCTAATTTATCTCTACCCAAATGGAACAATATATATTGTTCCATATATATATAGAACAAAAAAGAAGAAACATAGTTGTTAATTTGGATTGCATATTATCTAAATAAATAAAGAGTATCTACAGAAGAATTATTAAAATAAAAATAAGTCTAGTAATTTTGCTGATTGTAAATTTTAAAATTTCAATTGTGATCCTTTACAACAAAAATAATCACTTAGAATGTAATATAAAATGTAGTATGAAAATACCTTGCCATTCAGCAGTAAAAATATATAGAACCTGAGAATAATTCCAGTTAAATATGTGCATTACTTTTTAGAACTGAATTTTTACATTTTATTTAAACATATAAAAGAAGATTTAAATAAATGGAAATGGAAGTTTCCTGGATAGAAATATTCAATCCCATAGAAATGTCATTCTAACAAAGTTAATTTATATTTTCTAACTAATTTTTCAACATGGTCCATCACAGAATTTAACAGTATAATTTGCTTGGTTGGAAGAGCAAAAGACTAAGTACAACCAAGATAGTTCTAAAGAAAAAGAACTGGGGCTTCCCTGGTGGTGCAGTGGTTGAGAGTCCGCCTGCCGACGCAGGGGACACGGGTTCGTGCCCCGGTCTGGGAGGATCCCACATGCCACGGAGCGGCTGGGCCCGTGATCCATGGCCGCTGAGCCTGCACATCCGGAGCCTGTGCTCCACGACAGGAGAGGCCACAACAGTGAGAGGCCCGCACACCACAAAAAAAAAAAAGAAAAAGAACTAATTGTGGGGAATTTCTCCTACCAGATATCAATATCTATAAAGACCTATTGCCTTTAAGGTTAGTAGGGTATAGGTGTAGGAATAGATAAATAAATAGACCAATGGAAGACAATACTGCATCCCTGAAAATACTCACACATATGTGATAACTTGGTTTATGATAAGGGATTGGGGTAATATAGGAATTACATATGAGTGGGGAAAATAATGGACTCTAAAACATATAGTGCTAGAACAACTTATTATATTTACATTAAGAAATTGATTCTTCTTTTAGACTATACAAAGATAAAACCCTAAAACAACCAAAAAAAAAAGCTCAGTTGCAGATGGAAAATAGATCTAAATTTGAAAAGTAATGTGAAATCTTCTATATCACTTCAAGGTAGAGACGTAGAGAGCACTTTTGGATGAAAACAGGGCGATTACCATTTTAGTGTCTTTAATTAAATGATGCTGTATCATTTAGCTTTGTTGCATGAGTAACAAATTGAAAATCAATGACTTAAAATAACAGTAACATTTATTTTGTGTAGGAGATACAGGTAGGCTGGGAAATTCTGCTAATCTGGTCAGGCTTGGTTGATTTTACTTGGGCTTATTCACACATCTATTATGAACTAGTGGTTCTGCTAGAGTTTTCAGTGGTTTAGACTGGCCTTGGTGGAAATGACTGGGCTCTGCTCCATGTGGTCTCTTATCCTCCTATATTCTGACACGAGCTTGTGTTAATGGCAGAAGTAAGGTTCCAAAGTCTTTTGAGGCAATTACTGCAATAGGCACAGTGCTATTTCCTCCACATTACTGGCCAAAGCAAGTCACAAAGACAAATAAGATTCAAGGGGCAGGAAAATAGACTCTACTTCATGATGTATGGAGCAGAAATGTAATAATGTCTAAGAAGGTGGATTCAGAGAAGGGTGCAGAATTACTTTCATTTTTGCAATTAGTCTCATGACAGATAGTATAATTTCTTTTCCTCTATTAAAATTTTTTAATTGAAGGTAACCATCAATGACAGTAAAACAATTTCTCAGAAGTAAGACATCTTTTATTTTTTCAATATTAGGTAGTAATGTCATTTCCTCCATTATTGATATGCATTAATAATCTTTAAACCAAACAAACAAGACCATCTCCTCATCAAGAAATCTTCACTATATTATTACACTTTCTTACTCAAATTTCCTCAGTGCTTTCCGCAATGCTTTTGTAGAATATAATGAGGACAAAATTACACCTCTGGTGATAAATGATCAAATTTATACAATGTGAAATATAGATAAATCACAATCTGTTTATAAGAAGTATTTTGGTAATATATGCTTTTAAAAAGCATGTAGAAATGTACAGCTCAGGAAAATATATTCAAGCTTCTGTTTGGAAGATGTATTTGAATAAGCATTTACTTGCTGCCAACAGAAGATATTGAAAGAACACAAATTTAACTCTTAGGACAAATATTTCATGGTATTGCCAACCCAACAAATTTTAATATGAAATAAATAAGTAAAACTTAACAATCAAGTGGAAAAAACATGCTTGCAGTAGACATTCTTGAAAGCATTATGTGTTTCATTGAATTGCATTATATTTTACTATAAATTACTTATGAGAAGTAAAAACATGGTTTATCCTTTATCTGATACTGAAACTTCTCAGTTTTGCATTTTACTGTGTCCTTAACTAACTTAAGTAGAATTAACTTATGCAGGTAACAATATTTAGTGGAAAAGAAGAGAAAGAAAATAATTTTCTGAGATACTGTTCATAGCCAGAGCTGCTTGTGAAGGATAATTTTTTCTAATCATTTACTTCAGAATAGGCCATTCAATTCTATTTTGGTTCTCATAAATTTTGTTACAAATTTATACCAAAAGTATGTAAAATTCAATCTTTCCTAATAATTCAGGGATATTATTACTGAAAATCCACCTTCAAAAATTTCTATTTTTAAACAGGCAGTATATTAAAGGATTTTGAAAATACCACTTTAAAAGAAATACTAATTTTCATCTAAGAAAGAATTGCAGATTTGTGGAATTTTTACAAATGTATGTGCTCAGATCAGGAGATAAAACTCTTGAAGTTTATCTCCAGAAGTAGTTATATACTTGAAGAACGTGAAAAGAAGTTTTCATAATATTGATGATTATAGATAGAGATAAGTCTGAAATTATGTGACAAATGTATCAGAATGCAAATATTTGAACAGGCTGAAAGTCTTCACAAAATGTGATTACCTTTATAAAACACAGCAGTAAGGTAAAATGGTAAACAACTTTTAATAAGTTCTAACTTACAAAGAACTTTGTCAATTAACTTTATTGCATTTTTTTTTACAATGCATGAAAACAGCTTTTGAAAAATGAGTAAACTAAAATGCAGAGATTTTTTTGTAATTATTTGTTTAATCATTTATTTTATTTTTTTGAGTTGAGGTGAAATTTATATGTGGAAAAGAGCACATCCCTAGTGTACAATTTGACTAAATAAGTGAATACACTCTTGAAACCACTAAATAATTAAGATATGGGATATTTCCATCATACCAGAAAGGCCCATTGTATACCTTACAGGCAGTTCCCCCTTTTCTAAGGCTATCATTGTTCTGATTTTTAATACCATTACTTTGACTTTCTCTTGAACTTTATGTGAATAGAATCATACTTTTTTAAAACATTAATTAAATTGAAGTTATCTGCATAAGTTTGTCTGCATCATACTGACATGATCCAGTTTCTCACCCCAACACCCCAAAACAAAAATACTTACATTTCCACTTGGTCATAATTTTTACGTTATCATTTTTATATATTGCTGGATTTGATATTCTGATATTTTGCAAATAAATTTTGTCTATGTTCCAAAGTGATATTGGTCTAATTTTTTTCTTGTAATATCATTGTCAGGTCATAGCAGGATCATTCTGTCCTCATAAAACAAGTTAGAAAATGTTTTCTTTCTATTTTCTGAAAGTTTTATAAGTATTATTTCATACTTTATATTTGATAAAATTCGCCAGAGAAACCATTTGAGTCTAGAATTTTTTTGTAAGAAACTTTACTTACTTATTTAGTTACTTTAATGAGTATGTGTAATTATATTTTCTATTTCTTCCTGCATCAGTTTGTAAGGTATGCTTTTCAAGAAATTCATCTATTTCATTAAAATTGAAAAATTTGTTATTAAAAAGTTTTCTTAATATTTTGCTATTATCATAGGATTTTTAATGATATCATTCACCACATACCTCTTCCCCCCTCTTTCACACGCACGCACACACACACACACACACACACACACACACACACCCCCAATAATGATTGTCTCACTGGGGAACTCAAGCCAGCAGTTTAGAAGCAACAAAGCACCCAATACTGAACATTCCTTAAGACTTTGAGCCATTCCAATGTCTATACATGTTTTTAAGAAAAAATGTTGTAGAAAAAGTATCACCCAAACTTAGGGCAATAGCTTAGAGAGTTAATATGAAAAGTGAAAATGAGGAATCCTTACTATTTTTTCACAGAATGTTCCAATATTAATCTTTAATTTGTTCTGTTGAAAACTACTCTTTTAAGAAAAATCTGAACTCTGTGTTTTTTAAGGAATTATACTTGAATAGAAATCCATATACCCCCTTAAAAAAAAACTATGTGTGCTCTCATAAGATCACATATAAGTTACCTTCAATAACTTGTTGACAAATGAAAGATACACATGACCTCCCTATTGATTATTCATTATTTGCTAAGATAACGCAAAGTAGGCTTATCCCCCCATTTCCCCTACCTCTTAGCGATACTTAAGCCTATGATGAAAGAGAAAAAAATCAAAAGGAAATTAACTGCAATAATAAGCAGAGGAATGTGATTTCCTTGCCTCATCAAGATACTAGCTTGTATCTGACATTGTAGAATTAAAACTATGTAACATTTTGCTTTTTATTAAACATCTAATACCCCTTAAAGAAGACATTGGTGAGGAATTGACAATCATGCATTCCTTTCTGGGAATAAATTTAACAAACCCTTTCCATCTTAGTTTAGGCAGAACATCACATTTCTTCTCTAAAGAAAAGAGAGTCACTGGAGGGTATAAAGAGACTAAAAATAGAAGCACCAACTTCATTTTAAACCACAGTCTACCTCTAACTTCTTATGTGATAAAAGACAATCAACATAGATTGGATTCATTTTTCCCAAAATATATTCTACAGAATAAGGTATTTGACAACAATGAAAATAGAGTTTAATTGTCAAGTAGTTTATAAAAAATTTTGGAGTGATATTTTTGAGTTGGACAAGACAGGAGGGTCACTTTTCTCATGGAATTCACAATATGACAGGGAAAAATACTTTAGACAGCCAAATCACAGTGTATTGAGTGCCAAAGAGAAATATAGGGAATCATTATCATAATCTATATTTTGATCTCTCCCACAGAAATTCTATTTTATTTTAATTAAAAGATATAGTTTTAGTACTCCATGAAGAATTACACACACACAACACTGCAATTTCAAGAGCTAAAAGTTACCCTTATTATGTCTGCTAGGTAATCATTAATTATACACTGATCTTGATGGTTGAAAGGAATTTGGCTATACAGAGTGAATGATGCAACCCACACTACATTGGTTTTATGGTTTTAACAAAGGACCTGCACTAGTTATCCGGTTACGCCATGAGGTGACTCATTCTTTGTTATTCTTCCCTCTCTTTAGTTTGTCCTGTTAAGAGCGTGAGTAGTGCCTTTAGCATCCCTCTCCAATTTCTGGCAGAACCGGGTCTTAAATGTAAAACAAGTGATTGCATCCATCTACCCATATAAACTGTAATAATAAATGTCAACTGTGACCTATGGGCAGCCTCTGTTTTTCTTCCAAGCCAACTTTGAAGCAGAACTCAGCCCTTCATAGTATCTCTTTGAAATAACTCACCCTACACAGCAATAGTGACTAATATAGATTGAACTAGAGATTTCAAAAGGGAAGAGTATGGGGGCTTAACATTACTTCCTTCGTGGCATAAAATTAATTTTCTCTTGACACGACTCCACCTTGAGCATCTCTCTTACTCCCACAAATATGGCATTCTCCACCTGCCGTTGTACATGCAGGACCCAGTGCTGCTTTTCCACCCTTTATTTTCCCTGAGCCTCTTGCTGAGTGCCTCTTTTTTTAAAGCAAACTAATATTACTGTTCTATTTCTTCCAAATGCACATATTCAGACACATTGCCCACTCATAAAATAAAGAACCCTCTGGATTTCTAGGTCCTGAGAAGGCAGCAGGATATTATAAATAGCCCATTTATTTATTGTAAATCAGTGACCCACCAATACAAAGAGACTGTCCCTTTGACAATGAAATCACATGGCCTTCTGGTTCTCTGAAATAACATTATATTGACTTCAAGTTTACCTGTTCTCAATAATAGTGCTGGCTCTTATATTTTGGGGGAAAATAAACTAACTGCCACTCTTAAATAACAAATACACGTGCAGGAAACTCAATTAGTTCAGTGGCAGTGCTCATCAAGATGGACAGCTCTATAAAGACAAGAGTGTAAGAGTAAGATTTAACCAGTCTAGTGGGTTGAATGGTGGCCACCCAAAAGATATGTCCACTGGGAATCTGTGAATGCAACCTTCTTGAGAAAAGTATCTTTCAAACATCAAAGTATCTTTCAGACATCAAAGGTCCTAACCTTTGGACCACCAGGGAATTCCCCTAAAAAAACCTTTTTTTTTTGATAATATTGAAGGCATTGCAGTCTTTTATATCTAGTGTCACTATTAAGTTCTGTTATTATTTTTCCTGTTTGTTTTGGGGTTCTGTTTCCCTTGAGGTTTCTTCAATGTCAGGCTATCTTGGCCTCACATGAATAATTAAGAGTAAAACACTGAAAAGATTGTCAGAAGCTCTGAGGACATGGGTAGGAATTATTAACAGATAGCTACATTGACAGAGAAATAGGAAAATAGCCTTTTCTTTGGAAGACCCCCAAATGCTTGTCTGTCAAGGTCCTTTTTTGGGGACTGACATTTTCTGTAGAAAACAGACCTCCAGTTTCCTGGCTCTGAGGTATGCCTTTGTGTCAGGGAGAAGGTGCTTCTACCATCCCACTTTTCAGTCTTGAAGCTCATCTCATCCTCTGCTGTGCCCAGTATTCCAAGTATAGGGATGCTCTGGTTAAATTTCCCCCCAAAATAAAGCTTTGGTCTTTTGTAGGGATGGTGAGGGGGACAGTAGGTACCTATAACCTCCACATCCTCTGCCTTTCTTTCCAGTACTCTGTGGAGTAAATAAGCTCTTGATTTTTCAATCATTACCTACTTCTGTTGGTACACAGAATTCATTTTCTTTTGTCCTTAGTTACAATCATTTGGATTATTTTAGTCTTCCAAAAACTTGTTGACATCTCTCATCCACTATTATTTCCTCTCCCATCTCTTTTGTTTCTCATGATTGGGTATCTTACTTCAAAACAAATTACAAATTTAACATCTTAAAGTAATACATATTTATTATCTCATGGTTTCTGTGGGGCAGGAATCTGGACATGGTTTAGCTGAGTCTTCTCAGAATTTCATAAGGCTAAATCAAGATGTTGACCTGGGATCCTCTTTCAAGATCACTGGTTGTTGAAAGAATTCAGTGCCTTGCATATATAGGACTGAAGACCCAGTGCTCATTTTGAATGTTAAAATGCTTTTAACTCCTAGAAGCCATCCTAAAGTCCTTGCCACATGAACTTACCATAGGCAGCTCACAACATGATTATTGTCCTCTTCAGTGCCAGCAGGAGAATCTCTTTTACTTCAAATCTTTCTGACCTCTTTTAGGGTTCACCTGATTAGGTCAGACCCACCCAAGATTATCTCCCTTTTAATGAACTCAGAGTTAAGTAATCATGGATCTTAAATTCATCTGAAAAATCTCTTGACATATAATGTAACAATTACAGGAGTTATATGCGATCACGTTCACAGCATTTTAGGGATGGGGATTTCTTGAAACGTGTACACTGGCAGGTAGGGATCTTCAGTGCCATCTTGGAATCTTGCCCTCCATTATATATATCCTTTGTTGAAAAAAAAATAAAGGGTAAGAACATCCTTTAAAATGTGCTTTATGAGAAAGGCTATATGTACACACACACACACACACACACACACACACACACACACACACACACACACACACACACACACACACACACACACACACACACACACACACGTATCCTTTACTGACATTTTCCTGAAATTTTAGTGGTGTTTTTAGAAAGATTAGAGGTAATGGAAGTGTGAGGAATATTTTTAGAACTCCAAATCCATCAGGACTATAATTTCTTTTAGGTAATCTTACATGAAATTAAATTACCTAGCATCTAGAATCTTATGTTTGGATAATCTTTCTGTTCTATAGAGAAATGAGTCGCTTTACCCATAGTATAACATCATCAAGAAGATGAGACTATAAGCAAATCCTCATAATGGTCTTGAAAGAATATTTTGTCTCTAATCATTGTGCCCCTGAAACAACACACAAAAGAATACATGATAGATTATAGATCATTTTGTAAAATCATCACAGCTTTACAGATCAGCAGTTTGTTTACAGTAGAACAAGGTCATCTCTGAACTTGCATGCCAAGTAATTCTCACACACACTGTCAGCTCAGAGATAAAGCTGTCACTAGACTGTGCTATCCTGTGATTTCAAATGGTGCATCAATAAACAGGAATTAGAAATTCATATGAAGAGATCCAACATGTCTTTTTGGCAAACCAGTAGCTTCATATTAATGTGTCTTTGATTTTCAGAATGAGTTCATGTGGTATAATGGGGCCAATGCATCTGATATTTGCTTCAGAGAACACCTCAGTGACAAAATCTTCAACTGCTAAATATAGTAGATATGAGAAATTCTTTCAAAAGTCATAATTTTCCCAAAATATGAAAGAGCAAGAGTTTTAGTAACTTTTTATTCAGATTGCCACTGTTTCTACTCAGGTTGCTAAAACTGTGAGAAAAATTGAACAGATTTGTTAAACTGATTGTTTTATCTACCAAGTTTATTAAAGACATCCTCAAAGCATCTTAAAACTGTAAGTAAATTAAAATGTTAGATAGAAATTTTAAAATCATCTAGTTCCTTATTTCACAAAACTTGATTGTCAAACCAGCAGCCTTGGCATCACCTGGAAAGTTGTTAGAAATGCAAAAGCTAGAGCCTCACCTCAGGCTTATTTAATAAAGATCTTAATTTTAACAAGATTCCCCAGGTGATTCAAAGGCACATTAAAGTTCAAGTTTATAATTCTTTCCATGTGAGTAAAGGAACTGTGTGTCACAAATGGGGCAACTTGTCTGAGACCCCATGACTGGTGTTGATGAAAAAGTAATAGTCAGTCTAAGAAAAAAATGGAAAATTTTATTCCAGCTGACTTGAGGATTTTAACCTGGGAAACAGTCTTTCAGAAAGCTCTGAGGACTGTTCTAAAGAGATAAAGGGATATTTGTGATTTTGGCAAAGGGGTATGTGTGATCAAGCACACATCTTGGTAGAAGGTTACTGCTATTTGTGGAGAACAGACATCTAAGTTAATGGTTTTTAGTGCTTTTCTAAGTATGGAAAGATGCAAGAAACTTGGTTCATGAAATTTTCTCCTGAAAATATTTCCCTATCTGAGGGCCAGTTCTACCAGTTTTTCCATAGCACAGAATACATCATCCTGATCATCGCCCTGAATTCCTTTCAGGTTGTATTGTAGGTCAGCAGCTGCAGTGGCTAATGACTTGATTCTTGTAGAACTGGATGGTGGGCAACATTCTTTATTTTACAGTTCCCTTCCTCCCAGTCTTAACTGTGACCAAGGATTGGGAGCCATTTCCAAGTATATCTTTGGTCAATCGTTCCAAGTCACGTAATCATCATTATTTTTACCAGAGTCTGTCACAACTTTGGTAATGCAAGAAATAATAGTCTTGTAAAATAGGCAAAGTAATATAGCTAGTGACATTAGTAAGGTCATAAGTAAGTATTTAAGCTAAGAACTTCCACCAGGTGCCGTCCCTTATATCCCCAGGTCATCTGACCTAGTCTGTTTTGTACCAATCACTATCTTTAAGGGAAATGATATTTTGGTATTGTACATAAAGTTCACCAAAGATGTCTGCATGTACAAGGTGAGAGGTGGGTCATTGTGACCCCTTACAGGGAGAAAGGAATTCTATCTTCTAAGGAGTTACATGCCTGGTACCAAAAGAAGAAAAATTGATCTTTATTGTTGAGGTGGTATTTCTACCAGTGGGGAGGTCTGGCCAATGCGTAATGCACATGCACAATTCACACTAGAGGAGAGAGCGGAGGCCCAAATGGGCAGAGAAAAAATTTGTTTAAATGTTTCCTGTCTTGCCTTAAAATATGAATTTTGTTTCATCACTGTCTAGAGGCAAAGCTGAAACTAGGACCCAGTTCTCTGGACTCCTGACCCTCCATTCTGCCAACAACCTTTATTTCTCATGTCAAAATAAGCCTCAGAGTTTTGGAGAACAGTGACATCAAACACGATCTCACAATTTCATTATTGGAACTTTTTATGCAACATGAATTTATTTCAGAATCTTACTTAACTTCTACATGATAAGCTAAAAGGGATAACCACAATGCAAGAGAACTAAAAGTTCTCTCACACTGCTGATTTCTGAAGATAAATTGAGTGCTCAATTTAAAGAGGCAGGCAGAAGAATAGGCTAATTTATTATGAAAAAAGCAATAGCAAAAACTAACTTACGTAAATGAGGCAGAATCACTTAGCGTTTATATATGGTCAATGACAAAGCTTCACTTTTTCTTACTATTTCTCTCAGTTCCTAATATCTAGTCATGTAGCAAGGAATCAATAACTTAGGATGATATAACACAGTCTCTTCAATGATTTTCTAAATCCAGAAAAGAGTGATTCTGCAATAAGGTAAGATGGTTTGGTTTACATTTGTATATGTAAATAATTTTTGGTCCTGTCAATGGTGTGAAATTATAAAAGCATTTTTCTTGCTTTTAACTTCTTACTTGCCAATATTAAATAAACTTCAGGTGGGAAAACGCAGTGTTCTTAAAGATCCCAGGCAGCAAGGCATGAAGATTATTAAATCACTTGTTACAGAAGAGTGGAATCAATTTCAACAGTTTTGACCTGCGTGTGTTTGCATCATTTCTCTCCTTGAAACCGGGGTGTAAGATCAACATTTCACCTTTGTGCACGTTTTAAAGAAGAGTGACTATAGGGTAGTGTGTCATTTGATTCTAGAAAACTAAGTAAAAAGGGGGGAGATTTGTTGAATCCTTTCATTATAAAAACAAAAGAAAACAATGAATAAAAGGGAACTTTCTCAACCTGATAAAGGGCATAAACAACCTATAACTAGTATCATATTTAATGTAGACACACTGAGTGCTTTCACTCTAAGATCAGGAACAAGTTAAGAATGTCCACTCTAGCCACTTATACTTGTCATTGTACAGGAACTTCTAGCCAGGCCATTTAGGCAAGAAAAGCTTTCAGATTGGAAAGGTAGGAGTAAAATTATCTCTATTCACGCATGACATTATGTTGTGTATTCTTAGAAATCCAGAAAAAAAAACCTATTAGAACCAATAAACAAATTACCACAATACATAACACTAAGACAATGTGATTTTTTCCCTACAATAATGCAATGCAATCTTATTTTTACTTTTAATTACTTTTGTCAAAAACAACCAAAAATATCACAAAAAAGTTCATAGAGCTTCCCAGGTGGTGCAGTGGTTGAGAGTCCACCTGCCGATGCAGGGGACACTGGTTTGTGCCCCAGTCCGGGAAGATCCCACATGCCGCGGAGCGGCTGGGCCTGTGAGCCATGGCCGCTGGGCCTGCGCGTCCAGAGCCTGTGCTCCGCAACGGGAGAGGCCAGAACAGTGAGAGGCCCGCGTACCGCAAAAAAATTAAAAAAAAAAAAAAGTTCATAAATGAAATGAAAATATGTGGGGAAGTAATATTTTTGAAACTCTTATTACTAACAAATATATATTTAACATAAACATCTTATACTAATTAATAAGAAAAATCTGAATAAATCAATTAATCAAAGGAGTTAAGCAATTTGCTGAAGGAGAAACACGGATGACCAGTGACATTTAAAGAGTCTCAACCATAAATGAGAATTGCACCAATCATATTTGCAGCAATTAAAAACTTGATAATTACCAGCATTGGTAAATGTCAATGGCTGGCTTCTTTGAAAGCAGAACTTGAGATTCTGGGATTTCTGTGCTAGTGATTTCTTGAGAGAGTACCCTCAGAAGATGAGGAATGAAGGAAACAGGGTAGGGCTTCAGAAGAAAGCTAAGAGAGGATGCAGTCAGCTGGAGGCTATTTCAGCTCAACTCTATGAGCAGCTGAGAACACTAATTACAGCAGAGTTAGTCCTATCTTGAGCACTTTGTCAGTTATTGGTTGTAGACTCCCCCCTCCCCCTACCATGGAATGTATAACCAGTAAAGGTAATCCACTACAGCAAATGTTTAGAGAACAGTTGTTCACAGACTCTATTAATTGGAATATACATCAGGACATATTGAAGAGTGTTTTGGCAATAGTTGTTAACAAAAAAACGTTTATATACTTTAACCTGGCAATTCTACTTCTGTAAATATAAATCACATAAATACTCTACTTGCCCTATTGCAGAAAAATGTAACGTATGTCAATGTTTATTGCAGGATGTGGTAGATAGAAAAATAGGAACCCCCGAATCCTAATCCCCAGAATCTATGAATATGTTACCTTACATGGTAAAGGGAACTAAAGTAGCAGATGGAACTAAGATTGCTAATCAACTTAAAATTCTGAATTATACAGGTGGGCCTAATATAATCACAGCTTCCTTTAAATGTGGGAGAGGAAGAAGGAGAGTTTGAGTTCGAGTTTGATGGTGTGAGGACGTTTTACTGGCCATCGTCAAGTTTGAAGATGGAACGGTGTGTCTGAGCCAAGTAACTTGGGCAGCTCTAGAAGCTGGAAAGGACACAAACACCGAGTCTCCCTTAGAGTGTCCAAAAAGGTTCGTGGTCCTGCCAGCACTTGTTTTTAATCCAGTGAGAACCGTTTCATACTTCTGACCTCCAAACAGGTAAGAAATGCCTGCATTGTTTTGTAACTTGTTACAACAGCAATAGGAAACTAATACAAAGGATTTTTGAAATTATGATAAGGAAGAATCATGCTACTGATAATGGGGATGGAAGAAGGATTAGAAGGATAAATCAATGGTGCATCTAATAGTCAAAACTAAACTCTGGGGGAATAAATATTAATGTTACCATTATGTGAAAAAGGTGAAAAAATGGAAAAGAATAGCTTGTTGGGGCTTGTTTTTTGGGAAGGTACTGTGTGAGTTCTAACGGTTTGAGGACGCACTACGACGTTGAGGTGGGCTGATTGCAGAGAGGTCAGAATGGAGCTTCAGTTTCAGTACTGGCATGGAAACCACACTTAAAGGGGTTGAGCAGTGAATAAATGGAAGGAAATGAAAGCTGCATGTAACTATTTCTAGAAGATTTGCTGTGGGGAGAAAAAGCAGAATTTGGTGGTGTTCAAAGAGGTAGAAAGAGCTTAATAACGTGCAAAGATGAAGTGAAGAAACGAGTACAGAGGAATAACTTGAAGTTTAAAGGAAGGAAGGTAATTAATCAAGTTCTTGAAGTATGTAACAATAATATGTGGAGTCTAGAAAAGATTACTACTGACCGATTTCATTTCAACTCGCTTTTATTAAAGACCTTGTGAGTAAGTGAAGATTCTGTGAAAATTAGTGGAACAGTATTGGTAACTGCATTACCTTCTGTGTTGAAATGTATTTGAGGAGTTTCTAATTTAAGTTATTCCATTTTAAGTAATAAAGTGCTTTTATTCATTTTCCCCTTGAACACCCATGAAGGATTAGATCAAACAAAAAGTCTGTTTCGGTTACATGGTTTTTGTATCTACTTTCTCAGTATGTTGCAATATTAAATACTCAGGTTAAAATAACTTGTAAATGTCTTTAGCATCAAATAGATTGTGCTTACTGATAGGACTAATTTAATTGTCATACTAGGATCCAGATGAAGCTTCTAGTGTTTTAGATATTTTAAGACAGAATTAAACTTTCTAATAGAAAAAATATATATAAAATATGTAAAATATTATGTATGAATATATGTAAGTGTATATGTGTATGTATACATATATAGGTGGGTAGTATACTTAATCATAAGCATTTGCAGAGGACTTATAGCTAACAGTTGTAGTTGAACATAGTTGAGGAATGTGGTCCATTTCTAGATCATGGAATTTTAGGGGGGACATTAATTTACTTGACATCCTTATAAGCATTTAGGTGTAATCAACTTAAAACACACTCTAAGGTTAACTAAATGGTGATTTAAAAGTTCTGTGAAAATACAATCTACAAAGGAATTTCGATATAATACAGAGACAAAGTGGAGCTATCTCTACACAATTATACTTAAATGCCTAGAAGTTCCTTTCCCTCCAAGATAAAACATGAGAAGCATTGTGTCTAGGATATATAGACAGCACACCAATATATCCATAGGTCATAGAAGACTGATTGTAGAATGTAGTGAGAATTGATGGTCATAATGGACTAAAAAATAATAGTATAAGGTCAGTGCTAACCTTGAGACTAGACTGGTGAGAAGTAAGTCATTTTATCCACAGTTTCCTTAAGATGAAAGAGAGAAATTTTGTCAACACCTTGGCCATGAAGCTTCCAATAGAGTCCCTGTAGAAAGGAAAATAGAGCGTGTGTGTGCCAGATATATATATACACACACACACATGCAAACACACACACACACACATACATACACACTTCTCCATGTAGAAGTCAAGAAGATGCAGTGCATCAGCAACTTACTAGAATATTAGTCAAAACAACAGCAAAGATACATGAATGGTCAAACAGGGTACTGTTAAATTCATACCCTCAAAAGAAACCAAGGATGAGAAATCAAGAAGTTAATAGAAGTTGCTTCAGTAAAAACATTGCAACATCCTTTGCAGTTTGTAGACATGAGACAGTTTAGAACCCACTGCCTGTTAGATAGGCTGTGCCCTGAGGAGAAAGGACCTGCAACACCATGGTTAGTATAATGGTGGTGACTATCCCAGTCCTTTCCCAAAGAAACCTATGGTCATTTGCTTTGGTAACTGTATGCTGGCAAAAGGTATTCTGAGGATTACTGGAAACAGAGTTCAGGTTGACATTGACTCCCAGAAACTCAAAGCATTCTCATGGGTCCCTCTTTGGTTTGGGACCATATGGGGGCCAGATAATTAAATGTATCTGGGTCTGTGTATCTGGATGATGGTTTTTTGCTCTGGTCCCTGACTGTATAATTGGAATAGATATGAATGGTATTCAGTAAAACTCCATATTAGGTTCTTGGCCTGTGGGTTAAGAATAATCATAATAATAAAAAAAAAGAATCATAACGAGAAAAACAAGGGAGGTGCCTCTAAAACTGTTCCCTCCCTCAGAGGAGATACTAAAACAAAAGGAATATCACATGCTGAAAAGTTTGGAAGTTAGTGCCAATTCTAAATATTTAATGGATGCATGGGTACTGGTTCCCCATCATTTTCCTGTTAAATTCATCAGTCTGACCCTGCACAAAAGTGATGGATATACAGAGAGACTACCTCAAACTCAACTAACTCTAGCCTTAATTACTAACAACTAGCTTTAATCACAGCTGCAATGGCAGCAGATTAACAGAAACTTTGGTACATGGTATGTTGCCACTGATTTGATGAATGCATTATTTTCCAGAAATAATGAAAAAAAAAAACCACAAAGGATCAGAAAAACAAAAACAGAAAAAAAAACAAAGGATCAGAAATAGTACAAATTCCTTACAGAAAAAAAAAAAACACAAAGGATCAGAAATAGTACAAATTCACGTGGAATTCACTACAGATATATTCACAGTTTTTTTTCCTAGGACTATCTCAGTTCCGCCATCCTGAAACACAATATAGTACAAATAGATTTTAACTTCTTGATGTCCTGTAGCACATCATATATCATAGTATCATGTTAGTCCAGATGAGCAGGGATGCATTCCTTACACATAGATGACTAACACAGTGGAGGTCTTGGAACCATGTATGTGCTCCTAACACTGGGAGTTAAAGTTTATGAAGTTTCTGGGGCTTACCACATCTGTAAAATACTTAGGAGTCCAGATGGTAGCCTGTCAGGATATTCCATCTGAAGTAAAAACCAGATTTTTCATCTTGCACTTCCCACCATGAAGGAAGAACAATACTGTGAGGGCTTCTTTGGGATTTTGAGGCAGCGTATTCTACAACTGGAAAAATTGCTCTAAATCTTATACTGCATGATGCAAAAGGCTGCCAGCATTGAGTGGAACTCAGAGTCGAAAGAGAGCCTGTATCTGCCTCAGTACTATCAGTGGTGGGAAAAGATGCTTTGTGAGATTTTTGACAAGCTCTGGTGGGGAAAGGCACTGCAGACCCTGGGGTTTTGTAAAAAGGTCATGCCATCCTGGTGTATTTCTGGGCTAAGTGACCTTGCTACTACAATTGTCCATCATGAAATATGCTTTCTCAAATTGACCTAGTCATAAGGTTGGGTGGGTCCAGAAAGAGCTTATTGTAAAATGAAAGCTCTATGTCCAATATTGAGCGTGGAAGAGCCAAAAGAATAAAAGCAATATGCATGGGTAGGTAGCCCCAACTGCTACGTCATCACAACTGTTGCACCGAAGCTTATCTCTTAGCTACTACCTATGCTATGACCTATAAGGTGGCTCTGTTTATAAATTGAAGCTGAAAATGATGACAGATGCAGTCTGACTCAACTCAGGAGTGGCCTTGAAATAATGAAAACAGAAAATGAGCAGAACTTCATGCACTGCATTTGGTCATTCATTTCATGCAGTAAGAGAAATGGCCTGAAGTTACGATACACACAGACACATGGGCAATGGAAAAATTACTTTGCTGGTGGTCAGAGGCCTGGAAGGAGAAATACTAAAAGGTCAAAATCTGGAATAGAAAGATATGGATGTATATTTAGTAGTGTGTACAAGGTATGAAGATCTTACAATTACAAGATAAGGACCAACAGGTAGCATCCCCCATTAAAGAGACATTCAACAAGAAGTCTACCAGTTGCCCTCAGCCAGTTTTTGTCATCAGACATCCAAATGTTGACATGATCGTCATGTGGCAGTGAGGGAGGCTATGCATGGACAGAAACTGATCTATCTGCTGCCAATACTGAATGTTCAACCTGTCCATAACAGAGGCAGGTGATTACTGAATCTCCAGTATGGCACCATTTCTGAAGGAAATAAACCAGCCGCTTGGTGACAAGTAAACAATATTGACTCCTTCTACCTTGGAAGCACCAGTGATTCATTCTAAGAGAATAGATACATATTCTGGGTATGGGCTTTCTTTATGCTTTCAGGGCCTTGGCCATCACCAGTATTTGAGAACTTAATGATTGTTTGATCCACTGGCATGGAATCTCATTTAACATCATGTCAGACCCGTTTACAGCAAGGGAGGTACAAGAGTAGGCACCATGATTATGAGCTAATACAGTATAGGAACACCTTGCTGAAAGCACACCTGTAGCGCCAGCTCAGTAGTAATACTTTACAAGGATGGTGTACCATCCTCCATGGTGCATTATTCACTTTAAGTCTTTTGTACGGCAGCATTCCCCCAGTAAAGAGAGTACATAAATCTAGGAACCAAGGAGTTGAAGTACAAGGCGTTCACTTGCTATCACTCCTCATTACTGACTTGGAATTTGCACTTCTCATTCCCACAGTTCTGATCTCTGTGGCGTTAGAGGCCTGATTCTCACAGTGCGTGTAATTCTGCCCGGGGTTACAGCCAGAGTGTGATTACACTATAAGGTACTTCTCCCGTTTGCTTACTTTGGGATTCTTGTGTCCAGGGGCCAGCAGGCAAGGAAAGAAATGACTATCTTAGGAAATATAATTGATCCTGACCATCATGAGAAAGTAGGGCTGCTGTTTACACAGTGGGCCTAGCATGGAATGTGGTAGTCAACCAAGTTTTATATGTGAGCACTCCATGCTGCTTACCTCCGCAGCCAATTCTGATAGCAAATGAGCAAGGGTAGTAGTATCCAACACAGTAGTGTAAGCATAATGTATGTTTCCTGAATAACTACTACATGACTGTAGTAGGGATTTTTATATGGATTATTAGAGAGACTAAAGAGGTTAAAACAATGTGCCAAAGGTCACACTGTAAGTGGCAGGACCATTTTTTCCATCCAGGTGGGTTCACTCCATACATTAAGGCTGAACTATGTGTATAAACCTAACAAGCAGCAGTCATGGTCTAATGCCAGAACAGGCATATCAGTCAGACATTCTTGCATAGAATTTCATGAGTATTACTTATTGTTATTGGGGATTACCACACATTAAATTAAAAGATGACGGTTATATAATATAGAGTCCTGATATCCCAAAACAACTCTTTCCACTTATTATCAGTTACTTGACACTCACATCAGAATATTGTCTTCAGCTGTTCCTAACAGCGCAATTGAAGAGTAGTACAAAAGATTAGAAAATACTTTTTGACTATATGTAGAAATCTATCTAAGTCTATTTCCTCATTTCGACACAATGTGGACTGCTAACTTCTGAGGGCTGCTACTTGGTTGGTGAAAAATCTGTGTCTATGATTATTCCCATTTGAATTATTGCGTGCTTTCTAAATGATTTCTAATTCACCAATGTGAAAGTGCTGCTTCCCCTACATTCACCTCATAGTGAGATGCAAGGCCCTAAGAGCTGCTAGGATGCTCATCACTGCTGATTAAAGACTCTAAACCCGATGGCAGAATTGCCTTTTTGGCCTCATTTTATTATAATATAAATTTGACACATATCATGGAACATTTTACCAATTTAGAATAAAAGAAAATGCCCAATAAATGTCCTTTTTTGTGTGTGACTATAGTGATTTTAAAATGACATGTAGTGACACATTGGGAAAGAAAATATTTACTATTACAGCAGCATGTATAATGAAAACAACAAATGTTATGTGAGGAGAATTATGCATATGAATAAGTGAGAGGAAGCACATTTAAGAGAAGGAAAATCATAGAACAATGCTTAAAATAAGAAACATTACTAAATTGTCATAATTTTCACAGCAATTCAAGATTGTTTTACAAAACCAGGGGAATGTAGAAACCTCATGCTTTCATATGATCATTTCGGGTTAAGTTTTTCCTTTCTTTTGACTGATTATTCATTGCAAAGAGAGATACTCTTTAAAGAGTTTTTCTTATCTCCTGCACATTGTGAAAATCCTAGCAGTCATTTTTCTCTTTTAAACTTTGTTCCATATAATTGGATTAGTATCATTCCATAATGCATTTAAATATCAAATTAATCCACTCCATGCTACTGGGGTTGATTTCCTGGTTTTCTTTTTAATAAACTGTCAGATGTTGCTGTATTAGCAAGGGCAAGAATGGGGTCATAGACATTTGTTACATACATTTTGTAATATATGACTCCAGTATCCTAATTCTGCCTGATTAAAAAATGTTCTTCTTTTACATTTAAAGCTCTGTACATCTTGAGGATTCCAAAAATATATATACAAAACTGTCAGCAAAAACAATATGTCATGATAGTTATTTAGATTGGTCCCATGGTACTGAACAATGGAGACACCACTGTCAAAGGAAGTCAAGTGCTTTGTTACCTAGAAATGATTTACAAAGGGCCCATAAACTTATTAGGGGCAGGATGACCATTGTTCCGTGAGTCTTAGGATGTCTCCTTGATCTATTTCTGGTATAGAAATTATAGAAAAATAGTCTTAAATTAGTAGCATATGAGTTAAGAAACCTAATCATCGTATTTTCAGGGTGACAGAAAAAATTCCTAGCTTAGATTATAAATGTTAGCCCATTTGGTGACTGTAAATGGAAACAAGATTCCTCCTGAGACAAAGAATATTTCTCATTATCTCCTCACTAAGAGTGTAGTTGTATTAAATGAGGAGCTGGTTCTCTGTATTAAACAAGCACATGAATTATCCTTCTACATGTAAATGGTAATATAGTGTTTCTGAAAATAGTATTTCTTTAAACTCAGATTCTATAAAACCTGCTTTTTTTCCCCAAAAATAAAAGTGACTGTTTTCTTTATCAGGGTCTGTTTGAATTGCTGGGTAGAATTATACCAGTTGGGGTTAGCAATAAATAGAAAAATACCATATATCCTATGGTGATTTTAGAGCTATTTACTTTATCCTTAAGTCAACTGCTTCATCTCATAACTGTAATTTAGAACTAGTCTGTTTTATTTTCTATTGATGTTTTTACTAGATGATTAAAGTAGAATTCATTTAAAAGATGCTGAAATGTTCTTTTACCTATAAACCTATTGACTGGTAGACCAGATTCTGTTCACAATACTCAATGGTTCTTGCTGCTGGATACATAGCTAGTCTAAATTCCCTAGCCTTACTTGTTAAATATAGGCATGCGACTGAGTTCTAGCCTTTGGAATGTGGGCAGAAGTGATAGGAACCATGTCACTGCCTGGCCCACTAAAGCTTTCCCAGGCTGTTGGTGTTCCCTACATTGTAGTTCTTTTCTGTTGAACTTGGAAATTTCCTTTTGAAGAGGATGGAGCCATGATGTAGAAGGAAACTGCATCACTGAATCATTGCTTGCCAAAGAATTGCCCACCAATCATAAACATCTGTTCTATACTGCATAGGAATAAGAAATGTATCTCTGTTGTGTGAAGTCATTGAGGCTTTGTAGTTTTTTGTTTTTTTTTTTTTTTTTTTTTTTGCTGTATGCGGGACTCTCACTGTTGTGGCCTCTCTCATTGCGGAGCACAGGCTCTGGACACACAGGCTCAGTGGCCATGGCTCATGGGCCCAGCAGCTCCGTGGCATGTGAGATCTTCCCGGACCGGGGCCGAACCCGTGACCCCTGCATTGGCAGGCGGACTCTGAACCACTGCGTCGCCAGGGAAGCCCGAGGCTTTGTAGTTTTTTTTTACAGCAGCTAATATTACTTGAGCTAATGTGTATTACAAATTCCAATGCCCCTGTGGTAGGCAGCATAATGCCCCCACCAACCCAAAACTGTCCATGTTCTCATCCCAGAGACCTTTGAATATGTAATCTTACATAGCCAAAGGGATTCTGCAAATGTGAATAAGTTAAGGGCCTTAAAATGGGGGATTATTCTGATTATACAAATGGGTCTGATGTAATCACAAGGATTCTTATAAGAGGGGGGCGTGAGAGCCATAATTAGAAAGAGATGTGACAGTGGAAGCAAAGATTGGAGTGATTCAGGACCACAAGTCAAGAAATAGGGGCAGATTCTAGCTATTGGAAAAGGGAAGTTAATGGAATATTCCTAGGAACTTCCAGAAATAATGCATCCCTGCCAGCCCATTTCAGACTTTTGACCTCCAGAGCTGTAAAAGAGTGGCTTTTAAACAACGCAAACTTACTAAGTTTGTGGTAATTTGTTGTAGCAGCACTACAAATTAATATAACCTTTAAATATTTAAATATATTAGAAAACATAAGCAGTTTATACATCAATCCATATTCATGGACAGTGAATCCAAGTGTAGCTTCTTAAGCGTATATATTGGAATATATGTATTGGGTGGTTCTGAAATACACTTTCTGCATGGATTATGCATAAATCTTTACTGTGTGTTTCAGAAGATACAATTATTATCTATACTAGAGTTGGTGAATTTTCTTCACAGAGCATGCATGTCTGTTTCCATAGGGTTCTCTTATTTATCCTTCTATCTTCTGACTTTATATACTGTATCTGGATATCTTAGACACAGCTAGAACTCACAGATATTTATTTCCAGTTGAGATTGTTATGTGGACCTTGGGCCTATACTTCCAAATGCCTTTTGGAACTTATCTGTTTAGATGAACTGAAGCCATTTTGAACTAAATATATCTAAAATTTATTTCATCTTATGTCATTTGTTTCCTCTAATGAATTATCCATTCAGTTAATGACCTCACCATATACCCAACCATTCAAATCAGGAACCTAAGATTTTTCTTTTGATTCCTTCCTCACATACAGTCAAAACCCTATAAATTTTTGTACCATACTCTCATTGGTAAATTTTTCTCACAGGGGTAGACATTAGCAATTATGAAACTACTTACATATATAACTAGGTTTTAACATACAGTTGTGCCCTTGAACAACATGGGTTTGAACTGCACAGGTCCATTAAACAGATTTTTTTCACCAAATACATGCAGGATCTGAGGTTGGTTGAATCTGCAGACGTGGAACTGCAGATACGGAGGGCCAACTGTACAGTTATACTCAGATTTTCAACTGTGTGTGTGTGGGAAGTAGTCAGTGACCCTAAATTTTGTGTTGTTCAAGGGTCAACTCTATAAGTAAATATAGATAATGAAAACAGTTTTCTCACTTTCAGAGAAAAAGTTACAAATACAGGGAAAATGCTAGAATCAGCTACCAAACTGGAGTCTGAGCTATCAAAATAAAAATAATATATATATACACACACATGCATATTACTACCTATACATATGCCAATAGCCAGATAGATACATACATATATATATTTGTATCTATATATTAGCATACACACAGACATTTCTTAGCTCTGTCCACTAAGGGGGCCTTGAAGGAACATCATAATACCAACAAACACACCTAGCACTCAGATCTTTGTTTCTAAATACCCTTTTGAAATAAAAGGAGCCAGAGCTCCTTGGCTGATTCTAAAATAGAAGCATAAAATAAATAAAAAATGAGCCTGGAACACCTTTTGGTGACAAAAATAAGATAGTGCTCAAAGAATGAATACTTGTCAAAATGATATAGAAGCTGACCTGAGAGCTTCAATAGCCAAACTGGAACAATTTGTGAAACAAATCAGTAACAAACAGGTGAATGATTATAACAATAAAATAAATATGTCTGAGTCATTTCTGGTTTAAATAACACTTAAATAATATATAAATGAAGACGGGACTCTTTTTACAAAATAATTCCAACTAATAAATGTGGAAGGAATAAGGGAAATAGAAAATGACTTTTAGAGCATAACAATAATTACTACAGGCAGATGAATTAAATAGTAATTCTAGTAATAGAATTATTAGGTAATCTGAGGCTTTGCAAGAATTATCAACCCTCTAGTTATATTCTGGTGGTTTTAAAAAATGTTCACAAGTTCTACAAAGTGAAGCTTAATTTTCTTCCTCTTGAATAAGGGCTGGATCTCTGACTCATTTCTAATGAATAAAAATTTGAAAAGAAAATACATAACTTTCCAATAGAGAAATGTTGCAGCCACCATCTGAGCCAAGTGATTAAAATTAGTGTCATCAATAATAAGACATATTGACATTGTGTATCCCATGATATGAAGGCGTGAAAAAAGATATTTCACCTCTGCAATATGCTCTCCCCAAACCCACAATATCAGTTTCTTCATGAGAAGACATCAGACAAACCCATACTGAGCAACATTTTTTTTAACATCTTTATTGGAATATAATTGCTTTACAATGGTGTGTTAGTTTCTGCTTTATAACAAAATGAATCAGTTATACATATACATATGTTCCCATATCTCTTCCCTCTTGCGTCTCCCTCCCTCCCACCCTCCCTATCCCACCCCTCTAGGTGGTCACAGGCACCGAGCTGACCTCCCTGTGCTATGCGGCTGCTTCCCACTAGCTAGCTATTTTACATTTGGCAGTGTATATATGTCCATGCCACTCTCTCACTTCGTCCCAGCTTACCCTTCCCCCTCCCCCTGTCCTCAAGTCCATTCTCTAGTAGGTCTGCGTCTTTTTTCCCGTCTTGCCCCTAGGTTCTTCATGACCATTTTTTTTAACATCTTTATCGGAATATAATTGCTTTACAATGATGTGTTAATTTCTGCTTTATAACAAAGCGAATCAGTTATGCATATACATATATCCCCATATCTCTTCCCTCTTGCATCTCCCTCCCTCCCTCCCAACATTCTTTAAAATATATGATCAATACTCTTCAAAAATGTTAATGTCATCCAAAACAAAGACTGAGGAACTGTCAGAAACAAAGTGATTAAGGAGATACTTTTTCTATTTAGTTGTATCCTTGATTGAATCCTGGGGAGAAAAAAGAGGACATTAGTGGAAAAACTGAAGAAATTCTAATAAAGTCCATGGTTTAGTTAAAAATGATGTTCCAATTTTAAGTTCTTTATTTTAATTAATCAGTGATTTAAGATGTTACATAAAAGGTTGACATTGGGAGTAAGTTGGTTGGAAAGGTGTTCAGGAATTCTAGGTACTATCTTTGCAACTGCTGGAGGTCTAAAATTATTTCAAAATAAAGTTACAAATAACCTACAGAAACAATCTACTTAATACACCTTAGCGATATCCTGTTCTCTTCTCATTCGTACTTCTACTAGATGTACTGAGGTCCTTATCAATTCTTATATAAATTTTTAACATTGACTCCAATGGCCTCCATGTCTCTTATGCTGTGCTTCCCTACTCTCTATTACATATTCCCAATACAAAGTTTGTTATATGCAAAGACAATAAAAATATTTGCATAAGATTTCACGACAGCGTCCCATACTTTTCATTACCTATCACATTTTTCAGCTTCGTTTCCCTCTGTTCTCATACATATGGCATATTTAATATTTTTTCCAGCTCCTTGCATCTGCCAATCTCTTTCATACTTCCATTGTCTCACACCTGAGCTTCCTTCTGCCAGAAATGTTTCCTTCACTTCTTTAAGTAGATAATTCCTCCCTCCCCAGAACAATTTTACTCAGTAATAATTCCTAGAAGACTTTCTTGACATTCCTGGTGTAAATTGTATTTTGCTCTGGAACCCTGCACATAAATGTGTTAGCGACAGGGACCTATCATATACAAAATTTCTTCCTTAAGCCTGAAAATAAATGTGGTCAACAAAGTTTTATTTAGAATGATCAAATAAATATTAAGAATAAATTCAAATGAAAAGATGAAAGCAAATCTATAATGAAGGAAAAGAGTAAAACAAAAGTCAAATCATATGATTCTATAAACAACATGCCTATTTAAAAAATTTCAAATGTTATCAGGAGTCTGGATTGAGATGCCAGAAACCATTTAAGAATATCATCTGTTAAAATACATATGGCCGGGGAGACACTGCTTTGGGAAAGATCCCCAGTGTTCTCCTTACTTGCTGCAAGTAATAAATCCTTCCTTCTCCTGCTAAAAAAAGATACACATAGCAGGAAAACATCATGTGAAGAAACTAACCCCAGACAGCATTGTGCCATAGAACTTCAGGCATTGCCGTGACAGGAATCAGATATATTTGTTTTTCTGTAAACATTAGAGCTCTCAAGTCTGAGAATCAAGTGCCAAGTGTCACAGCATAACCTTCCGTCTTTCAGAACCATAAGGACTGCTCAATTCAAAGTGCATCTTTATTGTCAAGGATTAGGGTCCCAGAGGATCCATTCTGAAGGCTTTTAAGGCTGCTATTGACTTTGTTGGGACAACCTGGGCAAGTCATTCAGCTTCAGTGACTCAGGGTCAGCAGTGAAATTCCAGGGGAATAGTGTGAAAGTCATTTTATCTCAGGAGCAGATGGGACAGAGCCAGCCTGTGTAAATCCCTCTTAAACTGGCAATTTACAGATTAGTTTGTCAGTCATTTCATAGGCAAGTGTTTATAATTTGACTTTTTAAAGGAATGTTTTGCCCCATTTACTATACACTGACTGGCCTGCATTAATGTTTATAAAAGTCTTTATATGTAGTGTCAAAATTTTGCCTCGTATGTAAATTTGGTTGCTTTACATATTGTGTTGAAGAAAATAATGCTGAAAGTGTCAATGACCAAGGCCAAGGCAAATCCTGAATTTTTAAAATTCATTTTCTTAGTTTTATACAGTAAGGTTGCCATGGAAACTGGTAAAGAGCTAAATTACTTGTTGTTTCTGTATATGCCTTATCTTCTGTTCTCTATTCTGATGCTTAAGTGAGAAACTGAAGAGGTAGGATTCTACATCTTTATCTCCCTTTAAATGGAGACTATTTCCTCGTAGATTCTAAAGTTAGAAGTGCAGGGTTTTTTTTAATTTTAAAATGCATGTTATATTAGACCACATTCTTTTCAATGACCTGGGTCCGTGATTTCATTTTCATCACAGAATTGTCAAATTTGGGGGAGCACAGAGTAGAGCTGTTGTGCCAGCTGCTGAGGTAATACATGTACCTGCATTCAAAGGTAGATGCCCAGAGTAAGTGCATACGGATTAGCAGCCAGAAATGACTCCCACTGCCTGATCTTAAGCACAATAAACTAAAGGAAATACGATGGATATTTTTTCAGACTGGATGATTGTCATTAGCAAAGACACAAAAATTTATTACTAATTATTTGCCGTGGCAAGCTGCTGAAATGCAGCTATGGAACACCAGGAAGGGCAACATACACCAAACAAAAGGGTAACCAGTGTCTTAAAAAAAAATACATGACAAAATGGAACTGATTCAATGGCATTAGGGTTATTCTGATGGTATTATTTAGAGCACTAGAAATGGTCAAAACTAGGGTGAAGTATTAGGGAATCAAATGTCAAGCGAAGATTCAGTGTCCAGTTATGAAAAATTTTAAAGTGCATTAAAAAAAGAGATCTTTGGAGAAGGTGTATCATGGATTTTGTGTGCTTTCTCTTTCGTACACCACCCAAGGGATATCTGTATAGATGTGATTTCTCCGTTTAGAAAGTGATATCTCTAGAGTGAGTCGTGCATACCTGATTTCTCTGCATTCTTTTAGTAACTAGCTTTTATCAAGTCTTTCCAAAGCATTCAACTTCAAATTCAAGAGAACATTTTCTTTATTTGTGTTCATTTTTATTTGTTGATGTAACATTTCATTACACTGAGTGATTACTGTAAAACTGGCAAAAACTGATTCTGGGACAGCCACAACTGACTTTTGATAAGATGCAATTAATTGATGAATGTGTCAAGTGACCCAGCAGACAGAAGTGTAGTCTGTAAGTGCAAGTGTTCAGCATGCAGGTGGTATGAGATGGAACTCTAATATATTGCTGGTGGGATAGTAAAGTGGTGTAGTCACTTTACAAGACAATATGGTAGTTCCTTAAAGATAAACTTTGTTACCCTATGACCAAACAATTCCACTCCTGAGTATATATCCAAGAGGGAGAAATGAAAGCATATGTTAATACAAACAACTTATACATAAACGTTCACAGTATTATTCGTAATAGCCCCAAATTGAAATGAACTCAAATGTCCATCAACTGACACATGGATAAACAAATGTAGTATAGCCATACAATGGAATATTATTCACCTACAAAAAGGAATGAAGCACTGAATCATGCTAAATCATGGACAAATCTTGAAAATGTTATGCTAAGACAAAGAATCCAGACACAAAAGACTATGTATTGTAGGATTCCATTTATATGAAATGTACAAAATAAATCTGTAGAGTCAAAGTAGATTACTAGTTGCTAGGAGCTGGTAAGAGTGGGAAATGGGGAGTGACTGCTAGTTGGTACAGAGTTTCTTTACTGGATGGAAATATTCTGGAATTCAATAGTGATAATAATTATACAATTTTATAAATATACTAAAAACCACTGAGTTATACAGTTCAAAATAATTAATTTCATCTTTGAGATTTATATCTCAAAGATGTTATAAAATAACCAGTGTAATTCACCTCATTAGCAGAATGAAGAAAGAAAACTGTATACTCATCACAATGGTTGCAGAAAAAGCAATACTCATTTATAATAAGAACTCTTAGCGTGCTAGAATAAAAGGAAACTTCCTCATCCTGATAAAGGTAATCTTCAAAACCCCATTCAACTTACACAATAGTTAATGATGAAAGACTGAATACATTCCCACTTTGGTCAGGGACAAAACAAATGTCCATGTTCACCACATCTGTTCACAACTGTACTGAAAGTCCTTCAATGTGTAATAGTCCAAGAAGCAAGAAAGAAATGCACATAGATTTGAAAGAAAGTAAAATTCTACTTTTCTGTCAACATGGTTATCTCTATAGAAAATACTAAGGAATCCACAGAAAAAGGTAACAGAACTACTAGTGAATTTATTAAGGTTGCAGTATATATGGTTAATATGTAAATTTGAGTACATTTCTATAATTAGGCTTTAACAACTAGATATTGGAATTCAAAAATACTATGTACCATAGTGCCAAAGCATACAAAAGAATAAGACATAAATTTAAGCACATTATGCAAGTTTGGTTCACCAAAAACTATAGAACATTTCTGAAGGAAACTAAAGAGAACCTAAACAAATGAGAGATAATATCATTTTTATATCTCAGAAGACTCAATGTATTAGCATATCAATTGTCTCTAAATTATTATAAAGGAAATCCAGACAGTAATCAGAAATAATCAGCAGCATTTGCAAATTATAATATTATTGATCTTAAACATACCATATTAAAAAATTTTTTTAAAGTTATATCTTTAGTGTGTATGATTTATGTACATTAAAAAAATGTATATTCACACAGAAATTTTTTTTCAAACATATGCATAATGAAAAAGATTGCATCAGTTATATTATAGGCTGGATCAGGAGACATCAGATTCTACCCATAAGCCAAATATGACCAGTCACTTGTATTTTTAATGTTTTATTGGAACACAGCTATGCTCACCCATTTATCTATTGTCTGTCTCCTTTCACACTAAAAAGGGTAGTCACACACAGACTATATAGCCTTAAAAGCTGAACATATTTACTACCTGGCCTTTCATAGAAAAAAATAATTGCCAATTCTTTGGCTAGACTATTGTGATATTTTGAAAGGACCCCAAAATATAGTGGATCAAAACAAGACAGTATTTTTGTTTTTCATTTTACTGCATAGAGGTAGATAGGCAGTGCAGGGTCAAACAATATTTCTGTTGCAGCCACCAAAATTTCTGTATCTTATGTTTTGCTCTCTTGTAGTGTAGACTAACTTGCCTTCATCATCATGATAGAAGCTGGTTGACCAGCACCACATACATATTTAAGTCCATGGGTGAGTGGAAAGAGAGGAGAGAAAGGGTAAGCATGCTTCTTTTAAGTAAATGATGTCAAAGTTGCACACATTACGTTCACTTACATTTCACTGGCAAGAACATAATCATATGGCCATACCTACCTGCAAAAAAGGTTTAGACTATGCTAAGCCTTTGAAAACTGTTTTGTTAATTAGATAACAGGGAGAAAAAGTGAGCAAATAGATATGGGGAAAAGTTATCAACCACTACCACAAACATATTCAATACTTTTTTTTGGTTGCCCAAGCAGGGAAAGGGAAGAGAAGTAGAAATCAGGGTTGAAATGGGAAAAACAAAAACAATAATGAGACCTTGGAAAACCTGAGGAATTCTTGGCCAGTTATATACTGAGGACTTGTATTGATGTGTTGATGCCTGAGTTGTACCTGATTATTAGGAGGCCACAAGGTCAGTGTCCAGTCTCCAGAAGGGTTTGGTGTGCTGAGATTAAGATCAGGGAGCCAGGGTGTGGCAATTGGAGCCCCGCTTTTAGGGTATCTCTGCCCTGAGGAGCAGTTATATGCCTCTATGGGGGAATTCTGAAAAAACTGGTAAGCTTGTACCTCTATGAGTGAGCATCCTGTGTTGTCTCCTGTTTAAGTAATTATCTTCCTAAGTTTCCAAATCTTTTGCCATGAAAGAAACATTACTTCCTTAACTATATCTGTTTTACTGACAAACATAGTACCATCCTGTCGTGACAACCAAAGAAATATTAAATTAAAGAAAAAGCTCTTTCTTAGAAACAACTAACATAGTAACTCAGTCCTGGCAAAGCCCAATTAAGGAAAAAAGTGGAAGCAAAATTATACAGTTCTAGGATTGACCAAAGAGATATAAGTACACATGTGGAAGAAATGAAAGGAATTTAGAAAATTATATTAGAGAAAGTAATTTCCTGGAAAATACAAGAACATTTAGATGGACAAAAGGAAAGAACAGGTAATTCACAGAAGAATAAAACCAAAAGACCATTAACATTATATGGTGCTTGCCCTGATTGCTCTTCAGGGAAATGCAAATTACAGCAAGAGTTAGTGTATCTTTCAGATTAGAAAATACTAAAAAACAAAAACAAACAAAACTAATATTCTCCAGTGCTAATAAAGATAAAGGAATACTTTTATTAATTGCTAGTGAGAGTGCAACAATTGAACAATTAAAATTTGAATACACATACTTTTTTACTCTGAATTCCACTTTTGAGAAATCAGTTGAAACAAAAACACTACTATATCAGGATATTTGAACAGGAATATTGATTGTCGTAGTTTCATCTATAGAGACTAAAACTCAACATCACTGAATGCCTATTGGTTCAGAAAAGATTGATTAAATTATGGTTCAGACATATTACTCAATGTAAATGCAACTATTAAAAATAATCAAGTTATATTGCTTTATCACAGTAATTAGGACTAATTTTTGTCAATGCAAACAAAAACCTGAGCCCTTAATATAATTTTATATTTTTACTATTTCAGTTAGAGTGCAGAACGGTATGAAATTGTTTCACTAATTCAACTAGCATATATTCCTTTTGTAATTTGAAACACAAGGAAAAATTAATGACTGCCATTCAAAATTGGAAGAAGATAGAATTGAAGATGGATAGGCAGGGTTAAAGGGGGTAGGAAGAGGTTCATAGTTCATAGTTTGTTTGTTAGAAGTGTTCTTGCTGAAGTCACTATAACCTCAATGCTAAATTCAATTGTCATTTTATATCCCTCATCATACCTGACCTATAAGCAGCATTTGACGCAGATGGTCACACTCTCTTTTTTGAAAGATTTTACTCAGCTTCAGATGTCATAACTTTCTGTATTTTTCTCTTGCCTCATTGGTTGTTCCCTCTCAATCTGCTTTGGTAGTTTCTTCTCTTGTCCTTATTGTTCTAATGTGGAATTTCCCAGAGATCATACCATGGCAATGGAATGTGTGGTTAATAATTACTCTGTAAAGGGGAAAATTACATTCATCCACTTGTTGATCTCGTTTAGTCTTATATCTTTATATACCACCTTATGTACTAATTCCTAAGTTTATATCCATAGTTCTGACCTCTCGTGTGATCTTCAGACTCACATATCCAGTTGCCTACTTGACATTGCCACTTCGATATTTAACGGAACCTCAATTTCAAAAGCAAACCACAGCTTTATCTCTTCCAAATCCCTCCCCCACATCTCTTTCTCTTGCAGCCTCTCCCATCTCCTAAATTATAACCCTATCCTTCCAGTTTCTCAAATCTATGCCTTTTGGAATCACACCTCACCTATCAGGAACTGCCAAGAAATGCTATTGGCTTCATCACTGAAATGCATTCATTATTTGAGCAGTCCACACACCTTCTACTTCCAGTACCTTGGTGGAAACGACATAATCTCATACCTTAAAAAAAAAAAAAAAAAAAGTAAAAGCCTTCTTATTTGTCTTCATAGGTCTATCCTTGCCCCCTCTACAATCTAGTGTTTACAGAGAAAAAAAAGAATCTGCCATGGACTGAATGTTTGTGCCTCTGCTCCCCAACTCACAAGTCGAAGCCCTAATCTCCAATTTTATGGTATTTGGAGGTGGCCCTTTGGGAGATAATTAGGTTCAGATAAAATCACAAGGGTAGAGCCCACATGATGGAACTGGTGTTCTTTTAAGAAGAAGAAGAGATACCAGAGCTTCCTCTTTCTGCCATGTGAGGATACAGCAAGGAGGTAGATATTTACATGCCAAGAAGCAGGCTCTCATCAGGTACTGAATCTCTTGACACCTTGATTTTGGATTTCACAGCCTCCAGAACTGTAAGGCATAAATGTTTGTTGTTTAAACCACCAGTCGATGGTATTTTGTTCTAGCAGCCCTATCTGAATAGGGCATAATCCTTTTAAAATCTAAATACATTCTGCCCTCCTATTCACAGGTTCCCATCCCCAGATTCAACCATAAATTGAAAATATTTGGGGAAAAAATTCCAGAATGTTCCAAATAGCAAAACTTGAATTTGCATACCAGCAACTATTTACATAGTATGTACATATCATTAAGCATTATAAGCAATTGAGATAATATAAAGTATATGGGAGGATATGTGTAGGTTACATGCAAACACTATAACATTTTATATAAGGGACTTGAGCATTTGCAGATATTGTTATTATTTACAAGAGGAACTGTAAATTCATATTACTCTTCTGCTAAATACTACAATGGCTGGGCTTCCCTGGTGGCGCAGTGGTTGAGAGTCCGCCTGCCGATGTAGGGGACGCGGGTTCGTGCCCCAGTCCGGGAAGATCCCACATGATGCGGAGCGGCTGGGCCCGTGAGCCATGGCCGCTGAGCCTGCATGTCCGGAGCCTGTGCTCCGCAATGGGAGAGGCCACAACAGTGAGAGGCCCGCGTACCAAAAAAAAAAAAAAAACTACAATGGCTGGCCATTTCCTCACAAAGTCCTTAGCCTTTAGCCTTTCCTCTAAAGTCCTTAAAATACCGTCTAAATCTTTAGGTCACTGGGCTTGCATTACTGCTCTGATTTCCTTTTCTCTTTCTCTTTTGCTTGCTCTCAACACTGCAGCCACGCTGGTCTCCAAGAACTTCCTGAAGCCCACCAAGCAAACTCCTATATACAGGACCAGCTTCTGCTCTCCTCTGTGCCTAGAATGCTCTTGTCACTAATAGCTGTTTGTCCAGCTCCCACACTTACTTCAAGTCTTTGCTCAAATCTCAATGAGGCCTACCTTTACTACACTATTTAATACCACATTTGTTCCATCCACTCTATTCCAGAACCTGTAAATCCACTTGTCCTGCTCTACTTATACTTTTTTTCCTACAGAATTTATCATCTTCTAACATATTTTATAATTTTCTCATTATATTTAGTTTTTACTATCTCCGCATTATCTAGAATGTAAGCTCCCCAAGAGCAGAGGTCTTTCTTTCTTCTCTGATACACTCCAAGCACATGGAACAGTGCCTGGCACTGAGTAGGTACTCAGTAAATGTTGGATGGATGGATGGATGGTTAGATGGTTGGATGAAGAGGGCAGGACAAATTAACAGTAAATCTAAGTTACAACTACATGTGCTGACTATTCCAAAATATGCATAGATTCAAGGCATTTATTAAATGTGCGCTTTAGGGAAAGATATTATAAATTTAGAGAAAATGTATAAACTGCTAGTCTTGGTCTATAAGGAATTACAAAGAACAAAAAAGCACTTCACAGGACCTGAATACTGTTTGCAGCTAAGGCCAGAAAAAAAAGCACCTCTGCAAAACTTTGCTTGGATCCAGAAATGTAAATTTACCACATATTTATACTGCATACTTATGTCTGCACAGCTAGACAACACAATATTCCTCTCTAGTTCTTTGAGAAAGCACAAAATTATAAAAGACGAGTTGGAGTAACACAGATTTATAAAATCAAAACAGTACTTGCCTTAAAGTGCATATCTCTCCACGTTTTTGGTATGAAAAAGGAAAAGCAAATGGCATTGCTGAGCTTGTCTTTAGAATAGAATAATAGAGCTGTAGTCATTTAAAAATTATTTTTATATTGGAATTTTTGTTGATTTTCGTATGAAGAGCAACCTTTGATTTCTCATACATATAGGATCATACAATGACAACTAGCAGGCTGTTTTCTTACCATTTAATGAACTATAAGCACAATATGATGAAAAAAATGTTTCTATTTGGCAAAACCTTACACTTGGTTGTTGATTCATCTGTCCTACTTAAAAAAAGTCAACTGTACCTCAGGGACCCCAAATCTGCACAAGATCTGTTAAATATGTCAATCTCCTCTGTCAGAACCAAAATAAGAATTTTATATATTTAATTAAACTGCATAATACCTTTTCTTCATATTTAACACTTATATTACCGGTAAACCAGAGTGTAGAAGAAGGAGTGGAAATTGTGAGGAAATGTGTCCTGGCAGCTGATACAGCTGCTGATGCATCTGGAACACCGCTTGGACTCTGGAACAGATGCAGCCTTGGGAATAATTTTCCCCTTTATGGAGTAATTATTAACCACACTTAATACCATTTTAAGTATTCTACAACCAGAAAATGGTCTCATTCATACCTCTTCAAAGGTTTTATTGCAGTACATATTCAGCAGAACCTTTTATGTGTGTGTGTTTTCAGCATGTGTGGTTTACACTGAGTGATTCTGAACATCTACACTGTAAAGTTATTCACAAATGAAAATTACTCTAGACTAGTGTACTTGCTCCAGCAGTCAGTGAGAGTCTTAGTTGTTCAGCATCTGCAGTTCAATGTTGATTTGTCATTATTTATTATATGATCTCATTTCCTTCTCACAACAGCCTTTTGAGTTAGGTATTTTACCTCTTTTAATTAAGTTTAAAACTATATGCATTTTCTGGATCTGAACAATACTCCTCCAAAGTACCAACAGCTTCTCATATTTGTCTTTCACTGACATTTTACCAAAATCTCTACAGAGACAGTTCTATGTGACTTTCACTCTCTTCAAACCTCCAAACACTTGGAGCACATCGATTTGGAATCTGACTGAATAAGCTTGTGAGAGGGAAAGAGAGGCAGGGAACCAAGATGACAAATGTATCCCTCTATTAGGTAATTAGGATAATGCCTTCACTGTTCTTGAAGGACAAACTGTTACATACACGGGTAACTTGGCTCATAGGTTGTTGTGTTGGATTAATCCAACTAGCCTAATGCCATAACCTTAATAAAGAAGTTAGAATCATGGATCTCTTATAGGCAAAACGGAAGAACTATGTGGCTAAAGAAAAGACAGCAAAGAGGAGAGTGGTACAAGAGAGGTGAGCATAAAACAGGTACGAAAAGAGGTCAGGGTGCGGAGGCTTTATGGAACATAACTGATATTTGTTTCCTTCTAAGTGCAATAAGAAGCCAAACAGTAAAATTAATTCAAGTTTTGCTTATTGAATACTTGGCAGGGATTACTGGAAAATTGGAGGCCAATTGTGAGCAGAAACCTGGAATTAAATGCAGGGATTTTAGATTTCTTCCTCATACTGAAAACATAATTCATTCCAGTGGCCCATTTCAGGAAGTATAATGTAGTAAATCTATGAACAGTTTTATAGTAACAAGTAATGATACATTGTAACTAAAGATTGTACTCTTGCATTTAATTATCCCTACAAATAAAATCTGTTTTAGGCTTTAAAATCCAAGGTGAATTATAAATCTGGTTTTTATTTCAAAAGGTTTATTAGCATTGTACATTTGTAATATATAATTCATCATTGTATATGGGGGAATGGAAAATATTTGGAAGAACCAGGAATTTCTTCCACGTTGATTAACAAAGGCAAAAAGCAAATAGCATAAAGCGTTGCATAGTCACTCAATTTCTATTAAGATTTTTCCATTATGCTTTTTTCTTGTTTTTATTCTTTCTTAAGACATCTTTATTTTGCCTTCACATTTTCTCATATAATCTTTACTGATATATAATTCACATACCATAAAATTAATCCTTCTAAAGTATTTGATTCAATGATGTCAGTATATTAACAAAATTGTACAACCACCAACACAGTCTAATCCCAGAACATTTTCATAACACTCTACCCATTAGCAGTCACTCCCCATTCTCCCAAATCCCCAACACCTGGCAGCCACTAATCTCCATTCTGTCACTATTAATTTGTGTATTCTGGACAATTCATATAAAAGAAGCCCTACAATATGTACTCCTTTGTGTCTGGCTTCTTTCAGTTAGCATAATATTTTTAAGGATCATCAATGATATAGCATGTACCAGTACTTCATTCCTTTTCATGTGTGAATAATACTCCATTGTATAGATATACCACATTTGTTTATCCATTTGTCAGTTGATGGACATAAGGGTCTATTATTATGGAGGTTATGAGTAATGCTGCTATGAACATTGATGTACAGGTTTTTTTAAGATGTATGTTTTTAATTATCTTGAATATATAACTAAGAGTAAAAATCCTAAGCCATTTGATACCTCACTACATTTAATTATATAAGGAACAGCCAAAATATTTGAGGGTTTCAGTTTCTCCACCTTCTCAATACTCATCATCTGCCATTTTGATTATAGCCACCTTAGTGAGTGGTAAACTAATATTTCACGGGGTTGTTTTTTTTTATCATCTGTATTGGAGTATAATTGCGTTACAATGGTGTGTTAGTTTTTGCTTTATAACAAAGTGAATCAGTTATTCATATACATATGTCCCCATATCTCTTCCCTCTTGTGTCTCCCTCCCACCTTCCCTATCCCACCCCTCTAGGTGGTCACAAAGCACTGAGCTGATCTCCCTGTGCTATGCAGCTGCTTCCCACTAGCTATCTATTTTACATTTGGTAGTGTATATATGTCCATGCCACTCTCTTACTTTGTCCCAGCTTACCTTTCCCCCTCCCCGTGTCCTCAAGTCCATCCTCTACTAGATCTGCATCTTTATTCCCACCTTGCCCCTAAGTTCTTCATGACCATTTTTTTTTTTAGATTCCATATATATGTGTTAGCATACAGTATTTGTCTTTCTCTTTCTGACTTACTTCACTCTGTATGACAGACGCTAGGTCCATCCACCTCACTACAAATAACTGAATTTCGTTTCTTTCTATGGCTGAGTAATATTCCATTGTATATATGTGCCACATCTTCCTTATCCATTCATCTGTCGATGGACACTTAGGTTGCTTCCACGTCCTGACTATTGTAAATACAGCTGCAATGAACATTGTGGTGCATGACTCTTTTTGAATTATGGTTTTCTCAGGGTATATGCCAGTAGTGGGATTGCTGGATCGTATGGTAGTTCTATTTTTAGTTTTTTAAGGAACCTCCATACTGTTCTCCATAGTGGCTGTATCAACTTATATTCCCACCAACAGTGCAAGAGGGTTCCCTTTTCTCCACACCCTCTCCAGCATTTATTGTTTGTAGATTTTTTGACGATGGCCATTCTGACTGGTGTGGGGTGATACCTCATTGGGGTTTTCATTTCCATTTCTCTAATGATTAGTGATGTTGAGTATTCCTTCATGTGTTTGTTGGCAACATGTATATCTTCTTTGGAGAAATGTCTGTTTAGGTCTTCTGCCCATTTTTGGATTGGGTTGTTTCTTTTTTTGATACTGAGCTTCATGAGCTGTTTGTATATTTTGGAGATTAATCCTTTGTCAGTTGCTTTGTTTGGAAATATTTTCTTCCATTCTGAGGGTTGTCTTTTCATCTTGTTTATGGTTTTCTTTGTTGTGGAAAAGCTTTTAATTTTCATTAGGTCCCATTTGTTTATTTTTGTTTTTATTTCTATATCTCTAGGAGGTGGGTAAAAAAGGACCTTTCTGTGATTTATGTCAGAGAGTGTTCTGCCTATGTTTTCCTCCAAGAGTATATAGTGTCTGACCTTACATTTAATTCTTTAATCCATTTTGCGTTTATTTTTCATATGGTATTAGGGCGTGTTCTAATTTCATTCTTTTACATGTAGCTGTCCAGTTTTCCCAGCACCACTTATTGAAGAGGCTGTCTTTTCTCCATTGTATATTCTTGCCTCCTTTATCAAAGATGAGGTGACCATATTTCTGTGGGTTTATCTCTGGGCTTTCTATCCTATTCCATTGATCTATATTTCTCTATTTGTGCCAGTACCATAGTGTCTTGATTACTGTAGCTTTGTAGAGTAGTCCAAAGTGAAGGAGTCTGATTCCTCCAGCTCTGTTTTTCTTAAGGTTGCTTTGGCTATTTGGGGTCTTTTGTGTTTCCATACAAATTTAAAAAAATGTTTTTCTAGTCCTGTGAAAAATGCCACTGGTAGTTTGGTAGGGATTGCATTGAATCTGTACATTGCTTTCAATAGTATAGTCATTTTCACAAAGTTGTTTATTCCAATTCAAGAACATGGTATATTTCTCCATCTGTTTGTATCATCTTTAATTTCTTTCATCAGTGTCTTATAGTTTTCTGCATACAGTTCTTTTGTCTCCTTAGGTAGGTTTATTCCAGGTATTTTATTCTTTTTGTTGCAGTGGTAAATGGGGGTGTCTCCTTAATTTCTCTTTCAGATTTTTCATCATTAGTGTATAGGAATGAAGAGATTTCTGTACATTAATTTTGTATGCTGTGCTTTTACCAAATTCATTGATTAGCTCTAGTAGTTTTCTGGTAACATCTTTAGGATTTTCTATGTATGGTATCACGTCATCTGCAGTGATAGTTTTACTTCTTCTTTTCCAATTTGCATTCCTTTTTCTTCTCTGATTGCCATGGCTAGGACTTCCAAAATTATGTTAAATGATACTGGTGAGAGTGGGCAACCTTGTCTTGTTCCTGATCTTAAAGGAAATGGTTTCAGTTTTTCACTTTTGAGAACAATGTTGGCTGTGGGCTTGTCATATATGGCCTTTATTATGTTGAAGTAAGTTCCCTCTATGCCCATTTCTTGAGAGTTTTTATCATAAATGGGTGTTGAATTTTATCAAAAGCTTTTTCTACATCTATTGAGATTATCATATGGTTTTTATTCTTCAGTTTGTTAATATGGTGTATCACATTGATTTGCATATATTTATTCCTTGCATTCCTGGAATAAACCCCACTTGATCATGGTGTATGATCCTTTTAATGTGCTGTTGGATTCTGTTTGCTAGTATTTTGTTGAGGATTTTTGCATCTATGTGCATCAGTGATATTGGCCTGTAGTTTTCTTATTTTGTGGTTTGTCTGGTTTTGGTATCAGGGTGATGGTGGCCTCGTAGAATGAACTTGGGAGTATTCCTCCCTCTGCTGTATTTTGGAAGAGTTTGAGAAGGTTAGATGTTAGCTCTTCTCTAAATGTTTGATAGAATTCACCTGTGAAGTCATCTGGTCCTGGGCTTTTGTTTGTTGGAAGATTTTTAATCACAGTTTCAATATCAGTGCTTGTGATTGGTCTGTTCATATTTTCTGTTTCTTCCTGCAGTCTTGGAAGGGTGTGCTTTTCTAAGAATTTGTCCATTCCTTCCAGGTTGTCAATTTCATTGGCATAGAGTTGCTTGTAGTAGTCTCTCATGATCCTTTGTGTTTCAGCAGGTTTAGTTGTTACTTCTCCTTTTTCATTTCTAATTCTATTGATTTGAGTCTTCTCCCTTTTTTTCTTGATGAGTCTTGCTAATGGGTTATCAATTTTGTTTACCTTCTCAAAGAACTAACTTTTAGTTTTATTGATCTTTGCTATTGTTTCCTTCATTTCTTTTTCATTTCTGATCTGATATTTATGATTTCTTCTAACTTTGGGTTTCTTTTCCTCTTCTTTCTCTAATTGCTTTAGGTGTAATGTTTATTTGAGATTTTTCTTGTTTCTTGAGGTAGTATTGTATTGCTATAAACTTCCCTTTTAGAAATGCTTTTGTTGAATCCCATAGGTTTCGGATTGTTGTGTTTTCATTGTCATTTCCCTCTAGGCATTTTTTGATTTCTTCAGTGGTCTCTTGGTTATTTAGTAGCGTACTGTTTATCCTCCATGTGTTTGTATTTTTTACCGTTTTTTTCCTGTAATTGATTCCTAGTCTCATAGTGATGTGGTTGGAAAAGATACTTGATACGATTTCAATTTTCTTAAATTTACTGAGGCTTGATATGTGACCCAAGATATGATCTGTCCTGGAGACTGTTCCATGAGCACTTGAGAACAAGGTGTATTCTGTTGTTTGGATGGAGTATCCTATAAATATCAATTAAGTCCATCTTGTCTAAAGTGTCATTTAAAGCTTGTGTTTCCTTATTTTTATTTTGGATTATCTGTTCATTGGTGAAAGTGGGGTGTTAAAGTCCCCTGCTATTATTGTTTTACTGTTGATTTCCCCTTTTATGGCTATTAGCATTTGCTTTATGTATTGAGGAGCTCCTATGTTGGGTGCGTAAATATTTACAATTGTTATATCTCCTTCTTGGATTGATCCCTTGATCATTATTTAGTGTCCTTCTTTGTTGAGATAACCTTTATTTTAAAGTCTATTTTGTCTAACATGAGAATTGCTACTCCAGCTTTCTTTTGGTTGCCATTTGCATGGAATATCTTTTTCCATCCCCTAACTTTCAGTCTGTATTTTGTCACTAGGTCTGAAGTGGGTCTTTTGTAGACAGCATATATGTGGGTCTTGTTTTTGTATCCATTCAGCCCATCTGTGTCTTTTGGCTGGTGCAATTAATCCATTTACATTTAAGGTAGTTATCGATATGTATGTTCCTATTACCATTTTCTTAATTGTTTTGGGTTTGTTATTGTAGGTCTTTTCCTTCTCTTGTGTTTCCTGCCTAGAGAAGTTCCTTTAGTACTTGTTATAAAGCTGGTTTGGTGGTGCTGAATTCTCTTAGCTTTTGTTTGTCTGTAAAGGTTATAATTTCTCTGTTGAATCTGAAGAATTCGTTGCTGGGTAGAGTTATCTTGGTTGAAGGTTTTTCCATTTCATCAATTTAAATATGTCCTGCCACTCCCTTCTGGCTTGCAGAGTTTCTGCTGAAAAATAAGCTTTTAAGCTTATGGGGATTCCCTTGCCTGTTATTTGTTGCTTTTCCCTCGCTGCTTTTAACATTTTTTCTTTGTATTTAATCTTTGATAGTTTGATTAGTATGTGTCTTGGCGTGTTTCTCCTTGGATTTATCCTGTATGGGACTCTCTGTGCTTCCTGGACTTGATTGACTATTTCCTTCGCATGTTAGGGAAGTTTTCGACTATGATCTCTTCAAATATTTTCTCAGTCCCTTTCTGTTTCTTTTCTTTTTCTGGGACCCCTATAATTCACATGTTGGTGCATTTAATGTTGTCCCAGAGGTCTCTGAGACTGTTCTCAATTCTTTTTACTCTTTTTCCTTTATTCTGTTTTGTCAGAGTTATTTCCACTATTTTATCTTCCAGGTCACTTACGCGTTCTTCTGCCTCAGTTATTCTGCTATTGGTTCCTTTTAGAGAATATTTAATTTCATTTATTTTGTTGTTCATCATTGTTTGGTTGCTCTTTAGTTCTTCCAGGTCCTTGTTAAACATATCTTATATTTTCTCTCCTCTATATCCGAGATTTTGGATCATCTCTACTCTCATTATTCTGAATTCTTTTTCAGGTAGACTGCCTATTTCCTCTTCATTTGTTAGGTCTGGTGGGTTTTTATCTTGCTCCTTCACCTGCTGCATATTTCTTTGTCTTTTCATTTTGTTTAACTTACTGTGTTTGGGTTCTCATTTTCACAGGCTATAGGTTTGTAGTTCCTGTTATTTTTAATGTCTGCCCCCAGTGGATGAGGTTGGTTCTGTGGCTTGTGTAGGCTTCCTGGTGGAGGGGATTGGTGCCTGTGCTCTGGTGGGTGGGGCTGGATCTTGTCTCTCTGGTGGGCAGGGCTGTGTCTGTTGGTGTGTTTTGGGGTGTCTGTGAACTTAGTATGAGTTTAGGCAGCCTCTCTACTAATGGGTGGGGTTGTGTTCCTGTCTTGCTAGTTGTTTGGCATAGCGCATCCAGCACTGGAGTTTGCTGGCCATTGGGTGGAGCTGGGTCTTAGTTTTGAGACGGAGGTCTCTGGAAGAGATCTTGTTGATTGATGTTACATAGAGCCAGGAGGTCTCTCGTGGTTCAATGTCCTGGACTCAGCTCTCCTACCTCAGAGGCTCAGGTGTGACACCCGACCAGAGCACCTAGACCATGTCAGCCACATGGCTCTGAAGAAAAGGAAGAAAAATTAAAAGAAAATAATTTAAAAAATAGTTTAAAAAAGAGAGTAACAATCCAATAAACAAATCCACCAATGATAACAAGCACTAAAAACTAAACTAAGATAAACATAAAAATCAGAAACAAATCAGTCACAGACAGCAAACCACAAGTCTACAGTTGCTCCCAAAGTCCAATGCCTCAATTTTGGGAACACTCATTGCCTATTCATGTATTCCACAGATGCAGGGTACATCAAGTTGATTGTGGAGATTTAATCCACTGCTCCTGAGGCTGCTGGGAGAAATTTCCCTTTCTCTCCTTTGTTCACACAGCTGCTGGGGCTTAGCTTTGGTTTCAGCCCCACCTCTGCATGTAGGTCACCCTCAGGTGTCTGTTCCTGCCCAGACAGGAGGGGGTTAAAGCAGTGGCTGATTATGACTCTATTGCTCTATCAGGCCAGGGGAGAAGGAGGGGTATGGTGGTCATAATTGGAATGTGGGACAAGCCTGTGGCAGCAGAGGCGGGCATGACATTGCAACAGCCTGAGGCGTGCCGTATTCTCCTGGGGAAGTTGTCTGTGGATCTCGGGCCCCTGGCAGTGGCAGGCTGTACAGGCTCCCAGGGGGACTGTGGATAATGACATGTGCTTGCACACAGGATTCTTGGTGGCAGCGGCAGCAGTGTTAACACTTCATGCCTGTCTCTGGGGTCCTAGCTGATAGCTGCAGCTCACGCCTGTCTCTGGAGCTCACTTAGGCAGTTCTCTGCCTTCTGTGGACTCACGTGGAAGGAATCCCCTCTCCTCACGCACCCCGAAACAATGGTCTCTTACCTCTTCGGCAGGTCCAGACTTTTTCCCGAACTCCCTCCTGGCTAGCTGTAGTGCACTAGCTCCCTTCAGGGTGTCTTCACGCAGCCAACCCCAGTCTACTCCCTGAGATCTGACCTCTGAAGCCCGAGCCTCAGCTCCCAGCCCCGCCCACCCCGATGGGTGAGCAGACAAGCCTCTCGGGCTGGTGAGTTCTGTGTGGGAATCTCTCTGCTTTGCCTGCTGTACCCCTGTTGCTGTGCTCTCCTCCATGGCTCTGAAGCTTCCCCCCCCACCCACCCCCCATCTCCACCAGTGAAGGGGTTTCCTAGTGTGTGGAAATGTTTCCTCCTTCACAGCTCCCTCCCAGAGGTGCGGTTCCTGTTTCTATTCTTTTGTCTCTGTTTTTTCTTTTTTCTTTTGCCCTACCCAGGTACGTGGGAATTTTCTTGCCCAAGTCAGGTCTTCTGCCAGTGTTCACTAGGTGTTCTGTAGGAGTTGTTCCACATGTAGATGTATTTTTTTATGTATTTGTGGGGAGGAAGGTGATCTCTCCACGTCTTACTCCTCCACCATCTGAAGATTCCCCCCCATTTATTTATTTGTTTGTTTATTTTTGGCTGCATTGGGTCTTTGTTGCTACACATGGGCTTTCTCTAGCTTTGTCAAGCAGGGGCTACTCTTTTTTGTGGCCCACGGGCTTCTCATTGTGGTCGCTTCTCTTGTTGCAGAGCACAGGATCTAGGCATGCGGGCTTCAATAGTTGCAGCATGCAGTCTCAGTAATTGTGGCACACGGGCCCTAGAGCATGCAGGCTTCAGTAGTTGTGGCACACGAGCTCAGTAGTTGCAGAATGTGGGTCCTAGAGTGCGCAAGACTCAGTAGTCATGGCATGTGGGCCCTAGAGCATGTGGGCTTTAGTAGTTGCAGCACACAGGCTCAGTAGTTGCTGTGCACGGGCCCTGGAGTGCGTGGACTTCGGTAGTTTTGGCACGTGGGCTCAGTAGTTATGGTGCGCAGGCTCTGGGGCTTGCAGGCTTCAGTAATTGTGGCGCATGGGCTTAGTTACTCTGCCGCATGTGGGATCTTCCCAGACCAGGGATCAAACCCGTCTGCCCTTCTTTGGCAGGCAGATTCTTAACCACTGTGCCACCAGGAAAGTCCTACATTTTGTGTTTTTGACATCATTTTTTACATCTTCATGTCTATCCCTTAGCTCTTTGTTGTAGTTATAGTTGATTTTACAGTTTTTGTCTTTTAATCTTTGTATAGATTAAATCTTTGTATAGCTTATTTAAGTGGTTGATCCATAGTCTTTACTATGTATTTGCATTTACTAGTGGGATTTTTCCTTTCCTATAAACTCTTCTTACCATAGCCTTTTCTTTTCCACTTAGAGACAACGTTTTAAAACTTCTTGTAGGGTCAGCTTTGTATTGATGAACTCTTTAATTTTTTACTTGTCTGAGAAGTTCTTTATCTCTCCTTCAATTCTGAATGATAATCTTGCTGAATAGAGTATCCTTGGTTATAGGTTTTTCCCTTTCAGCACTTTAAATATATCACGCCACTCCCTTTTGGACTGCAAAGTTTCTGCAGAAAAATAATCTGATAGTTTTAATAGGGCTCCCTTGTATGTGACTCTTGTGCTTTTAGAATTCTCTTTTTATCTTTCATTTTTACTATTTTAACTATGATATATTCTGGTTTGGGTCTCTTCCTGTTCATCTTGTTTGGGACTCTGTGCTTCCTGTACCTGGATATCTGTTTCCTTCTTCAAGTTCAGGAAGTTTTCAGCTATAATTCCATCAAATACCTTTTCAAAGCTTTTATCTCTCTCTCTCCTTTTCCTGAGACCCTTATTATGTGAATATTAGTGTTCTTGATGTTGTTCCAGAGGTTCTTAAGCTGTTCTCATTTTTCAAATTTGTTTTTCTTTTTGCTGTTCTGATTGGATGATTTCCATTATTTTACCTTCCAGATCACTTATGCAGTCTTCTGTATCACCTAGTCTGCTGTTAATTCCTTTTAGTGTGTTTTTCATTTTAGTTATTGTATTCTTCAGGTCTGAGTGGTTCTTTTTTTATATTTTCTAGTTCCTTGTTAAAAATTCTCACTGTGTTCATCTATTCTTTTCCCTAGTTCACTTAGCATTCTTATTACTAATGCTTTGAACACCATCTGGTTAATTGTTTATCCCTGTCTCATTAGTTGTCTTTTCAGGGATTTTTTTTCTTGTTTTCTTTGAAACATATTTCTCTGTCTTCTCAGTTAATAAACTTTCTCTGTCTCTATGAATTTAGGTGAAACAATTAACTTTCCCCCGTCTTGAAGGTATATCCGTGCATGGATGCTTCCCTATGCAGGTACGTGTGCCCAGTGGCTTTTGTGGGAGAGTTGGATCTGAAGTGACTGTAGGTCACATCTTCCCTCAGTGTATGCTGACAGCTATCACCTTGGTGGGAGGTAGGGCAGGAGATGGAGTGGCTAGAGCCAAAGCCAGGTGTGAGCCTGGGCTTCCCCTATGCTCAGTGGGTGATGAGGTGGAATCCCAAAGTGCAGGAGCAGAAGAAGCCCTGAACGTCAGGTTGAATCTGATTCTATTTCATCTAAGTGTGTGCTTACCTGGCTCCCAGAATCAGCACGTTTGCCATACGAGGGAGCAGTGCTGGAGCGATAGATGTCAGAGCATGTCCCTATTGTGAGCCAGGGTTTGCACTGGGATGGTCCCAGCACACCATTCAGAGTTCCAGAATGCTCCCAATCTACCACCTTTGTGAGTGCTGGTAATGCCTGCCCTTGCCCCCATTCAGATGCAGTGGCAGGTCAAACTGACTTTATCCCGCATAACTACACACCTTCCTTGGCATTGGCAGCCTTTACTCTAGTGCTAAGCTGCACGAGCACAAGAGGGGCCAGAGTGGGCGCTCAGTGTGGCCTGGGGCACGTGGTGAGGAGGTCATGGGAAGCCAGCCAGAGTCCCAGGCAGTTTCAGTCAGCTTTCCCCATCTTGTTACGGGGAGTAAGCAAGCGTATGCATGCTCTTCATGAGTGGAGCCTAGGTTTCTTAGAGCCCTCCTTTTAGGCTCACTGGTTTTCAAACCAGCTAAGAGGACTCACCTTCCCAGGGTCCCACCACAGGGCTGAGGTGCCCAATATGTGGTTTGAACCACTCACTTCCAGGGAGCATCTCTGAGCCTGTGTAACCCCTTTCCTCTTGTTGTGTTCCCTCCCAGGGTAGAAGGTATGGACCTAATTGCTTCTCTTCCTTTCCTACTTGACTGCATGTGGATCTTTCTTGATAGCCTTGGTTTTATAAAATTCTTTCTTCCAGTCTCCAGTTTGTTTTCAGTGAGAACCGCTCCATACTTAGACCTTTTTTTGAGATGGGGGAAGTGAGCTCAGTGTCCTCCTACTCTGCTATCTTGATATTCTCTCTCGACTTAGTTGACTTTATATTTGAGTTTTAAGAGTTCTTTATATATTCTCCCACACTGTGGGTTGCCTTTTCAATTTCTTATACTGTTTCTTGAAACACAAACTTTTGAAATTTTGATGAAGTCTAATTTATGTACTTTGCTTGCTTGTGCTTTTGGTGTCATATAAAAGAAAAAGTTGCCTATTCCATATGATGAAATTTCATGACTACATTCTCTTCTAAATGTTTCATAGTTTTAGCTCTTACATTTGTCTTTGATTCATTTTGAGTTCATTTTTTATGTCGTGTGAAGTTTATGCTTTTATACTTATTATATTTCCTCTAGAGATCTTGATTTCCTTGTTATATGACATGGAGGATTTTAAGCCCTTGATCCAATAACAGAAACTCTTATTAACTTAACGTTTGTGTTCTCTCAACACTCATATGTTGAAGCCCTAAACCCCAGTTTGGTTTTATTTGGAGGTTGGACCTCTGGGGAAGTAATTAAGGTTAAATGAGGTCATAAGGGTGAGGTCCTGACCCAATAGGATTACTGTTCTTATAAGAGAGACACCAGAGAGCTTACTGTCCCCCTGCACATGTACTGAATAAAGGCCATGTGAGAAATAGTGAGAACATAGCCCTCTGCAAGCCAGGAAAAGAGCCTTCTCAAGAAATTAAATGGGCCTGAACCTTGATTGTGGACTTCTAGTCTCCAGAACTGTAAGAAAATAAATTCCTGCTACTAAGCCACCCAGCCTGTGGTATTTTGTTATAGCAGACTGAGCAAACTTATACAGGCCTAGGTGGTACAAACCCATATCTAGCATAGAATTCCAGGCTTTTCTATAATATACTATTTTGACTTTCAGTGTTGAGGGTCCTCCAGTTCTACAAGCTGGGTAGGACATAGGCTATATCATTTGTTCCTTGCAATGTTTTATTGCAATGCTTCCAAGTCCCCTACTTCTTTTCATTGTTGTCATCTTAGTTCCTGTTCTTGTTATTCCATATTAAGATAACTGTCTAACCTGTTCACTGATCTCCTAATGTTCTATTATCCCTACAATATGCCGTTATGCACACAAGTATAAATTTTATATTCTTACAGTTTAATGTACATTATGTTAGTTTATTACTTAGAAACTTTCAGAGTTTCCCACTGTTTATGAGATTTGCAAACTCCTTAGCCTGATGTAGGCCCTCCATAAATCTATCCTAAACTTGGTGCTTCAATATTGGTTTCCTTATCCTTTATCCCATTATGTAACTTTGTATCCCCATTATTCAGGGGTTCTCAACAAGGGATGATTCTCCTCTCCCCCAGGGACATTTAGCAATATCTGGAGATAGTTTTGGTTGTCACTGCAAAGAAGGAAATGTGCTACCAGCATCTTGGATGTAGAGTATAGAAATGCAGCTAATCATCCTATAACACACAGGACAGCCACCCATAATACATAATTATCCCGTCCCAAATGGTTGAGAAACTTAAGTCTTAGCATACTTTCTTTTTTAAATGCACCTTTTTTATTTGCTCCGTATCTCTTCTTCAAAGTTTAATACAAGTTCTTTAAGAGGTTGTCTTTGAAAACATTAAAATAATCTCAAAGCACTATCTTGTATATCCTATAACCACATATTTTTGTCAGATCATTTGGCACTGATCACATACTATGTTAGTATGTAAAATTCAAACTTTTATGTGTGATATGTATCTTTGAATATTATATTCCAAACACCTGTAGCCAAGCCAGCTTAAAAAATAAGTCTTTTTTTGATTACAGGTATTCTGTAATTTCATCCTGCTAGGAAATAAAAGTGTGAAATTCTAACATATTTCTCAAAATCGGATTCATTTTTCACTAATATTAATGACTCTAATGATGGAAATGAATTAATATAAAGTAGTAGAGTTGATAATAAAAGGAAAAAGATACAGCAGAAACTAACACAACATTGTAAATCAACTATACTCCAACTTAAAAAATTAATTAAAAAAAGGAAAAAGTATTTCAGTTAATATATATGACAATTGGTTTTTCTTTCAGTTTTTGGTCTGTTGCAGATCTTTTTCTATTTATTGCTTCTGAGGAAAGTATTTTATGATTCTTTCACAAAGTTTTACTTTGATTTGAATATATAAACTATCTATAGGTTGAGGATGCTCCAACCATTTTATACACAATTCTTAGTTTATAGGGAAAAGGAATATTTTTCTCTCCATTTTCTAATGAATACAAAGGGTCTATTTTCAAACTGTACCTGTTTCCTCTATTCCTGCTATAAACCTTACTATTGCAGCATGTAAAATTAGCTGTAGTGCTGCCTGGCAATTTTACCCTAAAGAATGTTCTTCCATCTTTTCTCCTTTAAATGTTTGTTTCTGACAAAGAAAGGCTTAGAAAGAGAAAAGTGTATAATGATGGCATTTTTCATTTGTATTTTAAAGAGAGGGTGACTCTTCATGCAAATCTATTCAGTAAAAATTTACATGATGGAAAATGAGGAATAAACTACTGCTTTTCTGCATCATGAAATCCATGTGCTGTTTTATGCAGCTGTAAAATAGATGACTGCTTCATATAGTGCACATGAATACCAAGCAAACCTACATAGGACCCTACTTGCTCCCAAGTCCTAGGCAGCAGACTTGAGTAAGCATTAGAAGAGAAAACTAATCTATGGGGTTTTGTTCTGTAAAGACACATCTGCCCTCTGTGCTCTAGAGGAATCCTACCCTCGGAATGGAAACGTACCTGCAGAGCATCCCTTATAATTAAGAGTCACAGTGAGTTTATTAAAACCATTTTTTTCTACCAATAACTGAATTCAAAGGAAAACTGATCATTTCAAAGTCTGAGCAGAGCCTGTCAATCTTTCTTAATTAGCTTAAGGAAAAATTCCATATCTCTGAAATAGGAAAATAACCATCAAATTACATTACTTGTAAATACATATGCATATTTTTCTCCCTCAAAGTATAATCAGATGTGTAAAGTAGAGTTGGCTTGTTTGTTAAATCACACTGGGTTTCAAACCTGTGCACAGATCATTTTGTATCTCATTGGCGTTTGGAAGCTTTCAGACATTATTTTCTTTATTTAATGTAGAGTGTCTGAGCACATGGAGGTAAGCACCATCACGTGACGTAGAAAACCTTGCTATCAGCCTTATATTTTACATTATCAAAGTAAAACATAAATTATAATGTAATTTCACCTGTATACATTACTGATACTATTATTATTTTACAGCTGTAAAAACATTTAGCACTTAATTTCTTTGACTCTCTCAGTGCCCTTCCCAAACTCCATCATAGTTGATGGGAACAGACCAACACAGACCTCATATACCAAAGGAAAAATCCAATTCTGAATTTTAAAGCTGATCACTACTCAGTACTTTCATGACTAATTTAAATTCCTGTAACCCCTCTAATTTTTCTAAGACTTTATGTATATTGTTATTTTACCTATTACAGATAAAGGTTTAATTTAAAACTAGCATATCAGTATTGAAATATTACTATTTAATTTCATTTTATTTAAATACCATTGTAGTGTTGTTCTCCAATTCAGGACTCTGTGTGTATTAGTGTTTAGATTTGGGATTTGTTTTAAAACTTCAATTGTTTCTGCCAACATAGCCTGTCCCAAACACCTTACAAATATTTTCTCATTTAAAACTGTTACTATCTCTACAGAAAGTGAACTGAGACAGAGAGAGGCTGTTTCTGCCTACGCTAACAGGTGATAGAGCCAAGATTTGAACCAGGTAATTTGGTTCAAGAGTTTGTGACAAATATAATAGTCTTTTTCAAGTGTATTGCATGTTAAAATATCGTGTTGCTTTTGAATATGGCCATACATCATATACTTCTAAAAATGTTTCTTTTGAAAAATGTCTATATGAGAGTTCTTGAAGATATTATTAGGGTTTTTGCTTAAAGTGTTACATGCAAATCAGCAAAGTGTTAAAATGAATGAAAGTAACAATAAAAATAGTATGGTGACATACTTTGAATGATTGGTACTAGAGAAAAAAGACATAAGCATGATACTACTAATTTTTAAGGTATGACATTGTGAATTATTAAGCCCGTTTGGGGGATATGGAAGTACTGGGAGAATCATTGGCTTCCTAATAAGAGGAGCTATTACAATTCAAATATTTAACTTATGACTTATACAGACATGCCTTCCATTTTGTTGGTATTCAGTAAACAGGTTAATGAAGTGTTTCACTGTTGAGGACTAGATTTTGTTAAATATTTTTTCAAAACCTGTGTTCAATTTATATATTCAAGCATATAAGCCATTTGTTCAACCTGGAACAACTTATACTCTCCTAAATGTCAAAATTCAATCTCTCTGATCTTTAAATTTTTGTTTTATGTTCCCTTTCCTCTATTATCTATCCCCAGATCAGTACTACCAAGCTAAATCAAAATAAATACAAACTGAGAGGCTGAGTCAAGATGGAGGTGTGGGAAGACACGGAGTTAGCGTCTCCCCACAGCTAGGGTGCCTGCCGGCAGCTGGTGGGGTACTCTGATGACCAAAGAGATGGGTGGAACCCTAAAATGAACCAGTAGGACATAGGGGGACTGAGGGGGGAGAAGAATTGGAGGCTAGACAGGATCAGTGCCCCTGTGGCCAGGAGATCAGGAGAGGCAGGCAGGAGGGACTCTCTGGAAAGAGCGGGAGAGGAGTGGAGGATGATCGCCTGGCCCACTCGGGCACGGGGAGCCTGCTGAGCTCCCAGACTGATCCCCTGCCCACCAAAGCCCTCTCCAGGCCATGTGGGTCCTGGAGGGAGGCCAGGGAGATCAGGAGAGGCTGGTGGAAGGGGCCCTCCAGGAGGAGCAGGAGAGAATATGAGGGCGTTTGCCCTGCCCATTCTAGTCCAGGAAGCCTGCTGGGCTCCCAGGTGAGGTCCCCTGCCCTCTGAGACAAGGGATGGGGGGCACACCTGGGTCCCTTCTGTTTCTTGAGCCTAAGCCCCACCCCACCACACAGCCCCCAGGGCCTTTTCCAGCCCTGTGGGTCCTGAGCATTGGCCCCACCCACCATGCAAACCTCACCCTTGCTTAGGCTCCACCCTCCAAAGCCAAAGCCTTCCCCCCCCCCCTTTTTCTTTTTCCTTTTCCCTCCTTTTTTTTTTTTTTTACTATTGTGGTACTGTTGTACCTTCTGGTTGTTGATTCATCTATATTTTTATTTTTATATTCTTTCTAACATATCTATTAGTTTCCTAGTCTAATTTTACTTTTTACTTTGTTATTTTTTTTTCTTCCCTTTTTTTTTTTTTTTTGCCACCCTACACAGTTTGGGGGATCTTGGTTCATGAGCCAGGGGTCAGGCCAAAGCTCCTGCGGTGGGAGCTCTGAGTCTGAGCCATTGGACTAACAGAGAACCTCAGACCCCAAGGAATATTCATCAGAGTGAGGTCTCATGGAGTTCCTCATCTCAGCACCAAGACCCAGCTCTACCCAATAGCCTACAAACTCCAGGGTTGGAAGCCTCAGGCCAACCAGTAAAACAGGAACACAATCCCACTCATTAAAAAAAAAAAAAAAAAAAGGCAAAAAATTGTGTCACAGATGAAGGAGCAAGGTAAAAACCTACAAGACCAAATAAATGAAGAGGAAATAAGCAATCTACCTGAAAAAGAATTCAGAATAACGATAGTAAAGATGATCCAGAATCTTGGAAATAGAATGGAGGCACAGATTGAGAAAAAACAGGAAATGTTTAATGAAGATCTAAAAGAACTAAAGAACAAACAGAGATGAACAACACAATAACAAATAAAAAATACACTAGAAGGAATCAATAATAGAATAACTGAGGCAGAAGAATGAATAAGCGAGCTGGAAGACAAAATGGTGTAAAAAACTGCCAAGGAACAGAATAAAGAAAAAAGAATGAAAAGAATTGAAGACAATCTCAGAGACCTCTGAGACAACACTAAATGCACCACCATTCAAATTATAGGGGTCCCAGAAGAAGAAGAGAAAAAGAAAGGGTCTGAGAAAATATTTGAAGAGATTATAGGCGAAAACTTCCCTAACATGGGAAAGGAAATAGTCACCCAAGTCCAGGAAGCACAGAGAGTCCTATACCAGATAGACCCTAGGAAGAACACACCAAGACACATACCAATCAAACTAACAAAAATTAAATTCAAAGAAAAAATATTAAAAGCAGAGAAAAACAAAAAATAACACAAAGGAATCCCCATAAGGTTATCAGCTGATTTTTCAGTGGAAACTCTGCAGGCCAGAAGGGAGTGGCAGGATATACTTAGAGCGATGAAAGAGAAAAACATGCAACGAAGATTACCCTACCCAGCAAGGATCTCATTCAGATTCGATGGAGAAGTCAAAAGCCTTCCAAACAAGTAGAAGCGAAGAGAATTCAGCACCACCAAACCAGCTTTACAACAAATGCTAAAGAAACTTCTCTAGGCGGGAAACAAGGAGAAGAAAAAGACCCACAAAAACAAAAGCAAAGCAATTAAGAAAATGGTAATGGGAAGATATATATTGATAATAAGCTTGCATGTAAATGGATTAAATGTCCCAAGCAAAAGACACGGACTGACTGAATGGATACAAAAACAAGACCCATGTATATGCTGTCTACAAGAGACCCACTTTAGACCTAGGGGCACACACAGAATGAAAGTGAAGGGATGGAAAAAGATTCTCCATGCAAATGGAAATCAAAAGAAATCTGGAGTAGCAGTACTCGTATCAGATAAAATCGACTTTAAAATAAAGACTCTTACAAGAGATAAGGAGGGACACCACATAATGATCAAAGGATCATCCCAAGAAGAAAATATAACAATTATAAATGTTTATGCACCCAACATAGCACCTCAATACATAAGGCAAATGCTAACAACCATGAAAGGAGAAATTGACAGTAACACAATGATAGTGGGGGACTTTAACACCCCACTTACACCAATGGACAGATCATTCAAACAGAAAGTAAATAAACACAAGCTTTTAATGCCACAATAGACCAGATAGGTTTAATTGATATTTATGAAACATTCCACCCAAAAGTGGCAAAATACACTTCTCAACGGCACATGGAACGTTCTCCAAGATAGATCATGTCTTGGGTCACAAATCAAGCCTCAGAAAATTTAAGAAAATTGAAATTGTATGAAGCATCTTTTCTGACCACAGCATTATGAGATTGGAAATAAATTACAGGAAAAAAACTGTAAAAAGCACAAATACATGGAGACTAAACAGTGCACTACTAAATAACCAAGATATCACTGAAGAAATAAAAGAAGAAATAAAAAAATACATAGAAACAAATAACAATGAAAACACGACGAGCCAAAACCTATGAGATGCAGCAAAAGCAGTTCTAAGAGGGAAGTTTATAGCAATTCAATCTCACCTCAAGAAACAAGAAAAATCTCAAACAATCTAACCCTACACTTAAAACAACTAGAGAAAGAAGAACAAAGAAAACCCAAAGTCAGTAGAAGGAAAGAAATCATAAAGATCAGAGAAGAAATAAATGAAATAGAAATGAATATTAATAAAACTAAAAGCTGGTTCTCTGAGAAGATTAACAAAATTGATAAACCCTTAACTAGATTCATCAAGAAAAAAAGGGAGAGGATGCAAATCAATAAAATTAGTAATGAAAAAGGAGAAATCACAACTGACACTGCAGAAATACAAAGGATTATAAGGGACTACTACAAACAACTGTATGCCAATAAAATGGACAACCATGAAGAAATAGACAAATTCTTGGAAAGGTACAGTTGTTCAAGACTGAACCAGGAGGAATTAGAAAATATAAACAGACCTATGACAAGTAATGTAATTGAAACCATAATTAAAAATCTTCCAACAAACAAAAGTTCAGGACCAGATGGCTTCACAGGCAAATTCTGTCAAACATTTAGAGAAGAACTAACACTGATCCTTCTCAAACTCTTAAAAAAAAATTGCAGAGGGAGGAACACTCCCAAATTCATTCGACAACACCATCACCCTGATACCAAAACCAAAAAAAGATATCACAAAAAAGAAAATTATAGACCAATATCACTGATGAATGCAGATGCAAAAATCCTGAACAAAATACTAGCAAACAGAATCCAACAACACGTTAAAAGGATCATACACCATGATCAAGTGGGATTTTCCCAGGGATGCAAGGATTCTTCAATATTTGCATTTGCCCACATATTTGTATATGCCCATAGTGGGATTGCATTAATCATGTTTTTCTTTTTAAGAAGAAAGACTATAGCTTTTATTCTTTAACTCTGCTTCAATCTTTATGAATGTTCTTTAGAGGCTTTCAGGGTGTAGTTTATTTACAATAAGAAGCAAATGAGGAAATTGATTAAAACATTTTATAAAAACAGGAGTTGATTCAACAAATACAAAGAAGTCATAACAAACTTAAGAGTAAGTTTCAACACCTTCACCTGCCAAGACTGTGACCTCAATTTAGAGGGGCTGTGAACTCATACATAGAAGTAACTGTCAGCCCTGTCTCTTAGTTCCCCAAGAGTGTTTTTTTTTCTTGTATACTGTTTTAAATTTTATTGAATGTGTTGAAACATTTTTTTTAAAAATCAGGAGATTGAACATTAAAATTAACTCTTCTAGAATCCCTCTTAAAATAATCACTCATGGCAAAGGTCTTTGGCACAAGTAATAGCCACCCTCTTTAGACAGGCTCTCCTACAATTAACCATTGAAACTCCATTCCTATCCCATTCCACACCCATCCCTTTACTCATGTTGTTTCCTCCAGGCACGTGTAGCTATTTGATTTTGTGACCCCTGTTCTCTATACCACGTTTTCTAGTGGTCTCTTGAATTCTATAAATTACAGAGAGTTTTTAAAATGTGAAATTTGGCCTCAAGTTATTATTTGTCTAGAAAGTAATTATTATGTATCAAAGTCAGCCTGATCAATTGATGACTGAATAACATTACCTGCATACAAAAATCCACTACTTTCAGATGCAAATGGCGATTAAATACATATAACCTTATCAGGTATACATACAATTTTAATGAGAAAAGAAGAAAAATCTTAAAAAAAATCATAACAAAAACCATGTTCATTTAGTAGTCCATATACAGTTCAGAATTTACAAAATAGAAACAGACATTATTTGATAATTATTTATTGACAAATTATTATAGGTCAAGCACTGTGCAAGGTGCTAGAATAAATAAAGGTAAAGATGCTAAAGATTACGTTTTCTGGAAAGCTGTGATGAATTTTGTAATTTTCTTAGGAACTCCTGTATTTGATTTATTTAATGTAAAATATTAGTTGAGATCGTTATCCCAAACCTTAGGGGAATTCTCTTTATTGAGGCATTTTTTCCTCCAAACTGCATTTTTCAGTGTGCATTTATTACCTAGCAACCAAACCATAAAATACTACTGTTAGATCTTAGATTGATAGGGCTTTTTGCTAGCTGTAGTATAAAATATTTTTATGATGAAACCCATAGAAATTTCCCTCCCAACAGCAAAGGATTTAAGAATTATTGTACCAGCTTGCTCACTTCAGGAAAGCACATTTCAGCTTTCAGTGATTCCTGATTGATATTCTCTGAAATGCTGAAAATACCCTGCTAGTAAATGATACCCTACAGACTAAAATCATCTTTTCATCTGTAGAACTATAGGCCAATATAGTATAAACCTTCCTGTGACAGACTGACTTACATCCCATTTGGTATCAAATTCATTTCAGATCATGGTGGAAGCCTCAATAGATATAGCCAGTGAGAGACACTCCCCTGGTCAGTGCTTTCCATTTGGCTTTCCTCAGATATGTGTATAATCTTGTGAAACTCTTTTTACTTGCTTCTAAGAATAAATACCACTCTGAAACCTGTTTATGACCTCAAAACAGAGTCAGAGCTCTCAGTGGTCAAAACCTTGGGTTCTGAAGCCAGATTAGCTAAATTTGAATTATGACTCCTTACATCCTAGCTGTGTAGCCTTTGATGATTACTATTAAACACTCTGTACCTCGGTGTCCTCATTTGTAAAATGGAAATAATGATACCATTTATTTCATAGGGTTGTTTTGAGATTAAAATGAAGTTGCTCAGGTAAAGCACTTAGAGTAGAGCATGGAGTAAATAATCAATAGATTGTAACCATTATTATGAGGATTATTTATCTTTCTGGAGAGTCAAAAATCTGAGTGGGACCTTGATCATAATTGGTGGCACTTGCATTTAAAATGTGTAATGACTTCCTGCACCATTTCCAAGAGTGGTCCTTTGAAAAGTTTTCAGCTGTCTTCAAATCGCCAACTCCACCTTTCTGTTTTATTAGTTGATCTCCTGGCCTACTTTACTGAAATGATTGAGGCTTCCTACAAGGAAGTCCTTCTTTTCCATTTATTAATGCCTCTGGGCCATTGTGTTCCTACTCTATTGGTGTCTAGGAAGAGCACTCGCTCCCCCTTTCTTATCAAAATGAACTAATCTCCTTGGTTTTTTTTTTTGAAGCCTCATAATGTTATGTTTATAATATATATACAGGCATACCTCAGAGATACTGTGGGTTCAGTTCCAGACCACTACAATAAAGTGAATGTTGCAATAAAGTTAGTCACACTAATTTTTTGGTTTCCTAGTGCATAAAAAAAGTTATTTTTACAATATACTATAGTCTATTAACTGTGAAATAGCATTATGGCTAAAAATACAGTATGTATACCTTAATAAATAAAAGTATACTTCATTGCTAAAAAATGTTAATCATCATCTGAACCTTCAGTGAGTCATAATCCTTTTGCTGGTAGAGGATCTTGCCTCCACGGTGACGGCTGCTGACTAATCAGGTGGTGGTTGCTGAAGGTAGCAGGTATCTGTGGTAATTTCTTAAAATAAGACAACAATGAAGTTTGCAGCATCAATTGACTCTTCCTTTCATGAATGATTTATCTGTAGCATTGCAGTGCAGTTTGATACGATTTTACCTGCAGAACTTCTTTCAGAATTGTCAGTCCTCTCAAATCCTGCCACTGCTTTATCAACTAAGTTTATGTAATTTTCTAAATCTTTGCTATCACTTCAGCAATCTTCACAGCATCTTCACCAGGAGTGGATTCCATCCAAGAAACCACTTTCTTTGCTCATCTGTAAGTAGCAACTCCTCATCTGTAAAGTTTTATCATGAGATTGGAGTAATTCAGTCACATCTTCAGGCTTCATGTCTAATTCTCTTGCTATTTCCACCATAGCTGCCAACAGTTCCTCCACTGAAGTCTTGAAACTCTCAAAGTCATCCATGAGGGTTGGAATCAACTTCTTCCAAACACCTGTTAATGTTGATATTTTGACCTCTCTCCATGAATCATAAATATTCTTAATGACATCTAGAATGGTAAATCCTTTCCAAAAAATTTTCTATTTCCTTTGCCCATATCCCTCGAAGAATCTCTATCTATGGCAGTGATAACCTTATGCAATGTATTTCTTCAATAATAAGACTTGAAAGTTAAAATTAGTCCTTGCTCCATGGGCTGCAGAAAGAATGTTACGTTAGCAAGCATGAACACAAAATAAATCCCATTGCACATCTCCATCAGAGCTCTGGAGTGACCAGGTGCAATGTCAATGAAAAGTAGTATTTTACTTTATTTATTTTAACATCTTTATTGAACTATAATTGCTTTACAATGTTGTGTTAATTTCCATTGTACAACAAAGTGAATCAGCTATATGTATATACATATCGCCATATTCCCTCCCTTTTGCGCCTCCCTCACACCCTCCCTATCCCACTCCTCTAGGTGGTCACAAAGCACCGAGCTGATCTCCCTGTGCTATGCAGCTCTTTCCCGCTAGCTATCTATTTTACTTTTGGTCGTGTATATATGTACATGCCACTCTCTCACTTCGTCCCAGCTTACGCTTCCTCCTCTATGTGTCCTCAAGTCCATTTTCTACATCTGCGTCTTTACTCCTATCCTGCCCCAGGTTCATCAGAACCATTTTTTTTTATTCCATATATGTGTGTTAGCATACAGTATTTGTTTTTCTCTTTCTGACTTACTTCACTCCATATGACAGACTCTAGGTCAATCCACCCCACTACAAATAACTCAATTTCGTTTCTTTTTATGTAATATTCCATTGTATATATGTGCCACATCTTCTTTATCCATTCATCTGTCGATGGACACTTAGGTTACTTCCATGTCCTAGCTATTGTAAATAGTGCTGCAATGAACATTGTGGTACATGACTCTTTTTGAATTATGGTTTTTCTCAGGGTATATGCCCAGGAGTGGGATTGCTGGGTCATATGATAGTCCTGTTTTTAGTTTCTTAAGGAACCTCCATACTGTTCTCCATAGTGGCTGTATCAATTTACATTCCCACCAACAGTGCAAGAGAGTTCCCTTTTCTCCACACCCTCTCCAGGATTTATTGTTTATAGATTTTTTGATGATGGCCATTCTGACCAGTGTGAAGTGATACCTCATTGTGGTTTTGATTTGCATTTCTCTAATGATTAGTGATGTTGAGCATCCTTTCATGTTTTTGTTGGCAATCTGTATATCTTCTTTGGAGAAATGTCTATTTAGGTCTTCTGCCCATTTTTGGATTGGGTTGACTGTTTTTTTTTAATATGGAGCTGCACGAGCTGCTTGTATATTTTGGAGATTAATCCTTTGTCAATTGCTTAATTTGCAAATACTTTCTTCCATTCATAGGGTTGTCTTTTAGTCTTGTTTATGGTTTCCTTTGCTGTGCAAAAGCTTTGAAGTTTCATTAGGTCCCATTTGTTTATTTTTGTTTTTATTTCCATTTCTCTAGGAGGTGGGTCAAAAAGGATCTTGCTAGAATTTGTGGCATAGAATGTTCTGCCTATGTTTTCCTCTAAGAGTTTTATAGTGTCTGGCCTTACATTTAGGTCTTTAATCGATTTTGAGTTTATTTTTGTGTATGGTGTCAGGAAGTGTTCTAATTTCATTCTTTTACATGTAGCTGTCCGGTTTTCCCAGCACCACTTATTGAAGAGGCTCTCTTTTCTCCATTGTATATTCTTGCCTCCGTTATGAAAGATGAGGTGACCATGTTTGCATGGGTTTATCTCTGGGCTTTCTGTCCTGTTCCATTGATCTATATTTCTGGTTTTGTGCCAGTACCCTATCGTCTTGATTACTGTAGCTTTGTAGTATAATCTGAAGTCAGGGAGCCTGATTCCTCCAGCTCCATTTTTGTTTCTCAAGATTGCTTTGGCTATTTGGGGTCCTTTGTGTTTCCGTATAAATTGTGAAATTTTTTGTTCTAGTTCTGTGAAAAATACCAGTGGTAGTTTGATATGGATTGCATTGAATCTGTAGATTGCTTTGGGTAGTAGAGTCATTTTCACAACGTTGACTCTCCCAATCCAAGAACATGGTATATCTCTCCATGTATTTGTATCATCTTTAATTTCTTTCATCAGTGTCTTATAATTTTCTGCATACAGGTCTTTTGTCTCCTTAGGTAGGTTTATTCCTAGGTATTTTATTCTCTTTCTTGCAATGGTAAATGGGAATGTTTTCTTGATTTCACTTTCAGATTTATCATCATTAGTGTATAGGAATGCAAGAGAGTTCTTTGCATTAATTTTGTATCCTGCTATCCAAATTTGTATCCTGTATCCAAATTTGTATCCAAATTTGTATCCAAATTTGTATCCTGTATCCAAATTCATTGATTAGCTCTAGTAGTTTTCTGGTAACATCTTTAGGATTTTCTATGTATAGTATCATGTCATCTGCAAACAGTGATAGTTTTACTTCTTCTTTTCCAATTTGCATTCCTTTTATTTCTTTCTCTTCTCTGATTGCCATGGCTAAAACTTCCAAAACTATGTTGAATAATAGTGGTGAGAGTGGGCAACCTTGTCTTGTTCCTGATGTTAGTGGGAATGGTTTCAGTTTTTCACTTTTGAGAACGATGTTGCCTGTGGGTTTGTCATATATGGCCTTTATTATGTTGAAGTAATTTCCCTCTATGCCCAGTTTCTTGAGAGTTTTTATCATAAATGGTGTTGAATTTTGTTGAAAGCTTTTTCTACATCTATTGAAATTATTATATGGTTTTTCTCCTTCATTTTGTTAATACGATGTATCACATTGATTTGCGTATATATATTCCTTGCATTCCTAGAATAAACCCCACTTGGTGTATGATCCTTTTAATGTGCTGTTGGATTCTCTTTGCTAGTGTTTTGTTGAGGGCTTTGCATCTATGTTCATCAGTGATATTGGCCTGTAGTTTTCTTATTTTGTGACATCTTTGCCTGCTTTTGGTATCAGGGTGATGGTGGCCTCATAGAATGAGTTTGGGAGTGTTCCTTCCTCTACTATATTTTGGAAGAATTTGAAAAGAATAGATGTTTTCTCTTCTCTACATGTTTGATACAATTCACCTGTGAAGCCATCTGGTCCTGGAATTTTGTTTGTTGGAAGATTTTTAATCACAGTTTCAATTTCACTGCTTGTGATTGGTGTGTTCATATTTTCTGTTTCTTCCTGATTCAGTCTTGGAAGGGTGTACTTTTCTAAGAATTTGTCCATTTCTTCCAGGTTGTCCATTTTATTGGCATAGAGTTGCTTGTAGTAGTCTCTCATGATCCTTTGTATTTCTGCAGGGTTAGTTGTTACTTCTTTTTCATTTCTAATTCTGTTGATTTGAGTCTTCTCCCTTTTTTTCATGATGAGTCTGGCTAATGTGTTATCAATTTTGTTTACACTCTCAAAGAACCAACTTTTAGTTTTATTGATCTTGCTATTGTTTCCTTCATTTCTTTTTCATTCATTTTTGATCTGATCTTTATGATTTCTTTCCTTCTGCTAACTTTGGAGGGTTTTTTTTGGTGTGTGTTCTTCTTTCTCTAATTGCTTTAGGTATAAGGTTACATTGTTTAATTGAGACTTTTCTTGTTTCTTGAGGTAGTACTGTATTGCTATAGACTTCCTTCTTAGAACAGATTTTGCTGCATCCCATATGTTTTGAGGCATTGTGTTTTCATTGTTATTTGTTTCTAGGTATTTTTTGATTTCCTCTTTGATTTCTTCAGTGATCTCTTGATTATTTAGTAGTGTGTTTTTTAGCCTCCATGTGTTTCTATTTTTTACCGATTTTTTCCCTGTAATTGATATCTAGTCTCATAGTATTGTCAGAAAAGATACTTGATATGATTTCAATTTTCTTAAATTTACCAAGGCTTGATTTGCGACCCAAGATATGATCTGTCCTGGAAAGTGTTCCATGAACGTTTGAGAAGAAAATTTATTCTGTTGTTTTTGGATGGAATGTCCTATAAATATCAATTGATTTCATCCGGTCTAAAGTGTCATTTAAAGCTTATGTTTCTTTATTTTCATTTTGGATGATCTGTCCATTGTTCAAAGTGGGGTGTTAAAGCCCCCACTATTATTCTGTTACTGTCTATTTCCCCTTTTATGGCTGTTAGCATTTTCCTTATGTGTTGAGGAACTCCTCTATTGGGTGTATAAATATTTATAATTGTTGTATCTTCGTCCTGCATTGATATCTTGATCATTATGTAGTGTCCTTCTTTATCTCTTATAATAGCCTTTATCTTAAAGTTTATTTTGTCTGATATGAGAATTGCTACTCCAGCTTTCTTTTGGTTGCCATTTGCATGAAATATCTTTTTCCATCCCCTCACTTTCAGTCTGTATGTGTCCCTAGGTCTGAAGTGGTTCTCTTGTAGATAGCATATACAGGTCTTGTTTTTGTATCCATTCAGCCAGTCTATGTCTTTGGTTGGAGCATTTAATCCATTTACATTTAAGGTAATTATCGATATGTATGTTCCTATTACCATTTTCTTAATGGTTTTGGGTTTATTTTTGTTGGTCTTTTCCTTCTCTTGTGTTTCCTGCCTAGAGAAGTTCCTTTAGCATTTGTTGTAAAGCTGGTTTGCTGGTGCTGAATTCTCTTAACTTTTGGTTGTCTGTAAAGGTTTTAGTTTCTCCGTCAAATCTGAATGAGATCCTTCCTGGGTAGAGTAATCTTGGTTGTAGTTTTTTTCCTTTCATCACTCTAAATATGTCCTGCTACTCCCTTCTGGCTTGCTGAGTTTCTGCTGAAAAATCAGCTTTAAACCTTATGGGGATTCCCTTGCATGTTATTTGTTGCTTTTCCCTTGCTGCATTTAATACTTTTTCTTTGTATTTAATCTTTGATAGTTTGATTAATATCTGACTTGGCATGTTTCTTCTTGGATTTATCTTGTATGGGACTTTCTGCGCTTCCTGGACTTGATTGACTATTTCCTTTCCCCTATTAGGGAAGTTTTCGAGTATAATCTCTTTAAATATTTTCTCAGACCCTTTCTTTTTCTCTTCTTCTTGGTCCTCTATAATTTGAATGTTGGTGTGTTTAATATTGTTCTGGATGTCTCTGAGACTGTCCTCAATTCTTTTAACTCTTCTTCTTCTATTCTACTCTGCAGTAGTTATTTCCACTATTTTGTCTTCCAGGTCACTTATCCATTCTTCTGCCTCAGTTATTCTGCTATTGAGTCCTTCTAGAGTGTTCTTAATTTCATTTATTGTGTTGTTCGTTATTGTTTCTTTGCTCTTTAGTTCTTCTTGGTCCTTGTTAAATGTTTCTTGTATATTCTCCCCTCTATATCCGAGATTTTGGATCATCTTTACTATCATTCTGAATTCTTTTTCAGGTAGACTGCCTGTTTCCTCTTCATTTGTTTGGTCTTGTGGTTTTTTACTTGCTCCTTCATCTGCTCTACATTTCTCTGTCTTCTCATTTTGTTTAACTTACTGTGTTTGGGGTCTCCTTTTCACTGGCTACAGGTCGTAGTTCCCATTATTTTTAGTGTCTGCCCCCAGTGGGTGAGGTTGGTTCAGTGGCTTGTACAGGCTTCCTGCTGGACGAGACTGGTGCCAGTGCTCTGGTGAGAGGGGATGGATCTTGTCTTTCTGATGGGTAGAGCTGTTTCTGGTTGTGTGTTTTGGGGTGTCTGTGAGCTTAGTATGACTTTAGGCAGCCTCTGTACTAATGGGTGGGGTTGTGTTCCTGTCTTGCTAGTTGTTTGGCATGGGGTGTACAGCACTGCAGCTTGCTGGCCATTGTGTGGAGCTGGGTCTTAGTGTTGAGATGGAGATCTCGGGAGAGCTCCCGCTCATTGATATTACGTGGGGCCGAGAGGTCTCTGGTGGTCCAATGTTCTGGTCTCGGCTCTCCCACCTTGGAGGCTTAGACCCAACATCTGGCTGAAGCCCCAAGATCCTGCTGGCCACATAGCTTGGAAGAAAAGGAAGAAATAAACCAAAAACAGAAAAATGAACAGATAGAACCTCCAACCAAATGTTAAAAGCAAAACTAAACAGACAAAATCACACAAAGAAACATACACATACACACTGAGAGAAAGAGAAGAAAGGGAAAAAATAATAAAATAAAAAGTAATAAAAATGGAAGAGAGCAATCACACCAATAAACAAATCCACCAATGATAACAAGCACTAAAAAGCACAGTAAGATAAACATAAAACCAAAAAGACATCAGACACAGAAAGCAATGCCCAAGTCTACAGTTGCTCCCAAAGTCCACCGCCTCAATTTTGGGAACATATGTTGTCTATTCAGGTATTCCAGAGATGCACGGTTTATGAAGTTGATTGTGGGGATTTAATCTGCTGCTCCTGAGGCTGCACAGAGAAATTTCCCTTTCCCTTCTTTGTTCACACAGCTCCTGGGGTTTAGTTTTGATTTTGGTTTTGGCCCTGCCACTGCATCTAGGCCCCCCTCAGGCGTCTGTTCCCTGCCCAACCAGGAGGGGGTTAAAGCAGGGGCTGATTATGACTTTGTTGCTCTCTGAGGCTGGGGAAAGGGAGGGGTTCAGTGGTCATAATTGGAATGCAGGGCAAGCCTGTGTTGGCAGAGGCCAGCGTGACATTGCAGCAGCCTGTGGCATGCCATGTGTTCTCCTGGGGAAGTTGTCCCTGGATCTCAGGACCGTGGCAGTGGCGGGCTGCACAGGCTCCAGCGGGTGCAATGTGGGTAGTAACCTGTGCTTGCACACAGGATTTTTGTTGGAAGCAGCAGCAGCATTAGCGTTTCATGCCCATCTCTGGGGTCTGAGCTGTTAGCTATGGCTTGCGCCCATCTCTGGAGCTTGCTTAGGCGGTGCTCTCCCTTCTGTGGGCACACAGGGAATGAATCCCCTCTCCTTGTGCACCCTGAGACAACGGCCTCTTGCCTTTTCGGCAGGTCCAGTCTTTTTCCCAGACTCCCTTCTGGCTAGCTGTGGCACACTAGCCCCCTGCAGGCTGTGTTCATGCAGACAACCCCAGTCCTCTCCCTGGAGTCTGACCTCCGAAGCCCAAGCCTCAGCTCCCAGCCCCACCCGCCCCAGTGGGTGAGCAGACAAGCATCTCAGGCTGGTGAGTGCCGGTTGGCACTGATCTTCAGTGCGGGAATCTCTCTGCTTTGCCCTCCGCTCCCCTGTTGCTGTGCTCTCCTCTGTGTCTCTGAAGCTTCCCACCCAGCCACCCCCAGTCTCCACCAGTGAAGGGGCTTCCTAGTGTGTGGAAACTTTTCCTCCTTCACAGCTCCCTCCCAGAGGTGTGGGTCCCATCCCTATTCTTTTGTCTCTGTTTTTTCTTTCTTATTTTGCCCTACCCAGGTATGTGGGGAGTTTCTTGCCTTTTGGGAAGTCTGAGGTCTTCTGCCAGTGTTCAGTAGTTATTCTGTAGGAATCGTTCCACGTGTAGATGTATTTTTGATGTATTTGTGGGGAGGAAGGTGATCTCCGTGTATTATTCCTCTACCCTCTTGAAGCTTCTCTTTGCTTGTGCTCTTGATTTTATTCTCTATTCTCTGAGTTCACCAAGTGTTTACTCTCCTGTTAGCAGCTATATAGCTTGTAATTGTTCCCCAACTCATGCCTCTTATCCAGAGTGACTGTATATCCAGCATTCCAGGGACAATCTTACTTTTATAGTGGTTGTAGATCAATTATCATGATTATTGTTGGTATCTCCTTTCAGTAGTGTCCCAATTTAGACAGTAATTTGTAAAAAAGGTCATCTTTATTTTTTTTAATTTCTCAAAGGATACATTATTTTTTTAAATTAATTAATTTATTTTTGGCTGCATTGGGTCTTTGTTGCTGCACACGGGCTTTCTCTAGTGGCAAGCGGGGGCTACTCTTCATTGCAGTGTGCAGGCTTCTCTTTGCAGTGGCTTCTCTTATTGCACAGCATGGGCTCTAGGCACACGGGCTTCAGTAGTTGTTGCACACGGGCTCAGTAGTTGTCGTTCGTAGGCTCTAGAGCGCAGGCTCACTTGTTGTGGTGTACGGGCTTAGTTACTCTATGGCATGCGGGATCTTCCTGGACCAGGGCTCAAACCTGTGTCTGCTGCATTGGCAGGTGGATTCTTAACCACTGCACCACCAGGAAAGTCCCAGGTCATCCTCTTACAGGCTACAAACACACCTTCATTTGACCCCCAAATAATCAAATGTGCGGATTTGTTATTTCTTTAACATTACTACCTGATCTCCCTGTCATGATCCTTGCTTCCATCCTTCTCAACTTTTGAGTTGTTACTCTTCCTCCTCTAAATATAGACATTATCAAGTTTGATACATTCTTTCGTTTTCCTCTCTTTCTTTTTACTCTCTTCAATATTTCAACCAGTATCTCGTAGCCTGGGAGCCTCCAATATATTTCTCTATTTCCAAAGACCCTACTGAACCATGGTCATACATTCTTACCTCCTTGCTGTATATTTTCCTCTGTATATCATGCCTGCTTTTCAAATACAAATCAATTTTTCAGTTTTTTAAATGTCGAATAATCAAATAGCCTGCTACTGTGTCTCTAATGTCTTCTTTTTCTAATTCACTATTACTTCCAGAAAAATTTCTCTGAAGCTCAGATTTCATATAAAATGAACATATTCCCCCAAATCCTGAAATTCAAGACCCTTAATAATATGGCCCAAGTTTTATTCTGTAGTATTCAGTGGGCCAAAAAAATGCCTTTGGTTTCTTAAGTAAAAATAAAAGACACATTTTTCATTTTCACCAAGAACTTTATTGAACAGCATATTCACCTGTTTGTTCCACTACATTCTGCCATTTTCCAGGCAACTTCATAATTCCATCTCCCCAAAACATTTTATCTTTCTGAGCAAAGAACTGTTCCAGGTGCCTTTTACAGTCTTCCAGGGAATTGAAATTTTTTCCATTAAGAGAATTTTGTAAAGACCAAGGTAAATGCAAATCTGAAGGTGCAGTGTCTGGTTAATACGGTGGTTGAATCAGAGTTTCCCAGCCAAACTGTAACAGTTTTTGCCTGGTCATCAGTGAAACATGGGGTCTTGCATTATGCTGATGGAAGATTATGCGTTTTCTGTTGACTAATTGTGGATGCTTTTCATCTGCTTTCAGTTGTTCTAACTGGGAGCCGTACTTGTTGGAATTAATCATTTGGTTTTGAAGACAGAGTCCTTTGTAATGTTAAACAGTATGAACATGCTGAATTGTGCTGGATGTCTTCTGACCAGTGTGTTAGAAGCAGTCTAGCCAGAAAAATTAATCATATTTCTTTATCTCGGTATGATTTGACATACATAGTAAGTAGTCTCTCATTTTCTCGGTTGGCTTTCAAGTTACCATACTCTTCTCCTCTTTCTCTTAACTCCTTGACTTCATTGTTAGTGTTTTCTCCCACAGCATTCAGTCCTTGATTTTCTGCTCTTTTCCCAAACTGCCACTCTGGGTAATCACATTAAGTCTCATGGTTTAAATGGAATCCACATGGTAAGATCTCCAAAATTAATAGTTACAGCTCTGACTCTGTCCTGACATCCAGAGTAACAGAACCAACTACCTTCTCAACATTACCAGTTGGATGCCTAATAAGCTTCTCCAAATTAACAGAAATAAAAGATAAGTCTTAATTATCTTGTTGCACTTGCCAAATAAATAATCACACAAAAAACTTTCTTCATGTGGTCTTCCCATTTAGAAAATATTGCCACCTTTACCCAGGTTTTATAGCCCACAAATCCAGGACTTGTTCTTGACTCCTCTCTTTCCTACAGCTCCATATCCTATCCAGACAAAAAATTCCTGAAAGAGCTACGTTCAAAATATAAACCAGTTACCAAACACTGCTACCACCCTAGTTTAAGCCATCCTCATCTTGTATAGAGTACTGAAGTCTTCTGTTTCCTTACTTGTATTCTTATTCCCCTACAATCTATTCCTGAAATACCATAAGTATTTTAAATACCTACAGTATTTTAAAAATATACATATAAGATTATATAATTTCCCTGTTTAAACCTCCCAAAGACTTCCTCCCTACACAATTAGATTAAAATCTGAAATACTTGCCATACTCCTTGAAGCCCTAGATCATCTTGCCCCACACCCTCTTTAAATTTTTCTCCCATAACTCTCTCCTAAATTACTGTGCTTCTCCCCTACTGGTATTAATACTGCTCTTTAACCACATAAAGTTGTTCACTTCTTCAGGGCCTATCTATCGTCTCTTCCTTCTGTCTGGAAAGACTTTCCTTCCTATCATCTCTTTGTTTGCTCCATTGCTTCATACAGATCTTTACTCAGTTATCTTCTTTCTCAAGGATTCTTTCACTCTATTAAAAGCCATCATTATCTTTCATCACTCTGTACTTCTCTGTATGCTTTTTGTTTTAAATATCAAACTCATTGTAACCTGCCATTTTTATATGTATTTGTTTGTTTGTTCATTATTTGTCTTTTAATAAAATATACTTTCTATTTGGAATTTTATGGATTTTAGTTCAAAAAAATATCAGCAGTACTAGTAAACAATGCCTTGAACATAGCAGGTACCCAATAAATAGTTTTGAACAAATATTAAATGAACTTTGGGTAGTAGAGTTTCTTCAATGTGTATCTTGGCATTATCCCAGAATCTATGTTCTACAAAGGGCTATGCCTTACTCGATATGGAATCTTGTTTCATATTTCAGTACGAAAAACTTGCTACCAATTTGAGTTGAGGCAATGTTTATAATGATTGTTGAATTTGGCGTTCAGGAGAAGCCATAAATGATTAACAACTCATATGCTACTAGAATTCTTTTCTATAGCATCTAAGCTTATGTTTGAATAACTTTATTCTTGGGACCCACTGTTTCCCAAGGCAGTCTTAACTATTAGAAAATTATTTTGTGTCTCAGTTATTCATTTATCAAATACATGTTATCTAGGTTCTGGATCCCAATGATTTCAACATATTGGTCTTAGTGTATCTTTAAAATGTCCCTCTATTATAGGTAACCTATTATATTTCTTACTTTGGTTAAGAAAACCTTTTCTTTAAAAAACAATTTTCCATATTTGCTGGAAGGCATGGAATGGTTCGTTAAAGATATTTTAACACAGGACTCTCGACATATTTACTCAGGAACACTTGACATGGCCCCCAAAATAACCAACACCATTAGAGTTCCAGGTGTTTTGTTTTCTTATACCTCTTTCTTTGTAAAAAAGTAATGTGCAGTAATCCTATGCCATCCCTGAGCTTCATACCTTCATCATCCTTATTCTGAAACTATACCTCCTTCCTCATCCCATGCCTAAGGTTCACTGAATTTTCAACATACCCTAGGGATACAAGTCAGAATGAGATTAAGAGCCAGTGATGTCTGTTGCATATATCATTTGGTTACAAAAGTTAATAGCTTTTCAATTCTGATATGGAAAAATATCCTCTGTGTCAAAACAGCTATAATTTGCCTTGCTTTTCCAAACCATGCTTCTTTATCCCTAGCATTGAACAAAATATGTAATTACCTTAAGATAACGTGAAAGGCCCTTCAGCATCTCACCCCAACCTTCTTTCTTTTTTTATCCCCTACAAGTTTTCATGCCCTCGCTACATATACTCCTCACTTTCATCCCATAAACCTTTGCATGCATCAAGTCTTTGATATCCACCTGCCTCCTGCTTTTGGCTCACGTGGCAATTCTCAGCTCAAAAGGAAGTCCCTCTGGAGAGGCTTCTTCAACTCTAAAATAGTACATTATTCTCTTTCCTGCTCAACCATTACATTTTATATATATCTCCATTATGGCACTCTTCACTTTATGTTGTAATCCTTGATGATATATATTGATTGATATATATATGTATATATATATTCTTGTATGAGGATATGCTAAGGACTACGTCCGTGGTCAGCTAGAGATTTGACAGTGTTGAGAATATGCAGCTGTGAATTACATTGCAAAATGTACTGATCAAAAATTAGGATCCAAGATGGATCTCCAGTTTTGGGGTGGCAGCAAAGGGCAAAGGATGGGTAGATCTACATCCACTGTCTTTTATGAGGCACAACTATGCTGGGCTAACCTTGGCTTACATTACAGCAACAAATAACCACAGGAACTTCTCCTAGCTGATGGGGATCATGTTTTGATTGTCCTGGCATATGGTATATGTTCAATTGCTGTGTAATAATTGTGTTGGAATTCCTCCTGTTTCTTTGTCACTTAGATAGAGAGGTTTAAAGGAAAGAACAGGGTGTAATATCTTCTGGAGAGCAGATATGTAATTAAGATTTTTTTAATGATGATTTTTCCTCTTAAAAAATATTCATTTATTTAGGCTGCGCTGGGTCTTAGTTTCTTAGTTGTGGCATGTGGACTTCTTAGTTGTCTTAGCTGTGGCATGCAGATGCTTAGTTGCGGTTTGTATGCAGGATCCAGTTCGGTTGAACCTGGGCACCCTATTTGTACACAGATTCCCAGAAAATCCTGTTTGCTTTAATATGCACACATACACTAAGTAACTAGCAAAAATGAGCAAGTAGCTTTGCTGTAAGAAGCAAAAAAGCAATAATTCTTTCATTTGGGAAACAGTAAGTAGCCTTGCCAGGGCAAGGCCTCAAAAAATTGGTGTAAAACTCAGAGTTATTCCTCTCCATGGAAATCTTTAGTAAAAGGCAAAAGATTTATTCAATCTGAAGAGAAACCAGAGTGTTGTAATTAAGATTTATTATTTCACTTCATTTTTTTCCCAGTTATTTTATTCCCTCCTTAGAATAAGTGAAAGAATAGACAACTAACAATTGTATAATTGGGTCCTATTGAACCAGTGTCAAATATCAGAATGACCAGTTGTCCACTTGAGTCAAAAAATAATTTTTCATTCGCTCTTTCGTTTATACACTTATTCATTCATACACTGAGCATCTTTACGTTCTGGATTGTATAAGAAGGCAAACAAAATCACCTTATGGAGATTTTATTTAAGTAAATCACAAATCTAGAGATGTATAAGCCATAATCATCAATTGACTACTATAAGTAGTCTTAGAAATATTCCAGAATCTTAGAATCCTCATGATTTATGGCAGAGACTGACTACCTCATTAGATAACCCGTTTTACTCTTTTTTCCTGGGCATATATCTGAACTATATTTCCCAGATTCTCTTGTAAGAAGGCATAGCCATAGACTAAGTTCTAGATGATGGAATATGAACAGATGTAATACATGTGTTCACTTATGAACCTGATCCATGAAAACCTCCTACAAGGGATGCTCCATGTTCTTTACTTTTCTGCCAGATTGATGCAGGGAAGCACAGTGGCACTGGAAGCCTCAGTGTTGTAGATGATAGAGCCACTATGTGAAAAGAGCCACTGTGTGAATCGGCCCTTGGAAGAAAGGCATCCACTCTTAGGACGTACTGTTTTCTTCTTCTTAGCATGAGCAAGAAATAAACCAGTGAGATTTTGAAGTTTATTTGTTAAAATAATATTGTCTTACTAATAAGCTTTAGTGATTCCTCCTCCATGTGGGATACTATCAAAATCCCCAAACTTAAAATAATATTGAACATTAAAATTCAGAATATAAGCAAAGGGGTGCTGGAAGTACAAAGCATTCCTTTTTGCAGCTAGATTGAATGGAATGGGATAGAAACGGTGATAGCTAATGAGAAGGAGGAAAGTAGGAGAAGTCCCTGTGGCCTGCTATAAGGAAGAAGGGAAAACATGAAGATCATGATTTGGGGCCTAAGACAGGGCATTTCTCAATGAAGGAAAATATTATATGGATCTTCCTGCATTTCTGGAATGAAAGCTTTTTGGGAGAAGGGAGTTTCAGAGTAGACTACCACTCATAATACATATCCCAGGGTTTAACATACTGCCTGCTACCAAGTAGACACTCCATAAAAATCTGTTAAGTGAATAAGTGAATTTCTAGTACTTAGTCTCTCAGCCTAATCATGGTAACGTCCAGATTGAATATAAACACATCCTAATATGACAGTTGATTAGAGATTGTCATCATAATTGCCTAACAGGTTCTCCTATTTCCAGTGAATGTCCTTAAGCATTTACAATTCTGTCAGTGTGACTAACAAATCATCAAGAATTCCTAAGGGTGACACCATATCCAGCATCTGTTCCTCATCCCAACTGTTGAAGCAATCATTTTAGATTTTTTATATGACTGGAGGACAGAAGAGCAAATTGTCCAGTGAGTTGACAGGGACAGAGGAAGGGGAGAGTGAGCTTAGGAAATCAATCAGGAAAAGAGGACAGCAAAGAACATCCTTTACATATGTAAAGAGATCCCAGCAGAGAACATCAATCTACCTCTACCTCTCCAGTGCTTGCTACTCAGCTGAGCTTCTGTGGAACCAGAGAGCTTGGTGAGATGTCAGTAAGGGTTCTTCAAGAAATAGTCATCTGAAAAAAATACATATTTTTTAAAATCTTCACATATTGTGTGATGCTAGCCCTTGTAATGATGACAGTGAGTGAGAATCCCCATTAGCAATTTCTATAGAGGTTTTTCACTCTTCTATGGCAGTAGGCAGTAGAGCCACGATCATTGGGTTCAGTTCATTCTCAGATGTTGATGTAATACAGATACAATTACAGATGTAATGTAGAGGTAACACTGCATTGCACAGAGGGGAGTGTGTAGGCTGGTGACCTCAGCTTCTCTCTCATAAATTACCTTCCCTGTCTCCTCTTATACATACAAGTAGATTCTCTCAGTGTAAGTAAGGAATCAGAGGGAAAGGTTCATTCTGAAGATGGAAGTTTTATGTGCTCCCAGTCACCTGCCCTTTTCTACTTTATTGTTGTAAATGTTGCAAGACTTGGATGGGGTAGGTCAGAAGTGAATCATTTTGTGAAGGCTTTATGTTTTGGTGACATTTCTTTACTGGTTATTTACTTTTTTGTGGTACGCGGGCCTCTCACTGTTGTGGCCTCTACTGTTGCAGAGCACAGGCTCTGGACGCGCAGGCTCAGCGGCCATGGCTCACGGGCCCAGCTGCTCCGTGGCATGTGGGATCTTCCCAGACTGGGGCACGAACCCATGTCCCCTGCATCGGCAGGCGGACTCTCAACCACTGTGCCACCAGGAAATCCCTTATTTACATTTTTTTACATATATGTATACTGATTTATTATTATACTAGTCTTTTTTATATTTTATTAGTATTTGTATTTCAAAAATGTGCCTAATGATTCAATTTGTGAAAACATGTTGTAATATGGAAGAATGTGGATTCTAGGTCTTGTCCTAGGGGTAGATCTGATAAATTTAATGATGGATAATTGCACAACTGTGTAAATATGTTAAAATCCACCGAATTGTATACTTTTAAAGGATGAAACTTTTGGCATATGAATTATATCTTGATGAAGTTTTTGTCTAAAATATTAATGAAGAATTATAATCTGATTCATTTCTCCACACTAGTGCTACAAGGAACCTGCATACTAATGACGCTGTGTTTACAGTGACGGCTACTTATGCATGGGCAGTGTATGGACTGAAATGCTAACCCAAACAGTTCTATTTCACTATGCTGTATGTGGGAAGCAACTTAGAAATACATCAATGTCTCCAGAAAAATTGAAACAACACTTCACTACAAGTCATAGGCATTTGACAAATATAAGTGTTTATTTCTTAAGGTGCTGTTAGAATATCAAAACAAGCACAGTAAAGCTCTTATTTTTTTAAAAAAAATCAAATTCAGTGAAAAGACACAGAACATAAGTTATTTACTAGCAGAACTTATTGCCCAGGAAAAGAGATGCCAAATAGTTGGTGAGAAATGAATAATGTCAGCATATAAACTTATAGTGAATAAAATGCTAGAATGATATAAGTATGAAATTAAAGTTTTCTCTCAGTATGATAGGTCAACATATTGATAACATATTACATGATGCTAATGAAAATTTAGGTAATAAACTGAAAAATAATAGCTGCTCTATCCAGGTTGATAAGCCAACGTATTTCACCAATAAATGCCATGTCATGTGTCACCCAATATATCATTACCGTGACTACTTTTTTAAAAGTTATCTTTTAAATCTATTAAGAATATGATATGCCTAGTTATAGATTTTTAAATAAGTTTATAGTGTTCTCTGAATTTCCTGAATCTGAAGTATAGTGTTTGTCATTAATTTTGGAAAACTCTCAGCCATTAATATTTCAAATATTTCTTCTGCTCCATTCTCTGTTTTTCTGGTATCCCAATTATATATATGTTACATCTTTATAAAGTTTCCCACAGTTCTTGGGTGTTGTTCTGTTTTTATCTATTTTATTCTTCTCTTTGCATTTCAGTTTCCAAAGTTTCTGTTGACATTGTCAAGCTCACTGAGTCTCTATCAACTATGTCCAACTTCTGATGAATCTGTCAAAGGTATTACTCATTTTTATAACAATGATTTTATTTTTCCAGTTTTATTAAGATATAATTGACATACATCCGTGTATAAGTTTACAGTGCACATTATGATGGTTTGACTTACATACAGTCAAAATGAAATGATTACAGTGAAATGATTACTGCAATAAGTTTACTGAGCATTATCATATCATATAAAGAGTACAAAGAGAAAGCAATAAAGAAAAACATTGTTTTCCTTGTGATGATAAGTCTTAGGATTTACACTCATAACTTTTATATCGTATGGCCATGTTAAATATAGTCATCACGCTGGGCAATACATCCCTCATACTTATCTTATAACTTGAAGTTTGTACCTTTTTTTTTTTTTTTTGCGGTACGTGGGCCTCTCACTGTTGTGGCCTCTCCCGTTGCGGAGCACAGGCTCTGGACGCGCAGGTTCAGCAGCCGTGGCTCACGGACCCAGCCGCTCCGCGGCATGTGGGATCTTCCTGGACTTAGGCACGAACCCGTGTCCCCTGCATCGGCAGGCGGACTCTCAACCACTGCGCCACCAGGGAAGCCCGAAGTTTGTACCTTTTGACCAGTTCCTCCATCCCTAAACCCTGCCTTTGGTGAACAGAAATCTGATGTCTTTTTCTGAGTTTGTTGTTTTGTTTTGGGGAGGGTTCTACTTACAAGTGAGACTATACATATCTGTCTTTCTCTGCCTTATTTCATTTAGCAGAATGTCCCCACGTCCATCCATGTTGTCCCAAGTGGCAGAATTTCCTTGTCTCTTTATGACTGAATAATATTCCAGTATATAATATATACCACAGCTTCTTTATCCATTCATTCATCGTTGGACACTTAGCTTGTTTCCATGTCTTGACTAGTGTAAATAATGCTGCTATGAACACGGAGGTGCAGATATCTTTTTGAGTTAGTGTTTCATTTCCTTTGGATATATTCCCTGAAGTGAAATTGCAAAGTGACTCAGCTATACATATATATATATATATATTCATTCTTTTTCATATTCTTTTCTCATATGGGTTATCACAGAATGTTGAGTAGATTTCCCTGTGCCATATAGTAGGCCTTTGTTGGTTATTTCTCTTATATATAGTACTGTGTGTATGTTAATCCCAAGCTCCTGATTTATCTCTTTCCCACCACATTCCCCCTTTGGTAACCATAAGTTTGTTTTTGATATCTGTAAGTCTGTTTCTGTTTTGTAAATAAGTCCATTTGTATTATTTTTTAAATTAGATTCCACGTATAAGAGATATCATATGATATTTGTCTTTCTCTGTCTGACTTACTTCACTCAGTATGACAATCTCTAGGTCTATCCATGTTGCTACAAATGGCATTATTTTGTCATTTTTTGTGTGTGTGTGTGTGTTTTTGTCTGAGTATTATTCCATTGTATATATGTGCCACATCTTCTTTATCCATTCCTCTCTTGATGGACATCTAGGTTGCTTCTATGTCTTGGCTCCTATAAATAGTGCTGCAGTGAATATTGGGGTGCATGTATCTTCTCAAATTATGGTTTTCTCCAGATATATGCCCTGGAGTGGAATTGCTGGATCATTTGTTAGTTGTATTTTTAGTTTTTTAAGGAACCTCCATACTGTTCTCCATAGTGGCTCTACCAGTTTACATTCCCACCAACAGTGTAGGAGGGTTCCCTTTTCTCCACACCCTCTCCAGCATTTATTGTTTGTAGACTTTTTGATAATGACCATTCTGACTGGTGTGAGGTGATATCTCATTGTAGTTTTGATTTACATTTCTCTAATGACGATTTGTGCATCTTTTCATGTGCCTTTTGGCCATCTGTATATCTTCTTTGGAGAAATGTCTATTTAGCTCTTCTGCCCATTTTTTGAGTAGGTTTTTTTTTTTTTTTTTGACATAGAGCTGCATGAGCTATTTGTATATTTTGGAGATTAATCCTTTGTCAGCCGCTTCATTTGCAAATATTTTCTCCCATTCTGTGGGTTGTCTTTTCATTTTGTTTATGATTTTCTTTGCTGTGCAGAAGCTTTTATGTTTAATTAGGTCCCATTTGTTTATTTCTGTTTTTATTTTCATTACTCTAGGAGGTGAATCCAAGAAGATGTTGCTGTGATTTATGTCAAATGGTGTTCTACCTATGTTTTCCTCTAAGGGTTTTATCGTATCTGGCCTTAAATTTAGGTTTTTAATCAATTCTGAGTTTATTTTTGTGTATGGTGTTAGGGAATGTTCTAGTTTCATTCTTCTACATGTAGCTGTCCATTTTTCCCACCACCACTTTTTGAAGAGACTGTCTTTGCTCCATTGTATATTCTTGCTTCCTTTGTTGTAGATTAATTGACCATAGGTGTGTGGGTTTATTTCTGGGCTTTCTATTTTATTCTGTTGATCTATATTTCTGTTTTTGTGCTAGTACCATGCTGTTTTGATGACTATAGCTTTGTAGTATAGTCTGAAGTTGGGGAGCCTGATTCTTCTAACTCCTTTTTTCCTTTCTCAAGATCGCTTTGGCTATTCGGGGTCTTTTGTGTTTCTGTACAAATTTAAAATTATTTTTTCTAGTTCTATAAAAAATGTCACTGGTAATTTGATAGGGATTGCATCAATCTGTAGATTGCCTTGAGTAGTATAGTCATTTTGACAATATTGATTCTTCCAATCCAAGAGTATGGTATATCTTTCCATGTGTTTTTGTCATCTTTAATTTCTTTCATCAGTATCTTAGTTTTCAGAGTACAGGTCTTTTGCCTCCTTAGCTAAGTTTGTCCATAGGTATTTTATCCTTTTTGATGCAATGATAAATGGGATTGTTGCTTTAATTTCTCTTTCTGTTCTTTCGTTGTTAGTGTGTAAAAATGCAATAGATTGCTATGTATTAATTTTGTATCCTGCAACTTTACCAACTTCATTGATGAGCTCTAGTAGTTTTCTGGTAACATCTTTGGGATTTTCTATACATAGCGTCATGTCATCTACAAACAGTGACAGTTTTTACTTCTTCTTTTCCAATTTTGATTCTTTTTATTTCTTTTTCTTCTATGATTGCCATGGCTAGGACTTCCAAAACTGTGTTGAATAAAAGTGGTGACAGTGGACATCCTTGTCTTGTTCCTAATCTTAGAGAGAATGCCTTCAGCTTTTCACCATTGAGAATGATGTTAGCTATAGGTTTGTCATATATGGCCTTTATTATGTTGAAGTAAGTTCCCTCTATGCCCACTTTCTGGAGAGTTTTTATCATAAATGGGTGTGATAAAAGCTTTTTGTGCATCTATTGAAGTGATCATATGGTTTTTATTTTTCAGTTTGTTAACACGTTTTATCACACTGATTTATTTGTGGATATTGAAAAATCCTTACATCCCTGGAATAAATGCCACTTGATCATGGTGTATGATCCTTTTAACTGGGTTCAATTTGCTAGTATTTTCTTGAGGATTTTTGCATCTATGTTCATCAGTGATACTTTTTTGCTATTGAGTTTTATGAGTACTTTATGTATTTTAAATTTTAACCCCTTATCATATATATGATTTGCAAATATTTTTCTCATTCTATAGGTTGTCATTTGTTGATTGCGTTCTTTTGCCGTGCAGATGTAGTCTCAGTTCAGTTGTTTCTTTTGATTTTGTTGCTTGTGCTTTAGGGGTCATATCCAAAAAAATCATTGCCAAGACCTGCGTCAAGGAGGTTTTTTCCTATGTTTTTTTCCAGGAGTTTCATGGTTTCAGGTCTAACATTTAAGTGTTTAATAAATTTAAAGTTAATTTTTGTGAGTGGGGTAAGAGAGAGGTCAAGTTTTATTCTTTTACATGTGAATTACCAATTTTCCCAGCACCATTAATTGAAGAGACTATCTTTCCTCCATTGAGTATTCTTGGCTTTCTTGTCAAATGCTTGTTGACCGCGTACACTTGGACTTATTTGTGGACTCTCAATTCTGTTCCGTTGATCTATTTGCTTGTTTTTATGCCAGTACCATAATGTTTGGACTACTATAGCTTTATAGTATAGCTTGAAATTAGGAACTGTGATGCCTCCAGCTTTGTTGTTCTTTCTCAGAATTACTTTGGATTATTGGGGTCTTTTATAGTTCTATATAAATTTTAGGATTGTTATTTCTACTTCGGAAAAAAAATGCCTTGAGAATCTTGATAGGGACTGAACTGAATCTATAGATGGCTTTTGGTAATATGGACAATTTAACAGTATTAATTCTTCCAACCCATGAATATAGGAAACTTTGCCACTTACTTTTGTCTTCTTCAGTTCCTTTCATCAGTGTCTTATAGTTTTCAGAGTAGAGATCTTTCACTTCTATGGTTAAGATTATTCCTAAGAATTTTGTTGTTTTTGATGCTATTGTAAATGGAATAGTTTTGTTTCTTTTTAAGAAAATTCATTGTTAGCATATAGAAATGCTACTAATTTTGTGCTTTAATTTTGTATCTTGCAACTTTACTGAATTTGTTGATTATATCTGAGAGGTTTTTGGTGGACACTTTGGTACTTTCTACATATAAAATCATGTCATCTGCAAATGGAGAAAATTTTACTTCTTCCTTTCCAATTCTGATGGCTTTTGTTTTCCTTTTACTTTCCTGAGTGCACTGGCAAACACTTCCAGTTCTATGTTGAATAAGAGTGGTGAGAGTGGGCACCCTTGGATCGTTCCCAATCTTAGAAAGACATCTTTCAAACTTTCACCACTGAGAATGATATTAGCTGTGGGTTTATCATATATGAGCTTTATTATGTTGACATACATTCCTTCTATACCTAACTAGTTAAGAGTTTTTATCATGAATGGATGTTTAATTTTGTCAAATACTTTTTCTGCGTCTATTGAGATGATATGATTTTTTCCTTTCATTCTATTAATGTGATATATCCCACTGATTAGTTTGCATATGTCAAAACATCCTTGAATCCTGGGTAAAAATCCTACTTGATCATGCTGAATAAGACTTTTAATGTGCTTCTGAATTCAGTTTGCTAGTATTTTGAGAATTTTTGCATGTATATTCATCAGGGATATTGGTCTGTAGTTTTCTTTTCTGGCTTTAGTAGAATGGTTATGCTGGTCTTGTAAAAGGAGTCTGGAAGTGTTGTCTCTCCATTGATTTTTTGGAAGAATTTGAGAAGGATTAGTGTTAATTCTTTAAATGAATGGTAAAATTCACCAGTGAAGCCATCTGATCCTGTGCTTTTCTTCACTGGGAGATTTTCGGTTATTGATTCAATCTCCATATGGTAATTGGATAATTCAGACTTCCTATTTCTTCCTAACTCGGTCTTGGTTGTTTGTATGTTTCTAAGACTTTTTCCATTTCTTCTACATTGGCCAGTTTGTTAACATATAGTTTTTTATAGTAGCCTCTTTTGATTCTTTGTATTTCTGTGGTATCCATGGTAATGTCTTTTTTTTTTTAATTTACAATTTTGTTGATTTGAGACCTCTCTCTTTTTTCCTAGGTTAATCTAGCTAAAGGTTTATCAATTTTGTTTATCTTTTCAAAGATCCAACTTTTAGTTTGATTAATTTTTCTATTGTTTTTTTGTTCTCTATTTCATTTACTTCTGTTCTAATAGTTACATTTTCCTTCCTTATGTTCTAACTTTGGGCTCAGTTTGTTTTTCTTTTTCCAGTTTCTTAAAGCATAGAGGTAGGTATTTTGTTTTGGATCTTTCTTGCTTCTTAATGTAGGCATTTATTGCTATAAAGTTGCCTCTTAGAACTACTGTTGCTGCATTTCATACATTTTGGTGTATTGTGTTTCCATTTTCATTTCTTTCAAGATACTTTTTATTTCCCCTTTAATTTCTTCTTTGATCCATTGGTTATTCAGGAGACTATTGTTTAATTTCCACGTATTTGTGAATTTTCCAGTTTTCTTTTCCTTATTGATTTCTAGTTTCATACCATTTTTGTCAGAGAAGATACTGGGATGAGTTCAAACTTCTTGAATTTGCTAAGACTTGTTTTGTGGCCTAACATATGATCTATCCTAGAAAATGTTCCATGTGTACTTGAGAAAAATGTATATTCTGCTGTTGTCAGATAGAACATTCTATATGTGTTTGTTAGGTCCATTTAGTTTAGAATGTTGTTCAGCTCCACTGTTTCTTTATTGATTCACTGTCTGGATGATCTAAACATTGTTGGCTGTGGGACATTAAGGTCCCTAACTATTACTGTATTGCTCTTTATTTCTCCTCTTAGTATAGTTAGTTTTTGTTTTATGTACTTAGGTGCTCTGATGTTGGGCACATACATATTTACAATTGCTATATCTTCTTGATGTATTGACCCCTTTATCATTAGATAAAGACCTTCTTTGTCCCTTTTTTACCACTTTTAATTTAAAGTCTATTTTTAATGTAAGTTTTTTGGTTACCATTTGCTTGAAATAACTTTCTCCATCCCTTCACTCTCAGTCTATGTGTGTTTTTAACTTAATATCTCACAAGCAGTGTATCCTTGAATCTTTTTTTTAAAATCCTTTCAGTCATTCTGTGTCTTTTATTTGGATAATTTAATCAACTTACATTTAAAGTAATTATTGATAACCAAGGACTTACTATTTCCATTTTGTTAACTGTTTACTGGTTGTTTTGTAGATCCATTGTTCCCTGTTACTTATCCTGCTGTCTTTTCTTGTGCTTTGATGTCTGGTGATATCAGTATGCTTTGACTTTGTTCTTTTGTGTAATTACTACCAGTCTTACACTTTTGGTTACCATGAAGCTTACATAAAATATCTTAAAATTCTAAAATCCTATTTTAAACCAATAACAACTTAACTTCAATAGAATCCCTAAGCTTTATACTTTTATTTCCCCTTCCCTTCACATTTTAGGTTATTAACATTTCAGTGTGCATATTCTTCTATATTATGTAACTAATAACAAATTATTTTAGTTATGGTTATGTCTATTAAATTTTTAAAATTTTGTACTACTGTTGTATGTGAATTATGCACTACCATTACCCTGTTACAATTTTGACTATTTTTACCATTACCAGTAAGTTTTACACTCCTTATGTTTTTATAATGTTAATTTGTGTCCTTTTATTTGCACTCAAAGAACTCCTTTTAGCATTGCTTGTAAGGCAGGTCTCATGTAATGAATTCACTCAGGTTTTTTTTGCTCAGGGAAGTCTTTGTCCTTCCCTCATTTCTGAAGGACAACTTTGTTAGGTATAGTATTCTTTATTAGACAGTTTTCTTTCAATATTTTGAATATGCCATTTTATTTTCTTCTGGTGTGTAAAGTTTCTGTTGAGAAATGCACAGATAGTCTTATGGGGATTCACTTGTATATAACTCCTGTCTTTGCTCTTGCTGCTTTTAAAATCTTTTCTATGTTTTGACATTTGACAATTTAATTAAAATCTGTCTCAGTATTGCCCTGTTCATGTTAAATCTATCTGGGGTCCTTTGGGTTCCTTGGACCTCAATGTCTATTTCTCATTCCAGGTGGGAAGATTTCAACAGTTATTGCAGTAATAACCTTCCTGTCCTTTTCTCTTTCTCTTCTTCTGAAATTCCCATAATGCAAATATTATTCCTTTTAATTATGCCCCATATTTCCTGTAAGCTTTCTTCTTCTTTTTTTTTTCACTCTTCTCTTTTGCTCCTCAGACTGTATAAAATTTCAATTTTCATATTGTCCAGGTTGCTGATTCTTTTTTCTGCATGGTCGAGTCTGCCTTTGGAGCTCTCCGTTGAGCTTGTCAGTTAAGTCATTGTATTTTCCAGCTATAGAATTTCTGTTTGTATTTTTTCAAGGTTTCTGTTTCTTTTTTGAGCTTCTCATTTTGTTTATGTATTATTTTCCTACATCGCTGTCTGTCCTTGTAGTTCACTAAATTACTTTAAGAGGATTATCATGAATTCTTTTTAAAAAATTCTTTGTATTGAATAAATATGACCGGTAACATTGTGTAAGTTTAAAGTGTACAGCATGTTTCCTTGATATATATTTTGATATGATTGCCCTTGTAGTAATATTTATCATATTATATAATAATAGTACAATATTATTTTCTATATTTATTATACTGTGCAATAGAGCTCTAAGGCTTAAAAACTACTAATTACAAGCCTGTACCCTTAACCACAAGTTAATCTTACCACTTTCCCCATCCCTGCTAACCACCATTTTACTCAGTTTTTTACAGGTTAGGTTTTCTTAGATTCCACATGTAAGTGATATCATACAGTACTTGTCTTTCTCTTTCTGGCTTATCTTGCTTAGCATAATGTACTTAAGTTCCATTAATGTTATTGAAAATGGAAGAATATCCTCCTTTCTCTAGGCTGACTAATTTATTATGTGTAAATACTACATCTTTTTATTCCATTCATTTATTGGTGGGCATTTGTGTTATAGGGATTCAATATTTTCTTATAGATTATACTCCATTTAAAGTTATTATAAAATATTGGCTATATATCCTATACTGTATAATATATTCTTGCAGCTTATTTATTTTATACATAATAGTTTGTACCACTTAAACTCCTACCCCTGTCTTGCCCCTCCCATTTCCCTCTCCCCACTGATAATCACTAGTTTGTTTTCTTTTTTTTTCTTTAAAAGTATCATTTTATTGAAGTATAGTTGGTATACAATGTTGTGTTAATTTCTGCTGTACAGCAAAGTGACTCAGTTATACATATATATATCCTTTTTCCATTCTTTCCATTATGGTTTGTTACAGGATATTGAATATAGTTCCCTGTGCTATACAGTAGGACCTTGTTGTTTATCCATTCTGTGTATCATAATTTGCACCTGCTAATCACAGACTCCCAATTCATCCATCTCCCACCCCCTTCCCCCTTGGCAACACAAGTCTTTTCTCTATGTCTGTGAGTCTGTTTCTGTTTTGTAGATAACTTCATTTGTGTCATATTTTAGATTCCGTATTTGTGATATCATATGGCATGTGTCTGTCTCTGACTTACTTCACTTAGTATGATGATCTCTAGGTCCATCCATGTTGCTGCAAATGGCATAATTTCACTCTTTTTAATGGCTGAGTAATATTCCATTGTATATATGTACCACATCTTCTCTGCCCATCCACCTGTCGATGGACATTTAAGATGCTTCCATGTCTTGGCTGTTGTGAATAGTGCTGCTATGAACATAGGGATGCATGTATCTTTTTTTTTTACTTTTTTCAAATTTTGGCTGCATTCAGTCTTCATTGGTGTGAGTAGGCTTTCTCTAGTTGCAGTGAGTGGGGGCTACTCTTCTTTGTGGTGTGTGGGCTTCTCATTGTGGTGGTTTCTCTTGTTGTGGAGCACAGGCTCTAGGTGCAGGGGCTACTAGTTTGTTTTCTGTATCTGTCAATCTGCTTCAGTTTTGTGATACTTGTTTTATTTTTTAGATTCCACATATAAATTATAACATACAATATTTGCCTTTGTCTGACATTTTTCCTAAGCATAATACTCCCAATTTCCATTCATATAGCTGTAAATGACAAGATTTCATTCATTCTTTGGCTAAGTAATATTCCATTTTATATATACATCATTTTTTCTTTATTCTTTCATCTGTTGATGGACACTTACGTTATTCCATATCCTGGCTGTTGTAAATAATGCTGCTATGGTCTCACTACTTCTCCCCCGGACTCCTTGGTAGTCTGTCAGTGGGAGAGCTTCGTGGACATTCCCTCGCCTCCTCCAGCCCCGCAGAACCCTACAAGTCTCAGTCATGCGTGAGTGCATCTCCATCCACGTTGGCCAGGCTGGTGTCCAGATCGGCAATGCCTGCTGGGAGCTCTACTGCCTGGAACACGGCATCCAGCCTAATGGCCAGATGCCAAGTGACAAGACTATTGGGGGAGGAGATGACTCCTTCAACACCTTCTTCAGTGAGACAGGCGCTGGCAAACATGTGCCCAGGGCAGTGTTTGTAGACCTGGAACCCACGGTCATTGATGAAGTTCGCACTGGCACCTACCGCCAGCTCTTCCACCCCGAGCAGCTCATCACAGGCAAGGAAGATGCTGCCAATAACTATGCCCGAGGTCACTACACCATTGGCAAGGAGGTCATTGACCTCGTCTTGGACCGAGTTCGGAAACTGGCTGACCAGTGCACAGGCCTTCAGGGCTTCTTGGTTTTCCGCAGCTTTGGTGGGGGAACTGGTTCTGGGTTCACCTCCCTGCTGATGGAACGTCTCTCTGTCGATTATGGCAAGAAGTCCAAGCTGGAGTTCTCCGTTTACCCAGCCCCTTAGATTTCCACAGCTGTAGTTGAGCCCTACAACTCCATCCTCACCACCCACACCACCCTGGAGCACTCTGATTGTGCTTTCATGGTAGACAACGAGGCCATCTATGACATCTGTCGTAGAAACCTCGACATTGAGCGCCCATCATACACGAATCTTAACCGCCTTATGAGCCAGATTGTGTCCTCCATCACCGCTTCCCTGCGATTTGATGGAGCTCTGAATGTTGATCTGACAGAATTCCAGACCAACCTGGTGCCCTATCCCCGCATCCACTTCCCTCTGACCACATATGCCCCTGTCATGTCTGCTGAGAAAGCCTACCATGAACAGCTTTCCGTAGCAGAGATCACCAATGCTTGCTTTGAGCCAGCCAACCAGATGGTGAAATGCGACCCTCGCCATGGTAAATACATGGCTTGCTGCCTGTTGTACCGTGGCGATGTGGTTCCCAAAGATGTCAATGCTGCCATTGCCACCATCAAGACCAAGCGTACCATCCAGTTTGTGGACTGGTGCCCCACTGGCTTCAAGGTTGGCATTAATTACCAGCCTCCCACTGTGGTACCTGGTGGAGACCTGGCCAAAGTACAGCGAGCTGTGTGCATGCTGAGCAACACCACAGCCATCGCTGAGGCCTGGGCTCGCCTCGACCACAAGTTTGACCTGATGTATGCCAAGCGTGCCTTTGTTCACTGGTACGTGGGTGAGGGCATGGAGGAAGGAGAGTTTTCTGAGGCCCGTGAGGACATGGCTGCCCTTGAGAAGGATTATGAGGAGGTTGGAGCTGATAGTGTTGAGGGAGAAGAGGAGGATGAAGAATATTAACCTGTCTGCTGTAATTTTACACTCTTGTCTTGGGACTGTCTTATTTGTGTTCTGTGGAGCTGCCCATTATGGCCCTATCTTGTCAATAAAAGTGATATTTCTGTTTTCAGTGTCAAGCTGAAAAAAAAAAAAAAATAATGCTGCTATGGACATTGGAGTGCATATATCTTTTCAAAGTAGTGTTTTTAATTTTTCCAGTTATATACCCAGGAGTTGAATTGCTGAACCATATGGTAGTTTTATTTTTAGTTCTTGAGGAAATTTCGTACTGTTTTTGATAGTGGCTGCACCAACTTACTTTCCCACCAACAGTGTACTAGATTTCCCTTTTCTCCTGATCCTCGCCAACATTTGTTATTTGTAGACTTTTTGAACATAGCCATCTAACAGGTGTGAGGTGATACCTCCTGTGGTTTTGATTTTCATTTCTCTAATAATTAGCAGTATTGAGCATCTTCTCCTATGTTTGTTGGTCATCTGTATGTTTTCTTTGGAATAATTTCTGCTCGCGTCTTCTGTCCATTTTTTGATTAGGTTGTTTGTGTTTTGATATTGTGTTGTATCAGCTCTTTATATTGGTCATATTATTTGCAAATTCTTTCTCCAATTCTGTAGGTTGTGTTTTTGTTTTGTCAAATGTTTCCTTTGCTGTGCAAAAGCTTTTAAGTTCATTTAGGTCCTATTTGTTTATTTTTACTTTTATTTCTTTTGTCTTAGGAGATAGAACCAAAACATATTGCTATAATTTGTGTCAAGGACTATTTCGTTTAAATTATCTTCTAGGAGTTTTACGGTTTCAGGTCTTACATTTATGTCTTAATTCATCTTGAGTTTATTTTCATATATGGTGTGAGGTAATGTTCTAATCTCATTGTTTTACATGTAGCCATCCAGTTTTCCAAGCATCCTTTGTTGAAGAGACTGTCTTTTTTCATTGTATATTCTTCCTTTGTTGTACATTAATTGACCATAAGTGTGTGGGTTTATTTTCAGGCTCTCTATTCTCTTCCATTGACCTATGTGTCCGAATTTGTGTCAGTATCATGTTGTTTTGATTACTGTAGATATGTAATACAGTCTGAAGTCTGAGAAGGTGATAGCTCCAGCTTTGTTCTTTTTTCTCAAGATTGCTTTGGCAACTCAGGCACTTTTGTGATTATATATGAATTTTAGTATTATTTGCTCTAGTTCTGTGAAAAAACGTCTTGGGTATTTTGAAATGGATTGCATTAAATCTGTAGATTTCTTTGGGTAGTGTGGACATTTTATTAACTCTTCTCATCCAAGGGCATAGGATATATTTCCATTCATTTCTATCATCTTCACTTTCCTTCATTGCTATTTTATAGTTTTCAGTGTATAGATCCTTCACCTCCTTTGTTAAGTTTATCCTAGGTGTTTTATTCTTTTTGATGTGATTTTAAATGGGATTATTTTTACTTTCTCTTTCTGATAGTTCATTATTAGTGTATAGAAATGCAAGTTTTCTGTATATTAATCTTGTATCCTGTAACCTTGCTAAATTCATTTATTAGTTCTAACAGTCTTGAGGTAGAGACTTGAGAGTTTTCTATATTAAATATCATGTCATCTACAAATAGTGACAGTTTTACCTCTTCCCTTCTTATTTTCATGTCTTTTGTTTCTTTTTCCTGTATAATTTCTGTGGCTCTACCATCCAATACTGTGTTAAGTAGAAGTAGTGAGAGTGAGCATCTTTGTCTTGTTCCTGAATTTAGAGGAAAGGCTTTCAGGCTTTCAGCATTGAGTATGATGTTGGCTGTGGGTTTGTCATAATGGTCTTTATTATGGTGAGCTATGTTTCCTCTATACTTTTCCTCCAACTTTGATGGGAATTCTTCTCATGAATGAATGTTGAATTTTGTCAGATGCTATTTCTGTGTCTATTGAGATGATCATGTGATTTTTATCCTTTCCTTTGTTAATGTAGTGTATCACATTGATTGGTTTGTTAATGTTGAACCATCCTTGTGACCATGGAATAAATCCAACTTAAATCCAATAAATCTGGGTAATGGTGGCCTCATGGAATGAAATTGGGCTTGTTCCATCCCCTTCGATTTTTTGGACTAGTTTGAGAAGGATAGGTGTAAGTTCTTCATATGTTTAGTAGAATTCCCCTGTGAAGCCATCCAGTCCTGAAATTTCATATGCTGAGAGCTGTTTTTAAATTACAAATTCAATTTTACTACTAATGGTCATTTTGTTCAAATTGTCTGTTTCTTCTTAATTCAGCCTTGGAAAGTTTTATGTTTTTAGAAATTTGTTAATTTCTTCTAGATTTTTTAATTTGTAGGCATATAACTGCAGTATTCTCTTATGATTTTTTTGTATCCTTGTAATACTAGTTGTTATTTTTCCTCTTTCATTTCTGATATTGTTTACTTGGGTCCTCTCTTTTTCTTAATCAGTCTGGCTAATGGTTTATCAACTTTGTTTACCTTTTCAAAAAAAACAGCACTTGGTTTCACTGATCTTTTCTATTATTTTTTTAATCTCTATTTATTTCCTCTCTGATTGTTATTATTTACTTCCATCTGCTGACTTTGAGCTTTGTTCTTCTTTTTCCAGTTCTTATAAGTGGTAGGTTAGGTTGTTTATTTGAGATTTTTCTTATTTCTTAAAGAAAGCCTGATTGCTGTAAACGTCCCTCTTAGAACTGTGTTTGTAGCATCTCATAGGTTGTGGAGTGTTGTGTTTCCATTTTCATTTGTCTTGAGGTACTTTCTGATTTCCTCTTTGATTTCTTCATTGACCCTTTTTTTCAGTAGGTATTGTTTATTCTCCATATGTTTTTTTTCCCATTTTCTCCTGAAGTTGATTTCTACTTTCGTATCACTGTGATCCAAAAAAAAAAGTCTTGATATAATTTTTATCCTCTTAAATTTGTTGAGATTTGTTTTGTAGCCTAGCATGTGATCTATCCTGGAAAATGTTCCATGTACACATGAAAAAGATTAGTATTCTACTGGTTTTGGATGTAATGACCTGTAGATATCTATTAAGTTCAACTGGTCTATTGTGTCTTTTAAAACCACTGTTTTCTTACTGATTTTCTGTTTGAATGCTCTGTCCACTGATGTCAGTGGTGTGTTAAAGTCTCCTACTATTATTATACTGTCAATTTCTCCCTCTATGTATTTTCTTTATGTATTTATGTGCTCTTGTATTGGGTGCATATATGTTTATGAGTGTAATATCATCTTCTTGTATTGATTCCTTTATCACTGTATAATGTCCTTCTTTGTCTTTGTTATAGACTTTGTTTTAAAGTCTATTTTGTCTTATATGAGTATTGCTACCCCTGCTTTCTTGTCATTTCCACCTGCATGAAATATCTTTTTCCATTCCCTTACTTTCAGTCTGTGTGTGTCTTTAGTCCTGAAATGAATCTCCTATAGGAAGCATATTGAAGGGTCTGGTTTTTTCAATCCAATCAGTCACCCTGTGTCTTATCATTGGAGCATTAGTCCTTTGACATTGAAAATGGTTATTGATAGTTGTGTCCTTACTACCATTTTGTTTCTTGTTTACTTGGTTGTTTTTATATTTCTTCTCTGTTCTTTTTTCTTTTTTTATTACTTCTTTTGTGGTTTATGTTTCCTTTAATGGTGTGCTTGTGTTTCTTTATCTCTAGTTTTGTATATCTATTGTAGGTTTTTTTTTTTTTTGGGAGCATAATTGCTTTACAATGTTGTGTTATTTTCTGCCGCACAGCAAAATGAATCAGCCATATGCATACACACATCCCCTCCCTCTTGGACCTCCCTCTCCCTGCATCCCACCCAACTAGGCCATCACAGAGCACTGAGCTGAGCTTCCTCTGCTATACAGCAGGTTCCCAGTAGCTATCTGTTTTACACATGGTAGTGTATTTATGTCAAACCTAATCTCCCAATTCATCCCACCCTCCTCTTCCCGCCTGTGTCCACACATCCATTATCTACGTAGGCCTTTCTATTCCTGCCCTGCAAGTAGGTTCATCTGTACCATTTTTCTAGATTCCACATATATGTGTTAATATATGATATATGTGGATGGATCTATTGTAGGTTTTTAATTTGTGGTTACATGATGTTCATATATGTTGACTTATAACTATATATACACTTGTTTTAAATTGATGGTCATTTAAGTTCAAACACATACCAAAAGATCTACATTTTTTATGTAGATCTCCCTTCCCCCACATTTTGTATATTTGACAAATACACGTTTTACATCTTCATTTTATCCCTCAACTGTTTATCCATTTTGCAATATTTTTTTCTCTTAATATTTTTACTAAGTTATTTAATGGTTGATACACAACCTTTACTATATATTTACCTTCACTAATTGGATTTTTTCCTTTCCTATAAATTCTTGTTGTAACCTTTTCTTTTCCACTTAGAGAATAAACTTTAACACTCCTTATAGTGTCACTTAGTATGGTTGATCTCTTCTAGTTTTTGTTTGTCTAAGTTCTTTATCTCTCCTTCAAGTCTGAATGATAATCTTGCTGTGTAGAATATCCTAGGCTGTAGGTTTTTCCTTTTCATCACTTTAAATATATCATGCCTCTCCCTTCTGGCCTGCAAAGTTTCTGCAGAAAAATAAGCTGATCACCTTATGGGGGTTCCCTTGTATATGACCCTCTGTTTTTGTATTGCTTATTTTATAATTCTGTCTTTATCTTTAATTTTTGCCATTTTAATTATGTCTTGATGTGGGTCTCTTCAGTTCATCTCATTTGGGACTCTGTGCTTCCTGTACCTGGATATCTGTTTCCTTCTTCAGACTCAGGAAGTTTTCACCTGTAATTTCATCAAATACATTTTCTCCCCCTTTCTCTCTCTCTTCTCCTTCTGAGACCCCTATAATGTGAATGTTTGTATGCTTCATGTTGTCTTAAAGATCCCTTAAAGTGTTTTAATTTTTTAATTTGTTTTAATTGTTGCTGTTCTAATTGGGTGATTTCCAATTCTATCTTCCAGATCACTTACACTGTCTTCGGTATCACCTAGTCTGCTGTTAATTCCTTCTAGTGTGTTTTTCATTTTAGTTATTGTATTCCTTGGGTGTGACTGGTTCAGTGATTTCCATTATTCTATCTTCCAGATCACATACACTGTCTTCAGTATCACCTAGTCTGCTGTTAATTCCTTCTAGTGTGTTTTTCATTTTAGTTATTGTATTCCTCAGGTCTGACTGGTTCTTTTTTATGTCTTCTAGTTTCTTGTTAAAATCCTGTCTGTGTTAATCTTTTCTTTTTCCTAGTTCATTTATCATTCTTATTACTAATGCTTTGAACTCTTTATCTGGTAAAGTATTCATCTCTGATTAGTTTTTTTCAGGAGTTTTACTTGTTCTTTCATTTGAAACAAATCCCTTTATCTTCTTATTTTGTTTAATTTCTCTGTCTCTATAAATTTAGGTGAAACAGTAACCTGGTCCCCTGTCATGAAGGTGTATCTCTGTATGGGTGCTTTCCTATGCAGTATACCTTTGCCCAGTGGCTTTGATTGGAGAATTGGATCTGAAGTGAGCATGGGTCACATCTTCCCCCTGGGTGTGCTGGCACCTATCACCTTAGTGGGAGATGCGGATGGAGATGAGGGTCTAAAGTCAGAGCCAGAAGTGAACCTGGGCTTCTCTTATGCTCAGTGGCTGATACCATCCTATCATGGGCAGGGGCAGGTCCGAAGGTGATGGAAAAAGAAACACTGAGGGTCAGATTCAAGCTGGTTCCATTCCCTCTAAGTGTGCACTCTTCCCCTCCCATCATTAGCATCTTACCCTAGTGGGGAGCTGTGCTTGAACAAGAGGGGCTGGAGCATGCCCTTGATTTGGGCCATGGTGCACACTTGGGGAGTCCTGGCACAATCAGCCCCATTTCACACCCAATCTGCCATCTCCATGAATGCCAGTAATGGAAGTCCTCACCCCATTTGGATGCTGTGCTGTGTCTAAGCTGACGCTGTCCCCTACAACTGTACACTCTCCTCAGCAATGGCACCCCTCACCATAATGTAGGGCTGAGCCATGGAGCCAGATAGGCTGGATCAGTCACTCAGTTCAGTTTGGGGAGTATGCTAGGGCATTGTGGGAAACCGGCAAGAATCCCCTGCAGTTTCAATTGGCTTCCTCTGCCTTGTTTCAGGAGTAAGCAAGTGCGAGTATGCTCTTTATGGTCAGAATTTATGTTTCTTGAAGCCCTACTGTCAGTCCCACCAGTTTTCAAACCAGCTAAGGGGACTGGGATGTCTGTCCATAGTTTGTATCTTCTTTGGTTTCTTTCAGGAGTGTCTTACAATTTTCACTGTACTAATCTTAAAACTTCTTTGGTTAAATCTATTCAGAAGTAGTTTACTTTTTTCATACTATTGTGAACAGTATAGTGTTCTTTATTTCTTTTTCAGATGCTTCATCATTAACATAAGGAAATGCATCTGATTTTTGTATGTTGATTTTGTGTCCTGTACTTTACTGAAATTGTTGATTAATTCCAACAGTTTTTTGTCTGGCTCTTTGGTATTTTTGACGTATAAGATCATCTCATCAGCAAATTGCAACAATGGTACTTAGTCTTGCTTTAATTGCTCTACCTAAGACTTCCAGTAATATCTTGATTAGGTGAGGTGATAGTGGGCATCCTGGCCTTGTTCCTGACCTTTCAAAAAGCACTTTCAATTTTCCTACATTGAATATACTGTTAGCTATGTGTTTACTGTGGCCTTTATTATGTTGAAATATGTTTCTTTTATACCCAAACTGTTAAGGGTGTTTTATCATAAAAGGATATTGTATTTTGTCAAATGTTTTTCTGTGTCTATTGAGATCATCATGTGATTTTTATCTTTCATTTTATTGATGTGATGTATAACATTTATTGATTTGCATGTGTTGAACCACTTTTGCATTGTATGGATAAATCCCACTTGGTCAGGGTGTATACTTCTTTTGATGTGTTCTTGAATCCAGTTTGCTAACATTTTGTTGAGAATTGTTGCATCTATATTCCTCAGGAATATTGGTCTATAGTTTTCTTTTTTGTGGTATCCTTATCTGGTTTTGGTGTCAAGGCAATGCTGGCATCATAGAATGAGCTTTGAATTATTCCTTCCTCCTTGATATTTTGGAAGAGATTGAGAAGTATTGGTGTTAATTCATTAAATATTTGGTAGAATTCTCTAATGAAGCTGTCTCATCCTGGAGTTTTCTGTGTTGGAAATTTTTTGATTACTGATTTCATCTGTTTACTCATTATTGGTCTGTTCAGATTTTCTATTTCTTGATCCAGTTTTGGTTGATTGTGCATTTCTATAAATTTATCCATTTCTTCTAGATTATGCAATTTTTGGCGTATAATTGTTCATTGTAGTCTCTTATGAACCTATGTATTTCTGCAGTATCACTTGTAATGTTTCTGTTTTTATTTCTAATTTTATTTGAGTTTTATTTTTTTTTCTTAGTCTACTTAAAGGTTCAACAGTTTTGTGTATCTTTTCAAAGAACCAGCCCTTAGTTTCGTTGATCTGTTCTATTGTTTTTCTGGTCTCTATTTCATTTATTTCCTCTCTGATCTTTATTACTTCTTGTGCTAACTTTAGGCTTAGTTTGTTATTCTTTTTCTAGTTCCTTGAGGTATAAAGTTAGCTTGTTAATGTGAGATCTTCCTAATTTCTCAATATATGTGTTTATTGCTATAAACTGTTTCCTCAAAAGTGCTTTTGCTACATCCCACAATATTTGATAGGTGGTATTTTTATTCATTTGTTCCAAGATAGCTTTTTATTTCCTTTTGATATCTTCTTTGACCCTTTGGTTGTTCACAAGTGTGTTTAGTTTCCATATATTTGTAGATCTTCTCAAGTTCCTCTTGTTGTTGATTTCTAGTTTCATACCACTGTCATCAGAGAAGAGAGTTGGTATAATTTCAACATTCTTAAATTTGCTAAGATTTGTTTTGTGTCCTATTATATGATCTATCCTGGAGAATGTTCTATATGCACTTGAGAAGAATGTGTATTCTGCTGCTCTTGGATGGAATGTTCTATGTATGTTCGTTAAGTTCACTTGTTCTAACATGTGGTTCAATTCCAACATTTCTTTGTTTATTTTCTGTCTGGATGATCTATCCATTACTGATAGTGGCACATTGAAGTCCCCTACTATTATTATATTGTTGTCTATTTCTCGCTTAAGGTTTGTTAGTATTTGTTTTATATTTCAGTGCTTAGGAGTTGGAAATATATTTATTTATGGATTGTTATATCTTCTTGATGTATTGACTTTATAATTATATAATGACTTTCTTTGTATCTTGTTACCCTTTTTGGCTTGAAGTCTATTTTGTCTGATAAAAGTATGGCTATTCCATTTGCTAGAAATATTGTGTTCAGTCCTTTCCCTTTGAGCCTATGTGTGTTTTTAGAGCTGAAATGAGTCTCCCGTAGGCAGCATATAGTTGGGTGTTGTTTTTTTGTTTTGTTTTGTTTGTTTTTGTTTTTTGAAATCCATGTGGCCATTCTGTGCCTTGGTGAGTTCAATCCATTTACATTTAGGGAGATTAATATATAAGTATTTTCTACTGCCATTTTATCTCTTACCTTCTGGTTATTTTGTCTCTCTACTGTTTCTTTTTCCTTTGCTTTATGTCTACCTTTATAACTTGGTGTTTTTCCATGGCAGTTTGTTCAATCTCCCCTTTGTGTCTCTGCCCTAGATATTTGTTGTGTGGTTACCATGAGGTTTACATAGAACATCTCATAGATACAATAGTGCCTTTTCTCCTGATAGCAATTTATCTTCATTCACCTGTAGCGGTGCCATCTTTTTACTGTTCTTCTTTTATATTTTTGATGTCACCAGTTATCTCTTTTTATGCTCTGATTTTGTTGGGTTTTTTTTTGGTAGCTATAGTTATTTTAATGATCTTTTCTTTATCCTTTAGATTATAATTGAATGTTTTATATACTGTTCTAAAAAAAGAGTTACAGTTTTCTAATTCTGATTGTTTATTATTCCTCATATTAGTCAGAGTTTTGTGTACTTTCAGATTTTCTTTCATCTTAGAGAGCTCCTTTCAAAATATCTTGTAAGGCAGGTCTATTGGTGGTGAACTCCCTCAGCTTTTTATTTTCTGGGAAAGCCTTTATTTTTCCTTCATATCTGAAGGATAACTTTGCCAGATAGAGTATTCTTGGCTGGCAATCTTTATCTTTCAATACTTTGAATATGTTGTTCCCTTCTCTCCTGATCTGTAGAGTTTCAGCTGAGAAATCTGCTGATATCCTAATGGGTGTCCTGTATAGGTTACTGTCTTTTTTACCCCCAGCTGCCTTTAAATTTATTTATTGTTGACTTTTAATAGTTTTAATATAATATTTCCTGGAGAAGGGCTCTTTGCACTGCAATAATAAGGTGTTTTATTAGCTTTGTGGACTTGTATATCCATTTACTTTCCCAGGTTTGGAATGTTCTCAGCTATTATTTCTTTAAATATACTCTCTGCTCCCTTCTTCCTCCCTTCTTTTTCTGGAATAGCCATTAATTTTATGTGACTCTTCTAGTGAGTCATGATTCTCATAGAGTTTCTTTATTTTTTTAAAAAAAATCTTACTTTTCACTCCTCTTCACCTGATTCCTATCCTTGAGCTTGCTTATTCTCTCTTCCATCCGACCTGCTGTATTTCCAGTGTTTTCTAAAGCATTCTTCATCTCGTTTATTGAGTTCTTCAGCTCCAGAATTTGTTTGGTTGTTTTTTAGAATTTCAATCTCTTTGATAAAGTACTTCTGTTCATTAATTTTATTCCTGAGATAATTGTATTGCCTTTCTGAGTTTTCTTGTAGTTCATTGAATTTCTTTACAACAACAAATTTTTTAGTAGCTTTAAAAAAATTATTGGAGTATAGTTGATTTAAAATGTTGTGTTAGTTTCTGCTGTACAGCAAAGTGAATCAGTTACACATATACATATATCCACTCTTTTTTAGATTCTTTTCCCATATAGGTCAATACAGAGTATTGAGAAGAGTTCCCTGTGTTATACAGTAGGTCCTTATTAGTTATCTATTTTATATATAACAATGTGTATATGTCACTCCTAACCTCCCAATTTATCCCTCCTCCCCCTTTCCCCCCTGGTAACTCTAAGTTTGTTTTCTACACCTGTGACTCTATTTCTGTTTTGTAAAGGTTCGTTTGTACCAGTTTTTTAGATTCTACATATAAGCAATATCATATATTTGTCATTCTCAGTCTGACTTACTTCGCTCAGTATGACAATCCCTAGGTCCATCCATGTTGCTGCAAATGACATTATTTCATTCTTTTTTATGGCTGAGTAATATTCCATTGTATATACACACAGATTTTTTGAATTCTTTATCAGTTAGATTGCAATATTCCATGTCTTTGGGTTTGGTTACTAGAGAATTATCATTTCTTTTCGTGATACCCATTACTGTGCTTTCTCATAGCGTTTGATTAAAAGTGACTCTGCACCACATTTGAAGTAATGAATACCTTTCCTATTTAGGTAAGGCTTTGTTTACTTTGATTCTAAGAATTCAACAAGTTGGTAATTAGGAGTCCTCCTTTTGTTTTCCAGAATCTTGTGCTATAGCACAAGTTTTTGGTTTCTCTTACCAAAGGTGACTCACTGCTAAGGTTGGGAGTGCACATAAAATAAGTTGGGGAGAGGAAAAAGAAAAACAGGTTGGTGGCAGACTGTGGGGAGTTGTGTATTTAGCACTTCAGACTTTGGATGTGCGGACAGCTTGGTAGAGGGATCCTTAAGTGGAGATCTCAGATGTCTGTGGGCTGTCCTCTTGCCAGAATCCCAGGGCAGATAGCAGGTAATGTGTTTCTTCAGTTTTCTTTGTCAGCCTTTTCCCCTGTCCATTCCTTTCCCCAAGTCACTGTGATCTCTCCTCAGAGAGAGCAATGGGTCCCTTCAGCTGCAGCACATGTAGCTGGATAGACTCCTATTCACCATCTTCATCCTCCACTTCCTCTGCCAGAGAGGTCACGCTGGCCCACTGCCTCCTCTGCTACCACTACCTTTGCTATTCCCACTGCCTTCACCACCACTCCTCTGGCTCTGCAGCCTCTTCCAAAGTCCAGTCCACCCACTTTTGGTTGCATAGATGGATGGATCTCTCTGGAGTCCTGATGTGCTTGCACAGAGGCACTTTTTTGGGTTATGTATGTTTGGTTAGTTGTAAATTGAAGGGGAGAGAAAAGAGAAGCAACTCATGCTGCCATGACGCTGATGTCTGTGTATTCTGAATTCTTTGTCTGACACGTCATGGATCTCTATTTCTTTACTGTACTCAGCAGTAGGTGGGCCTATGAATTAGCTTGCCTGCTCTCCAGGGGCAGTGGGATGGAACCCAGGGTCTGCATGACTCATTGTTTGGGAACCCTAATCAGTAAAGACTGAATTGAATTTCCTGGTAAGATGAGGCCACTGTTCTTGCTCTGCAGATGGGGAAGACCATGGGCTGTGCTTTCTGTTCAAGTGCCACTGTTAACAGAGCTGTTGCATGGGCTACACAGCTTTCCATGTGCTCTGATAAGGTTCCCTGGTCAGGAATGCTGAAGGCTGTATTCAGCAATAAGTGGGGCTATGAATTAGCTTCCTTGCCGTTGCACAGCAGGAAAGGCATCTCCAGGGCCACTAATGCTCTTTGTTTGTGGTTTTGACTCAAGCCAACCCATGCCCCAAGTTCCCTGACCAAACAGGGCCACTGGCTTTGCTCTGGGGGTGATCATCTCTGCCTGCCCACATCTCAGCTCCAGAGTTGCTGGGATATGCAGTTTCCAGGTGTTCTCACCACCCCTTCCTGTCAGACGGGGCTGAGGGCCACACTTCTCAATGTGTAGGTCTGTGTTTCTGGCTCCTGCCTAGGCAGAACTGAGAGGGTCCACTTCAGGCAACTGCTGAATTTTCCCAAATAAGTTTTCTGATTGGGAGGAGTAGGGAGCCATGACCCACAGCAGGTGGAGCTATGGTTCAGCTCTTCTGCTTAGTGTGAGCAGAAGAGGCTCCAGGTCTGGCACGTCTTCTCACTTGGGGACCCAATTTAGAAAGACCTTCACCTTGCCAAATTCCTGGGTCAGACTGTGCCATTGACCTCGTTTGCAGATAAGCAAAGCCACTGGTTGGGACTACTACTTAGGCTCCACAGGTGGGAATTCAGTCCGCCAAGATCCAAGTGCTGGTTATTAGAAGCCCTTCCTTCCTTCTCCATTTCAATCAGACTCCCAGTGATTGATCCCTGCAGATTCCTTTGCAATACACATGGGGTGAAGCCATAATAGGGGCTCCCACAAAGTGACCCAGAAGGCTGGGGGCCTGGATGTCATCCCTGGGCTCTCTCTTCTCACTTGGTAAATATTGGAGGAAACATAGGCTCAGGCAAGGCCTCTCAGCATGGTGCTGTGCCAGCCTGGGGGAGGGGCATTGTGGTTGGCATGTAGCTCTTCTCTTACCCTTTAATGTAGTCCATCTTGGTCTCTGTGGTGCAGGGGGTGCCTCAGCCTCACTCCTAAGCTCTAGGATTCTCTCAGTGTTGTCATGTCCATGAATAGTTGTTAGTTGTTGTTCTGGTGAGGGGGAGCAAAGTCAGTAACAACTTACGTCACCATCTTGATGATGTCATTCCAATGATTTTGATACTTCAGCATTTCCCTTTGAATCTTTTATTGGAGTTTCCATATCTCTGTTTACATCATCCATCTATTTTTGAAGGTTGTCTTCTTATCCCATTAGTGCCCTTAAGATATTAATTGTAGTTACTTTAAATTGCTCTCTGATAATTTTGAAGCCTATATTATATCTGAGTCTCTTTCTGGTGCTGCTTTGTCTCTTCAAAAAAAGACTGTTTTCTTTTTCCTTCCCTGTAGCATACCTTATGATTTTTTGTTGAAAGCCAGATACTGTGGACTGAATGTTTGTGCCCCTCCCCCAATTCATTTATTGAATTTTTAATCCCAAATGTGATGGTATTAGGAAAGGAGAGGGTTCTTTGGGAGATAATAAGTTATGAGGGTGAAGAAGCCCTCATGAATGGGATTAGCACCATTATAAAAGAGACCCCTGCAAAGCTTTCTTGCCCTTTTGACCATGTGAGGATACAATGAGAAGTCAGCCATATGCAAACAGAAAGAGGATCTCACCAGAACCTGACTATGCTGGCATCATGATCTCAGACATCCAGCCTCCAGAACTGTAAGAAATAAATTTCTGGTGTCAATAAACTACCTAGATTATGGAGTTTTGTTATAGCAGCCCAAACTGACTAAGCCACCAAACACGGTGTATTGAGTAATAAGAATTGAGATAAATAGTGTGAGGTTTTATGTTACTATGGCTAATATTGGCCTGTATTTATTATTTTCTGTAGCAATATGTGCCAGGGGCTTCAAATTCCTCAAGTGTCCTTGCTTTTGTCTCATTTGTTGACTTTGGCTTCTGTAAGTAATTCTCTTCAGAGAGTTTATACTTTGTAGTGATTTCAGCTGTAATTCACAGTTATATTGGGGCCCTGTAGGTGCAGCTGTAAGTTGTAGGAGAGGGAAAGCTGAAATCTGTCCTTTGTTCCTGGGCTGTTACTGGGCTGTTACCTTCACAAGAATTTCTTAGCTTCTCCCTACCCCTTAAGTAAGACAGAAAAGCTAGAGGGGACTAGAGTAGGAGAAATACCCTTCCCTCAGATGGTACAAATTGCCAGTATTTTTTCCTGCAGAATAGACTTTGTTAGTGAGAATGCTCTGGGCATATTTTACAATGATGGTCCTTCTCCTCCCCAGCCTGAGCCAGGAGGAGATCATTCTTGGATCTTTATCATAAGAACTTGGTAGATTTCTTGGATGTAAAATTCATGAAAGTGTGAGGTCCTCCCAAGACTGTGTTCCTATGAGTTTCTTACACTTATGCTAATCCACACTCAAACTCCAACAACTCATTAAAATTACAATTTAAGTATTTGTGTTGGCTTATCTCTAGCGGTGTCTGCTCCAGGTAAACTGATATTGGCTGTGATTTTCTGGATTTGACCGTTTTCATATTTCAGGGTTGCCGTTTGCCTTGCAACCTAGTTCTCTTGACCTGGGTCCAAGAAATATCATTGATTTTCAGTTTGTTTAGCTTTTCCTTGTTGTAAGGATTGGAATCGTAATTTCCAAGATCTGTATAAGTTGGAGCTGAAACAGATAATCTGTCAATTATATTTTATTTAAGGAAGTTTCCTTCAATTTTAGTCAGCTATGTTTTTTATCATAAAGATGGGTTAATCATCATCAAGAGCTTTTTTAGACACTAATTGTTGACATAATTATGTGATTTTTTTCCCCTCTAATTTTTTATGATGGGTTACATTGACATTTTCTGATGTTGAAAATGTATCTTTGCATTCTTGATATGAACCCTCATGGTTGATATATTTTGTTTAATGTTGGTTCAATTGTCTAATATTTTATTTGGAATTTTTCTTCCATGTTCATAAGTAAAATGGATCTAAAATTTTCTTTTTTCTTCCTGTTCATAAGTAAAATGGGTCTATATTGTCCTTAATTTGGAAGCAGATTTATAATAATCTTAACAGTCCTTGGTAGCTTTGGATTTTTTTCAAATTTCTAGATTATATACTTTTAGAATTTACTATTCTTTGCAAGATTGGTAGAAATTTGTACCTTTTCAATACTAAGCTGTGAGGTTTAATTATAAGTGAATTGGTCCAGTGACAGTAGTCCTAACCCCTTCCCCCTAGCACTCCCGTGAACCACATCTTAAGCAATTATCTTGAGAATTATTTCTAAGAGTTGGTTTGTGAATATCATGAAAAGCTTGCACACTTATTCATAGTGATGATATTCCAAATATAAAGAAAACTGGTGCCTTTTAAGTCTGCTTTGTGTGACTTGCCAAAGTCATGTGCTTTTCTAATGGCCCAAGAACTCACAGAGATTCTGTAGGACAACTACAGTAGATAAAATTAATTAGCAAGTTTTTAAATGATAAATGTGAGCTATTGTGATAGATTTTCTCATATATATTATCTAATTTAGTCTTTAACCTTTTGTGGTAGGAATTATTACCCACATTTTCACAAATGAGAAAATTTAAGATTTACAGAATTAGATAATTTTGCCAAGTCTGCATAACAAGTAAGCTGTGCAGCCAAGGTTCAGAGTTACTGCTTTCTCACTCCAAAGTCTGTATTCAATGGCCTTTTCCCCTTTGCTATGCAGGTATGGTAACACTAGGATAACGTAAAATGGTTCTATTTTTCTATCTCAAACTTCTATTTAACATATAAGGCTACTGCTCAGTTTAGAAACCTTTCTTAATAACTCTGGTAGGAATAATTTTGCTCTTTTCTGTGTTTATATAGAACAGCACTGTCCGCTATAGCAGCCATCTAGGCCTCTCACTGGCTATGTGACTTGGGACAAATCCATAACCCTTATTGTTCTCACAGGTAAAAAATAGGAATAATAATATGAATACTTACCAAGGCTTGTTGTGAGGATTGAATAAGAAAATCCATGTTTTTATTTTGTTTTTTTTAATATTTAAATTTATATTTATATGTTATGTTAACCAATTAATATAGTGCCTGCCTATATATATAGGACAACACTCAGTAATTGTTAGGCATTATTAAAATCAGTAAGAATCCATCTCAGGTCACTAGACAGAACCCCTAACCACTATTTCTCTGTGAATAAATGAAACATAATCTAAACCCCTGAGTACAGGCAAATTATAATTTTGCCTTTATGTCCTAACTGCAGAGCACACAGTTTGGCAGATGGTAGGGAACCATACATATAGGTGGGTTGCATATGCGTGAATGTAGCTGGTTATGCATGTACTGTAGTACATTAACAGAACGGCTTCATTCAGGAATACTAAAATTGTCCTTAACAAAAATTAAAAAAGGAAAATTCTCTAAAGTGTTGATAAATTTTTCTGAGTGACTGCAACCCTATTAATTTTAAATCTTATATTCAATTTTTATTCTACCTGCCCCAAAGCATGGAGAAGGTCTTTTAACATTAAAAATTTCAGTGGAAAATTGAGGGTCTATTATTACTAACCTAGGATTTAAGGCTTTCATGCACGTGTCAAGAGAAAGCTTAAAGGAGGTAATTTATAAGGCTGCTATCTCATTAAGGAATTATTGGAGAGAGAGAATTGGAACACCCTGACTCTTTACAATATAACAAAAACAAAACAAAATAGCAAAGACTTTGGCCATTTGTATTTGTTCCCGTCCTCTATATGATATACTTCTCAAATGTTAAGCAGTGACGTTTTTCTGCCATCTCTGATTGTCAGCTAAGTATAGCATCAATACTCCATAACCAATACTCATAAGAGGCAGTGTTTTCTGTTCATCATAATATATTACCATTAGATATATTGGGAAAAGTGTTTTATCACCTCCTGCAGTTGAACAGTTCAAGGACTATAAATATTTGAACCTATTCCTAATAATGTGATTAATTCCTTTCTAAAGTATTTGTACACTCTCCTTTGAAAGATGAATATAATCATCTTTGGGACAAAAACAAATTGCATGTTTCCAGTGACTCCAATTTTATGTTTAATGTAATAGCATGGTTATCTTGATTCATGTAATAGGCTTATCTGTCATGTGAATGAGTTGATGTGAATGACTGTATTGGTTCCTGGACTTCACTATGAAAGATTCCTGTGGAAACCTCTACATTCAACCCTTATTTCTGAAAGTAGAGGTTGATGTAACTCTCACTGAATAATCAGATGTTGGGTTGTTTAAGTTGATCTTAAAATATTCTGCATCAACTTCTTGTGTTCTACTAATTCTTTTTATTGTCTTTCTTACTTTCTATTATAATTCAGGTAGATATTAAACGATTACTTTAATTTCAACAACAGGTAATAATATAATCTCATTAGCCAATGTCTATTCTTAGGCAGTTATAAATACTGGCTCTTCATTTTAGTTTCCACACACAAGACAGTCCTTCAGTACACTGTTGAAAATCTTTAAATTCAGTTTTTAGCAACATAGAAGTCTGCATATTAGCCATGTTTTTTTTACCAATAAATATTCTTATTTTAGAATTTAAATACAAAACAGTAATTATGGCTGGTGAGATAGTGCTACAGTTTTATCAAATTTACTCAAGTGATATTTGGATCTAAAAGCTATCAGGGCACACTTTTTTTTTAATAAATTTACTTTTGTCTGTGTTGGGTCTTTGTTGCTGTGCGCAGGGGCTACTCTTCATTGAGGTGAGCGGGCTTCTCATTGCAGTGGCTTCTCTTGTTGCGGAGCACAAGCTCTAGGTGCGTGGGCTTCAGTAGTTGTGGTGCGTGGGCTCAGTAGTTGTGACTTCTGGGCTCTAGAGCAGGCTCAGTAGTTGTGGCACATGGGCTTAGTTGCTCCACGGCATGTGGGATCTTCCCAGACCAGGGATTGAACCCATGTCCCCTGTATTGGCAGGTGGATTCTTCACCATTGCACCACCAGGGAAGTCCCCAGGACATACTTTTGAGCCATCTGTTCTGTGTGTAAAGATAAAACTCTTATCAGTCTCTGACCTAATGTATCCAGTTTAGACTCATTAATGTCAGCCATGTAGGTGAATTTCCAGGATGTGGTTATATTTCACTGTTCACCAGATTTCAAGACCGAGTTTACATGTATATCCCTCCTCTGTCCAGCTCTCCTTTTATAGAAAATAATAATGTAGAGTCCAAACTGGCATAAGCAATAATACCTTCAATACGGTTTCTAACTAAAAGTTAACTTTACTTAAATATTTCTGTTTTCATGTATAAGAATCTGTAAAATGAAAAATAAACAGAATTAACCGAAACCCTAGCAATGAATCACAACGTGCAAAAGCATCTTCTAGCATCATCATTATTATTTTTTTGGTCATATGATTACCAGTGTATATAAGTAATGCTTTTAAGTGAAGCAATACTCTCTCCTCTTGTGAAATTAAGGGTATGGGGAAGACCTACAAATGAGGCTAAACAAAGTGCTCACTTGGCTAAATTATAATTAAGTTAACTTTCTGTGTAAAGGTTGGTTCTACTTTCATGGTCATCTTCTGAAATGTGATTTGATTTTCAAATTGTCCTTAAACCATGATATTTACTGTGTCACTTCTGTACATTTAATGCTGTAATGCCTGGTCTATTGATAGTATCTCTACAAATGTCAACGCATTTTTTATATTAGAGAAATAAGCGTAAAATGGAATGAGATGTGTAAGAGCCATTTAAAGTAAGATTAAAATGAGACTTTGAAAAAATGTATAAACACTATATACATCAATATTCCATTTTAAATATTTTTAAATGACTGTTTTACAATTGAAATTTTAAAGAGAAATATCTGTATAATTCATCCACAAGAAAGTGCCGATTGATTTTAATCATAACCAAAGGGTTTGTAAGTGATTGCCAACAGAATTTAGAAGTGGAGGTTACACGTTTCCATAAAGTCTTCAAAATAACCCCTAAAATTTAGTACCTTCACTAATTTAACTAAAAATTACAGTGATTCTTGACATTCTTTATAGAAAATAGAGTTCAGAATCAAAGAGAAACTCTTCCTGTGGTCAGGAAAATTGATTGAATCTTAAACCATAAGGTCATATTACAAATAAATTATAAAATGTATCATACTGGTTTATTTCAGCTTTTTGAAATCATATTATATAAAGCATACACCAGAGGAGCACAATTTACTCTGAAGTTGTGAGGTTATAGAGAATATCTGCTGAGTTGAAACATAAAACGTTAAAGGTATGCTTTTAAGGCATTGCAGCAGCATTTTAAGTGTACGTTCTTCCCTATTGGCTGTTAAGGATGCCAAATGGATACATATTCATGCACTGCTTCAAATTCTTGAGTAGCTCTTCTGAATCGTCCATCTTTCAGCCACTTTAGAAAACTGTGTGTGTGTGAGAGAGAGAGAATTTAGAATAATTTCGTATTTTTTGTATTGTTACAAAACATAAAGTTTTATGAATTATAAAGTCAAAACAATCTAAGATATATTTTGAATTCTGCCCAGTTGTAAGAAATGAAGATAAAGAAATATAGTTCAGAATAAGAGAGTCCACACATGGATTAAAATGAAATGATAGCATCATATTCCCCCAGTGGTCTCTGTGATATTGTACTTTATTACCGTATATCGGAATGAAGAAAAAAGCATGGTGGCAAAGGATGTGGAAACAGAAGTCAACTAGCTGATGGAGTAAGTGGCTGATTTGCCTCTTCCCAATGAGCACGACTTCAAGAACCTAGAAATAAATCACACTGCTTTATGCTCAGTGTGAATACATGTGTAAACCAATCTATCACTAAGACAGGTTCAGAACAAATTAATGTCATAATAAAAGCAGTCAAGTAGCACACAACGTATTTGTTGTTTTAAAATTTATTTTGCAGAGGGATTATGCATATTTTTCTAATCGTCATGCTTAAGTGTATCAATCTTTTCTCAGAATACTAGTCAAATGGTGAAATTTCCATTAAATAAAATCACTGTTCTTTGGGAAATTAAAAGCCTTGAAAGAAATTATACTATGGCATTCAATATTACTAAAAACTGTAATTTCTAGAGTAATTTGCTATTTATTATCTGTCTCACTAAATCATTAGTTTTAGAGAATAGAAAATATTACAAATGTTAATAATCTCAGACCCAAATATATTAGAATATGTTGAATAGTTCTTTTCCCCTTAATAGGATCTAGGTAAGTTAATATTCCAGTTCCCTTGCATTCCTGAAAACAAGACTTTGGAAGAGACAATTCATGGTGGGATTATATCTTATTTAGACATTAGTTAGGTATATATGATTAACTACAAAATAAAATGTATTTAAAAATTTAGAGCAAATAAATTTCTATTTCCCATTTAATTTCAGTTCCTTCCAAATATTTAAGGAACTTTAAGTCAGTTGTAATTTTTGTCCCTAGATACAAATATCAATTTTGTAATTATCTTTTAAAAAAATGTATATAAGGCAACACAAACACATCAAATTCAATGATGTTTATATCAATATCCTCAGAAAATGAAGGAAAGAAATAGTAAGATAATCTGATAACTAGGTTATTTTTCACTTACTGTATGTTTTCCTTATGCTAGACACTTTATTGGCTCTCTACTTTAAAAAATACAGCATGCAATTATTTCTATTTTTCCCATTGCCTTCAAGGAAAGAAAATTAGGGTGTCAGATTTTCTAGAAGTAACCTTGAAATATATAGTAAGTGCTTTCCTCTCAGGATTCTATATTTATTGATCTAAACATCAATAATTGTTCTAAGAAAAGCTTTGGAATGAGTAGTTTTCTGGTTTGCTAAAATAGATCATTGCTCAGATTTTCTTTCCTAGCAATAGCAATAGAATTTTAAGAGGAGTATAGCAAATTGAGACAGCACATATTTGCTTGAATCACTCTGCCTCCTTGGGAGGAAGCCTAACTCTGGAGATAAGCATAGTATAAATGGAAAGATCAAGGGATATGAAATCCAGTTTAGTTAAACATACATGCTGTGTGTCCCTGGCAAATTACCTAACGTTTCTGATCTCATCTGTGAACTGAGTAAAACAATAGCAGACTTACTAGGATGAAAATGAATGCTATGGACTGGACATTTGTGTTCCCCCCAAACATATGTTGAAGCCCTAACCCCAATGTGATGGAACATGGAAGTGGGGATTTTGGAAAGTAATTAGGTTTAGATGAGGGAGGGACCCCATGATGGGATTAGCAACCTTATAAGACCACAGCTTGTTTATTCTCTGCCATGTGAGAAAACAGAAGAACGAAGCTATCTAAACCAGGAACTGAATCAGCTGGCACCTTTATCTTAGACTTGCAGCTTATAGAGCTGTAGAAAATAACTGTCTATTGTTTAAGCCACCCACTCTATGGTATTTTGTAACAGCAACCTGAGCTTAACAAAGCAATGAGGTAATGTCTGGAAAGGATGTTAAGATGTAGAAAATTCTTTTTCTTGAATTTTATGTTCAAGAGGAAAAGTATGTTTGTTAAAGTGGTGAAGTTAATGGGGCTAGATTGAAAGTTCTCTAAAAGGAACCATGATATCCCACTTCAAGATTAGTTAGGTAGATGAAACCCACTTTGTATTAGTAAGAATTTTCATTGTCTTAATTTCTATGGGAAAAATTTCAGGTCTGAAATAGGGTGAACTGCCTTCATCCTTTTCCATAGATAACACACCTGGAAAATGAGATCTCTGACATATTTTTGGGCTACACTACTTGGTACTGAGCAGGTGGGTTCTGAGCAAGATCAAATTTATTGTCAATAAATAGTTGGTGGATATGTTTGTGATTCTATTGGTGAAAGAACGTGGCACAGATTGAGATCTGAAAAATAAAAATTTGGCAATGCTAATGTATATTGTTAGAGAAGAGGGCTTTGTTTAGTTGGTTGATAGTTGGCTGTTTGCTCTTATACTACAGTGCAATTCAACTTTTTGTAAGAACCCAACTAGTTTATATTTTCTCAATTCAACTTTTTGTAAGAACGTAACTAGTTAATATTTTCTATCATCCCTGCCATGTGTATAGATATAGCCTAGTGTTGGCATGACAAAATTAGCACATGGAAAAAGAACAAGAAAAAAAGAGTTTAAATTCCAGGAGGAGTAAATTACCAAAGAAATATTATGTGTGAGTGAATTATTTCTTGGGGTAAAAAAAGAAAATATATAAAAGGATTTGATAATAAAGCCTAAATAGAGTCAAGTTCCAAAATGCAATCAAAATCCTTAGAATAAATGAATCAGTACTATATTTAAATGGATACATCACCAGGGAAAAGCCTCCGGCTGTGGGGAATGTGATTCAGGGATAAGAACGGCAATCACAGACAGCATCTCTACAGGCATCCCCCTTTCTTTTTCCACGTTGATCTACAGGTGATTTAATGGAGTTGTCAGTGCTGTTTTGAAGCACTTCCTACTTCTACAGGTATTTGGAATATAAAGTTCTAAAAGTGGAAAAGTAGAACAAAATTTAGACTATAAGACCATAGCCAGTATTCCAAGTTACCCACTACAGTGGGTTACTTACTACTTCTTAATAATGAGAAAGGTGATAATGAATGTCACCATTCAATAAACTGCTTCTGCTATTCATCAGCAACTAAGTTACTAAGAAAGGTCTTGGGAGGACGAGTGGAATATGATCATTTATCTTGATCATTTACCTTATCCTTAAATACATGATAATAAAAAGAAAATATTAACTCTTTTTAGGGGAAGTGTTATCTCTGTTAAACACACACAAGGTAATAAAATAAAATGTGAAAATTTCTTTGAATTCAGTTAATTACTTTGAATTCAGTAACACTCAGAAAATTAATGACAATAGGCTAGGTTGAAATCTTGGGAAATACAAGGTGTAAAACACAGGTCATAAACCCAGATTGCTTAAGAAAATCTTGGTAAACATTTTAAGTAAGTGTGGGCATGTCTACAAATGTTTATTGTTGACTAGTGGCTGGCTATTTTATTTATATCTCAATCAATAAATAATAAAAACAACTTGAATGATATGTGGCCCTAGGTCCTTACCCTGAGCATATTGATATTGGTAGATTCACACCTTTAGCACTGCAGCTACAGTTTCATGGTGTCATTTGCACAAAGACTATGGTGCTCCAAAGAAGAAAAAAAGAGTTTGGAGAGATAGTAATTTTGCTGTGACTCTGTTAGCATATAAAGTTATTTGAAAAAAAATCAATGACTTCATAGAAATACAGTTGCATGTTCCAATAATTACAAAAATGAGAACAGTTTATTTCAGGTGGAAACAGCTTTTCCTTAAGGAATATCTCTTCTTAAGTGTCCTTTAAAACACGTTCTAAATTCAGAAAAGAAGATTTGCAGCAGAAATTTTACAGAGTTACTTAGGCTTAGCTACACATACACATGCACAGAAGAAACAGGAAGGGAAAGAAAAGACAACTGCTTCCATCAGAAAAACAAGCACTTTTTCCCCCTGGTGTCATGTCTTTGGATATGTACCGCCTTGGAGAAATGTATAAATCATTTTTATACATGGAACTGTCTTAGAAAACTAGAGATTTTAGTACAAAGAAATCAATTTGCTGAAAGAATGCCCACATAAGTACTCTATATACACAAGAGGAACTTACAAAGAACCCCTGTTTTACAGTTATTGATGTATATTAGCATAGTGGGCTTACACCTTCTCCAGGCCTGAGTTACACTTAGTATTACAAATAATATTATAACAATGCTGAAAATACTGATACAAAACAGCTTTAAGATGATATTTCCAAAAAATACCCCTCCTTTTAAAATTGAACTGTTTAACCCAGGTTTTCTTTTTGAATGTTTCAGCTTTAAAAAAGATTTTTCAAGAAAATACTAGCATTTAAAACATCTCTTAAAATGTCTATTAAATGACAGATTTTCTTAAATAGATTATTTTTTACAAAGTATAATTCAAAAGTCTATCTTCCAGGAAAGCAAAACTATAAGCTCCAAAAGTCCAAATCAAAAACATTATTTGTGATACATAGTTCTTCCATATCCTGGGAAAAAATCCTTGATTATTTGACCGTTCTGATTTATTTACAGACTTCAAATACTCTAGTAACACACACCAACTTTTAGGACAAATGAAGCTGAATACCACAATTAATAATCATAATTTTTCTATCATTTCTTAAATACCATCCAGCCCAAAATGTCTGTCTGCATGAATATTATAACTTCTAAAGTATAGTGGGAATTTTAGATAGCAGTCTCATTAAGCGAAGCAAATTGCAGTGTGCATTATTCTCTTTTGGCAGAATTACAAACACACACAAAAAAGAAAACATTTGGCAAACATTTGTCTTGATGCACATGTGTTTTCCTTTGGAAAACCAAAATTACAAATCCAGCATATCCACTAAACTCTTTACTCTTATCAATTCTAATCGAAGTTTGAAAAGTGGTTAAAGTTTAATAGTTAAAGCTAGTGGGGGGATATCTAATGGCTTTTTCCCAAAGCATAGAGCTCAAATGCACTTTTGCTTTAGGAGATGCATTTCACACATAGCTTTAATTTAAGCAAGTTAGTCAGGTGCCATGCTAAAACTGCTATCTCAGTTTCCCTTTATTCATTTCATGGATTCTGTCAGAGAGCACAAGGGAAACAGATCATGCAGTAGGTATGACAATTTCAATTTGCATGGACTGTGCCTAATATGGATTCAGTTATTAGCTTTTATCTTCGTATAAGAAAGCTGCAGCCCTGATTCCTACTGGTCATTTTAAAATTATTTATTTCTATAGCTGCATACAGCTCTATGATAAATTAAACATAAAGGAATTATTTATCTCACGTGCACTTATGTATAAGACATATTAGGCCTTGTTTGTTAAAGAGAAATATTTGCCATCAAACGAGTGAAGTATTCCTGTTAGAGATTTATTTCTAAGATCAAACTGCCGAAGTTTACATATATTTTACCTTTTCCTCTAAATCTAGATGACTGAATAGTCAAAATAGTGTAAACTGGGCTACCAAGAAACTGACTTTCTCTTCCTCAATTCATAATGTAGAGTAATTGATGTGGGTTAATAATGTATATAAAGCAAAATTGGACATACATTAAAAAAAGAAGTGAAAAATTAAAAAATATAAGGAAAGTGAAGTAAAATAATTTTCTTAGAATGTTCTATTCCTCAAATTTTTAAAAAATATGGTGATATAACCATGACAGTGACTCAAAGAGTGTAGCATGTCATGTTTTACACATCATTTGACAAAATTCAGGCAACATTACCACCTCACTGTGTTATGTCATAATACTTCGACATCAATAGCAAAAACTAAAAGCAAATTGTTTCGAAGATCAGAGCTGTCATTCTCTATTTGGCTAGCAATTACTCAGTCTGAAATCCTTTGTGAACTAGTGTGAACTAAACACTTAGAGGATAAAAGAAATACCACTTTCCCCCTTAATCGTATGGCAAGATAAGCTTGATTGTATGTAACAGAGAGACAAACGCATCTCTAGGTTATATGCAAGCAAGCTTCATTCTTCAAATAAATACACCACCAAATACAAGACTTTAAAATCCCTCTTTTCTCTCTCTATTAACTATGTAATTTAAAATTCCTTACAATCGCTTTATCTATTCTGCACATCTATTTTCACAGTAACACCATTAAGTGAACAGAGTGCTATTTGATATTATCTTCTGAAACTTCAATGCATATCAGTGACTGATAAAAATAAAAGATAAATAAATTATGGCCTGTATATAAACCAGCAAGATGGTCTCATTTATTATACATATATATAATAAAGTCTCCAAAGCTATTAAACCTAATTCAATTAACATGCTTGAACCCTCATTCTAAAACAAAAAAGTAAAGTTCTTTGTTTATAACTAAAAATAAAAAGTAATAAAAAATACATGAAAATTTAAACATGAGCTATGCACGAGAAACACTAACCGTCTTATCCTACCCAGAGACAGGAATGGGGTGATTTAATTACCCATCCTGCTGGCCTAGAGCCTGCAGCTCAGTTGTGTGTAAATTGTGATGGAGGAAAACATTCTTTCTGCTGTACATGTGTAAAGAGATTGGCCCTCTTGGCGGTTGTCCAAACCTGCCTGTAAAGGTTGAATGCTGTCGGGCCACAGCAGCTTGGTCCTTTGGTTTCTCTGAGAACGTGGAGAGCCCTTCGGTCTTAGCTATTGGTTTCAGAGAGTTCTGCCCTACAGTGGCCCGTAAATTCTGGGTGACCTCTGACGTGAGGGTTTCGTAAGTTCCTCTGGAGTGTTTGATAACTTCCACTAGTTCCTTGTCCTTCAAAAAATTGCTTAAACATAGACTGGAGAGCTGACAGGTCTTGCTTTTGTAGGGGCTTGTCTGGTCCGCTGCTGAGTATCTAAAACGGTCCTCGGTGGGAGTATGCATTGCTTTTCTGTCCCTTGTGCTGAGACTTTGGTTCACAATTCGATTTCGATATGTAGCCTGAGGTAAAGACATGGAAAAGAAAAGATGTCTTTAAAAAATACGTCCATAGCACACACACCAGGGTGTTGCTTTCGCATTTGTGTCCAAAACCATAAGTTTTCAACAAGGCTTAAAAAATATCAATAGAATTATTTTCTCTTTTCCATGAGATTATATTTACCAGTGCAATTCTACTGTAAAGAGTGGTTAAATGAATAACTCTAAAAGGCATTTATTAAAATACTTTTTTAAAGAGCAGTTTTAAGTTGGCAACAAAATTGAGAGGAAGGTACAGAAATTTCTCATAGACCTGCCTCCACACATTCATAACCTCCCTCATTATCAACATTACTCAACAGAATGGTGTTACTTTTTACCCAGGATGAACCTATGCTGACACATCATAATTACCCGAAGTCCACAGCTTACCTCAGTGTTCACTGTTGGAGTTCTATATTCTATGGGTTTGGACACACTTAATAATGACATTTATCCATTATTATATTGTCATACAGAGTATTTTCCCTACCCTAAAAATCCCCTGTGCTCTGCCTACTCATCTCTCCCCTCCTGTCCCCACCACTGGCAACTACTATCTCCATAGTTTTGCCTTTTCAGAGTGTCACACAGTTGGACTCATACAGTATGTAGTATTTTCAGGTTGGCCTCTTTCACTTAGTAATATGCATTTCAGGTTTCTTGATGTCTTTTCATGGCTTGATAGCTCATTTCTTTTCAGAGTTGAATTAAAAGGCATTTTGAAATGTGTTTATCTAATTTCCTAAGTTTGAATTCTATAATTTTCTCTGAGAATACATGTTATTTTAATAAGTAATGAACATCTATGTATGAATCTATACATTTTTGTTGGATTTAATATGCTATATTTACTTGAGTGTATGCTCAGAGAGTTTTAGAATGATCAATATCATGACTTGTATCAGCCAAGTGGTGACCTAGAAATTTAAGGAAGTAAAAAAGAAGTCACTCCAATGACCTACAGAGAACAGGGCACTTAAAAGAAATTTCAGCATTTAGACTTTTGGATGCACTTTATTAATCAAAATCAGGTCCATGAGTGTAGGCCCATCTGCTTTCTCACAAGAAGTTTATACTCTAATTACAGGAGCAAGACATAGCTTATTGAATCATGTTGTGGAGGAAGCAAAGATTACAAACTGGCACCAGAATTCCTCTTGAAGAGAGCACTGTCTTGGTTTAGAAAAATACATTGAGATAGAAACTAACTAGTTGGCTTATTGCTCTGGTGGCAAAAAATGAAGGATTTATTGTTGTTACAAAGAAGGAGGAAAAAAGGGAAGAGAAAGAGGTAAGAGAGAGGAGAATAGAGCACATGGCAGTAGGCTAGTACAAAATGTGCTGAAGGGCCAATGAAAATTTCTGTGTACCTGACATCTAAATGGCATAGTTTTTAAATACCCAACTTTACATTGTTTGTTCCCTAGAAAACCATTTCTCCAAACCTGGTCTCTACTTTGAGCCCTAATTTACTTACCCGGCATCATCACTTTGACTAATTAACATTCCTAATCTGACATAAAACAAAACCAAAAAAGTAAACTTGATTTTGAGTCTGCAACCTATTCTTCCCCAAATACCCTCCTTCTCACTAATGGTACCACTATCAGGCCAACATCTCTAAATCATCTTTGCTTTCTCTTTTTCCTCACATACCTTTAAATCAAGTCCTTGCTGATGTACTGCAAATAGGCAACCTTAAGTCGTCTACTTCTCCTATCTCCAATCTAAACCTCCTGACCCAATTCTCTGGTACATATTAAGCATTTGATAAATATTTGATGAAAAATAGCTTATCTGCTTGAGATAATATATTTATTGAGTGTGTATTATATGCCAAGCATTTTTCTAATGCCCTTATTTATCCCTCACAAGAGTCTCTTGAGGTAGCTTCTATCAGTCCCATTACACAGGCTAGAAAAGAACACAGTGAGTTTGTGCTCTACAGATAGTGTAAGATAGACAGTCTGCTTGATTAACTACTGATTCATTCTGCCTCCCAGTATTCCCATGGGAATATTTCTAAAATGTATCACATTTTCCTAAAATAAAGTACATGCAGAACCATACTGTAACTTAAACTGAGGCTTCAAGATTATCATTACTGAGATGAATATCCCCAATTTTCTGTAAAACTAAGTTCTATTAGGGGATATCTTTAGGGTGTCTTTATACTCAGTGACTTCAGATTGAGATATTTTGCTAACCATGTGTTTTCTTTCTTTAAATTGTCTTAATGTCTGTAGTAAGCTGCCATTCTAGTTTTTAATTTGTGCTTACATATATCAGACCCTCTCCATTCCTTCTAATTTGCCATTTTAACTCTTCCCTTGATTTGCAGTAGAGATAGTAAGGCTGGTTACCTGTTTGTATGAAAGAAGCATTGTATGACTTACAGAAGGTGTTTCAGGGACTTTCTTGGGAGTAAAAGAAATAGGCTAAGTATTTGGACCTACTTAGAAATGTGAGATTTTCTTTTCTTTTCATCTTTGTGACTTTACTTCTATAAGATGCTTACTTAACTGTTGAATCAGTTATTGAAAGATCCTCAAACACTGTGCCTGATATCACATCCAAATGTCAGAAACATGGGTATAAAATACTCTGAGAAAAAAATTCGTTTCAGAACAGAAGAGCCATTGGTAAATTCATCTTGATAATAAACCTTTCTATTCTGTTTATATACATGCTGCCTAGGAAAGCTGAGGAGCTGAGTGGAAACTTCATTTCCATTACTTTAACATTAGATTTGGGGAAATGTTCATCATTTTCTTTATGCGATCATTTTAACCCTCCTGGGATATATTACATTAAATTGAATATAGTTTTAATAAGACATATTGAAAGGGATCAAATGACTCAATCCCACAGGCAGACTCAGTGTTCTCTGGTATAACATCTGATCCTACAAGGTACATATGCATCTACTATAAAAGGAAACAAAATGAAATGATCTATTTTTTTAAATGCATATTTAAATCACCCATTCCTGTTTGTTCAGCATAGTTTGCTTTTAACATCTTAGACTTTTCCTTTTTTTTTTAGTTCTTTGTGATGTTCATCATTAAGTCTAGGGCTCACAGTGTACATGGGTGACTGCATAGCACATGGGGCTAATGGCATGGATTTGGGGTCAGACAAATAAAGGTTCCTTTGCTGATCTGATAAATATTTATTGACCTCTACTGAGAGCAAGGTGCTATATTATGTGATAGGAAATAGTATTGTTCATAAGAGAACCAGCTCTTGCATTTAGGCAGCTTGAGGTCTAATGAGAGAATCACCCAGAATCAGACAATTTCTAGCTAAGTGACCATGGCAAGTTAATTACTCTTCCCAAATCTCCAATTTCCTCATCTGGGAAATGAAGATTTACATTCATACCTGTATCTACATACAGGATTATATTTAAGACTTAATGAACTGCTGTGTATAAAATGCCTAATATTATACCTGAAGAATAGTTATCTTGATGACAGCGACAATAAGTATAGTAACAAGATAAAGTGAATACACCTAGAAGTTTCTCTGATAGATGCTTGCTTCATCCTTTAGAAGTAAAACCACTTTGAATACTTCTATCTCAACTTAAAAAAGCACGGTAATTTACTCCAGAATACTTGAGTAATTTTACATTTATTTTTATGGTGTGGTTCCCTAGAACAGATTCTGAGACAAATATTTGAGACAATAAACAAAAGTTTACTAGAGTGTATTCTCAAGTCAACACCCATGGGGTAATGAAGAAAGCAGTGTCTGTCAGAGGGAGAAGTTAACCTCTATTCAATTAAACTATCTATCTCAGATAATCACACAGGGAAATTGGAAGCTGGGATGACTCCTCAGAATTGTCCCCAAGTTAGGCAAGTGGTTGGGAACCTTATACTCTTATATCAACAAGTTATTGGACATTGGCAATATCTGGGAAAGGGGTGTAACCATGAATGAACAGGCTTTTTTTTTTTTTGTAAAGGAACTTACTTGAATGCTATTAGCTGCCAACTTTTTTACCAACTGGGAAAATGAAGGCTTTAGTTGTGAAAATGTGTGTGTGAGTGTATGTGTGTGTGATTGGGGTGCGGGAGGAGAGAACTGGGGAGCACACCACAGCATCCACTACACTCATTATCCTACTTATGTACCTATTAGGGGATAATTTGGCATAATGGAAAGAACACTGAACCTTGGGCCAAAGACTCTAATCTTGTCTGTGCTGCTATCAAACTGTGTGAACTTTGATGAAGAAATTAATTTCTCTGGGCTTCATTTATGAGCCTATTGAAAGAGATGAGAAAAATAGAAGATAAAAATTAGATCTTGAAGAAACTCTAACATTTATTCAATTATCTTCCAGTTCTAAAAGTCTACATTTAAATATGTACTTAATTCTATATAGACAAATATAGGAAAGATCCCTTTGATTCAAAATATAAAAATATATTTTTGCATACATATATATATATATATATATACACACACACAAAATTTGTATTTGGTTGCAGTAGTCCAGAGGGAAATAAGTTTTTCATCATGCTGCTAATTGATGTTAATTCCTTCTGAAGCTCTTGACATCACTTCCCCAGAGGGAACTTTCAGTGCATATACCTAGCCACATCTTTCTTAAAGCTGGAATTAAATTTCCACAAACTAATATAATTATGTTAGTTTTTAGACAATTTAGTTGTCAGTTATTGTTTTTATTTTTTATAAATTTATTTATTTATTTATTTTTGGCTGTGTTGGGTCTTCGTTTCTGTGCAAGGGCTTTCTCTAGTTGCGGCAAGCGGGAGCCACTCTTCACTGCGGTGTGTGGGCCTTTCACTGTCGCGGCCTCTCGTTGCGGGGCACAGGCTCCAGATGCGCAGGCTCAGTAGTTGTGGCTTGCAGGCTCGAGACACGCAGGCTCAGTAGTGGTGCCTCACAGGCCTAGTTGCTCCACGGCATCTGGGATCTTCCCAGACCAGGGTTCAAACCCGTGTCCCCTGCATTGGCAGGCAGATTCTCAACCACTGTGCCACCAGGGAAGCCCCTCAAACAGTTATTTTATTACCTATCCTTTGGGTTCCTAGTAGAAGATGAATGGATGGCAAATTTAGTGATTAATCAGTCAAAACTGAAGATTATAATAAAATCAGTTCTTTACTTCCCTATAATTATTTTTCCTCTCATTTCTTCACTGGGGTATATAATCTGCATTTCATTGAATTCAGGATGAACGATTTTAAAACACATTATTATTTTACATACCACTATGAAGGAAAAAACAAACAAAACTTATGATGCTAATTAAAAACAGGGCTTCCCTGGTGGCGCAGTCGTTGGGAATCTGCCTGCTAATGCAGGGGACACGGGTTCGAGCCCTGGTCTGGGAGGATCCCACATGCCGCGGAGCAACTAGGCCCGTTCGCCACAACTGCTGAGCCTGCGCGTCTGGAGCCTGTGCTCCACAATAAGAGAGGCCGCGATAGTGAGAGGCCCACGCACCGCGATGAAGAGTGGCCCTCGCTCGCCACAACTAGAGAAAGCCCTTGCACAGAAACGAAGACCCAACATAGCAAAAATAAATAAATTAATAAACTCCTACCCCCAACATCTTCTAAAACAAACAAATAAAAACCACATTCCTTCCTTACCCCATTGACCCATTCATCAGTCACACCAGCCTCTCATTCAAATTTCTTCTGTCTTCACTTCTCTTTCTTAGGTTTGATAGTATTTTTGCATTTGTCTCAATGATACAGCTTCATGTACATGTGAGTATATTCCTTCTTTTGATTTCATAAAGCATTTGGTTTTTAATTTAGAAGAGAGTATGGAATTGAAGGCAATGCAAGTACAAATTTTTTTCATTAATGTCAAAGTTATACTCTTTCTTTCTTTCCATGGCTTTCCATATACAAAATAACATTTGCTATAATACCAAATCATAGTAAAAGCTTTTTGAAAATATTCTTATTGGTAACTCACCACATGTAGTGCTAATACTGCATATAACTCAATCAAAGAAAGGACAATATGAAACTATGATAAAATCCACACAGAGCAATGTAAAAACACTGCAAATGCAACACAGTTGAAAACATTGATTGTAAGATTTATCCTGATTTTAGGGGTTTTATTATATTTAAAAATTGTCTTATAGCTGATGCAAAGAATATATACAGTAATCAGGCCAATGTGCATAGCCCAATTTTCATTAAGGCAGGGTGACATGATAGAATTAATGAGGAGGGGAGCAATGTTTCAGTCACTGCTTAATGAATTTCATATTTTTCTGAACTTTATTTCATGTGTGTGAACTGTACTGGTAATTGCCAAAAATGTTATCAGGCAACAACTTCCTAGTTTCTTATATAGATTAAAAGTTAGCACATGATTGGTTATTTTATTTGATTTTAAGATATATTTTTCTGCAAATGTTCTCCACTTAACCAAAAACAGTATTGTTTTACAATTAGAATTGTTCCTAAAGGAAAAGAAATACTTGAAGCAATTTCCAATAGCTAGTAGAAAAAAAATGGTATTACATTAGAAAAATGGCTAATATTAAATAGTATTTTAACAAATTATAAAGATTACTGAAAATAACATTATAATTTGAATTTAAATAAGAGATGTATATGAAATTATGTTAAAGTGAGCCAGAATTATCAGGAGAAGCTAAGTAGTAACTCTTGGGTAATTCATACTGAGAAGAAACATGCCTCCTGAGTAAGGTTTATGGTTTCTTACTAACGAGCCTCTAGATCAAGTAAGTAGAACGTAAAATGCAGAATACTGTATGTTTTATGTTCAAGAATAGACACTTTGACCCATACTTACTTCCACACCCAAGCCAACTAAAATAGAAGTTTCATAAGGGCAGGGACATTGCCTGTCTTGTTTAACGCTGGATCCACTCCTCCCAATAGTACCTGGCATTTACCAGTAGCTCCTTAATATTTATATAGTCCAGAGAAGAATCTACTACCATGTTTTTTACCCTTACTGATATAGCTTATCTAATATGAAATGTTCTTTCTCTAGACATTTTTATCTCATTGATGAGTTGATTACTTTGATCTATATGGATTGATATACTACCTGGATCTTTTTTTTTTTCACACACACACACACACACACACACACACACTGTATTTTATTTTTACAAGAGATAAATAGACTGACACCAAGCATTGTAAATGCATGATCACAACAAAAGCAACAATGATTGCAATTACCAAACACGAAACACACTCATACTATGTTATAATATTGACATTCAGTCCAGTAATCCTCCACTGTAACAGCTCCTTTACTTTGCAGTGAAAATTGATTTGTACATTTTTTGCCTCTGAGTACTTGTGGGATTTTTTTTGTTTTTCAAACAGAAAGTCACAAAAATTATAATCATCCTCATCAGTTCACTCAGTCCCATGTAATTAATTTTTTTTATCTTGATCTTTTGTTAGCACTTTTATGAGTTCATCAGTTTTCCATTAGAGTTCTGAAAATGCTTATTCATTCAGTTCAGCAGTAGAGTCAGTTACCAGAAACCTGTACTTCTCAGTCTTTTCCACGAATTCCTTGAAGATGAAACCCTTTTATAGGAACATATTTGCAAAAGCATCAGAGTACACCGAGGACTGTCTGTAAATGACAAAACACTTAAAAATGACCACAGTTAAAGATTTGATGAAAGTTCATAATAATGTAATTGACAAGGAAATTTAGTTATTTCTGAGATATACATTTAAAGTAATAACTAGAATTATGACTTATAACATTATACCAGAACATATAAGATTTTTAGAAATTTCATGTAATGTCGGAAACATTTATATTAACATATTTCCATACAAATAACCCAAAGGAAGTTTTGTTTGTTTGTTTGATGACTAATAACACTGCAGTATAAAAAAACAGTTTTATACATATCAGTGTATACATGTCAATCCCAATTGCCCAATTCAGCACACCATCATCCCCACCCCACCGCAGTTTTCCCACTTTGGTGTCCATACATTTGTTCTCTACATCTGTGTCTCAACTTCTGCCCTGCAAACTGGTTCATCTGTACCATTTTTCTAGGTTCCACATACATGCGTTAATATATGATATTTGTTATTCTCTTTCTGACTTACTTCACTCTGTATGACAGACTCTAGGTCCATCCACCTCACTACAAATAACTCAATTTTGTTTCTTTTTATGGCTGAGTAATATTCCATTGTATATATGTGCCACATCTTCTTTATCCATTCATCCGATGATGGACACGTAGGTTGCTTCCATCTCCTGGCTATTGTAAATAGTGCTGCAGTGAACATTGGGGTGCATGTGTCTTTTTGAATTATGGTTTTCTCTGGGTATATGCCCAGTAGTGGGATTGCTAGATCATATGGTAATTCTATTTTTAGTTTTTAAAGGAATCTCCATACTGCTGTCCATAGTGGCTGTATCAATTTACATTTCCACCAACAGTGCAAAAGGGTTCATTTTCTCCACATCCTCTCAAGCAATTGTTTGTAGATTTTCTGATGATGCCCATTCTAACTGGTGTGAGGTGATACCTCATTGTAGTTTTGATTTGCATTTCTCTAATAATTAGTGATGTTGAGCAGCTTTTCATGTGCTTCTTGGCCATCTGTATGTCTTCTTTGGAGAAATGTCTATTTAGGTCTTCTGCCCATTTTTGGATTGGGTTGTTTGTTTCTTTAACATTGAGCTGCATGATCTGTTTATATATTTGGAGATTAATCCTTGTCCACTGATTCGTTTGCAAATATTTTCTCCCATTCTGAGAGCTGTCTTTTCGTCTTGTTTATGGTTTCCTTTGCTGTGCAAAAGCTTTGATGTTTCATTAGGTCTCATTTGTTTATTTTTGTTTTTATTTCCATTACTCTAGGAGGTGGATCAAAAAAGATCTTGCTGTGATTTATGTCAAAGAGTGTTCTTCCTATGTTTTCCTCTAAGAGTTTTATAGTGTCCAGTCTTACATTTAGGTCTCAAATCCATTTTAAGTTTATTATTGTGTATGGTGTTAGGGAGTGTTCTAATTTCATTCTTTTACATGTAGCTGTCCAGCTTTCCCAGCACCACTAATTGAAGAGACTGTCTTTTCTATGTATATCTTTGCCTCCTTTGTCATAGATTAGTTGACCATAGGTGCGTGGGTTTATCTCTGGGCTATCTTGTTCCATTGATCTATGTTTGTGTTTTTGTGCCAGTATCATATTGTCTTGATGACTATAGCTTTGTAGTATAGTATGAAGTCAGGGAGTCTGATTCCTCAAGTCCGTGTTTTTCCCTCAAGACTGCTTTGGCTAGTCGGAGTCTTTTGTGTCTACGTACAAATTTTAAGATGATTTGTCTAGTTCCATAAAATATGCCATTGGTAATTTGATAGGGATTGCATTGAATCTGTAGATTGCTTTGGGTAGTATAGTCACTTTCACAATATTGATTCTTCCAATCCAAGTACATGGTATATCTCTCCATCTGTTGGTATCATCTTTAATTTCTTTCATCAGTGTCTTACAGTTTTCTGCATACAGGTCTTTTGTCTCCCTAGGTAGGTTTAGTCCAAGGTATTTTATTCTTTTTGTTGTAGTGGTAAACTAGAATTTTTCCTAAAGGAAAAGAAATACTTGAAGCAATTTCCAATTGTCCAGGGAGTGTTTCCATAATTACTCTTTCAGATTTTTCATCATTAGTATATAGGAATGCTAGAGATTTCTGTGCATTAATTTTGTATCCTGCAACTTTACCCAGTTCATTGATTAGCTCTAGTAGTTTTCTGGTGGCATTTTTAGGATTCTCTATGTATAGTATCATGTCATCTGCAAACAGTGACAACTTTACTTCTTTTCCAATTTGTATTCCTTTTATTTCTTTTTCTTCTCTGATTACCATGGCTAGGACTTCCAAAACTACGTTGAATAATAGTGGTGAGAGTGGACATCCTTGTCTCTTTCCTGATCTTAGAGGAAATGCTTTCACTTTTTCACCATTGAGAATGATGTTTGCTGTGGGTTTGTCGTATATGGCCTTTATTATGTTGATGTAGCTTCCCTCTATGCCCACTTTCTGGAGAGTTTTTATCATAAATGGGTGTTGAATTTCGTCAAAAGCTTTTTCTGCATCTATTGATATGATCATATGGTTTTTCTTCTTCAGTTTGTTAATGTGGTGTATCACATTGATTGATCTGCGTATATTGAAGAATCCTTGCATCCCTGAGATAAATCCCACTTGAACGTGGTGTATGATCCTTTTAATGTGTTGTTGGATTCTGTTTGCTAGTATTTTGTTGAGGATTTTTGCATCTATATTCATCAGTGATATTGGCCTGTAGTTTTCTTTTTTTTGTAGTATCTTTGTCTCGTTTTGGTATCAGGGTGATGATGGGCTCATAGAATGAGTTTGGGAGTGCTCCTTCCTCTGCAATTTTTTGGAAGAATTTGAGAAGGATGGGTGTTAGCTCTTCTCTAAATGTTTGATAGAATTCACCTGTGAAGCCATCTGGTCCTGGACTTTTGTTTGTGGGAAGATTTTTAATCACAGTTTCAGTTTCATTACTTGTGGTTGGTCTGTTCATATTTTGTTTCTTCTGGTTCAGTCTTGGAAGGTTATACCTTTCTAAGAATTTGTCCATTTCTTCCAGGTTGTCCATTTTATTTGCATAGAGTTGCTTGTAGTAGTCTCTTCGGATGCTCTGTATTTTTTCGGTGTCTGTTGTAACTTCTTTTTCATTTCTAATGTTATTGATTTGAGTCCGCTCCCTCTTTTTCTTGATGAGTCTGGCTAATGGTTTATCAGTTTTGTTTATCTTCTCAAAGAACGAGCCTTTAGATTTGTTCATCTTTGCTATAGTTTTCTTTCCATTTCATTTATTTCTGCTCTGGTCTTTATGATTTATTTCCTTCTATTAACTTTGGGTTTTGTTTGTTCTTCTTTCTCTAGTTCCTTTAGGTGTAAGGCTAGATTGTTTTCTTGAGATTTTTCTTGTTTCTTGAGGTAGGATTGTATAGCTATAAACTTCCCTCTTAGAACTGCTTTTGCTGCATCCCATAGGTTTTGGATCGTCGTGTTTTCATTGTCATATGTCTCCAGGTATTTTTTGATTTCCTCTTTGATTTCTTCAGTGATCTCTTGGTTATTTAGTAACATACTGTTTAGCCTCCATGTATTTGTGTTTTTTTATGCTTTTTTCCCTGTAATTCAATTCTAGTCTCATAGTGTTGTGGTAAGAAAAGATGCTTGATATGATTTCAATTTTCTTAAATTTACTAAGGCTTGATTTGTGACCCAAGATGTGATCTATCCTGGAGAATGTTCTGTGCGCACTTGAGAAGAAATTGTAATCTGTTTTTGGATGGAATGTCCTATGAATATCAATTAAATCTATCTGGTCTATTGTGTCATTTAAAGCTTGTGTTTCCTTATTAATTTTCTGTCTGGATGATCTGTCCATTGGTGTAAGTGAGGTGTTAAAAGTCCCCCACTATTACTGTGTTACTGTCAATTACCTCTTTTATAGCTGTTAGCAGTTGCCTTATGTATTGAGGTGCTCCTATGTTGGGTGCATATATATTTATAATTGTTATATCTTCTTCTTGGCTTGATCCCTTGATCATTATGTAGTGTCCTTCATTGTCTCTTGTAACATTCCTTATTTTCAAGTGTATTTTGTCTGATATGAGTATTGCTACTCCAGCTTTCTTTTGATTTCCATTTGCATGGAATATCTTTTTCCATCCCCTCACTTTCAGTCTGTATGTGTCCCTAGGTCTGAAGTGGGTCTCTTGTAGACAGCATATATATATGGGTCTTGTTTTTGTATCCATTCAGCAAGCCTGTGTTTTATGGTTGGAGCATTTAGTCCATTCACGTTTAAGGTAATTATCGATATGTATGTTCCTATGACCATTTTCTTAATTGTTTTGTGTTTGTTTTTGTAGGTCCTTTTCTTGTCTTGTGTTTCCCACGTACAGAAGTTCCTTTAGCATTTGTTGTAGAGCTGGTTTGGTGGTGCTGAATTCTCTTAGCTTTTCCTTGTCTGTAAAGCTTTTGATTTATCTGTGAAATCTGAATGAGATCCTTGCCGGGTACATTAATCTTGGTTGTACGTTCTTCCCTTTCATCACTTTAAGTATATCTTGCCACTCCCTTCTGGGTTGTAGAGTTTCTGCTGAGAAATCAGCTGTTAACCTTATGGGAGTTCCCCTGTATATTATTTTTTGTTTTTCCCTTGCTGCTTTCAATAATTTTTCTTTGTCTTTAATTTTTGCAAATTCGATTACTATGTGTCTTGGCATGTTTCTCCTTGAGTTTATCCTGTATGGGACTGTCTGCGCTTCCTGGACTTGGGTGGCTATTTCCTTTCCCATGTTAGGGAAGTTTTTGACTATCATCTCTTCAAATATTTTCTCGGGTCCTTTCTCTCTCTCTGTTCTCCTTCTGGGACCCCTATAATGCAAATGTTGTTGCGTTTAATGTTGTCCCAGAGGTCTCTTAGGCTGTCTTCATTTCTTTTCCTTCTTTTTATTCTGTTCTGCAGCAGTGAATTCCACCATTCTGTCTTCCAAGTCACTTATCGGTTTTTCTGCCTCAGTTATTCTGCTATGGATTCCTTCTAGTGTAGTTTCCATTTCAGTTATTGTATTGTTCATCTCTGTTTTGTTGTTCTTTAATTCTACTAGGTGTTTGTTAAACATTTCTTGCATCTTCTCGATCTTTGCCTCCATTCTTTTTCCAACGTCCTGGATCATCTTCACTATCATTATTCTGAGTTCTTTTTCTGGAAGGTTGCCTATCTCCACCTCATTTAGTTGGTTTTCTGGGGGGTTATTTTGTTCCTTCATCTGGTACATAGCCCTCTGCCTTTTCATCTTGTCTATCTTTCTGTGAATGTGTTTTTTGTTCCACAGGCTGCAGGATTGTAGTTCTTCCTTCTGCTGTCTGCCCTCTGGTGGATGAGGCTATCTAAGAGGCTTGTGCAAGTTTCCCAATGGGAGGGACTGGCGGTGGGTAGAGCTGGCTGTTGCTCTGGTGGGCAGAGCTCAGTAAAACTTTAATCTGCTTGTCTGATGATGGGTGGGCCTGGGTTCCCTCCCTGTTGGTTGTTTGGCCTGAGGCAACCCAACACTGGAGCCTACCTGGGCTGTTTGCTGGGGCTAATGACTCTGGGAGGGCTCTGCCAAGGAGTACTTCCCAGAACTTCTGCTGCCAGTGTCCTTGTCCCCATGGTGAGCCACAGCCACCCTCCCCCCCGCCTCTGCAGAAGACCCTCCAACAGTAGCAGGTAGGTGTGGTTCAGTCTCCCCTAGGGTCACTGCTCCTTCCCCTAGGTCCCAATGCACACACTACTTTCTGTGTGCCCTCTAAGAGTGGAGTCTCTGTTTCCCCCAGTCCTGTCAAAGTCCTGCAATCAATTCCCACTAGGCTTCAAAGTGTGATTCTCTAGGAATTCCTCCTCCCGTTTCCAGAACCCCAGGTTGGGAAGCCTGAGGGGCTCAGAACCTTCACTCCAGTGCGTGGACTTCTGTGGTATAAGTGTTCTCCAGTCTGTGAGTCACCCACCCACTGGTTATGGGATTTGATCTTACTGTGATTGTGCTCCTCCTACCATCTCATTGTGGCTTTTCCTTTGTCTTTGGATGTGGGGTATATTTTTTGGTGAGTTCCAGTGTCTTCCTGTCGATGATTGTCCAGCAGCTAGTTGTGATTCTGGTGTTCTCGCAAGAGGGAGTGAGAGCACGTCCTTCTACTCCGCCATCTTGGTTCCCCTCCCTACCTGGATCTTAAACTACCAAGCACTGGACATGTATATTTTGCTTTCATTGTTGAAAGCAGTGGGGAATGTCAACTTTTCAGGGATATTTTTGAGGCTTCAACTCCCCTTTAGTTATCCTTCCCTAATAAAAAGCAAGACATATATGTAACTATAAAATATACCTGGAGGAAATAACAAACCTTTCATAGCCACCAAAGCAATATGACATTATATCTAAAGCATTAGCTATCAAAGCAACTGAAAAAAAGCTCTTTCAGTACATTATGTCAATACTGTAGAAAATGAATTAAAAGGGAGTTATTGTAGAGCAGCACTTCTTAATCTCTCTTTTCCCCGTGTGTCAACATGACATATAGAGACACTTCTTTGGCCAAAACAAGGGTTATGAAAATACTCCCATTAAAATATCTGTAACTCAACTCTTTTATCTTCCATTTATGCAAACATTTTGGATTCAGAAATACAAAGAGAATTATCAGTATCTTCTCTAATTTATAAAAAGAATAAATTTTGGTGCTCTAGTAGTAGCAACATATTACTTAAAATATAGACATAAGAAATGACTGACACCCATTTGACCTTGTAACCTGCACATTAATTGAATAGGTCAATTCATTAGTGTAGAAAATAAATGAAGAAGGCGGAAGTTGAGGCAGTAGAATAAATCACAGAAGAAAGTCTATAGTAATATATTAATTTAATTATTAAAATACATCAATACATAAATCTACAGGCAGAATAACAGAAACTTAATACAGTGATATCAAGAAGCCATCTCTATGTACTTAAAATACTATTTAAAATACTTAAAATAGTATGTAAAATACTATTACATATATGAAAAGTGCTTTGAATAAAGGCATGTACAATATTATTGCTCACTGAGTCAAATATTAAAATCTGTAAATGTCTTAAATGTAATTATTTCCATTTTCATTACTATAAGTGTACAGAATAATTGCATTAAATTGGTTGTCACTTAATGCCAGTATAACATAGATTGTATCGCTTCTAAAGTTTGGCCTATAAATCCTTTTTTACCCCAAATTTGCTTCTAAAATACAAACTGGAATACTTTTTCAACACCTTTAATGGTGTATATTGAGTTTCCCCATTGTGTCTTCAATCTAACCTTGATCTTCACTATTATTTTCTATCTAGTTAGCCCTGGAAACTGACATAAAGATTTCTTTAATATTCTTTCTCTAATGATATTTATAAATTCTCTTAAATAAATGATAAATTAGCATTGTGACACATTTTAGAAAAGAATTAAAAGGAACTATTCTGGACATAGTCCCCTTCCCGTTGAAGCACATGCCTTAAAGGAACTTCTCTTTTCCTACTTTCAGAAGATGGGTTCTATAGTGTTCCAGACAAATGCTGTGCTACTATCTATGGATTCTACTGTTGAAGGAGACATAAAAATCATTCTTTTTTGGTAAAACTCCATCACACTAGTTTTTAATTTACTTTTAATGAAGTCCATAGTTGACTTAACCCTGAGCCTATTGGAAAATGGAGTTGTATGTAGTGATTTAAAATTAAGCTAAGGAAAAGACAATAGTAGGATTTAGATCCTTGAGAAAGCTTTATTTGTCCTTATAAAATTCTAAGTAAGCCTTGAATCTTGGACAAAATACAACAAAATGGATGTACAAAACCAAAAATGCCATAAGGTGGTGGTAAGTGCTTTCAAGAGCTAGTTGTCTGTCTGATGCCTGACAGTGAGAAGATCTCGGGTGGGAAAGAATTCTTAAATATACTAAACCCAAGAGAGCATATATTGTATAATTTTAGATTTAGAAAAAATGACCAGAAAGCAGATAAGTCACTTTATCTCAGATTTTATTTATAATAATAGCTAAGATTTAGTGACTTTACAATGCACCAAGATATGTGCAATGTTTCATGTATTAATAACTTTCAATCCCTATTATTTTATTATACCCATTTATGATGAAGAAACTGAAACCTTCACCCTTAAGTGCTTGCCAGGATTCCAGGATTTAGTGGATAGCATAATGCGAATTGGAGCTCAAGCTCTAAGCCAAGGGTTTGTCAATCTCAGCACTGTTTACATTTGGGATTATATAATTTTTTTGCTGTAGAGGGCTGCCCAGTGAATTGCAGGATGCTTATGAGCATCCTTTGCCTCTACTTATAGATGCCAGTAGCACCTGCACCCAGTTGTGACAAACAAAAATGTCTTCAGACATTTCCAAATGTCTCCGGGAGGGCAAAATTGCGCCCAGTTGAGAATTACTGGCCTAAGCCATAATGCTTCCCTAAATCAAACAAATAAAAGTGACTAATGCAGGATCTCTAAAAAAAAAAAAAAAAAAAAAAAAGCCATTTACATAAACTGCTATCCTTTTTAAAAAAATCATTTACAGCCACTAGGAGAGTGAAATTAAGCTTTTATAATTTTTATTTTATTTTGCAAACACATAAAATCCTTATTATATGCCAGACACTCTTCTAGACCCTTACAATTATTATTATTTTTTAAAATATTATCTCATTTACTAACCCAATGCAATTTACTAATAAACATTGAAAGCATTTATAAACATAAATCTTGCCCAAAAACAGCAATAAAAAACACATACAGTATAGCACATAAAATCCAAAGATTTCTTGTCTTAAAAAATAACTTCTTCTCCACATGGAGGAATGTTAATGGAGTGTCATGAACTACTTAAAAAGCAAATGCCCCTTTTGATTTTTCACTATATAATATATTGGTGTGAAGTAAACCAGGAGACCTGAAATGTGCCTCTTTGTCAATAAACTCAAACGATATTTATTAAAAACAACTGTCCTTTTCCTGTCATCACTGAGGAATAGGATTTCTAAAGCAGTTATAAATACAGGACATTTCTCTACAGAAGGGTTGGCATGTTGCTGCATCTGTTTGTATCCTTAGATGTGCAATCTGTTTTCAGTGATAAAGAAGAGTTTTTTTTTAAAGGCCTAGAAACATTCTACCACAGAGAGATTGTACAGAGAAGTAGTTACTGCTTTGCAAGCAGGAAGCCTTGTAATAAGTTCAAGTAATAACCAAAAAGAAACATTCAAAGGTCCTGGCAGACAAGACCTCTATTTTTCAAATAGCATAAATTACCAAGAGGAAGTTGTCTGGAATTAAATTACTTCTTCTGGCTCAACCTCACTCCTAAATTCTTTAGGGGATACTAAATCCTCCTGGTGGGCATTTAGGATTCAACCGGGGTTAGAAGACATGTACAAGATAAGCAAGGTGAATGTCAGTAAGGTCAGCTAAAGGCTGAGTTCCCAAGAGAGGAAGGCCAAGGCATCTACCTCTCATGAGAAAAGCGAAAGCATGCAACTGTTTTCCCACAAGCCAGTAGGACTGTTCTGTTTATAACTAGAGTAAATGAACTCTAGAAAGAACAAAATTCTGAGGAACAATAATGAGTTGTCTTTAGAACTAATACGTGTGTGTGTGCTGTAACCCACTCAGTGTGAACGATTCTTTTCAGTAGAAAGTTTATTTAAATGAGAGTTTCAGACAATCACTGCTTATACTCACTGTTTCAATTCAGAAGAAACCTAAGAAAGTATAATTCTGCACAACTGATATTCCAAAAAAGTGTGATTTCTTAATAAAAAGAATAAGTGAGTGTTTAAGCTAATTTTATATGTCTAAGCGAAAGGAGTAGGGAGTAGTTTTTATGTGTTTGCATAGGAATGCAAAATAATGGGCAATTACTGTGGTTTAACTAAAACAACATGAAAAATGCATCTCTTGTCTAGACAGGCACATGCCCAATATCTAGCATGTATTAGATGGTACGGTGTTTCTTTTATTTAAAACTTCATTGAAGTATAGTCGATTTACAATGTTGTGTTAATTTCTGCTGTACAGCAAAGTGATTGTTTTATATATGTGTGTATATATATATATATATATATATATAAAATTCTTTTTCATATTCTTTTCCACTATGGTTTATCACAGGATATTGAATATAGTTTCCTGTGCTATACATTAGAACCTTGTTGATTAAATCCATTCTATATATAATAGTTTGCATCTGCTAATCCCAAACTCCCAATCCTTCCCAACCCCATCTCCCTCCCCCTGGGCAACCACAAGTCTGTTCTCTATATCCGTGAATCTGTTTCTGTTCTGTAGATATGTTCATTTGTGTCGTATTTTATATTCCACACATAAGTGGTATCATATGGTATTTGTCTTTCTGACTTATTTTGAGTATTATGAAAATCTCTAAGTCCATCCATGTTTCTGCAAATGGCATTATTTCATTCCTTTTTATGGCTGAGTAGTATTCCATTGTGTATATATACCACATCTTTTTTATCCATTCATCTGTCGATGGACATTTAGGTTGTTTCCGTGTCTTGGCTATTGTAAATAGTGCTGCTATGAACATAGGGGTGCAAGTATCTTTTCGAATTAGAGTTTTGTCTGGGTATATGTCCAGGAGTGGGATGGATGGATCATATGGCAACTCTATTTTTAGTTTTTTAAGGAACCTCCATACTGTTCTCCATAGTGGCTGCAGTAATTTACATTCCCACCAACAATGTAGGAGGGTTCCCTTTTCTCCACACCCTCTCTAGCATTTGTTATCTGTAGACTTTTTTTTTTTTTTTTTTTTTTGCGTTATGTGGGCCTCTCACCGTCGTGGCCTCCCTCGCTGCGGAGCACAGGCTCCGGACATGCTGGCTCAGCGGCCATGGCTTATGGGCCTAGCCGCTCTGCGGCATGTGGGATCCCCCCGGACCAGGGCACGAACCCGTGTCCCCCGCACCGGCAGGCGGACTCCCAACCACTGCGCCACCAGGGAAGCCCTGTAGACTTTTTAATGATGGCCGTTCTGACCAATGTAAGGTGGTACTTCATTGTACTTTTGATTTGCAATTCTCTAACAATTAGTGATGATGAGCATCTTTTCATGTGCCTATTGGCTATCTGCATGTCTTCTTTGGAGAAATGTCTCTGTTTAGGTCTTCATATAGTACAATGCTTCTTGAATGAAAGTAGTATTAAAAAAATCACAAAAATATTTTTATTCATGTAATGTCTTCTGTAGACAATTGCTGTAGATTTACATGATGGAAATATTGCTTGTATACAATAAATGAACATATATATGTATTGTATATAATACAATACACATATATAATATAGATTCTTGTATTAGTTATAATCTATATATAACTAATATATAGATTCTTATATTAATATATAATTAAGAATCTTGCCTATTGTTTCTCATTTTCTAGTACTTATCATACATATGTATATGTAATATCATATTGATTAAATAATGTGAGTCCTAAACTCCTTGCTTAAATGATTCTGTCTTATGAGAAATTTTATCCCATAAGTTCTGTTGGGAGACTACTAAATGTAAGACATTATTACCTAAACTACAAGATAACTTGAGAAAGAAGTAAAATAAAAATACAGCAATTTTATATTGCTCATTTGTTGTTTTATATCAGTAAGGCAAGTTAGTTTTAGGAATAAGTCTGACTCACTGAATAAAGGCAATACATAATTAAATATATAGTATAATTTGGGGGATACTACAAACAACAAATACAATTATAGCATCTCATCTGTCATATACTTTAAATGTTAGATTGCTTTTACATAAAATATCCTAATTTATCCTGTAAATGTACATTAAAACTGGTTTCAAATGCCTTACTCCCATTTTACTCCCATTTTACTGATGGAAAACTGAGGCTCTTAGTAACTGGCTTACTCAAGAGGACTCAGGTACTAATACAAGGTCTTTGAATTCCAAGTCATATATTCTATAATGTCTCTTTATCTGTCAAATAATTAAAGAAGTACCCTTCCCTAATTGTTTCGTTGATACTAAAATCTGTGTGCCAATTTCTCTAGGTTTATTAAATGTTCTCCACTTATTAATTCTGAATTTCATTCATTATATAAAATATACTCAAACTTCACGTAGAAATTGTTTCCAGATAACTTGAAGTATAACATTGTAAGTTATTAGTCATTTAAACCTTTGTATGAATTAGGTTATCAGATTATTCCTGAAGAAAAGGGTTTGAAATAATTGGAAATGGAGGTATCCAGAAGGTGTGGATACTATGTAAGTAGATAAGAATGATGTTGAAAAAAGGGAGACAGGATGTAGACAAATAGCATACCTCACTCCTACTGCCTTCTCTGGCTGCAACCAGAATAAGCATCAAGGTAGTTAGAGTGAAAGAACTATCGGCCCAAGGATGCCAACTCACTTGAAATGTCTCCCTGGATTCACTGGTTCATTTTTCATGATATTCTTTCATTATTTGAATTTAAATAGTTTAGTTATACCCAGATTAAAAATTATATATTCAAGATGCACTTAAAATGTGATTTTTAGGTTACTGGCCATTTTGTATTAGCTTTGGCTATATTTTCCTTCAGAAACATGCAAAATTTAAGGTAGATCAAACATCACTTAAGAAAATTCAGGGGGCATGTATGGGATAGTAATATGATAAATAACAAAATTTGCCTTTTATGCTTGATGCTTTGGTGACATACTACTATTTAAAAGTCCTTCAAAGAATTTACAGCATCAAAATAATATTACAAGCATGTATGGAAATACAAAGCATGCAGAGTGGTTTTGGATTTTTGATGAAATAATATTCATTTTCATATACCACATGATTTTCTAAAATGCTTTCATATAGTATAAATAAAGGGTGAGACACAGCAGGAAATTAATTCTGGTATGGAAAGTTATGGTCAGGATATCATTACCTACAAGTTAGATAGAATTTTTAAAAGAAGCATGGAATTTCAAAAATACATTCTTTCACTGTGTAAAGAATTGAGCCTTGGAGATAAGAGGTTTGTTTAATAATAGCAATTTTTCAAATAACCAACCTTTATTTTCTTACTTAAGATGAGTTTATGGGTTTTAGAAACACTTACTATCGAGTGCAAAAAGAAAGTCTGTTATTTTTTTTTCTCTTTGAAAAGCTGCTTTATCAAAGCAAATAATTTTCCTTATGAACTCAGAGTAGCCTCAAAAAGTCTGCTAACAAAGAGAAAACAGATGGGACACCAGCTTTAAAGTCAGTCATCCTTAAAAGGATATAAAATTGATTTTTAAATAGAAAAAAAATCAACAAAGCACAAACTATAATGTGAGATGGAACATACAAATTGCTATGATCTAAAAAATATTGTCAACTATTTTCATTTTATTAATGTCATTTTTGTGATTTTATTAATTTCAAATATCATAACCTGTTCACCATTGAAAATATGAATATTTTCATTTTGATTTAATAATAACAGTTCAAGAAGCAGTAGAGACTGTAAAGTTAATGTGGTTTAATCCCTTGATTTTTCTAAAGAAACAGTGGCTAGGGTTGATAAGTGACTCACCCAAGATTATAAAAATTGTTAGTGGCAGTCAACAACCAATTCCAGATTTCCCAAAGCATTGTTCAATATTTCCATGCAGAGCCCATCAAATTTCATTTTAATGCATAGATACAAGATATGCATTTGATGTAAGAAAAACAAGGTCAAAAGGATTCATATTCAAATATTATATGTTTCAGCCATTATGCTGTATTTCAGCCACACTCATGAACTGTGGATATGTAGATAGAGATATATCTGTTAAGTTTGTGGGATAAAAAAGATGGATAAATAGAAAAAATCTTAGAGTAGTACAAGGAAAGGTATTTTGTGCTGAAATAGGGGAAATGAAGGTCAAGGGGTAACCATGTGATAATAGAGATTGCATATGTATACAGTGACCTTTGTAAACTGTGTTCTGTTACAATAAGTTTTGGTTAAAAGAGGAGACATAGTAACCGGATGTTGGCTTAGGGTGGATCTATCTTCATTCCTCAGCTTATAGTCATCTAGAGGTAGAAAGAATAACTCTTTCCTGGCTACAGAGGTGAGCCTACCTGGGCTGTTTGCTGGGGCTAATGACAGACTCTGGGAGGGCTCACACCAAGGAGTACTTCCCAGAACTTCTGCTGCCAGTGTCCTTGTCCCCAAGGTGAGCCACAGCCATCACCCCCCCCTCTACAGGATACCCTCCAATACTAGCAGGTAGGCCTGGTCCATTCTCCTCTGGGGTCACTGCTCCTTCCCCTGGGTCCCGGTGCGCACATTACTTCGGGTGTGCCCTCTAAGAGTGGAGTCTCTGTTTCCCCCAGTCCTGTCAAAGTCCTGCAATCAAATCCCGCTAGCCTCCAAAGTCTGATTTTCTGGTAATTCCTCCTCCCGTTACCAGACCCCCAGGTTGGGAAGCCTGACATGGGGCTCAGAACCTTCACTCCAGTGGGTGGACTTCTGTGGTATAAGTGTTCTCCAGTTTGTGAGTCGCCCACCCAGCAGTTATGGGATTTGATTTTACTGTGATTGCACCCCTCCTACTGTCTCGTTGCGGCTTCTCCTTTGTCTTTGGATGTGAGGTATCTTTTTTGGTGAGTTCCAGTGTCTTCCTGTTGATGACTCTTCAGCAGTTGGTTGTGATTCTGGTGCTCTCACATGAGGGAGTGAACACACGTCCTTCTACTCCACCATCTTGTACCAATCTCCCTCTCCTCACTTCTCACCACCACCATCCCTCTAGTTCAAGACACCGTTACCTCCTTCTAGGGTTATGGCATCCATTTTTCCATACCTCCACACACATACTAGAGAAAGTTATAGTAATCTTTTTTTTAAATGCAAATCTAATCATGCCACTAGCTTCCTTATTTTCCTTAAATAACCTCCTACTGAATTTCAAGAATATATAAATTTTGTAATGATCTACATGACCCTGAATTATCTAGCCCTACCTACCTCCCTAATTTCTTCCTGGGACAATTTTTCCCCTCAATTTTTGTGTTTCTAGTGACACTAGTCACCTTTGAGTTTCTTAATGGTGAAAATCTGTCTCCTTCCTTAGGTCCTTCAGGTCCTTCATTTTTTATCATCTGCCTGGAAGGTTTTGTCCATTTTTTTTTTAATTTTATTTTTCTATAAGAATTTTTAAAATTGAAATATAGTTGATTTACAATGTTTCAGGTGTACAGCAAAGTGATTCACTTATACATATATATATATACACATATATACATTTTTCATATTCTTTTCCATTATAGGCTATTATAAGATATTGAATGTAGTTCTCTGTGCTACAAACAGTAGGCCCTTGTTTATCTATTTTATATATAGTGTGTATCTGTTAATCCGAAATTCTGAAGTTTTGCCCTTGATTTATTCCTGAGAGATGTAGCTCAGTCCCTGGACAATTCTTTTTTTTTTCCCCCTGGACAATTCTTAAGAACATCTCACATCCCACAATTTCAAATAAGTTATAGTATTTTCATAATCTCAACATAAACATATACTGTAACAGTTTTAATTGAATTTTTATTTTATATTGGGGTATAACTGGTTTACAATGTTGTGTTAGTTTCAGGTGTACAGCAAAGTGATTCATATATACATATATACATATATATATAGACATATATCCATTATTTTTTCAGATTCTTTTCCATATATATATATATACATATACATATATCCATTATTTTTTCAGATTCTTTTCCATTATAGGTTATTACAGAATATTAAGTAGAGTTCCCTGTGCTATACACTAGGTCACTGATGATTATCTGTTTTATATATAGTAGTGTGTATATGTTAATCCCAAACTAATTTATGTTAGGTATATGTTAATTTATCCCTCCTAATTTATCCCTTCCCCCCACAGCTTTCCCCTTTGTTAACCATAAGTTCGTTTTCTAAGTCTGTGAGTCTGTTTCTGTTTTGTACATAAGTTTTTTTGTGTCATCTTTAGGTTCCACATGTTAGTGATATCATATGATATTTGTCTTTGTCTGACTTACTTCACTTAGTATGATAATGTCTAGGTCCATCCATGTTGCTGCAAAGGCAATATTTCATTCATTTTTATGGCTGAGTAATATTCCACTGTGTATATATACCACTTCATCTTTATCCATTCCTCTGTCAAAAGACATCTAGGTTGCTTCCGTGTCTTGGCTATTGTAAATAGTGCTGCAGTTAACATTCGGGCATGTGTATCTTTTCAAATTAGTTTTCTCCAGATATATGCCCAGGAGTGAGATTGCTGGATCATATGGTAGCTCTACTTTTAGTTTCTTAAGGAACCTCCATACTGTTCTCCATAGTGGTTGTATCAGTTTACATTTCCACCAACAGTGAAGGAGGGTTCCCTTTTCTCCACACCCTCTGCAGCATTTATTGTTTGTAGACTTTGATGATGGCCATTCTGACCAGTGTGAGGTGATATCTCATTGTAGTTTCGATTTGCATTTCTCTAATAATGAGCAATGTTGAGCATCTTTTCATGTGCCTTTTGACCATCTGTGTGTCTCCTTTGGAGAAATGTCTATTTAGATCTTCTGCCCATTTGTTTGATTGGGTTGTTTGTTTTTTTGATATTGAGCTGCATGAGATATTTGTATATTTCAGAGATTAATCCCGTATTGGTTGCTTCGTTTGCAAATGTTTTCTCCCATTCTGTGGGTTGTCTCTTCATTTTGTTTATGGTTTCCATTGCTGTGGAAAAGCTTTTAAGTTCTATTAGGTGCCATTCATTTTTGTTTTGACTTTCATTGTTCTGGGAGACATATCCAAAAAGATACTGCTGCACTGTATGTCAGAGAGTGTTCTGCCTATGTTTACCTCTAAGAGTTTCATACTATCTGGTCTTACATTTAAGTCTTTAATTATTTGGGGTTTATGTTTGTGTATGGTGTTAGTGAATGTTCTAGTTTCATTCTTTTATATGTAGCTGTTCAGTTTTCCCAGCATCATTTATTGAAGAGACTGTCTTTTCTCCATTGTATATTTGCCTCCTTTGTCATAGATTAATTGACCCTAGGTGCATGGATTTATTTCTGGGCTTTCTATTCTGTTCCATTGATGTATAAGTCTGTCTTTGTGCCAGTACCATACTGTTTTGATTACTGTAACTTTATTGTGTAGTATAGTATAGTATAGTGTAGTATACTGTAGTTTTGTAGTATAGTGTGTAGTATAGTGTGATTCCTCCAGCTCCGTTTCTCTTTCCCAGGATTGCTTTGGCTATTTGCGGTCTGTTGTGTTTCCATACAAATTGTAAAATATTTTGTTCTAGTTCTGTGAAAAATGTCATTGGTAATTCGATAGGGATTGCATTGAATCTGTAGATTTCCTTGGGTAATATAGTCATTTTGACAATATTGATGCTTCCAATCCAAGAACATTGTATATCTCCTCATTTGTCTGTCACCTTTTATTTCTTTCATCAGTATCTTATAGTTTTTGGAGTACAGCTATTTTGCCTCCTTAGGTAGGTTTATTCCTAGGTATTTTATTATTTTTGATGTGATGATAAATGGGATTGTTTACTTGACTTCTTTTTCTGATCTCTCATTGTTATAGATATGCAACAGATTTCTGTGTATTAATTTTGTATCATGCAACCCTACCAAATTCATGATGATCTCCAGTAGTTTTCTGGTAGCATCTTTATGGTTTTCTATGTAGTATCATGTCACCTGCACACAGTGACAGTTCCAATTTGCATTCCTTTTATTTCTTTTTCTTCTCTGATTGCCATGGCTAGGACTTCCAAAATTATGTTGAATAATAGTGGTGAGAGTGGACATCTTTGTCTTGTTTCTGATCTTAGAGGAATTGCTTTCAGTTTTTCAACATTGAGAATTATGTTGCTGTGGTTTTTTCATATATGGCCTTTATTATGTTGAGGTAGGTTCCCTCTATGCCCACTTTCTAGAGTTTTTTTTTTTATCATAAATGGCTGCTGAATTTTGTCAAGAGATTTTTCTGCATCTATTGAGATGATAATATGGTTTTTATTCTTCAATTTGTTGATGTGGTGTATCACACTGATTGATTTGTGGATACTGAAAAATCCTCACATCCCTGGGATAAATCCCACTTGATCATAGTGTATAATCCTCTTAATGTGTTGTTGGATTCGGTTTGCTAGTATTTTGTTGAGAATTTTTGCGTCTTTTCTTCATTTAGTTGATCTTGTAGGCTTTTAGCTTGCCTCTTCCTCTGCAACATATCTGTCTTCTCCTTTTGTCAAACTTACTGTGTTTGTGGTCTCCTTTCTGCAGGCTATGGGATCGTAGTTCCTCTTGCTTCTGGTGTCTGCCCCCTAGCGGGTGAGGTTGGTCCAGAGGCTTGTCCTGTTATCCCCTTGATAGAGGGTTTGATTGGTGTCGTGGTGACCAGAGCCTGCCCTGGATATTGAGCAGGGCCTCCCCTTTGCTCTGTGGTTGTCACTGACCTGTCAGGGGTGGGTTCTGCTCCTTAGTTGTTGGAGTAGAGGCCCCCAGGTGTTTCTTAGCTGCGTTTCTGATCTGTGGTGCGAAGTAGGTGCGATTGGAGCACTCCCACTGGGAGAGAAGCCACTGAGTATTCCTCCTCTGGAGCTGTTCACCTGTAAATGTGCTTTGTTGTGTTATCTATAAATGCATTGCATGGGCTGACAAAGTATACTGTTGTTGGCACTGCTCTCAGTCTCACCTTAACTGTGGGTATGCTGGCAAGTGGCCCTGGTGATTCTCAGGCATTGTTTTCACCAGACCACCAGCACAGATCCACTGAGGTCAGGTCCCAGGACTGCAGTAGTCATGCACCAGGACACGCTGTGGGAGGTATGGAGGCAGCTCAGACTCTGGCCTGGCTCAACCCCCGTGTGTACGTGTCCACAAAGCCCACAGCTGCTAAAGCCAGACCCATCCCAGCTGTAGGAGCACTTGTCCTGTTGGATGTTTCGCAGGTGCTGAATTTAGGAAGCCATCAGAGGAGGTCTAACTCTGTGGTTCATGCAACCACAAGGAGAGATTTCAGCTCTTCTTTCTTAGTCACATGGCCCCTGGGCTCAGCTGTAGTTTCAGCTCCACCTCTGTATGTGTTCCTCCCACCACAGTCTGCTCCAGAGGTTTCCAGAGCACATAAGCCTGTCAGGCAGGAAGGAGTCAAGGTGGCAATAGGGGCGAACAGGCCACCACAGCAGGAGGATGCTGGGGTAGTGATTGGAGCATGCAAGTCCTTCAGGCAGCGATCAGGGTGAGCAGGCGACCCAGGCTGGGGTCGGGCGGGAGGAGACAATGGCAGCATGCGAGGGGCTCCAGCAGGAACTCTCTCTAGTGCCTGCACAGGCAGGGGTTGGCACATGAGGAGAGAGGTTGCAATGGTGGTCCTGCCCTTTGCGTGTCACTTAACAATGGCGCTTCACTTCTGTGGTGGTCCAGGCTTCCTCCATGAGCATTCCCGGTTGCAGAGCTCCTCACTCTCACCCCTCAGGCTATCTCCTCACAGCCAACAGCAGTACTCTCTCTGAGTCTGCTCTCCAAACCCCACGTTCCAGCACTCAGCCCCCATCAGCACTGGCAGACACCTGTCTCAGGCTGGGGTACACATGGCATGGAAAATCTGTGTAGGTCTCACTCTGTCCTGCCTACCACAGACCAGTTGCTGGGCTCTCCTCTGAGTCCCCAAGGCTCCCCTTCTGTCCCAGCTGATCTCCTCACTGGTGAGGGGGCTTCTCTAGATGCAGGAACCTCTCCTCACCTTCAGCTCCCTGCTAGGGGTGCAGGTCCTGTCCTGCTTCTTCTCCTCTTCTTTTTCGCGTCTTCTTTCTTTCATCCTACCTGGTTACATGGGGTTCTTTCTTGTCCTTTTAGGTGTCTGAGGTCCTTTGCTAGTTTTCAGCAGGTGCTCTGTGAGAATTGTTCCATTTGTAGATGTGTTCCTGATGTATTTGTGAGGAGGGATGACCTCCACGTCCTCCTATTCCTCTGCCATCTTGGAAAGTTTGGCCCTGGACTTTTGTTTGTTGGGAGTTTTTTAATCTCAGTTTCAATTTCAGTACTTGTGATTGGTCTGTTCATATTTTCTGTTTCTTCCTGGTTCAGTCTTGGAAGATTGTACCTTTCTAATAATTTGTCCATTTTCTTCTAGTTTGTCCATTTTATTGGCATACAGTTGCTTGTAATGGTCTCTTATGATCCTTTCTATTTCTGTGGTATCCATTGTAACTTCTCCTTTTTCATTTCTAATTTTATTGATTTGAGCCCTCTCCCTGTTTTTCTTGATGAATCTGGATTAACATTTATCAATTTTATCTTTTCAAAGGACCAACTTTTAGTTTCATTGATCTTTTCTATTGTTTTCTTTGTGTCTATTGCATTTATTTCTATTCTGATCTTTATGATTTCTTTCCTTCTACTAACTTTGCGTTTTGTCTGTTCTTTCTCTAGTTGCTTTAGGTGTACAGTTAGGTTGTTTATTTGAGATTTTTCTTCTTTCTTGAGGTAAGATTGTATTGCTATAAACTTCACTCTTAGAACTGCTTTTGCTGTGTCCCATGGGTTTTGGATCATCTTGTTTTCATTGTCATTTGTCTCTAGGTATTTTTTGATTTCCTCTTTGATTTCTTCAGTGGTCCACTGGTTGTTTAATAACATATTGTTTATCCTCCACGTGTTTGTGTTTTTTACATTTTTTGTCTTATAGCTGATATCTAATCTCACAGCATTGTGGTCAGAAAAGATGTTTGATATGATTTCAGTTTTCTTAAATTTACTGAGGCTTGCTTTGTGGCCCAGCATGTAAACTATCCTGGAGAGTGTTCCATATGCACTTGAGAAGAATGTGTATTCTGCTGCTTTCGGATGGGTTGCTCTATAAATATCAATTAAGTCTATCTGGTCTAATGTGTCACTTAAGGCCTCTGTTTTCTTATTGATGTTCTGTCTGGATGATCTGTCCATTGATGTAAACGGAGTGTTAACGTTCCCCAGTATTGTGTTACTGTCAATTTCTCCTTTTATGGCTGTTAGCTTTGCCTTATATATTGATGTGCTCCTATGCTGGGTGCATATATATTCACAATTGTTGTATCTTCTTCTTGAATTTATTCCTTGAATATTATGTAATGTCCTTCTTTGTCTCTAGGAACACTCTTTATTTTAAAGTCTATTTTGTCTGATAAGAGTACTGCTACTCCAGCTTTCTTTTGATTTCCATTTGCATGGAATACATTTTTCCATCCCCTCACTTTCAGTTTGTATGTGTCCCTAGATATTAAGTGCGTCTCTTGTAGACAGCATATATACAGGTCTTGTTTTTATATCCATTCAGCCAGTCTATATCTTTTGGTTGGAGCATTTAATCTGTTTATGTTTAAGATAATTATCATTATGTATGGTCTTATTGCCATTTTGTTAATTGTTTTGGATTTGCTTTTGTAGTTTTTCTTCCCTTCCTCTTTTGTTCTCTTTCTTGTGAGTTGATGACTGTATTCTGTGTTGTGTCTGGATTTCTTTTTCTTTATTGTGTGTATCTATTGTAGATTTTTGGTTTCCGATTACCATCAGGTTTTGATATAGCAGTTGATATATATACAAGATTGTTTTAAGTTGCTGGTCTCTTAATTTCAAATGCATTCCCAATATCCTGCATTTGTACTCTCCTCTTCTCATGATTGATGGTTTTCATATATTTGTGTCTGGGTGATTTCTTACCTATACTGTATGTTTGTTTGCCTTTACCAGTGAGCTTTCCCATTCATAGTTTTCTTGTTCCTAGTTGTGGCCTTTCCTTTTCCATCTAGAGAATTTCCTTAAGCATTTGTTGTAAAGCTGGTTTGGTGGTGCTGAATTCTCTTCGTTTTTGCTTGTCTGTAAAGCTTTTGATTTCTCTGTCAAATCTGAACAAGAGTGTCGCTGGGTAGAGTATTCTTGGTTGTAGGTCTTTCACTTTTATCACTTTAAAATACCATGCCACTCCCTTATGGCCTGCAGAGTTTCTGCTGAAAAATCAGCTGATAACCATATGGGGATTCCCTTGTATGTTTTTTGTTGCTTTTATAATATTTCTTTATAGCAGTTGTCCTGATGTATGTATACACAAATATATTGTACATTTGTTTAATGCCTGTCACCCATTTAGACTCTAAGTTTTGTGGAAGCAAGAACTGGTCATATTCTTCACAGCTGTTTTCCCAGCACCTAGTCTAGTCCCTGATATAAAATTAGTGTTTGATAAACATTTATTGAAGATAGGTGGAAAAAGAAAGGGATTGAGGGAAATAGGGAAAAAAGAAAAAAGATCAAACATGGAGATATGTTCTCAACTAAATTATCCAGAATGAATATAATTTGAATTACTGCAAAGGCAGGAAGGCATCCCTGGCATGATGAATAAGGGGGAGGTACATATTTACAAGGCCTATTTGGTATTACGTTTTCTTGCTAAGAGGGAGCAGTATGTTCACAAAGAGATGGAATGAAAATATTATACATGTAAGTAAGTTGTCTGGATTTGCCTGCTCATTTAAGGAGTTCAGAATTGTAAATCAAATGAAGATCTCTTGAAAGTTTGTGAAAAAGTAAATGACATGACAAAGTGGTTTAGGAAGGTTAACTGGATAATTAAAAATTAATCAGTCCAAGGTGAAAGTGTCTCAGATAAGGCAACCCAAAACGCATATACTTGTTAGGGATCTAAGGAGGCATGTGTCACCAACAGTGGTTATATTTAAAGTTACACATTATCCAAAATTAAAATGTCTCACATAATAGGCAAGAATAAAAAATTTTCAAGCTCTGAAAAACACTGCAAAACCTTTAAGAAGACTTGTAACTTATTTCATTGTTATTTATACACAAAATTGATTAAAATATGATAAAACATGGGCATCAAATATATGGCATTAAATAAATTTCAATTACATGGTAAGAAACAGTTATACATGTTGAATTTATAACCTACATATTTCAGGTAATAGTTTATTTGCAGAATTTATGTAAAAACATCATAATGAACGTACTGCTTCTCATCAATAATATGAACAAATGATGAAACATTTTGTAGTAAATATTGTGTCTACAATTTTCCATAGATTATTTTTTTGGGGGAAAGTTTATTAACAGAAAAGTTATATAATGCACAACATTAGTGTATTTCTGACTGGATCATGTTGCTCAGGGACCTGTCAATATGAAATGAACTCCTCCAAAACATATTTATCCTACCTTAGTAAGGGTGATTTCCCTGTACCCATCTAAGTGGGTCTGAGATATCATCCCTCTTCACAGACATTTCTAATACATCTAGAATCCAAAGACCCTTGCATTTTTTCTCTTGAAATGTATTTTTTCTCTGAATTAACTGACCAGGCATTGAGATGAGTAGTATAGGATTGTGTCTCCAGCCCCTTAACTGGAACTCCATAGGTGAAAGGGAATCATGGAAACTCTGATTTTGTCATTTAGTATGTACTGGTTGTTGAATGAAGAATGGATAAAGAGGTCATCAGTTTTCCCAGTACCTATGTTTTATAGTGATTTTATTTTACTATACAATAGCTGAGACAATTTTAAAAGAATGTGACATTGCTAACAAAGCATGCTGTGAACATTTCATAAGTAAAGAAACAAAATTCTCCAGGATTCCAGTATCCAGAATGTTTCAAAACATCCTAACGTAGATTCCTCCTTAGTGCTCTCCTCATCTGGCCCAGGCCATGACCTTTTCAAGATCATACCTGAGAGCCGATAATTTGCACTAAGTTGTAGCACTCCTTTTGCATCTCTTCAATCTGTCTCACAATAGATACTATGGTCTAATAATTATAATCATAATTTTAAAAAATTATATATAGTTCTTGTATAAAACCATGCATAATTTTTGTACTGCTTAGTGTAACCCAGAGGAAGTCAAGATATTGTGAAATAGGAAAACCTCTGTATTTTTTTTTTTTTTTTTTGTTACGCGGGCCTCTCACTGCTGTGGCCTCTCCCATTGCGGAGCACAGGCTCCGGACGTGCAGGCCCAGCGGCCATGGCTCACGGGCCCAGCCGCTCCGCAGCATGTGGGACCCTCCCAGACCAGGGCACGAACCCGTGTCCCCTGCATCGGCAGGCGGACTCTCAACCACTGCGCCACCAGGGAAGCCCCTATATTTCTTTTTTTAAGGCCTTATGTTTATTAACTAAGTCATTCAAATAATATTTGTTGAGGAATTTCCATGCATATGGCCCTGAATGAAGTACAGGGAACACAAAAATGAGTATCACATGAAGTATGCCCTCAAGGATCTAATGGTCTAGCAGAGAAACCAGACAAACAACTACCATTGGTTGATCCTTCTCATTTTGTAAATAATTTTCTCTTTCCTGACGAAACCTCTGTATTTCAACAAGGTACTTAAGAATGAATCATTCCTATTTTCTTTTCAAAAGCCAAAGGACTCTATGCAAAACCTCTTTGTGTCCTCATACAAAGTAGACTGATAGATGTCCCAAATAACTGCAGCCCAGAAAATATACTACAGTATAAGCTATAGATATGATGTGATTAAACAGTAAATTCTGCTTATCCCATCCAAGGAATTACTGCCAACAAAGAAATGTTCAGTTATTTTCCATGGCATCTGTGTTTTAGCTACAATCACATGTGTAAGTTGAACTATCTACCCAAAAGTGGTAGGAAACACCTCTTCCAGGGAGGCAGCTCAGATATAATTGGTGCAAAAAAGAAAAAAACCAAGAAAGTAAATAAAGTTTATAAAATCTGGACAAGAATGGTTCACATAATAGAAACAGTGCCATTCAAAGGAATTGAAACCATTTCTAGGTAATACATAATTAGGACCAAGAGTTTTTTGCACAGTGAATTAAAAGGAAACAGACTATTCTGTATTAAAATTGATTTAAAGTTATATAAAATAGGTACTTTAAATATATTTATGATCTTAAAATGTGGGATAAGGATAAAAAGAGCAGGATATAAGATCAGACATGGGGTAACCAAAGGGTGGAGCACATTAACAAAAAAGATCTGCAAAACTCAAATAATGCAAAAAGAAAAGAAGTCCTACTGTAAAAGCTTATTCTCTTAGCCATAATTGTCTCTAAATATTTATAAATTCCTCAATAAAATTAGAAATTTATTAGAGATTCCAACTATACATTAGTCATGGCTTCTGTATATAGTTTAGGGTTAAGTTATGACATGTAGTATGGAATTAGTCATTCTCGAGCATTCCTCTTGCTGTCTTTATGAAGAAGCATTAAGGCATTCATTCTCAGATTCTGTTGTGTATAAAAATTACCTTATTATCAGCTAAAATTACTTCTGGTATGCACGCACCATAGACGCAGTAGTTCTGATGCAGCAGTTCTGGGGTTGGCTCAGAATTTTTGAATTATAACATGCATTTGCATTTCATATGATCCTATGACAAGTAATCTTTATAGCCTACTTTGAGTAAAATGTGTCCCTAAGGTAAATAACACCATCAAGTCTTTATATAGGTAATGACCCTTAGCTATTATAGTTAAATCTCTGACTCCTAATTCAAAGAAGTAGCATTGTTTATAAAATGTTACCATAATCAAACTACATGCTACATATCAATTAGAAAACACATCTCCTTGAGTTTTATATCATACAAATTAGTGCAGTTTCAAATTCCAAATACAGGTAGCTAGGGTGACAGATATATAGCTATAGAAGACTACTTCAAGTGTGATTTCAATCAGACAAAAAAAAAAAAAAAAACAGCTGTATATAAATCCTGCATTTACAAGAGAACCTCTTCAGGAATTGTCCATATAGAGGCTTGGACATGCAGAATCTCAACTAACAATTCAGTCAAGATTTGAATGCCCAGAATGGTAGACCAGAGACATAGTGATCTTTTCGCTTTCCCTTATAGAGAGCGGTTCCTGCACAAACATATTCTTGTCTACATGTACCAACATTTTCTATAAAGAACAAGACCACTCTTTACTACCATGTAATACTAAAAATAACAAATCTGCTCAAAAGACAACAAACTAGAGGGGAATCCTAAGTATTTTGAGTCTTACTCCCAAATTACATGCTATTCATCGTAGGACTTATGGTACTCCTTCAGGTGCACGCACAGAGAACTTTTATTTCTATCTATCTGAGAATCATATCAGGAGAAAAATGATGTAGGAACATGTTATGAGTTAGGTAAAAAAAAATGATTCGATAAGTCAGTGTTTCTCAACTGGGACAATTTTTCTTCTCAGGGTTCATGTTCAGGATGGAGGGCAGTATTCGTGTATAGGGAGAATTAACAAAGAAATAATAAAGAATTATCTAGTCCAAAATGTCAATAGTGTCAAGGTTGAGAAACCTTGCCACAGATTAAAATGGTAATTCCCTCCAATATTTCCCTGAATTTACTCAAGTACTCAAGAATGCAACATTTTCCTGACTCTGACAGTTGATATAACCATAGATCTAATTTACCAATTGAGGTTCAATCATCTCTTTGGTATACTCATTTGTAACCATGTTAACTGCTTATCTCACAGCCCCTCAGTTTGGTGCCTATCAGCCTCCAGCATAGACAATGATCCAACACAGGAAGTCATTTAGCTGCAGTAAGTAATTGCTCTTTATTCCATTCTGTTAGGAAGCACTCTTGCTTATTGATTTCGGGCTGCACCTGAAGCATCGCTACAATTTTTTTTTCTAACAACCTTAATCTGCTCCTACTGACCAACTAATGCTGTCCTTCTGGCAAAATATGCTACACCAAAGACACAGAGCAAGGAAAGCGTGCACATAAAGTCAAATGCTGCCATGAGAAAGAGCCAGTGACTGGTGCTTGCTTATCTACCACCACCAGAGATGAAACCAATTGAAAAGGAACAAATTAGAAAGACGTGACATGCTGTTTCCCTCTGTTCCCTACTTATTAATATTAATTAACCAATATAATTATGTGGCTGCATGCGTTTAAGTAGCAACTCTCGATTAGCTTTCACACAAATTGTCCAGGGGGTCTGTTGGTAAAGCCCTGATCTGTGGAAAATTTTCCTTTGACTAACAAGTAATTTTAGGTAGTAAAGCATACTAGTTAATAATCTGAGCTCTGACATGTGCTTAGATTATATCCTATCTTAGTCACTTAAAGGCTGTATAAATCGGCAAATTCTTTACTGTCACTGAGCTTTGTCTTCCTCAGCTATTAAATGAGGATGTATGGTTGTCATAAAAGGATGATGATGTGATTGATAAAAGACATGAACAAATAGAAAAAAAGCATCTGTAATGACAAGGATGTGAAACTCAATTGTCAGTGAGACAACTGTTCAAAGTGAGAAACAACAAAACAGCCTACCTTAGGTGCAGACTTCCCAGTCCCCAAGGCCCATGAATGAGGTCCTAAAATCTTGGCTTTGCCATTCTCACAGAAGTTTTCATATAGTCCCTTCACCATTTTGAGGATTCAGGCTCTGAACCTGTCTATTCACCAAGAACAAATAATTGATGCAAGATACGTGAGACTCTTCCTGGGTTTTTAACTAAGACTATCTGAACTACAGGTCTTTCCATTTTTCCAGCCACAACATCTCTCATCACAGTCAAACATCAAGCTTTCCTTAGGGCCATCTCCACAAATATAAAGAGGTATAACAAAGCATCTTACTCTTAGAGAAGATTAAAGAGTCAAATGAGATAACTTACATGTCATGTGCTTAGCACAATGTTTGGCACATCATAATATTAGGATGATGGTTACTGTATATAAGAATGTCAGCAGAGTAAATAGGAACATGATGTCTACAACAAAAGTAAGATATTTAGTATTTCATCACAATGAAATTTTCATAGATATGTTAAATCCTATCATGAATAATATATAACTACGTCAAAATATAAAAGATTAAATATGCAGCATTATAAAGGAAATCATTGTATTTTTCTTCACCTTGCTCTGCAACTGGTAGTATAAATCATTGCTGTCCTCAAGCTGATAACGGTCTTCTTGCAATAAAAAGCATTTCCCATTATTTCCAATATGTAAATATATCCGGAAAATTTGGCCAAAGTTATTACTTCTATCCCTCATCACTGTGTCGGTATGAAGCTAGAACTCAACACTCCTTTGAAGCTAGGGTAAAGTCTCGTTTCTCTATTAACATGAAAAAAATGTAAGAAATCTGATTTATTTCTTGGCATTTATTGTGGGTTAAAATTCAGGTTATATTATGTTGTAATTTACAAGGAAAAGTAAAAACAGCTTTTGAAATTCATCTGTCATGACCATGAAACCACTTGCCCTAGTTAAGCCTTCAGTGCATGCTATGTTCCTTCATCTTCTGTATTTGTGGTATTAGCCACTGAAGAAAAGGTGTTTCAGTTGTTCTACCATTTAGTAGGACTATTTAGAGTTTAGGTAACAAAAGGTATCTCACTTCTTTTGATGCATTTACTAGCCTTATTGTGCAGCATGGTTTACTAATCCCTTCTTTCCAGAAGCCGCCTAGTCTATTCTAACATATTCTTTGAGAAATCCTTTTCTGTGGAAATATGTTCTTTTTCCAGTTAACATTTATTCATAATGTTGCAGTCAAATTTTGCTTGTTGCTTATGTTTTCACCCTATAGTTACTCTTTTATATCATGAGTTATCTAAGGGAGAGGATGATACTTTTTTAAAATATGTATTCCAAACCACCAGTAGACAGCTGTAAATCCTCTATACTCTCAGAAAAAAAGACTGGGAAAGAAAAGGATGATGCAATGAAGAAAGTGTGTATTAAGGTGGGTAAGCAGGTTACAGGAAACATTTTAGACATATCTTTATGACTCAGTTTTTAACCATGAAGCACTTAATGATTTGTCTAATATATATTATTCAAATCATATAGATACATATATAGATGAATGGATAGATACACACATATACATATATACTGTCACCACCAATGAGTATTTCTGTGTATATAATTCATTAGCATATCAAACACATAACAAAATAGACATACTCATCTTCATCTTATCTTTAGGTATCTGTTAACCTACATAATTACTGCCAACTGCAGAATAATCAATTTTGTTAACACACTGGGGTGGGGGGGAGCACAGACATTCTGTATAGAATATGAAGAAATAAAAACTATTCCCCGTGCTTGTGGGAAATAATATTCCAGAACATTTTAACCACATTTAACCATCAGGATACAGTGTTTCTCATAAAACTAAAGCTATGTTATGACTCAGTTGACTGATTTTAAAGAGTTAGTTTATATGACAACCTAAGAAGCAGTCTAGCTGTCTAATTCCTGATATCAGTGGTTTTCAAAACTTCAGTGTGGTGAAAGAATCACCTAGGAGGCAAGTTAAAATGATACACTTTCACCTTCAGAAAATTTGAAGCATTAAGCCTGCTGTATTGGGACCTAGATTCTGCATTTTTAACACAGTTTCCAGCAAGTTGGTACTTTACCATGTAAATATTTTCTGAGTATTTATTACACTTAATAAAATAATTTTGGAATTTTTTTCAAAAATCCTACTGAAAATAACAATACATGTCAAGAACTGTGAAGGGCTGGAGACTTTGCTCTGCTTACAAAATGACAACTTGGCCCACCGTAGTCTCATGGATGTTGTCAGAAGACATTTGAATCCAGGGTCAAGACCCAGGGACTTTATGCCTTGGCATAGCAGGCAGCATAGGCTCTATGTGCACATCAATTCCCCGTGCTCCCAAGTCTCCCAGTGGGTCACAGGCAAAGCAGCTCAGGTGGATGCTGCATAAGAAAGATTTACGTCATAGTTGAGGAAGCCCAGTCTTTTAAAGGGGGCTACTATCAGACCTGTCCAACTTGCATTTTAAACATTAATGCTGAATGTCCAAGAGTTTTTGTTTTTGTTTTTATCAGAAGAACCATCCACCATTTCTAACATATAATTTTGCCTTAGACAAGCAAACGTGTTTGCCAAAAGAAATGCATTCACATGATAAGAAACAAAATACTAATTATTGCCTAACTCATTCAAAGTTTTATTTTTATGGCACAGTGACTGAGAGCAATATGTTCCTAAAGTGAAAGGCAGGAGAATCTGCTGGTTCAATTCAGCATTTTGAATAAAACGTAATATTCAAATATTCTCAAGTGTTGCTTAAAGACGTGTTAGATCAGAATAAACTGAAGATGTATACGGCAGGACCCTTAGAAGGTTCTTAAACAGGCTAGATATAGTATTTCTGGATGTTTAATTCAATTTCATCTCATTGTTCTAATACTATTCATTGGAGTTAATTTTATTCCTCATGATAAAATATAATATGCTAGAATAAATTGTGACTTCTGAGGAATATTTTTCTCTGCCTTGTTGGAAAAGTTATGGAATCCACAAGAAGACCTCTCTGAAAAGTAATTTTTGTGTGACTTAGTCTTCCGGGCAGTTTTCCTATATCTCTGGAAACAATGGTTACTCATTGGAACTCATTGGTACTCATTGGTAACTCACCTGGAAACAATGAAAACTCATTCATCTTCTGGGTATTTTCAATTACCAAATATTTCTTCCTGTGGCCCTCAAACTCTAACTAGCAGCTTAGCATAGACACAGTAACTACAGACTCGTCAGTGAGATACCCATGAGCTGACTGAACCTAGAGCTAACTCATACACCTAAAAATACAACAGGTATTCTTGGTAGGTAGTCACATTAAAAAAAATGAAGACTGGGGTAAATATCAGATATTTATGGGTCACTTAAACATGCTTTTCCAAGTCTCTGAAAGTGTGTTAAAGAAGCTATCCAGTAAAGTTATCTGAAAAGTTCCAATCAAAATAGAAAAATTATATGACTTCTTACCAGGGGGTTCATATATGTTGACCTTTAACTATATCTACTTGTTTTAAAGTGGTAGTCATTTAAGTTCAAATACATTCTAAAGATCTACATTTTTTACTCTCTTCTCCCAAATTTTGTGGTTTAGATGTCATATTTTACAGCTTCATATTTATCCGTGCACTGTTTATTGTTATATTTGCTTTTATAATTTTTTGTCTTTTGATCTTCATACTGGCTTATTTAAATGGTTGATCCTCAGTCCTTACTAGATATTTGCCTTTCCTAGTGGGATTTTCCCTTTCCTATAGATTCTTACTTCTTTTCCTCTAGAGAAGATACTTTAACCTTTAACATGTATTTTATGCTAGGTTTAGTATTGATGAACTCTTTCAGTTTTTGCTTGTCTGAGAAATTATCACCCCTTCAATTCTAAGTGATAATCTTGCTGGGTAGAGTATTCTAGGTTGCAAGGGCTTCCCTTTCAGGACTTTGAATGTATCATGGCACTCCTATGGCCTGCAAAATTTCTGCAAAGAAATCAGCTTATAGCCTTATGGGGATTCCCTCATATTAAGACTCTTGGTTTTTCTCTTGCTGCCTTTAAAATTCTCCCTTTATCTTTCACTTTTGCCATTTTAATTATGATATGTCTTGGTGTGGGTTTGTATGGGTACATCTTTTTTGGGATCCTTTGTGCTTCCTGTACCTGGATATCTGTTTCTTTCTTCAGGTTTGGGAAGTTTCCAGCATAATTTCCTCAAATAAATTTTCAATCCCCTTCTTTCTCTCTTCTCTTTCTTGGACTCCTAAAATGCGATGTTGTTATGCTTGATGTTATTCCAGAGATCTCTGAAATTGCTTTAATTTCTTAAAATTAATTTTTCTTTCTGCTGTTCTGATTAGATGATTTCCATTATTCTACCTCTGGATCACTTATGCATTCTGCTGTATCATTTAGTCTGCTGTTCATTACTTCTAGTGTGTTTTTTATTTCAACCACTGAAGTCTTCATTTCTGATTGGGTCTTTATATTTTCCAGTTCCTTGTTGAAGTGCTTATTCTCTACATCAATTCTTTTCCCTAATATAGTTAACATTTTTATTACCACTGCATTGAATTCTATAATCTGGTAAATTATTTATTTTTGTTTCATTATCTGGTTTTTTTCAGGGGTTTTCTCTTACTCCTTCAAGCGAGAGTAGTTTCTCTGCCTTTTAATTTTGCTTAACTTTCTCTGCCACTATGAATTTAGGTGAAACAGTTACCTATTGCAGTCTTGATAATGTACACCCTCATTCAATTTCTTTCTCACCCTCAGCATGTGGGTTTACGTTGATCTAGAATTCGTGGCTCTGAGATAGGGATGCTTTAGCTATAATCATCACTCAGGAACAAAACGTCATTGACCTGCTCCAGCATTTCTGACTTTATCAGCCGTATGGCCAAAATCATCTCCTCAGCCACAAACGTCACACTACTGAGAGTCATCATTAACTTCTCATTCCTTAGCCAACATATATATTCAATTATATAATCATTCTTAACACTTTCCATCTCTTTGGCCTCTTCCACTACTCAGACCATGATCACTGACAACTACAAATGGAGACTCCCTGTTCCTTCTGCCTTGTTCTTGCTGACCTTGATCTACTCCATTATCCACAATGCAGCCTACGTGATTTTGGGAAAATAATTTTAATCATATCATTCCCTTGGAAGCTCCAGTGTCTCCCATTGATCTCAGATTAAAGTTCAAATTTCCTAAATCATTATAATGCCCTGCAATACCTTTCTTGCCTCCTTTGTCATTTCTAGTATTTTTGTATTCTAAATTCCAGTCATGCTGAGATCTTTTATTTCCTAGGCCACAGCGTATTCTCTCATCTCTGTTTCCTCTGCTAAAGACGTTCTTTAGTCCCTCCTCACTTGGCTAATTCTACTTACCCTTCAAGTTAGAGAATAAATGTCAGTTCTTCCAAGAAACCTTCCCTAACGCCACAGTTACATGCCTATCCAAGGGCTCTGATGGCAGCCAATAAATAAACATAAAAGCCAACTCACTATGTTGCAATTTTCTGCCTATTATTTATATCCAACCATATCATAGAAACCAAGAGAAAAGTAGTTATGTTTATTATCCTGCAGTTGTTTTCTCACTGCCTAGCACATGGCTGATACTGAGTAGATACTCTGTCAACATGTAATGAATGAAATATGTTAGTACACTATGCCAGGAATATTATGGTGAAGGGATTACAATTGACCCTTGAACAACACGGGTTTGAACCACACAGGCCCACTTATATAGACAATTTGAAAAAACTTGCAGATAAACCACATAACCTAGGAATATATTTAAGAAAAAGTTACATCATGAATGCATAAAATATATATAGATATTAGTGTATCCTTACATAGGCATAAGTAATATTTAGTGTGAAATTAATAACCTGTTAGTTTTCTGTTTTATGACTTCGCTTTCTAAGAATTATTACCATACAGTATGCTTCTCTCTCATAATTGTAAAAAGTGCTTATCCAGTCTATAGGTAAGAGGTTTTTTTCTATGTAACAATGTTTCCAATATTGTATTATGAATATGATTGTAGTACTGTATGCCAAAAAAGTTTTACAAAATTTAATTCATTAATGTGTAGGCTAGGCTACCGTGAAGCAATCGTGTCAAATTTACACTAGGCTACCATAAAGCAATCATATTGTTGCTGCTTCAATAACAATGCATGAATCATTATACCTGTAAATAAATACGAATTTCTTTTTCATATCATCTTTCCACTTTTGATGTCTAGTGTTAGTAATACTTATAACATCTACAGTGTTTTGTATCATATAAGAAAATATTGATGTAAATAGTAGCAGACAATTCATCTTGTAAAGATATAATGTAAATTTATGGTATCAATAAATACAGTACTGTAAATGTATTTTCTCTTCCTTATGATTTCCTTAATATTTTTTCTCTAGCTTTCTTTAGTAAGAATACAGTGTATTATACACATAATATACAAAATATATGTATATTGACTGTTTATGTTATTGGCAAGGTTTCTGGTCAACAATAGGCTATTAGTAGTTTGGGGGAATCAAAAATTTTATGAGGGTTTTTGACAGTGTAGGGTTTGGTGCCCCTAACCCCCAGATTGTTCAATGGTCAACTGTATATAGATATAAAAATTTACTATGATGTAGGAAATTTATCTGTCCCTAGGCATTCTGATAACAAAGTTATCTTTTAAAGAGTTTGAATATGAAAAGAATTGTCATAATATAAGGTGACGATTTTTGTCCACTGAACCTGGCCAAATACACTAAGAATGAAGTTAATGGTGCAGGTCTCTATTCGTATCACTCCAATTGGCAAGCACTATGGTTACTTTAACTGTTTTGACCATAGAGGTCCCAGTTGCACTTATCCAAAAGGCAATGTTTTACTTCCTTTATGATGTGGAATTATTTAGAATAACAAAGGTAGTCTAACTTCAGCTTTTTGAGGAAAACTAAAGTGTAAATTAAGTAATTTTTAAGAAATTAAAATATTCTAAGACATTCTAAGGGTTGAAAGTATACAAAGATGACTAAGGCAAAGTCCCTGCCTTAAGCAGCCCGTAGTTTAGGAGTGAGGCAAGTAATTACGTGCAAAAATATAAGGAAAACTAACAATAGCTATAATAATAATAAAAGATGTCATGAAGATAGAAGGGTGAGCAGTATTGCTTTCAGCAGGTTCAAGGAGTGAGATCTGAAGAATATTACGGAAGATATCACATGAGGACTTGGTGGTGGCTAAAGTTTGGGTGAGTGGAATAAGGATTTCCATGGGGAAGTAGTAGCATTGTTATCAACGACTTGTAGTAAAACAAGGGAGTGCAAGGCCTGTTTGGGGAGCATCAAGTATCCATACACGTGCAGTATATATCGAATGGAAAGACAGTGGTGTGGTAAAGAAGTGCTGTGGATGAGATCGGAAATAGAACATGAATGCTATATTCAAAAGGGCTTTACTCAGTGAGTAATAAGGATCCATTTAAAGTTTCTAACCAGTGTGGTTATGGACGAACAAAAGTTTAGGTTGACTTTATCTTGACATTTTTGTTAAGCTCTATGAATTTTGTAGAAATTGTCAACCCCATGTAATTTGATGCTGCCCCTCCTGAAATAAAGAGGGAGATTAAAAAGTGGTTTGAATAGTACAATGAAAATTTGCTACCATTGAAATGCTAATGTAGATGCAGCTTTTGCTGAAGTGAATTTTTTTATCATGGGAGATGGAGATTTCAGGAACAAGAGATTTCACTTTTTATCTGAGAAATATTTTCAAGAGCATAACTGTTATATCTTTAATGAATCATTTCTGTTGTTTATTTTCCCATTCACCTTATGCCATTGTCACATAGAAGAATCAGCAATTGTTCTTTAACGACATGTACAAAGAGAAGAAAAATATCTGTAATCCTTCAACCCTTTCATTTTCCTTGAGTGCTAATCAGTGCATGATCTCAATGAAATTATGTAAAATATCTTTGCCATACTAAGACCATCTTTGGAATCTGAGTAAGTTTATGATAAAATAATATTCGATCCATTTTCTTAGATTGGGTAGTTTCCAGTTTTCTACTTCTGCAAAGCAGCTGAAGAGAAAATAAAGGACATAAAGGACAAAGCATATAAACTGATTACATTGCAAAGTATAATTGAAAACACGTGCACTGCAATATTTGGGTAAATGGCAGTCATATAATTGTCAGTTCTTCTTTAAATTAGGCATATCGTTAACAGGAAATAAGTTTGAAATAATCTTTATGTGGAAGCAAAATTAATTCCTCTTTAGTATTCATTTCTTAGCAGAATACTTAACATGTCCTGTATTTGAATATAAAGAATCTTTTGGAAGTACAGTAATGATTTGTGGATTGGATTAAACTCACAGCACATTTCCAATCCTTAAACTATGTATATTACACAATAAAAGATATTATTTAATTGAAAATATGATGTAGATCAGCACTTTTCACTTCATAATAAGGTAGCATCATTTTCAAATCTATAAATTAGATTTTTTAAAAGGCTCATGAGCACAGTGTAGATAAGTTACTAAACGTTGTAGCCATCGTGAAACTCCTTGTTAGTTCATTTCATAATTCATAGTGTTCTTCTGAAAAATCCTTATTATACAGAATTTTAATTATACATTACTTTAAGGGTCAAGTCCTAAACTTTTCTCTCAACACAGTTTTTAGGGTTTTACATTCTTATATATTGTGTACCTGTTAATATGGCAACTTTATTTGTAAATGTATAATGTGCTTTCATATAATGTATTATATATACTATATGGGTAATTAATCAGACTCATATTCAAAAAACTGAAATGATTCTTTATTACTTTAAATAGGATTGTAGGGTTTATTGAAACTGTCATTCTGAGAAATATTGATGGATCTGGGACTCCTACTAGGGTATAAGAAACTATGTAATTTGTATATACTAGCTCAAGTCAAATGCATTATCATTTATTGATAGGCAATTTAGCATAGTAGAAACAGCATACACTTGGCATTAGGCAGTCCTGAATTAAAATTTTGGCTGTAGAGTACTTTTTTTGCTACATAACCTTGGACAAGTTATTTAAAGTGTCCAAGATTCTATATTCTTACCTATTCATTAGGGCTAATCCTTATCTCTCAGAGTGTTATTGATCTTAAATGACCTACATAAAGTGCATAGAACAGTGACTCTTATCAGGATGTTTGCTTACTACCTGTATCAGTTTTATACATAGGTGAAACTGGGACCTTGTTTCTATTATCAAGAAATCTTGTAATGTAACTGAATAGCAGAGAGAAAGAGAGTTCCACAAATGAAAAAGAAACACCTGCCTGCATCAATGACTCTCTCTCCCTCTCCACACACACACACATTAACAGGTAAATGCTTTTAATTGCAGGGAGCTGTATATTTTTGTGTATAGTGGAGGGAAGCAGATGGAGGCATCAGAGTTGTGTATGCTCTGCCTCCACACATAGCATGACAGGACTGATCTGAACCCTGGTTTCTCTGAGACCTCTAAATCAAACCTTTCTGAATGACTCTACTTATATGAAAGGCAGCGCAATTAACTGAGAGTTCCAGTTACTATACTTGTGCTTCTGGGAAAATAGTTAATATCCTATCCAAGTAGGATATATTTGATGTAAGACTCATGCACCATTAACTTAACTAGGTCTTCTTTTCTTAACCAGTTTAGGCACAGATTTCTGGAAATGACGGCCTTCAGTAGGGGCTGTCCTACCTCCAGGTGCTCGGAGTTTAAATTTGGCATCTTTTACAGGACAACAGCTGCTCTCTTTGCAAGAGGTGGAGCATGGAAAGAAGATAAACCCTTATGCTATATAGGGCACAAAGAACAGCTTGAAGTAGAATACTCTGAAAACAATGATACTTAATACAGACTACAGGGGAAAAAATGTTACCTAAGTTCTACTTTGAGAATTTTTAAGGGCAGCATTACAATAATACTATTTTAAAGATGGAAAAGAGTTCCCAATTTTTTTTTTTAACATCTTTATTGGGGTATAATTGCGAGTTCCCAATTTTGAAAGACCCTATACTTCAGAGAAAATGTCTCCAGAAAATAATGGTATGTTAACTTCTAAATATCTTAGAGTTAAATCCAAGATTTCGAGCTTTAGTGGCAAAGAGAAGAAAACAACTTAGATAAAATGCAGTTTAAGTAATATTAACTCTATTTTCTAGACGTTTTCAAACATCATTAGCGCAGTACAATCCTTATTAAAATTACCAGTTCCCTTATATACGTGATATAGTTTAGCCAAATCTTAAATAAACAGGGAAACTGCATTCATGAGGTCAGATAAAATGAGATGTAAAACTATATAATCATATATAAATAAATGTGGCCCTACAGATAGTTTTACTAAAAATATAGTTAAATTACATCCATGCTACATCCCATGGAAGAAATCTCTGTAAGGAATATATGTTAATCAGAATGCTCCTTTTGAGCATTTTACAAGTGGATATATACAGATATAGGGAAATCAAAAAATATTTCAACATTAGAAATAATTACTCTTATCCTGTGGCCAGAGTTTAAAACCTATTTATTATATGTTCAATTTTTTAGACAAAAAATATTTATTGAGCTCCTATTAAATTTCAGGCATTATTTTAGCAACTGTGAACCAGACCAAACTTTGCCCCTCCTGGACCTTACATTCTCTGTAGGGGAGAGAGAGAATAATCTATAAATAATCCATTCCTATATTGCTAAAGGCTATAAAGAAAATGAATAAACAAGAGGAGCTTTTGAATGACTAAATAAAGGGACAAATGCTAATTTAGTTGAGTAGTCAGAGAAATCCCCTGAAAGGAAGTAAATTTTAACTTGAAACCTAAATTATGAGTAGAGGCAGCCATATAATTATCTAAGGAGAAAGAATCCCAGTAAAAGCAAATAGTATGTTAAAGACCTCAGAGCCAAACGTGAATACCAGTGTGTGAGCAGAGGAGGATGTGGGGGAATGTTGTAGAGAACAAGGTCAGAAAAGTATTCAGAAGGGTAGAAATCACTTAGGCTCACAATAAAGATTGTCTTCCATTGTAATTATATTAAAGTACAGGATAATCTGAAGCAGAACAATGATGGGATAAGACACAACACTTTGAAAAAATGATTTTGGCTCCTGTAAAGAGGGTATATCTACAAGGTTAGAGTGAGAAGAAAGAATTAGTAAGCTATTACTGTAGGCCAGGAGAGAGATGACTTGGGAGTTTTGGAGGTCCCCAAATACATTTATTTAAGTGTAAGTAAGTTATATATGTGTGTGTGTGTGTAGTTTTGTTTTCATATTTGAAATAAGTAGTTTTCAGACATCAACTATTTGTATAGGTCCTTGAAAATTCATAAGTACTAGCATTAAGCCTGAAATATCTAATGGGTAGAATAGCTTTGATGCTTTTCCTTTATTTCCAATGGTCCATATGTTGCTGCCTCCATAGGTGTCATGTGAAGTAACCTGAGCGTAATGAATTAACAAATAAAATTGACTGGAGTAGCTTACAAATGTGGTCAGTTCACGCAAAAAGTACTCTAATCGTAAGTAGTTGAATAATTTACTTCAGTTACTTTTGGGGCCTAAGCATCTGTTCGTTTAGTATATATACACCAATGGCCACTCTTTGCCAGGCACTGTGTTGGGCATTAAACATATGGCAAGGAACAAAGATGAACTGCTCCTTGAGTTTATGAAGTTTTGATTTAGCCATCCAGATATAAATGAACAAATGTTCTTTCAGTTAGGAGTAGTTTTTTGTTTTCAGAGAATAGTGATATTAAGGTATATTTCTATATCAATGGAATAATCCATGTATTCAACATTTAATTATTAATTACCTGCTATCTTTTAAACCTAATATCAATGCCAGATAATTAAGCTTCAACAGAAAAATTGTCTGTATTTGGTGATACTGCTCAAATGTTTCCGTTTAACTTTTTCCAAAAATAATATACAAAGAACTAAATCATGTTTTCTTAGGTAAACTGAGGAAGAAATAGAAATTATGTGAGAGCAAAATCAACTAAACTTCTAAATTATATAGGTGATCTTGCTTTGGTACCAGTGATAGAAATGGGACTTTTTATAAAATTTTATAAAACATTTTTTGTTAATTTGAGTGACTAAAGTATATGCATCTAGCATTTTGAACCTTTATTTATTTACTCATTCCTCTGTCAATTCATCTATCCATCTATCAATTGATTTGTTACAGGTAGTAAAACCTTTTGCTGATGAGGGCAATGATGTTAAAATTTAATTTGTTATATTTCTTCTAGTGTTTTACATTTTCAGTCTTTCCTTCTTTCTTTTGCTAATGATACCCACTGGCCAAAACATAGAGTGATAGAATGAGACGTTTCCATTTAGGTCAATAACTCTCAAAAATGTTAAAATATGATACTATTTATAAAAATGTATAAGTTGCATTAAAAGTATAGGATGCTGTTCCTATAATAATGGTTCATAAAATAACATGAATGAGAATGATTACATGATAATATTATTGTTTTTAGAATTGGTAAAACATGTATGACTCAGCATTATTTTAATAATTTATTTGCAAAATTTTCGAAAGCAACTAGGATCTCCCTTGGCAATAACTGGAATTTGATTTTCATATGTTCTTTGGAAAATATAAATTCATAAATAAAAAGGAATCCAGAATTATAATATCTAGTCCCCTGAATTCAAATAAAAGTAACAGATGATGGATTAGTAAATTCATTTTAGTAAGTTCAAGTATTAAGCCCAGTGCTAAGAAAATTGTTAGGAAGATTCCTGAGAGAAAACCATTACCTACATCATGAGAGTGTTAACCTTGCAGACTACATACAAAACCTTGTTTCACTCCACAGCCAAAAGAACATAGACGACAGCTAACAATATGAAGCCAATTATACAGGCTTTAAGTTTCTTTGGGGAATGCTGGAGGGTGCTCAAGGTGAACTAGTATGGGAAAGGAAGACAATATTAGAATCTTAAATTATTTTTATAGGAAGGAAATTAAGATTGGCATCCCAAACCTTTACTTCATCTCTTTAGGTAATACCCATCATGCCATGTGCTTTAAGTGGCTCCAGCAAACAGAGGCACAGAAAGGTTGACAAGGGCACAAATTCTGTAAGTTTAGTTAATAGGAAATAACATGACACATACTTAACCGAACACATGTCGACTTGCACAATCACTGTATACTAAAAGCAAAGAAAGAAACGTGGAGCTGGCACTTCTGCTCCTATGAAGAACTATTTGATAGCCACACGATGAGGTAAACTTATCTCATTATAGATGAGGAAGATAATTTCTGATTATTTAAATGATTTCTTAACTGAAACTTTATGCCTGTTGATTAGTAACTCCACATTTCCCCTTCTCCTCAGCCCCTGTCAACCACTATTCAACTCTTTGGTTCTTTGTACAATATTTGACTGTTTTAGATACCTCACGTAAGTGGAATCATGCAGTATTTTTCTTTCTGTGACAGGCTTATTTCACTTAGCATAATGTCTTCAAGGTTCATTCATGCTGTCACACATGATTGAATGGCAGGACCTCCTTCACGAAACTGAGTTATTTGTAGTGAGGTGGATGGACCTAGAGACTGTCATACAGAGTGAAGTAAGTCAGAAAGAGAAAAATAAATACTGTATGCTAACACATATATATGGAATCTAAGAGAAAAAAAAAAGGTCATGAAGAACCTAGGGGCAAGACAGGAATAAAGACACAGACCTACTAGAGAATGGACTTCAGGATACGGGGAGGGGGAAGGGTAAGCTGGGACAAAGTGAGAGAGTGGCATGGACATATATACACTGCCAAACGTAAAATAGCTAGTGGCAAGCAGCTGCATAGCACAGGGAGATCAGCCGGGTGCTTTGTGACCACCTAGAGGGGTGGGATAGGGAGGGTGGGAGGGAGGGAGATGCAAGAGGGAAGAGATATGGGGACATATGTATAACTGATTCACTTTGTTATAAAGCAGAAACTAACAAACACACCATTGTACAGCAATTATACTCCAATAAAGGTGTTAAAAGACACATCTTGGCTACTGTGAATAGTGCTGCAGTGAACACAGAGTGCTACTCTCTCTTCAAGACTCTTGATTTCAATTCTTCTGGACACAGAAGTGGGATTGTTCGATCATATGGTAGTTCCACTTTTAAGTTTTTGAAAAACCTCATACTGTTTTCCATAGTTGCTGTAACATTTTGCATTCCCACCATCACTTATCTTTTGTTTTTCTGATAAGGCAGTCTACAGATTCAATGCAATCCCTATCAAATTACCAATGACATTTTTCACAGAACTAGAACAAAAACTTTTTAAATTTGTATAGGAACACAAAAGACTCTGAATAGCCAAAGCAATCCTGAGAAAGAAATACAAAGCTGGAAGAATCAGGTTCCCTGACTTCAGACTATACTACGAAGCTACAGTAATCAAGACAGTATGGTACTGGAACAAAAACAGAAATGTAGATCAATGGAACAGGATAGAAAGCCCAGAGATAAACCCATGCAAATATGGTCACCTCATCTTTGATAAAGGAGGCAAGAATATACAATGGAGAAAAGACAGCCTCTTCAATAAGTGGTGCTGGGGAAACTGGACAGCTACATGTAGAAGAATGAAATTAGAACATTCTCTAACACCATATACAAAAATAAACTCCAAATGGATTAAAGACCTAAATGTAAGACCAAATACTATAAAACTCCTGGAGTAAAACATAGGCAGAGCACTCTTTGACATACATTGCAGCAGTATCTTTTTGGATCTGTCTCCTAGAGTAATGGAAATAAAAATAAACAAATGGGTTCTAGTTAAACTTAAAAGCTTTTGCACAGCAAGGGAAACCATGAACAAAATGAAAAGACAACCTGCAGAACAGAAGAAAATATTTGCAAATGATGCAACCAAGGGATTAATCTCCAAAATATACAAATGGCTCATACAGCTCAATATCCAAAAAAACCCCACAACAACAAGGAACCCAATCAAAAAATGGAAATGGGCAGAAGATCCAAATAGACATTTCTCCAAAGAAGACATACAGATGGCCAAAGGCACATGAAAAGATGCACAACATCGTTAATTGTTAGAGAAATGCAAGTCAAAACTACACTGAGGTATTACCTCATACCAGTCAGAATGGCCATCATAAAAAAATCTACGAACAATAAATGCTGGAGAGGGTGTGGAGAAAAGGGAACCCTGTTGCACTGTTGGTGGGAATGTAAACTGATACAGCCACTATGGAGAACAGTATGGAGTTTCCTTATGAAATTAAAGATTGAGATACTATATGATCCTGCAATCCCACTCCTGGGCATATACCCAGAGAAAACTCTAATTTGAAAAGATACATGCACCCCAATGTTCTCTGCAGCATTATTTTTAATAGCCGAGACCTGGAAGCAACTTAAATGTCCATTGACAGATGAATGGATAAAGAAGATGTGGTGTATACACACACACACACACACGCGCACACGCACACACACACACAATGCAATATTAGCCATAAAAAAGAATGCGATAATGTCATTTGTAGCAACATAGATGGACCTAGAGAAGATCGTACTAAGTGAAGTAAGCCAAAGACAAATATCATACGATATTGCTTAAATGTGGAACCTAAAAAGAAAAATGATACAAATGAACTCATACACAGAATAGACCCCCATACATAGGAAACAAACTTACCAAAGGAGAGGTGGGTAGAGATAAATTAGGAGTTTGGGATTAACATATACACACCACTGTATGTATAATAAACAACCAACAAGGGTCCACTGTATAGCACAGGGAACTATACTCAATATTTTTTAATAACTTATAAGGGAAACGAATCTGAAAAATAATATATATATGTATATGTATAACTGAATCACTTTGCTGTATACCTGAAACTAACACAACATTGTAAATCAACTATACTTCAATAAAAAAATAATAGATGAATAAATACAATGTTGCTAACACATTTTAGTAAGAACACTGCTGGACAGTCTTATCACTTTAAGTGAAGAGACACAAAGTGTTTGATCCAGGCAGCTGCTGTATAAAAGACTAAAACGTTGTGATTTGACAGAAGGAGCTAGTGGCTTGTAAGTAGGGAAACTGAGAGCTCCTGAAGACTGTCCCAGAACTCAAGGGCTCTGATGTAACCTTGAACAATATTCTTGGTGGTTTCACCCTCTACACCTTCTGTGGCAAACTCAGTGGAGGCAAGAAGGAATTTCTGAGTGTAATTTTTTTCTCCCTACCTCATTCTAAAAATTTTGGGCCAAATGTCATAGAAAAACTTTATTTTCTTGCCATTTAATACAGGCAATAGGAATAGAAAATATTATAAAAATGTTGAAAATATTTATAAGAAGACTCACCATAAGCTAGTGATAAGATTCAGGAATTGCACTCTTAAAATGCTTGTGAGTTTCCTGTTTTGACATATTCATGAGAAAACATTGTAATCACTTTATATAATTCTTACATCCAAACAAGCCATGAGTTTTCCTTTTAAAATAATGCATTCATACTAATTTTCTGAATTATTTATACCTACTATCTGTGCATTTTTCTCTTAAAAATAAATGAAAATTGGTACAATATTTAGAAAGTATTCTTAAATTAAAAGTAGGAAGGCTGGTCCATCCTATAACTCCCCTAAGATCATGAAGTCAGCAAAACTTCTTTTTATATAGCATATTTCATCAAGTAATTATTAATGCATAATCTCTAGGTATTTTTGAACATCCACTTCTTTTGTTTTTAATGAAAAATTATTCTAGTATAACTCTGCCTCTTAATGCTTGGACCAGAATTTTTACTGTGTTCTGTAAGTTTTATGATAACCTACTTCCTTCTAAAAGAAGGGTAGATCCATTAGTTTTGAAGACATCAGATTCTTTACTAGAAAGTTTACAGGTAATTTGAATAATATTTAGATTTTAATTACTTTTACTTAAAATTGACTGTTTAACCCTCTGTCCCAAATTACATCTAAATCAGGATTAGCAGTCACTAATTTCTATTTCTTCTCAAAATATTAAGTTAAAATGACTGCAAATATCAGGTCTTCCTTAATGAATTGTTTACTAGATGCAGAAGCACATTTACCTCTTTTGAATCAACATTGTCTAATTGAAGATATTTATTTGGATCCCCCACAACTCCCCAAATTATATTCGTATTAGTTGAACCTCTGTTTTGCACCTACCATGGGCTAAAGGTTGGTCATTTCATTTCAATGTGATAGGGCAAAATTGTTTATAAATCCAGCTATAAATTTCTTCACCTATATAATATGTTATATGCCCCTGGGAATGATGTAATAATTAATGAGTTTGAAAAACACATCAACCTTTCTGATGAAACATGCTCAATGAGTACAAAGTGCTATTTTACTTTGCTCCATATAAGATATACTGCAAAAAATAAAAATAGAAAAGAAGATCAAATTAAGGTAGATTGACAATACAAACAAATTATAAATAGAAATCCTTGTCTCTAATAAGGTTTTGTCCTAGCTTATAAATTTGTTCTTGTCCCAAATAGCTCTTCCTAGGTTAGCTTTACTTCTGTATCTAAGAAATTAGGTCATTCCTTTTAAAAAATATACCATTAATGTTAGTGTTTTACAGTTGAATTATATTATCCATTGTATTCATCCCTAGCCAGTATATTAGACTTTAATTAATACAACTAGTCTGAGCTTTTTAGTGATAGTGTTTAGTCCAATGTCTGACATATAATAACCTAAGTCATAGATTATTTTGCTCAATTCATCTATCTTATAATGGGAGAAACAGACTGTACACTAACTTAACCATGGCTGCTTAATGACATTAATGTTTTTGAACTTCAGCATCTCCTCTTTTAATAGTTTGGAAAACTTCAATAATGTAAATCATAGATTAAAGAAATTTCTAGATGCAGTAGTTCTCAAATTCTTGTATCTAAATAAATTTAATGATAGAAAAGAGTGAAACGTTCAGGCAGAGAGCGTTGGGGAACAATCAGAAACTGCCTATCACACAAATAAAATTTCTTTGAAATCTCTTATTTTGAAATTTTTTCAAAATTTGCATTCAATAATATGATGTATAATTTATTGTAAAGATAAATTTCCCCTAAATTTTGATAAAAATGTGATACATCAGGATGACTCATATATATATATATATATATATATATATACATGTGTACATGTGTATATGTATATATATACATATTTCAAAGTCATATTAGCTAGATGAAGAATATAGCTAATATCCCAGAACAAAGAGTATTTAAGTTAGAGAAGCGCAAACTTAGTGGAATAGATAGATAATAGAAAAACTAGCTATAAAATGCATTTCAAATAAATGAATATTAAATTGACTTCTTTTAGCAAATCTGTAACACAACTGAGAATTTTTCAAATTTGTTCCCATGTATAATAAAATTAAAAAGAATTATCAATCCATGTACACCAAAATATACATTTACAAGATAGCATAAATGAAAATACTAAAATATTAAGCACAATACTGTATTAGATACAAAGTCACAAAATAAAAGAATTTCAAATCAAATTACAGTATTAGAAATTCTGACAATGTGATCACTTGCCTTACTGTGATTTATGTTTATCAGACTGGAGGGACCATAGATTTGTACTTAAAAATTAAGGATCTAAAAACAAGGTGCCTACCATAAGAATTCTAATTTTACCTTTTTTTATGATATGAACTTTGACCAGTTATTTTAATTTCATTGACTCCATTTTTTTCTATTAGTAAAATCGACTTGATAAATAAGATATACCATAGAAAATTTTGAGCTTAGTACCTGATCTTCAGTGGTGAATTAATGTTATCTTTTGATGTTATGTTATTAATTTTATATCAGAATTCTATATACTAAAAACAAAGAAATATAAAATAATTTGAATCTGGTTCTAAATATTATATATTTTATAGGTAACTTTTATTGTACTTATTATTTAAGAAATAATTATATGGTGTTAACTGTAGGGTGTCTGAATGGTCTGAGGCCACAAAAGTTTAATATATATTTAGAGAATATTTTTCTTAAACCTAGAATGTTTGAACCTCATGGAAAACTAGACATTACAGATGTAAAAACATAACTATCTGTAATACACTCCACATACATGACCTTCTTTCTTTTGTTTTACTATGCCAAGTTGATTCTACAGTAAACCTACCCCACAGTAAACCAAAACACTGCCTTGACCACTACACTCATAGATCTTCCAGTCTGAAAAACTAGTTCCTTTTTGTCACATAGGTCTCAGTACAAATGCACTTCCTTAAGAAACCTTCTCTGAATTCTAAATACAAGGGAATAAATTACCTACTTTCTCATTCTCTTTATAGCACCCCCAAATAAAGATCTTGCTAATCAATCAGTTACTGATTTTCTATTTCCACCCACAAGTATGTAAGCTCATTTAACACAGGGACAGTATCTTTTTTGTTCTTTTCTGTGTCCCCAGGGCTTAGAATGGTACCTGGTAAGTTACATACATCTGAAAATATTCATTGAATTAAATAAGCCAAGCTAGATGAAATGGACCAATTCCTGTAAAGACACAGTCTATTTCTTCTTATGTGACTTCTGCAATGTGAATAGGCCTATATCCATTATAGAACTTGAATCAATAATTAATAATCTTCCAAAAGAGAGAGCACCAGAACACCCAGATAAGTTCACAGATGAATTCCACTAAATATTTAAAGAAAAAATTATACCAATTTTCTACAATAGTTTTTCAGAGGATAGAAGCAGAAGAAATACTTCCTAACTAATTTTATGAGGTTAGCATTACACTGATATCAAAACCAGATAAACATTAGAGAAAAAAAATTATACACCAATATCTCTCATGAACATAGATGCCAAAATCCTTAACAAATTCCAACAATATATAAAATGAATTATACTCTATGACCAAGTGAGACTTAGCCCAGGTATGCAAGACTGGTTTGAAAGTCAATTAATGAAATCCATCATATTAGGCTAAAGAATCTTGAACATATCAATAGATACAGAAAAAACACTTGATAAACTCTAACAAACAACCTTTCAACATAAAAAACAAAAAACTCAGCATACTGGGAAGAGGAGAACATTTGATTAAAAAATTGATTAAAAAACTATAGTTAACATCATACTTAATACTAAGAAACCTGAAACTTTCTCATTAAGATCAGGAACAAGAAAAGGATGTACTCTCTCATCACCACATTTCAACATCATACTGGAAGTTCTAGCTAATGCAATAAGACATGAAATTGAGGGGGGAAAAAAGGAATACTGACTGGAAAGTAAGAAATAAAACTGTCTTTGTTCACAGATGGCATGCTCATGCATATAGAAAATCCAACGTAACTGACAAAAAACCATTTGGAACTAATAACTGACTATAGCAACATTGCAAGATACAAGGGTAATGTATAAAAGCCAATTGCTTTCCTATATATTAGCAGTGGACAAGTGGAATTTGAAACTAAAAACACAGTATCAGTTACATTAGCACTCCAAAAATGAAACTGTTAGGTACAAATCTAAAAAAACATATGTCCAAGATCTCTAAGAGGAAAACAAAAACACTTTGATAAAACATATTAAACAAAAACTAAACAAATAGAGATATTCCATGTTCATGGATAGGAAGACTAAATATGGTCAAAATGTCAGTACTTCCTAACCTGAGCTATAGACTGCAATCCAAGTCCCAGTAGGTTATTTTATAGACATCACCAAACTGATTCTAAAGCTTATATGGAGAGGCAAAAAACCCAGAATAGCCAACTCAATATTGAAGTCAAAGAACAAAGCCAGAGGAATGACACTACCCAAATTCAAGACTTACTACAAAGCTACATTAATCAAATTGATAGTGTGGTATGGGCAAAAGAACAGACAACTAAACATAATGGAACAGAATAGACAGTCCAGAAATAGACCCATGTATATATACTCAATTGATCTTTGACAAGGGAGCAAAGACAATACAATGGAGGAAAGAGAGTCATTTCAACAAATGTTGCTGGGCCAACTGGACCTTACATCCTACATACTAATTAACTGAAAATGAATCTTAGATCTAAGTGTAAAATGCAAAACTATAAAACCTCCTAGAAGATAACACAGGAGACTACCTAGACGATCTTGGGTATGGCAATGACTTTTTAGTTTCAATACCAGCAGCACAATCCATGAAAGAAACAATTGATAAGTTGGACTTAATTAAAATTAAAAATTTCTTTTCTATAAAAGTCAATGCCAAGTGAAGGAGAAGCCAAGCCACAGACTGGAAGAACATGTTTGCAAAAGACATCTGGAGATTGGTTCAAGATGGCAGAGTAGAAGGACATGTGCTCACTCACTCTTGTAAGAGCCCCAGAATCACAACTAACTGCTGAACAATCATCGACAGGAAGACACTGGAACTCACCAAAAAAGATACCCCATAACCAAAGACAAAGGAGAAGCTGCAACGAAACAGTAGACAGGACGCAATCACAATAAAATAAAATCCCATAACAACTGGGTAGGTGATTCACAAACTGGAGAACAATTATACCACAGAAGTCCACCCATTGGAGTGAAGGTTCTCAGCCCCACATCAGGCTTCCGAACCTGGGGATCTGGCAAGGGGAAGAGGAATTCCCAGAAAATCAGACTTTGAAGGCTAGTGGGATTTGATTGCAGGACTTTGACAGGACTGGGGGAGACTCCACTCTTGGAGGAGTCTCCATTCTTGGAGGGCACACACAAAGCAGTGTGAGCATCAGGACCCAGGGGGAAGGAGCAGTAACCCCGTAGGAGACTGAGCCAGACCTACCTGCTAGTGGTGGAGGCTCTCCTGCAGAGGCAGGGGCAGCTATGGCTTACCATGGGACAAGGACACTGGCAGAAGTTCTGGGAAGTACTCCTTGGTGTGAGCCCTCCCAGAGTCCACCATTAGCCCCACCAAAGAGTGCTGGGTCGCCTCAAGCCAACCAACAGAGAGGGATCTCAGTGCCACCCATCAGAAGACAAGCAGATTAAAGTTTTACTGAGCTCTGCCCACCAGAGCAACACCCAGCTCTACCCACCACCGGTCCCTCCCATCAGGAAGCTTGCACAAGCCTCTTAGATAGCCTCATCCACCAGAGGACAGACAGCAGAAGCAAGAACTACAGTCCTACAGCCTGTGGAATGAAAACCACATTCACAGAAAGATAGACAAAATGAAAAGGCACAGTATTATGTTCCAGATGAAGGAACACGATAAAACCCCAGAAAAACAACTAAATGAAGCGGAGATAGGCAACCTTCCAGAAAAATAATTCAGAATAATGATAGTGAAGATGATCCAGAACCTTGCAAAAAAGAAAAGAGGCAAAACTCGAGAAGATGCAGGAAATGTTTCACAAAGACCTAAGAGAATTAAAGAACAAACACCTAGAAAAACTAAAGAACAAACAAACGGAAATGAACAATACAATAACTGAAATGAAAAATACACAAGAAGGAATAAATATAAGAATAGCTGAGGCAGAAGAACGGATAAATGACCTGGAAGGCAGAAGGGTGGAATTCACTGCCATGGAACAGAATATAGAAAAAAGAATGAAAAGAAATGAAGACAGCCTAAGAGACCTTGTTAAAGAGACAACATTAAATACACCAACATTCACATTATAGGCATCCCAGAAGGAGAAGAGAGAGAGAAGGACCCGAGAAAATATTTGAAAAGATTATAGTTGAAACTTCCCTAACAGGGGAAAGGAAATAGCCACCCAAATCCAGGAAGTGCAGAGAGTCCCAGGCAGGATAAACCCAAGGAGAAGCATGCCAAGACACAGAGAAATCAAACTGACAAAAATTAAAGACAAAGAAAAATTAATAAAAGCAACAAGGAAAAATGACAACATACAAGGGAACTCCCATAAGGTTAACAGCTGATTTCTCAGCAGAAACTCTACAAGCCAGAAAGGAGTGGCAAGATATATTTAAAGCAAAGAAAGGGAAGAATGTACAACCAAAATTACTCTACCTGGCAAGGATCTCATTCAGATTCGACAGAGAAATCAAAAGCTTTACAGACAAGCAAAAGCTAAGAGAATTCAGCACCATCAAACCAGCTCTACAACAAATGCTAAAGGAACTTCTCTAAGTGGGAAACACAAGACAAGAAAAGGACCTACAAAAACAACCCAAAACAAAGGAACATACATATAATGCTCCAACCAAAAGACACCATCTTGCTGAATGGATACAAACACAAGACCCATATAAACACTGTCTACAAGAGACCCACTTCAGACCTAGGGACACATACAGACTGAAAGTGAGGGGATGGAAAAAGATATTCCATGCAAATGGAAATCAAAAGAAAGCTGGAGTAGCAATACTCATATCAGATAAAATAGACTTTAAAATAAAGAATATTACAAGAGACAAGGAAGGACACTATATAATGATGAAGGGATCAATCTAAGAAGAAGATATAACAATTATAAATATATATGCACCATACATAGGAGCACCCCAATACATAAGGCAAATGTTAACAGCCATAAAAGAGGAAATCGACAGTAACAGAATCATAGTGGGGGACTTTAACACTTCACTTACACCAATGGACAGATCCTCCAGACAGAAAATTAAGGAAACATAAGCATTAAATGACACAATAGACCACATAGATTTAATTGATATTCATAGGACATTCCATCCAAAAACAGCAGATTACTCTTTCTTCTCAAGTGCACATGGAACATTCTCCTGGACAGAGCACATCTTGGGTCACAAATCAAGCCTTGGTAAATTTAAGAAAACTGAAATCATATCAAGCATCTTTTCTGACCACAATGCTATGAGATTAGAAATCAATTACAGGGGGAAAAAAACCGTAATAAGTAGAAACACATGGAGGCTAAACAATACATTACTAAATAACCAAGAGATCACTGAAGAAATCAAAGAGGAAATCAAAATATACCTAGAGACAAATGACAATGAAAACACGATGATCTAAAAACCTATGGTATGCAGCAAAAGCAGTTCTAAGAGGAAAGTTTATAGCAATACAGTCTTACTTCAACACAAGAAAAATCTCAAACACTCTAACTTTACATCTAATGGAACTAGAGAAAGAAGGACAAACAAAACCCAAAGTTAGTAGAATGAAAGAAATCATAAAGATCAGAGCAGAAGTGAATGAAATAGAAATAAAGAAAACAATAGCAAAGATCAAGAAACTAAAAGCTGGTTAAGAAGAAAAATAAAATTCATAAACTTTTAACCAGACTCATCAAGAAAAAGAAGGAGGAGACTCAATGAAATCAGAAATGAAAAAGGAGAAGTTACAATGGAAATGCAAAGAAATACAAAGCATAAGAGACTACTACAAGCAAATCTATGGCAATAAAATGGACAACCTGGAATAAATGGACAAATTCTTAGAAAGGTATTACCTTCCAAGACTGAACCAGGAAGAAATAGAAAATATGAACAGACCAATCACAAGTAATGAAATTGAAACTGTGATTAAAAATCTTCCAACAAACAAAAGTCCAGGACCAGAGAGCTTCACAGGTGAATTCTATCAAACAGTTAGAGAAGAGCTAACAGCCATCCTTCTCAAGCTCTTTCAGAAATTGCAGAGGAAGGAATACTCCCAGACTCATTCTATGAGGCCAATGTCACCCTGATACCAAAACCTGACAAAGATACTACAAAAAAAGGAAAATTACAGACCCATATCACTGATGAATATAGCTGCAAAAATCCTCAACAAAATACTAGCAAACAGACTCCAACAACATATTTAAAGGATAATACACCATGATCAAGTGGGATTTATCCCAGGGATGCAAGGATTCGTCAATACACGCAAATCAATCAATGTGATACACCATACTAACAAACTGAAGAATAAAAAACATATGATCATGTCAGTAGATGCAGAAGAAGCTTTTGACAAAATTCAACACTAATTTATGATAAAATATCTCCAGAATGTGGGCACAGAGGGAACCTACCTCAACATAATAAAGGCCATATATGACAAACCCACAGCACACATCATTCTCAATAGTGAAAAACTGAAAGCCTTTTCTCTAAGATCTGGAACAAGACAAGGATGTCTAGTCCCACCATTATTATTCAACATAGTTTTGGAAGTCCTAGTCATGGCAATCAGAGAAGAAAAAGACATAAAAGGAATACAGATAGGAGAAGAAGAAGTAAAACTGTCACTGTTTGCAGATGACATGATACTATACATAGAGAATCCTAAAGATGCCACCAGAAAACTACTAGAGCTAATCAATGAATTTGGTAAAGTTGCAGGATACAAAATTAATGCACAGAAATCTCCTGCATTACTATACACTAAAAATGAAAGATCAGAAAGAGAAATTAAGGAAATAATCCCATTCACCATTGCACAAAAATAAAATACCTAGGAATAAACCTACCTATGGAGGTAAAAGACCCAAACTCAGAAAACGATAGGACACTGATGAAAAAAATCAAAGATGACACAAACAGATATACCATGTTCTTGGATTGGAAGAATCAATATTGTGAAAATGACTACAGTACCCAAAGCAATCTACAGATTCAATGCAATCCCTATCAAAATACCAATGGCATTTTTACAGAACTAGGACAAAAAAATCTTAAAATTTGTATGAAGACACAAAAGACCCCGAATAGCCAAAGCAATCTTGAGGGAAAAAAAGAGCTGGAGGAATCAGACTCCCTGACTTCAGACTATACTACAAAGCTACAGTAATCAAGACAATATGATACTGGCACAAAAACACAAATATAGATCAATGGAACAGGATAGAAAGCCCAGAGATAAACCCACGCACCTATGGTCAACTAATCTATGACAAAGAAGGCAAGGATATATAATGGAGAAAAGACAGTCTCATCAATAAGTGGTGCTGGGAAAACTGGACAGCTACATGTAAAAGAATGAAATTAGAACACTCCCTAACACCATACACAAAAATAAACCCAAAATGGATTAGAGACCTAAATGTCAGACCAGACACTTTAAAACTCTCAGAGGAAAACATAGGAAGAACACTCTGTGATTTATGTCACAAACTATAAACAAAATGAAAAGACAACACTCAGAATGGGAGAAAATCTTTGCAGATGAATCAAGAGACAAAGGATTAATCTCCTAAATATATAAACAGCTCATGCAGGTCAATATTAAAAAAAAAACAACCCAATCAAAGAATGGGCAGAAGACCTAAACAGACATTTCTCCAAAGAAGACATACAGATGGCCAAGAGGTAAATGAAAAGCTGTTCAACATCACTAATTATTAGAGAAATGAAAATGAAAACTACAATGAGGTATCACCTCACACAGGTTAGAATGGGCATCATCAGAGAACCTTCGAACAACAAATGCTGGAGAGGGTGTGGAGAAAAGGGAACCCTTTTGCATTGTTGGTGGGAATATAAATTGATATAGGCACTATGGAGAACAGTATGGAGGTTCCTTAAAAAACTAAAAATAGAACTACCGTACGACTCAGCAATCCCACTACTGGGCATATACCCAGAGAAAACCATCATTCAAAGACACATGCACCCCAGTGTTCACTGCAGCACTATTTACAGTAGCCAGGTCATGGAAGCAACCTAAATGCCCATTGACAGACAAATGGATAAAGAAGATGTGACACATATATACAATGGAATATTACTCAGACATAAAAAGAAACGAAATTGAGTTATTTGTAGAGAGGTAGATGGACCTAGAGTCTGTCATAGAGTGAAGTAAATCAGAAAGAGAAAAACAAATAACTTAAGCTAACACATATGTATGGAATCTTAAAAAAAAGGTTCTGAAGAACCTAGGGCCAGGACATGAATAAAGATGCAGATGTAGAGAATGGACCTAAGGACACGGGGAGGGGGAAGGGTAAGCTGAGATGAAATGAGAGAGTGGCACTGACATATGTACACTACCAAATGTAAAATAGATAGCTAGTGGGAAGCAGCCACATAGCATAGGGAGATCAGCTCGGTGCTCTGTAACCACCTAGAGGGGTGAGATAGGGAGGGTACGAGGGAGACGCAAGAGGAAGGGGATATGGGAATATATGTATACATATAGCTGATTCACTTTGTTATACAGGAGGAACTAACCCAACAATGTAAAGCAGTATAGAAATAATTGCCAAAACTTAGAAGCAACCAACATGACCTTCAGTAAGTGAATGGATAAACAAAACTGTGGTACATACAAACACTGGAATATTATTCAGTGCTGAAAAGAAATGAGCTTTCCAGCCATGAAAAGACATGAAGGAAATTTAAATGCATATTTCTAAGTGAAAGAAGCCAACCTGAAAAGGCTACATACTGTATGATTCCAACTATATGACCTTCAGGAAAAGACAAATCTATGGAAACAACAGAAGGAGCAGTGATTACAAGGGGTTAAGGGGGAGGGGGAGGGATAAATAGGCAGAGTACAGAGGATTTTTAGAACAATGAAACTATTCTGTATGATATTACAATGGATACATGTTACTGTATATTTGTTAAAATCTACAGAATGCACAATGCCAAGAGTGAACCCTAATATAAATTAATGATTTGGGGTGATAATGATATGTCAATGTATGTTCATTGACTGTAACAAACGCACCACTGTAGTACAGATGCTCATAGTTGGGGAGGTTGGACACATGTGTGGGAATGGGCGTATATGAGAATTCGCTGTACTTTCCAAACAATTCTGCTGTGAACATAAAACTGCTATGAAAAATAAAGTTTATTAATTTAAAAATTATCAAACACCTAGAAATTCTTATTAAAATTAAAAGACAACTGTTTATGTTCCATAACATAGAAATAAAAGAAATTATGAGCCATTGGTAATTTTCTTATATCTAATCACATCAAGGTAAAGTTTTTATAACATCAATTTGTGACTAGCCTTAAATGGTCAGGATTTTAATTAACAGGCAAAATGATTTAGTAATCTATGTACTAACCTAATCTCTAATGATCAAATGAATAATGTGATAGAGTGGGGGAAATGTAGCAAGTAGAAGATGATACAGAGGCAGATGACAGGTAGATAGATAGATAGATGATAGACAGAGATAACAGAGGGACCAGTGCTTAAGACTGATTCATACAATTCAGTAAATATCTGAGAAAAAAGGGACCAGATCATAGACACTTTTATTCAATTCTGTCACAATTTTGTGATGAGTCTGATACAGCCTCACAATCTTCCTCTATGTATTAATCCAGAAAATCTCTAACAATGTCATGGATGACCAAATTAAGCAAATATTTATAGATCCTTATCATGTATAGGATGTTTGAGATAAATTTTATTGCCAAGCCAATCACAGACCAGCATTTTAAAAAATCTCTTTATAAGAGAGTATATATGAGAAAGCAATAACTAGAATATTGAAATGTTAATTTTAGAATATTTGGTAATTGTAACAGACAGGTAAAGGACACAAACATAAGGTACTTGAGGAAAAAATAACATCTACACAATGAACAATTAGTGTTAAAATATTTCAGAAAAAAACCTTGGTTTGGATAGCAACCTGGAAACTCAAACTATAATGGAACACAAATTAAAGAACTCAGGAAATAAGAAAAAGCACAGCACCCCAACTCAGAACTCTGGATGTCATCCAAACAAAAATATGAACAAGATAAAGAGTTTCAATTAGAGATAAAAGTTGAAAATGTCAAATGAAAGAATAACTGGAACAATTGGATTGCTCATTCTGGAAAAGGCAAAAGTGAAAAAACTTCAATTCTATGAATAGAAACTAAACTGAAAGGAGTGTTAGAAAATGGTGATCAGCCATCTTTCAGCTGTACTGACAGAACAAGAGAAAACGAGCTCCATTATGAAGAATCCACAAATAAGAAAGACTGTCATGACAGTAAAGGTGGTTTAAGCATTAGAAGAGACTACATTAAGAATTTATAGACTTTTCCTAGAGAGTTTGACATAGGATTCATGCTTCTCAGCCTTCCTGGTTTAAGTTGCTGTTGTTTAGAACCAGAATAGTACACTTGCTAATTTCTTAATTCGATTCTACAGTAGGAGAAACCAAGATGGGATTCACAATTCAGATGGCATTGAGATATATGAATTTAAACAAAATGTGTGTCTAAATAGGTAAGTATGTGCTGTAGGGAGAAGGTGAGGCAGGGAATGGAAGGAGGAACATTCTTGCTGTTTGTAGCAGGTGTACTTCTCCATGTCCTTGGTCTTGAACTTTAGATAACATCTGTTGTTTTTCCTAACCCTGAAAAATAGTAAAGGCCTCTCAGACCTCTCCCAGTAGTAAATAGCTTTATTATTGTTGCTGTAGGTTTTTTTTTTTTTTCTCGAAGAAAATGTTTAATTTTTAACTGATTTGGAGCAAACTGATTTATGAATAATGTTTGAAAATGTGAAAAACTGATGCATGCAATGTAATTAAGAAGCACTTTTCCCTCAATCATCTGAAAAGTTGAGAAGAACATGTACTCTCTCTCTTTCAATGATTCTAAGACTAGAATTAAGACTCAAAATCATTTAGTTTGGACCATCTCTGAAGTTCCTCTGCTATATTTCTCACTCATTTCTGACACATATAAATGCCATTTACAAAGGTAGAATTTCCCTCATTAAAGGAAACAATTTAAACATTTGCTTTTCTACCTGATTAAATAGTAGCTATACCAATTAGTATGGCCAACACAAATACATCTTTATACATACATTCTGCCCCCTTTAAGAATAGCTCTTTTTAAATCTGGTCAGCTTATCTGAATATAATAAATTCAGCTGGACAGAATAATACAGGTATACCTCGGAGACACTGAATGTTCAGTTCCAGTCAGTCACAATAAAGCAACTATCACAATAAAGTGAATCACATAAATGTTTTGGTTTCTCAGTGCATATAATTGTTATATTTATAATATAATGTAGCCTATTAGGTGTGCAATAGCATGATGTCTAAAAACCAATGTATATATTTTAATTAAAAATACTTTATTGCTAAAAAAAAATGCTGACCATCATCTGAGCCTTCGGCAAGTCATAATCTTTTTGCTGGGGGAGGTCTTTGCTTGTGGAGGGCTGCTGACCGCTCAGGATGGTGGCTGCTAAAGGCTGGGATGGCTGTGGCCATTTCTTAAAATAAGACACCAGTGACGTTTCTTACATTGATTGACTCTTCCTTTCATGAACGATTTCTCTGTAGCATGCAACGGTGTTTGACAGCATCTTACCCACAATAGAAATTTCAGAATTGGAGTCAATCTTCCCAAAACTTGTCGCTACTTTATCAACTAGGTTAGACATGCCTTCCTCATGAAGCTTCATCATTTCTAGCTTTTTATTTAAAATGAGAGACATGCAAGTCTTCCTTTAACTTGAACACTTAGAGGTCATTTTAGGCTTATTAACTGGCCTAATTTCAATATCGTTGTGCCTCAGGGAATAGAGGGCCTGAAACGAGGGGAAGATGTGAGGGAAAGGCTGGTTGGTGGAGCAGTCAGAACACACACACTATTTATCAATTAAGTTTGCCGTCTTTTAAGGGTCTTGTTTGTGGCACCCTCAAACAACCACTACAGTAACACCAATGATCACAGATCACCATAAAATATATAATAGTAATAATAATGGTAAGAATTATCAAAATGTGACACAGAGACATGAGGTATGCAAACTCTGCTAGAAAAATCGCACCAATAGACTTGTTTGATGCAGGGTTGTCACAAACCTTTACTTTGTAAAATTCACAGCATCTATGAGGCACAACAAAGTTAAGAGCAATAAAATCAGGCATGCCTATATTATGAATTAATCCTTACTCTCACAACTACATTCAACAAGAAAAAGACTAGAACCAGAGGGCACCCTGTTTTCATTATATTGGAAGGGGTATCAACACAACAAAATTTTTCCTATGAATTTCTTAATTTGATAGAATAAGTACAAAGGAAAAAAACTGGAACTCTGTGCAAAAAATATATACTCTGTACTCCCATATAGGTTGTTGCTTATTGCTGTAAGACTTCAAGTTTTATGATTCATTTTTTTCCTTTAAATGATTATTTAGCAAAAAGAATTTACTTACCACACTTCGTATGAGAGCAGATCACCAATTCTGTACAAAATTCTGGTTTTATTTAGTTTTTCTATGGGTCCTAAATATACGTTACTTTAAAGGCTTCTAAAAATATGGATAGATTTTTTTTTCTTAAGTGTCAGTTACAATTCTTTAGGTTTTAAATTTTTTACACCATTTATGTGTGTATGTTACTGTGTGATACAGTGCCTCACATTTCTTTTAAAGATTGTTCAAAGTGTACTCTGTTTTTAACCGTCACTACAATTCAATTCTCATGAAAATTTTAACATTAAATAACATCTATAGTAGGCAACTACATTGTACTAAGTAGTTTTTTCTAACTAATTTTATTCTGTCTGTTGTCATACTTATCTAGTAAAGTACAGCAGTACCTAGACAATACTGTATAGTGGTTGAAAGCATGGAGTCTTGATGCCTTGGTTTAAAATCTCAGTTACTGTACCACTTACCAGCTGTATGACCTTGGGAAAGTCACTTGACCTTTGCAAGTCTCACTTTCTTAATCTCTAAAAGGGGATAATTATAGTATCTATTTCATAGGGCTGCTGTAAGCTAATATGCTCAAGCCTTTTAATGTAATGCCTGACAGCTAATAAACACAAAATGGCTATAAAGTATTCTCAGTGCTATACTTATTAACATGCACAGTAATCAAATGGGAGACAAATGCACTAAAAGTCTGGCAACATCACCAAGTGTAGACATAATGGGGATTTAAAAATAAAATCCCACTAGCACCAGTGGATTTCAGTGATTAAGAACTCTCTATCCATCTATTGTACTTAGGATTCCAAGAGAAAACAGATGGAACACTCAAATTAGTATAAATTAAGAAGAATTGTCAGAAAGACATACTTACAATATTTGGGCAAAACAGAATTACAAGGGAAAGTGCAGAATTCCAGGCTTAGTTACAGTGGGGCCTCTTTAACATTCTGTGCTGAGAAGGGAGTGAACTGTTACTGGAAACTGTCGACAAAGAAGATTCTGCTGATAGGGCTGAGACCTAAATGAGCTGAGACCTTTGGTCAAGAGAGAGAGCCAGACTTCTGAGTCTCTGCAGTTTGGGAGGCAGGGATATAAATATTCCCAAATCACTCTCTTTGCCCCCTCCAATCTCCTGCCCTCGTTCCTCTTAGAGAAAAACAACTGCAAGGGAGCCCACTGATGAGTCAATGCAAGCCAAAGTCCGAAGGCACAGAGCAGAGGAGACAAAGGTAAAGATTAGGTCTAGAGTTGCAAGCATATGAAATCCAACCTTCTGTCTGCCTATCATCTATCCATCTATCTACTGATCCATATAATGTTAATTGTTTGGCAGGTAAACACAATATAAATACAAGTTTAACTTCGGGAGAGTATGAATGCATGTACTATCACATGTTAAAATAATTTCAAGTCAATAAATACTTCATAGACTTAAAAGTTGCCAGACAATTCAGGTCAAGATGGCGCAGTAGGAGGATATGGAACTTACCTTCCACCACGAAAACATCAAAAATACCTCTATGTGTGGAATAATCCTCACTGAAAACTAACTGGAAATTGGCACAAGGACTCCTGTACAACCAAGGCTATAAGAAAGATACACATGTAATCGGGTAGAAAGGGAAGAAAAGCAACTGGGTTGGGACCTGTTTCCCTGGGAGGGGGTCTCAGAGGAAAAGGGAAATTACACAGGCAGACACCCACCCTGCAGAGTAAACAGTTCAAGCTACAGATTGGATGCCTCGTCCTGGGGTCCTACATGGGGAGATAACCCCACTTGGCTGGTTGGAGGACTTCTGGGATTAACAGAAGGACTGTGGGAAGTACGAACTCCATTTGTGAGGACCACAGGTACAAAGCCTTGCCCCCAAGGAAGGGCAGAGAGAGCTCTGCCCTAGTGGCTGCCAGGTTTCTGCAACAGCCTCACTGCACACCCCGATCCAGCTCACTCCATGTCACAGAGAGGCACTGGACCTGGGACAGCCATGACTGGGGTTGAGGGCGCGGGAAAAAACTTAAACATGGGACCCAGGGGAGAGCTGGTCCTGGGACAGAGCTTGCGTGGGGTGGTCGTGGCCATATTGGCACTTACTCAAGCAACACCTCAGAAGGAGCCCAGATCTCTGACAACGGCCATTCCACCACAGCTCGCCCCCCTGTCCCCATAGGCGCCAAGGGGTCATGCAACCCAGCCTGCCCTGCAAAGGGATTCCACAAAAGGGCAGGGGGTGGCAGAGGCTGGGGGCAGTGACTGGCTGTGAGGAACAAAGGGGACTTGCACCAGAGGCTGCTTCTAAGTGGTGCTGCAGGTGCCTACACAAGCAGCACACGGGACCTCTGTAGCCTACATGAGCTGACAGCCCATATGGGCCCCACTTGCCTCAGCACTCTCCCTCTCTGGGGCAAGGGTCCTGGTTGTAGGGAAAAGAAAAAACACACACTTGAGAGGAACAGAGCCAACTCAGGCCTGACCTGTAGCACTTCTCCTCCAGCAACTTGGGTTTAGACCCCCACCTCAAAAGGGCTGTAACTGTCACTAAACAGAGTAGAAGTCACACCTCACACTCAGCACCAGCTCTAGCCCCTCCATTTCCTGACAAGGTGAGAGCTACCAGCACAGCCCGAGGAAAGTGACTTGAGTCCACATCAAATCCAGCTCTCACACCAAAGGCACTGGGCACATGCGATCTATATAGGGGGCTCTCCCATAAGATCACACCTTCAAAACTGCAACAGGTAACTAACCTAAACTCACAGAGGCAGAGAAAGTTAAGCAAAATACAAAGGCAGGGAAACTACTTTCAGTTGAAAAAGCAAGAAAAAAAATCCCTGAAAAAATAAATAATGAAACAGAAATAAACAATTTATCAGAAAAAGAATTCAAAGCATTGATAATAAAAATGTTAAATAAATTAGCAAAAATAATTGATGTACACTATGAACACTTTAACAAGGAACTAGACTAGAAAATATAAAAAAGACCCCATCAAAACTAGATAATTCAATATCAGAGATATAGTAGAATGAACAAATAACAGACTAAGTGATACAAAAGAACACCTAAGTGATCTAGAAGATAGAATAATGGAAATCATCCGATCAGAATAGCAGAAAGGAAGACAAATGAAAAAAATGATGGAAGCAATCTACCAGATTTTGGGGATAGCATTTGTGTACCAACATTTACATTATAGGGGTCTCAGAAGGAAAAAAGAGAGAGAGAAAGGGAATGAAAATGTATTTGAGGAAATTATAGCTAAAAACTTCCCAAACCTGAAGAAAGAAACAGATAACCAGGTACAGGAAACATGTATATATATATATATTCTAGTGTTCTCGTCACTTTAAGTGGAAATGGGGAAAAATCTGAAATATTACTCCTCTTTGGAGCCTTGATTAACCATCACAGCCAAATCTTCTAAACTCCTACCTCTTATCTGTGTCATTCATTTGCAATGAATTGTGTTCTGCTTTACAGCACCTTTCATCCCATTAGTGGTTTTAACTTTCTGTGCTATATTATAAACTCTATGAAAACACATGTTTATTAGATGATTTTGATATGGAGTAACCATTTACTATCACACTTTTTACAGCTGTAAGTTTAAATACTTTTCCCTTTCATTGACTACCTACCTTTCAAAGCTTTAGTATGTTTTGCTATCATATTTTGACATTTTCTTACATTATTCTCTTTTCCTTAACCCATTGAATTCCAAAAATAAATAAAATGAAGAACTTACTACTTTGGAAACTACAAGACAGGTCACTTCCAGGTGGCTAACAAAACCTCCAACTACTATATTTTTATAACATGATCAGGATGTTTAAGCATTAAGAAAACTAACATATTTTATATGGTGCTTAGTATCAGATCTTTTGAATAGAGAGAAAAATTCTCCAATTATTAAGTTTTAAACAATGTAGACAACTAAATATATTCTCAATTTTTTAGATTCCAGCAAAATTTCCTTTAATTTTCTATACCTCTTACCATAATGAAATTAATTTTGTCAATATCTTAGCCTAATTATTCCTTGTATACATTAAGCAGGAATTATTATAGTCATCTTTTTAACATTTGCATGGCCTCAAAACGTACCCAGTACATCTTCAATAAATATTTGTAAGTTTTATACTGAATGAATAAAGGATTCTGAACAAAAATAAAAGTTCTTTACGGAAGACTGAATTTCATTGTTTTCTTCCTGGTACATAGTTGTACAAGCCACTAATTTAGAAATGAGAAAAAAAAATCGTAATTGCTCAACATTTAGCAATTAGCATGTCAAGAAACTAACACACGTTTTACATATTCTTAATTTTTTTAGCACGGCCTTTTTTTTTAATATTGTAACTTGTCTAATACGAAAAATGCTAAACACAAATTAAATATGAGAGATAGGTAAAAAACACAATGATCCTAAGCTAATTATTTTTCATTTTTATTGAAGAATAAGTGAGGATTTAGTCAGTATGGAAATAGCTAAGACTTTGAGTTATGCATTTTTAATTACATCGATTAAAGTAATGTTTGTGGCACTATATTTTAGTAAAATAGTAAGTTTTCATGTCATTAGTGGAAAATCAGGAAACATCATTTCAAAGTATGAATAAATGGACAATCTACAAATTTGTTAATATAAAGCCCAAAAAAGTGTTATTATAGCAGAATTGTGAAAAGTATGGAAAAATTGAGCATACATGACATAAGCCAAGAATACAACTATCAGCAGAGAAGCCCTCGCAAGATCGACAATTGGTTTGTTTATTCATTTTTACTGGTCTGTTGCTTCTAATAATATAAGAGATTGGGATTGACTTTTAATAAATTATCTGTAAAATCTTAAATTATGCCTAAATTATTAGGCTAAAACTAAAAGTTACTTCATTTCCGAATATTTAAAAATTAATCATAAAATTTATACATTATAGAAATATAACCTAGATATTATAAATTTAAAAGTATTAACTGTCTAGTAGCCCTGGGCTGATTTCATTAGTGTTTGTATATTATTGAATATATGCTTTTAATAAAGGAACATGCCCCTTTTGTGACACTCAAGGCACGCTTATTAATCTTTTTCCCTCTTCATTACTAAATGTTAAAAAGATGAGATAATTCAGTGATTCATTTGAATTAAAAATAGTATTCAGGTATGGTATTTCCACAGTTTTTTTTAAGGCGTTAGTATTCAAATATGGTATTTCCACAGTTCTTTTTAAGGCGTTAGTATTCAAATATGGTATTTCCACAGTTCTTTTTAAGGCGTTTGCTTCTTCAGATGCTTTTTGTTTCTGATTAATCTGCAGTACTCAGCAGGTATAGAAATAGTTCATAATGAGAAGAAACACTCCTGGGGTACGAAATTGCCTCAGGGAAGAAATGTAATATATATTCAGAAAGTAAATAAATTCCCTGGGTCAGCCCTCTTATGTGAATTCTAGTAAATATCTACAACCTATTCTATCAATAGTAATGATCAGAACATTTATCAGAGATACGATTAAGGAAAGAACGTTTGAAGACAAAAAAAGCTATTAACTTTCCTTAGCTGGTCACAAGAAAGCAAAGAAGTACTTCCCAACTAGGGGCAAGAGAATGAATAGCTTAGATCTCTCTGACAACTGCTCAATCTAATGAACTACTAAGTAGCTTACCAGGAACTACAGTCTCAGCTAGATGTAAGGAAAATAAAATAAAATAAAGCAACTTGATTTTTCTGCCCTGAATAGTGACTATATTTTCTGACAGTTTCTACATGATTCCCAAGCTGTTACAACAAATAAGGTGAAGATAGTAAAAGTTGATAAGTAATAAAGAAATAAGTTAAACATATGAAAGCAAAACAATTAAAATGTTTCTATTGAATTCAAACCATCAAAATACAATTAAGAAACACTACAGCTGATTATATGAATCAACATTTAATTTGGAATTCCTTCTTTTCCTGCATGGGTCTTGCTGGAACCAATATTACTCCTAAGATTACAGAAGGTAGGAGAGCACATCACAATGTTTTTGATTCTGTTTTCTAAAAAATGACATCAACAAATACGCTTTCAAGAATTCTCTACCTTAAAAAAAATTATACTCTACAGTAACTTCACTGCTATTTAAATAGTGCATTCAGAATTTTCCTTCACTCACTAGTTTAACCTATATGCATGCCAATGTAGTTAAATTGAACTCACTGCCAAGCGAGTAAGTCAAGACAGTAATTTGATCAAAATCAGTGATATTAGTGAAGCTTTGAGAAACAAAGTTGGTCATATTTTAATTAGCAATATTTTCATTTTAGAATTTTTTCCTCATTTTGAACTGCCTTCCTAGTTAGATCTATTAATCAAAGGTTTCAGTTCTGATGTGGTTTTCCTCTGTGGGTCTCAGAAGTCCTGCAGATGTGTGCAGTGTTTTATACCCAGATATTTTCTCCACTCTGGGTAACTCTATGAATATTGTGCTTATTTACACTGTATTGTTTCTTACAGTCACTTCCCCAATCCTGAGCAGAGTAGACATCACTGAAGAAAGAACAGATCTTACACAGAAGGGGATGTTCAGGAAGACAGAACTGATGTTTTACATCTAACATTCACTATCTCACCTCTTCATTCGACATAAAATATATTGTGCCGATATGTGCTAATTATTCTGATGGGTATACAGATGTAAAATATATATGTCATCTCTGTCATTGAGAGAACAACCTTAACCTAGCATACGGTCCTGAGGAAGTAGGAAATAAAGGACAAATGTATATTTTATGGGGACGTGGAACTAAGAATAAGCTCTATTAAATAGGTGTCACTATGAAGGACACTGGACAACCGCTGGGAGTTAGAAAAGGATTGCACACCAAAATCAGACGAAGACGTTTCTAAAGATAAACCTGTTTTCCTTTGCAAGTTTTTGAAGGGCTTCCCTGGCAATACGTTTTAACAAATCAAAGATTACTGAATAGAATTGACAGTGGAGAACATTCTGTATTCAGGGGCTCTTTTTTAATACAATGAATAAGGAATTTCCTCGAAAGAAGAAGTGTAATTTCGAACAAAGAAGTGACTATATTCCAAGATGAATGTGGGGATATATATCCAGTCTTCCATATGCTATTCCATACATATAATATCCAGATTTACACTGCTATGAGTGGATCCAAAATGCTGAATTTGGGAAGTGTTCAAGTAGAAGATTAGTAACTACTATAAGCATATCTATACTCATATAAGGTTATCTACATACAGCTAATAAGCTTTTAACACAAATAAAAAGTGCATTATTTGAAAAGGTAAATAATTAGAAAATCTCTTTTTCAAAGAGAGGTATATTAGGTAAAAATAGCAATGTCGATATATGCTTTCAACCACAGTGTTAACTGAAGACAGCTTAGGCTAACCCAATATAATTGCAACTCATCACAAGTTAAAAAGAAGAGTCTTTTCTTTTCATTTGTACTTAACAAAATGAAGCTGATTTTTCAACTTCATCAGCCTAGAAAAAAACATTACCATAGAGATGATCTATTTTTAAAAGAAATATCAAAACTGCACTTGACAAACTGTACTCCATCGCTTTCTAAGTTATGACTGGTTGACAATTTACACATCAATAAACAACTGCTCTTGTACAATAAGCTGATTCTGTTATGTGGAAACAAGGATCTCACGGACATGTCCAGATCAATAACTCTAGATGACTTTTCTCCTATATTATCTTCAAACATGAATTTCCATTTGCCCATATATACTTATGTATGCCACCCCCTTTTGTAACTCATACTAAACATACCAAAATGATTTTTAATTGTATCCGCCAAAACATATTCCAGTTCTTTAATGTTCCGTCTCAGGAGAAAGTATGACCCATTTATTAAATATAGAAACCTGTGTCACTGTTATACCTATTTTTCTCATAATCTAAAACCACATCTTCTTGATTCTATTTGCAAAATATTCTCATTATTTTCTCCTTTCTCTTTCTACTCCATATCATTGCTCAAGATACTTTCATTTTATCTCTTATTTGGCTGTCACAATGGTCTCTTTTGGTCTCTCTCCTTTAAATACTATATTCTGCATTGGTATCAGGATTGTTTTGCCCAAATACAGATCTCATCATATTAATGATGTTCAAACACTTTTAGAGGCTTCTATTACTGATTTAAAAATATTGTTTTTAGCTTAGCATTCGAGACACTTCAGATTCCAACACCAATCTGTAATTTCAACTTGATCTCAGAGTAAGTTCTCCTTGGCATATGTACAACAGTTGATTTATTGTTCTTAAATGCTATGCACTTCAAGACCTAGAAGACTTCATTCCAAGAAGTCCAACATCCTAAAATGCCATTTCTCTTCATCCATCTGTCTGCATTCTACTCATCTTACAAAGATCAGCTCACACATTACTACTAGTCCTTCCAAGATTAATCCATTGTTTCCTTGTGTTGTGCTCTTACTATATTAACTCTGTTACGTGCATTACATCTTTTGAAGAGATTAAGATGGGGGTTGGCTACTCATAGTGCTGGCCTAATGACTTTGGGGGAGGGCTGGTTTTTCTGTAGTTGGAGAGAGAATAGGATGTCTCCAATTCAAGACAGTATATGATCTCAAGAGAAAGGTGATCAGTATCAAAGTCCATAGGTTGAGATTGCTTATATACAAACCAGAAATCTCTATATTACACAGCAAAGGAAACCAAAACAAAATGAAAAGACAACCTATAGAATGGGAGAAAATATTTACAGACGATGCAACCAACAAGGGCTTAACTTCCAAAATATACAAACAGCTCACATGACTCAACAACAACAAAACAAAAAACCCAATCAAAAAATGTGCAGAAGACCTAAACAGACATTTCTCCAAAGAAGAAATACAGACACCAATAGGCACATGGAAAGATGTTTAATATCACTAATTATTAGAGAAATGCAATCAAAACTACAGTGAGGTACCACCTCACACCAGTCAGAATGGCCATGATTAAAAAATCTACAAATAACAAATGCTGGAAAGGGTGTGGAGAAAAGGGAACCCTCCCGCACTGTTGGTGGGAATGTAAGTTGGTGCACCCACTGTGGAAAACAGTATGGAGGTTTCTCAGAAAACTAAAAATAGAATTACCATATGATCCATCAATCCCACTCCTGGACATATAACCAGACAAAACTATAATTTGAAAAGACACATGCACCCCTATATTCATAGCAGCACTATTCACAATAGCCAAGACATGGAAGCAACCTAAATGTCCATCAACAGATGAAGGGATAAAGAAGATGTGGTACATATATACAATGGAATACTACTCAGCCATAAAAAGAATGAAATGCCATTTGCAGCAACATGGATGCAACTAGAGATTATCATACTAAGTGAAGTAAGTCAGAAAGAGAAAGACAAATACCATATGATATCACTTATATTTGGAATCTAAAATATGACACAAATGAAGCTATCTACAAAACAGAAATAGAATCACAGACATAGAGAACTGGTGGTTGTCAAGGGGGAGGGGGTTGGGGAAGGGATAGAGTGGGAAGTGGGGTTAGCAGATGTAGGCTTTTACACATAGAATGGATAAACAACAACGTCTTACTATATAGTGCAGAGAGTTATATTCAATATCGTATAATAAACCATAATGGAAAAGAATATGAAAAAGGAATGTATAAATATGTATAACTGAAGGACTTTGCTGTACAGCAGTAATTAACACAACATTGTAAATCAACTATACTTCAATAAAAATAAAATTTTATTCTCAAAAGAAAAAAGAAGCTCTCAAGAAAAAAAAAAGCACTAGGTTAAAAGGCTAGATTTTATATTTAGAGTTACAATTATTTTCCAATAAAAATAATTCATGCGTTCTGTCAAGAAACTTTTCACACTCCCTGATTAGTAGGATAAGAGCTCTGGAGACCCTGTGACTATTTGTATATGATGAGAACACAGTTCTTTCTCATTCCTGGTAGGAAGACAACATAAACACACACTTAGTTTAAGACCCTGAATTACACTGTTATTTTTCATACCCTTTAGCAAGTGATAGAACTCAAGTGGAATAATTGTTTCCTGGGATGTGATCCCCCTTGGATAATTGTGGCAAACTACTTGTTTGCTCCTGGGATCTGTTCATTCACAGGCTGTAAGAGCAACTATTGCATGATTCCTTTCTCTCATTCTCTTGTTATCTTCTTCCATTGGCACAATCACTCGGTTATTAGCACAAATTAATATCAAATGAGATAACAACCAGATTTTTACTCACTGAAAACTGGGGAAAAAATCTCCAAGAATTTGACGGGTGTTCACTAAATGCCTGGAGTTAGCTACACCATCTTGTAACTATATCTCATTTAAGCAGAATTGTGTTTTTATCCTTCCAAAGTAAGTAAATCTGCTGTCCTTTCTTTTCTAAATAATTGAAATTTCCTAATTATTTTAAGATTAATTTTAAAAATTTATAACATCAAGATGAACATAGTAATTGAAAGTACTCCTCCAAAAAAGAAAAAAAAAAGAGAGATCTCAGAATTACTGTCATTAACAATGTCACAAAATGAAGATACCTCTCAGACATACTTAGAATTTCTAAAATGATAGCCTTCAATGTAGTGGAAACATCTCACAATTTAAGAGTCATCTTATCTGGAAGTAAAACTCAGGTTAATAAATTACCAATTGGATGACAAGAAAAGTTATATAACTTTCAAAACTTTTTTTTTTTTTTTTTTTTTTTTTGCGGTATGTGGGCCTCTCACTGTTGTGGCCTCTCCCGTTGCGAAGCACAGGCTCCGGACGCGCAGGCTCAGCGGCCATGGCTCACGGGCCCAGCTGCTCCGCGGCATGTGGGATCTTCCCAGACCGGGGCACAAACCCACGTCCCCTGCATCGGCAGGCGAACCCTCAACCACTGCGCCACCAGGGAAGCCCCCTACTTTCAATACTTTTAATACTCTTAATACATACTTATCTACCACTGATACACTTGTTCTATTTCCTCTCAGGAATGTTCATAAAGATGAAAAAGTATAAAGACATTTTATAAAATATAAAAAATTTTCCAGTGCTAGATTTACTTGTATTCAGTAGGGTCACTAACTTTAAGTAGATGACTTTTGTTATTCTAACCTGTGGAACATTTCACATTTAAAACTGACCTAGAGCAGTATTTTCCAACTGATATTTTACAGGTGTCAGAATTTCAAGAAGGAGTTATATAGATTCTTATAGAGAAAAGGGCGGTGAAAAAAAAGAAGTACTAATTAAGAAATCTGAGATTAAGGAAAAGAAAGAAAACTGAAGGGATTTTACAAGAAATAAAATCTTAAATAGATTTTAAATAGAAATCTTCTGCTTTACAAGAAATACTAAAGGGAGTCCTTCATGAGGAAACGAAAAGATGCCAGACAGTAATTAAACCCATGTGAAGAAATAAATACCACTAAAGTACATAGGCAAATGACAAACATAGTAAAAATGTATTTTTGTTTTAATCAGTATCAAATATAAAAGAACTGCAAAAAGCAATTATAAAAGTACATTGACGAACTGTGATTTAAAAAGGTGTAATCTTTATGACAATAAAAACACTTAGAAGTGGGAGACAGAGGTATATGTTTTGTATAGTCTTGAAATAAATTAAGTTGGTATTAATTCAAACAAGATTGTTTTAAGTGAAGATGTTAATCGTAATTACTAGGGCAACCACTAAGAATATAGTAAAAAAAAAATCAAGGGAAATAAAATGGTACACTAGAAAATATCATAAAGAAGGCAGTAATTGATTAATAGAAGAAAAGGTGTAAGACATACAGATAAACATATCAAAATGACAGATATAAATCCTACCTTATCATTAGTATATTAAATGTAAATGAGCTAAACACTCCAATCCAGAGGTGGAGACTGGCAAAATGGTTTTAAAGAAACAAACAAACCAGGATCCAACCGTATGCTGTCTATAAGAAACTCACTTTACATTCAAAAACACAAATAGTTTGCAAACAAAAAGATGTATCTATATATCTTATGTGATAGTTAATTTTATGTGTCAACCTGACTGGGCCATGTGGTTCCCAGATATTTGAAGTAAAATTACACTCAGTGTTTCTGTGAGAGTATTTTGAATGACAATGAAATTTAAATCAGAACACTGAGTAAAACAGATCGCCTTTCTAAATGTGAATGGGCTCCATGCAATTAGTCAAAGGCCTAAATAGAGCAAACAGGCTGTAAAAGAATCCTTCCTGCTTGATGACCTATGAACTAGGACATCAGGTTTTTTTCTGCCTTTAGATCCAAACTGAAATGCTGGCTCTTCCTGTGAATCAAACAGCCAGCCTTTGGACTGGAACTATACTATGAGCTCTCCTGGTTCTTAAGTGCTTGGTTCAGACTGGAACTAAACCATCAACTCTGCTGGGTCTTCAGCTTACCAACCAACTCACTCTGCAGATCTTGGGATCTATCAGCCTCCATAATTCTGTAATCCAATTCCTTGTAATAAATAAATATATATAATGTATAATACATCTTGGCTATTGGATCTGATGGCTCTGTTTCTCTGGAGAACCCTGGTTGATACACCATGCAGACAGCAACCAAACGAGAGCTGCAGTGGCTGCATAAATATTAGATCAAGTAGACTTTAAAATAAAAATTGTTATGAGACAAGGGAGAACATTTTTAAACAATAAAAGTATAGATCCATCAAGAAAACATAACAATTATAAATATATATGTACCTCACAACAGAGTCCCAGAAAGCAAAAACTGACAGAATTGTAGGGGAAAATAATAATTTAACAGTAATGGTGACTTCATTTTAAATAATGAATAGAACAACTAAACAGAAAGGGAACAAGGAAATGGAAGACTTGAACAACACTATATGTGAACTAGACATAAAACTATAAAACACTTCACCCAACAACAGCAGTAAAACATTCTTCTCAAGTGCACAAGGTATTCTCTAATAGACTTTGTGTTAGGCCATAAAATGTACCTCAATAAATTTATAATTATTGAAATCATTCAAAATTTGTTCTTCAAGAGAATAGAATTAAATTTAAAAATCAATAACGAGGAAATTTATAAATATGTGGAAATTAAATAACACATTCCTAAATAACCAATGAGTCAAGGAAGATATCACATGGGAAATTAGAAAACAGCATGAGATTAACGTAAATGAAAACACAACATAATAAAAATATATGAGATAGAGCCAAAACAGTGCTTACAAGGAAATCTGTAGCTGTAAATGTCTATATTAAAAAAGAAAAAAGATCACAGAACAAGCTTAAAAGAAGCTAGAGGGCTTCCCTGGTGGCGCAGTGGTTGAGAGTCCGCCTGCCGATGCAGGGGACATGGGTTCGTGCCCTGGTCTGGGAGGGTCCCACATGCTGTAGAGCAGCTGGGCCCGTGAGCCATGGCCTCTGAGCCTGTGTGTCCGGAGCCTGTGCTCCGCAACGGGAGAGGCCACAGCAGTGAGAGGCCCACATACCGCAAAAAAAAAAAAAAAAAAAAAAAAAGCTAGTAAAAGAAGATACAATTAAACTTAAGGTCAGCAAAAGGAAGGAAATAAAAAACGAGAGTGGAGAGAAATAGAATAGAAAACCGAAAAGCAAAAGTAAAAAATCAATACATCTGAAAGTTGTTTCTTCAAAAAGATCAACACAATTGTCCAAACTTTAGCTAGAGTGACCACACAAAAAAAGAATTCTCAAATTATAAAATTATTTTAGGAAGTGTATCACCACAAATCTTACAGAAAAAGTAATTAAAGGGGAATATTATGAACAACTGTATGCCAAAATTTATAATTTATATAACCTAGGTGAATGGACAAATTCCTTGAAAGACACAAACTACCAAAGTGACAGAAGAAACTGAAAATCTGAATAGACTAAACAAGTAAAAAACAAAGCAAAACAAAAAAATCCCTGAATTACTTTTTTTAAACAACCCTCTTACAAGCCCAGACCAAGATGGTTTCACTGGTGGATTCTATGAAGTATTCTAATTTTTCACAAATTCTTCCATAAAACGGAGGAGAAATACTTCTACAATGATTCTGTAAAGCCAATGTTACACTGATAACAAAACTAGACAAAAACTTTGAAGAAAACTACAGACTAACAGCCTTTATGAACACAGATGTTAAAATCTGTCAAAGTACTAACAAATCTAACAATATATAAAAGCAATTATACATCATGACCAAGTATGACTTATCCAGGAATGCAAAAGTGCTGTAATATATAAAATTCAATTAATGTAATAAAGCATATTAATAGAGTAAAGGAGAGAACAGAAAACGCACATGATCATCTGAATAGATGCATAAATAATATTTAATTCCAACACCTTTTCATGATAGAAGTATTCAAGGCAGTAGGAATAGAAGGAAACGTCCTCAACTTTCGTAGATAACGGGCAACTATGAAAAACCCACAGCTAAACAGCGTACTTAGTGATTAAAGAATGTTCTCACTACTTTTATTCAACACTGTACTGGAGTTTCTAGAGAGGGAAATTGGGCCAGAAAGAGAAATAAGTCATCCAGATTGTAAAGAAAATAAAACTATATCTATTGACAGATGACATAATCTTGTACACAGAAAATCCTAAGAAATTGGCTGAAGAATTATTAGAACTAATAAACCAGTTTAGATATGTTGCAGGATACAAGATACAAGATCAATATACAACAAATAAATTGTATTTCTGTACACTAGCAATAAACAATCTAAAAATAAAGTTAAGAGAACAATCCATAGATTCAATGTAATCCCTATAAATATCCAAGTTGCTTTTTTTCTGTTTACAGAAATTGTCGAATTTATACTAAAAATGACACTGAAAGGCAAGGGATTCAGAAGAGCCAAAATAACCTTGGAAGATTAGAGAATGGGAAGTGCCTGCTTATGGGGCTAGAAATGGGGTATTGAAAGTATTCTGAATTAGGCAGTGATGTTGGTTGCTCACCTCTGTGAATGTACTGAAAACCATTAAGTTGTACATTTTAAAAGGGTGAAGTTTATGGTATGTGAGTTAGATCTCAATAAAGATATAAAAGATGTTATGAAAAAGGATTTGATTTGATTTCCATTAAAATCAGTAAGTATAATAACCATTTAAATCTTTTTACTTAATAAAATAATTGAGAGGAATTGGGAAGATATCAGGTGAACAAGGAAAATAAATGTTGAAAATCAGATGAGCATGTTAATAATTTATTCATTTGATTCATCACTCTGGTCACCTGGCTCCTTGTCACCATGATAATTCTACTGTTAAACAGTTTTAAAATATATTCATAATTACACGTTTCAATTTACATACATAATGGTTTATTTGCTAAATAATTATTATAATAGGTAATAGCCAGGAAATATAATTAACATTGATACTGAAATAAAAATTGGTAAGTAGGGGCTTCCCTGGTGGCGCAGTGGTTGAGAGTCCGCCTGCCGATGCAGGGGACACGGGTTCATGCCCCGGTCCGGGAAGATCCCGCGTGCCGCGGAGCGGCTGGGCCCGTGAGCCACGGCTGCTGAGCCTGCGTGTCTGGAGCCTGTGCTCCGCAACGGGAGAGGCCACAACAGTGAGACGTATATTAGTCAGTGGCGTATATTAGTCATATACGCCAATTTTGCATGTAATATACTTATTCTAATATGTTAATCATTATTATTACAACATTGAAATCAATTTCTATACAAAAAAATTACACTGTTCCACCTCACCTTTCTCTCACTGGACTGTACTTTCTCTCACTGTAGCTGTATGCACAGGATGGATAGAAGTGATAGGGAAATTTGGTTAAGAGTAGGGTCTCTGAAGCCTGACTGCCTGGATTAATATCCTCGTTTAACTAACGGCTGTGTGATTACTGAGTAGATTAACCTTTTTGATTTTGGTTTCATTATCTAAATGGGGGATGTTAATAATGGGTAGGTACTTCTTAGGACTGTGGTGAGATTAAATGAGTTAATAATCTGGCATATGGAAAGCAGTCAATCAATGTTTATTATTATTGTTTTGGTATTATTAAATGTTTAGAAAAATCTTTTATGTAATTTCACTTAATTCTTTTATAAAGATTATGACAAACTCCCAACATGCAGCAATTCTCATTTGTCCTCATAGCAGTAACTATTTTTAACAGTTTTACTGAGATGTAAGTTAAATGTCATAAAATTCACTCTTTGTAGTGTGCAATTCAATGATTTTAATAAATTTAGATATTTACTGCCCCATCACAACTGAGTTTTAGAATTTTCCATCTCTCCAGAAACTATCCTTACACCTGTTTGCAGCCAATCGCCAGAAATACTCCTAGTCCCATGCAGCTGCTGATTTGCTTACTATCTCTATAAATTTTCCTTTTAAGGATGGTTTATTAATATGCAGTCATATAATAAATAGTCTTCTGCACCTGACTCTTTCACTTAACATAATGCCTTTGAGGTATACTCCTGTTTTAGTATGTATCAGTAATTTATTCTGAATAGTACTGCATTGTGTGAATACACCAGATTTTATCTATTCATCAGTTAAATGACATATGGTTTGCTTCTTTTTTGCTATTATGAGTAATGTTGCTATGAACAATCTTGTACAAGTATTTGTGCAGACACATGTTTTCATTTCTTTAGCGTAGATAGTAGTGAAACAGATGAGTTGTATGATAGGTTATATTTAAAATTTTAAGAAACTATTAAAATCTTTCGCAAAACTGTTGAGCTATTTTACCTTCCACCAGCAATGTATACGTGTTCCAGTTTCTCCACATTTTCAGCAACACTTGATATTATCTGTTGTTTGAACATAGCCATTTCAGGGGAATCTCTCTGTGGTTTTAATTTGTGCTTCCCTAGTGACCAATGATGTTCAAAGTCTTTGTAAGTGTTTATTAGCCATTCTTATATTTACTTTTTTTTTTTTTTTGCAGTACGTGGGCCTCTCACTGTTGTGGCCTCTCCCGTTGCGGAGCACAGGCTCCGGACACACAGGCCCAGCGGCCATGGCTCACGGGCCCAGCCGCTCCGCGTCATGTGGGATCTTCCCGGACCGGGGCACAAACCCGTGTCCCCTGCATCGGCAGGTGGACTCTCAACCACTGCACCACCAGGGAAGCCCCTTATATCTACTTTTGTGAAATGTTTATTTATTCAAAGCTTGACCAGCTGTACTATTTTAAAGTTGTTCATAAATTGAATTAATCTCTTTATAACCTTTCTTGATCTAAGACCATTATAATAAGTTATTCAAAGAAAACTTTCTCATTATTTTTGTTTTTATTAAATTCTAATGTTTTAATAAAATGTTCTGTAGCCTAGAGCCTTTGTATTTTAGCCTCCTAAGTGAAAGTTTTAGATACTTCTCCTTTTAAATTTTGTTAATTCAGAATAAGTAATTTTCCAAGTGTCAGATGGGAACACATAACTAGAGGCCAGTGCTTTACTATGCTCCAAATACATTAAAATTAATAGTATTTTCTTCACTAATATTTCTCAGATTTTAAGTACATATATGCATATGAATGTAATGAATCATTTATTTTATTTCTAATATTTTCTCAAATTTCTCTGTAGCAGATACATCAATCAGAATATGCAAAACTTATGCAGATTTCTCACAAACAATGGTTTAAAGGCATTTGTTTTGGAATTCAATGACATATTAATTCAAAATATTGCAAGTTATGCACTAATACCTAACTGTTAAATCCATACCATAATTACGGCTCAGTATGATTTTAAAAGCATGACCATCAATGACTATCTGTAATTCAAATACCATTTACGACTATACTCAGCCAACTCATTGATTTCTCAAATATATATTAAACTACTACAAATCAGGCACTTTTCATAGCACTTGATATTCTGTGAAGAACAAGACCAGATAGTTTTCTATTTGGTAAATAGTAAAATGTCAATATTTGTATAAAAGAAGCCAAGGGAGGAATATTTTTAAATAAATAAATAAACATGAGGGAAACATGAGGAAAGATTGGTGGATAATTTTCCAGGATTTAAGACCCAATTTTTAAAGTCCATAAAATGGGACTTCCCTGGTGGTCCAGTGGTTAAGAATCCGTCTTGCAATACAGGGGACAACGGTTCGATCCCTAGTCAGGGAACTAAGATCCCACACGCCATGGGTCAACTAAGCCCGTGCGCTGCAACTTATAGGCCTGTGCACCACAACCAGAGAGAAGCCCGCACACTGTAATGAAGAGCCCACATGCCGCAACAAAAGATCCCACGTGCTGCAACTAAGACCCAATGCAGCCAAAAAACAAATATTTAAAATAAATAAATAAAAGTCCATAAAATATAAAAAGGGCAGATGAAGTGACACACATATGCACACACGTCTATATCATATACATGCTATAATAGAAGATAAAAGATAACTGTAAAACCTCCTAGAAAGAAAAAGTAGATTACCTATAAAAGAAAAAGTTATACATTGATAGCAGATTCCTTAACAGTAATACTGGCTGCAAGATAAATGATAATTATATAAGGAAGGCAATTTAAGCCTAGAATTTTATAACTAGCAAAAGTATTATTTCTTTTATAAGGTAAAATTTTAAAATATAGAGATATAGATAAATTAGATATTAATATATAATTTAGTTAGTAAAGTTTGCTTTTGTCTAAAACAGAAAAGATCTTAAAACTATACAATTCTAGACAAAAATCAACACAATAGCAAAAGCAGAAGTATGGATACAAAAAAGGAAAAGAGGGAAGGGAGAGTACCTAATAATATAATTTTTATTCAGGGGAAGATACACATGATAATAAGAAATAAATAAAAAGATAAAAATAAATATCAGTCTTAATACAGGTAATCTTTAAAAGAATATAAATGGATTAAGCAGTTCTTCAAATTAGCTGAAGTAACTGTAAAAAATCCAAAGGAAGTCATGAAATGAAAATAAATAGAAAATAAAATGGAAGAAAGAAATCTTAATATATCAGGGACTACAGTGAATGTACATGGTTAAACCAAATATAATCAGAGATCCTCAAACAAGTAAAAAAGTAAGAATGAGCAATATGTCATGAATATGAGAAACAGTTAAATCAGAAAAAGGCTGAAATCTAAAAATAAAGGAACAAGACCATGGACCAAAAGAAATCTAAGATGTCAATTTCAATATCAAACAATTTGGTATTCAATGAAAAACCAAACAAACAAGAAAAAAACTAACAAAGTGTCATAACAAAGTGGTATATTATATACTGTTAAAAGAAAAATGGATCAATATAGTATTTTCAGCATGAGACATACCTAATAATATAGCTTCAGACTATATTCATATAAATAAGGCAACTAAACTATGAAATATTAAAAGCACTTAATATATTCTTATCCAAAACTGATAGCTCAAGCAGAAAATAATATACAGAAATGCAGTGCATTTCATAACTATTCTAAACTAATAAATAATAATCCTGAGAGTATTTAACACACTACCAAGTACTGTGTACATACCTAACATAAATTATTTAATCTTCAGTCCAAATCTATAGAATGTGTCTTACTGTTCTCAATTTTTTATTTGGGAAAACTAAGCACAGAATGTTTAATTTGCTCAAGATTGCTCAGAAAGAAGTGGCAAAACAGGGTTTCAAAACAATTATTCTGAATTCCAGAGCCTATGCTATTAAAGAGTACTTTATGTTGAACTATACATGCTCTATTCAAAGCAATAAATATTTGGTGGCATTCATGAAACATTCACAAAATTTGACCACAGACAAAGCTTAAAAAAGGAGCAATTAATTTTAAAAGAACCATGTATCATTTACTGTGGTCTTTGGTCATAATAAATGAAATTAGGAAAAAAAAAGATTAAAAAACTCCACCCCAAGAGGATGAGAAGACAAGCCACAGATTGAGAGAAAATATTTGCAAAAGACACATCTGATAAAAGACTGCTATCCAAAATTTATAAAAAACTCTTAAAACTCAACAATAAGAAAATGAAAAACCTAATTAAAAACGGTCAAAAGACTTGAGGAGACATCTTACCAAAGTAGATATACAGATGGCAAGTAGGCATATAATAAGTTCAATAACATATGTCATTGGGGAAATGCAAATTAAAAAACAATGAATCTATTAGAACAGCCAAATCTATTAGAATGGCCAAAATATGGAACACTGATACACCAAATGCTGGTGAGGATGTAGAGCAACAGGAAACTCTCATTCATTGCTGGTGGGAATGCAAAATGGTACAGCCAATTTAGAAAAGGTTTTGGCAATTTCTTGCAAAACTAAATGTACACTTTACCATACCATCCGGCAATTCACACTCCTTGGTATTTACATAAATGAACTGAAACCTTATGTCCACACAAAAACCGCCACATGGATGTTTATAGAAGCTTTATTCATAGTTGCCAAAACTTGGAAGAAACCAAGATGTCCTTCAGTGGGTGAACAGATACATAAACTGTGGTACATCCAGACAATGGAATGTTATTCATTACTAAAAGGAAATGAGCTACCAAGCCCTGAAAAAACATGGTGAAAACTTAAATGCATATTACTAAGCCAGTCCAAAAGGGCTACATGCTGCATGATTCCAAGTATATGATATTTAGGAAAAGCAAAACCATGTGTACAATAAAACGATCAGTGGTTGCCAGCAGGAGGAAGGAATGAACAGCAAGAGAACACTGGATTTTTAAGGCAGTGAAACTATACTGTATGTTACTGAAATGATGAATACATATCATTATACATTTTTCAAAATCCATAGAATGTACACCAAGAGCGAACCCTAATGCAAACTTATGGACTTTGAGTGATAATGATGTTACCAGTGTAGGTTCATGATTGTAATAAATGTACCACTCTCATGTGCAACGTCGATAATGCACATTTGTGGGAGCAGGTGGTACACAGAAGTCTCTATACTTTCCACTCAGTTTTGCTGTGAATCTAAAACTCTAAAAAAATAAAGTTTGCTGGGCTTCCCTGGTGGCGCAGTGGTTGAGAGTCCGCCTGCCGATGCAGGGGACACGGGTTCATGCCCTGGTCCGGGAAGATTCCACATGCCGCAGAGCGGCTAGGCCCGTGAGCCATGGCCACTGAGCCTGCGCGTCCGGAGCCTGTGCTCTGCAACGGGAGAGGCCACAGCAGTGAGAGGCCCACGTACCGCAAAAATAAATAAATAAATAAATAAAGTTTGTTGGTTAAAAAAAAAAAAGCTTCATGTATCTGGAGACTTAAAAAAAAAAAACCCTAGTAACTACATAATGTTCAGAACCAAACAACAACAAAAAATACTAATTCTCAAAACTTGGGGATACAGATATGTACTCCTTTGATGAAAATTGAAAACATTCAATTAAATTAAGTATATAAATTAGATAAGATTAAAATAAATTAGATTAAGCATTTCCCTTGACACAGCCATTCCAGTCATGGTTTTAAGCCTTAGAAAAATTCCTACACAAAAACAGAAAGGTATAGAGAGTCCCCAACTTCAGATTTTTCAACTTTTGATGGTGTGCAAGTGATACGCATTCAGCAGAAAACATACTTTGAAATTTGAATTTTGATCTTTTCCCAGGCTAACATTACTATGCAGGATGATACGCTCCTGATGCTGGGCAGTGGCAGCAAGCACAGCTCCCAGTCAACCACACAATCACAAGGGTAAACAACGGATATACTCACAACCATCCTGTACCCATACAACCATGCTGCTCTTCACTTTCAGTATGGTATTCAATAAATTATATGAGATGTCCCATACTCTATTATAAAAGAGGTTTTGTGTTAGATGCTTATGCCTAACTGTAGGCTAATATAAGTGTTCTGAGCTCATTTAAGGTAGGCTAGGCTAACCTACGATGTTAAGTTAGGTATATTAAACGCATTTTTGAGGTACAATGAATATTTTCAACTTCTTATGGATTTATCAGTATGTAACCCCATCATAAACTGAGGCAGACCTGTATAAAAAGCAGGATGCTTTATCTTAGCTTTGTTTGCAGTAATAGGGAATTGGAGGTAATCTATGGTAGTTGGAAGCAATATTAGCATAATAAATAAGTAAACTGCAGTGGATTCGTGCAGTGGAATTCTTTGCAGTATTTAGAAGCACTGAATTAGAATCCATAGTATTTTAAAAAACAGGACTGAGTGAAAAAAGAAACGAGTTATAGCTATGTAAATTAAGCATTCACAATGGGATATAATTTTTTATCAAACATGGCCATCAAAGTACATATATCAAACTCATTAGAAAAGTACATAAAAGGAGAAGCCGGGAGTAGGAAAAAATATCTAAGAACAGGGGTGAGGCATGAGGACAGTGTGCCATAAACTGAAGAATATCATTAGATGATCCCTCTGTACCTGAGGTGCCCACAAAAGAGAAAGATACAGAGAAAAGTATGACTATAGAGTTTTTCCTAAATAAATCTACTAATCAGTTGATAATCTTTTTATCCCTCCAGAAAAATGGAGTATATAATTTTAATTATTATACTTATTTAAAATAAAGAGGAGTATAGAAAAACATACTTTCTCAAAGTCACCCAAACAGCAATAAATAGAACAAAAACCATGGATAAATTCTAGAGTAATGGTCTATCACCTACATACATTTTCTCTCATTAGGGTAGATACAAGAGGAAAAATCTTAGGAAATAAAAGTGTAAATAATTCTCCCTTTTCTCTATAGTGGCAAAAATCACTGAATTATTTTCCAGCTAAAGAAGCAAGGAGGAAGTGAAATATCTAAATTTTCTTCTACTGATTTTCTTTAACTTTTATTTTAACTTTACTGTGCAGTAGAAATGGATTTCTCATTTTGAAACCAACAAAGAATGTCATTTTGCTTTCCTCACTCTGACCTTGGGTCGATTTTCCATTTGCATATTCCATCTCAAGTACTGTATTTCTCAAAATCAAAGACCAGATGCACTGCAGAGCTGTGCTTCTTAATGTGTCATCTGTTCACAATGGTTTTGCATAATAGCGATATGTTGCTTGGAGATGCAGAGTTGATCACAGTAATCCACACTATAAACCATAAAGCTGGATATTTAAATGACCTCTTTCACATATTAGCGTGTGAAGAGGAGATATGTGGGGAAAAGACACTTCTAGAGGTTAAACAAAAATTCATACAATTTTTCTACAACCGATATGTTATAAAATATTAAATCAGTTAATTCAGTCTGTCTGGTCCTTTAAGAACTCTTTAAAAGTTTATATAATAATGAATCCTATAAACGTGTTTTTATTTCAAACAAAGGCAAACAGGACAACTTATCTGATACTCTCTTCAATTTTAATATGTTACATACGTTGTCTATCTCTAGCTTTAAAATCTCCTTAAGGTAGTGTCAATTACTGAACACGTAATCTCCCTTTAAAAAAATCATTCATTATAGCATCTTTCAAAACCTGCTGTAAAGCCATAGTTGGTTATTACTTCATAATCAGAGGAATCAAATTTACTTGTTTTATATAAAGTGCTAAACATTATAGAGGAAAAAAATCTATGCCCGTAACACAGGTATTTTTATTAAATTTCATTTGTCTGTTTCCAATCTTTGCTGGTGCTACATATTTATTATTTCTCTTCCCTAAAAAGAAATTTGTGGCATCTTAGCTCTAGCAGGATTTTTAAAAATATAAAACCCATAATATTAGGAGTGCTCTAAGGCTTATTATTATTAGCACACAGAATTAGCATCTTATTGAGGCACTGTTCTAGAAACTTTTATTTCATCTATTTCTCAAAAGCACTTCATGAGATAAGAAGTCTTATTTTAACCATAACTCATAGGGGGAACCCAAGGTCTCAAAGAAGTTAAGAAACTTGACCAAGAACAAATAATGAGTAAGTGGGAATCTGGAATTTGAACCCAAGAGTTTAACTCCAGAGCTCGTACTTTTGTATAAAATGTTGTCACTAAGACCATTGCTAAGACCATCTGTAGAGAGATCAAGTTTGATTCTAAGTATAGAAAGAAAAATAGGAGTAAATATGGTCAGGATGCAGAGGGACACAGATTAGTCTATGCAGCTTCCTCTTTTCTATCATCACAGCCAAAAGTGTGTACTTCAAGTGAGTTTTTTATGTAACTTAGTTTGGAATATATATTTGAATTGAACACATATATTTACAAATGTTTATATCAACTATAACCCCATGTTCACGTTTGTTGTAGGGGCTGTTTACATGAGACCAACACATGAACTGTAGAGTATCAGAAAAAAAAAATCAAGAATTTCAAGGAAAATATAATCAAAACATAATTTTAGTGTACAACATTTTTAAAAAGCATATTGACACACCATTGTAAAGCAATTATACTCCAATAAAGATGTTTAAAACAATAATAAATAAATAAACATATTGGATATTTTGGTAACAGTTAAAATATATTTTATGCCATAAGTTTCTTGAAACACAAGATGTGTTTATTTAAATGTTCATGTATGCTAATCTGCCAGACTAGTGACGCAAACACAGTAAACCAAGCCCTTGCCCTAAGTGACCAAGCAGAGCCCCACCTTTTGATAATAGTTCAGTGATTCTGTATTTATTTCACTTTATCTCTTCCTTTATTCCCAGATCTGAGCCATGAAGAAACAGCCACAAGCATTTCATTGAGGGTTGTTTCCAAAGGAAAATAAAACTATCATTTGCTGCCAGTAACGCTCAGGGTTTCTCATGAATTCTGCTATTTTTTGTCTAATGGTAGGAGATTAGAGTGACTTGAAGGACTCTCACATTATCTAAGTAGCATAAGATACAACTTAATGCACTGTTTTTAAGATAAAAGTGTTATACAAATTTACTTATTTACTATTAGCTCTGGTAAGTTGTTCCAGAATTTAAATTCTTATCCTTCTATTAAAAACTTTATCATAAGTAAGCCCATAGTATTTTGAATGAATTTTACTATAAAGAAGATTTTACTTTAAAGAATAAAAAAATTATGAGCTTCATTTTAACTTACAGTAATTTTTAATGATTTTTTTTAATCATTTTGTTAAAAAAGGAGGGAATGAGGATAGACCAATATTGATAAACATAATGTTTTACTTTAACATTTAAATTTTCACTCACTGGACATAGTCCTTACCTGTCATTAGACAATATGTTTGGGGAGAAAATATTTCTCAATATTTCTGCTCATAACTCAAAGTAACAAGGTTGATAACTAAATGATAACTGAATGGAAGGCTCACAAAACCGAAAAAAAAAGGACAGAACAAGACATATCGAGACAATTATTTCAGCTATTTTACTGACATCATATTGCTTTATATATCATAAATAAGCTATAATATGATTGAATCTGCTACACTGACCAAGATATAACTGATTCAGTGAAGTTCACAACCTTTCCTAAAATTAAATTTTAATCATTTATTTCATTATGACAATAATTTATATTACAATTTACAAAAATATAAAATGGAAAGTTATGGAAGTCACTCAACAACTGCTAGTAAATCCCTCCCATCTCTCCTCGGTTCTTATTTCCTTTTAAATGAATGACACACTATATTTTTCATCTTACTCTGACCTCTCCTTACCTGGTCCCAGTTAGTCATCCTTGAAATTGTCCAAAAATACCTTTTCTGACTATAATTCTTCTCACAGCACTATTTATTTATGTATTTTACAATTCTCCATCAACTAAAGGATAAAGTCCGACTCACATGTAAGATCTCTCATCATCTAACCTTTGCTCCTCTGCAGACATTATGCTATATTCATATTTCCCAGAATATATTATACAGTTGTTTCAAAATGTTGCTCAGACCTTATCTCCACCATGAAAATTTACTGAACAGATCACTACCTGGCATATTATCTCCAAGACAGGTTAACTACTATATTTTGCCCACTAAAGTGAACATTTAAAAATTTTGATTTTTATGGACTCATTATCTTTCTCATATTAACAGTATTTCTATGGAAGTAAATGTTAACATTTCTTTTTTTACTTAAAAACACAAATACCAAAAGAAGGTGAGGGGAAATTCTTTCAAATTGTTATGCTACTGACTTTAAATAGTTCATAACTGAAGTTATAATTTAGGCTATTTCCATTAGATAGATAGAAGGTAGATATTATCAGTTTAAGCTGCTATAACAAAGTACCATAGACTGGGTGGCTGATAACAATAGAACTTTATTTCTCACAGTTCTGGAGCCTGGAAGTCCAGAAGATGCCAGGATGACTGAGTTCTAGTGAGAACCCTTTTCGGGGTTGCAGAATGCTGGCTTCTTGTTTTAACTTCATATGGCAGAAAGACAGCTAGCTAGTTCTCTGGCCTCTTCTTATGGACTCTATTCTCATGACCTAAGTACCTCCTAAAGGCACAACCTTCAAACACCATCAGATTATAATTAGACTTTCAACTTATGAATTTTGGGGGTGGGAACACAAGCATTCACTCCATTGCAGAAGGATGGATGGATGGATGGATGAATGGATGGATGGCTAGCTAGATTGACAGAAAGAAATAGGTAGGTAGATATATAGAATGGGACTTATGTAAAGAGATACTCTGAGTATTGAAAAGTTAATTTCTTACCTAAAAAAATTCCTAAGGCGACTTTTATTCTTAATGTTTTTATAAATCTTACAATATTTTAGAGATGAATCAAGAAATTTAATTATGTTTTAACTAAATTTTAAATGTTCATGAATGCTTAAAATCTGCTTTTATATACATTTAGGAAATGAATCGCTAAGGATTTGGGGAGTTGAATTTTCTTAAAATAAACATTGTTTATTTTGCAGTAGTGTGGGAAATAATACAGGCACAGAACATAGCATAGGAAGGACGGTCACAAAGAACTCATATTAGAAAAAGGAAAACTGGGTGATTGTGAAAACAAAGAAACAAGATATGCACCAGACTATAAGAATTTAGTGACAAAAATTTGCAGAGCACAATGAAAGAAAGCAAAACCTTGGTGGTATGGCTGATAATAATAATGATACATTTTTTCTTTTCAAATTTTGAGCAAGAAGTAAAATAATTCCTTATAGGTAATATGGTCCTGATAAAGTAAGGTCAAAGCTCAAAGAAAGGATAAGAAATATACGGGGCGTAATACAAGTTTATCCGAACCAGGAGTATCAAAGAAGCAATATCTGGACCAAAATAGAGATAATTCCCTTGGAACGACAGTTTTTACCACTTCCTAGTCTTAAGTATGTGTATGTATCAACAATATATAGAAAAAATATATAGTTTGCACTTCATATCTTGTGGGGTTTTATACTCAATAATTTTCTTTTCCTCATTCAGTACCGTGAATAAGCTCATGAAGTATTGTTATATGTGGATATCATGCATTGGCAGATCACATCTGATAACTATTCTAATTGTAATTATGAAACAGAGTAGGCAAAACAGGTAAAAAATCTTTCCTTTATCGAAAATTACTATATTCTAGGCAGAAAGCGTACGTACTCATTTAATTGCCCACATTTTGCAGAAAATATGAGAAAACTAATGCACAAAAGATTTAAATTAGTCAAAAAGCCAAGACAGAATGTGGCAAGGGCATTTGGATACCTGAGTCATAAACACTCTGGATAAGGAAGACTTCTGTATGGAATGCTGCCCAAGACTATAGTATTAAGCCAGATGTCATCCTTTAAGAAAATTAAGATATTTTTTAACTTTTAAATTCTTCCTCTGAAAAGCAATCATTTGTGAAAAAGTAAAAATCATATCATTTGCTCTAATGTGTCTCCATAAAGATTGGATTGAGTGATGTTCCCTTAAAATTCAAAATGTTTTTAAGTTTGAAAAACATCAATAAAACTTCAAGCATTGTTGTGAAAAAAATCTCCTTCATGTTAATTATGTGAGAGTTTTACCTTTGTTAAATACTTTCTTAAGTGTGAAGACATACCTAATGATGACGTTCTAAATTGAATATTTACCCCATGAGACTGTGCGAATATTTCTAAAGAGTATATTTCCAGTTATTTCTAGTTACTCTTTTTGTAATAACAAATACTGGTAAGTACTAGTCACTGTAAGCAAAAAATAGAACAGAGAATATTTTAAAGTTAATTCTGGGCAAAAAACCCCAAATATCTGAATTAAAGATTCATGGAAACTTTAAATGTGTATTACATGCTACTGACTAGAAATCATATTCAAAATTAGCAGCCTAAATGGGTATAGAGAGATATTGTCTTCTGAAATCTAGTGCAAGATATTATTTGCTATTCCTCTGGATTGCCTATAGCTAATATTTAGCTTTTGCACATCAGACACTGCAAAGAGCTTCACTGTAGAAACACAGTCACACAGAGCTACATAGTGAGTTATCTGGTGTGGCTAACTTTCAACATTTCTAAGAATTACTTCTTTAGCTCAGTCCTTTTTTAAAAAAAATAGATATTTGTGATATTAAAAAAAGAAATTAATGATATCATCAGTTTATTGATAAGGAAGCAAATCCTGAAATTTTAAAGTATATTGACATTTTCCTTATCAGGAGGTTCCATCCTTCTTAGGACCGTTTCTTAGACCATCACTCAATCTGCTAACCTGGGCACGTGATTTACAGATGATTAGAAATAATCACTAGAAATAGGGATGAGTCAGAGAAGAGCACACCTAAAATGGAAGTGCCAGCTAACAGACTAACAACAATCTCAGAAAGACTACATAATTTTGCTATGACAATGATGTATTCTCATAATGGTGATTCTTAATCACTAAGAAAGATGAAATTATAAATATCCTGTAATTATTGCCTTTTTAATTGTAACTGGAAAATAGCAATGATTACATTTTAATGTATTTCATTTAAAATGATACTTTTAAATTTTATTTTATAATAAACACATTTTGTCACTTGAACATTTAGAATTCAAGTATCCTGAAAAATAATTTACACCCAACTACCCATTCTTTAACAATACAAACATTTATTGAATTTCAACTTTAGATTTAATTATGTATCTTTGCATTTTTTACCAGATGATAAAGTATTGAACAGATTAATGATATTCTCTGAAGGGGGCATAGGAAAGCAATATATTTGAATATATATATATATATATATACACACACACACACACACACATATATGCATTTATTTATATAAAAGCCTTAGATAAATGATATAAAAATATAGCTCTCTATTAAGCTGAATAAAATTACTCAAAGGTTCACATCCATCAGACGTTCTAGGTTTAATTATGTTTATTTCTTTGGAAAACTTACCTTACCCAGGAATCCGTATGTTCCTTGAAGATAATATTTATGAATATTTTATAATGCTTTCACAGATTTCCTATCATTATGAGTTTGTTCCCCAAAAGCTTTAAATGGAACATGAAAAATATACTGCTTACACTATGTAAAATGAAAACTCATATATCTAGCATTATTTCTTAAAATGCTATTTCATATATTTAATGCTACCCACACACCAAATCACTTGTTGTTCACTGAACTCACCATGCACTTTCTCAAATATATAAAGTTCCCTCCTCTGGAATGATCCTATAAAACAATCCATCATAAAATGGCCAAGTTCAAGGATCACTACCTCTATGATGATTGTCCTCTATTCCTTCATCCAGAAAATTGTTCAGGAAAAGCCTAAGACCAGAGAGAAATTGTTCCTGAGAAACCTCGTAGTGTAAATCAATAAACATCTTCAACAACATCTTTACTGAAGGTTAGTAATGGCTTCTTCTTATATAGTGTTCTTTAGTACAGGCCACACTATCATCAAAGCATGGAACTACATGGAGCCTATAATTTACAGTCAAAAAGCATCACTCTCTGACAGGAAGGCTTCCCTGGAGATGTATCGCAGAGTATTTAGCACAGATGTTACTACTCCTTAGAGACCTGAGGTTGACCTGGAGAACCCTGGGAATATGGAGGATTGCCAATTTACCCATAGCTCACAGAGAAGTTACACATTTTTTGATTTTGTAAATTTAGTTTTTCATCACTAAAAACTTTATTTGAAAGAAACATTCAGCAGCTAATAATTAGTTCGAGACCACTGATCCAAAAGAATGGATGAACTGGCTTTCTACTGAGCTTTGCATAAATTTGGGACAGCAGCAAATTTGAGATTATACTTCTAGCCAATAACATTGTTAGCAATAACATTGGATTTATAATGCTACAGACGGTGGGGCTGGGGAGGTGCTGACAAGCTTTTATAAAAATCCAGCCATTATAATGCATTTTAAAAATAAAAGCCATCCCACTTCCTAAAGGAGATAAGCCAAGAACAGGCCCACAGGGGAGACTGAAACTATGCTAATTAAATAATGGTACATATCAGGCGTACATTAACATCCTGGCCAAACAACACTATTTACAAGCTTCAGACATACCGCTTTATTTTTTCTAATAGAAGCTGCCATCATTAGACATATTACTACACTGCAAATGAAACAAACAAACAAACAAAACCTACCTACAAAAACTATTAACAATGACATATCCTACTCTATTACTTATTCATGGTCATAGTCAGTTGAGTGTTTTAGATGAGTAAAACATGAAGAGTATAATACTTTTAGCATTCATCATTGTCACTGTAGGCACTCCCCATCTGATAGCCAGGCACATATGTAAAAGTCATAATTGCAAAGAAGAATATGTATTTTTTAAAACACAAAGTGAATAATTTTTGTTTTTAAATGCTCACATATATTTTTTGTATACTGATAATACAGCATTGTTTTACCTATGTTATGATAAAATAATACCCTGAGTATATAGTCTTACAATTAAAAAGACATAGATTTCCATGGAAATATTCCCTTATGTTCAGATGCATCATGCAATGTATATGCTAATATTAAGGTAACGATTATAGCCAACATCTGTTAAGTGCCCATGATATAGTAAGATTGGTGTAAAGTGCTTTGTGTGCATTTTCTCATTTAATTTTGAGGAAAGTATTATCATCATTCCCATTTTACAGGTAAGTTCACTGAGTCAAAGTTTAGTAACTTGCCTCAGACGTCAAATGTAATTAATAATTGAGATGGCACATGAATTTGGGTCAGTCTAGCTCACATTTAAGCTTCATATGAAAGACTTTCAATATTTGGTTGAGAAAGTTTCATTTCATTTGATTAGCAAAGGGGAAAAAATCATGTCTCCACTGCTATCTAACTGTATACTTAAGCCAATTACTTAACTTCTCTAAGCCACAGTTTCTTCATCTGTAAAGTGGGTATGATAGCAGTTTTTGCCTCAGGGGTTAATGTAAAAAATAATTAAATTAATATTGGATGTAACATTATAAATATACCTATTATTAATGTTGTTGTTTTTATTAAGTTTTGATCAGGAAAAAAAAAAATCATCCAAGAGGTCTATAATGAAGCTTCACTTGGCGGTGAAGAGGGAAGTGGAGGTTGGGAAGACACTGGAGTCAAGAGATCTAACTATCCCAGAGGCTGTGCAACTAATGCAGAGGCAAGGCAGTAAGGGACTAACGAGGGCAGGTGGCCCAGAGAGGAAAGGCACATTATGAGAAACACAGAAAGAACTAATTACTTTCCATATCACCCAGAATAAAATTGAAAGTCCTATGAAGGCCTGCCAGGCTTGGCATGAGTTGCCACCTTCCACCCCTTCTTTCTACCTTCTGCTTTGGTCACTGCATTCTAGTCATGGCACCTCATTCCTTTTCTTTCAAAAGGACTTTCATGTTTCTGCTTCATGTTCTGCTATTTCTTCTGCCTTAAACATTACTGCCCCATGTGCCTATATGGCTGACTCAGTTACCTTTTCCAGGAAATTATGTAAGTACCACCATCTGAAAGAAATCTTCCCTCATTACAAAATACCACTTTGTTCCACTTCATGTCACTCTTTTTTCCACTTATCCTTTTTTATGCTTAGAATTGATCACTTCCTAACAAATGTTATGCTTTTTATTTTTATCTTTCCCTCACCCTCACATGAATGTAAGTCTCATGACCACAGGGACTTTATTTCACTGCTACATCTCAGCCTGAGCCTTACTACAGTGTCTGGCATGTAGTAGCTGCTCAGAATGTTTTTTGAATTAATTAATTGACTTAGATTATCATTCAGTAGTTGGATTAGCTGCGGAAGATTCATATTTTGCGATCTATGGATAATTGGAATTATTTCTTTTTAATCACATGAAAAATAATTGTTATACAGAATGAAAATAATAGAGCTAGAAATAAATAATTTTAGGTGACAATATGACACTTTTAGGCAAGTGTTCACTTATCTCCTAAGTTTTCGATAATTGCTTACGAGAACAAATAAACTGAAAATATTGACCAAATACTCTGCATCTTTTTTTTGGCTTTTGAACTATATTCTCAAAATCATGAGAGAGGAGCAGATATTAAGGTAGCAAGCATGAAAACATATTATTTTCAAATACTTTTTATAACAAGATATAAAATATTGCAAGTAAACATTTGAAATAACTTCTGTTTTATAATATTTCACCTAAAATTAACTTTACAATAACATAATAAAATTTTAGATCATTTGGCAAATATATGATATCTGTAGCATGTCAATTTCTAAATATTTAAAATAATTGTACAATTTGAAAGACTTTAAATGTTAAAAATGGTGGTACTGTTTTCATCATGATATAATCAATAGACATAAATATAGAATGTAAATAATATGAGATTTAGTGACATTCAAGTGAATGAATATCATTTAGAGGACATTAAAATAATGAAATTTTTTATAATTATATAATATTATATTGATCAACTGTGTGCCCTGTTCTTTTTTATTTTTTTGCCTGTGCAATAGGTACAAAAGAAACTATTAGAAATATTAATCTAAATCAAATTAGGCAATCATGGGTTAATTTAAATAGTTAGTAGTGAAATAGCCATTCCCTGACTGCTACACTATGACCTGTTCCAATATAACTTATTCTTAGAATATTTTATTTGAAAACATACAAATAACTTAGTTTTCTCTACTGTTCTGCAACTTGACACTTTGACCATATTTGTTTCCATACATAGTATCTTTTCCACAACAAAATATCAGTAAGAATTATGCAAATTAGTTTCCCTTGGGTTCACAGCATGCCTTGTAAGTAGACTTGTGTACATCCTTTCTGCTGCCTCTTGCCTCATGTTTCCCAAGGTCTGAGATATTTCAAACATAAAGTCCCCCCTGCCCCAGCAATTAAAAAAAAAAAAAAAAGTAAAAACCTTAATTTTTAACATAATTGAAACTTTAATGTTATCTTAGTGTGTCACTGTGTAAACAAATCCTATTTTTTCTACTACTATACCCAAGGCATCAATATATTCCACATTTATTTAGAAAGAATATCTACTGTTTCTATTTTTAAATTAATAAGCTTTTGTATTAATAGCTTGTGTTTGAAAATATGACTGACCTCTTTAGACACATGTATATATGTTTATTTCTGAATCCCTTCCCAATTGTTTTACATTTTAGGTATATGTATTTGAGCAGTTATTGCAAAGTGAATCAGATTTTTACACTAGCTAACATTATACAATTATGATCAATTCCTATGGAAAAAAAAGTCAAAGGGTTGAATGTGGAAATATCTATAATGGCCGTGAAATTGTAATCACAGTTTTGAAATTATTTTTTTCTTTTGAATATTGTCATGATATGAGCAATTAAAAATAACAAAATTCTGGTATTAATATCTGGAGTAGGTAGTTACTTGAAGGCCAAAAGTTTTGCTGGTCACTGTAATACTTTTCTATTTTTTACAAAGATATTATTTCAAGCCAAGTTAAAATTGATGCTCTTATTAATAGGACTACATGTCAATTATTTGCTCAGGGGAAGAATAAAATTATGCTCTCTTTCTAGACATATGCCCTATAATTTAGAAGTAATTTATGAGAAATAAATTTTGATATAATTGATATTACAAAATACTAAATATCAAAAATTGTACAATATATTTTCTTCATAGTAAACAATTTTTCATAATACATTATTAATATTTTAATCAGAAATTTCTGGGACAATCCAATAGAAGGTACAATCCTCAATAATTATAGTTAAGTGAATTGGGGTATACACAAAGTGGCCAAAAAGTATGTGTTTATATTCTGAAGTTTTAAAAAAAAACTTGTTTTGAAATCCATTTTTGTCATAAATTCTGTTTCTCTACCATAATGAGAATATTAATTTCATTATTTTAAAAATATATATTCCCATGAATATGTATGTGCATATATATAATATATATTCAAAATATATGTGTGTGTATATATATATATTCAAAATGAAGTCCTTGTTAATCATTATTTTATATTTATATACAATGGTTCTCAATTTTATTCCCAAATGATTTCAATCATATCAATTTTGATGTTTTACTTTATCATTTTCATTAGAAGGTAAAGATACAGTCAAAATATATGAAGAAGTAGAAATAATTCTCTGTATTTAAGTGGCAAGAATTTCTACCTGAACTAGGAAGGTGTGCTTCAGTGTATTAGTAGCTATCTCCTTTAAGCTTTGTATGTCACTGAGGAGAAATGTTTTCACAACATAGGCAGCTTGCAAAGGTTAGGTAATAATTGCATTGCAGATTGTAGTTCTGTTTGTAGGGCAAGAAGAGTACAAGTGAGTTCAATACAGGTGGAGATAAAAGGCAGGAGGGTATTTACTCATTGGTTCCTGCTTCTTCACTAATACGTGCTACTTTTTTCCCTTTTCAAAATAGACGCATGTTTTTCTTTTAGTGTAAAAACAATGAAGTTCCTCTCTTATAATTCTACTGTTTTTGTGCCACAAATGAATGGTGACATATATTATCTGAATTCCAAACATTTATTCATAGCATAAATCTGTCATGACTCTGGAACAAAATATTTTCCCAACATTTGAGAGTCTTTTTGGAGCTTGCCAAATCATCCCTTTGTCCTCTACCAGAGCTCTGTAATAACATATCTGTGAAAATGATATTTAAGAAATGACAGCAAGGTTGATAAATTGGTGCTGGGTTGCTGTCATTTCCTATTCATTTTTCCTGTCCCATACCAAAGAAATGTAATGGGAAATAGCTTTTCATCCATGTATTAGGAAATGAACCCAAGTCTATGTTGCCTTTTAGCTGAGAAATTAGGTATAGGGCTCTTGGATCATTCTGAGATGCCAAGTCTGAGAATGGAATTATAAATCAGAGAGATAGATATAAGATTGATTTTCTACAATTATATCAGTAAGTTCTAAAATCACTGAAGAAGTCCAAGTATATTCAAATGGCAATGCTACTATTTTTGTTCAAATAGCCCTAAGTATTGATTTAGACTTTTAATAGGTAAATCAGTGGTTCACTAAAGAGTCATCTGAAGGTTCTGTTAAAATACAGATAACTGGACTCCACCTTCAGTGTTTCTGATTCAGTGGTTCTGGGGTGTAGCCCAAAATGTGCATTTCTAATAATTTTCTAGGGAATCCTAATGTTGTTGTTTTGGGGACCACACTTTGAGTTTCAAGGGAGTAAATCATTGACAGTAAATCCCTTGGAAGCTGAGACAGAAGACAATATGTACTCATAAATTTTGTATATGACAGCATCTAGCCAGATACTGTCTACAATTTTTGGCCAATGTTTACTTAAAACATGAAAATATATGGATAGGTATTAAATTTAAAAAATTTTATTGTTACTCCTATTCTTTCTTCAAACATTCTACAGGATCCAAGAGTGATTCATTGGTTTTGTTTAGGAAAGACATGTTCACTGACCCCAATAAATACTGTCAGCATCTTTGTATGCAGTGGTGATGGAGGCTGTGGGTGAGTGGTCATGCCCCGGTCCGGGAAGATCCCACACGCCGCGGAGTGGCTGGGCCCGTGAGCCATGGCCCCTGAGCCTGCGCGTCCGGAGCCTGTGCTCCGCAACAGGAGAGGCCACAACAGTGAGAGGCCCGCGGTACCAAAAAAAAAAAAAAGATCTAACAACAGAGTAAGCAGCAGTTCAAGGTTCTGAAGAACAAACTTGACTGAGCTGAATACAGTGTTTTTCAGTTTGCCCAAAAAAATGCCATATAAAGTGCTCTTCGATTAAAGACTAAGATTGAACTAGAGGTTTCAAAAAAAAAAAAAAAACAAAAACGACTAAGAACAGCTAGGGGAATAGGTGAATTAATGACATAAACTTTTTCACAAAAAAGGAAGAATAAGACTCAACAGTGTTTACTAAATGAGTATATGCTGAAGTTAAAGTCACAAGCCCAGCAGGGAAGATTCCAGAGATGGGCTGTCTGCGTAGGCAGAACTATCCTGGAGCTAATGTTAGATCGCTGAACACCTGGGAAGTCAGTCTGTCATTTACAATCGGGGGCATTCTTTTCTTGGAAATGGAATGTTATTTATGCTTCCTCTCCATGAAATTCTCATTGTTACAGTATATGAGACGTTGAATTTCAGAATAAATTACTTCTGACGAAAGATGGTATCAATGTAAAATGCAAGGAAACAACACTGCAATCCCACTGACTTCCGTGAGGCTTGATGAATCAAGTCAGACCCTCAGTACAGAACACCTTTCTAGTTACTAGAGAGTTTGGGGATCTCTCCACCCTGACCTCAGCCCAGGACACTGCTGGAAATTTAACAATGAGTTCTTACCATTTTGGTGGCTTCTCTCCAGGTTACGTAAAGACCATCAGCACCCTCTGCAAACACATTCATTTTTTTTTTTTAAAGATGTACATTTGCTACAACAGTGACACCCTCCTGGGACTCTACCTGGATCACTATGATATGCTTTTGAGGAAACCTCAAAGTCTTTAGCGTCTCACGTATTTAGGGGTCGGAATGTGGCTGCTCGTGGGAATAGCTACACTTTCCTGTTATAACTTTGAAAGATTTTTTATTTTTAGAAGGTTGCTTAAATTTATTTTGGAAAATAGCTTGCAATCCCCATGTTATAGGCTGAATTGTGTCCCCAACACTGCAAAATGTATATGTCGAGGCCCTATCACCATCATCTCCAAATGTGACTGTATTTGGAGACAGGGCTTTCAAAGAGGTGATTAAGTTAAAATAAGGCTGCTCTGGTGGGCCCTAATCCAATATGACTAGTATCTTCATAAGAAGAGGAAATGTCAACATAAAAAAAAAGACACCAGGAATGTGTGTACACAGAGGAAAGGCCCTGTGAGGACACAGAGAGGTCAGCTACCTGCAAGCTGAGTAGAGAGGCTTTGGGAAAAACTAAATCCACCTAAGCCTTAATCTTGGACACCTAGCCTCCAGAACTGTGAGAAAACCTTTTTTCTTCCCCTCCTCCTCTCCCCTCTCTACTACCAGTGTTCCAAAGATGCACCGACCATTGTGACATGCAGTGTTTGGATACTTTCGTAGTCAGAAATCATGGCATGTTTTACTTTGCTAGAGCTACCATAACAAAATACCACAGATTGGGTGGTTTATACAACAGAGGTGCCATGTAAAGTAGCACCTATATGTTTAGAGTGTGAGTTGCAGCCTGGTACAATTCAGCAGTGGAGAAACCGGAAGGAAGGAAGCAACACACCACATGAAGCTGCAAAGGGAAATCATATGGTCACAGAGCATGAAATGAAAGAACTTTTGTCTGAGAAAGGGAAATAAAAGGGTGTTGTAGACTGAAGGTTTTTATCCCCCCAGTATTAATGTATTGAAGCCCTAATCCCCAATGTGGCTGTATTTAGAGATGGTACCTCTAAGGAAAAAATTAAGGTTAAATGAGGTCATAAAGGTGGGAAGGGGAGGAGAGGAGAGGATCAATAGCCAATAAATGGATTTCCTTTTTGTGGTAAAACAGAAATAAAATCAGATATCATGGTTAAGTATCTGTCTGTCTTGTCTCTGCCTCTGTCTTTCTCTCTCACACACATACACTCGCATACCCTACAAGAAAAAACATCACCTGATAAAAATGTACTCTAGGTAGAACAATGATCTACAGATTGAGTACCTGCTTCTGAATTCAATAATGATTGAGAAGACACTTGTAACAGTCTCCTTAGAAGTAAGAAGTGTCAGAGTCTATCATTTAGAGTTAGGAATGGCATTTTAAAACAGTTGCGCTCTAGACAGCAGTTTCCAACATGACAAAAACATCTCCTGAACTTATGTGACATTTAAAACGATGAAGAAATATGACTGTATTCTTCTGCTACTCAGTAATCTCTTGGAACTGGGCAGGGATTTGCAAAGTACTCTCACAAAACACATTATTGATACATAAACATAAAACCTTTCTGTCACAGTACATAGAACAGACAGACAAAAGCAAAGATTGGTGTCAATCTCAATGACATTTAGGTTTCTTATAGTGAAGAAGGCAGTGTTAGGAAACATTCAATGAAATGCATTTTTTCAGTGATGTCAACTTTGACATTTAACAATATATCCTTACATCATAGTATTATTTTCATTTTATTTGAACTTTTGTATATGATAATAACTTATCCCTCTGATAACTAGTAAAACTTTCTATTTATAGTTGTGCTACTACATTTAAATTGCCTGAATTTCCTTAATCATTAAAAAAGGAGCTACAAGCATGTATTTCCAAAGTGTGTGTGGATTAGTACTAATAAAAGAGTAAATATAACAGATTACATATTCTATAGTGCACAAATGAAAAACCCACAAAGCTAAACATAGAGGAATTAATTATAACATGTCTGTTATATCTTTCCTAAATTGTTAAATTAAAAACTTCTAAAATTTGACTTAAGCAGGTTTCTTGTATACATAAAGTACATATAGGATTATAAGTGTATTATATATATGGTGGTATCAAAAATATGTCTTCAAAAATTGCCCATAGTTATACAATTTCAAAATTGACTTAAAAAAAACTACAGCAGCTATACATTCTTGCATATATCATACTGCATATGTATAAGTCATTGTTTCTAGTATCTGTTTTTGGAGTTACTAAAGCAGAACTAGAATTTAAGATATGTGTATAGTAATACAAAGGCAGATGTTGTTAGATTTTTATATTTTCTCTCAACTCTTTTAGTGACTGATCTTTGTTGAGATTGTCCAAAGTATCCAAATTAGTATTTTTATAAAAATAATTATTGCTCTATTTATACTTTTATTTATATATTCTTTTATATTTTTATTGCTCTATTTATACTTTTAAAAAATTACTGCTCTATTTATACTTTTAAAAATTATTGCTCTATTTATACTTTTAAAAATTTATACTTTTAATTATAAAAATAATTATTGCTCTATTTAAAGCTTTTAAAAATTACTGCTCTATTTAAACTTTTTAAACTTTTATACAATTTTATACAATATTTAATTAAATGATAACAATTGTCTATGCAAACACAATTAGATTACTTATATTTAGGATTAATAAAAACTCTTATCTCCAGCTTTCTGGGATATAATTGACATATAATATTGTGTAAGGTTGAGGTACACGTGTTCATTTGATACATTTACATATTGCAAAATGATTACCACCATAGCATTAGTTAACACTTTCATTACACCATATAATTACCATTCCTTTTTGTGGTGGGAACATTTAAGATCTACTCTCTTAGCAACTTTCAAGTATATAATATAGTATTATTAACTATAATCACTATGCTGTACGTTAGATCCCCAGAACTTATTCATCTTATAACTGGAAGTTTGTACTCTTTTTTTTTTTTTTTTTTTTTGCAGTATGCAGGCCTCTCACTGTTGTGGCCTCTCCCCTTGTGGAGCACAGGCTCCGGACGCACAGGCTCAGCGGCCATGGCTCACGGGTCTAGCTGCTCTGCGGCACGTGGGATCTTCCTGGACCGGGGCACGAACCCATGTCCCCTAGCATCGGCAGGCGGATTCTCAACCACTGCACCACCAGGGAAGCCCGTTTGTACTCTTTGATCAACATCTCTGCACTTCTCTCAAACTCTAGACCCTGATAACCATCATCTGTTTCTATGAGTTCAGCTTTTTTAGATTCTACATAACTGATATCATACAACACTTGTCTTTGTCTGACTTATTTACTTAGCACAATGCCTTCAAGGTCTATCCATATTGTCACAAATGGCAGGATCTCCTTCTTTCTCATGGCTGAATAATATTTCATATATATATATATATATATCTCACATTGTCTTTATCCATTCATCTGTTGACGGACACTTAAGTTGTTTCCCATATCTTGGCTATTGTCAATAATATTACAATCCACATGGAAGAGCAGATATCTCTTTGAGATCCTGATTTCATTTCCTTTGGATAAATACCCAAAAGCGGGATTGGTGGATCATATGGGAGTTCTATTTTTAATCTTTTTGGAAACTCCATACGGTTTTCCATAGTGGTTGCACCAATTTACATTCTTTCTTTTTTTACATTCTCATCAAGAGTACACAAGGTTCCCTTTTCTCCATATCCTCACCAACACTTCTTATCTTCTGTCTTTTTGAAGACAGACATTCTAACAGGGGTGAGGTCATATCTCACTGTAGTTTTGATTTGCATTTCCCTGATGATTAGCGATGTTAAGTGCTTTTTCAGGTATCTGTTGGCCATCTGTACCTCTTCTTTGGAAAAATGTCTCTTTGGTTCCTCTGCCCATTTTTTAATTGGGTTGTTTGTGTTTTTGAGCTATTGAATTTATGAATTCTTTATAAATTTTGGATATTAACCCCTTATCAGATATATGACTTGCAAATATTTTCTCCCATTCCATAGGTTACCTTTTCATTTTTTTGAGGGTTTCCTTTGCTGTGCAGAAGCTTTTTGGTTTAATGTAGTCCCACTAGTTTGTTGTTGTTGCTGCATTTGCTTTTGATGTAAAATCCCTCCCCACCCTCCACCCCACAAAAAAAATCATTCCCAAGACTGATTCAGGGAGCAAAACTGACTCTTACTAAGCAAATTATTTCATTGGCAGAAACAATCAAATTGCCCAAAAGCTAAAATATAGCTGAATAGCTCTGAGTTTACAATCTGCAAGGGTAATCAGTCAATATATTTTATAGAAGTAATTTAAATCAGCTAATACAGCAAATTTCTGAAGTGGAGACTGATTAATGTATTAGTTCTAGAAAAAGCTTGGGGTATGTAAGGTTTTGTGAAACACATTTCAGGAAGTACTGCACAATGAATTCTAGATTCCTTTTCATGACCATAAGTAATAGCCACAAACTTATAAACCAATAAATATTATTTGGATGTTCACTACCTAATTAGTTGAGATCATAATTCTAATGGTTAAGAAAACTGGAATATAATTATAGTTCTTCACTCTGTGACTGTAAATTCATCATTTTTATTACCTGAGCTGTTGATTTTTCTTCAATTTGTAAGATAAAGGATGAAGACACATTGGCCCTCTAGCACAAAAGTATCTATTTATCAATCTGAAAAATTTAATACATAAACACTACCCAGGTCACTGCTGACTTGGGGTAAGTGCTTTTATTAATGATGTTGATAGGGTAAAATGTCATCATTTTGTCTTCTGTATGCCTAGCCAGCTAGCTCAGGATAAAAACATGGAATAACACTAGGTAAATTAGATAATGGATCTATACTATCCATAGCCTCCGTACTGAGTCTCATACTAATACTAAAAACAAAAGCCATGGGCTTCCCTGGCGGCGCGGTGGTTGAGAGTCAGCCTGCCGATGCTGGGGACACGGGTTCGTGCCCCGGTCCGGGAAGATCCCACATGCCGCGGAGCGGCTGGGCCCGTGAGCCATGGCCACTGAGCCTGCGCGTCCGGAGCCTATGCTCTGCAACGGGAGAGGCCACAGCAGTGGGAGGCCCGCGTACCGTAAAAAAAAACAAAAAAACAAAAAACAAAAGCCATGATTTCCTAAGTGTTAGCTGTGTGTCAAGCATTGGGCTAGACTCTTCAAATACTCTTTTCATTTATCCTCACAAGAACACTAAGAAGTATGGATCATGATCTCTATTTTATAAATATGGAAACCTAAAATCAAAAATAAAATAAATTGTCCAAGATCGAAGAGCTGCTAATTTGTAGGGCTGAGACTTTAATCTAGCTGTTTGACTCCCAGAACTCTGTTGTTTCCAATTTAAGATGTTCCTTATAAAACAACACCGTAACAATCAAGTAAGAACATTTTAGATTCTTGTGTTCCCTTTGTTCATTTTAGTATCAATCCCAGCCAAGACACTTTAATGGCGGTTATAACTGTTTTACAGCTGCCTCGGAAGCTTGTCATATCACAGCACTTACAGAGATGCTATCATAAGAGCCTGTCTCAAGAAAGCCTCAGCAAAACCCTAAAACGAAAGTTTACCAGTTGGCAAAGTCAAAAATTGATAAAGTAGAAGTGAATTTTGGAAATTCACTAGGTAAACCAAAGCTCCAAGTCATTTAAAAACAATAAAAAAATAGGTCACTACTTTCACGTGCGCCAATCATCCCAGAATTCTAAAATTCTTAAATAAGGTCATGTTTTTAAGCCAACATGGCAAAATCACATCATTGTGCCAGATGCAAAAAAAAAAAAAAAATTGCTTATACACAAAGGCTTCTTAATGCTGGAGGTACCTTCAAAAGCCTCCTCCGTTAATTCAAAGGGAAAAGAATATCACCACCAGGTGCTGGCAGTTCTAGTGAGAGAATTGTTTACTACAGCAGCAAAACAAGCAGACCGTTGCCCAGGGGTGCACGTCATTGCAGCACTGCTAATGGCCTATCCATATTACCTCATGACAACTGTGAGCCCAGTACCTCCAGATCTCTGTGGTGTGCCTGGGTCACCATGAACCTGAATGATCTCATCTCCTAGGTGTAGGTCTGGCTGTTTCAGCTGTCTGTGCACAGTCAGAATCGAGCATCTCCTTTGGGTAGATTACACTGATGTAAAGAATTTCAGATAGGTGTTTCTACAATACAGTCTTTTCTCCTAATAGTGTTGTTAGTCTTTAAATTCAGTGATGAGGCTGCTGAGAACTTTCTTGTGATGCTTTACATCTTACATTCATATGTAATACCTCACTCTCTTGTCACCTTGTCATGTGCTTATACTGAGCAATGTTCCCAATTTATGGTAGGAGAAAATGGGCTTTATTTTACTTCATTTGAAAGATTTTGGCCCAATTAGCAGCATGATTTAGATACTAAGTAAATATTTTTAAATAGATAAAATCTTGAAATAGTTTTCACTCAGGGTACTGCAGAAGGCATTTGATTAATATTTATAAAAGTAGACATTTTGTATCTACAGATTGAACAACTGCACTTTCAACTTGAATGTCCATGGGTTAATGTGCAATTTCCTGAGACCCAGATTTCAATCATACACATTAGGATGTGCAAGAATGAGTTTCTTCGCTGGTGAATGAGCAAAACAAATGGATGGATATTCATATCTCAGTACTACTTATTTTTTAATTTGTGGATGCATACATATTTTTGTGGGGAAAGGGGGAAATATATGTTCTTATCTGAAAATGGAAATTAACAAAGATCCTACAAATATCTCTCACAAAAATCGAGGATTTACCGGCAGATGACAAATATCAAGAACCCATAGCAGATATGTCTTAATAATCATTCTTCTGAGGCTATATTCAACCTAAGTTTCCTCTTTACATAGCCCTCTAGGTAACTGTTTACCAATCCATCAGGATAGGCATGAAAAATAAAATCTATTTGCCAACCCTGGTCTACTATGTATAAAGAGGCACTGGCAGGGTTGCCTTTATTTTGATATTTTCTTTACCATTTTAGTTTTCTATAATCTAAAAGTTGTTAACAAAATGAAAGTGGTTGATTGCATTGGAAGAGAACTGGTATACTTATGAAAAAAAGGTAATAGAGTTATTCCCAACTATAAGTCATTTAGATACCTTCTATGAGCATAATAGATTTAAAAACATTTTTAGAAACCATTAATGTAAAAACTAGGGTGCTGAATGGCTATAATTTCTACAATACCTTATGGACATAAGTATCCATTACTTCACACAAATTCAACATTCAATTTAACACATGTCTTATCTGCTAGGCTTCTTCCAGGATTGTACCCTCAGTACAAGTCATTACTAACTCTTCCAAAGCATTCAAAATAAAGCTTATTTCCTCTTTTAATGTGATTTACAGATATTTACATTTGATAAATATCAGAGATTCAACATAGTTTAGTTATGGTTGCATCTATTCTTGTAAGTGGCATCATAGCTACTTGAGCATTTATACACAGAGAGTGTTGAGTATTTGATTTAGGTCAACACAGGAAAGTTCTTTGGGCCTTGGCTGCCAGTGGCATGGCTCTCCTTGATCCTAATCTTTTAAGTGCACCTTCCAAATTGATATGAAGGACAAGAGAGAGAAAAAGAATTGCCAATTTCAAGACAAAAACAAAATGAACGCATACTAGTGGCCAATTCAGTTTTTAAAAGACTATTTAAACTGAACTGAAGGTCTTCCTTAAAGGCACTGTTAGGAAAAATATTACATGCAGTCCACCTGTTCCTAGAGTCGTACCATTTTTAAAAGTCATGCTCTATTAAGGCGATTTTTTAAAAGTACTTCATGTCTTATTGTTACTCTATTTCACAGTGAGCCAGTGGGATTTCTCAGTTGAAATGTCAGGTTTGTAATTAGGACTCCTATGATATAAAGTTTATCTTGTCTAAAGACATGGGTAGCTTTTCAAAGATTTGAAATCTGCAGTACACCAATTAGATAAATCTTCATTGACCCTTTCAAATTATAAATTAATCTTATACTACGTCTTTTCCCTTTTGACTTGTTAATAAAATAATAAACTACTTTGAAGAGTGAACTTTAAGATTTGTAAAGCAAAACTTAAAAGATTGGATAATGTATTCAGGTAAGAGACTGAATTTTGCCTAATTCCCTTTAAGACTGCGGGCAATATTTATTATAGTTGCCTAAGCATTATTACTGAGACAGGAATAAATTATTTACATTTTGAGATGTATTAATCCTTCAGTACAACCTTTATTTGTGATGTTTCTATACCTAGAGCATTGCTGCACCTCCCTCAGGTAAACTGATTAATTCCCTTTTCAGTTATAGAATTAAATACATTATTTAAAATAGAAGTTTCAATAATTTTTATGATTAAAGTTAACTCTAAATAGAAACTTTTAAATATCATGAGAGCATATATGTATAACCAAAATGAAAAAAATCCTCATTTCTTGGATTACTAATAAAATTCACTACTGTGACTGCTTCCCTTTCATCAAATAAAATATTCCAATGGTCATAAACACTTTTATTACCTTCATATTTTCCTTTATTTTATAGAAATGCTTTTCAAAAATAAAATGTAAAGTTTCAGAAAATGATTTCAGTACCTGATATACACACGATATAATGACTTGTATTATGTTTGAATAAAATATTAGGAATAAAAAAGGATTTAAAGTGTCTGATAAAAAGGAAACTAGGTCAGTTAAAAATTTTCTCTTGCAATTACAGGGCGAAATCTCATTTAGTCAGGATTTTTATTAGTTCAGAATTCAGGACAATTAGGGCAATGACTAGATTGAAGTTTATAGTTATATTATTGCCAAAGAAAAATTTCACTCTTTAACAGTCACCTTTCCCCTATATATTTTTTATTCCTTGTTATGAGTATACTTTTGTTCTAGTAAGCATCAGTAGGACCCTGAAATTATAATTTATGTTTAAGCAAATTAAGTAGATGATACAGATGATGAAAAAGCTCTTAATTTGTCCATAATTAATGCATTCTCACCAGTTACCTGCTTCTCCTTTGGTTTACTCCACAAATAGACTGTGGTCCCCCAAAGGAAGGAGGGATAAACTTCTACTATTTATGAGGGGCCCGTTACACATATGCTCAGAATCTGTTCTTAATTGTTGGTTCAAAATAGTTATCAAGGGTTATTCTTTTGAACAGTACTGTGTTAGTCTTTAGGGGACCCAATAATAAACCAGATAAAATCTCTGGATCGAGGTACTGCTGCTATTCTAATTGTGAATCATTCCAATAAATATGTTTACATTACCTAGTCCTAAAGCCATCCACCAAAAATCACACAAGTGCTGCTAATCCAAATGGGATTGGTAGTCAGGAATCCCAACAGGTGTGATGAAAGGACCTCCTAGGAAGAAGTTTAACCATGCAAAGATTGTTACTCCACTATTGTATTTTTTTTCTTAATAAAGCATATATTCATATTCTAGAGTCAACTGTTTGTATTCAAATCTCATCTGTACAACATTCCACCTGCATGACCTTAGGTGCTTTATTAACTTTTAAAAAAGAATTAAAGTATAGTTTATTTACATTATTATGTTAGTTTCAAGTGTACAACATAGTGATCCAATATTTTATGGATTATTTCCCATTTAAAGTTATTATAAAATATTAACTATATTCCCTGTGCTGTACAATATATTCCTTGGTTACTTTTTTGTGTCTTAATTTTCTCATCGGTAAAACAAGTAGTAGTAACCTTCCCTGGGTTGTAGAGACTAATGAGACACTACAGATTCTAAATAAAACACTGATACAGGTTTTGACACAGGGCAAGTGCTCAGCAAATGTTGGCTACTATCATTATCATGTGAGCAGGTAAGAAAATATTTAGTAACCCTGCAGTGTACTGGCTCTCTCAATAAATTGTGCTGAAACCTTGAGATCCTGGGCTAGGAGCAAGTCTTGGGAAATTTACAATGTGTGGATAGTGAGAGAACTCAAGAGAGATTTAAAACTCAGGATGTATGGGTTTGCATTTCAAGAGACCCAAGACCATGGAGGTGTCTCCAGGTCATATAAGCCAGAGAAAATGGGGCTGACTGCCCACTGGAGAGATTTACATTTCAAAAGGTTAGAGTAAGAAGCCATTTTCTTTTCTTCCCATCTATGAGGAACAGAAAATTTTCTCCTTCATTTTTGGGATATGTGGGGAAGGTAGCTGTCCTTTTCCACAGTATATAGGCAGGTAAAATCAATTTACTTTCATCCCCTATGGAGTGCGAGGCCCCTTTCATAATCTTACCATCTGTCTTTCATTGGGTGCTCCAGGAATAAACACCAGGGTAAAGGAGGTCAACACAACTATTAATGACTAATCAGTCTCGAATCCAGAACATCTTGGATGCATATTCAGGATAAATTAATAACAATGTTTATCCCAAGTCCAACAATCATTATCATCTTCATCATCATCATCAATATCATCACGATGGCAGAAAATAGCTACAATTTAGCTGCTGGATATGCAAAAAAATGTTTGTTTGTTTTTTTTCTTCCTGGGTACAGGGCTAGAGTATAATTTCCACCCTTTGTTGCCATCAGTACAGCCATGTGACTACGTTTTGGCCAACAGAATGTGGGCAGAAGTGAATGCCACCTCTAGATCCATAAAACTACTCTTCAACTCTATGTATTTTCTCTTCCTTCATCCGCTAGATGGATGCAGTAAATCCAATGGAAAACTTTGAAATCTTCGATTTTAATCAAGCCATTAGATAGAAGGAGCCTAGGATCCAGTAAGGCTATATGAAGGAGACTTCCTCTAACCCATGCCTACCAATTTTCATTATTCTTAGATGTGAGTGTGAAATAAATCTCTTTGTTGAGATAAGCCTCTAAGATGTGCCTGTGTATAAGGAATATTATAGAAGTTAGCCTATACTAATGCAAAATTGAGTCTTCTTAATCAGTACGAAAGACTCCTCAAGTTGTAGGTGCTTGGAAAAGGACCAATAGGGCTCTTTGTATCCTCTTTTCCAAAGGAATTCAGATAATCAGCCATGACTCTAGACCAAAAGCCAATGATAGGGAATAAAGTTTTTTGTAGGTAATGCATGTGTGAAGTAGAGAAAGAACATAAAAGGAAGTGAGGAGGAAAATTGTGCAACCTACAAAATATATTTCTATTGCTCCTTCTAGCTCCTCTGTTTCTCATCTCTTATATAACTATTCCCTATAATCTTTAAACCTTCTAATCCATTTTTTTAAGTGTTCAATCCAACTAAACATTAGTTCAAGTACCATGCTAGATTTTTCACATTATTGAATTTTCCAGTTTGCTTTTCTTTGAGAGAGAGAGAAAAAAAAAGCATTGATGGAGTATACTTTATGAATCAGGAAATTTATATGTGTGATTGTGTTTTTTAATCCTCACAACAACCTTTTAAGGTGCAAAACAAAGAATGTTACTCATCATCCAGTTCTACAAAGATCAAGTCATTAGCCACTGTAGTCACTGATCTACGGTACACAATGAAAGGAATTCAGGACAAAGTACAGGATGAGGCACTTGGTGCTTTGGGAAAACAGGCCAAAGGACCCTTAGATAGTTAGATATATTTCAGGAAAAATTTTTATGAACCCGGATTCTTGTGTCTTTCCATACTTAGAAAAGCACTGAAACCATTAACTGAGATATCTGTTCCTCGTGACTAGTAGTAACCATCTACAGAGATGTATGCTTGACTACACATACTCCTTAGCCAAAATCACACATATACTAGCGCCTCCCCCTACCTGTTCAGAGCAGTTCCTCAGAGTTCTGTGAGAGGCTGTCTCCTGGGCTATAAGTCCTCAGTAAGGTCCCAAATAAAACAAACTCACAGCTTTCACATTCTGAGTTTTTAAATTTCACTCAACAAAGGTAAATGTGTTTCGAAGCATAACTTTTCTATTATTTTTATAATAAAGAAACATTTAAAAAAACAACTGAAAAAGCAAAAATTTAAATTTTTGACCTTTTCCAAAATGACAAAATAATTTGAGAAAAAGACCACCTCATTCTCTCAGCCAATTATCGATTCCTCTTATGGGTTACGGATCCAGGAAGATACAGGCTTAGGGACAGAGAGGGAGTTAAGAACCATCTAGCAGACAAAGTACCCATAAAGAGTAAGAGCCTTGACTTCATAAATGAAGTACATGTTTAATCTAAGAGTAAGAATTCACTTTATACTGAATATAAAGGTACGCCTCTTAAATATTCTGGTTTCTTTTTCAAACTCACAATGGCCATATTTTATTGCTTTTAGATCAATTAAAAATAACATTAGAATATATATACATATGTTTTTCATTTGCAAATCTAAAAGACAGATTTATTGATTATGCTCACACCTCCTGACAGAAGCTAACCCTGATTTCTACCACTTAAATATTCCTGCAATGTGCTCTTGTCTCTCTTTTTTTTGCACGGTACGCGGGCCTCAGACGCGCAGGCTCAGCGGCCATGGCTCACGGGCCCAGCCGCTCCGCGGCACGTGGGATCTTCCCGGACCCGGACCGGGGCACGAGCCGTGTCCCCTGCATCGGCAGGTGGACTCTCAACCACTGCGCCACCAGGAAAGCCCTGCTCTTGTGTCTCTTGATGCTGACCCCATCCCTTGAGATTAAGCACAGAAGAGTGACACACCTTCCCTTCAAATGCTCTGCACCACTGCCAGTGGTGAGTCACTGTGGCATCTATCCCTCGGGCACTGCCCTTAGTCAATTGCAGTGTTAAGTAACAGCAAGGTGTTTTCATTACTTTCATTGATTTGACCATAAACCAGACTCTCATTATCTTAAGTCTGAATTACAGACTCTTGAGTCTGAACTCACCTTTACTGTTCAATCTTAATATGATTTTGTGATATTGTGATTTACTATAAGAAATATATATTTGATTTTTGTTCCCAGTTTTGGCTCACAGGTCCCAAAACCCTTGAAATTTCCTAAGTGTAGATAGTGATAAAGGTGTCTTTTGTTATGTTAATGAGGCGACTTTTGGAAAGCATTTACGCAGACCCCCTGACCTCCAGGGAGGGGAGAGGAGCTGGAATCAACTGCCAATGGCCAAGGACTTAATCAATCATGCCTATGTAATAAAGTCTTCATAAAAAAACCAAAAGGACGGGTCTGAAGAGCTTCTGGTTGGTGAACACATAGAGATTTGGGGAGACTGGTGACCCTGGAGAGGGCACGGAGGCTCCACACCCCTTCCCACATATCTTGCCTTATGCATCTCTTCCATCTGGCTGTTCCTGAGTTATGCCCTTTTACAATAAATCAGTAAGCTTGTAAGTAAAATATTTCTTTGAGTTCTGAGAGCCACTCTAGCAAATTAATCAAACTCAAGAAGGTCGTGGGAACCTCTGATTTACAGCCAGTTGGTCAGAAGAACAGGTAACAACCTGGGCTTGCAAATGGCATCTGAAACCCAAGGAGAGGGTCAATGGAACCCCCAATCTAAAGCCCCTAGGTCAGAAACACAGGTAGTAACCTGAGCTTGCAACTGGCTTCTGAAGTGGGGGGACGGGGGAGACTGAGGGGGAAGTCTTATAGGACTGAACGCTTAACCTGTGGAATCTGATGCTATCTCCAAGTAGACAGTGTCAAAATTGAGTTAAATTCTTAGGTACCCTGCTGGTGTCCAAGAATTGCTTGTTGGTATGGGGAGTGCCCACCCCTGCCCCCCCCCACACACATATACACATACACATTGGAATTGGGTCCAGAACATCAATTTAGGTTTGCAGATCAAATTTTCCATCTTGGTTTTAAGGAATCTCAATAATGTGATCTGTTTCTATTCTTATATCCCTTTCCCACCATTCTTCCACTTACATGCATTTTTGCTCTGATTAAATTCATATATCACAACCTATTATACAATCCAATCCAACTGGCTTCAAATATTGGTTCTGCAATTATATTCCAGATGTAGCACTGGAAGATGAAATTGTAAAGAAAAGCCACAATCCTGCCTTCAGTCTGGTTGGAAAGAAAAGAGATCCCAGTATATAAGTATTATGGGAGGATAAAAGAACACAATTCAGTTTACAGGAAATCAGATCCCACGATAGGTGACACATGAACTTTCTCTCACCTCCGCTACGGTGTTACGTTCACTTGAAATGTTTTCCCACTTTCCCTCCACTAATTTTTATCATGTTCAAACTTTTCTTGAGTGTTGTAAACATTTTAGCTTCTTTTTACTTATGTAACAAAATCTAGCAGTCACATTTTACATTTAAAACAATTGGAAAAATAGAAGTCCTTGGCAAATATTCTCCTTAAAGTTAAGATTTAAAGATAACTCCAACTGAAACTGTCACTAATGGCAGATAGGACAGGGGATAATTCAAGATCAAGATGCTGAATGAAGAGGATTAGGTCAAGGGAATTTTCTGTTTACCTTCGCTAAAATTTCATCAGTTTTCAGAGACTAGATTTTGAAATAAACGTAACACCTTAATTTAAGGTTGATAATTGAACGTATATAAATATGTTTAGAATAGCTCTTTAATCAACTGCATGGTTTTTATTTCATAGTGCAAATTTAATCATTCACAATTAATGGCTTCAAAAAGGAAAAATCCCGAGATAAGGAGCTGCTTCGACTCTGTGATGGGCTGAATAATGACGCACAACAGTATCCAGGTGTTAATACCTGAAATCTGTGGGTGTTATCTTTTTTCGGAAAAAGGGACTTTGCAGATGTGATTACATTAAGGATTTTGAGATTAGCCTGGATTATCTGGTTGTGCCCTAAATGTAATCCAGGTGTGTAATAAGAGGGAGGCAGAGTGCACAGGACTACAGAGACAAGGATAATGTGATGACTGAAGCAAGATGAGACGCTACTGGTTTCAAAGATGGAGGAAGGGACCAGCACCCAAGGGATGCAAGGAATGCTGCTCTAGAAGCTGGAGAAGCCAGGGAACAGATTCTCCCTTCAGAGGCTCAAAGGGAGCACAGCCCTACCAGTACCTTGATTTTGGCCTGGTGAAATGGATCTTAGGCTTCTGACTCCAGAATTATACGAGAATAAACATGTGTTGTTCTAAGCCACCACATCTGTGGTATTTTGTTACAGCAGCCAAAGGAACCTATTACAAACACTATTAAAAATACTTCCTCATTCATATTAACCTTGAAGTTCTGGAGCCCATATTAGATTAGGAAACATTGGAATAGAATGTTATTTTAGTGATGCTTATTCGTATTTATGCCTGTGAGAAAGTACAAATACATCTAGTTATAATACTAGACACAAAGTAGGTGTTTATTAATTACTAGATTTCTCTTTCTTCTCATCCATTTGTGTACACAGGAGTTATTAGTTTCATGATTTATCTACAGTAAAACTAAAATATATGGTATAGTGATAAAGCCATATATATTTTCCTTTATATAATTTCTTCAACTTTTTCCCATCCTAGTATAGACTCATCTCATTATGCTAGAAAAATCAGTGTAGATTCAGCCAAGATATACGGAACCTGCCAGATATGCTTGGGTTCTTTGGAAGATAGTACTGGGCAGCTAGGTTAAGGTGAAGTGGTGGGTGCCAATTTGTCTAAAATAGATGGAAAACTCAGTACACATCACTGAATTTGTACGCTCCAAATGCTTAGGTTTAAAAGTCAGTAAGCCTGTCAGAGAAAAGGTGGCAAGACATTTAAATGGATGTAAAATTTTCCTTAGGAGAAAAGATGACGTACTCTAGAAAAAGTAAACACTTGTAACAAAGAAAGAAAAAGGGGCCACTCAATTTCACAAGAAGCAGCCTTGAGAGACTTTCTGTGGCCTGATATGCAAATGACCTGCAGGAAAGTAGAATTCAAAATAAAATGGAAGAAAAGAAATCGCCTGAAAATGAACATGATCACTTTCTCAAGGAGACAGTGTTATCAGGTTGATTGGGAACTTGTTTCTGGCTCTCCTAATTTGCAGAATACTAATTTTACCAGGGAAAGGCATAAAATGAAATATGAAATATTTCATGAAATACTGAAATACTGTGAAATATGAATAATTGAAAATATTGAAATATTTAATATTGAAATAATAAAATATTGAATTCAATTATTCAATAATTATTCATTCAATAATTATTTCAATATTTGTATTCAATATTGAATTCTAATATTGAAATAATAAAATAATTGAAAATACTGAATTGAAATTGAAAATATGAAATATTGTCACACACAATTCTAAATGCTCAAAAGACCATGTAGAAATCATAATGCACAGTGGGCTCAAATCTCTCACTCTTTTATTAATTCTAAAATCCAGTGAAGTGACAGGTAATGAAACGAGTTAACTTCATGTAAGGGAGAATAATCGAAACGTTGCTTAAATTCAGAGTATAAAGAACATTTGGTATGTGAAGGCTGGAGGATTATTTGAACAATTAAATCTTTATTGCATTCAGCAAGAGTTACCTGAGGTTAGTGGTTTTATTTTCCATAACTAAGGGCAAGGCACCGGCAGAGCTTTCATTTGCAAGAAAATGAGCTAGAAAAAAGTCTTATTAGGAATGCTCTCCAGCTTGAACTGCAACCAAAGAGCTCAACAGGGCTTGTCATGAAGAAAGTGAGGGCTCCAGTCTTTATTAGCTTTACAGGTCAAACGCGGAGCCTGCTGTGACTAAATAATGAAGGAATTCATCCAATTGTCTTAAGAAGTTTGAATTTTATTCTCTAGATTTAGCTTCAATAGTCCCTTCGCACATTTTGGAAAACGACTTGCAGCTATTCACACCGTTTTTGTTATCATTAGGATCACATCATTTCTGGAAATATTTTCAAAGGGGAAACAAGGATATATATTTAGATATGTTTGACATATGTGCTTTCCTATGAACAGCTATATGAATACTTTTTAGTATTTCTGGTACTGCATAGATAATGTGTAGTATGTCCACTACAAGTTAGCCTTATTAAGACAAATTTACATAAAAGGCAATGCTTATCTGCCTTTACCTTTGTCTCTTATAGTCAGGTGGAATTCAAGCAGTTCAGGAAAACTTGTAAAACACCCTCACAAGGCTGGAGTCACAAGTTCAAATTATTTTAGAGGCTGGGTGTTATGGAATCTATGGCAATATGAAGACATGCCTTAGCTGAAGGCAAATTCAACTTTGTTTTAATTGTGTTGGCCAAAGAGAGGATACTATGTGCCTGTCAGTTCTGGATCACGACTTTAGGACTTCTACCATAGAAGTTACTTTCCAGGATTTGTTGAGAATATCTAAGCATACACTCCATAATGAGATCTAAATACTAATTATGCATACATCATAGTGCATAAAGAGTGTTCTGATGCAAATTCTTATTAAGAAAGGTGGTGAGAAAGCCTTAGGAACTCAACTAAGGAATTGGTGTTCGTCCAGTCCAGAGGATATCTTTTGGATCACACTGGACCACTCTACTTAAGCTAATCAGAAATGTTCACTTCTTGTTAATACCAGTACTTGTTACTAATACTTAATATTAAACTAGGACTCTTTTTGTACTTCAAATAAAGTTTTTACTACTGAAGTTTTATCTTCAAGTTCTATAATTGACAACCATACAAAATCTATGGGATGCAGCAAAAGCAGTTCCTGTAGGGAAGTTCATAGTGATACAAGCCTTCCTCAAAAACAAGAAAAATCGCAGATAAACACCCTAACTTACCACATAAAACAATTAGAAAAAGAAGAACAAAAAAACCTTAAAATCAGCAGAAGGAAGGAAACAGTAAAGATCACAGAGGAAGTAAATAAAATAGAGATTTTAAAAATAATAAGAAAAAAATCAATAAAACCAAGAGCTGGTTCTTTGAAAGGGTAAACAAAATTGACAAGCCTCTGGCCAGGCTCACCAAGAAGAAAAGAGAGAAGACCCAAATAAACAAAATAAAAAATGAAAGAGAGATAAAAACTGAAATACATACAATAGAAATATAAAAAGCCATAAGAGAATACTATGAACAATTATATGCCAACAAATTGGACAACCAGAAGAAATGGAGAAGTTTCTAGAAACATACAGCCTACTAAAACTGAATCAAGAATAAATACCTAGGGACTTCCCTGGTGGCGCAGTGGTTAAGAATCTGCTTGCCAATGCAGGGGACACGGGTTCAAGCCCTGGTCCAGGAAGACCCCCACAAGCTGCAGAGCAACTAAGCCCGTGCACTACAACTACTGAGCCTGCGCTCTAGCCTGTGAGCCACAACTACTGAGCCCGCATGCCACAACTACTGAAGCCTGTGTGCCTAGAGCTCATGCTCTGCAACAAGAGAAGCCACCACAATGAAAAGCCCATGCACTGTGACGAAGGGTAGCCCCCACTTGCCGCAACTAGAGAAAGCCCATGAGCAGCAACAAAGACCCAACACAGCCAAAAATAAATTAATTAATTAAAAAAAAAGAATAAATAGACAACTTGAACAGACCAATCACTAGAAGTGAATTAGAATCTGTAATTAAAAACAAACAAACAAACAAACAAAAAAACCTTAGGAATAAACCTGACCAAGGAGGTGAAAAACTTAAATGCTGAAAGCTATAAAACATTAATACAGGAAATAAAGATGATTCAAAGAAATGGAAAGCTATCCCATGCTCCTGGATTGGAAGAATTATAATTGTTAAAATGGCCATGCTACACAAAGCAATCTACAGATTAATACTATCCCTATCAAATTACCCAAGATATTTTTCACAGAGCTGGAATAAATAATCCTAAAATTCATATGGAACAATAAAAGACCCAGAATTGCCAAAGTAATACTGAGGGAAAAGAACAAAGCAGAAAGCATAACCTTCCAGACTTAAGACAATACTACAAAGCTACAGTAATCAAAATAGCATGGCAGGGCACAAAAACAGACATATGGATCAATGGAACAGAACAGAGAACCCAGAAATAAACTCACACACCTGTCGTCAATTAATCCTTGACAAAAGAAGCATGAATAAACAATGGAGCAAAGACAGTTTCTTCAGCAAGTGGTGCTGGGAAAGTTGGATGGCCACATGTAAATCAATGAAGTTAGAGAACACCCTCACACTATACACAAAAATAAACTCAAAAGGGCTTAATGACTTAAATATAAGACATGATACCATAAAACTCCTTGAAGAGAACACAGGCAAAACATTCTCTGACATAAATCATACCAACCTTTTCTTAGGTCAGTCAACCAAGGCAATAGAAATAAAAGCAAAAATAAACAAATGGGACTTAATCAAATTTATAAGCTTTTGCACAGGAAATGAGACTGTAAACAAAATGAAAAGCCAATCTACAGACTGGGAGAAAATATTTGCAAACGATGTGACCAACAAGGGCTTAATCTCCAACATATACAAACAGTGCATACAGCTTAATAAAAAACAACCAAACAAGCAACCCAATCAAAAAGCAAACAGAAGAGTTAAATAGACATTTCTCCAAAGAAGACATACTGATGGCCGAAAAGCACATGAAAAAATATTCAACATTGCTAATTATTAGAGCAATGCAAATCAAAACTACAATGAGCTACCACCTCACACTGGTCAGAATGGCCATCATTAAAAAGTCCACAAACAATAAATGCTGGGGAGAGTGTGGAGAAAAGGGAACCCTCCTACACTGTTGGTGGGAATGTAAATTGGGGCAGCCACTATGGAAAACAGTATGGAGGTTCCTCAAAAATCTAAAAATACAGTTGCCTTATGATCTAGCAATACCACTCCTAGGCATATATCTGGACAGAACTATAATTCGAAAAAATACATACACCCCTATGTTCAGAGCAATAATATTCACAACAGCCAAGACAAGGGAACCACCTAAATGTCCATCAACAGATGAAGGGATAAAGAAGATGTGGTACCTATACACAATGGAATACTACTCAGCCATAAAAAAGAATGATATAATGTCATTTGCAGCAACATGGATGGACCTAGAGATTATCACACTAAGTGTAGTAAGTCAGAAAGAGAAAGACAAATACCATATGATATTACTTATATGTGGAATCTAAAATATGACAGATCAACTTATCTATGAAACAGAAACAGACTCACAGACGTAGAGAGCAGACTTGTGGTTGCCAAGGGGAAGGAGCATGGGGAAGGGATAGATTTTGAGTTTGGTATTAGAAGATGCAGACTATTACATATAGGATGGATAAAGAACAAGGTTCATTCTGTATAGCACAGGGAACTATATTCAATATCCCGTGATAAAGCATAATGGAAAAGAATATGAAAAAAGAATACATATACATTATATATATATATATATCTGAATCACTTTGCTATACACCAGAAACTAACACAACATTGCAAATCAACTATAATCAAATCAAATAATTTTTTTTTAAAGTTCTATAATTGTTTCTTCTGCAGTGTCTAATTTGCTCTTACTCCTATCCAACGCATTTTTTTTCATCTCAAACACTGTATTTGTCAGCTCTAGAAGATCAAACTGGGTCTACTTTACATGCTCCATATTTCTCATCATACTCGTTTTCCTCCACTTTCTTGATTATTTGGAGAATATAATGTATCTTCTAATGCCCTTGTCTACTTAATCTATTATCCGTGTTACTTCTGGATATGTTCATATTGATTGATTTTTCTCCTTATTTGTGGGTCCCGGTTTCCTGCTTCTTTGCATGCCTGGTACTTTTTTATTGAAATGTTGCTAGGTGTCAGATTTTTTTTTTTTTTTTTAAGAAGTAATCCTTTAACTATTTTTGAAACTTGTTGTTTGCAGCTTAGTTATTTGGAAACAATGTGATGATACTTTCCACTTGCTTTTACCTTTTGTTAGGCAGGACTATAGCAGCCTTTAATGTAGGTCTAATTTGGCTCCACTACTGAGGCTATATCGTTCTGCCTGTTGCCCCAGGTATAGAAGCTGGCTTTTGGGAAGGTGAATTATTCCTAGCCCTGTGTGAGCTCTAAGAATTGTTCCATCTATTCCTTTTCAATGGTTCTTTCCCTAGCTTTGAGTAGTTTCCTCACAGAAATTCTCTGATCTGTACTGAGATGAAGACTTGAGGGGAATCTTCTGCAGCCATTTGAGCTCTCTCCTGTAGCTCTCTCTTCTCAGGTCCATTGCCCTCTCAATTCTAACAACAGAACACACCCCCATACTCTGTCTCCTCAATGTAGGGAGACCACTAAGCTCTGTCTGGGTGCCTCCTCTCTGCACTTCAGCTTGCAATTGCAGACAGTAAGCTGGGACAATGTAGAGTTTAACTCATTTGTTTCTCCTCACTCAGAGATTGCTATTCTGTGCAGCCTGCTGTCAAATGTTTGAAAGCTGTCATTTTACATATTTTATCCAGATTTTTAGTTGGTTACGGCAACAAAATAAATTTGATCACTGTTACTCCACTATGACTTAAAAATAGGCGTCTTTATCAATAGATGTCTGATTAAATCATTTTCTATGTGATCTTATTTTTTTTTTTTTTTGCCATGAATGAGTGATGCTTCAGTTCTATTTTTAAATCAAGCTTTCTGTGAAATACATGTTCTTCTTGGTATGAGGAAGAAATGAAGAACTTCTTTGGTAGGAAGAATTTCTCCCTAGTAGGACTAGGAAGTAAGCCAATTCTCCCCTTGGACTGCATGGTGATCCTGTATAAAAATATTAAACATCCTCCAGCTATTGAGATGCTGTGTTTTATTTTATGACTTGCCCTTTACAACACTCAGTTCCAACACAGTTATGTAGCAACTGAATAAACCACATCTGCAGATTAGGACCTGACTTCTCAGTGTATAAATTAAACAAAGTAAAAGAAAATTAAAAGTTAGGTCATGCTTTCTACATGTAATCCTGCATTGTTGGAACTCTCTTTTTTACAACTCAGCAAAATGAAAAAAATCTAAGAACATTAATGTTATATGTTTTTTTTCTTTAGTTTAACAATAACCAACTACATCTCTTTCCAAAATGTATACTAATCCTTGTAACAGTTAATAAAATTCCAACCATGTTAAACTGTTAACCAATTTTCAGTCTCTAATATGCTTACAATTCATAAATAAATATGTAATTTTCATTTTATTGGAGATAAAGTAAGATGACCACTAAAGAAGTGATATATTTTGTATTAAATGCTTAGTGATGCCTCATGACTGAGATCCATCTGGATCTCACATTTGAAATTTTTAATTTCAAAATTAGTTGTCAACGTGGGAATTCAATTGCTGCTACTTTTCCCATTTTTTCCTCAATATAAACTTTATCATAGGACTACACTCAGTGGACCATTATTTTGATAAATATTACTAAATGTGCTCCAGGGGCACAGAGGTGGGAGTGACTCATTCTGTACTGGGAGCAGTTTCACAGGAAGGTGACATGTAAAACATAAAGATACTGAACATGTAGATTCAATATTGGAAAATGTAGAAAAATTAATTTATTTCAGCTTTGGAACTAGTAAAACCTGGAAACAAAATCCTTGCTGAGTATATTACTCCCTTTCTTAGGAATAAGGTATATAATTCAAAGCATGTTGTCTTTTCAGGATTTATTTTCCTGGAGCACTCTTTCCCCAGATATCCACATGGCTCGTTCTCACCCATCCTACAAGTCTCTCTCTATATGTCACATTATGAGCAAGCCCTTTCCTGATGTAAAACAGTAAACTATCCCTACCCCACCCCCATCACTACTCTATTCCCCTTATTCCTTTTAATTGTTTTGTCATAGTTCTTATTACTCCTTGTAATTCTATATTTTCACTTTTAATTTCTTTGTTGTCTGCTTTTCCCCCTAGAATGCAAGCTTCACAAGGGCCGTAACTTCATCCAATTTTTCCCACTGTTGTATTCTCAGTCCCTACAATGGTGCTTGACACACAGTATTTGTCCCATAAACATGTGTTGAATGAATGAATGAAGCACTTAATATTGTGCCTGGTATATAATAAGTGTTCATTCAAATGACTGACAACTTTTTATCATCATCATCATCATCATCACAAGCTTTATTATTACTCTAAAACACAAAATACTTCCAAGCACCTCAACTTTCGCTATGGGCACCTATGAAAATCAAATGAAAATAGAGAAAACTCTTTTGACACTCAAAATAAGGAGCTCTATCTATCTAAGACCACACACTGGGTGAGTTAGAATTAATTTGGAACTACACCTGTAGGTTAAATAAATCATCCCAAATATGTAATTTGTTGTTCTTGATAAATGTGTTTTAATTCATTTCAGTTACTTCATTTAATTTCAGTAATTTGATATTTTATTGAATAAAATTCCTGGAGTTACAGACTTAAACTTGATAGTTTTAGAAATGAATAGGAGTCTAGAGAGAGTACAATATTTGAAAATTGTGAAAGATAAAAAAATATGTTGCTAATACCAAAAGGAAAGTTATAGCATTAACATGAAATGAGACAGATTAATTTGGACGAAAATGTGGAAGATGCTCCAATTTCAAATCCTGCTTTTATCTTCATGTAAATCATTGACTTTTAAAGCAGCATCTCATCCTTCCAAAACTTCTCTGACTTACACTATGCATAACTTATACAAAAAGTAATTTAATAAACTTATGTGAACATCTAAAATAATGCTAATAAAATATAAGCACTTAACACTTGTTACAGCCTTATATTTATTAGGCAATGGGAAAAATAATCAAGACACAGTCACACCCTCAAAAGGCTCATATACATGTAAACAAATAAGTGTAATGTACTATGATAAGTGCTATATTACTATAATTTCAAAAGTTTAAATTTCATGGACAAGTATAATTTTAAATAAAAAGATGGACTTTAATAAAAAGCACTGTTGTTAACCTGCCTGCTAACATCATCACTGCATAAAGTAAATGCTATTATATCAATAGTATTAAAAAAACATAATCTTTATGTAAAGTATTTTACCATTTAATAGCTTGAGCTTCAAGAAAAACTCATTTCTCTGTCCTTACTTTTCAATAAATTAAAATTTCAGCACAGACCTACACAACACTGCTTTCAGCAACACTGCTATAATAGAAGTACTACAGGCGTGCAAAAGAGGAAGTGATTTACTCTGTGATGGGAGCAGCTTCACATGAGGGAGGCATGTGAATCACCAATCAAGATAAGGAATAAAGGAGACATAGCAGGTTTGGGGGTAAGGCAATAAGGGACAGAGCCAACACTATGAAGGGTGACAGGGCAAGAAGCAAAAGACAAGGAGCACTAGTCACTTAGAGAAGTTAAGTGGAGAGTCAGTTATTAAGAGCAAAAGGAGAAAACACCACGTTCTATGATATGAAACACTGGCAATGCAACATTATACATAGCCTTAAAAATCACTGGACTTCTTAACACTCTAATTCTCTGTTTGTAACTTCAAGAGGTTTTCCTAGCAGGCTTAAGATATCCAGACTCAGGAAAATGGAGGGCAGATAGGGAGGGGTGAGAAAGCCCCCGATGTCACACAGTAAACACTGGCTGAAAGCACACGTCCCATGCTAAGGACACACCAACCATTTCAGTCCAGCTTTCCTCCACTTAGTGGGTGGAGCCATTTGCTCCATGGAATAGTCATGTCCGTATACAGTTTTAATTGAACTGAATCAAGAAAAACCTGAACCGAAATTCAAGAAGAAATTCTATATATTTACAAAACCATTTCACAGTAAATACGTACCTCAGATACAACAATTCCAAATTTTAAATAACCTAAACATCTAAGAATAAAAAATACTTTATACAACAATAGATCATAAATGTAAAATTATGTTGTCAAATACTTCCCTGAATACAAAAATAGTTAAAATACAGTATCAAGTAGAAAGGATGCAGGACTATTTTATGCATTATATATTCATATAATATATACATTATATATGTATATTTATTTTTACACATGAGGACATACAAACACACACAGAGACATACACACACGCTGCACAAAAACTGTTAGGAAAATATCAGATTCTTATAAGCTGTTATGTGTTATTGATTGGGAGCTATGGGCTTTTAAATATGTCTTTTTAAATTTTTCTATATTTTCTAAAGCTTCTAATGAATATGCATAGCTTTTACAATATGAAAATGACATAGTATTTCTGAAACACTCTGACAATATGTAAGTCTTCTGATATGAAAATGGTTAATTCTAACCATCTAGAAAACACAGTAGTTCAAAATGTCTACAGAGATGAGCTTTTGTTAATTACAATCAATATGTCCTCAGCAATTGTCTTGCTTTTTGGCCACTGCTTACTGTGACTCTGTCCACTAAAAGGCTACCTTTATCAGCTGACAAAAAAAAATCTGAGGAAAGAGGAGTCATTAAAATTATCCTTCCCCTCAAGAATCAATATTGTGAACATGACTATACTACCCAATGCAATCCTTATCAAATTACCAAGAACATTTTTCACAGAATTGGAACAAAAAATGTTTAAATTTGTATGGAAACACAAAAGACCCTGAATAGCAAAAGCAATCTTAAGAAGGAAAAACGTAGCTGGAAGAATCAGGCTCCCTGACTTCAGACTATACTACAAAGCTACAGTAATCAAGACATGGTACTGGCACAAAAATAGAAATATAGATCAATGGAACAGGATAGAAAGCCCAGAGATAAACCCATGCACCTATGGTCAACTAATCTATGACAAAGGAGGCAAGGATATACAATGGAGAAAAGACAGTCTCTTCAATAAGTGGTGCTGGGAAAACTGGACAGCTACATGTAAAAGAATGAAGTTAGAACACTCCCTAACACCATATACAAAAATAAACTCAAAATAGATTAAAGACCTAAATGTAAGGCCAGACACTATAAAACTCTTAGAGGAAAACCTAGGCAGAACACTCTTTGACATACATTGTAGCAAGATCTTTCTTGACCCACCTCCCAGAGTTATGAAAATAAAAACAAAAATAAACAAATGGGACCTAATGAAACTTAAAACCTTTTGCACAGCAAAGGAAACCATAAACAAGATGAAAAGAAAACCCTCAGAATGGGAGAAAATATTTGCAAATGAAGCAACTGACAAAGGATTAATCTCCAAAATATACAAGCAGCTCATGCAGCTCAATATCAAAAAAACAAACAACCCAATCCAAAAATGGGCAGAAGACCTAAACAGACATTTCTCCAAAGAAGATATCCAGATTGCCAACGAACACATGGAAGGATGCTCAATATCACTAATCATTACAGAAATGCAAATCAAATCCACCCACAATGAAGTATCACCTCACATCAGTCAGAATGGTCATCATCAAAAAATCTACAAATGATAAATGCTGGAGAGGGTGTGGAAAAAAGGGAGCCCTCTTGCACTGTTGGTGGGAATGTGAATTGATACAGCCACTATGGAGAACAGTATGGAGGTTCCTTAAAAAACTAAAAATAGAACTACCATATGACCCAGCAATCCCACTCCCAGAGAAAAACATACATGTACTCCATTGTTCATTGCAGCACTATTTACCATAGCCAGGACATGGAAGCAACCTAAGTATCCATTGACAGATGAATGGATAAAAGAAGATGTGGTATATATATATGCAATGGAATATTACTCAGCCATAAAAAAGAATAAAATTGTGCAATTTGCAGAGGCGTGGATGGACCTAGAGACTGTCATACAGAGTGAAGTAAGTCAGAAAGAGAAAAACAAATATCACATAATATCGCTTATATGTGGAATCTAGAAAAATGATACAGATGAACTTATTTGCAAAGCAGAAATAGAGACACAGATGTAGAGAACAAACGTATGGATACCAAGGGGGGAAGAGGAGGGGGGATGAATTGGGAGATTGGGATTGACATATATACACTACTATGTATAAAATAATGAGAACCTAGTGTATAGCACAGGGAACTCTACTCAATGCTCTGTGGTGACCTAAATGGGAAGGAAATCCAAAATGAACCATTTGTATTTATTAAAACTTTACATCAAGTATGCACTTATTTTTTTCTATTTATGATATACATTGTGCCCACTTAAAAAAGAATACTAGTAATCATTTCTTATTTGTAATTATCAGCATTAAGAATTAATTCTATTCTCAATCTTTTATTGAAATTCAGGATGACAGATGTAGAGTTTTACATATCACATAAAGACAAGCAAAAATTACCACTATTTGTGAAGAGGCATGCAATCAAAGATAATAAACTGTTATTATGATACCACTATGCTCTGTATGCTTTGTTCTTCTCCAACTTAGGCTAATCTTTCATTAATAGAAGGTGCCCTTGCAAATTTTAGGGTAGTATGTCTTAAATTGGGGGTAGATTGAAAGATGATGCACAGATATATAGAGAGATAGATATGAGGTGAGATGTGAAATAAGAGCAAGAATGAGCACCCATGAGAGAAAGAGAATGGGTCCACCAATATTTGAACCTTATATTTTCATAAAATCCAAAAGGTATCATCTTTACCCTCAATATTTCTCTCATTCTTCCTGTCTCCCACACCAGTCCAATGACTATTTTTGAGAAAGTGCCTTGCTACTGAATGAGAGAGAAAAGGAAAGGGCTAACCATACTTGAGGAAAAAATTAATTACTACACTCACCATGTTGGACAATAATCTCACTTTCCTTTTTTCTCTCAATACAAACACTGTTATAAAATATAAGTGAAAACTCATATCAATATCATTAGATAATAAAATTGTAAAAATAGGTACAATCTTATTATAAAGTCTCAACTACGTAAAAAAAAATCTGGAAAGGCAGAGCATTGCACAGTAAAAGGTTACAAAAGACCTTGTGAAATTATTTTGTGTTGAAGAAGAGGGGAGATTGTAATCTCCTAGAAGTTATTTCAGGGGCAAACAAGCCCTCTAAAACCTGAAGCCTATGAAGAGAAAAATATTTTTTAAAGAATCTGTATTCATTTTCACAGTGTAAGTTGAGACATATTTGTAATTTCTCTTTGTTTTTAACAACACACCTTCTTTCCTATAATACAGAGGCTGATGCCAAAGCACATTCTGAAGCACAACACACTGAACTGAAATGAATGTTTCACCTCATTGTGAAGAAGGCTGCTGATTTTTAGTAACTAGCCTCACAGTTGGATTAATTGAGAACAACTGCTGATGAGAACAAGCAAGACAACAAATTATGAATAAATAATATTTTCTCCATCGTTTGGCATTTTACTCCCAGTGGTCCATTAGCTTAAAAAAAAGAGACTCAGCACTTAAAAGATTTGTGCTCAGTTTGCTCATAAATGTTGTGTCACTTTACTTTACTGCTATTTATGATTACCTCATTAGATTTTACACGTTCTAGAGCACTTGCAGAAAATATGCAGTGATAGGTTTCTATTGACGAATCTGTGCTACTGAACACTTAAATGAGTTAGCGTATACTCCTTGTTTTAGGTGGCTACCACGCTTTACACACTGCTGCAAAATCAGCTTCTCTTATGTTCTTCGGTTTTTGCTTTTAACTCTGGTAACAGAACAGATGCCACTCTAAGACTGAGGAAAATATTTAAGTATAAGTGATCACACTCCATCAATAAAGCTAACCCTTACATAATGTGCCTGCATTTTAAATGTATACATTAGTTGCAAAAAAAAAAAAGGAATAAAAACTTGAAGGAGGGAAAATATATCACATGTAAGTCTCATTTTTTTTTTTTTTTTTGTCTTTCCTGAGGAACCCATTCCAATGCCAGGGCACAGGTAAGGAGAACTCCTCAGGTTTAGTGACGCTATTATTATGTTTATCATTATCAAGTCTAGAAAGGATTTCAATCCATATATTTTCAGATATTTGAAGAAGCAAATTATTCTGAATTGTTAAATGCCTACATAATTGGATGGTTATCTAATCCAGTGTAACTAAAACACGCACAACTCTTCACTTAGAATTTTTATTTAACAAGAGTTATATACTTCTGTTTCTTAAATTTTTGAGTGCTAATATTATTTTAAGCAACAATTCTGAAATTATGATGCTCTAGGAGTCTACTTATCACTAGAGATGTTTTGACCTATAATTAAGTAGCTACAAATAACAGGACACCTCCCTCAATATTTTTGTTGTTTTATTACATCATTTCTTTTCTGTGGTATTTATTTTTCCATTGAAAAATAAATTGAAAGATGTGCTTTCAATCTACAACAGTTTAAATCCCTTCTTGGTCAAATAAACTATATCCAGAACAGACATGCTTCTCCCAGGGTGTGAGATGTACTTAATTCCAACTCAACGGTCCATTATTCTGTTATCTTTAAAAATGGACCAGGAATACAAATTTTATTCTTGGACCAGTTAACATTACAGACATTTATTTCTCATCTCTTCCTTTCTCTACCATATCGTCATTTGATAGCAAAGGTGAGAATACTAAGCACAGCCTCTTCAGTGTCTTCAGTTCCTAACACATTGTGTGAGGGTGAATGAATAATATGCAGGGTTTTGATGATACATGTGCAGCCAACCTGATTCAGCAGGCAAGTATGATAAAACTCAGCAGGACTTCATTCACATCCCATGTACAAATGCCAGAAAGACAGCTCTCATGCAAAAGGCCTTCAGCAGCCCTCAGCAGGAAGTCACTAGACACCAAAGAAGTTTTCTATCTGGATTTATCATAGTGGCTTTTTGTTATTTCCACATACATGTTTTTGGAATTTCTTTTCTAGATGTTTGCACTTTTTCCAGTGGTCCTACTCTTTCTCAGACTAGGTATTCTTTGCGGCTTTGACTTTTTCTTTCCCTAATTTGGACTTAACCTATGGCCATCTGCCTGTCTGTCTCCAGCCCTAGCTGAGCTTCACTCACAGTTTAACTCTTGAGAGACATCTGCTGTGCCATAAATAGCTCTGAACAGGGTGTCAAAGCAGGTTTGCAGTCTTCTTTTTCATAAATAATTTAACTTTTAAAAGTATCATTTTCTCATTTACCACTCCACAGATTTATTAATATTGACATCACTATGTATTTGATAAATATATGCAGCTGACTAAATAATATCCCCATATATATGTCTTAAAGTAGCAGAAACTCAAAGAATCCAAATCTGAAATCATCATCAACTTTCCCATACTTCCTACTACCTCCAAAAAAATTAACTTCACTTGATGCTAAAAGCGATGAGAAGATTTCTGGAGAAGATGGGATTTGATATTAGTCTTTTAAGTTATTCCTTTCTTCAAAAGTTCTTAGACAAATATCTATATAATAGTACATTTATTAAAAGTTTGATATATACCATGGACTGTTGCAAGTGATTTACATATATCATCTTGTTTAAGTCCTACTAAACAAGAAAGAGGGCTTCCCTGGTGGTGCAGTGGTTGAGAGTCCGCCTGCCAATGCAGGGGACACGGGTTCGTGCCCCAGTCCGGGAAGATCCCACATGCCGTGGAGCAGCTGCGCCTGTGAGCCATGGCCGCTGAGCCTGCGCGTCCAGAGCCTGTTGCTCCGCAACGGGAGAGGCCACAAGAGAGGCCCACGTACCGCAAAAAAATAATAATAATAAATAAATAAACAAGAAAGATGTTTTGAGGAACTGAAATAAATGCAATGTGCATACAGAATAGAAAGTAAGAAGGAAGATGACATGAAGTAAGACCCACAAGCAAGTAGGGGTTGAGAATATTCTGAATTTTGTATTTAATGTTTAAAATTTTCATCTTTACCTCAAGAGAAACAGGAAGCATTGGTATCCTTTAAGGGGCCTAGTATCATAATTATTCAACCCTCAGTGATCAGAATTGATTGAAGGGGCCAAAATAGGATGTAAAGAAACCAGAAAAAAAGACTATAGCTCAAATATAGCTAAACCACGGAACGTTCTCCTACTACTCTGGCATAAGTTTCTCTCTTTCACTTATGAGGTTGTATTAAAATTATAATAACATGGGCACAGTTTTTTTTTTTAAATTTTAAACATAGTCTTTTTAGTCAAATGAAAGTAAGACAAAATCAAAATATAGAGTGGAGCTAAAACTATGAACTCCAACTGAACACTGAGTCTTGTTACATGAAGAAAAAATTAGTTGAAATATTTCAAACAGTCTTTAAATAGGGTAAAATTTTTTCCTTGCATTTAACCAAAATTATTAGGATGACTATTTCTGAGTTGTTCAGAAGTTTTTTAAAATATATGGAAAGAACCATATATAATCCACAAATTTTAATACTACGTACATATTAAGAAGCATGAGATGGTACTGAAATATTTTCCAACAAACTTCTAACTCTCAGAAGATGAAAAATAAGAGAAGCAATTTACTTTTAAGTACTTAAAAGAAAGTTTATCTTTGTATTTCCTAAATGTTTTAGGCACTTTTGTCATGCAACTGAAGTAGAATGAGGAGTGTTAGATGAGTGCTGTCACACTAATAAAAAATGCTCAGCTTCTGCTACCAAACACTAGATATTGTCCATGGGTACGCCAGCAGGTAAACTCATTGAATATCATGAAACAAAGACAAAAATATAGTCATTGTCACATTAGGAAGAAACTCTTTGTTTTCAAGTTAAAAAAATATATAAACTCTTACAGAAATACCTGATGGCATCATCATTGGACAATGCTTCTCACCAGTATGCTGAGTCATGGAGAATCTTGGGGTGACTCCTATCTAAGAGGACAGGTTATAAACAAAGCTCTTGGGTATTCCTATCACAGGAAATGGAACAAGACATAATCTAAGGAAAAGACCTAAACAAAATGGAGTTGAGCAATCTACCTGAGAAGGAGTTAAAGGTAATGAACATAAAGAAGTTCACTTGAGAACAGAAAGGATAAACACAGTGAGAATTTCAACAGAGTTAGATAATATAAAGAACCACAGAGAGCTGAAAAATATAATAATGAAAAATTTTTAAAATATACTAGAAGGAGTCAACAGTAGATTAGATGATACAGAAGAATGGATCAGCAAACTGGAAGACAGAGTATGAAAATCACCCAAGGTGAACAAAGAAAGAAAAAAGAATTTTAAAAAATGAGGATAGGGGCTTCCCTGGTGGCGCAGTGGTTGAGAGTCCGCCTGCCGATGCTGGGGACACGGGTTCGTGCCCCGGTCCGGGAGGATCCCACATGCCATGGAGCGGCTGGGCCCGTGAGCCATGGCTGCTGAGCCTGCGCGTCCGGAGCCTGTGCTCCGCAACGGGAAAGGCCACAACAGTGAGAGGCCCACGTACCGCAAAAAAAAAAAAAAAAAAGAGAATAGTTTGAAAGATCCCTGGGACAATAACAGACTAACATTTGCATCACAGGGGTCCCAGGAGAAGAGAAAGAGAAAAGGGCAGATAACTTATTTAAAGAAATAATAGCTGAAAACCTCCCTAACCAGGGAAAAGAAACAGACTTCTAAGTCCAGGAAGCAAAGAGGGTCCCAGGAAATTATAGCCATTATCTTATAATAACTTTTAATTGAGTATAACCTTCAAAAATACTGAAATCACTAAGCTGTACACCTGAAACTAATATAATATTGTAAATCAACTATACTTCAATTTAAAAAATAATAAAATACCTAGGAATAAATCTAACTAAGGAGGTCAAAGACCTATACTTGGAAAAGTGTAAGACACTGATGAAAGAAACTGAAGATGACACAAGCAAATGGAAAGTTATGCCATGCTCATGGATTGGAAGAAATAATATTGTTAAAATGACCATACTACCCAAGGCAATCTACAGAATGCAACCCCTGTCAACATACCAATAGCATTTTTCACAGAACTAGAACAAATAATTCTAAAGTTTGTATAGAAACACAAAAGACCCCAAATACCAAAGCAATATTGAGAAAGAAGAAAGCTGGAGTCATTATGCTCCCTGATTTCAAACTATACTACAAAGCCACAGTAATCAAAATAGTATGGTACTGGCACAAAACAGATGTATAAATTGATGGAACAGAATAGAGAGCCCAGAAATTAACTCACACTTATATGGTCAATTAATCTAAAACAAAGGAGGCAAGAATATACAGTAGGGAAAAGACCACTTCTTTAATAAGTGGTGTTGGGAAAACTGGACAGCTACATGAAAAAGAATCAGACTAGACTATTTTCTCACACCAAATACAAAAAGAGACTGAAAATGGTTTAAAGACTTCAATTAAGACCTGAAACCATAAAACTACTAGAAGAAAACATAGGCAGTATGCTCTTTGACATAAGTCCTAGCAGTATTTTTTTGGATCTGTCTCCTCAAGCAAGGGCAACAAAAGAAAATTAAACAAATGGGACTATATCAAACTAAAAAGCTTCTGCACAGGCAAAGGAAACTATCAGTATAGGGAACCTACTGAATGAGAGAACGAATCTGCAAACAATATATCCAATAAGGTGTTAATATCTAAAATATACAAAGAACTCATACAACTCAACTTCAAAAAACAAACGACCCTATGAAAAATGGGCAGAGAACATGAATAGACATTATACCAGAGAAGGCATACATATGCTCAACAGACCAATGAAAAGATGCTCAACATTACTAATCAACAAGGAAATGGAAGTCAAAACCACAATGAGTATAACCTTACACCTCTCAGAATGGCTATAATCAAAAATACAACAAATAACTCATGTTGGTGAGGATGTAGAGTAAAGCAAACCCTGGTATACTACCGGTGGGAATGTAAATTGGTACAGCTACTATGGAAATCCGCATGGGGGTTCCTCAAAAAATTAAAAATAGGACTACCATATTACATAACTATTTTACTTCTGGAAATTTATATCAAGAAAACAAAAACACTAATTGGAAAATACATATGTACACCAATGTTCACTACATTATTTATAATAGCCAATATATAGAAGCAAACTAAGTGTCCATTGATAGATGAGTAGATAAAGAAGATGTGGTATACATAGATAGATAGATAAATAGATAGATATAGATATAGATATACACACACACACACACACACACACACACTCTACTCAACCAAAAAAAAAAAACAAAACAAAACAGAAATCTTACTATTTGCAACAACACTGATGGATGTAGAGGGTATTTTGCTAAGTGAAATAAGTGAGACAGGAAAAGACAAATATGGTATGATCTCATATGCAAGTGGAATCTAAAAAATAAAAAAACAGATAAATAAAACAAAATGAAAACAGACTCATGGATACAGAGAAGAAACGTTACCAGAGGGAAGGGCATTGAAGGGTGAAATAGGAGAAGGGATTAATAGGTACAAATGTCCAGTTAAAAAATAATAAGGCATGGGGATGTAATATACAGCATAAGGAATATGGTTAATAATATTGTAATAACTTTATATGAAGACAGATGGTTACTAGATTTATCATGGTCATTATATACGCAAATGTTAAATCACTATTGTAGTACACCTGAAACTATCATCATACTATATATCAACTATATTTCAATTAAAAAAAAAGCAGAGGATGTTGATTACAACATTGTTCGCATTTATAAAGATTTGAAAAATAATAAATGGACAATAGGATTATGATTGCTTTTTGTAGGCCAGAATTCCAAACAACAGTGAAATGCAATAATGAATCAAAAACAGATAACTATACATTGTCAACATGAACAAATCTAAAACACATAAATGATAAACATAGAAAAGGAGCTATACTCATTAACATTAAAAAGCATATATAATCCATAGATATACCCATAGCATAAAGGGTGGATTGAAAATAAACAATGTGAGGGTTTGATGAGAGATCTGAAGATGGAATTTGAAGACTGTACCTGGATCATCAGTCGTGATGTACTACAAACTGAATAATCTGATCATCCTCTGGGACACAGTCTTATTTTAAACTCTATTAATTCTAATTAGTAAATGCTATAGACTAAGTTTTTGTGTCCTCCTACCTGAAAATTTGTATCTTGAAACCTAATCCCCAGTGGTATGTTATTTGGAGGTGGGGCATTTGAAAGGTACTTAGGTCATGTGGGTGGAGGCTTCATGGATGAGATTAGTGTCCTTATAAAAGAGATCCCGGATAGCTCCCATACCCTTTTGCCATGTGAGGACACAGAAAAAAGACAGCCATCTATGAACCATAAAGCAGGCCCTCACCAAACACTGAACCTGGCCACACCTTGCTTTTGGACTTGCAGCCTTCAGAACCATGAGAAATAAATTTCTGTTGTTAATAATCCACCCAGTATGTCTGTGGTGTTTTGCCATAGCAACCCAAATGGATTAAGACTATAAAGGACTCCAATTTTAGGATGTTTAATTTTCCAATAGCAAGGCATGTATATTAGCCATATTATAAAGACTCAGATTTGTTTACCAGTCCACTACGTTTTTGTAATTGTAGAGTAAATGTTATCCATAAAGACTCACAAGAGTCCAGACCTTTTTGTTTCACTCTATTTCATTATAAAAATGGACAACGTATAAAATTATGGTTCAAGTTCTCAAATTTCAATACCAAAGACAGAGTAATATTGCTTATAGAAAGCAATGAAGAAAGACTATTTTAATATGCATTTTTATATGGCTCTAAAATGCTATAACCAAGACTATAAATCCTGTGGAGATCTACTTTACTAGCCTACCTTTACAGCAGGATAAACAAAATCTTAGTTGCCAAGTATCACCAAATCCAATTTTGTTAGAAGAAAATGAAACAGAAAAATTCAATTTGGATTGAAAATGAGTGTTGAACTACTTATCCACCCTTCCAAGATGTGAATCACCTTCCGGACAGTTGGGACATTAGGGGCATTAGGAGCTTAATTAAAATTACATTCCTAAGCATGGTATTTATATTTATTCACACATACATTCAGTCAAGCGGATTTAAAACATACTAACAAAACCATTTAAATCTCACCAGATCATTTAAAATTCAATGTCGGTTATTTAAATTAAGTTCCCCTAGTACTAAACTCCATCGCAAATCATTATTTGTAGTTGGATCAAAGATATATTTTTACAGTAAATAAAATAATCATATAATTTTTATAAGAATAATAGTTAACTTTTATTGAGTATCGACTAGCTACTTAAGTTAATTCTCACAACAATTCTGTAAAGTAGGTTATTTTCATCCCCATTTTACAGGGATAAATGTTGAGATTTGTGACTTCCTCAGTATTCTCCACTCCACCAAGATAAAAGTCAGAATCTGGCCCTCTACGTGCAAAGTGTACATTTTTTCTACTCTTCTGTGCTGCCTCCATTGTATAACCCTAAGTAACCTTCTAAAATCAGTCTAGAATTTATTGAGTCTGATGAGGTAATATGACAGACAGGAAATTTGAGTCCAAAATGACTGATTCAGGACCACACAGGTTTGCAGTTCTTGGCATAGAATGCCCATCAAATTTGGGATTATACTTACTCTATTAAAAAGTAAGAATTTCAAATATATGCTCTTGAAAACAATGTATGTTTCATGATGCTATGTACTAGGTGAATCACAAACTGAGAAAACTGGTTAACACTTTTCAGAACACACAGCAAAATGGGCCACGGGTAACTTTTATTCACTTTTGACCTACTGGAGAAATAAATGTTTTCCATTTAAAAATGCTGTTTTAAAATGTAAACTTATTAAATAATAGTGTTGATGTTGTTCTTTGACGATTCATAGAAAAACAACTTTAAACTTTAGTCTTTCATATCAATTTTCTACTTGCATGAAGATAGTTAGCATGGGGGTTAAGAGCCTGGATTCTGGAACTAGTTACTAGAGTTCTGATACCATTAATCCATTTCTATCTGATGTTACTTAACTATGCCCCAGTTCCTTAACCAGAAAATGGTGGTCATAAAAGTATTTATAGGGTTGTGATGGAGTTTAAATAAGTTATCTAAGACTATAACTTTAACACCCTTCCATCACTTGGTAAGGAGTCATCAAGAAAAGTAGTGTGATCCAGGCACATGAAAAAGGCCACAGGCCTGTAGGTCTGGAGAAATTGAAGAAGAAAAAGAATCTTTCAAGATGCAGAATCATGCAAGGCGGCAGTGGGCATAGGAACCTCTTTTAAAGTTTCTCTAAGTCGGTTAGTCAGTTAAGTCATCTGACCTTATTCATGAGAAGATACCTGTAGAAGTCAGAGTTTTGTGGGTCTGCACAAGTATTTCAAGAACTGTTGCAGGGTCCAGAGAAGATTAGGTATGGGTCTGAGCCATTTGCCTCAGTTAGAATTACTGAATAAGAAGAAACAATTAAATGTGTTCTCTTGAAAAAATAGTTGAAAGGGGTGTGGCCAAGATGGCTAAGTAGGAAGACCCCGAGCTCACCTCTGTTTGTGGGTACACCAAAATTACAATTAATTTACAAAGCAACTATCAATGAAAACAACCTGAAGACCAGCAGAAAAGATTTTCTATAACTAAACATATAAAGAAGGAATCACAAGGAGATGGGTAGGAGGGGCAAAGACGCAGTATAATTAAGCCCCACACACCCCAGGAAGGCAACCAACTAACAGGAGGATAGTCACACTTGCATTGGTGCCCCCTAGGAGCGAGGGGTCCAAGGCCAACACTGGGATCCCCAGCCCGGGGGTCCTACACTGGGAAGATGAGCCTCCAGATGTCTGGCTTTGAAGGCCAGTGGGCTTGTATGTGGGAGAGCTAGAGGACTGTAGGAAACAGAGATTGTGCTCTGTCTCATACAAAATCTCACAGGCTCCAAGACCCAGTGCAGAAGTAGTAATGTGAAAGGAGCCTGGGTTCAGACCCATTTGCTGATCTTGGAGAAGGCTCCCAGAAAGTCAGGAGGCCACTAGGAAATAAATGCTGGTGGCAGCCATTTGGGGGAGCTCATTCCACCACGAGGACAGTGGTGCTGGCTGGTGGCACTTTGGATTTCTTCCTCCAGACTATCAGTGTTAGGACCTAGCCCTGCCCACCATCTGGTCAGCACCAGCCCTGAGACCCACAGGTCAAGCAGCCAGTTACGTAGTACCTAGCCCTGTCTACCAGCTGATATTATTAGTAACACCTTAGCAATATCTGGGGGGTTCTGTCACCTCAGGCAAGGGCAACAAAGGCGAAAATAAACAAATGGGACTAAATCAAACAAAAAGCTTTTGGAAACTATCATCAAAATAAAAAGGCCAAGGAAACTATCATCAAAATAAAAAGGCCACCTAGTGAAGGGGAAAAAATATTTGCAAATGACAAATCCAAAATATACAAAGAACTCATACAACTCAACACGAAGAAAATCAACAACTCTATTTAAAAAAATTGGGCAAAGGCCCTCAATAATCATATTTCCAGAGAAGACATACAGATGGCCAACAGACACATGAAAAGGTGCACAACATCACTAATCATCAGGAAAATGGTGATCAAAACCATAATGAATATTACCTCATACATGTCAGAATGGCTCTAATTAAAAAGACACAAATAACAAGTGTTGGTGAGGACCTGGTAAAAAGGGAACGCTGGTGCACTGATGGTGGGAATGTAAATTGGTGTAGCCACTATGGAAAACAGTATAGAGCTTCCTCAAAATATTAAAAATAGAACTACCATAAGATGCAGCAATTCCACTTCTGTATATTTTTCCAAATAAAACCAAAACAATAATTTGAAAATATACATGCATCCCTATGTTCATTGCAGCATTATTCACAATAGCCAAGGTATGGAAGCAACCTAAGTGCCCATAGATAGATGAATGGATAAAGAAATGGTATGTATATACAATGGAATATTAGCCATAAAAATAATGAAATCTTGCCATTTGCAATACCATGGATGGACCTAGAAAGTATAATGCTAAATGATTAAGTCAGATGGAGAAAAAGAAATACTACGTGATCTCAATTATATATGGAATATAAAAAACAAAATAAATGAACAAACATGAGAAAAGAAATAGAGTCATAGAAAGAACAAACAGGTGGTTGCCACAGGGGATGGGCTTGGGAGATAACTGAAATAGGTGAGAGAGATTAAAAGGTACACATTATCAGTTATAAAATAAATGACATGGGAATAAAATGCACAGTGTGGGGAATATAGTCAATAATAATGTAATATCTTTACATGCTGACAGATGGTATCTAGACTTACTGCGGTGATCATTTTGTAATATACAGAAATATCAAATCACTATGTTGTGTACCAGAAACTAACATAGTGTTGAAGATCAATTATACTTCCAAACACAAACGAACAAACAAATTCATAGAAAAAGAGACCAAAGGCAGGGGACTGGGGAGAGGGGGAATTGGATGAAGATGGTGATTAAAAAACTTTTTTGTTTAAACAGAGATCTAAATCACCTATAAGAGTGCCTGTCTCATAGTTAGTGCTCAAGAAATGTAATGTGTTTGGTATCTAGCACATTATTTTTAAACATAAATTTAAAATGTTTTACTTTCCAAATTTTTTCAGAAGAATATAAAGTATCCAAAATATTCATACACATGTACATACGTGGATAAACAGATCAGAAATCAATAATTAACATTTGGGATTCAATTAAAAATACTTTTAAAAATTACAAACATTTTATCTTTTAGGTTGCAAAATACAATTAGTATTAAATAGAATAGACCGTAATTTTTTAAATTTTTGAATATTTTTGTGTAGAACATTACGGTGAATTTTCTTGACTTTTCATGACAATGCACTGCTTATCTTGATTCTAATGAGAATTTTCGCTTAGGATAAAAGTTGGATTGGGCTCAGTCTTATTAGGGACCATTTGGAAGATAATTCCTCAATTACTGTTATTTAATTACAGTACTTTGTTACTTCTATAGGATAAATTAAAATATACATTTCATATTAATCACAATGCTTTTGATGGCAAATTTAATTCCCAGGCAATTTACAAGAACATATAATTACTACATGCTTGGGATGTCAAGAGATTTTACTGTATGTTAAATATGATATTCTGATGGAAATAAAAACAAAATCTTCCTAACACAAACTTTCACAGAAGCATTTCCTTCCATTTCTTTTTAAAGATGAAAATGTTTAAGATTCTGTTACATGTAAATGATAGACAAGAACTATGGTATAAAAATGCCACCACAATCACACATGCATAAAAATAACCTCCAAAAATGATTTATCAGCTCCTGTGGTAATTTACTGTTTCTTTTATATGAAACATTTTCTTTCTCTACATAATCAAACCAATTCAAGAATAGTTACTAATCACCTATATTGTACGAGGGATTATGTTTATCCTGTGAAAATAAGGCATATTTTACTCTTAATGAGCTTGGATTTCACGATATCAGCCCATCAAAAATAAAACATCATTATAATAGAAGCTAGCAGTTCTAGAGCAATTACTATGTGCCAAACATTGTTCTAAGTGCTTCAGATGTAGAAACGCATGCACTACCATAATCCTATGAGACAGAAACTATTTTTATGTTTCTAACGAGTACACTGAGGCATAGCGTGCTTAAATAACTTCCCAAGGACACACAGCTAGAAAACGTTGATAAAAGTGAATGATCGTGAATCAGTGAAGACGGTATGGATAATTTTGTGTGGGAAATAACAAAATCGCTCCACAGAACTGAGAAAACTGTTGACCCAGATACTGAAGGTTTGAGTAGCATGGGAGGGGGTAAATGAAGGAGGACATTCCAGAAACTAACTCAGATTCTGCCGATCCCTCAAGGCTTTTCTTAAGATCTGCTCGTTCATAAAGCCCTCTTGGAGTGATCTAGCCCACCTTTGAACACATTCTGTTCTCATTTATGAACAAATATTTACTGAGCACCTAAACTGGGGAATTCAGAGATGACAAATGGTCCTCATTCTTGATGAGCACAGAGTATAGATTATGTAAAAATATTTAGCACCTATTAGAATAATGTCATAGCTCTAGTCTCTAGCTGCCTTACAGGCTTTCTGGTGATCAGACCACATCAATACCCTTATATACGGCCTCTCTCCGCCTGCTCTCTCCTCTGAGTCTAACATGAATAATGCACAAAATAGGGACTCACTTGGTTGACTTGGATGCATTTTCTTTTGTTTTCTTAGAACATCTTTTGAGACAGATGGCCAAGAAATTTTTCATAGGCTAGAATTTATATTTTTAAAAACTCTGGTAATATAAGTAAATAGGGAGAAACTATTCAGATGAAAGTACAAGTAATTGCTTTCAATTCTAAAGGCTGTCCGCATTATTTGTGGCACTACCTAAAAAATAAATTCCCTGGACTCATAAGCTATATGTTAGAAGTTAGCTTCAAGCCTGTTCTTTGGATAAGAAGAAATATTATGGGCCACTTCCACCTATTTTTGTTAAACGGACCTTTAATTATTAGGTTCCAAATGATGCCTACATTCTTTCTCCATCATCAGCCAGACCTACTTTGGTATATTTTTAGAAAAAAAGAAAAAGAAAAAAAAAAATCAGATGCTTCAGCATGTTTTTCCAATGGAATAAAAAAAGAGTTCAGTCATTATTATTCTATTCACAACTGTTCCATTTTCTAGTGTAAAAGTACACAGAGAATGTTGTCCTAATTTTCAGTAGCCACAACTGCACATTTCCATTTATTTGAAAATCTTACATCTTAAAAAGTTGACATTGATTTTTTTCCAAAAATCTTTGGCCTGCCTTTCAGTCCTATGTAAATTATTTATCCACTGCTAACACCAGCTGCTTTACTGTCACAGCACTTGAACTAGACCTACTGCTATAAATTGGTTGTGTATGTTTTGATTGTATATGCTTGGATTCTTTTTGGTGGTTTACTGGATGTCCTTCAAGATCCTTCTCTTTTAATGCATTTCTTTTACCTACAAAGTCAAGGCCAGAAACTGTCTCAAAATACTGTAATTTTTAAAAGCATTTAATAATCATCATTTGATTAAAATATTTTAAAAATTAGAAAAAAGAATCAATCAATTAGTATTTCATAAGCACTACTCTCCTCCTAAAGCTATGCTTGCAAATCCACATGGAAAAAAAATATATGCACACAAAATTATTATGCAACAGTATGGAACGGTGTCATCCATAAGTATAACTTACAATTAGGCAATAAGGCAACACAAAATACAACAGTAGTGTGGTACGGTAGCATTACAGTAGTCAGAGGAAGACATGACCAGTTCAAGCTGGAATCAGAGAAGGTTCCTGGGGTGTGGTGTGACTAAGATGAGCCTAAAAGCATAGATATGGACACTTGAAGGAAGAGAAATAATGTCCAAGGTAAAGGCCAAGGTAGGAGAAAAGATATTCAACCATATAAGTATTAATTCATTGTAAGGATTTCTATTACTGCTGTAACAAAATTATCACATACTTAGTTTAAAACAACACAAAAATTTATTACGTCACAATTCTGAATGTCAGAAGTCCAACATGAAGCTCCCTAAGCTAAAATCAATTTGTGGGCAGGGTTACCTTCTTCACTGGAGCCTCTGCGGGGAGAATCTACTTCCAGGCACACAAAGATTGGCAAAATTCAGGTCTGCACGCTAGGAGGAGTAGGTCCCGCTTCCATGCTGGATTTGGCCAGGAGCAGTTCTCAGCTTGTAATGTAGCCTACCCTTGCTCCCCTTTATCTTTAAAGCCAGCAAAGAGTGGTCAAGTCCTTCTCATAATTCAGGTCACCTCCCTTCCCATCTAACTTCCTGCTCTCTGGCTGTTCTGTCATCCTCATCTGCTATTAAGGGCCCAACAGATTACATTGGGCCTATCCGGATAATCCATGATAATCTCCCTATTTTAAGGTCAGCTGATTAGCAACCTAATTCCATCTGCAAAATTCCTTTTGCTGTGTAGCAACACATTTACACTATAATAGCAGGTGGCAGAGATCATGAAGGTCAAAATCCTGGCTACTACATTCATTCAAAACAGTTTTATTGTGCCAGGAGCTCTAGTTTTAGTAGGGGGAGGATACAAAAATAAATGAAAACTCTCATTTTCAAACTCTCAAAAGACTCACAACCTTATGAGAGAGAAAAAAAAATCACAAATAACTATGTGTTTGCTACTAAAATAAATACACATACAAGGTCTTTAAATTACACCACTGTGCACATAAATTAAGTCACAGAAAAAGGGAAGGGAATACTAAAAATACTAGGCAAGAGCAAAAAGAAAAACACATATAGGGGTTTAGTGGTTAAAAAGCTCTGGATAGGTTTCTCTGGAGGGTGATATGAGATTCCTGAAGGCTTTCAAAGTCCCAGAAAAGTAGGTTAGATGTATTAAGTCACATAGAAGAAACAGGAAGCCACTGCAGGTTCTTTAGAAGGAAAGTAATTTCTTATCAAAAAATTCTAGATGTGTAAATGGCTTAAGAAATCATCTAGAGCAGCCATACCAACTGGCCTTAATTTCTTACCAGAAATTGTTATAAGAGCCAGAATTAAAAACATCCAAGCCTTTCTTCTCTAGATGCAGCTATTATTCTTCCACAGCAAAATGTTACAAAAAGAACATTTAAAAAAATTTAAAAGAGCCCAGGAAGAGAATCATCAGTGAGATGATATTTTCAAGAATCTATACTACAGCAACATTCACAGAATTATGCAAAATTATATAACTATTACAAATCTTCAAACTGACAACAGATAATTAATCCACATAACTGTAATCATCTCAGTTGAGGATTTAAAGTACTCCATACACCAAGCAATATACTAGTTAGCATATTATTACTAAGATCACTAAAACCTTAACTTCTAAATGTACACTATTTTCTCAATAAAGTTCTATACATTTTATTTAGTGATTAAGCATTATCTTAAATCATGTTTGTTAGATATATGCCTATAAAAGATTTAGAAAGAGGCTGTTAAAATGATCAAGATAATAAGTTGATAACCTTATTAATCACAATCTAGGGGAAGAAACACGATAAATTACATGAAGGCAACAATAAAATTATACAATCCTGCTGCCTTTGTCCCCTTTAATTTGTTCCTTAATTTCATCTGCCATAATAAAATAAGTCATAGAATACTTAAGTTTTCTAAAGAAACTCTAGTTATTATCATTAGCACGGTTGAGCACTTGCTACCTGAGAAACTTCTTTTGCAGAAACAAGTTCTTCAGTTTGCAAAAGACTTAAGTAACCAAAACATAAAAGCACACATGCCCAGCGTATTTTCCATGAAGCTCATTCAAGTTTTTGAAGCAGGGAACGTAAAAAAGGCCTTTAAAATTTCTTCATGGCAGATCAAACAATGATCTAAGTAAATTTCATTCTCTATTCCCTGTCAACTCATATTGCCCTTCACGTTATTACATGCATGTTAGAAACAGTAGAGAGTATTTAATGTTTCAAATGGGGAAAAAAATTAGGTTTGAATAAGTGAAACTTAAATTGTCATCTTCCTTCTAAATTCAATCCAACAATCCAGTAGGAATAACATTAAGATTTCCTACAAAGTGTTTGACTATGTAACCTTAATGGAAAGAGGAGATGCTAATAAATTTCAAGTTAAAAACAAACACACACACACACAAAAAAAAAACCTGATAAAAATGATGAGGCATTTGCTGTATCTCCTTTCTCCAGTCAAATTATTCTATCAATTATGGTTAGGTTAAGAAAAATTTTCAAAGAATTTTGCTGTTAATATGTTCATCATTTTGCAGGCATCTAGAGAACATATAATAAAAGACTTTCAGTTACATTTATATGAGGATTATTGAAAATAAATGACTAAATCGTTTACTTTATAGTAATATTCATTGATCACACCACACTTCAGGTTGTTATAAAATTCTGAAGGCATAAAAAGTATTACCTGGGAAGAATAAAATACTGTATTTGTAACTGGAATAAAGGTTTTCAAAATGACTTTTAGAAGTCTTTCTAAATAGAACATATGGAGATGGGAAGGGAACTTCATTGGCTTAAAAAGAAAACTTGGAAAACCACAGAAACATCTCAATCTGGAAACAGAATATAAAAATAAGTCTCACTGGAAATGTCAGTGTCAATTCAATCTCATTAATGACCTACAATGAATGGAGGTAAATAGAACAGCAAAAATTATGTAAATGAAGGTTAAAAGGTACTAAGATGAATAAATTGGACAACATGAGGGCATGTTAAATGGCAATTAAAATCGTTCAAATAAATGTCTGCATCAAAGATGAACCATTTAATTGTTCCTAATGACGAATTCATTAGGACTGTTTAGTCTTTATTGAGGTTGGAAAAAATTTTACTGAGACTCACTGCTGCAGATGATACTTTTTGTCTTAGCCAACGTATTTGACTGTTTTCACACAAATCCAGAGAAGAGCCAAATGAAGAGCATTTGCTTAAGCTTCAGGTGACTGTCCTGTCAACATGGAGTATGATGTACATAGATGGAAACTGTTTTGCCCACAGTGAATAAGGTGCCAGGAATAGACAGAGTATATGAACTGTAAACTTTCAGCTCTGATTTGAGGACTTCTATTATTGTTACTTTTGCAGATAAAACGCAGGAGCAGATCATGGTTGGCTTACTCCTTTGAAAGTCATCATGTCTGATCAGAATTCTTAAAGTAGGGCTTCCCTGGTGGCACAGTGGTTGAGAGTCCTCCTGCCGATGCAGGGGATGCGGGTTCGTGCCCCGGTCCGGGAGGATCCCACATGCCGCGGAGCGGCTGGGCCCGTGAGCCATGGCCACTGAGCCTGCGTGTCCGGAGCCTCTGCTCCGCAACAGGAGAGGCCGCAGCAGTGAGAGGCCCGCATACCAAACAAACAAACAAACAAAAAAAAAACAACTGTCTGATACAGGCAAGTTGTTCGCTCTTGGATACACAATTTAATCTTCCCTCATGAGAGTCAGTATTCAATAGGTGCTTGTTGTATAATTTATGGTAATGGAAGTATGCTGAATTGCACTAGTACATGCAAAGTGCTTTTAATGACATTTTACTATTTTCATAGTAGAAACTAGAAACATATTTGAAACTCTGTCTCCATAAAAGGTTAAAGGTTCCAAAAATTTGTCCAGAGAATGAGAAGGAGAAAAGAAACTATTTACTTTTTGTTTGTTTGCTTCCCACTTGGTTTGATTTCTGTTGCCAATATTGTTATCTGGTTTTAAACAGCATTATTTAACAACCCTCTTTACCCTGAATGCAGGTGAGGCTCCACGTGTCATACCCATCCACCTCTGTGTTAAAGAATTCTTACTGCACTTTTGGCCTGAGGGTTTTTTTTCTGGCCTGCGCTGGGCAAGTTGGAAGCGCTGGCTCAACTCCAACAGCAGTGGAGCAGTGAGAAACAAAGCCTTAGCGGATAAAGTTCCCAGCTCTTTGTTCCCTAAGATGAGACAGCTGAGGCTTGCTCTATGTACTATCACCCAAAGTTCCTCAGTAAGATTGAACTCCAATTACCTACACTGGTAAGTGCCTAAAATCTCACTCGTAACACCTCTCTTTCCTTACCTCTTTCATTTCTCCACTCTCCTCCTGGCATTTCCTGAGATTAGCTCCTAAATAAACTACTTGAACTCCCCATCTATCTCAGGGTCAGCTTCTGGGAAACACAAAACAAGGAACATGTAGTTTCTTCATATATAATATGGAGGTGATAATATCGATCTCAAGCAGTTATTCTGAGTATTAAATTAAATAAGATAATTTAAATGACCTACTGCATGGAATTTAATAAAGGAACTTACCTTGTTCCTTATTCTTAGATGTTGAGCTATTTGCAGGTGAATGGCTAAATTAGATGATAGTTCAGTAAAGTTATCCTAAAGATTAGAATTTTCCTATCTTCACGTGCAGAAACCCTCCTATTGTACTAAACAAGTGGATTGTAACTCCAGGTTAAAAAAAAAAAGTCACTAAAAAATAGCATGTGTGTTAACACACATTGAAACAAACAAAAAACATTGATTCTATTGAAAATGTTAAGTTGCCAATGCCTTGTTTAAGAAAGAATATTTTAAAATGAAACTATATGTTCTTTGCAGCACTATTTACAATAGCCAGGACATGGAAGCAACCTAAATGTCCAACGACAGAGGAATGGATGTGGTACATATATACAATGGAATATTACTCAGCCATAAAAGAGAATGAAATAATGTCATTTGCAGGGACATGGATGGACCTGGAGATTGCCATACTGAGTGAAGTAAGTCAGAGAAAGACAAATATCATATGCTATTGCTTATATGTGGAATCTAAAAAAATGGTACAAATGAACTTATTTGCAAAACAGAAATAGAGTTACAGATGCAGAAAACAATCTTATGGTTACCAGGGAGGAAAGGGGCAGAAGGATAAACTGGGAGATTGGGATTGACTTATACAGACTACTATACATAAAATAGACAAGTAATAACGACCTACTGTATAGCACAGGGAACTCTACTCAATACTCTGCAATGGCCTATACAGGAAAACAAAAGAGTGGATATATGTATACGTATAACTGATTCACTTTGCTGTAGAGCAGAAAGTAACACAACACTGTAAATCAGCTATACTTATGCATCAATAAAAATTTTAAAAAAAGGAAACTATATGAAGATACTTACAACATAATGTCTGCACCACTCAATAGTACTTATTTTATTATCTTTGTTTTCTTAATAAACTATGAGCCTTTTAGGAACAGGACGTTTTTATTCGTTTTTATTTCTTCCTTTTTTATTTCATCTGGGACATTAAAAACTGTATGTTTGATGAAAATTGAATGGGTTGATGGATGGATGGAAACACATTCTTGGGAGTGTGCTTATTGTTTATACTTGGTTCCGTATTTTGAAAAAGAGAGAGATACTGTCATCAATAAATCTAATACACTGGGAAATAATATATTTTCTCACTGAAATCCAAATGGAATTTTGGCTGAAGATAGAGCAAATTTTTACGCTTGTACTTTGACACACAAGTTTTGGACAGCATGAATGGCCTCCCTCATATTAAAATCACTTTATTTTTTATGATGAAAAGACCTTGATACTATTTTCTTATCAATGAAAATAAATTTTCTGGATTTGACAGTCGACAATTTGAAGTAGGTATAATCATGGGTGGTTTCCTTTTTACAGGAACCAGAAATACTGAAGTTCTTGACTTCTTACCTCAGACTGCCATTTTATTAGAATTGCCTGTTCATTCTGATCAGATTAGCCATTCATTCCTTTGTTGTCCGCCTCTTTGTGTGTATGTGACAAGATAAGATACAAAGTGGCAGTGAGTCCTTGAACTCTTAGGGACTTACTTGTTAAGAGTGTTTTCAACTCTGAGTACAACATGCCTATGAAGACGTGTCACTCTCCACAGATTGCATGTTAACAAGTCTTTCACTGATTACATTTGCATGTAGCCTGTTTTTGAAGTCTTGCTTTCATGTCTTAATTTTTAAAACCCTTGGGAACTTTGATTTGGATACTGAGTTATTTAAAGCAATTTGTATACATATTTCATTCCTTCTGGTTATTTATTTTTCTTGTATGTCGTTTAGGAAAGGCCAAGCATGAAATTGGAGCTGCAAAGCAAGAACAAATTTATTGATATGAAACTGCTCTGAAAACTTGATAGGTGTGCAGCAAAGCAAGAAGGGTAAAGGGGCTGAATAATTCATTGAACCTTTAAGCATCAATAAATAACACAGCGAGGAATGTTTGCTTTGCAACATTAGCTATGAAATGTGAGTACGAACTAAAAGACATCTTCAAAGTGCCATATCGTGAGAATATGCGAATAAACGAAGGGTGTTTTTTCATTAATAATTCTGTGGAAAACAAGACTAAGAGTAAAAAATTTCAGGACTGGGAAACTCATGCTATTCTGTGTAGCACCTCAAATTTTACCTACATAGGTCAAAGAGTTAAAACATGGATAACAACGTAATACAAGCAGAATATTCTATTTATAAATGATACACAGTGATGAAGATATTATCATTGTAACTATATATCAAAGTCATTTATTTATGTACCAGGAACAAAATTATGAATATACTGTAAGCTATATTTAAAACCATGCAGACGCCACATCCTTACAGTATACACTATGACTACAACTATTACTACCAACTATATTATTACTACTAGAGTATATTTGTGGAACTGCTTACTTACAAAACGATCAGTCCCAATGATGATGAATAAACATTTAGCAACTTTAAAGAGCAGAAAAAATATTGACACAATTTGCTAAATGGCTGTTAATAATAAAGATACCAAATTTCACGTAAAGGAATAAATTAAAAGATAAACTAACCAGCGTGTGAGAAAACAATATGGTACAGTGGAAGCAGTGTGAGCTCTGGAGTAAGAGAGAGCCACCTATGTGACTTACTAAATTTATTAATTTGAACAAGTTACTAAACTTCTGATTTGGAGTTTCCTCATTTATTATCATGCTAATAATTCCATCTACCGCTCATAGATTTGTTGTGGGAAAAGAATTTATATACATATATCTTAGAACACACATATATAATTTAATTATTAAACTGCATTGGGTATTAAATAAATACTAAAATTTAATGTCTTTAAGAATCAAATAGAAACAAAGAAATGAGTGTCTGTAAGGATGGGCATGTGTATTAAATGAGGTAACATACATAAAATAGCTAGCACAGTGTCTGGATCAAAATAATCACTCTCCAAATATTACTTCCCCCTCCCCTTCTTTACTTTTCTTTGTTTATCTCAATGTAGATCAAACAGTGGTAATTATAACTTCAAGTAACTGTAAACAGCTCTTAACTTTTGACAGGGTCTATTCCACAATCGCTTCCAATTGAATGATATGATATTGTTAGTGGCATGAATACCAACAGTCTACATCACCTAGTGGTGTGCTACTTCTCCCTTTTTTTCATATGCAACAAAGAAGCCAAATGACCAATTCAGGGAGATGAGAAAGTACAGTCTTAGACTTACTTGGAAATTAAGCACTGTATAATTGAATTTTGGAATAGATTCAAAGTATATATCTCACAAGCAGCTGACACTTTATCTTTCTAGCTATTCAAGTATGCTATGTAGATGGTGATTATAGAAATTCTATAAGGCACATGATTTGCAGTTATGCTTTCAGAAGGGAAACACCAAGATACTAGAAGTGGTATTCCAGAGACTAGCACAGTTAATAAATAGTTTCAGCTACTCTTCATGAGTATGATCATTTGCTCATATTTGACATGAAATATAAATGAATGGCTTCCCATTTTAAGAACAAATAATTACTCAAAATGATGTGGACTATATGATAAATGATCTACAATATACAGATATTTTAGGTAGTCTACAGGGTACAGCAAAGAAGAATGGATGAGAAGGCAATGCAGAGCATAACTGCTTAAAAGTCTACTAAGTGAGTTCATTTTACTTTTTAAAAGCTATGAAAGGAAAGAAATGTGATGCTTTGAATCTGAGTCCTTCTTAACACTATTTAACTTCAGTACTTTTTAAAGATATAGAAATTAGTGAGATCAGCAAAAAGGAAAAAAAAAAGATTTAAGGGAAACCTGAAAGATTATTTAGTCTGAGAAAGAGAAGACAATAAGTAGTCTTTTATGTCAGAAATTCAGTTTTTAAAAGGGTAAAACAAATTGCATAGACAATAAGTGATAGCAGTTTCACATTTAAGTTTTAGAGACACAGAAATTGTAGTCCTACCACGATGTGAGAAAAAGGCAGAGGCTTAAATCAGTGTCTTGTGCAAGGCAAGAAAAATCAAATCATATTAATCAGAATCAGACAAAGAGAAGCAAGGAAATGTAGATTTCGGAACTATCTGTGTAAGTTCTACCTATATATTTTAGAAAAATAGGAAAATAATGAAAATGTGCTTTAGAACAGAGAAGTTAGGAGTTAAAAGGAATGGGAGAAGAATGACTTATCACTGAAAAAAAGGCAGGACTGTAATTTCAGCATGAGTATATATTTACTTCACATGACAGCTTTGGACTTGCAGGCAAATGGGTGGCGTTAGCACATGTTTATATTTGCACTCTCCCCAAACTTCACTAAAATGCTGAGGAACAAAAATGAGGCTAGAAAGGAAAAGATAATTGGAGGAAAAAACACAACAAATAGGAAATGTCAAAAACGCTGGGGTTGAAATCTGATGAACAAATGTTAACTGACTTAGCAGGTCAGAGAAAGGTAAACCCTGAACCTAGGGGGCAGGAAGCAGACAATAAAAACCAGCTCTGTGTACCTCGCTGGAAAAGCTCAGTGGCTGGAGGGTCAGGTAACTCTCTGCAGACAGGTGGAAAGACAGAGATGAAAACTGAACTGTTTTACAGGCATAACTCACAGTGATGAACTTCTTAAAATTTCCTCTCACTTCCTGTAAATGTTAGAGTAACTTGGCACATGAAGCAGGTGGTGTTACCTCTATTTCATTCTAGTGTTATATACTCATCTCTGCACTATGGAGCCCAAATTTTAGCTTAGAAATATCCAGCATTGTCTTAAAAAGTAAGTTAATGATTATGTCATGCATTATCACTCATTCTGTGAACTGACATGCCCTCCCTCTGAGAATTCTCTCCTATTTTTCTTCAATGCAGTATGCCCTTCTTGTTCATGGTCTATGACTACTCATTTTTCGTGTTCCTCTACGCCCACTCCTTAAAATTCAATGATTTTTTCCCCCACATCTCATGATTTCTCTTAGCACTTGCTAATACTTCCAGTATCTCATCTATTGCTCATATAATTTATACTTCTAAATTAATATCTTGAATTCAGAATTCTCTCAAACTCTGGACTAGTGTCTCTCCGAGTGATCCTCAAATTATTCTAATCAGCTCTGACCTAAGGAACTTGGGTCAAAATGTAAATTAACTGTGTAACGAAGCACCTAAGCATAGTTCAGATCAGCTGTTCTTTTGCAGAGGGGGTGGTGGGCAGTAAAATGTGCTTGATGAAAGATGTAGCGTGCTCTTCCTTCACTTCCTGGTACAAACGCCTTTCTTTGGGAACCAGAACTTTGCTTAGCATTGCTTTAGTACCATATAATCGTCTATCAGATACCTCTAAATAGTTGTCCACGGTAGTTACCTCCAATTACTTTTTTTTTTTTTTAAGGAATTCATTTCATTTTCCCCAACATGCTTTCTTATTAATGGATAGTAACAATGCAATAACGAATGTTACCTTGTACCTTACTGAATTAATTTTTTTGATGAATGGTAATAACCATAAACCCAAAAACTTAGTGGTATTATTTCTTCTTCTCTTTCCTTATCAGCAACACCCTCTTCCATACTTTTATCTATTCTATTTTTAATTATCTCTTAAATAAGTAACCATCACCATCTCCCTTGGATACTTTTCACAGCTTAAAGTGTTTAACTTTTAACATTAAACTATTTTAAATGTAATATCTGAACTATATAAAGTTTAAGTAAACGTAACCTATCATAAAAGCCCCTTCAATTGCCTTTTTCATCTGGTTTTCTTCCTTTCCAATCCTGCCTCCCCCTATTTGCTGTAATTACCTTTCTAAAATGCAATTATTATGTTACTTAATGGCTTTAATATTTTCCCATGGCTCTCAAATACTGAAAATAAAGAGCATGACAGCAAAACTAGCTAGCTTATATAGCACCATGGGTCCACATTGTCCTAAGCATTTAAGGACATATATTTAATCCTCAAAATAATCCTTATAATCACAAATTTACAGATGATGAAGCTGAGTCCTGAAAAGTTTAAATAAATTACCCAACATTACAAGATAGTAAGTGAAAAACAAACTCAGGGAGCCCCATTCTGGAACTTTCAGCACATAGGATAAAGTTTATATTTCTCTGCAAAATACACAAGGCACTTCATTTTCCTGGCCCTCATGTATGCTCACCCTGATCTCCTTACCCAGACAAGATGCCCTACCCACACCAAACTACTGAGCTCATGCATCATATCATGTCATTCTGTTGTTCCATGTCATCATATGTGCTTTGACTTTGCCACTGTCACCCTATTTTCTACTTGGAAAATTTCTAATTCTTTATTAAAAGTCAACTCAAGTTTACTTTCTCAAAGACTCCTTCTATCCAATGCCCAGAGAGAGTTGTACTACCTCATGCAAACGATATTTTCCCAGAATCGAGAAATTCGATAAATAATCCAGGCACGGTACCTGTCTTCATGGAACTTACAGTTTGACAGGAAATAGAGACAAGAACCTAACTAAAATCTAGTGCTTCTGTGTAGATTTTTAGTGAAAGAAAAAGTGGAGAAGTTATATGAAAACATACAGAATGGGTGTGTGGCCCAGACACTGGGAATAATGAGAGGGTCTCAGAGAGACTAGCATCTAAGCTAGGCGTATGATACGTGACAAGAAAGAAGATGAAAGGTCCAGGATAAAGAATATTTGAGGCTGCCCTCTTATGTATTCCATCTGCTCTATAATTTATCCTCATACATCATTATCTGTTTACATGCGTCTCCCACCCACGACCCCCCAAATAAGCTACTTAAGACCACGTTCTCTTGCTTTCTGTCATAACTAGGTCAGAATTGATACACAGTAGTGCCTAGTCTGGATGTGTAAATGTAGAAATAAATAATTTAATAGCAGTCTAAAAATAAATTACAGACATGGAATGTAGAGAAGAGGGCAATTTCAAGAAATATTTAGCAATCTGACATGAGAGCAGCTGGTAGAGGGATTTTCACATACAGAGCAAGCAAGGCACAGGCAGATATCTAGGATGTTCCTCTCCAGCTTGGTGCCCGGTGAGGTGGAAATGCAATTATGATGGGGAACCATGTTTGTGGTTTAGAGTTTGAGGTGCCTATGAGGCTTTCAGGTTTCATTCAGGAATGTCAGTGTTCCCTTACAATTCTGCTGTGTTAGGAAAAATGACTTTTATCTCATTAGGCTTTAACTCATCTCCATAGTCACTCACCTACCACAGTTCTTTACTCATAGTTGACTTAAAAATATTTAATTTATGAACTAATGAATCTAGTGGTTGGTTAATTTATGAACTAATGAATCTAGCGGTTAGGTGTCAAAGAAAAGCCTCTTTAATATTTTTATTTTTCTTGGAACTCTTAAAAAAGCCTGTTTTCTCAAATAAAATATCAGGATCAGTAAATAATAGTTTAAAATATTTTATGTGCATGTATGTGCACATAATTATTTTATGTGCATGTATGTGCACATAAAATATTTCATGTGCATGTATGTGCACGGGGAATATTACATATGGTCGGGTAAGTTAATTTAGGACAACACAATACAACCGTCTGAATCATTATTGTTTAGAGTTGAATAAAATACATTGATAAACCCTAATTTGACCAGCTTACTGTGACTGTAGGTACATTCTAGTACAAGTTGCCAAAAAGAGAAAGTTCAACTAAACACAGATTTGCATTTAAAATGTTACTATCACAGCAGATCTCATAAATTTATAACTAACAGCTAACCAAGTTCCAGAGTCTAAAGCTTAACATTTTAAGTTACTAACTGCCATCAGGCTTAAAATTTCCCACCAAGATAATTTCAGAGTTTAACCCACAGGTAAAATACATTTATTGCCTTTTTCCTGTACAACCATTTTCTTTATTTCGTAAATATATTTAAGAACCACATTTACTTACAAAACGGTTACTTTCATATAATAATCACAAACTTACTTTACAGTAAGAGAAAACAGGTCAATAATACCTGCATAAAGTTCACAGAACCCAGTTAGTTGCCTTAGGCAATGTGTTAAAAAGCAGCAGGTTCCGTAAGTAACTCATATTTATTTCAAGTAACAGGTCTCAGTCTCAGTGGCTGAATTATTCTAGAAACTAATACATGGATCTGGGCAGCATAAAGAAGTGGGGGCATAATGGCAGAATAATGGGCCAAGCAAACGTTTATCCTTTGTATTTTCTCCTGTACCAAAATGACTAGCTACATTCCATAGCTGTTCATGACATTTGACAAAGCTTAGGATCTGTGAACCTGGAGTAAATTGAGTTGAGTTTTATAAAAGTGAAAACTTGAGACAGTCTTTAATTCCTTAAGACCAAGTTGCCTACTTTGGAGAAGAGTAATCAGTCAAGCAGAGAATTTCTCTCTCCCCCTCATTTACTCACAACTTATTTGGCATCCCTTAAAGTCTCCAGCATCTTTTCATGAATATAAAATGAGTAAGATTCCTATGACACACAAAACACTCTGTTTTCACTTTTCCCCCTAGAACCCTGGACAAATATGATAATCTCAGATATCCAGGACAAATTAGGTGGTCCACCTGTTGTGTTAGTTCAGTCTATGGACTCCTCAGATCCTTCAGTTGTCCCTATTCTGGTCAGGACTCCTCAGACCTACCTCAGCCCACAAATCCATCTTATTTCCATGATAAGGTACTGCTGGACAGCATGTATGTCTGTCCAGCATGCTCTATTGGGTGCCATTTTGGAAAGTAGTTAAACCTACACTCTGTCTTCACTAGCAAGTAACACTTTTCTGAGTTTGTCCTCCTGTAATGGCTACACTATTTCAATAGAGACAGCTCTATATATGGGGATGCATAAAGGTGTAATACAAAGTAGGCCACCAGCATAATGTTTTACCCTCTGTCTGTATTGGTTCTGGGAAACATTTTGTTGGTGTAACTGACCAGCAGTTAGAAGCTCAGTCTGAGAGTGCCTGAGAGCAAGCGGTCTTCCTGAAGCTTCGCTGGTTAGATAAGCACACAAAGAAAACCACGTTGAAAAATCTGACGAAAATGCGTGGTCCATATCGTTTTGAAAGTTTTCTCTTATAAAAATGGGAAATACTGACTTAATCACAGATCAAGAGCATTAGGGAAGAAGTATCAGGGCCATACTTGCACTTATTCCTTTATAACCTGTATTTTTTAATAGCGCTATTGAATTTTAAAATATTTTTATCTCTTGATAGATACAACATGCTTAATTTATCACAGAGGGTATGAAGAAAATATAGGTCATTCATCAGAGTTTAATTTGCAAGGGAAAATGCAGGGGGATAAACTCTCTTTTTCTGTTTTTTGTATTATAGATTTAAAGTAACAGAGCAGTAAGTCTAGATGCTTTTTAGTTGATGTGTTAGAAATGACTTTAATGATTGAATACTTCAGCTACATTTTTAGATGTCATTAATTTTAGCTGGTGTTTCTTATTTTGCTTTTTGTTATGTAAAACAGATTTAAAACAAACACTCATTCCTATTACATTTGCAAACTTCCTTGAAATAACAAGACAAATGGTTTTCTAAATGTGATCTAATTAATGATTCTAATGTTTGGTGCTATGAAATACCACTCTATTGCCACCTACCCCTGGTTCCAAAATGACCTTCACACATCCAATATTTAACTGCTGAGCTAATTTACAGCTGTCTAGGATACTGACTTAATAGAAAAATACAGAGTTACATTAAGTGCTTTGTCTTTTTTCCCTGAAAACCTTCACATCATTGTAAGGCTAATCTCTCAAAATCAAACTATGATAATAAATGTTTCTGAATTACTGGAAACAAGTAGACCAGATGGTTTCCCAGGTTTAGGATCACTTTATACTGAGGGACTGTATGATCTTAGAATGGAGATAGACTTTTTCTGAGGTCATCACCATCCAGTATCAGCTACTATATCAATCATGGATCATAAGAACCCCATTCAGCTTGCCTACAGACTCTTTCAGATCCAAGCAACTTGCAAGTGTATTGAAAGAAAAAGCAAAGGGAAAAAAAACCAATGACACGCCATGTCAAGTTTCTAGTCAGTCTGCAAACCCTCATGTAGTTGACTTCTCCCTCAGCACCAGCTGTAACCCAATTAAATTCACAGCGCACAGGTGTTCACAAGAATGACTAACACAAAAGCATACTTCCCTTTAGGGCTCTTAAAAATTAGAGTTCTTTAATTTCTATACACCTTCAAAACCAAAACCACACAATAAAATATTGGGAAAAAGAGAAATTAGATACAGCAGGGGGAAAACACACTCAGCGTGAGCTATAACCCAATTAAGCTGAATAGCACTCAGGTGTTTGCAAGAGCACACTCAAAATTTTACCAACACAAATCAACCTTGTCTAACACCTCTTAAGACTGATGACAAATATCCATTTGTCTTAAGGTTACTTTTAGATGACAGTCTTCTGAATCTGGATTCTTAAAAGTAGATTTCATTGTAAAATATAGCGTAGTAAAAATAAATATAGGTATTTATTTAAATATTCCATCATGGGCACTAACATTTAAAAATACATGTTTTAGTTCAGCAAGAGCTACTCAATATAGGTTTTATTTTTTACTGATATCCTTTGAATTTCATGATACAGAAAATACTCCCCTTATTTATGAAAGGAATCCAAAAAATCTGGGGTGTCTTTCCTGACTTTGATTATTTTAAACTCAAGACTTAACATGATAGAAAGACCTAGTTGAATAGGTTCCTATCAGGTTCCTATCATGTGTTATTTAATGCGTATTTAGAATATCAATAATATCAATACTCAGATACATTAGTCAGTTTCTTTTAATGTGAAAAATGCAAGGCTGTTAGCCCCATCCATGATTGAAATTTGCTGGGCAGAAATAATTTTGTGCTCATTTTAATAGAAAACTGTAAATTCTTTACTCTCTTGGTTTGCAAAGCGTGCTCTTAAATCAAGCAGCATCAACAAACCTGAGAAATTTTTAGACCTGCACTGTCTCTCTCCTCATTTCAGACCTGCTAAATCAAATGCTGTGGGTGGAATCTAGCAATCTCTGTACTGTGCTCAACAAGCCCTCCAGGTGATTCTAATGCACCCTTATATTTGAGAACGACTGGTTTATTCTATGTCTGACTCTTAATGCATTACAACTATATGGCAAATTCCCATTTAGACTGTAGAAAAATAATAAACAAAAATCTCAGTTAAAAAGAGTCAGGAGACCTTAAGGAGGAGCTTTCATGCCTTGCCACAGAGCAGAGCCCAAGAGGAAGAAGGAAGATTTCTTCTTCTCGCCTGGCAACAGCTCAGCCAATGAAAAGTCACTGTACTCCGGACTCTCAATTCCTTCAATGGACTCTTTGTTTATAATAGCCCTCTCAACTTCTTTTCACCTCTCTTAAGAGTTCTCTTTCCCTTGCTGTGCCAGGTCTCTGGGGGGGAGGGGAGACCTGCATGTGGTTCACCATGGTTGCAGACCTCAAAATGTGAGTTTTTGCTAATCTCAAGTAAAGCCATTTTTGCTGGAGAATAACTGGCAATCTTTTTGTGTTAGGTCAACAATACCATGGTGACCTATGGAACAAATGGAAAACTATCAGTTTATTACCGTCTTTCCACCACCGCCCATACTAAAGTCTCTATATATACACATTATTTCTAAATTTCCAAAATTTTAACCACTAGCAAAAAAATATGCTTTCTTCATATAACTGTGAGAGGATGCAATAAAGCTAATATGACACTAAATAAAAATCTCAGAGATATTTATACAATTATTATTTGAAACATCTCTCTTACACGCAGAAATATGGATTGGTTATGTTATTCTCAATAGTTTCACCTTGAACTGGATTGTACAATTGATAGAAATCTTCATGAAAGTATTTGTATGATTTAATTTAATTTGAAGTTACTCCTCCTGTCCAAGTTCATATACAAAAGAAGTAAATATGACAAAGAAACAAAAAAGAGAAAATTTTAATTTGTATAGTGAGTTTGTGTGTATGTGTGTGTGCGTGCATACATTTAATACTGCCAATTAGTTTGGGTAATTTAGCCTACTATACTTATTATCTCTGTATATTGCTAATCTTTAAACTAATCATCAATAATATCCATAAATCATTACATCATTTTTGCACTCCTTTACAAAGCTGTACTATAATACAGATAATTAGTAAGGAAATGATTCTGTGAGTGGTTAGAATGTTGCTATTTGTACTCAAATAACACATTTCTGAGACTAAGTAATGAACTCAGAGTGATAAAAAGACTATGTCTCCAAAGAACTAAATAAGTATAAACACTAGAGAATATATACATGTATAAAGGAAAAATTCTTATTTGTTTTCAGAAAGTCAGTGATATACCATTTTGGACCTCATCTTCTCATTTATTCATAGGACAATTATATACAGAGTTTCTTCTGCATGCTGTTTTGTCATATAACACAGGTAATTTAGGTAGGAATTATATCAACAAAAAATGTAAACTCCCATTCATTAATTTTAAAATGTTGTACAAACATATTTAAAATATTTCTATTTATAATGTAATATAGGCAAGGAATGTGAAATCAAACAAGTGTCATGCTTATTTATCATCTGGTACAATGTTGTTAATGATATATATCTTTAGGGAATAGTTTCAGAAATATTTTTATGATAAACTACTAGTAAATGTGTTTTTATATCCAGGAAAACTTACTTAATCTAGAAATAAACTCCTGCAAATAAGCTAAACAGCTCTAGTCATCTCATTCTTTCCTTACTGATCTCTCTTTTTCATTAGCAGCTTTCTATAATAATTTGCCCCTTCCTAGAAAGTACAAACAATCTATCCAAATATAAATGATTAACAAGTATTCTAAGAAACTCTCCTTAACTTCTGGAGATTTATCATATGCAGACAGCATAAAATCACTGGTAAATCTTAACCAGATGACAACGTGGAAGGTGTAGGTGTACCCTTGCAAAGAAAATTAAAAAAGCACTATAAGTATTGAAGAAATCCAATGAAAGCATTCTTATTACTATGTGTATATTGATTTCATATATGTGAAATCATATGTAATATATACACAAATACTAGTATAAGCCCAACCGTATGTATATATGTAAAGACAACATATATCATCACCAATATGCCAAAGAGAATCCACTTAATAGACACCATGCCTGATGCTGGGAATATAGGAATGAACCAGACAAATACATCTGCCGCCTCTTGGAGCTTAGCGTATGGACAGCATAAGTCATATACCAAGATTACTAATGTAGCAGGTCACTCAAAACTAACTGATACACCAATACAGTTTGAAAAGAAGTGCACAGTGAAAAATGTAAACTGGTTTGCTTTGAACAAAGCAGAGTGAATGAAATAATGAATCCAATTCAGGAAACCATGAGATGTGCTTTGACAGCTAAAAGTTAATAGTTGTAACATGGGCAAGAACTTGCTTACTTTTCAATTCCCATATGAGGTAATACTCTCAGAAGCTTTAAATAAGTCTATGTGGAATAATAAGTTAGGATAAAAAGATTATATTAGCAGAATTTTGTAGATGGAATTTAGGAAATATACAAGATAATTTAAAATACCTATATATAATATTTAATAAAAATTATAATTTGAGCAGAAATCATAAATGTAATTAATGCTTTATCTTCCAAATTGTTAATTAGTGGGATAATCCTATCTTTATTTGGTGAAATGAAATTACTAGGCATCTTTCATGTTTATTTAATGGGAAAATAAATTTTATATAAATAATTCTTAAGTAATATAATTTTAAGTTAGTATTTATGTCATTGATAATGAACATGCTGATATATTGTTCAATGGCAAGAAAAAGCATAAATAACTTAGCATCTATTTTTAGGTCCACCATTAAATCACTGCTACCCTATAATTACCTTCTGGTCTTATTGTTTTCTCAGGATAATGTCAGAGACATAATAGGCATAAAACTATTAACACTTTAATATTAGAAATACAAGTTAGCTTCTAAAGTATGTTATTGTCCAAAATATTAATATTTCTATGGATATGAATACTTAAGTTAAAAAAATAAGATAAACCTTAAAATAGCAAGAAAGGAGAGAGCATAGATGTAATTATCTGAGAAAAAGATTATGCAAGGAATACTTTTTAAAATAAAGAATCTCTTAAAAATTCTTCACACATCTCTTTCAGTTTGCTGATACACAGAAACAGTTAAAAAGAGATGGTGTATTTTCCCACATTCATTTCTAATATCTACAGATATATGTTAACAGGAGTTGATGTGGCCTTTACTAAAAAAAAAAGATGGGTAACACTGATATTTGATTTGAAATGCCTTATAAAAATCTGGATGATCAGGTAGGGAAGAACTTAAAGAAGATGGAAGAACATTCATAAAATAGTCATAAGGTGAAGGTGTACCACACAAGAACAAAACAAATATGATTTAAAATATAAACAGGATGAAATTATTAAATATGGGTGTGATCAGTATATCTCTTCTAACTAGCAGAAGGCTAGAAGATTGTAAAAGAGAAAAGGGATGGATAAAGAAGATGTGGTACATATATACAATGGAATATTACTCAGTCATAAAAAAGAATGAAATAGTGCCATTTGCAGCAACATGGATGGACCTAGAGATTGTCATACTGAAGTCAGACAGAGAAAGACAAATAACATATGCTATTGCTTATATGTGGAATCTAAAAAAATGGTACAAATGAACTTATTTACAAAACAGAAATAGAGTCACAGATGTAAAAAACAAACTTATGGTTACCAAGGAGGAATGGGGTGGGGGAATGAATTGGGAGATTGGGATTGACTTATACACACCACTATATATAAAATAGATAACTAATAAGGACCTACAGTATAGCACAGGAAACTCTACTCAGTACTTTGTAATGACCTATATCGGAAAAGAATCTAAAAAAGGGAGGATAGGGCTTCCCTGGTGGCGCAGTGGTTGAGAGTCCGCCTGCCGATGCAGGGGACACGGGTTCGTGCCCCGGTCTGGGAAGATCCCACATGCCGCGGAGCGGCTGGGCCCGTGAGCCATGGCCGCTGAGCCTGCGCTTCCGGAGCCTGTGCTCCGCAACGGGACAGGCCACAACAGTGAGAGGCCCGCGTACCACAAAAAAAAAAAAAAAAAAAAAGAAGGGTGGATATATGTATATGTATAACTGATTCACTTAGCTGTACAGCAGAAACCAACACAACACTGTAAATCAAGTATACTTCAATAAAATTTTTAAAAAATACTAAAAATGTCAAAAATTAAAGTTTATTTAAATTAGTTTAAATAAAGTCAGTTTTTGTCTGGCAGGTGGCAGACAAAAAAAAAGAGTAAAGTTAATGCAAATGAAATAAGTTATTTTATAGTACGGATAGTTCACTTATGTGTTTGATACTTATACATTTATTTTAGGTTTTTTTCTCTCTTACCAGGATCAAAAGATATATGTTATTGATTAATTACCAAAGATTTAAGGACACACAGGAATTTAACACCTATTTAAATATAAGTGCACAGCTTTAAAACAGCACGGTTAAGTTTATGTCATTGCTTCGTAACTGATATAGAATATTGTGCTGCATATTCTAACTCATTATGGTAATGCTTTTGTTCTTATTATCATATGCAGCACAACTAGAATTAGAAGAATGATGCATCATATAAATCTCTGCATGTATGTTGGTAATGTTCACCATTGCTTAAAAGAAATCCATTGCTCTCCCTATTTAATTATGTACTTCATTTCAATTCCCCTAAACATCATCAGATCTCTGCTGTATAGGTGTTCGCTAAAGTGAATTCTAGGCACACGAATTCAATCATCACTATGAGATGAGAATTTTTAGTAATGTGTTTGAACAGCCTTTCTGAGAGCACAAAAATGTATGGAGGGACTACTACATTGTTTCAACAATCATCTTACGCATGCACACACAAAGTGGTTCTTGCATTATTTATGGAAGCAGTTTGGTTGCAGATACCTACATTTATTCACTTTTAAAGCTGTGGGTATAGGCAAACAAACATAGAGAAGAGGATTTTCTCAAGAGAGAATTTCTTAAGAGATATTTCTTTTTAAGCACTGGAGAAGTGGCACCATTTCTTTAAAAATGTACTTCAAACACACTGTTTACCAAAGCAATTTTGGACAGATAAAGTCTATGCATTTTAACATCTATTCAAATACAATGTATCATTAGTTAGGAATTTAATAAAATATATAGTGAAATTAAAAAAATGTTTACCATTTGACTTCTGTTTGAAGAATTACTTTTAATAACCTTTAAACTGTAATTTAACATAAATATAAACATAGTTCCACCATTAACATATATTTATTGAACATCTATTGTAGCATGAACTCTAATCTCAGTCCACAGATGAAGAGAGGTTCAAATACATTCACTAAACTCAATTTACAACTATATGAAGAAGTAAACTAAAAAAATTATAAAAAATACAACAATACCATGTGATTGCAAGAGATATATAGGGCTATAGAGAGAAAGAAATGACCACTAAGAAGAGATAATCCTTGAAATAAAGGTAGAAGGTTAAAAATTAACTGGAGAAGGGAGATGACTCCAGGCATAACAAACAGTAGGAATGAAGGCATAAGTGAGAAATCAATAGACATGTGCATTGAGGAATGAGTAGAAGAGTTCTAGGTGAAAAATTGGTATTTAGGGGTAGTGGATGATGCAGAGATTTTTGAGCAGAGAATATAGCATATGGTATTTTTTGAAGATTAACCTAACAGGGTTCTATTGACTGAATATTCAATGGGGAGGGTGGGTAGTAAGTGAGGAACAATAGTTGGGGGAAGAAACAGAAGGTTGTTAGAATACTTGAGAAATAAAAGGGCCTGGACTAAGGTAAAAGCTGTGGGGAGGAATGAATGGGTGAAGAGGTCTTCTGCAAGTAGGATCCAAGGACTTTCAAGTCTGACTCAACTTGAGAGAGAGAACATTCAGAGATAACAGAGTCTAAGAAGGTAATCAAAATAATATAGCTGCAGAGATGACACGAGGGCTCAGTAAGTCCACATTAAGTTGAGACAGTTTTAATGGATTTGGAATCTTTAAATAAAATGAGTCACAATGTATCTCAGACTCTATCCTTTCTGTTTGAAATAAGTATAAATCTCATCCATTTATTCAGATCATTCAATACTAATATTGACTTGGATTCTATTACGTGCCAGGAAAAACCTTAGGCTCTGAGAATACAAAGATTATAAAACATAGCATTTGCTTTCACAGACTTTACAGAATAGTGACAGAACAGAGATATTAGCAAATACTTATATCACAATAAATTGTCTAACAGAAATATATGGAAAGTCCTATGGGAATCTGTTCACTGAAGGAGCCTAGAAGCATATATGTATTTATACATATGTATATACTTGTGTATCTGTGTACACATAATCACAAACATATACATATATATCATATATGTATGATAACTTTAATACCAATGCATTTCATGAGGTCTTTCCTTGCCTTTCCCCATTTTCTATTTGTATCTCTTTTCTTCCAAAAATACACATAAAATAATCTCAGAATTTCAGTATGGCTTCACCAATAACACTAATATAAGCAAATCCCCTAAAAAAGCTTTTCATCTACTACTCCCTCACTCCATGGGACAAAAGGGCATATAGTCAAAGCCAAAGTCACAAGTTACTTGAATTAAGCTTTTCTTTTTTAAAAAATGTTCTCCTTCAGCTTGCTTATGTTATTCATATGAATAAAATTGTGTTTGTGTATATTTGCTTTCAGTTTTAGGATTGTTTAATTTCCCATCTTTCTTTATATATCCATTTATTCAGATCATTAAATTCATTTTTGAATATATAGAACATTAACCTCCATCTAAAAGTCAAAACTATACAGAAAAGTATACTCAGAGAAGTATCACTCCCTCCCCTATGCCTCCTACTCCACATTTCATCCACTTGTATTGGCTTAGCCTTCACCCTGCTTCTTTTTATTCAAATAAGCAGATATAGTTGGCCCTCCTTTACCGCAGGCTCCACATCCACGAATTCAACCAACAGCAGATTGAAAATATTTGGAAAAAAAATGTAACTTTCCAGAAATTTCCAAAAAAACAGAACTAGAATTTGTTGCATGCAGGCAACTATTTACATAGCATGTACATTGTATTTGTATTAGGGAGGAAGTGCTTAGGTCATATGCAAATACTACACCATTTTAAATAAGGGACTTGAGCATTCTTGAATTCTGATATCCAAAGGGGGAACTAATCCCCTGCAGATACCAAGGAATGACTGTATGTGTGTATTTATTTAATTCCTCTTTTTTTTTTTTAGTTAAAACTTAATATATATTGTGTCTTGGCACTTTGCTTTTTCACTTAACATTATCTCTTGGAAAATTACCCCACATCAGTTTACAGATATCTTTCTCATTCTTTTTTACAGATGCATAAAGCTCCATTGTATGTATTTATCATAGCTTATTCAATTAATCACCTAAGTTTGGATGTCTTAATAATTTCCAATATTTTACAACTATGAATAATGCTTCAGTGAAAAAGCCTGTGTATATATATTTTTGTAGTATTGGGTATGTATCTTCGGGATAAACTCCAAGAATTAGGATTTCTGGGTTGGAAGATAAATGCCCAAGTAATTTTCTTAGATATGTCCAAATGGTTCCATATGGTTTAACCAACTGGAATGTATAAGAATGCCTGTTTACCCACAATTTTGCCAACAGAGTGTATTTTTAAATTTTTGAAATTTTGCCAATATCATGGGTATTTCAGTATAGTTTTACTTTTCACTGCTCTTATTATGAATAAAGATGCATATCTTTTCACATATTTCAGAGCCATTTAGGAAAATCTTCTATTTACATCTTTTGTAAATATTTTCTCCCAATTTTTGTCTTTTGACATTACTTCGGGTGCTTTTGTCATGGAGAAGTTTTTATTTCTATCTAGTGAAATTTAGCCATCTTTAATTTTCTTGTGTCTGAATATTGAATCAATTTAGAAAGCATTTCCTTACACCCAGCTTACATAGGAATATGCCCTTGTTTTTTTCTAGAAGTTATAATTCCATTGTTTACATTTAGTTCTCTGATTCATTTTGAGTTTATATTTGTATATGATGTGAGGAATGTTATCTAATTTTATCTAACACCAAATGATAATCTGTTATCCTAATGGCATTTTTTCAAAAAAAGTACTTTTGATTATTTCAAATCATTTCAGAAATACATTTGAAAAATATAACTTGATATCATATTACATTTTAATCTCATGAAATATATAATAGAAACATTTATTGGTGTGTTTCTTTAAAGATTTAAATTGTTTCCTCAATTAGAAGAAGTAGTTACTTTAACAGTTTTCCAAAAAGTAGGATAAGTTGCCTGCAATACATTTCCACCAACCATGGCTTCACTCAGCCAAACTGCAAATATTTTTATAGACCTAGGTGTTATGTTTTCCAGCCTCCAGTAAAGCTCCAATTTACTATCATTTATCTACAGTGATCCATTGGGATCCTCTCCCACAAAAGAGGACTAAATTAACCAGCAACATTTAGGGCAAATGTCCATTATATAGCAGTTGGAACTTGAACAAAAAATTTTACTTTAGCTACAGCAAGTAGAACAGGAATAGATTACCCACTGTGAGCCAAAGCTGGTTCTTTAACAAAAACTGCATGTTTCTTCACCCACCCTCCACAATCTTCCTACAGCTGTTTAGGGATTTTAAAATTGGGCCTAATACTGAGATCCATTACAGGCATATTTGTGATTTATAAAAGTGAAAATCACCCTGCATGGTGTCTAATAGTTGTCCCTCAAGATGGCAACAATTTCCTACAATGTAACAGAAAGAAATACTCAGGCTCTGCTCCTTTACCTTCTCTTTACGTATTTTAATCTTGTCTCCCACCTTCAAATATGAACATATAAGTATAATGGGGATTAGCAAACTTTCTTCTATACAGAACAAGATAGTAAATGTTTTAAGCTTTGCAAGCCATAAGGTTTCTGTCTTAACTCCTCAACTGTGCAGCTGTAGCACAAAAGCAGCTGTAGTTAGTTCTAAAAGATGAAACTGAACTGTTTGTCTTGAGCGCTCTAAAGTTTCACTATTATTTACATCATAGAATAGTTCCAGTGAAATTTAATTTATTGAAATAGAATAATAAATTCAAAGAATCTGCTCTAATGTCGAGATGCTTAAAAGGAGTAATGTCTGGGTAGGTGCAAATAAACACCTCATATTTGGTAGCAAATTTTTTAATCTGCTAACTTTAACCGTCAGGTCTCCCTGAAAAAAACTTGAGATAACATTACAAGAAACAGGGAAAAAATAAAGCGAGAGAGAGAAATGATTAGAGAAGCTTGAAGAATTAACTAGTGAGATACCTTAGATTAAGAATGTTTTTATAAAGCTCAACACACAATTACCATCTAACTGGACAATGCACTCATACACAGTAAGTGAATATCCTTTATCATTTGTAACAGAACTAAATGTTTGGGCACTGGGAGGAAGTGGCTTACAACCTTTTCTTCCCTATATGCCACACGCACACAGAAATCCTATTTCTTCCAATATGAGCTTATATAAAGTTCCAAACAGCAAATAATAAAAATCTTAAGCAAAAGTACAAAAGGCTTCAATGCTTGTGCCTGCAGGCCAGCAAGGCAAACTTGTACTTTCCCCAGTTGTCTTTCCCGAACTTAAATGTAATTATTTTGACCTTACCTGAGGATTCAAATCCTGCTTCATTAATATACTAGAACTCCATGTAATAGGAAAAAGTTTTGTAAATATTCAGCATTCCATGGCTTCATATTGACAAATGGCCTTACCATTGTACTTCACAATCATGCCTGCAGTGGTTTCTCTCACTCCGAGTATACAGGTTCAATTTTAGATATTGCTATTCATGAGAAGCCATTCTCTTCCATGCAGAGAACTTAATAAATTATCTCCTTTACCTTTTTTCATTACGTTTATCGGAACTTTGAGGGAAACTAAGTGAACTTAAATATAGTTCTTGAATGTTAGCCATATAAGAGGTAACTCCTATAAGCTTTTGCATGGTTGCTGATTCTGTTGATACCACAGGATACCTATTTTGAGAATTAAACTATTAATAAATTAAAAACAAGTTTTAAAAAGAGCAGTGAAATTGAGAAAGAGGAAAGGAGATACAATATCAGAAGAAAAATCATATTTGCCATGTATTACTAGAAAAGGTAAAAGAAGCTAAATCAAACTGTACCTGGATCTTAGAACTAACTCTATTTTTGCCTATAGTGAGATGAGCTTATATGATATGGGTAATTGGAAGACAGATAAATCAGGATGTCCTGCTGATTATGGTAGCATGAGGTTATCCTAGCTATGGTTAAAATTGTATACACTGTGTATTTTAGAAGATTAGAAGAACAAACCTCTAGTACATGGTGGTTATCATCTTTCCAAGTTTAAGAAGTGTGATAAGAAAGGATGGTAAAGCTTGTTTTGTAGAAACACCAAGTTCTTGACATATATAGAGACTTGGTTATACTTTTAATCAATGATGCAATTAATCAAAAGCTATACAGACACACAGATACCTATAGAACATGTTCAAGGTAATTTTAAATGTATTATCTCTTTTTACAAACATTTTGGTTTATTGTGGAAAACTTACAAATAAGCCTGCATCGCTTTGAGGGCAAAAGCACAACTCATCCTTATATTGTGGAATTCTGAATGTTTCTAAAGCTTGTCCTGCTCTTCTTATGTCCCCCCACACACACCTCTTCTTTTAAAAACTCTTGGGGTCAGAATGAGTAGCCTTAGCCATTAGGGTGGTAAGTTTTATGGTGCTGGTCACGGGTAGAAGAGGTTTCTTCTCTCATGTACAGAAGAGATCACATAGTCTGAGACTGACAGTGTGTTTTGATTTATGAGATTGTAAATTGCTTGGAACTAGAGATTGTCAAGAATGGAAATTATTACTCTGTTACACCAGTATAAGAAATGATACATTTGGGTTTGGTATGGCTTGGGCTTTGGTTCCTATATTTCTCAACTACATTTTCTGGTCTGCTTCAGAACATGATTCAAGTAAAATATACATTTTACTTCATGCTAATTCCCTGAATGTTAGAGATTTGTGTATTATCTATCAAATGTTATTTAATGAAATATTCAATAACTAGAAAATAGGTTTTCTCAGCCAAAATTTATAAATATGGACATATTCTGTAGTAGAATTTGGACACTTAACATTTTCTATCCCAAATTCATTAGCCTTTTTAACAGGCATTTACAGAGCACATGGTCTACCCAGTTACGGAATTAAACAACTTAGTATCAGTTTTAAGAAATCACAATAATTATAATATATTTTGAAGTAATAGTTTAGTAATCCAAAATTCAAAAGCTACTGATTGAGACAATACTTTTGCTCTGGATAATGTCTAATTGAAAGGGTTTGTCTAACTGATGATTAATCTTCCATCTATTCATTAAATTATTAACTCTTAAAACAACTGTTAACAAACTACTTTGTGGCAGATACACGGGAAAAAGAAATTTAAAGAACTTCAAGGAACTTAAAACCTGAAACTATTATTCTGGAGACAATGATAGCAAAAAGAGGAATTGCTCAAAACTTTCTACAGATTGCAAAAATGAAGATTTATATCATTCCACTTTGGTGTAGTAATAAATAACCCCCAAATCTCAGTGACTTACAATAGCAAGTATTTCTCTCATATTACATGTCTGCTGCATCTCCGATCTCTGATCTTGTTCTATTCCCCAGGCTGAAGCAGCACTCCTCTTTGGGATATGCCATTTTCATGGCAGAGGGAAAAAAGCAAAAGAACTGGCAGAACCTAGCAATGCCCATTAACCCTCAGCTGAGATGTGACATAAATTATATCCACTCACATTCCACTGGCCAAAATGGGTTACAGAGCCTAAGTCAAAGTCACGTGGCAATGAAAGAGGATTTAGAACGCTCTTACATGAGAGAGAGGATTGCTGGAAACAATAAAGCAATCTATCGCAGAGGAATTCTGTGTTTTCCCACTATGGTAGGATTTAGGAGTCATCTCCTTATCCTCAGCACCTCTTCATGTTTTTCATTTCTGGTTGACTCCATATTTGTATTGTATTGACAAGTTGGCTAGACCCCCAACAGAGTAAACTCATTAATTCTGAAATAGGATCCAATTTGACACTTTATGCAAGGAAAAAAATTTGTGAGCTTTATAGTCATTCTTTTTCTTTTTTCTCTCTAGTATAAGACCAATTAAAGGAATGAAATCACTACTAAATGAAATCACGACTAAATGAAAATATTTTAAATGCAAATGCTTGATCAGTAAAAGCATATCGCAATAACGAAGCCTGGAGACAACGGGGGACTTGAATTAAGTTCCCCTCACCAAAATGAATCATGATGAAAGCTGATCATATAACATAGATCTTACATGTTCTAAAAAGGGAAACAACTAAAATGTATGCTTTTAAACAGTAAAGGAGTATGTAAATCTGCCAAGAATTCCAGAAGCAATATGAAGGTGGTAAAGGAAAACAGAAAAGAAAAAATATACTACATATTTAATAAGTCTGTTGTTTTGAACATTATGGTTTTCCTGCTTTTATATTTGCTAAGGGGCATAGAACTATTATTAAGTAGGAGCCAAAAATCACAGTGTAGACCAAATGGAGCGTATTACTGTCAGTAAATATTTGAAAACATTCAATTTAATATTAGCTGCTACTGAACAAGAACAAACCTCAGTTACACTGAGGGTCTGACCACATGCTTGACATAAGAGTTCTAGTTATCTCATCTGGCATCCTAGGGAGAAAATAGAAGGGAATGACAACAATGAAACAAAATTACTTCCTACAAGTTAAGAAATTATTTCCCTAAGATTCATCTACCCATGGAAAAATATTATCATTACTTTTACCATTATCCACACAAGAAAACTGTACATACTGCATTTATTCCCATATATTTTATATAATAACAGAAGCTAAGAATAAATGCCATCCAAACGAACTAAATAAGGAAGACATGTTGGCTATTCAAAACATTTCCTGAAATCACGCTAGACTTACCAGGGCTTGCTTTAGAATGTTTGCCATCCACAGAGCTCTTTATAAAATATTCATAACAACTACTTAAGAACCAGTTCCAAACGATATTCCATGGATAACAGGTGGGTTAGATGGAGGTCATGTGATTCAAAGACATCCAACACACGAGGGAACCAATAACCAGAAGATAACGATCAGGTAATATTGAAAGAGGGAAGCCACTGGTAGTGGAAAGGAAAGATGAAAATTCATGGCATGGTAATGTGTGAGACTGATGATGTTCTCTGTATAAGACAACGTTATATGGGAGCAGAAACTATGAGCAGGAGAAAAAGCCCACTGGCAACGAGAGAAGGCAACAAACATGAAAAGAGTAGTGGAGATTCCAGAAAAATGACTAGAGAAACAATCTCAAAACTTGCTTAGGTTTCAGTTCTATTGCCGGGACACTTGTATCTTACACAAAAAAAAGTTTCCCTTTTACCAGGAAACTTCTATGAGTCTCATTCTTACAACCCAACAACTCCGATTAACATGTATGGTTCCGAGTCGGGCTTCCGAGAAGATGGCGGAAGAGTAAGACGCGAGGATGACCTTCCTCCCCACAGATACACCAGAAATACATCTATACGTGAAACAACTCCTACAGAACACCTACTGAACGCTGGCAGAAGACCTCAGACCTCCCAAAAGGCAAGAAACCCCCCGCGTACCTGGGTAGGGCAAAAGAAAAAAGAATAAACAGAGACAAAGCTAGGGACGGGGCCTGCACCAGTGGGAGGGAGCTGCGAAGGAGGCAAAGTTTCCACACACTAGAAGCCCCTTCGCGGGCGGAGACTGCGGGTGCCGGAGGGGGAAAGCTTCGGAGCCACGGAGGAGAGCACAGCAACAGGGGTGCGGAGGGCAAAGCGAGAGATTCCCGCACAGAAGATCGGTGCTGAGGTACTCACCAGACCGAGAGGCTTGTCTGCTCACCCGCCGGGGCGGGCGGGGCTGGGAGCTGAGGCTCGGGCTTCGGTCCGAGCGCAGGGAGAGGACTGGGGTTGGCGGCGTCAACACAGCCTGCAGGGGGTTAGTGCACCACGGCTAGCCGGGAGGGAGTCCGGGGAAAAGTCTGGAGCTGCCGAAGAGGCAAGAGACGTTTTCTTCCCTCTTTGTTTCCTGGTGCACGAGGAGAGGGGATTAAGAGCGCTGATTAAAGGAGCTCCAGAGACGGGCGCGAGCTGCGGCTAAAAGCTCGGACCCCAGAGACGGGCATGAGACGCTAAGGCTGCTGCTGCTGCCGCCACCAAGAAGCCTGTGTGCGAGCACAGGTCACTCTCCACACCTCCCTTCCGGGGAGCCTGTGCAGCCCGCCACGGCCAGGGTCCCGGAGTCCACGGACAACTTCCCGGAGAGAACGCACTGCCCGCCTCAGGCTGATGCAACCTCACACCGGCTTCTGCCGCCGCAGGCTCGCCCCGCCCTCCGTGCCCCTCCCTCCCCCCGGGCCTGAGTGAGCCAAAGCCCCCGCATCAGCTGCTCCTTTAACCCTCTCCTGTCTGAGCGAGAACACACGCCCTTCGGCAACCTACACGCAGAGGCGGGGCCAAATCCAAAGCTGAGCACCTGGGAGCTGTGAGAACACAGAAGAGAAAGGGAAATCTCTCCCAGCAGCCTCAGGAGCAGCGGATTAAAGCTCCACAATCAACTTGATGTAACCAGCATCTGTGGAATACATGTGGAATACATGAATCATCCCAAATTAAGGGGGTGGACTTTGAGAGGAAGATTTATGATTCTTTCCCCTTTTCCTCTTTTTGTGAGTGTGTATGTGTATGCTTCTGAGTGAGATTTTGTCTGTATAGCTTTGCTTCCACCATTTGTCCTAGGGTTCTATCCATCCGTTTTTTTAAAAAATTGTTTTCTTTTTTTCTCTTAATAATTATTTTTTTATTTTAATAAATTTATTATATTTTATTTTATTTTACTTTATCATCTTTCTTTCTTTTTTTCTTCCTTTCCTCCTTCCTTCCTCCCTCCCTTCTTTCTTTCTTTCTTTCTACTTCTTCTTTCTTTCAACTTTTTCTCCCTTTTATTCTGAGCTGTGTGGATGAAAGGCTCTTGGTACTGCAGCCAGGAGTCAGTGCTCTGCCTCTGAGGTGGGAGAGCCAACTTCAGGACACTGGTCCACAAGAGACCTCCCAGCTCCACATAATATGGATGGGTGAAAATCTCCCAGAGATCTCCATCTCAACACCAGCACCCAGCTTCACTCAACGACCATCAAGCTACACTGCTGGATATCTTATACCAAACAAGGTTAACAGCTGATCTTTCAGCAGAAACTCTGCAAGCCAGAAGGGACTGGCAGGACATATTTAAAGTGATGAAGGAGAAAAACCTGCAACCAAGATTACTCTACACAGCAAGGATCTCATTCAGATTTCACGGAGAAATTAAAACCTTTACAGACAAGCAAAAGCTGAGACAGTTCAGCACCACCAAACCAGCTTTACAACAACTGCTAAAGGCACTTCTCTAGGCAAGAAACACAAGAGAAGGAAAAGACCTACAGTAACGAAGCCAAAACAGTTAAGAAAATGGGAATAGGAACATACATATCGATAATTACCTTAAATAAATGGATTAATGCTCCCACCAAAACACACAGATTGGCTGAATGGATACAAAAACAAGACCCACATATTTGCTGTCTACAAGAGACCCACTTCAGACATAGAGACACATACAGACTGAAAGTAAGGGGATGGAAAAAGATATTCCATGCAAATAGAAACCAAAAGAAAGCTGGAGTAGCTATTCTCATATCAGACAAAATAGACTTTAAAATAAAGACTATTAGAAGAGACAAAGAAGGACACTACATAATGATCAAGGGATCGATCCAAGAAGAGGATATAACAATTGTAAATATTTATGCACCCAACATAGGAGTACCTCAATACATAAGGCAAATACTAACAGCCATAAAAGGGGAAATCGACAGTAACACATTCATAGGAGGGGACTTTAACACCTCACTTTCACTAATGGACAGATCATCCAAAATGAAAATAAATAAGGAAACACAAGCTTTAAATGATACATTAAACAACATGCACTTAATTGATATTTATAGGACATTCCATCCAAAAACAACAGAATACACATTTTTCTCAAGTGCTCATGGAACATTCTCCAGGATAGATCATATCCTGTGTCACAAATCAAACCTTGGTAAATTTAGGAAAATTGAAATTATATCAAGTATCTTTTCCGACCACAACGTTATGAGACTAGATATCAATTACAGGAAAAGATCTGTAAAAAATACAAACACATGGAGGCTAAACAATACACTACTTAATAACAAAGTGATCACTGAAGAAATCAAAGAGGAAATAAAAAAATACCTAGAAACAAATGACAATGGAGACATGACGAGCCCAAATCTATGGGATGCAGCAAAAGCAGTTCTAAGAGAGAAGTTTATAGCAATACAATCCTACCTTAAGAAACAGGAAATATCTCGAATAAACAACCTAACCTTGCCCCTAAAGCAATTAGAGAAAGAAGAACAAAAAAACCCCAAAGTTAGCAGAAGGAAAGAAATCATAAAGATCAGATCAGAAATAAATGAAAAAGAAATGAAGGAAACGATAGCAAAGTTCAATAAAACTAAAAGCTGGTTCTTTGAGAAGATAAACAATATAGATAAACCATTAGCCAGACTCATCAAGAAAAAAAGGGAGAAGACTCAAATCAATAGAATTAGAAATGAAAAAGGAGACGTAACAACTGACACTGCAGAAATGCAAAAGATCATGAGAGATTACTACAAGCAACTCTATGCCAATAAAGTGGACAACCTGGAAGAAATGGACAAATTCTTAGAAATGCACAACCTGCCAAGACTGAATCAGGAAGAAATAGAAAATATGAACAGAACAATCACAAGCACTGAAATTGAAACTGTGATTAAAAATCTTCCAACAAACAAAAGCCCAGGACCAGATGGCTTCACAGGTGAACTCTATCAAACATTTAGAGAAGAGCTAACACCTATCCTTCTCAAACTCTTCCAAAATATAGCAGAGGGAGGAACACTTCCAAACTCATTCTACGAGGCCACCATCACCCTGATACAAAAACCAGACAAGGATGTCAAAAAGAAAGAAAACTACAGGCCAATATCACTGATGAACATAGATGCAAAAATCCTCAACAAAATACTAGCAAACAGAATCCAACAGCACATTAAACGGATCATACATCATGATCAAGTGGGGTTTATTCCAGCAATGCAAGGATTCTTCAATATATGCAAATCAATCAACGTGATACACCATATTAACAAATTGAAGGAGAAAAACCATATGATCAACTCAATAGATGCAAAGAAATCTTCCGACAAAATTCAACAACGATTTATGATAAAAACCCTGAAGAAAGTAGGCATAGAGGGAACTTTCCTCAACATAATAAAGGCCATATATGACAAACTCACAGCCAACATTGTCCTCAATGGTGAAAAACTGAAAGCATTTCCACTAAGATCAGGAACAAGACAAGCTTGCCCACTCTCACCACTTTTATTCAACATAATTTTGGAAGTTTTAGCCACAGCAATCAGAGAAGAAAAGGAAATAAAAGGAATCCAAATCGGAAAAGAGGAAGTAAAGCTGTCACTGTTTGCAGATGACATGATACTATACATAGAGAATCCTAAAGATGCTACCAGAAAACTACTAGAGCTAATCAATGAATTTGGTAAAGTAGCAGCATACAAAATTAATGCACAGAAATCTCTGGCATTCCTATACACTAATGATGAAAAATCTGAAAGTGAAATCAAGAAAACACTCCCATTTACAATTGCAACAAGAAGAATAAAATATCTAGGAATAAACCTACCTAAGGAGACAAAAGACCTGTATGCATAAAATTATAAGACACTGATGAAAGAAATTAAAGATGATACAAATAGATGGAGAGATATACCATGTTCTTGGATTGGAAGAATCAACATTGTGAAAATGAGTCTAGTACCCAAAGCAATCTACAGATTCAATGCAATCCCTATCAAACTATCACTGGCATTTTTCACAGAACTAGAACAAAAAATTTCACAATTTGCATGGAAACACAAAAGACCCCGAATAGCCAAAGCAATCTTGAGAACGAAAAACGGAGCTGGAGGAATCAGGCTCCCTGACTTCAGACTATACTACAAAGCTACAGTAATCAAGACAGTATGGTACTGGCACAAAAACAGAAAGATAAATCAATGGAACAGGATAGAAAGCCCAGAGATAAACCCACGCACATATGGTCACCTTATCTTTGATAAAGTAGGCAGGAATGTACAGTGGAGAAAGGACAGCCTCTTCAATAAGTGGTGCTGGGAAAACTGGACATGTAAAAGTATGAGATTAGAACACTCCCTAACACCATACACAAAAATAAGCTAAAAATGCATTAAAGACCTAAATGTAAGGCCAGAAACTATCAAACTCTTAGAGGAAAACATAGGCAGAACACTCTATGACATAAATCACAGCAAGATCCTTTTTGACCCACCTCCTAGAGAAATGGAAATAAAAACAAACATAAACAAATGGGACCTAATGAAACTTAAAACCTTTTGCACAGCAAAGGAAACCATAAACAAGACCAAAAGACAACCCTCAGAATGGGAGAAAATATTTGCAAATGAAGCAACTGACAAAGGATTAATCTCCAAAATTTATAAGCAGCTCTTGCGGCTCAATAACAAAAAAATAAACAACCCAATCCAAAAATGGGCAGAAGACCTAAATAGACATTTCTCCAAAGAAGATATACAGACTGCCAACAAACACATGAAAGAATGCTCAACATCATTAATCATTAGAGAAATGCAAATCAAAACTACAGTGAGATATCATCTCACACCAGTCAGAATGGCATCATCAAAAAATCTAGAAACAATAAATGCTGGAGAGTGTGTGGAGAAAAGGGAACACTCTTGCACTGTTGGTGGGAATGTAAATTGATACAGCCACTGTGGAGAACAGTATGGAGGTTCCTTAAAAGACTACAAATAGAACTACCATACGACCCAGCAATCCCACTACTGGGCATATACCCTGAGAAAACCATAATTCAAAAAGAGTCATGTACCAAAATGTTCATTGCAGCTCTATTTACAATAGCCCGGAGATGGAAACAACCTAAGTGTCCATCATCGGATGAATGGATAAAGAAGATGTGGCACATATATACAATGGAATATTACTCAGCCATAAAAAGAAATGAAATTGAGCTATTTGTAATGAGGTGGATAGGCCTAGAGTCTGTCATACAGAGTGAAGTAAGTCAGAAAGAGAAAGACAAATACCGTATGCTAACACACATATATGGAACTTAAGGGGAAAAAAATGTCATGAAGAACCTAGGGGTAAGACAGGAATAAAGACACAGACCTACTAGAGAATGGACTTGAGGATATGGGGAGGGGGAAGGGTGAGCTGTGACAAAGCGAGAGAGAGTCATGTGCATATATACACTACCAAATGTAAGGTACATAGCTAGTGGGAAGCAGCCGCATAGCACAGGGAGATCAGCTCGGTGGTTTGTGATCGCCTGGAGGGGTGGGATAGGGAGGGTGGGAGGGAGGGAGATGCAAGAGGGAAGAGATATGGGAACATATGTATATGTATAACTGATTCACTTTGTTATAAAGCAGAAACTAACACACCACTGTAAAGCAATTATACTCCAATAAAGATGTTAATAATAATAATAAAAAATTTTAAAAAAAGAAAAGACAAAAGCAAAGTAAAAGATTAACAGGGGCTTTCCAAACTGTAAACTTGTCATTATAATTTGTGTTTTGCACACACACACAAAAAATATGTATGGTTCATATTTTAACATTTTTCTAATTATGATTACTGAAAATTGACCTGTTAAGTTATAGCATGACTTTCGATTACAAAACAGATGCAAAAGCAAACAAAAAAATATAAAGTGTATTTGGTAATCATATTGTTTATTGTGGTATTGATCATGAAGACTGAAATTGTATTTTATATAGTACAAGATAAAGCAAATGGAGAATTTAATGATAAATAAATGTCATTAAGAACCAGGATATTCAGCATGAGGGAAAGAAGATGCATGTATAAGTTCAGTAAGATTATGTTAAAATCCTCTAGTTCAAATTTGAATTGAATGAATCAGTATGAACTTATGGTGCAGTATATACAGGCAGTCCCACATTTACGATGGTTCAACTTACAATTTTTCAACTTTACAATGGTGCAAAAGTGACACACATTTAGTAGAGCCATACTTTGATTTTTAAATTTGGGCTTTTCCTGGTCTAACTCTTGGCAGTACAATATCTCTAGTGATGCTGGGCAGTGACAGCGAGCTGCAGTTCTCAGTCGGCCACGCAATCAAGAGGGTAAACAACCATTCTGTATCCATACAACCATTCTGTTTTTCACTTTTACTACAGTCTTCAATAAATTACATGAGATATTCAATACTTTATTATAAAATAGGCTTGGTGTTAGATGCGTTTACCCAACTGCAGGCTAATGTAAGTGTTCTTCAAGTGTTCTTCAAGGTTCTTCAAGCACATTCAAGGTAAGCTATGCGAAACTACATTTGGTAGGTTAGGTGTATTACATGCATTTCAACTTAAGATATTTTCAACTCATGAGGTGTTTCTTGGGACACAATCCCATCATAAGTCAAGGAAGATCTGTATGTAGTTTTTTATAGAAATATATATATCTGCTAGCACTTTTCATTGAAAAGGCCAAGTATCAGGACATATCAATCAACACATTGACCTATTTCAATGGGTGCACTATTAAAAGAATAAGGTTATTCTTATTCACCACATACTGGATGATGTACTCATGTCTAAACATGGATGTGCCTTCAGAACATTAATCCCCTATGTTAGTAGTATTCTTAGGCTCATGGAGCTCCCCCTTCTCCTCCATCACAAAGTGGCCCTGTGCAAAGTTACTGACCCATGGTAGGCACTCTGTAAATGTTTTTTGGATGAATTAATTAAGGAAAGAATAAATTAATTGCTTAAAATAAGTATCTTATCAAATTAATTCCTTATGAATTAGTAAATTTTCAATTTGTTTAATTAATGAATGCATTATGAATTCAGCTATAAAGAGTCTGATTCTATTCAACTGAACAAAACACACTGATGACCTAATTGGTTTGTCAAGGCATCCTCTAAACAAATTTTTTAATGTAAAACATCACTTACAGTATATAGTAGGCTATGAGAGATACAAGAATTGATATATTGTTAAAAATAATACTCCAAGTTTGCATTCTAGATAGGGAAACAAAAATATTCAAAATAGTTCATGCCATATTTGCTAGAGAGGTACCCTCTATTATGACATTAGTGAGAAGAAAGGTACACTCTATCATGACATTACTGAGAATAAATAAACGAAACAAAATGAATGCCATGAGTCAGCACTGTCAAAGACTGGAACTTAACCATTCAATATCTAATCTGATAGCCAGCCAACCTCTTCCTTTCCCTCTCCTATTCATTAACAATTCAACACATATGTCATGGACACCCAATATGAGTTATTCATTGTATTAGTGAAGCAATTAGCAAGGCATAGCCCTTTCTGTCTTGAACTTACCTATTGGTCTGCTGAGTCAGAAAATGTACAAGTTTGTGTATGTGGATGGCTAGATGGATGCATGCATGTACATAGATATATTTACTGCTTACCTCAGGTTAGCCTATTTATAAGCTACAGCAATGTTTCCCCAATGGTCCAATAATACATATGCAGATAAACATTGAAAGCCTCTCCCAAACAACTAAAATGCTAATATCTTTTAAAGTCTGTCTGTTAGAAATAAAAATGCAATGTTACCTAAACTTGCCTCAAACACTAAACCATGAATATAATTTGATGGAAGTAGGCTGCACTATTTAATATCTTCCCTAAAGATATTATCTACCCTTTCTCTCATATATTTTAGACACCAGCTTCGTTTTACAGTAGCTGGAAGATTGTTTTTGTGAGATTGAAAGTAATACTAATGGTCTTCTCTATCTTTATACAATCTTGATTCTTAAGGAAGATACACCAGATTAAAAAACTGAGAGTTAATGGTGATAGCTGTGAACATATTCACAACTTTATGATAAATATCTTCAAAATTTGAGGGAAATGCAGTGAATAATAGAAAATAATTAATTCCTTTGACAAAGGACAGGTAACCATAGATTAATGACCTGAATTATGGATCTTCTGTACTAGAAGACCTAATAAAATATTTAAAGATATTAACTCAGAAACTCCTGTTAAAATTATCTTTTTAGATTAAATATGAGAATTAATTCTTTATATAACATCATGCAGTTAGGAATTTTTCTTTTTCAGTAGACAATAACATTTATTAGGGGGAACTTCTACAGGCTGTCAATTCCAGGAATGTTCCCTTTGTATTAAAGTGAACAATAACATTGGGAAGAAGGCATTTACTTACTAAATTATGATGTAATTAAATAAGAACAATAGTTACTTATGGTATTAAAATTTTAAAATTGTGTATTTCCAATGAAAAAGTTTTCTAAATTTAATTTAAAATATTGATAGAAGAATTTTTGTACCTCAAATAAAAATGAGGTTAACTTCGCATTTCAAACTTAAGAAAATTTGCTACTGAACAACGCTGTTTAAAACAAGGCTAAAAACACAAACTAAAGTGTAATTACTCCAAGACTTCTTAGTAATAGCTGTTTTGCAGTTGACTATAGTAGTTAACATCTCTGTACGAAAATTATTCAGTTCTTAAAATAATACATACTTTCTGAAAAGGTCACGTGTATCCTGGAATCCATGGTTAAATTAAAAATATGTCAATACTCTATCATAATGTGCTGAGACATCGAGGAGACTGTAAGGCATGATTAATGTGATAGACTAAATACCCGGATCAATGAACCACAGTAAGAATATCATTTACGACATCCCTGTCTTCATTCAAAGTCATATCATACCCAAACTAAAAGATCATTTGTTCCTAAATTAAAGGGGGGGGGGGAAGGATTATATCTGACCTGAAAAAAATAAAAGTACTCCTGCCATTTAAACTGAATATAGCAGTAAGGTTTTGATCAAAGAATGCACATGTGCATATATCTAAATTAATTTATTTAATTGATTCATTGACTCCTTTAATCAAGAAAAATGATGTAAATACCTCTCAAGGGTTCTTTTCCAGAGCTAACCCTAAATGTGGATATTTTATTGAGCCGTAGTATCTGTCAGATACTGCTATGTGCTATATTTATATAGCTTTACTTAATTAGAGATAGATAGAAAGAAAAGGGGAGAAAACAGAGGGCACAATAAAAGAAGCAGCAGCCTTCTCCTCATGTTTGACTCATTCATTGACAAGTTAGGTTAGTTATGGAATCAGCTGTTTCACCAGTTTTTTCTTTAGCTTTTGTGGCACCTTCACATTTTGTTTTCTCTTCCTCAAATTTTTTGTCGTTCTCTCACCTATATATATCCTATGCTTCAATCAATCCAGATTACTTCTATTTCTAATTCAACTCAACAAAATTTTATTGAGTGTAAGCCACTTTACTAGGTAAATCCTACGTCCTTATCTTCGAGGACTTTACAGACTCTTAATTCTATAGCATTATGATAGAAATGTTTTGGGGTATAAAAGAGAGTATTTTATCTACGCTGGCTTCTTGGAGGAAATGATCTCTGAATGAAAATCAACTTCTGTTGGAAAAGTAGAACTTGAGGACGTTAAAGAGGGGGCATATTGAGCAAATGAAGAACTCTTGGGAGCCTAAGGCAATAATCCAGAATTGATATAATGAGGGTCTGAAACTAAGCTTGGATTTTTTTTTTTTAATGATGTGTATAACAGGTTCTTTCAGTAGTTCACACTGTAGTCAAGTACATAACTAAATACAATATAAACCCTGAAATTCTCTTACCCCAGATATCTTTATGGCTCACTCCCTCAGTTTCTTCAAATCTCTGCTCAGATATACCTTCCTATCCAGGGTTGTAAAATAACAGCCCAAATCCCCTTACTGTGCTTTATTTTCCTCTCTATAATTTTTTGCTAACTGATATAGTATATATTTATTCATATAATTGTTTGTTTTCTGCATCTCACCACTAGAATATAAGGCCCATGAGAGCTGAAAATTTGTCTAAAGTACTTAGCTCATAGTGAGGTGCTCAATAAATATTTTTAAATGATGCATGAATGAATGCTGGTCTTCACAGCAAGAATGCTTCAGGTCCTTCAAACCCATGTTCCAAAGCTGCATTAATCAGTGTCCTTATATATATCACTCTTACCTGTTAATATGTTCCTCAATCCCTATTTTTTGCCTCTGTTAGTAAATCTGCCACTCTCTTAAATCTCCATGGAAACATACTCCATCTCTGTCATACCCTACATCTTTTTAGTTCTCCAGTTCTGTTCTTTCTCAACAATGTCTCACAGATCTTTCTTAATTTTATACATTCCCATTTCTGCTATGCTAGTGAAGACTTTGATCATCTGTCACTTCAGCAATAATCTTTCTCTATCAAATTTTTTTTAATTAATTTAACTAAATTTTAAAATGTCTGTGGATGTTGCTTGCTGTAATCTCCCACACCTACCATCCATTTTTCTTTCTGCACCAGGAAGTTTCTTCCTACAGCAAAATTCACATCATGTCACCCTTCCTAATTATTTGTGCTAGACCATAAAAGACATCAAAACTCCCTTAAACTTTTAAGATTTAATGAATCTCTTAGTATATATTTGGTTAAATTAATAAGAATGAATAAGCAATTTCCTCATTAAACTAACAAAATGTAACTGTAAAATATTAGTTCCCTGCCTAGTGTCTACTAGACTGTCTGCCTTCTCCATGATAAGTTTTGGTGTCATCTATCTGGATTTTGCTCTTCAAGACCTTGCTTAAATATCAACCCTCTTGAGAAAATTAAGAGCATCTCATCAACTCCAACCTTAGCTTTTCATCTTAAATTAATCCACATAATCCCACTGTCCAAGTCAGTCTTCTTGGCGTATTCAAAATTCCCAGCTCATTGACTTCCCTGCAGTGGTTAAGAATCTGCCTGCCAGTGCAGAGGACGTGGGTTTGATCCCTGGTCTGGGATGATCCCACATGCCACGGAGCAACTAAGCCTGTGTACTGCAACTACTGAGGTTGTGTGCTGCAACTACTGAAGCCCATGCACCTAGAGCCTGCACTCCACAAGAGAGGCCACTGCAATGAGAAGCCCATGCACCGCAAACAAGAGTAGCCCCCACTCACTGCAACTAGAGAAAGCCTGTGCAGCAACAAAGACCCAATGCAGGGAAAAAATAAAAGAGAAAATAAATTCCCAGCTCATATGTAACTCCTCTATCCTATTAGACAGGATTTCCAACTACAGGTAACAGAAAATGAGCTCAACCTAGCTTTCAATAGACAGGAATTTGTTGATTTATATAAATGAGATGCCCAATGGACAAAAAAAGCTAGAAACAGTGTGATAAGAATTAACATTTTCTCTTGCTCCCTCCCTTCTTTTCTCTCTCCCTCTCTCCCTTGCTCTCTCTCCCTGTCTTCCTCTCTTCATCTAGGCTTGTGTTGTAACCCTTTCTTCCAAATCAGTCACTACAGCCATGGCCCTCTCACTGGCTGAGCCTGAGTTATGGTGTGTATTCTTGGAGCCCAAGGGTAGAGGAAGCCCTGTACAAAATTCAGGGATCTGGGATTACTAAAGAAATGGATCTTCTGCCAGAAGAGTGTAGCTTGGTAGTAAAAAATTGCATATGTCTACTATGTTCATTAAACCTGAATCGTTGTCTGACATCCTTTTTTTCTTTTTTCTTGCACAGTTATATAGACCATAATTTAATTTACTTATTTATTGGTGTTGCTTGAAAGTTGGTCTCTAAACAATTCCTGTTTTTACCCTCAGCACATAACACATTGAATAGCTTTGAAAAGAGTTATCTGAAGGTATACTGAGTTTAAATAATTTAAAAATAATGTTTTATATTATTTTATACACATTTACTCATTTGTTTATCAGAACAAATCTGGAAGAAAAATGGCACTGGTATGCTCATTTTTCAGACTCAGCATAAAGATGTGTCTTTCTCACACATCAAATATATAGCATAGCCAGCTATAAAACTCAGAGTTCCACAGCAGTCAGAGAAGAAAAAGAAATAAAAGGAATCCAAATTGGAAAACAAGAAGTTAAACTGTCACTGTTTGCAGATGACATAATACTATACATAGAAAATCCTAAAGATGCTACCAGAACACCACCAGAGCTCATCAATGAATTTGGTAAAGTTGCAGGTTACAAAATTAATACACAGAAATCTGTTGCATTTCTATATACTAACAATGAAAGGTCAGAAAGAGAAATTCAAGAAACAATCCCATATACCATCACATCAAAAAGAATCCTAAGGAGGCAAAGACCTGTACGCTGAAAACTCTAAGACATTGATGAAAGAAACTGAAGATGACACAAACAGATGGAAAGATATACCATGTTCTTGGAATGGAAGAATCAATGTTGTTTAAATTACCATACTACCCAAGGCAATTTACAGATTCTATTCAATTTCTATCAAATTTCCAATGGCATTTTTCACAGAACTAGAACAAAAACTTTTACAATTTGTATGGAAACACAGAAGACCCCAAATAGCCAAGGCGATATTGAGAAAGAAGATTTTGCTGGTGGAATCAGGTTCTCTTTGTCTGTGAGTCTGTCAGAAATAGACTCACAGACAAAACAAACTTATGGTTACCAAAGGGGACGGGGGGGGGAGATAAATTAGGAGTTTGGGAGTAACACATACACACTACTACATATAAAATAGATAAACAAGGACCCACTGTATAGCACAGGGAACTATACTCAGTATCTTGTAACAACCTGTAATGGAAAAGACTCAAGAAGAATGTATATACGTATGTGTACATACACACACACACATCTGAAACTAACACACCATTGTACATTAACTGTAATTCAATTTAAAAAAAAGATTTAAAAACCCCTTTCTATGTACTCTTTCAATTTTAAATTTCAAACTGATGCCACTGTATGATTAATCAAAATGTGTGATACCTTGCCTTAAAAATAGTATAGCATAATTAGGAGTATGGGATTAATAGATACATATTGCTATATATAAAATAGGAAGGAGTTACTCTATAGCACATGGAACTATATTCAGTATCTTGTAATAATCTATAATGAAAAAGAATTTGAACACCTAAAACTAACACAATGTTGTAAATCAACTGTAGTTAAATTTTTAAAAGAATTTTAAAAATTATCCAAAAAATAGCATAGACTGGGGGGTTAGATGCAGAGTTTGAGTCCTCACTCTGAAAATTTTCTGATACTTAAGACAGCTACTTAACTCTGCTAGCTTCAGTATCTTCACCTGTAAAACAGGGATAAAATTGGCATATACCTTAAAGTTTGTTTGGGGAAATAAAAGAGATCAGGTAAGTTCTCACTTGACGCTGTTCCTAGCACATAGATGGTACTCTTTCAAGTCTGTCTACTAGCACTAAAATGACCACAACCACCATTGTCACTGCCCCTGCTAGTACTACTATGACTACTATTCTTGTTGATGTTTATTGCTGGACATGAGATTATTCCCAATAATCAGCATCATGTAATTTCCTCAAGCAAAGTGAAGATTATTTTGCCTTTTTTCTTACTACAGCAAAGCAAGATTTCTCAGTCCTTTTCTATAGGCTGACACCCCCTCCTCAACCAAATTATGAGATCTGAGATGCTTATCATTTTAGATTTTGTTGTTTTCCATTATTAATAACAAGTAATACCTCACAAGCTATTTTGAATTTACCTTAAAAAAAAAACAGAAAACTATTCTAAAACAATGCAATATTCATACAATTTCAATAGGTACCAGCCTTTGGCACCATACACATACCAGTCATTGTTTCACATTGGATGCCGAGCACTGCCCCTGCATTTGCTGTTGCTTTTGTGAGGAACGCTGCTCCCCAGACTTTCATATTGGCTCCCTCTCCCCCTTCATTCTTGTCTCTGTGGGAGAATTTCCTGACTCCCCTATCTGATACAGCTTTCTCTCACCCTTTTCCCCATCCACTGCTTAATTTTTCCACACAGCGCTGAATATTACCAGATTGTGTATTCTTATGTTTGATTACAGTCTACCCCGCATCCTTCCTCTAGACTTCAGCTCTAAGGGTACAGGAAATCCTTATCTCGTGTTCATTTCTGCATCTCCAGTGGCCAGAAGGGTGGTGGCACATGGTAGATGCTCATTACATTTTGTTAGTTTAAGTGAATTGCCTCTCAAGCGGTTAACCTCTTATTTCACTTTATATTTCTCATAGTGGAGCAATTACATCTGTTACCATTAATATATAGCATCAATTATTCGGTCTAAGAATCCAGTATTGACCATGGTATGGGAAACTGTATGACCACTATGATGAGTCCCTTTTTTTAAGCAGACCTTTTTAAGCACACTATAAAATGAGCAACACTGCTAAATTTCAAGTATTGGTAATCCTTATAGGAAAACCAAAAGTATTCAAGTGTATAAACTGTTACATAGCTATTATCAAGTCAAAAATATTGTCTTAAGCTGATTTTATACCACTGGTGTTTCAGTGCTTCCCACTGCATATAACCTAATCAGAACATCCTCAGTTATATTACAGGCAATTGTTAACTCCAGTAGAATATGTTGGAGGGCTCACCAAATAATTAACTTCAGATTAGCAAACTCAAAGAAAGGCAAGTTTAAACAAAAACAAGACAAATGGATATTTTCCCTAAAAAATTGAAACAATGGAAAAAATCAGTTATCTCATTAATATAACACATATTTAAATTAATGTAAAAGTTAATCTGGAATAAGTTTCTGCATACTATTTTTCTTATTAACATTTGAAACTCTTTTAAATAAGACTATACCTAAGACAATCAACAGGGCAAAAATATCCCCATATTGCATTTTCTCCAATGATTTGATAACAACAAAATTTAAAGTTAACATAACTCATCACAGTGTAACATTCATTCATTTTTGAAGCAAATATTATTTGTATGTCAGAATTCATTTTATACCTCAGCAAATCAATAATTTGTACTCAAAAGAATTTCAAACAAAAACAAAGTCTTTACTTATCTCAATATTCAAAAGGAATACTAAGGGAAGAAACTCAAAAATTAAGGATATTTTAAAATTAAAATATTTATGAGTTAAAATTATTTCAGCTAACAAGTAGTAGAATTATGGGGATAGTTTAGTAACCTTCCAGCCATACTTTTTACTTGAATATTTTACACAGAAAAGAAAATACAAAGTAAATTCAGTACTATATATCACTGATGTATAGTTCTAAAATGGCCCGGTCATGAGGACAAAATAATTGTGTAGATGGTATCAGGAAGGAAATATTCTTTTTCCAGGTTATGGATTCCCTTCCTTTCTTCAGTTCAACACAGGGAAGCAAACAACCAGAGGACACTTCACCTCAGGCCTATCTAAAGCAGTCAGTATTTTGACAAGCAGCTTAAAGCTTACTTAAAACAAGATGGGCTATAAATAGTACATGCATGCAAGATCCATATTAAAACCCCTCAAAATCCTGTGTCCTTGAACACTGTGGAATTTTTAATCTTTAGCAATAATTATTTAATTCTACAAATACACGTTGTATTTATTTTACTCCCTATATAAAATAATAACATCAGCTTTGAGGGTAATTTTTTTTCTTATGCTCTCTATCAAAGCAAATTTTTGATGTTGAAATCAACCAGTGCAACACCATTGACAAAGTAGCCTATTGTGTGCATACCATAAAATATCAACATGACAATAATATTAATAGTCTTGAACTTGCCAAGAATTTATACTTCCATATTTATTAGTATTATTAATATTTTTCAATTATCCTAAATCTCAAATTGATCCTTGTCTATTTGTCAGTGTTTACACCATCCCCATCCTGTATTCAAATTTCTAAACGGCAAAAATGCTCAAATCAATACATAGTAAGTGTGAAAATAAACAAATTAAAACTTTCTTCCCCTATAAGAAAAATATCCATGAATATTATCTATAGGGCACTGTCCCCTGGTGATAGATGTTCCCTATTTTTATACAGCAAGTTAATATTGTTCATGAGTATGCCAGAAAAGGCATTTAAATTATACTAAACAGAGGAACTTTAATATCTCAGGCTTAAAAATTTAAAATTTGTAAAAAGCACAATAAAATTTAAATGGGCTTTCATCTTGCAAGTAAAGGAGGCTTTCAGTGTTATTATAATAGCCAACTTGTAAGTATGGAATTTTTATGTTTAATTTTTCATTGTGTTGGGAAAATATCTGAATATTTAACACAATGCAAATTGGTAGATTATCTAAATTTCTTTTGCAGTATATTTTATTACAAAAAGAGACCCCATCTTTAAAAGCTAAATAAAAGGTTAAATAGGAAGTAAAACAAACAAAAGTAATACCGTAAATTTATATTTCAAAACTCTAATTCATGAGTTCCATTCACATACCCTGGAGGTTGTCATTCTCACCCTTACAACAAGATAAAAACTGAGCAAATGGACAATCAACGACTCTTCTTAGATACACCAGGAAAGTGAGGTCACAAGGCAATATATTTCCTCCAAATTGGAGAGACAAATAAGTGGATGCTGGTGTGCATACTTGTACATAATGTATATGAGAAATGGTACAGCCACTTTCGAAGATAGTCTGGAAGTTTTTTATGAAATTAAATGTATTCTTACCAAATGATCCAATGATACCACTCTTTGATATTTACCCAAATTAGTTGAAAACTTATGTCCACACAAAATTATGCGCAAAGACGCTTATAACAAAAATTACCAAAACAATCAACCAAGATGGAATCAACCAAGACAGAATCAACCAAGATGTTCTTCAACAGATGAATGGATAAATAAAGTGTGGTACTTCCATACAATGGAATATTCAATGATAAAAAGAAATGAGTTATCAAATCATGATGTGACATGCAGGAACCTTAAGCACATATTGCTAAGTGAAAGAAACCAATTTGAAAAGGCTACATACATTCCAACTATATGATATTCTGGAAAAGGCAAAACTATGAAGACAGTAAAAAGATCAATGGTTTGAGGGAGGATAGATGGAGCATGGGGATATTTAGGGAAGTGAAATTATTATGGTGTAATGGTAGATACATATCACTATACATTTGTCAAAACACATAGAATGTATTATACAACACCAAGAGTGAACACTAACTTAACTTATGGACTTTGGCTAACAACAACGTATCAGTATTAGCTCATCAACTGTAACAAATGTACCACACTAATGCAAGATGTTAATAATCAGGGAAATTGGGGAGATGGTAATGGGATATATGCAACATTGCACTTTCCAATCAATTTTTCTGTAAACCTAAAATTGCTCAACAAATAAATAAATAAATCTATTAGTTACAAAGCAAAAGTCCAATTCATTATACTACTCTATCTTAATCAATAATAATTAATTGAAAATAATTTGTACTTTGAGATAATCATATTGCCAATAAAGATTTTCAACAATCTCAGGAAACAATCAAGAAAGTAATAACTGCCAGGAACATAGTATGTATAAGATTTTAACAGCTTACGCTGATTTCTTTTCAATCCTCAGAGAGGCCATATGGTTGATTAATATTTTCTATGTAAGTTGGCACATACTTACTGCCCATAAACATTTAGGAAGTCGGTCTAATTACATAAGACCTCTTCTTATTGAATAATCATGTCAAATAGTTAATTTATCTTTATAGTTCATATATTTTGAATATACCAATTTTGGCCCCCAATATTAATATATAAACATTTGCATGTATTATATAGATATAAGAAATATATCATTATCTTTTCCCTGGTATTACTGTGATTGCATTTAATTTTAAAGTAGTTTCTCCCAGGTAGCAGTTATACTATAACTCAAGAAAATCTAAATTCCATTCAGTGTCTCTTAAAATGAACTCTCTTTTATCCTCTTCTACTTTCTTTTGTGGACTCTTACATTTGTGATTAAAAAGCAAACAAAATTTTAAAACTAAGAAAAATTCTACAAGTACCTAAAATAGTTCACTCTTTTTCCAGTAAATGTCTTTTCTATTCAATGGCATGGTGAATTTTCCAATATTCAACGCCGCTTACAAGCTATGTCCATTACCACATATATGCTATTACATTACTGTTACTTTTTCTTTCCTCATTAGTAATTGGAGGAAATCATTATTATGCTCTAGAATGTAGATATTTATATATCATAATTATTATGCTGATTATTCTACTGATATATAGCTAAGTCTCCCAAACGTCAATCTTTCACATATTACCTTCAAATACCATATCACTGAACTATTATTTACTTTTACACTTCTTAAATAAACCACATTTTAATTCATATGTATTTGAAGAGGAAAACTTATTTCACAGTCATAAATGGAAAACCAGAGGAGCTTGCCACAAATAGACCATAATCATAAAATATAAATACCATAAAAAAGCTGGTATTAAATTCTAGATAAGTAACATTGTCTAGTAAATGTCTCAGTCTAGTGTCTCTTCTCTCTTTGTTAAAGAAGGAGGTTGAATGTGTGAAAATGATAAAGACCTATAATCTGCACAGTAAGAACTTATCAGAGGAAATGATGGATAGATCAGAAGAGATATTAGATATTGCTCAAGGAAATTAGAGTATCCCTCTATAAATCAATATTCCGTAAATCCAAAACAACCACAATCATCTCTGCTATAATCCAAGTTACTCATTCTACACTTGGGGCATAATGGCATAGAGATAAGTACAAGAGAGGATTTACTTTATCTCTGGAAAATACATTTTATAAAACGCTAAATCATTGTATATTTGGTTTATTTTCACTGTTTTTTGCTCAAAGGCTGTTCTGACACAAGAATCATTTTTTATTAATTTTCTAAGCAAAGGGAAGAAATTCTGCTAAAGCAGAAAGAGATGTTAAGCAGAGAAAGTGCAATTATATTTCAGTTAATGAGGAAAGGTTTTTAAATCATAGAGTTAAATACAATTTAAGCTTTTTAAAAAATGATTATTGAGCACATACTATGTTCTAAGTGTTGGTTCAGGTGCTGAAATAAAAGACAAGGAAATTTTCATATGAAATTTGGCAAGAGAGAAAAAAAGGGTTAATCTTTATTATTATTGTAGGGTTTCAACTACCAAATAGGCAATAATGAATATTTGTATAAATTTGTAACATATATTTTAAATGCATTATTTTACAAGATGTTAGCTAATTAATAAATAAGTACCCACACTGACTTTTGTTAGCTTCCAAAACATTGGGGTGTCAAGTAGTGAATTAACCAAAATGTTTGAATGACAACCTGAATATACCTAAGGAAAAGCATGACTCACATAATTCTTGTGCATGGAAGCCAAATAAAATGAATAAAAAGAAAAATTCATTTATCAGTGGGGAAAGTATCTATGGAAAGTATATATAACTATGTCTGGAAATAAAACATTATAACTTACATGTAATTGATACATATTAGATAAAAATATGAAATTATTTTTAATGAGTTATATATGTAGAACTCTACCCTGAATCAGGAATTTCTTGTTAGATGATGAGAACAATAGAACTAAATCATTATCACAAAATGAGATGCTGAGTAATCTATCTCTGTTTCATTTTGTTTTTATGGGGACAAAATGAAGGGGCGTGACATCCTGGAAGTAAAATAAATAAAATTAGTATTGAATTTATTATAGACATGGAATGATCTGAGAAATTTCAACACGTTTAACACTGTGGTAAAAAATAGTTTTATTTACTTTAATCCTTATATTTTGCTAACTTTTCAAGGTATTAGCACTTACTCGTTAGATACAGCAGTATAAGGTAGTGGTTAATACATCAGGCTGCCTAGGTTTAAATTCTAGCCCTGCTACTCACTTAACTGTGGGACCTTATTAATTTAATTTACTAAACCTCTCTAGGCTTTAGGTTCTTCATCTGAAAATGAGTATGATAATATTAACTGTCCTATGACATTGCTGTGACTATTAACACTGTCAATACATGTGAAGTGCTTAGAGTGGTACCTGACACAGTTAACCCTCATAAGTTTTAATTATTTCTATTACATTTTTTAAATAAACCTCAAATATTAAGAATAAAATATCTTGACATTTAATAGATATTTTACATCAGATTTCTCAGAATAGTTGTAGCTTTATATCATATTTAGAATATTAAATAATAAGTTTTTGTCAGTCTTTTTCCTTCTAATAATTGGGTTATCTATAAAATCATCCATTTTAAATTATAATGTTTCTCCTTGTAAATGTCTACAATACCTTAAAATATTGTTTATACATTTTACTAAATATTTATCTTTCATAAAAAAAGTTACTTAAGGATTTAGATTTTGGAGACATTTGGGGAAAATATGGGTCAATACAGATTTAAAAGCAGGCTTTAGTTTCCATATCATAAATTCGAATTCTGACCCCAATGCTTATGTGACCTCAGGCAAGCTTCCTCCTGGAAAACTTAGTACCTCTCATCTATAAAATGGGACACTGTTACTGACCTTGCAGGGATATTGTAAACATCAAATAAGATATTGTATAGAGAGGTCACTTAGGATGGTACCTGTTTGATCTAAGGCATACAATAAACACTGGATGTATTTATCAACTGATAAAATAAAAGTGAATATATTAATAATTGGTAAAGTTGGACATTTTCTTTCTCCAAAAATCCATCCAATATATCTTAAGATAAATTTACTTAATGAACAGTTTTAATAATTGGATTTTAAGCCAACTCACTTTTATGCAGTGAAACAGGTGAATATTGACATGGGAATGCAGAATTAAAACTTGTACTTTCTGATTAGACTTAATTTTGTCCTTGCTTCTTATCCTGTACCCTCTCTTACTTTTATATATGAAAGCAATTAGTGTAGAGGCACAAAATATTGAAAATAATGTCAGAAAGATATACAGTGCCAATAGCCCAAATAAAAAGCTTTAAAACTTCCAAGTAAAAAAAGTGTATTCAGTAACTATCATTTTATTCTAAAGGCACACCCTAAATATTAAAATGTACTTTCAATTGTATTTGATTTTTCCTCTACCAGAAAACATTAAAACTACTTTTAAAATTAACTGCAGTTAGTAATATTTTGAAACTAATAATTAGAACTTCTTTTTTTAAAACAAAGAGCTCTTTGTAGTCCCAAGCAAATCACCTTATATTGCTTTATTCAATGCATAGTTCAGAAAAGCAAAACCACAGAAATAATCAGTGCATTTTTATTTTCCATTCTCTATTGTTCTCTTTTGCAGCTTTCAATTATAAAGAGAAAATTATGAAAATAAAATAAAAACTCAAGTCATCCTAGAAAGCAATGAATTGAAAACAGAGTCAAAGGACTGAAATCATTTTAATAAACTTTATAAATGTTGAGAATAAAATAGTAGAAGACAGCAGAATGAAATCATAGCTTAGCCCTTTGAGATCTGGGCAGCAAATTCACCATGCTACTCTACAAGTCATTTAATATTTTCATTAAAATGGAAAAACTTAACAGGAGTTCCAATTACGTCCATCATGCCCAAGAGACCAACTTTTGAAACTAGGTCAACAGATCCTGACTAACTGATAAAATCTAATTTTTTTTATATTAATTGTACATTATTAAAGCCAGACAGAAATGCTTAAAAAGATTTAAACTGATCAAGTTCTATTTCACTGAGTTCCCACAAGTTCATATTCTGGTACTCACTGTGGATTGATATAGAAATTCCTATGTACTAAATAAAAAGATAAATTAAAATCAGGATCACAAGAAGTACAGAACTAACAATGAAACAGATGCATACACTGCACATTCTTCATTAAATTAGGACACCAAAATAAGTTATGATTCTTTATGATACCCTATCAAAGTATGGTAGATGATAGTATGTATACCTTGTTGGTTTACAAAATTAATAGCATTTTGAGACCAAATTTTTCTCTTTCATATGAACACCTATTTTCCTGACACTAATAAGAATTAGGCATTTTAAAAATTAAAAATTATAATCCCTAAACGAATATAGTCATACATATTCTTCTTGAAGGCTACAGTAGATGACCATTGTTTTTGTCAAGGAGCATCTTTTCATCCTTCATGAAAACACATCCCAGTTTCTCTCTGTGGGAAAACATTCGTCCTCACATTTAATACATTTGGTGGAATTTACTTATACTTAGCTCAGGACTACCATTTTCTTAACCACTGTGATTGGTTCATAGTGTATATTTGCCCTACAAAAACCAAGAGTACACCATGAGTCATTTGCTGTAGACTCCAGGAAAGAAAAAGGGGTATTTGCCTTTGGACTGAAATCTAAGAGGATGTAGGGTGCCATGTGGTTATCACGCAGAGCCAGAGATGAGCCAAACACAGCAAAAAGCAGAGCCAAAAAATAGAGAGATGCCAAAAACTGAGAGCTGTGTTGATTTCTAAATCCAGCTGCCTGAAGTCAGCCCCACTCCCAACATCAACTCTGATTAAGCAACAATGAGTTAGCTTTTCTTTCACTTACCAAAAAAATTCAAAAACAAAGATTCATAAATGATCAAAAATAAAAGGTTCTATACAGGAATCTTTTAAATTAATTAATGTGTTCACTAATTCAGTGTAATATTTGTAACACATCCATTAAATGTCTGGCAGTATGGCAAGTTGTAAAAAACTGATTTAGAATCCACTTTCAATAATTTTACCTTTTTTTTGTCTTTCCAGCACATCAGGCTTCTTAAAGCAAAAACGTACTTATCTGATATAATTTGAAGTCTCCTGTACCAGAATAATTTTAGCACTGAGATAGAATTCTCTAGGTTAGGCTACTTATAGGAGACAAGTATAAAGATGCTACTGCTCACTAATCATCTTTGATATGCTGACATCACACAAAATGTCACCTACCTAAAATGTCTCATTACATGGAAACATTAAAAAAAAACCCTTACATCATAACATTAATAATGAATTAATACAATCCCTCAGAAACAACTGATCAATTAGATTCCTTAAAAACAAAACAAAACAAAACAAAACTGGTATCTCATGGTATAATAAATTGGGAGATAAAGCTTGAACTCTGAGATAGTATCTAGGTTTAATTTCTAGCTCTGACAGTTGTAAGTTGTATGACTATGTCAAGTTTCTTAACCTTTTAAGATATAATTCCCTCATTTGTAAAGTGAAGACAGTCAAACAAACTCTACTGTGTGGATTTTGTAAGAATGTAAATTATATGGAATACAAAGCATGTAGTATGTCACCTGACACATAATAATCATTCAATAATCACTGGTTTCAAAATTATTTTTAAAATAAAGTAATATTAAAATAAGTAAACTGGAATCTTTGGGAGAAAAAACATAGATATTGAAATAAAAAACAAGTTTTAATTTTTCTCATGATTTCAGTCATTTTTTCACTGATTTTTTTTTTTTTTTTTTTGCGGTACGCGGGCCTCTCACTGTTGTGGCCTCTCCCGTTGCGAAGCACAGGCTCCGGACGCACAGGCTCAGGGGCCATGGCTCACGGGCCCAGCCGCTCCGCGGCATGTGGGATCTTCCCGGACCGGGGCACGAACCCATGTCCCCTGCATCAGCAGGCGGACTCTCAACCACTGCGCCACCAGGGAAGCACTTTTCACTGATTTTGTACATGGGCACTTACTATATTTTTTCTTTAAGGATTTAGAGAGTTAACACTTTAGCACTATTCATAAAATACTTATTTAGAACTATGATAGAATTGAGAAAATGCAACTATACAGAAATCAACTTATAACAGATTGTTTTCTTTAATTTTGCCCTTTCTTGATATGATCTTGCTAAGTACTGCATATAAGAAACTTATTTTATTACCTAAGCTGTGAAGCACTGATAGAGTCAAAAAGTCAAACAAATAAAAAAGTTAATTCTCAAACTGATTATGTGATACGATGGGGAAAGTAGAAGAAAAATTAAATGGTAAACAAACTGTAGTCTTCAAATAAATGCAGTATTTTGGTCAAACTGCCTGTTTTTCAAAGGACTGCTAGGTGGTATTTTTAAGTTTTGCTTTCTTTAGGATAGATAAAAATCTATATTTAAAGGGAAAAATACAATAACATGCGGACATCACAGGGAACTCTTATGGATTCCAGTTTATTGGTCTTTACTTTTGGGAATATACTATTAACATTTAAGCAGAGAGATAATGAAATACCACATTAGCAGTTTCTACGTGATATGAAGCCTTTAAAATTTCTTAATGTGCAAAATTTATTCTAAATCTTGCCTGCAAACCAGTCATTATGTGTAAACATAGATTTTAAGTGCATTTTGATTCATTTGGCATGATTGTATTTTGATATCTTATTTTAAGGCATTTTAAGAGATTAAAAAAAAACTGCTTTCTTCTTAATTGTATCTATGAATTACAATACATTCAGGTCAACTTGTTTATGTAATCCACTTATCATGCTATTTTAATTGCCCTCACATAATTTCTAAAAAATGTCACATGATGGCATGATCTTTGATTCTTCCAGAATTACAGTTATTTCCTCAACTCCCAAAGTCACGTCCCTAGACTTTTATGACACATCTTAAAGAACCTGAACTAGAATTATTTTTCATTGCACATTGTTCTACTCTCCTCATGAGGCTAGTGCATGCCTCGCCTCACACAGAGAATTCACCTTATGTTTTTCTATTTTACAGAGTTATTATTAATAAAAATCCTTACATTCCCAACTTAGCTTTCGTAATAATTGTTATAATGTAATGACAGGCAGCAGAGCCATGGCTGCAAGGCTGTTGGGGAAAACTAAGCTAGAGAGAAAGATGGTGCAGAACCAATCTGGGGAGATTTACCAAGCTCATCTGGATAATAAATTTATCCACCTACAGAAAGGAGCCAGTGTTCAAGTTCAAGGTGGCTAAGGACGCCCTGCTCAGTCTTTTTGACCCTCTCCCCTCTCCTTCAGAGCAACATTCCTAATTTATTCTCCCTTTGACCAGTAAGCTCCCAAGGAATGGAGGGCAGGCCTGAGAGTGGGATGGCAGGTGTAGGAGGCTGCCATTTGCTGGATGTTTGCTCCGTGATTGGATGGGAAGTTCACCTGGGGGTGGAGTGGGAAAGCAGAATGCACAATGTGGGTACAATTTTGCCCTGTGATTCCCCTCCAGCTTTACCTGATCTTTCCCTCCCTTACTCCAGGGACTGGTTTCTCATTGGCTCAGAATACTTACAGCCTATCAGAACATGGAGGCTCCAGGCTTAAAAATCTCAACTCAGAAATACCTATTCTCATACAAAGAATATATATTAATTTTACACAGAATAACAGCAGCCTTTTAATTAAGAAAAGATACATTTAGAAGCCTTATTTCATCTCAGTGAGAAGACCCTCAGGGCAGATTCAAGACATAAAAACACTGAAGATTTGTTTTGATTTTACATTCTTTTACATCTCAGCTCATCCTAGTTTTTACCCATCTAGATAAATATATCTTCCTCATTAAGTGAGATTTACATGTGTAGCAGATGTGATTTCAATAAAGAGAAACCAACACACATAGGCATACAATTGGACACAGAAACTCCCACTCAACTAAGCATCATACACACATGAAAATATACTTGCATAGGATATGTCCCTACTTAAAGATAGAAACTAACGCACAAATATGACACATTGCAAAAATGCACGTGTATATATATATATATATATATATATATATATATATATTAAACAATGCACACATATTTACGATTCCTGATCAGTAAAAAGTGTTTTGTACCACCTTGTTTTGTATGTTTTGTGTTTGTGTGTATGTTTATCCTTTATCTGCCTTTTTTACACTGATTTTAGATGGCAGAGACTGCCTTCCTCATGTCTTCCCACACACCACTGCAAATTACACAGTGCATTGCACATAGTATTTAATATTTTAATTCATTTTTTAATGAATCAGGAAACACATGTAGGCAAAACCTTATGGTTAAATATGGGCAAGATCCAGACACACACACCCCAAGAAGCATGTAAAATTGAGAGAGCTGTGTGATGCTAAACAAAAGACTGGGTTTGAAAAGGTATGAACAAGTGAGATTTGGTAGAAAGGGAATAAATAGGAGGGGTAAAACAGACTGGCTGTCTAACAAAGTAGGCCCAGGAATTTTGACATTAATTATGCAAAATTAACATTCTCAATAACCTCATAGAATGATTAAATACTCAAATTATTTTCTCAAATTGTTAATTAATTTATATAAACATTTGTTTATTTAAAAATCACACTGAAAGTTCTTTTAGTTTAACTTTTAAAGTTTCTAAGTTGTTTGATTTAACTCAGTGAAAGTTCTAAAAGTCAGTGCAATGCTTAGGTCATGATCATTCTCCAAAACATATCAATAATTACTCAGTAATTGTTTTACTTCTATTTTAAGGAAAACCTATCTGAAAGACAGAAAGACTGCCATTCATTAAACCTGTTTTAGTGGAATCACTCAAACCTAAGTCAATCAGAAAATAGTTCATTCTGCCTGGCTCTTTTGTTATTCACATCCTTTTTACTTGTAATACCAGATCTCAGCTCGCGTAACTAACAGCTATATTTAATTGGTTGTTTTAAACTATAGATTTCTCTAACAGGATTATACAAATAAAAATTGTATTATTTTTAATTATGGAAAAGATGACATTACTTATTGATTTACATGGTGGCACCATAATTAAATAGGGTCTATGTGGTTATATATTTGAATTCAAAAGAGGTGTTCTACCTTATTCCATTTTCAGAACTGATATTCATAAAGGAAGTAGGAGGTACAATGTAATGTGAAGACATGTTTAAAAATGAAAATCTGCATTGTGTTTTAGCAAATATAATGGAGGGAGTGAGGGACAGCAAGTGAACATTATGGGTAACATAATCCTTGCTTAAAAAAGAGTAAAAAGGAAAGAATGATTTACAGATAACTAGAGTCCTTGTTGGAGTTTATAATGCTTTCCTCAGCAAATAAGTTGATTGCAGTGAGCAGTTTTTCAGGTGACATAACACTTGCAACCCTAGAAGACAACTCACATTTCCATTCTGAAGAATTCTATGATAAACAAGTCATTTTATCTAATATACAGTGACAGATGATTAAGACAGTGCATTACACTGTTTTTAGAATTCTTTTTTTCAAGACTATCAATCCAACCATAATGGTATGTTATAAAAGCATGCACACTTGGACAATTCCTCTCTTAACAATAGCATTCCAAATGTTTCTGCAGATGTTTGGTGAAGACTGCCTTTGTGACAAGAATGGATGTTTAGATGCTCATAAGTATAAAAATCTAACACAAGAACAAGCATAAAAATGTAGCACAACTCTTCCATGAGAGTTAAGTTTGTTCCTCTCAAGTGGTTTTGGAATTGAAGTTTCAATGTGGAACCTTCAGTTTCATAAGTTTTTATACATATTACAGAATAATGTGAATTATATCTCTATTTTTAATGGAGCAGAGTACGTCCCCCAATAAATAAAGCTTTATTTAAGACTTTATGGGGAAAATATCAAGGCTTTATTATGTAAAGAATGGGTTCAAATTCCATTTAGTTATTTAGCAGCAGAATAGCAGACGTGTGACTATAACTGAATTAACAATATAAAGAGCTCCTGATGTTACACCTACCTATAGTTGGCCTATTAGAGCTAATATTGGTCCTGATGGACGTTGCAACTGTTAATACTCTTACTTGTTTTTTTCCTACTGCTTTTTGTACCATTATAATAAATTGTCACAATTGAGGTAAACTGTTCCTGTTTTTTTTTTAATTGGAACATATGAAATCTATTACGTGCATCTATTGAATAGTTTTTATATATATAAAAAACCAAAAGGAACTAGAGACAACAATACCTAGAGAACTACAGAGCTGTTAGATGGCAATGGCAATTTTCTATTATTCCAGTGTATTTATTCTTACACCCATCTTTTTTCTAAATGACTTAAGTTAATTTATTATTTACATCTCCCTTGCTGTATTTCCCTTTTGATTATACATTCCTTGAGACCAATGAGAATCTTTTTTATACTAAATGGAAAGTGCTTACAATCTAGTACTATAGTTTATAAATGTAGCACAGAGTTTATATGCAAGCACTCAGTAATGTAGGTAATGATGGTGATAATATCATCAGTGTAAGCAATGCCTTCTAGATTAAAAAAAGATGTTATATTTTGATTAGCAAGGAAAGTATGATTTTGTTTTAAGAATTTTTCAATTATGCTATAATTATTCTAAAACTAAACACAAATCAGAAAATAAGGCTAATCATAAATTCAACTTCATTTTTAATGACCTAACTGGTTTCAACATAGAAAAGTGTCAAATAAATCAACATAACAAATTTTTAGAAACTAGCAAGACTTCAATAAGTTAATGAGAATCTAATGTCTTATCATTATTCATTTTTATTGACTTCAGTTTGTTGAAAACTTATTAAGGTGTTTATACATATGGGCCTAATTTTGATAGAGATGAAAACAACTTTATGTTAGAAGTATATTGCAAAGAGTTTCTATTGATGATACAGACTGATACCTTTAAAAAATACAGAATTCGTAGCTGGGTTTCAAGTCCAGCCCGACAACAGTTAGTGAACAAGTATCATGTGTCAGAGGTTATAAGTGCAGTGTTGATGGGGCTTATAGCCTAGTGGGTAGGGTACTCTTTTTATCAAATAGTCACATTTTTTTTTTAATGTGAAAATATCCAAATTAAAATAAATAAAACCTAGGGAGATTCTGTTTCCATTATTCTATGCAAATTCATAAAGGTTGGTTGACAGGAAGCTAAAGGAAGATTTCTGAAGGAACGGCCAAAGGGCTGGGATCTGAAAAAATAGTGTCCATAGTAGGATGTAAGAATGAGGAAAATAGGGCTATTGAAGAAATAGCAATGAAAAATTAAGTCACTCTATTCCTCTGGTGTCATTTTCCTCAAATGCAAAATAAGGGGGTTGGATTGGGTGACTTCAAAGATCCCTTCCATTTCTAACATTCTATGAATCAGGTACTAAGAAGTGAAACTTTGACTTAATGGACGAGATACTGGTTACAGAAAATAAAGTTGCTAAAAGCTGAGGCAGACACCTCTTCAGGGCAAATGGCTTCCTTGATCCCACTGCAACAGAAATATTTTAAATTGGAAAATTGTAAAAGATAATGAAGAATTTTTATTTCTGTTTCCAGAGAACTAAATTAGCCTTTTTAGCAAATTGCATGCTGTTTCTCCAAGGGAAAGGCCATCTCTCTCTTAGCTCAGCTAAAGGGTTATTTTAATACTGTAGGGGAATAAAGATAAATTTCTGCAAATTGAAAAAATAATAGACAAACAGAAAATTTCCCAAGTCTTTTAGAATCATTTCTTGGCTCTTTTCTCACTCCACATTTGCCAGAGTGATCAATGTATCCATTCCATGACTTCAAATATCAGCTCTATGAGTATTACTCTCAAGTTTTTGCCTCTAATCTTAATCTCTGTAATTTTAATCCCATATTTTCTACCTCTTAATCATCAATAACAACAAAAATTTAAATATACTTTAAAATAAATAATAGCCCTGTAAATTAGAAATTCTTAATTCTGGATGATAGTCACAATACTGTTTACTAAATCTGTGGATGCAGTAAAAGCAGTATTTAGAGGGAAATATATAGACTTATAGGATTACATCAGAAAAAAGGCAAAAAATTAATGAATTAAAAACCCAAAATTAGAAGTTAAGGAAAAACAGAATTATCCAAATTACACAGTAGAAAATAATGCTCTTAAGAGTGGTAATTAATGAAAGGGAAAACAAAAGAGGAACAATAAAGCAAAATGACTAATAAAATTAGCAAGCCTCTGGAAAAAAATTAAAGCAAAAGAAAGGAACCAAATATAAACAACATTAGGAATTAAAAGGAAGACATGACTATAAATGTAACAGGACACAAAAAGATAAAGAATATTATGAATAATTTTATGTCAAAAATATTTAAAGTTCAGGTGAAATGGAAAATTCCTAGATACATAAAAATTATTAAAATCAATTCTGGAAGAAAATGAAAATGTATTTGATTCTAAAATATGTTTCTCTTTAAATAGATGTCATTTTTAAAATGAAGATAGGGCTTCTCTGGTGGCGCAGTGGTTGAGAGTCCGCCTGCCGATGCAGGGGACACAGGTTCGTGCCCCGGTCCGGGAAGATCCCACATGCCGCGGAGTGGCTGGGCCCGTGAGCCATGGCCGCTGAGCCTGCGCGTCCGGAGCCTGTGCTCCGCAATGGGAGAGGCCACAACAGTGAGAGGCCCGCATACCGCAAAAAAAAAAAAAAAAAAAAAAAAAGAAGAAGATAAAATCTTCCCACAAAAACACCAGGATCCCAAATTTTTACAAGTGAGTTCTCGTGACTATTGAATAATAACAATAATCATGTTCTTTCAGAAATGTAAAAAAGGAACATCACCCCCCCACACCTCAATATCACCTGTAGAGCCCAAGATAATCTTGTTTTCAACCCACTAGAGAATGGCAAAACAAGAAAACAAATCTCTCTCATAGAACATAGATACCAAAATCCTACGGAAAATATTAGCAAACCAAATTCAGTAATACATAAGGAAAAATATCTAATATCTTGTATTTATTCCAAGAATGACAGGTTGTTTCAAAATTAGAAAATATATTAATATAATTTAGTACATTAAAATATCAAAAACAAACACAAAACCCCATATATTTAATATTATAAAACTAAGTAACACAGCAAACATCATACCCAATGGTGACATTGTAGAAGCATTCTGGGAATAAGAAATATATGCCTGTGGTATTTCTATTCAACATTGTATTGTGATTTCTAGCTAGTGCAACTGTACAAGAAAAATTAGTAAAAAGCATCAGAAAATTAGAAAAAAACTGTCATTATTTGCAGAAAATATGATTTACTTTTGAAATTAATAATATTGGTTTGTAAGATTGCTGGATATAAATCAATATGTCCAAAATATTTTCCCTTTATCTTTCAATTTATTAACTTTCATAGGTATTTTAATTATCATTCTTTCTGAGGAACATCAATTAGAGCTGTATCTGATATAAAGCCACAGTTATACCACATAACTCAGAAATGAGGTGAGTACACTTTTTACTAATCATAAAAAATTAAATTAAATGTGATTTATGCCTACACGTTCAGGGGTCAAAAATGTTTTAACTTTTTATAGGATCCCTTCATCATAAGTATATACAATAGTCTCTCATTTTTAACTGATCTGTACAAATCCTTCCTACATGCTTTACTAAAATCTAAAATCCAAATCGTTCAGAAAGTATTTCTGTGGTTATAACGACAGAGTTCCTATTTTTCTTTCTATATCTTAATCTAATCAATCTAGACCTTTACTGAGCAAGGTTGTATAAAAATAATTTAAATATACATATTTATTGTGTATTCTAAATCCAGAAATTCTAGAATTCAAAACTCAGAAAAGCAAATTTAACATTGTTAAAACCAAAGCTAATCACTCAAAGGAAAATCTGTAAGTTTTGAAAACTGGCATTCATTTCTAAATTGATTCATAGATTTTTTAATTAATGAGTAAACATTTTCATTTCCCAAACGAAAACTAATAAATATTTTATTCTGTGGAAATACTATTGTAGGCAATAAATATTCCATTATGTTTTCCAAACTCTTTTTCTTTGCTGTGAAGATTGACTGTTGCCTTATATATTGTTACTGGAACTGAAGTAGTATAAAAGTAAAGAGGAATGAATTGGTTCACATATTAGTCCTATGGCAGGCAGCCAAGTATGGGAAGCTTTGTACAGTACTGGGAATAAAAGTGGATGAAAGAAGAGACTTTTATTTCAGCAAAATTTTGCTGCTGAGATTTGATCTTCATGTTGAAAATCTGCAGCACTATTTACCTCGACCCAAGGCTCGTATTTATTTGGTCTTTTTCTTTCTTCATCTAAATATTCCCTGGGCCAGCCACTTCTAGCTGCCTATCTGATATCCATTCTCTCTTACTTCTTACAGAGAGAATCTTGATTTCCCCCTCACTAAGGTTATGATGTACCACCTAAATATACTTGCTCCCTCCAGCTCGCTTACATTTAGAGATGGTATATGGCACAAGTCTGTACAATAAGCTAGTGGCAACAGTCCCTATAAAAACTTCATTTTCCAAGTAAAGTTTTTCTGGGAAATAAACCTTTGAACCCTTCTATCTTCCTGCCTTGAACCCCTATGCAAAGGCTTGGATGTACAATAGCCTTATCTTATGACCACGATGAAAAAACCCACTTACTATGTTGGTGAAACAAAAAGACAGAAGGAGAGAACTACTGCTGACCCATTTGGCACCTTGGGAATCAGAAATAAGGTATTTCCTCTGGACAAAGGGCAGCCACTCAGTCCCCTTTTCCCATTGGTCAGATGACATTTTGCCGGACCTAAGCTGCTCAGGAAGGCATGGTAGCCCTAAGAAAAGTCCAGACCTTACTGATTTCACTGAGGCCTAGTGTCAGCCCTAGATTGCTACTCCTAGATTTCCTCTGCTTGGAACAAATATATTTTATATTTATTTAAATGACTGTAGTATATTTTTTTGTTTGTTGATTCATTACTCACAGTTAAATATATAACTGATATCACTGTTCATGAGTTTTACAGTTTTTATTTACCTGTTAGTGAATATATATTCAAAACATAAACTATTATATTCCTTAAAAAAGTATATTACTCTATGTAATATTTTTCTTTAAATTAAAAAAATTCATTTCATTAGAAATTTAAATTTATAAGATCAAACTTGTTTTCAAACCTTGTCCCCAGCATTTTGCTCATGTGAACAAATACATGCCTGTAGACAACATTTGTGAATTCCCTTCTAGACTTTGCTGAGTACAATAAGCAATTAAGTCACTTTGAGACTCTAATAGCAAACTGGCATGAGATAGATCCTATAGACTGGTACTCTCCAAGTGATGAAAATGTAAAACTATTAAATAATATAAGAAAAAAAATAGAATTGGGGAGATAGAATAGATAAATGTAAAATAAAACACCCTATGGGCAAAGTCAACATATAGATACTGAGTTACTTAGGCATAGCTGTCCCAGTTGTTTCCACTATAAAGTGAGAGGCCATGATTAACTTATTTTAAGATTATCTCCAGGTTTTTTTTGTGTGTGTGGTACGCGGGCCTCTCACTGTTGTGGCCTTTCCCGTTGCGGAGCACAGGCTCCGGACGCGCAGGCTCAGCGGCCATGGCTCACGGGCCCAGCCGCTCCGCGGCATGTGGGATCCTCCCGGATCCGGGCACGAATCCGTGTCCCCTGCATTGGCAGGCGGACTCTCAACCACTGCGCCACCAGGGAAGCCCATTATCTCCAGTTTTAACAAAAATCTTTAAGAAGGAGAAATGATTATATGGGAAAGTTTGATGTTGCTACATACAAAAATTCACTCATTTCTTTAGTATGTATTTACTGAGTGTCCACTGCGTACTGAAGGGGAATGCTGGAGACAAAACTGTACCTAATTCAGGCTGCCTCATGCAAGTCAGACCTCAGAGATGCAGAAACAGGAGGAAATTCCCTCAGCCTCTGAGGCAGAATTTTAGAGCACAGGACAAGGAGTTCCGGTCTTAGGAAGAGGCAATTACATGCAAGGAATGCCCCACGGGACTATATACCCATAAGCCACTGTACCAGCAAGGTCTTTCTTATTACGTTCAGCAGAAATTTATGCCAAACTGACAAGAATGGGGGTCTGAAAGCTTCCAATTATACTTTTTAGGTTGTTGGAACTTTAAATGAAGGATAATCTGCTTTTGGTTTGTAAAAGGAAAATAATTTGAAGTTTAATCTCAGTTAAATATCCTAAATGTATGTTTTTTTAATATTCTTAATCCAGACGAATTCTGTTTGTTATTGGGGCTCAGGGTAGGTCACCCCATAATGTGTCTCAATGGCATATTGATTATTTTGAATTAAAGTTAAGAGCTGGGCAACACGAGAGGGTCACTGTAATTCTCCTTTTTGTCTCCTCGAAAGCAGGAAATAAATCTCTCATGTGAAAGGTACACTCCCTTCATCTGCAGATAGAAGGACACACATCACCAGAGACAGGGAGTTCAGGGCTGAGAAGCCTACTGCCAATTAAAACTTGTCACCTGCCATCTGCCTCTACAAAGATTAGGTCACTACCTACTGAGGTCACTGACCTTCAACACACCCTGAAAGGAGTTCAGGGTAGAGATTAGGAATGAGGCGAAGCACTGTGCATTCTGGGAAAAACTGGTCGAACAGGCCTTCAGATAGATATTTTCAGGAGAAGATTTTATGAGCCCAATTTCTTGCATCTTCTCATATCTAGCAAAGCACTAAAATCATTAATGGTGACATCTGCTCCTCGAGACTAGCAGCTGCCTTCTGCCAAAATGTATGCTTGACCGCACGACTCCATCTTCACTAAAATCATATATAATCCTGACCTTTCTCCCTACCTTTTCAGAGCAGTTCCTTAGAGATATCTGAGAGGCTCTCTCCCAGGCTACAGTCCTCATTTTGCCCCCAGTAAAACTTAACTCACAACTCTCATGGTGTGCATTTTTTTCACTTGACACTATATAAACAAGCCTTGTTACTTCCTTAATTTACTACCCCACGCCCAAACACCGTTTAGATTTTTCACTAATTGTGCACGCAAAACGTTTCTTTGTCCTGTTAATTCCTCATAAATGTATTATTTCTTTGTCTAAAAGGCATAAAAGCTGCTTGCTCTGGCCACTTCTTAGGTCTCATTTCTGTGAGATCTCCACGTGTGAGAACTAAAATTTGTTTCTTTTTCTCCTGTTAATCTGTCTTGTGTCAATTTTACTATTAGTCCAGCCACAAGAACTAAGGAGTGGTAGAAGGGGGAAATTTCCCCCTTCCCAACAATATCATTATATTTATATTTACATTAGGTAATCATTCATTAGTAAGTGTTCAATTTACGTAAAAAAAGATTAATGTTTCTTAGACCTTGAGTGTTTTTGAAAGAGTGCTTGGGGCATCAGAACTTCCTCTGGTGCCAGCTAAAAATAGAGTCCTACTGAAACCTATGTAATCATAATCTCTAAGTATGAGACCTGTGAATCTGCATTTTTAATAAGCTTTTTGGGTGATGTACACTAAAGCTTAAGAACCACTGCTCCTCACTTATTCATAACAGAGACCATCTGCTTATCTCTATTGAAAGGGCAACCTGGACTGTCACCAAACACTTGTCCGCATGGTGGCCAGATACCTTGCCCTTCCAGCCTGGTTGGATTTCTTCCTGTTGATTACAGCTGGGTCTAGCCCTCTGCTGCCTACTCAAGTCTAATGGGCATTCATCTTTTACAGTTTTGGCCATTAACTATTGGTACTAAACCCAGTTTTCCCACTAGATTCTAATATTTGCTCTCTATCTGGATGTCTCTGCGTCTTAGAAGAGAAAATAGACCCTTGTTTCGCTGCCATTTTTTTTCTCTGATAACATGCTAAAAGGCTGTTTTAGATTTAACTTCTTCACTACCCCTATTTATGTTTCTATCTTTACAGTTTAACTGATCAAGGAGCTCTTTATTTTTTGTAAAATAAAATGAGATTTGCAATCTGAGCTATTAACTTGACTTTTGAAAGATTCATTTGGCATGTTTATTAGGCCCCATATATACTCAAGCTATCAGAAATGTTTTCAGAACTATTTACTAAATCAAAGCAGAAATATATACAGAAAACATACTCTGAATAATGGCTACACATATAATTTTCAGCAGATACTTAAAAATATTCACGTCTCCCTTTCTTTTGATTAATATGTTTTTGATTCATTCATATAAAGAAGTTTTTTTTGAGCAACTATGTGCTAGCCACTGTGTTAGGTCATAGAGAAACAAAAATGAAAACTTATTTTCATTTCATTCAAATGCCCCCTCCTGCCCTTTAGGAGCTTAGAGTAAAATTTATATAGGAATTGTTTTGGAAATAATAATTTTATTAATAAATTCTTCACAAAATTTCCTATGTTCTTTTTCAGGTCATATTAACTTATAACAAACACTTGGACTCCAGCTTGTGGAGGATATGGGGAAGGGCTGAAATCTACACAGACTCAGATATCTAAAATTATTGAATTGGAGTGAGTTTACAGGAAAGAATTAAATTGAACCACCCATGTCAACCCGGGGTAAATCTGTGAGATGAGAAATTCCTGAAGAATATAAAATTATTTATAAGAAAAATAAAAAGAAAAGGTACATTTTTCTTTGCTCATATCAGTACAGTTCAGTAGGTTTGTAACCCTGCTAAAAGCAAAACAACTTTGGGAAAGCATTGTGTTTGCTATAAATGATTCTGTATTTGGCAGCATTTTGAATAATTCATTCATTCATCCAATATTCATTCAGTGCCTATTTTGAATCCTCCTAAAGGATTTACCCCATAATGCTAAAGATAAAATAGTGAGTAAAAGTCCATGTTTTCTGTCTTAGGGAAATTCCATTTTTGAGAGGGAGACTGACATTAATCAAATAACAAAAAATGTTGTACTTGTAAAATGAAATATTCACTATGGGAATATATGATGTGATAAGAGAGTAAAATGGGAATTGGATTGTTCAGGGAGATCTTGGAAGGCTTCTCAGAGGAAGTGATGAACATGTTGAGATCTGAAGTCTGTGAGATAAGGCAGCTGGGAAAGCACTCGTGCTCAGAGATTCTGTCTACTCCCGGAAGGAAGATACATGCTTGAAAAATAAGTACAAGCATGGTTTCTTTTTTTAAAAATATAGAAAAAGAAAAACCAAGCTGCAGCTGAAAGTTAAATGGATCTATTTCCCAATAAAAATAAAGATTTAGAAAGGGAAGTATTTCATGAACAATATAGAAAATAAGTTAAACTGACTTCAAATAGAACAACTACAAATAATAAAGCAAAACTGCTGCTATTGAGTACACTTGCTTTTTAAGAAATCCCTGATTGCTTAGGTCAAGCTGTAATCAGCACCTTTCTTGTAATTTCTACCTCTCACGTGGTAGGGGCATTGAGCCTCTGAAAGGAGTTTCTTTTATCAAATGCTGGTCACGAAATAAAATTTGACTACTAAAGCTATAAAGTTCTCAAATGATTTCAAATTACAGACCCTCTCTCATTCATGATTAATATGAATAATGACTTAATTCACCAAAACAGAAATCAGAATAAAATTACCAAGAAAAAGTGTTAAGCTGTTATCGTCATACATTCCTATTTGGACCTAGAGTGAAAAAGACTGTTTAGAGTAGAAACATTTATGGAACAGAAATCAAGTGCAGCCACTGCTACTAACTAGTTCAGTGTCCCAGATTGAATTAATTAAATTTTCAGGGACTGACCTATAAAATAACACAGGAAGAGGTTAGGACTGAAACTAATTCTGAAATATAAGACAAGGTAAAAAAAAAAAAAATCACAATTCCAAAGCTTGCTTTTTCAGACTCTATCTGTTTTGTTTTCAGTCTATCCAGTTTCTAAAATCCATGACTACACAATTCAACCTTTTGCTTTCCTGAGTATTAATAGTGGAAAATTGACCTTGATTTTAGTATAGACTGAGGTTAACTATTATCCTTCTAAAAGACAAATTTACTAAGCAATAGAAATCAATTGTACTGGAAAGGTGGGCTAGAGGTAGGAATGGAAAAACTGTGCTTTCTTGGTTTTATTACAACAAGTAATTCATTGGTAAATGTGAAAATTCCTCCATTTTTACAAGTCATTGCCTGTCAGCTGGTGTATACAAAGTGTTCATTTACAATTTGTTTAAACAAATACTGTACTCTAGCGAGCCAGAGATGAACAGGCTTCTTAGCAAGCTGTTTGAAAGGAAGAGACAGTACAAAAGAAATTGTTTTTCACCTCTCTGCCTTAGTAATACAGCCCTTCTTAATTTTAGATAATTTAAACAAGTCTAGATGATCTATAATAATTGTGTATAGAGATGTATTTTCCCATTGCTTTTCAAAAGACTAAATCCATAACTAAAAAAATAATGAGAGGACCACAAATGATTGCATTTTAAATTCAGAGGGTGTATGGTAGAAAATGGAACTGGAAGGAAGTTGTTCATGCCAAGGAATCATCCTGCATCTGAACCCCAGGAAAATGAGGTCAGAGAAGACCCAAATGAAAATACCTCTGGATCAGGATCCCAGAGAATGTAGGTGGAAGGACAAACACATAGAAACCTTTCTAAGAATTTCAGTCCTAGCAATTTAAGGGGTATCTGACTATGGCTGGAAACAAGATTTATTGGCAGCAACTACGTGCCATACACTCTTCTAGGCTCTGAGGATATAGCAGAGAATAAAACAGAAGAATCACCACCTGGATATTCTATTCTGGCAGACAGAAGGAGACAAATAAAAATGCAAAAGGAAAAAGTAAAATATATAGTATTTTAGCTACTCTTATCAAGATAGTATGATCTATTTTAATAGCCATAAGTAGGAGGGGAAAAACAGTTAAGCAGAGAGAAAGACTGGATTTAAATATCATCATTCTAGTGATACGTCCCAAACATAGATCTCCAGCCCAGACCTCTGTCCTGACTCCAGACTTTTATATATATTCAACTGCCTATTTGGGCTGAATGACTAATTACTTCCATTCATAATCGATATTTCAGAATTAATGTATCCAAAATTAAACCTATCTCCTCTCCAAAACTGGCTCCATCTGTAACCAATTAATGGCAGTTTTCCTTTCAGTTGCTCAAGCCAACATCTTGAAGTTATTCTTCACTCCTCTATTTCTCTAATATCCAGTCAGTCGTGGGGACAGATTGCCATATCCTGGGGAGGAGCTAACCCTCAGTTAGTAAAAGAGTCTTTTTGCCCATGTCCTCCCACAGTCTATCATCAACACAATAGTCAGAGTGATCCTTTTAAAATGTAAGGCATATCATGTCCCTCCTTTGCCTAAAACTTTTCAAAGTCTCTCTTCTTGCCTCAGTGTAAAAACAAGACTCGTCATGACCCAGCCCCAGTCATCTCTGAAATCCTTTCCTACCACAATCCTCAAAGCTTCAGCGGGACAGGCTTATTCACTAATTCTCCAGCACATCCCTCCTCTGAGCCTTTGTATTTTCCCTTAAGATACCTCAGGGCTAATTTTTCTTACCTCTTTCAAGTCTTCATTCAAATGTCACTTTCCCAATTATCCCAGGGTAATTGCCCTGTTTAAAATTGCAAGCCACACCCTCCGGCTCTCCTTTACTTTGCCCTAATCTCCTCTATCACAACTATTGTTTATTTTCTACTCTTTTTTCCAACCAATATAACTTCAGGAGGGTGGGGTTCTCGGCTTTGTTCAGGGAAGTTTCTCAGGTTTGCCTAGAAAAGGGCCTGGAACATACTTTCGATGCTCAATAAACATTTGTAAACAAAGTATGTAAGAGCATAAGGGTGTGTACATATCAAATCTGAGCGCTAACTAAAGCTCATAAGGAAAGCAAATCTTCTAACGGAAAAAAACTGGTGAAAGACTTTTGAGAAAATGTTGGCCTTGGTACCTTGCAACCCTCTGAAGGAACCTCAGCCATTCCCAGAACAGGGCGAGAGCAATATTTAGAAGCATTGAGATCACTAAGAAGCAAATGTTTTGTGCAGAGCAGTGGCCTAAAAAGACCAGCAGCATGTTTTAATCACAGGCTTGAGAAGGAGACTTTAGTCATATGAGTGAAATAACTGGAGGCTTACTAAAAATGATAATATACAAGGGCAGGTGGGAGTGGCTAATGAAACCTTGGGTGAAAGCATCCAGTGCACCTACAGGGCTTTGCTCCTTTTGGACTGGGGGTGGATGTTTTGAATCCAAACGAGACAGTCTTCATTCCATAGGAGAATGGTTGGCAGTATTTTTAAAGAGGCAGAATCTCTACAGACAGACAGTTAAACACCTGTACAGCTGTCCTACCGGTACCTTCAAAGTCCACCACTGCTGAGTCACTGGTCATCACATGTGGCCCACCCCCTGGGAGCATTTATAGGGCCTTCTGTAGGAAGATCCTTGGAGACTGATGTGAGACCACAGCCATAGCTGCAATACATTTAGGAAACAAGGAAAGAACTCCTGATACCTCAGTAGGGAATTGTTTTGCCCTCAAACTGGCTGAGGATATTTATATTTCGCATTCTAATCTCAGGATAAAAGAAAATAATTCGTAAAACTCTGTAAAGTTTAACTGTTTTCTAATTTTTTTCATTAAAAAATATTCAGAACACTATCATGACAATTTCTTAATTACCTACTGGATCAGAAGAGATAACAAGATATTGGGAAAAGCTTTGGTTTGGGGGCAATTCCTAGGTTTAAGTTGTGATTCTGCCAGTTACCAATAGTATGACCGGGGGGAGAGAAAGAGTCTTCCAGATACTCAATTATGAGTAAAATGCAGGTAATACTAACCAAATAGGATAGTTGTGAGGATCAAATGGGAACTTAAGCGAAGGCTCTAGTGTCTCACGGGAACTCAATAATTAGTTTTCTTCCTTAGAACTGTGTATGTCGCTTCTTTAGAGAAGAAAAAGAATAAGTGATACTGAGGATCTTTGCTGTTCTCCATGGCATAATTTTCTTGAGTGACGTTTATGTCCAAAAATCCAAACACATTAGTGGTATTCTTCTATCATTTACTAGGTTCTTGAGTCCTTACTATGTTTCAGGCTCTGCTCTACATTTGGAATCTCTGCCTTCTCAACTTTCAGATTGTGCATATTGCCCCTGAAGTATTTTATTTTCAATTTAGAACAATTCAGAGAGAGAGAAAGATGAGGTGCTGTCATGCATGGTCTTGGCCAGAGGGAATATGCCATGCAGGTAGCAGATGCTTTTCAGAAATTTCATGACTTTCAGGAAGATGACTTTAGGATTCTGCCAGTCACATTTTCAATCATCTCGTGAACTTGTTTTTACTATGGAACATTACAACAGAAGAGACTGGCTTCTGAACAAATTTTTCTAAAGTGGAAAAATAAAATCAGATAATGCATAATGTTTAAGTGCAGAATGCTACAGAGAATAGAATACCACCTTGGAGGCAGAATAAGTTAAAAACAAAATGTAAGCTGCTTTTATCATTATTCTCAGATTGTAGCTATACTCTCAAGAGAATAATGTGCTTATCTTCTAGAAGCGGAATGAACTACTGAGTACTAGGATTTGAAGACAAATTTATGAACGGAAACCTCTGTGTTCATCAAGCGTCTATTACCAGTCCACATGTGCTACTGTTTCCAAACAAAAGACAACGATGTTCATTATGTGTGAAGGTTCAGCCAGGACTATACAGTTAACCAACTTTGACATTCCCTCCTGGAACATTTTTATAAAGAAGAAATTGGCTCAAATATAAAATGTATCATTCCTTTTGTAAAAGGAAGTAAAGGAGACATGTCATAAAGGAGCAATAAGAAACACTGATCTATGAAACCCAATCCTTGATTCCCCTTCTCCCACTTAGTTTTCAGGTCTTGCTATGTGTTTCTCAGGTTTCTCTAGCACTGGGTTGCAGAAGCTCATTTGTCTACCCACCTGCCAGCTACTTCCCTTATGCTCTAACTTCCCACTAGGCACTGCAGGATTGGAACACTGAGAAGTATATGGCCCAGGCCACTGCTTTAATTAGGCATGATTGTGTGTAATTATAGCAGAAAAATATAACACAGATAAAGGTCTTTTTTCCTAATATGAAGACTGCCTTTTGATGTATAGTTATTTATAGAAACCCCAAAGCAATTACCCTGTTATTCTCAATATTTATGATATCTCGTGCTGCTGGTATGCACAAGTTGAGTATGCATACCTAAGAAGACATGTCCATTTGATCTCACAGAATAAACATATTGATAGTATATGCTACATTATAGTCATTTGTAGTCTATCGTAAGTAATGTATGAAAAATGTTGTAGGAATTTTACAGATAAAACAAATTTCAAACACAGTCCTTGCTTGTGGTTGGATACACAACTATAGCCCTAGAGTCTTTGAAAATGAATTCATTCTCCCCTAAGAAACATTGGGAGTAATAGCGTTTACAGAGTGCTTACAATGCACCAGGCACTGTTCTATGTTCTTTGATTTGTTAATTTATAGGACCTTAAGAACCCTGTGATTTAAAAATTATTATTATGCTTTTTTCACAGAACAGAGATTTAAGATAACTTGCCCAAGGTCACAGGTTGACAAGTGGTGGAACTAACAACTGAATAGAGACAGTCTGGCACTGAGTCCACTCTCAACCTCTGTGCTACTCTAAGAGTTGCAATAACTGAAAATGCCTAGGCTTATTGTAGTGCTCAATGAAATGTTAACTGAGCTCTACTCTTTGAAAATTAATACTTACTGATCAAGTTGATTGGTTAACTGATTTTTTTCCAGGTTTCCACAAGCAAAAATGTTTAAATTGTTTATTCTTGCTTCATTTCAGTTCAATGCATTGATAAAGAACACAGAGCCAATAAAAAACATAGAGTAGTTCCTGGCATATGAAAAATACTCAGTAAATGCTAGTGTAAGCTACTGTGATACCACTGAGTTTTTACTTTATAACTTATTCATTCACAATGTACATGTGGTCCCGATATACCACCAGGAATTGACTGGGTTAGGCACTGGAAGTAAAATGACAAATATGGCATTATTTCTGCCTGAAAGGAGTTTATAACAGGGTATAGCATTTTCTGTTATCTCTGGGGCCATACCATTTCAATGTATGGGGTTACTTTTCATCTGCATCCCTTTTCCTGAGGGCCGTATCAACAGTCTTAGAAGACTCCCTTACCACTTCCTCAGGACAGGCCAGAGGAACAATTACACACACACACACACACACACGCACACATGCACACACGCACACACGCACACAGTCCCATCTAACAGTAATCCATATCTATTTTTTTTTTTTTTTTTAACATCTTTATTGGAGCATAATTGCTTTACAATGGTATGTTAGTTTCAGCTTCACAACAAAATGAATCAGTTATATATATACATATGTTCCCATATCTCTTCCCGCTTGCGTCACCCTCCCTCCCACCCTCCCTATCCCACCCCTCCAGGCGGTCCCACAGCACCGAGCTGATCTCCCTGTGCTATGGGGCTGCTTCCCTCTAGTTATCTACCTTACGTTTGGTAGTGTATACATGTCCATGCCTCTTTATTGCTTTGTCACCGTTTACCCTTCCCCCTCCCCATAGCCTCAAGTCCATTCTCTAGTAAGTCTGTGTCTTTATTCCTGTTTCACCCCTAGGTTTTTCATGACATTTTTTTTTTTCTTAAATTCCATATATATGTGTTAGCATACGGGTCTCTTGTAGACAGCAAATATATGGGTCTTGTTTTTGTATCCATTCAGCCAATCTGTGTCTTTTGGTGGGAGCATTTAGTCCATTTACATTTAAGGTAATTATCGATATGTGTGTTCCCATTCCCATTTTCTTAATTGTTTTGGGTTTGTTATTGTAGGTCTTTTCCTTCTTTTGTGTTTCTTGCCTAGAGAAGTTCCTTTAGCAGTTGTTGTAGAGCTGGTTTGGTGGTGCTGAACTCTCTCAGCTTTTGCTTGTCTCTAAAGGTTTTAATTTCTCCATCAAATCTGAATGAGATCCTTGCTGGGTAGAGTAATCTTGGTTGCAGGTTTTTCTCCTTCAACACTTTCAATATGTCCTGCCACTCCCTTCTGGCTTGCAGAGTTTCTGCTGAAAGATCAGCTGTTAACCTTATGGGGATTCCCTTGTGTGTTATTTGTTGTTTTTCCCTTGCTGCTTTTAATATGTTTTCTTTGTATTTAATTTTTGACAGTTTGATTAATATGTGTCTTGGCGTTTTTCTCCTTGGATTTATCCTGTATGGGATTCTCTGTGCTTCCTGGACTTGATTAACTATTTCCTTTCCCATATTAGGGAAGTTTTCAACTATAATCTCTTCAAATATTTTCTCAGTCCCTTTCTTTTTCTCTTCTTCTTCTGGAACCCCTATAATTCGAATGTTGGTACGTTTAATGTTGTCCCAGAGGTCTCTGAGACTGTCCTCAGTTCTTTTCATTCTTTTTTCTTTATTCTGCTCTGCAGTAGTTATTTCCACTATTTTATCTTCCAGGTCACTTATCCGTTCTTCTGCCTCAGTTATTCTGCTATTGATCCCATCTAGAGTACTTTTAATTTCATTTATTGTGTTGTTCATCGTTGCTTGTTTCATCTTTAGTTCTTCTAGGTCCTTGTTAACTGATTCTTGCATTTTGTCCATTCTATTGTCCATTCTATCTCCAAGATTTCGGATCAACCTTACTATCATTATTTTGAATTCTTTTTCAGGTAGACTGCCTATTTCCTCTTCATTTGTTAGGTCTGATGGGTTTTTATCTTGCTCCTTCATCTGCGGTGTGTTTTTCTGTCTTTTCATTTTGCTTATCTTACTGTGTTTGGGGTCTCCTTTTTTGCAGGCTGAAGGTTCGTAGTTCCTGTTGTTTTTTGTGTCTGTCCCCAGTGGCTAAGGTTGGTTCAGTGGGTTGTGTAGGCTTCCTGGTGGAGGGTACTAGTGCCTGTGTTCTGGTGGATGAGGCTAGATCTTGTCTTTCTGGTGGGCAGGTCCACGTCTGGTGGTGTGTTTTGGGGTGTCTGTAGACTTATTATGATTTTGGGCCGCCTCTCTGCTAATGGGTGGGGTTGTGTTCCTGTCTTGCTAGTTGTTTGGCATAGGATGTCCAGCACTGTAGCTTGCTGGTCGTTGAGTGAAGCTGGGTGCTGGCGTTGAGATGGAGATCTCTCGGAAATTTTTGCTGTTTGATATTATGTGCAGCTGGGAGGTCTCTTGTGGATCAGTGTCCTGAAGTTGGCTCTCCCACCTCAGAGGCACAGCACTGACTCCTGGCTGCAGCCCCAAGAGCCTTTCATCCACAGGGCTCCTTAATTTGGGATGACTGGTTGTCTATTCAGGTATTCCACAGATGCAGGGTATATCAAGTTGATTGTGGAGCTTTAATCCGCTGCTTCTGATGCTGCTGGGAGAGATTTCCCTTTCTCTTCTTTGTTCTCACAGCTCCCAGGGGCTCAGCTTTGGATTTAGCCCCGCCTGTGCGTGTAGGTCGCCGGAGGGCGTCTGTTCTTTGCTCAGACAGGACGGGGTTAAAGGAGCCGCTGATTCGGAGGCTCTGGGTCACTCAGGCCCGGGGGTAGGGAGGGGCACGGAGTGTGGGGCGGGCCTGCGGCGGCAGAGGCCGGCGAGAAGTTGCAGCCTGAGGCGCGCCTGTGCGTTCTCCCGGGGGAGTTGTCCCTGGATCCCGGGACCCTGGCACTGGCGGGCTGCACAGGCTCCCCGGAAGGGCGTGTGGCTAGTGACCTGTGTTCGCACACAGGCCTCCCGGTGGCGGCAGCAGCGGCCCTAGCGTCTCATGTCTGTCTCTGGGCTCCGCACTTTTAGCTGCGGCTCGCGCCCGTCCCTGGAGCTCTCTCAAGCAGCGTTCTTAATCCCCTCTCCTCGTGCACCAGGAAACAAAGAGGGACGTAAAAGTCTCTTGCCTCTTCGGCAGTTCCAGACTTCTCCCCGGACTCTCTCCCGGCCAGCCGCGGTGCACTAACGCCCTGCAGGCCGTGTTCACGCCGCCAACCCCAGTCCTCTCCCGGCGCTCCGACAAAAGCCGGAGCCTCAGCTCCCAGTCCCGCCCGCCCCGGCGGGCGAGCAGACAAGCCTCTCGGCTGGTGAGTGCCGGTCGGCCCGATCCTCTGCGCTGGAATCTGTCCGCTTTGTCCTCCGCACCCCTGTTGCTGTGCTCTCCTCCGCGGCTCCCAAGCTCCCCCACTCCGCCTCCCGAAGCCTCCACCCGCGAAGGGGCTTCCTAGTGTGTGGACACTTTTCCTCCTTCACAGCTCTCTCCCGCTGGTGCAGGACCCGTCCCTATCCTTTTGTCTCTGTTTAGTTTTTTCTTTTGCCCTACCCAGGTACGTGGGGGGTTTCTTGCCTTTTGGGAGGTCTGAGGTCTTCTGCCAGCGTTCAGTAGATGCTCTGTAGGAGTTGTTCCATGCGTAGATGTATTTCTGGTGTATCTGTGGGGAGGAACGTGATCTCCGCGTCTTACTCTTCCGCCATCTTCCCGGAAGTCTCCAGTAATCCATATCTAATGCTGGAAGTTGGTATATAAATTCTGTAGTTTCCTCACTTGTTAGGAGAGAGAATTCCGAGGCTTATGTTCTACCATCTTTCAGAATTTTCCTATAAGATTAAGCTCCAGTGGCCCACAGTGGTATCTGGCCTGATATTCATTCTTTACTGGCTGTTCTTCACTGTCTCACCTTCCCCCTTCTCTACAGCAGTGTTCTGGGTTCATCAACCACATCACTTAATTGCATGTGAATCACTGTCTTCCGGGATCCTTGCTCCTGGGGGAATTTTAACTAAAATACAGGGAAACAGATGTGTACATACATATGAAAAACAGGCAAAACTTTTAATCCTATAATAGACATCGATAGTGGGTACAGTGCAGATTAAAAAAAAGAAACAGAAGAAGAAATGTCAATTCATCCTGAGAATTTTTGAAGGCAGTGAAGAGAGGAGAGAGTACCTTAGGAAAAGCTTGAAACTTGAGTAGATACAGAGTGAGAAAGTCTGTATCAGTATGTTCGGAAGTTCAGTCTGTATCAGTATGTTCGGAAGTTCAGCACAGCTGCAACAGAGTATGTAGTAGAGGCAGGAAGCTAGAGAGTTAGTCTGAGATAGATCAGACAGAACCTTCTTTGTCTTGATGAAGAGGTTAGACTTAATTGCGTAGGCAGTGGTGAGTCATTAAGTCAAATCAATCAAGTTAAATGCCCATATGCAGTTTGCATTTTAGAAAAGTTAATCTTGCAGAGTACAAAAAAGAGTTATTTGTTTCCATAGGTAACAGCAAGAGAACCCATCAGAAGAGCAGTGAAAGTCCAAGGAAGACATGAAGAAAGCAAGAACTAAGTCAAAGAAATGAAAGTGGAGAAGACAATAGAGATTAAGGAGAAGTTAGGGAGGTAGAAGCAAACGGCCTTGGTCACCTGGCGAGAAGACAGAACATGGGAAGAGAAAACAACATGGAAAACTTCTCTATCGCTTTCTCTGATACCTGGGTATGTGGAAGTGTCATTCACTAACGTGGGAGAAATCATAGGGGAAATAGGCATTGATTTAATGAGCAGAAGGGAGAAGCTACAAGATACTTAATTCAGTGGTGAAGATGTTGACACTGAAATACCTCTAGGACATCTGGGAATTTTCCAGTAGACAACTGCATGTGGGGAAAAGAGAGAGAGATTTGGGGATTTCATCATATAACTATGTACCAAACATCTATGGCTGTGTAACTACTTCAAATACAGTGGCTTAACACAACAATGATTTATTATTTCTCATAGTTCTGTAGGTTGGCTAAGCAGTTTTTCCACTTGTCTCACTTGGACTCACTCGTGTGTGTAGTTGCATATAGCTGCCAGGCGGTAGTCTGGCTGAACTGGAAGCTACAAAATGGCTTCAGTCAGAGATCTGGGGACTTGGACTGGTTTATCTCTTCCGTGTGGCTTTGCATCTTTCACACCAGCTTCCTTATGTGCCAAGAGGCAAGAGTGGGAGCTGCAATGTCTCTTAATATTCTGTGCAATATCACATCTGCCGTCCTTTACTTGTCTAAGTAAATCACAAGGCCAGCAAGACTGAAGGGGGTGATGAGGCAACAAGGTTACACTGCAAAGGCACATCAGAGATGCGGAGAAACGTGTGATTCAGCAGGTGCCATTATTATAACAGACAAGTCCAAAATGGTTTTCAAATCTTGGATGTACAGGCTTATAGGTACTGAAGCCAAGTGAGCAGGGGATTGGGAACCAAATAAGAGATTCAGGGAAAAGTTATAGAAAGAATGCAAAAGAGAGAGAGGGGTCAAGAAAGCCAGGATGAAAATTCTCTCAAGAAGAAAGGAGTACTTAAAAGCATCAAAAAAACTCAGAGGTAGTTAGTATTTAATAATAGTAAAACCAAAAATTAATTAGATTTGGCAATTAGAAAGTCATTAGTGGCCTTTGCCAAAGTGGGTACGGTGATGCAGTGGTGGGTAGAGATAGAAACCTGATTGTGGTGGCATGAAGAATAATTGGGTGTGAATATCTGTTTGTTATTTTATCAAGTTAGTTTATAAAAGATAGAAGGATATAGGACCATAAATGGAAATGCAGCAAGGAAGGGTAGTGAAAGAATGTATATAACCCTAATTGAGGCTACTTAGTAAGCTGGCTGTAATTGCTTTGTGAGAAGAATAATAGTCTACGATTAATACATTTTAAGACCTCACTGTTAATATTTTGATAAATAATTCCACAGCATACTAATCAGTGCTTGCTTCCCCTAATATTCCTCTGCGTCAAATTTTCAAAAAACTAAAAAATGACTCTAATGCTAATGTAAAATGTCAAAGGTATCAAATATTTCATTTGACACCTTAATTAATGAAGTAACCAGTAAGATGTTGCTATGCACTAAATGTTTGGGCCCTGGCCAAATTTATATGCTGAAGCCCTAATCTCAATGTAACGGTATTTGGAGGTAGGACCTTTGGGAGGTAATTAGAGTTAGATGAGGTTGTAAGGGTAGAGCCCCCATTATGGGATTAATGCCCTTAAGAAAAAGAGATATGAGATATTTCCTTTCTCTCTTTCTGTCTCTCTCTCTCCATGCATACAACAAGAAAAGGCCTTGTGAGGACAAAACCAGAAAGAGAGCCCTCACCAAGAACCCAACCCTATTGGCACCCTGATCTTGGACTTCCAGCTTCCAGAACCATAAGAAATAAATATTTGTTGTTTAAGTCACCCAGTCTATGGTATTTATTATGGCAGCCCAAGTCGACTAAAACAGACGTTAGGACCAGTTCAAAGAATTTGTATGTATGGGCCATCAGGAATGTGGAAATGAAATTGTTAATAGATGCAAACCAGTTAGTATTTTATAAGGCAAATAAATCTTTGTGTTGGGGTGAACTTTTCTATAAGGCAGAAATGAATGTACCCCTACTGCAGATGATTCATTTGTATTACCATGAGCAAGAATCATTGCATTATTTACAGTTTTCTACAAACTGGCTTCTATCTCTATAGAGTTGTAAAATAGCCTACTCTATAGAAAGACAATGAAAAATACAACTCCCTCCCCAAACCTCATTCTCACCATGTAATCCCAGGAGAGTCCTGTAGAAATGCTGGGCACTGAAAGAACACCCAGTAATCTTTTTTTGCCCATTCCCAAATCCTGGACAACATATATTTTTTCCTGGTAGCCTTCAGACACTACTATCTATGGTGATTTATGGCAAAAGGAATATCCCAAGTTTATTGGGCATATGGAGTGGAAGTTTGGAACTGATTGGTCTGTATTGTATGTTTTATGTTGTGTTTTTTTTTTTTTCCTTAAGAGCATTTATTTTAGTTTGTATTCATGAATTCCTTTTTATGTATTTGAATAACAGTAATCTCCCCCAGTAATTTGTGTGTTTCATGGAATCAGGAATGGGGCTTATTTTTGTTTACCAGCAATCCCAACAACTTGTGCAGAGCCTAGACTATCACAGATAATGTAGGACGTCTGTAGTTTACATTATTCACTTAGCTAACTTCCAAGCAAAATAACACATCTCCCATGACTCTCAGCACACATTAAATCTCTGCCTCCTTCTCCTTGATGCCCTTCTAACCCTCTAAGTCCTGCTAGATAAATCAGCGCTGCCTGTGGCATTTAGTACCGTCCTATAGTTTATGACTCTTGTAATATACCTATCATTTTACTAACACTAAGTCATTAGCCTTTTATTACTATTACCATTTTTAGAGATGAAGTTGTACACCTAGAAAATGTTGGGCAATATCAATTTGCATAACTTTTATAAACTGAATTCTGCTACCTAAGCCAAAACTGTTGCAGTTTTTGAAGTCTTCGTATGTTTCATGTCGTTTAGTTTTTCTATGTTTTAAAAATCAAAATCATTTTCCTTCACGTTCATTCCTACAAAATTTGATCATCAGTTCTCTTACTCCAGGGATATTCATAAGAATTATTAACAGTTGACAATGAGAAGATAGTGAATATATACACTGTTGAATGACAACTCATGCTTTCAGGAAAAAAAATGTTTTCTTCATTATTATTAAAAGGCAAATTTATTGGACGGATGTCCATCTGTATTTCCGCATTTATTATAAACAAACAGTAACCAGTATTTCTTTTTATTAAGTGCCACTAATACATATGCTAAGTACTACATGAACATGTGGCACTGGTTTTAAGACCCGCACGCCAGTCAGTCCCACTGTTTGGATGTAAGTTCATGGTTTTATAGATTAAATTGTACCTCCTCTGATGCAAAAATGTCTTTTTTATATTGGCATTCTCAAGATATGTGTATCTTCCACTAGATTATACACACTGAAAAAGAAAGACTAAGTCTTAATTTTAGTACCCCCTCAGTGTCTAGCACAAATGGGACATGCTAAAACAAACAAATGAACAAACAAAAAACAAAACGATGCCCCCCAAAACAAAAAACCAAAACACCTACCTCTGTTGAATTATGTTGGAAAGAAGAACCAATTCAATAAAATAAGAAAGGTAGTGAATGTCCAAAATACGTGTTAAACTGTTAAATAGTTTCCCCGCAATATTCATATGTTGAAGTCCTTACTCTCTGGTACCTCTGAATGTGGCCTTGTTTGGAAATAGGGTTGATGCAGATGCAATTAGCTAAGTTAAAATGGAGTCATACTGTAGTAGGGTAGATTAGGGCCACTAATGCACTATGAATAGTGTCCTTATGAAAAATGGAAATCTGGAGAGAGACAAGCACACAGGGCAACACCATGTAAGGATAGACTTATGCTGCCATAAGCCAAGGAACCATCAGAAGTCAGGAGAAAGGTTTGGAAAACATCCTCCCCTGGAGCCTTCAGAGGGAACATGGTCCTGCCCAAACCATGATCCCACACTAGCCCCCAGAATGGTGAAATTATATATCTCTTGGTTAAGCTACCCAGTTTGTGGACCTTTTATGGCAGCCCTAGGAAACTAATACACTCACACATATTCCTGCTCTAAATCCATATTCACACTGATAAGACACTTAAGAGCTCTAGCCCACGTATCTAAAATAAATAAAACTTAAAAAAATCAAGTTCCAATCTAAATATTAAAAAAAAGAAAGAAAGAGAGAAAGAGGGGTTGGCTCTGGTTCTACCTTCCATTGCTAGCTATAAGCTACTTTGCTTCTTGTAGAGCACAAGGGGCTGCATCTATTACATGTAACATTGTATTTTAAGCAAAGGTTCATTTGTGGCAAGTCAATATCACAAATGAAATATTGTCTGAGGAGAAAGGAAAATCAATATCAACCTTTAGGTTCATTAAGTTTTGATAAGGATTTTCTGCAAACATCAATATAGTACCAAACAGATAAGTATTGCATGTTTTTGTTTTGTTTTGTTTTGTTTCCTCTCTATTTAATCAAATCTGTCTAGGAGTCCACTTGAACACACATATACACCCCCCACACACAGAGTTTTCTACAGAATCACCAGTAGCCTCCTTGTCTTGCTGTTTGCTTTGTTTTAAATAGGTATATTTCCTGGTATCAGCCTTGCCATTAGAAAGAAAAGAAGTACCAAGCCAACCAGATACCTACATGCACTCCAATGTCTGGACAGGTAGTTGTGGAATTAGAATAGAACACTCAGTTCAAAAGGATGGAGGAGATAAAAATTTTTTTCACTTGTCATATTTGAGAAAGATATTGCAATTAACAAAACAAAACAAAACAAAAAAACCGAGGAGAACATGCTGTAGAGTAATATCTGAGAAGAACTCAGGCTGAAATGAAAACAGCTAAATAAAGTGTCCTAAAAAAACTGGGCTGCTTACCTTTCCATAGGGTTTGAGACAGTACCCACAGAAATTACCATTTTCTAACAGGATTCAAATGATCTAAATTATTTTCCATTAATGTTTTTCCATTTTATCAAAAAGCTTTCAATAATCCATTTCTAGACTTAAGAAAACATTTTGCTAAATTATGTTTGATTGCTCATATTTTACAAACAACTTTAGGCTTTCAAAATATTTTTCTTGCATTTTTAATGCCATTAACCTAGGTATACATTACTGTTGGCTAATTCTCCTTATCCCATTCCACTCAATGTTTGATTAACATTCCTTGTAAAATAGGCTAATGACAATCTGAATGCCCTAGGCTAGTAATTCTCAAGTTCTTTGTTCATGCACGCTTTCAGATACACACATGCTTATGCAACAGCAGGGATGCACTGTTTGGAACTTGGAATGTCTGAACAAATAAGTTGTTAAAGCATAGCCCCTATGAAAATGTGTGGCATACCAGGCATAGCACATTAGCAAACACTATGCCTTCTGCTAATCCCCTGAGGTTATAGTATGCCTCAGCAACAATGCTTCCAGATACTGCCCACAAAAATGTTTGCAAATCTCTCCAATCTAGGGTTGTATCTTTGATGTCCTTTATAGTGGCAAAATACTTTTACTGACTCCTAATTGTATGGCTCTTTGCTTTCTACTTTCTGGAATATTTCCTTCAAAGTATTTCCAGGTACCCTAAAACTTTTAATATGCAGAATGATACACTTTTCCTTTATGCCTTTAGGACAGAGTAAGCACTGTCACTCATACACACTTTGTTAATCATTATGAGATGAAATGGTTATCAAAATATAAATGGAGGGGCCACAGCCCAATAAACAAAAAACTGCAAGACACATTCAGTGCAGTGGTGTAAAAACTCTTTGTGTTCATACACATTTTTAAGTGCGTTGTATCCCCACCCAAATAGAGTACATTTTTGGAAATGGGAGTGCAGTGAACTCAGATTAGGGCAGAAATGATCATTACCCAAGCCCACAACTTTAGCAATGGAAGGGGTTAATGTCTACAAATGAAGAGTGCTCAACAGTAAGAAGCTCTGAGTTCTGTTTGCTAAGAGCATTTCATAGTCCTCAGATCATGAAGAAAATGCAGGATTACAGTGTACTCTAAAGGGCTATTTAAAAGGTAGAACACTGTCAGTGATGCTTGGGTTTCTATTTAAGTATCCAAGCCTTCTCTTAGTTACCCTTCAGCGGGAACTGTTCTTTTCTATTCTCTAAAGGCTAAAGTCTTCACATTCGAGTAGACACAATATTGCTCTTCTGCATTCCTCCTACTCACTGAAAGCTGTGCTACGCTTTCACCACATCATAGAACACATTTGGCAAAATGTTTCATTTGAGAAAGGTCGAAGTAATGGTATAAGCATACACAGTTCTAGCACAAATAAATTTAACAACTTGCTTACGATTTAATAGCACAACACTGATGAGTTAAAAATACCCAGGTTAAAAAAAAAAAAACCTAGCTAAACTTTGGCATATGGGCTAGAACACACTGCTTTAGGGATCAAACAAAAAAGGGCATTATAGAAAAGGTGTCTGGAAAGGAAGTAGGAGGAAGTGAAACTAGATAGGGTTACAAAGACTTAGCTATCTACTGGATCTGTTCAGATTCCCTCCTGATTCTGTCTCCTAATATTTCTTCATGAAAATTATTACACAGAGAGGTTATATGGTGATACACTCTAGGAAAACCCAGAGATGTTTTTATTGAGTTGATACAACTTGAAATTTGCTAAGAGAGTAGATCTTAGATGTTCTCACCAAAAAAGCAGATAACAATAACAAAAAAGGTAACTATGCGAGGTAATGGATGTGTTAACTTGATTGGACTTCAAAATGTATATGTATATTAAATCACTACATTCTATATCTTTTAAAAATCACATTGTACAACCTAAATGTATACAATTTTATTTGACAATTTACAATGCCTTAAGAAAGCTGGAATAAAATAAAATGGTCGGGGGCTTCCCTGGTGGCGCAGTGGTTGAGTCCACCGGCCGATGCAGGGTACACGGGTTCGTGCCCCGGTTCGGGAAGATCCCACATGCCGCGGAGCGGCTGGGCCCGTGAGCCATGGCCGCTGAGCCTGTGCGTCCGGAGCCTGTGCTCCGCAACGGGAGAGGCCACAACAGTGAGAAACCCGCGTACCGCAAAAAATAAATAAATAAAATAAAATAAAATAAAATAAAATGGTCGGGGCTACTTTCACATGCAAGCTTTTATTAATGGTATCGGCTAGTAATAGGAAAGCTCATAAATTTGAGGCTTATAAGAATCACTGAAGAATAAATTTGCTGTTCAGTTTCTCTGCGCTTTCAAAAACATATTAAATGAAAGCAAACACTTAAAACCAAGCAGCATGGGGCTTCCCTGGTGGCGCAGTGGTTGAGAATCTGCCTGCCGATGCAGGGGACACGGGTTCGAGCGCTGGTCCGGGAAGATCCCACATGCCGCGGAGCAACTGGGCCCGTGAGCCTCACCTACTGAGCCTGCACATCTGGAGCCTATGCTCCGCAACAAGAGAGGCCGCGACAGTGAGAGGCCCGCGCACCACAGTTAAGAGTGGCCCCTGCTCACCGCAACTAGAGAAAGCCCTCGCACAGAAACGAAGACCGAACACAGCCAAAAATAAATAAATAAATAAATTTATAAATGTATTAAAGTTTAGAAAAAAACAAAACAAGCAGCATGCAATAACACTTTTCCATTTAAAAAATCTCTAATTTTAAGAAAACCAAATCAAACCAAAACAAAAATGTAAACAGCTTTGAATCTTCAAATATGATCCAAGCAGTTGAATAAACACAATAAATAAAAATATGAGAATTTTTATTTTAATACCTTCATTTTTGCTTACCTACTCTGGAAATTACTTGAACTGATAGCTCTCAAAAATTTCTCTATCAAAAAAAAAAAAAAGGAAAAAGAATCATACTAATCATATATGAAATGTTGGCAGTGATGCTTCTTCAATTTTTTATTGTTGTTTTGTTTTCTATAAACATTTTTCTACCACCTCCTCTAAAAAAAAAAATAATTCAATTCAATTGGTCCACTTTCAAATAACTAATAAACAGTAGACCAAAAATTTATAAAATACAAAAATAAACCAGTACAGATTGGGAAACATTTTACACAATGTCCCCAGTACTGCTTGCATTGGTATAGTCTTTCCTCTGTAATACTGTTCTCAAATCATTTGTATGCAATTAGTGTTTTACAATTAATTCTAAGTTAAAACATGCAAAAAATATTTTATTAAAGAAATTTCTCCATCTTACAATTGCAGATTGTGCCTTTTGAACTTTTCACAAATATGTTGCATCACAAATGGATCCCATTTACTGTTCTATTCATATTGTTTAAGTTATAGAAAGGTTTAGGGGATCCAATTGCAAGGCATTTTTTTTTTCCTTTTATAAAATGAATGGAATATTTAAACATGATAGTTTTGCTCTACATGTAAAAACAAACTTTTGAATGATTCTACAAATATTAATTCTAATAAATTAAAAGAAGGAAGATTATGGGCAGACAATACATTCACTGAGGTAATAATGGCACAGACATTTTTAACTGAACCCAAACTATCTTTCTGTTTATTTTTTGAAAGGAGAGTAAAAAGATCCAAATTATTCCTGTGTGTGTGAAGTTTCAGATGTCTTATATGCTGTTCAGTATAAAGCACACATAATGCCTCATTGAAACAAAGAAAAATAATTTACCTTAAAAGGAAGAGAATGACAATTTTGCCTTGTTTTCTGAAGTTGAGAAACAAGTCCTATGAAACACATACATTTCACCAGGTAATTGTGGTTTCTACTTCTGTATTAGTGTTAGATGACATTTAATTTAAATAACAATCTTTTTATAGCCTCCCAATAATTTAGAAGGCAAATGCACTTTTATAAATGAAAACAAGAAATAATAAATAAATATGCTTCCAGTAACACTTTGGACTTCTGTGTGATTTGTTCATAGTGTTAATGGTGTGTCTAGGTAAACATCTGAAACAATATATGCTACTAATTAAAAGACTGTATATCCTGTGGTGTGAACTCTGTGATCTAATTAAATTCTGGCTGCCCTCCATTACAGAAAAGGAGAGTATGTGATGTGTGAAAATATGCAAATTAAACTAGATTACTAAATCCTTGAACTAATATTGGGTTGCTAAGGTAAGATGTTTTTGGTGATCTGGGGTGTATGAAATGATGAGTCAAGAGATATGGTTCACAGAGTGTAGATATGTATATTATGCCAGATACTTTAAGTTAGCCTGACAAAGTTAAAGTTAGCCAGTGTATCAAAAAAAGTTAATTAGAAAGGTGAAGGCAATGTCTGGCATTCCTATTCAACAAAATGTTAATCCCACTGAACCTTTCTTTCCTTTAAATATAAGTAACCTTAATACTAAAATTACAGATTCATTTTTGTAGTTATTTTCACTTTTAAACTAGTTGTATTTTATCAACTATTTTGAAATCCCAAGGCAAAAAAAAAAAAAGAAAAGAGAAAGAAAGAAACCTTGTATTGTATTTCCTTTCAGGAATACCTTTCAGGAAATACCTGTTATTTTAGAAAATTCTTCCACATAAATTAAAATTATAAGAGAATACATTCTTGTTCTACTCTCACACCATTTCAGCTTAAAAAAATTTTTTTTTCTTTTTCTTAACTGATATATTGGACAAATTTTGGAAAAAACAATTGAAGATAATTATAATACAATAGTGCTGATATGCATTGTGCTGAAAAATTCTTATTCACTAGATTTGCTTAAAAGGTCTAGCTTTCAATAAAATTTTCAATTTTATTTTAATTCACAATTTCCAGATAGTTGCTGTGATGGTTAATTTTATACATCAACTTCACTGGGCATGGGGTGCCCAGATATTTGGTTAAACATGATTTTGTTTGTGTCTATAAGGGTGTTTCCAGATGAGATTAACATTTGAATATGTAAACTGAGTAAAGCAGATTGTTCTCCCCAAAGTAGGTGGGCCTCATCTAATCTGGTGAAGGCCTGAATACAACAAAAGGCTGAGTAAGGGAGAATTCCCTCTCTCTGCCTGACTATCTTCAGACTTGGCCTTCAACTAGAACTAAGCCATCAGCTCTCCTGTGTCTCCAATTTGCTGCCTCAGATCATGGGACTTCTCAGCCTCCATGAGCCAATTCCTTAAGCTATATTTTGATAGATAGATAGATAGGGATAGAGTAGAAACTATATGCTTTTTAATACCCTTCTGAAAACTTAACTCTAAAAAAATTACCTATACAAAGATAAAAACAAATTCCTAAATATATTCCTAAATATATCCTAAATACTCACTGGGACATGGTGTGACTCAAAGAGCCTTTATGCTAACCTAGCTTATCAAATCTATTATATATCATTCATGATGTAGAACTTTGAAAGCTTTCTTAGTGATAAACATTCCTTATAATAATAAGAACCTTTACTGCTTAACACTTACAGCTTTACTTTCCCTTCTCTTCCACTGTCACTAGTACTTAGTTAAATTTTTTTGGAAATACCTTGAAAATATCACTATTTTCAGTGATAAGTAAAATTGAATTTTTAAAAAAATAATACTCTTCTAAACATGGGCTGGGGAAATCATTATTATAAAAATATTTGAGTAATTTATTTTGTGTGTTTGAATAATTATATTTTAAGCAAGTGTTAAATTAGTATCTACCTGAGGCACGGATGTCTCAGTTTCTGAAAACAATTAATGGTTTTATACATTATTTCCCTAACAGAACTAATGGTGGCTTCATTTACACTGCCATGAACATACATTACTTTATTTCCTTGGCACTATAAAATGGTGCCTTGAAGTCCTATTCAGAGTTGCAATTTATCTAAAATAATGAGTAGATACCAAACCTAGACATTTTAATAAATCCAGTATAGCTAGTACCAAATAGAAGATTCTGGAGTCTAGTTAGATATGAGAGCTCTACTCTGCACATCTCTCCACTTCCTCATCTGTAAAAAGGTGCTGATAATGACAGCTACTCTATAGGTGAATATTAAGTTAGTATAAGTATGGTGCTCAGAGCAATGTTTGGCCCTTACTAAGTGCTGTTTAGGATCAACTATTATTATTTTGAATATCAAAAGGTATAGATGGACCTTTCTTAAATGAAGTCAAGAAATATTTTTTCAGTGATATTGACTGTGCTTCTTAAAACATAGTGTAATCAGAAAATCCACAGACATGACATTTGTACATACTTAAAAAATGCAGTATATTATGAAAAAAATCATGCTTTAATTCAGTGTAATATCACCAAATTAGGTGCATGCCTCACTTTTAAGGGCGTAATGGAACTTCAACATTTAACTATAAGCCTATAACCACAGTTCTTTTTAGCTAAAACAGTGGTTCTCAAACTTCAGCATGGATCAGAATTACCTAGAGGGCTTGTTAGAACAGAGAACTCTGGGACCCATCTCCAAGGTCTCTGATTTAGTAGGCTTGGGTTAAGACCTGAGAAACTGCCTCTCTCACCAGTTCCCAGGTGCTACTACTCTTGCTGGTGTGGGTACTACACTTGGAGAATCACTGCTCTAAAATGTGTCACTGAATTTCCCATCTGGGTTTCGGGCATGACAGAGTCGGTACCACAAGCCGTGAATTGCACTCTCCCCAGCACTTGCCAATGGCTTGTGTAAGGCAGGTAATATTTGAGGGAACTAACCTTGTCCAAGGTCTTGCCATTTATTCTGTTCTGTGTTTGGGGACTACCACAATCGTCTGGGCCTGGATACTTGCATGGTCAGCAAAAGAGTTAGCAAAGTTTTATTTAAGACTGCAATTCTGGTTGGTTCTATGACGTTCACCTCAGATTTTCATAAATTTCTTGCTTGTCTATCAGCCTCCATTCCTACCCTTTCTGTGTTCTTCCCTTTATCTAAGGGGCCCAAATCCTAGAAACTACATTTCCCACCTCCCCTTGCCTCCAGAGTTCTGGATTTATTTTAGGCTCTGCCAATGAGATGCCTACATATAAAATTTGGAAGTCACAAGAGAGGCTGAGGGCACCTTTTCTCTGACAGAGATGGTGGCTGACAAGGCTTCAAGACACAAAGTTGTGTTCTCCTGTGTGGTCACTTAGAGCTCTGGGCAGCTATGATTACTGGCAGTGGTTTCCTGCAGCATCCTGACTGCTGCATCTCAACCACAGAGTCCTGAATGGACAATGACAGATGATCACTGATTTTCAATTCAGTTGTCTTCCAACAATTTTGTAATTCCACGTTTTAAATAGCGTCTGATATCTGCACTGAGATCTGACTGATACACCCCTCTAACATTCTTTCCTTCTCCCTACGCCTTTTCCCTGTATCTCATACTCACAGCTAATAGTATAACTCCTTATTAGCTGTCATCTGTGCCATTTTTATTTGTCAATTCCCTAATTATGCTTTTTTTGTCGAATTTCTGCCATCTTAACAATATCCATTAGTCCTGCTGTAATCCTTTAATTTCCTAAATATGTCCATAGATTCTTATCCACTATTTTCGCGTCTATGCAACTCACATGCAGATTTCTCAGAGTTAGGTTTCGGATTAAACATCATCGTGCCTACAAACTGTTTATTCTAAAATATTTTTATCACCTTCTCTCAAATACCCCATTTTCCTTGAAAGTCTAGTACACAGGTTTTTTCCTGCTATATACGTTTGTTGGTCTGCTCTCTGTTCACACACTTGCTTCTGTTGAGAACTTTATCACCTGATCAAAAGTTTCCAGATCCTTGGCAACTACTGCTCTCATTCCAGGTGATTTTACCTTCTATTCATCATTCTATTCTTCTAACCTTGAATTCTTCCCTTCAGTGTCTTTTGATCCTCTTTCAGTCAGTTTTCCAAGCATATGTGTGGAACCTTGACCTTGCCATTGTCTAGAATTGCTTTTTCTTCAAAATATTAAATTCAGAAATCCAATTCTCTTACTTCATATACAATGATCTCAGTCCAATAAACACACTAAAAGATTTTCTCTTCCTTCTCACCCACACCTGAAAACTCATTCCTGAAACACCACTCACACTGACCTCTCCCTGTCTCTCATACACACACACACACACACACATATAACACACACACACACACACACATATAACACACACACACATATAACACACACAACAACACATGCAAACTACCATTCATTCTCCCCATGTGAGCAGAATACTTTTGGCCTTTTTACTTTTGTCTTTGAGAAAAAAAATGCAACTTCAATTCCTGCTTTTCTGCTCCTACTTTCTCCATATCCCCAGTTTTTAAAAGGTACTTATCTGTATCCTAAATGTAACACATGCTCACTGAAAGAGATGTGAAGAAAAACGTAAAATAGGAGATTCGTTCAAGATGGAGGAGTAGAACGAGGTGTGCTCACTCCCTCTTGTAAGACCACCAGAATCACAACTAGCTGCTGAACAATCATTGACAGGAAGACACTGGAACTCACCAAAAAAGATACCCCACATCCATAGACAAAAGAGAAGCTGGAATGAGATGGTAGGAGGGGTGCAAACACAATAAAATCAAATCCCATAACTGCTGGGTGGGTGACTCACAAACTGGAGAACACTTAGACCACAGAAGTCCACCCACTGGAGTGAAGGTTCTGAGCTCCACGTCAGGCTTCCCAATGTGGGGGTCCAGCAAGGGGAGGAGGAATTCCCAGAGAATCACACTTTGAAGGGTAGTGGGATTTGATTACAGGACTTCAACAGGACTGGGAGAAAGAGAGACTCCACTCTTGGAGGGCACACACAAAGTAGCGTGCACATTAGGACCCAGGGGGAAGGAGCAGTGACCCCATAGCAGACTGAACCAAACCTACCTGCTAGTGTTGGAGGGTCTCCTGCAGAGGCAGGGGGTGGTTGTGCCTCACTGTGGGGACAAGGACATTGGCAGCAGAAGTTCTGGGAAGTACGCCTTGGCATGAGCCCACCCGGCGTCCGCCATTAGCCCCACCAAAGAGCCTGTAGGCTCCAGTGCTGGGTTGCCTCAGGCCAAACAACCAACAGGGAGGGAACTCAGCCCCACCCAGAAGCAGACAAGCAGATTAAAGTTTTACTGAGCTCTGCCTACCAGAGCAACACCCAGCTCTACCCACCACAAGTTCCTCCCATCAGGAAGCCTGCACAAGCCTCTTAGATAGCCTCAACCAAAGGAGGGCAGACAGCAGAAGTAAGAAGAACTAAAATCCTGCAGCCTGTGGAACAAAAACCACATTCACAGAAAGACAGACAAAATGAAAAGGCAGAGGACTATGTACCAGATGAAAGAACATGATAAAACCCCAGAAAAACAACTAAATGAAGTGGAGACAGACAACCTTCCAGAAAAAGAATTCAGAATAAAGATAGTGAAGATGACCCAGGACCTCGGAAGAAGAATGGAGGCACAAAGATCAAGAAGATGCAAAAAAAGTTTAACAAAGACCTAGAAGAATTAAAGAACAAACAAACAGAGATGAATGACAGAATGGTTGAATTCACTGCTGTGGAAAAGAATAAAGAAAAAAGAAAGAAAAGAAATGAAGACAGCCTAAGAGACCTCTGGAACAACATTAAATGCACCAACTTTCACATTATAGGGGTCGCAGAAGGAGAAGAGAGAGAGAAAGGACCCGAGAAAATATATGAAGAGATTATAGTTGAAAACTTCCCGGGGCTTCCCTCATGGCGCAGTGGTTGAGAGTCTGCCTGCCAATGCAGGGGACATGGGTTCATGCCCCGGTCCTGGAAGATCCCACATGCTGCGGAGTGGCTAGGCTTGTGAGCCATGGCCGCTGAGCCTGTGTGTCCAGAGCCTGTGCTCCACAATGGGAGAGGCCACAACAGTGAGAAACCTGCGTACCGCAAAAAAAAAAAAAAAAAAAAAAAAATGGGAAAACTTCCCTAACGTGGGAAAGGAAATAGCCACCCAAGTCCAGGAAGTGCACAGAATCCCATACAGGATAAACCCAAGGAGAAACATGCCGAGACACATAGTAATCAAATTTTCAAAAATTAAAGACAAACAAAAATTATTAAAAGCAACAAGGGAAAAATGACAAATAACATATGAGGGAACTCCAATTAGGTTAACAGCTGATTTCTCAGCAGGCACTCTACAAGCCAGAAGGGAGTGGCAAGATATATTTAAAGTGATGAAAAGGAAGAACCTACGACCAAGATTACTCTACCCAGCAAGGATCTCATTCAGATTCAACAGAGCAATCAAAATCTTTCCAGACAAGCAAAAGCTAAGAGAATTCAGTACCACCAAACCAGCTGTATAACAAATGCTAAAGGAACTTCTCTAAGTGGGAAACACAAGAGAAGAAAAGGACCTACAAAAACAGACCCATAACAATTAAGAAAATAGTCATAGGAACATACATATCGATAATTACCTTATACGTGAATGGATTAAATGTTCTAACCAAAACACACAGGCTCACTGAATGGATACAAAAACAAGACCCATCTATTTGCTGCCTACAAGAGACCCACTTCAGACCTAGGGACACATACAGATTGAAAGTGAGGGGATGGAAAAAGATATTCCATGCAAATATAAATCAAAAGAAAGCTGGAGTAGCAATACTCATATCGGACAAAAAGGACTTTAAAATAAAGAATGTTACAGGAGGCAAGGAAGGACGTTACATAATGATTCAGGGATCAATCCAAGAAGAAGATATAACAATTATAAACATATACGCACACAACCTAGGAGCACATCAATACATAAGGCAAATGCTAACAGTTATAAAGGAGGAAATTGAGAGTAACACAACAATTGTGGGGGACTTTAATACCTCATTTACAGCAATGGAAAGATCATACAGACAGAAAATTAAGAAGGAAACACAAGCTCTAAATGACACAATAGACCAGAGAGATTTAATTGATATTTATAGGACTTTCCATCCAAAAACAGCAGATTACACTTTCTTCTCAAGTGCACACAGAACATTCTCTAGGACAGATCACATCTTGGGTCACAAATCAAGCCTTGGTAAATTTGAGAAAATTGAAATCATATCAAGCATCTTTTCCAACCACAATGCTATAAGATTAGAAACAAATTACAGGGAAAAAACGTAAAAGACACAGACACATGGAGGCTAAACAACACGCTACTAAATAACCATGAGATCACTGAAGAAATCAAAGAGGAAATCAAAAAATACCTAGAGACAAATAATAATGAAAACAGGATGATCCAATACCTATGGGATGCAGCAAAAGCAGTTCTAATAGGGAAGTTTATAGCTATACAAGCCTACCTCAAGAACCAAGAAAAATCTCAAAAAAACAATCTAACCTTGCACCTAAAGGAACTAGAGAAAGAAGAACAGACAAAACCCAAAGTTAGCAGAAGGAAAGAAATCATAAAGATCAAAGCAGAAATAAATGAAATAGAAACAAAGAAAACAACAGCAAAGATCAATAAAACTAAAAGCTGGTTCTTTGAGAAGATAAACAAAGTTGATAAATCTTTAGCCAGACTCATCAAGAAAAAGAGGGAGAGGACTCAAATCAATGAAATTAGAAATGGAAAAGGAGAAGTTACAATGGACACCACAGAAATACAAAGCATCATAAGAGACCACTATAAGCAAATCTATGGCAATAAAATGGACAAGCTGGAAGAAATGGACAAATTCTTACAAAGGCATAACCTTCCAAGACTGAACCAGGAAGAAATAAAAAATATGAAGAGACCAATCACAAGTAATGAAATTGAAACTGTGATTAAATATCTTCCAACAAAGTCCAAGACCAGATGGCTTCACAGGTGAATTATATCAAACATTTAGAGAAGAGCTAACACCCGTCTTTCTCAAACTATTCCAAAATATTTCAGAGGAAGGAACACTCCCAAACTCATGCTATGAGACCACCATCACCCTGATACCAAAACCAGACAGAGATACTACAAAAAATGAAAATTACAGACCAATAACACTAATGTATATAGATGCAATAATCCTCAACAAAATACTAGCAAACAGAATCCAACAACACATTAAAAGGATCATACACCATGATCACGTGGGATTTATCCCAGGGATGCAAGGATTCTTCAATATACACAAATCAATCTTGTGATACACCATCGTAACAAATTGAAGAATAAAAAACATATGATCATCTCAATAGATGCAGAAAAAGCTTTCAACAAAATTCAACACCCATTATGATAAAAACTCTCCAGGAAGTGGGCACAGAGCAAACCTACCTCAACATAATAAAGGCCATATACGACAAACCCACAGCAAACGTCATTCTCAATGGTGAAAAACTGAAAGCATTTCCTCTAATATCAGGAACAAGACAAGGATATCCACTCTCACCACTATTATCCAACATAGTTTTGGAAGTCTTAGCCACAGGAATCAGAGAAGAAAAAGAAATAAAAGGAATCCAAATCGGAAAAGAAGAAGTAAAGCTGTCACTGTTTGCAGATGACATGATACTGTATATAGATATTCCTAAAGATGTCACCAGAAAACTACTAGAGCTAATCAATGAATTTGGTAAAGTAGGAGGATACAAAATTAATGCACAGAAATCTCTTGCAATCCTATACACTAACAATGAACAATCAGAAAAAGAAATTAAGGAAACAATCCCATTCATCATTACAGCAAAAAGAATAAAATACCTAGGAATAAACCTACCTAAGGAGGTAAAAGGCCTGTACTCAGAAAATTGTAAGACACTCATGAAAGAAATCAAAGGTGACACAAACAGATGGATAGAAATACCATGTTATTGGATTGGAAGAATCAATATTGTAAAAATGACTATACTACCGCAAGAAATCTACAGATTCAGTGCAATCCCTATCAAATTACCAATGGCATTTTTTACAGAACTAGAAAAAATATCTTAAAATTTGTATGGAGACATAAAAGACCCTGAATAGTCAAAGCAGTCTTGAGGGAAAAAAACGGAGCTGGAGGAATCAGACTCCTTGACTTCAGACTATCCTACAAAGCTACAGTAATCAAGACAGTATGGTACTGGCACAAAAACAGATATATAGATCAATGGAACAGGATAGAAAGCCCAGAGATAAACGCAAGCACCCATGGTCAACTATTCTATGACAAAGGAGGCAAGGATATACACTGGAGAAAAGACAGTCTCTCATAATAAGTGGTGCTGGGAAAACTGGACAGCTACATGTAAAAGAATGAAATTAGAATATTCCCTAACACGATACACAAAAATAAACTTAAAATGGATTAAAAATCTAAACGTAAGATCAGACACTATAAAACTCCCAGAGGAAAACATAGGAAGAACACTCTTTGACATAAATCACAGCAAGATCTTTGTTTGACCCTCCTCCTAGAGTAATGGAAATAAAAACAAAAATAAACAAATGGGACCTACTGAAACTTCAAAGCTTTTGCAAAACAAAGGAAATTATAAACAAGATGAAAAGACAACCTTCCGAATAGGAGAAAATATTTGCAAATGAATCAATGGACAAAGATTAATCTCCAAAGTATATAAACAGCTCATGCAGCTCAATATTAAAAAAACAGACAACCCAGTCAAACAATGGGCAGAAGACCTAAATAGACATTTCTCCAAAGAAGACATACAGATGGCCAAGAGGCATATGAAAAGCTGCTCAACATCACTAATTATTAGAGAAATGCAAATCAAAACTACAATGAGGTATTACCTCACACAAGTTAGAATGGGCACCATCAGAAAATCTACAATCAATAAATGCTGGAGAGGGTGTGGAGAAAAGGGAACCCTCCTGCACTGTTGTTGGGAATGTAAATTGATACAGCCACTATGGAGAACAGTATGGAGGTTCCTTAAAAAACTAAAAATGGAATTACCATATGACCCAGAAATCCCACTACTGGGCATATACCCAGAGAAAACTTTCATTCAAAAAGATACATGCACCCTAACATTCATTGCAGCACTATTTACAATAGCCAGTTCATGGCAGCAACCTAATGCCCATCCACAGACAAATGGATAAGGAAGATGTTGTACATATATACAATGGAATATTACTCAGCCATAAAAAGGAACAAAATTGGGTCATTTGTAGAGACGTGGATGGACCTAGAGACTGCCATACAGAGTGAAGTAAGTCAGAAAGAGGAAAACAAATATCGTATATTAACGCATAAATGTGGAATCTAGAAAAATGGTACAGATGAACTGGTTTTCAAGGCAGAAATAAAAACACAGATTTAGAGAACAAACGTATGGACACCAAGTTGGGGGGGGGTGTGGAGTGGGATGAACTGGGAGATTGGGATTGACATGTATACCCTAATATGTATAAAATAGATAACTGATAAGAACTTGCTGTATTAAAAAAATAGAAAATAAAATTCAAAAAACAAACAAACAGAAAATAAACCTTTAGGAAATTTCTCAGAGAATAAATACACACTCCTGAGCCAGGACTCTTCACAGTCTAAACCAGACTTACCTTCCAAACCTCATCTTCCCTGAATATTCCATTTACATTATCTGCTTTATTTCACCTTCTGCCTGGGTATCCTCATCTTTAGAGCAAAGATCTGTCCTCTTTAACGTCCACCAGGAAATAACCTATCCTGTGGCCTTTTCTGACCCTGAATCTTAACAATATCTTGATTTATACTGTAAAAACACAGATACAATATTCATTGTCACTAGAATAAGAAACCAGATAAAATTTCCTCTTTAAAAACTGCACTAAAACAGAAAAAAAAAGAAAACCAAAAAAGAAAAATAAATTAAAAAGAAAACTGCACTAAACTACATCAAACTAAAAAGCTTCTGCATAGAAAAGGGAATGATTAACAACATGAAAAAGGAATATATGGAGTGGCAGAAAATATCTTCAAATCATATGTTTGATAAGTGATTGGTATCTAAAATACGTAAAGAACTCATATAACTCAATAACAAAAGAGACAAACTTCTAGTTATAAAATAAATAAGCCTTGGGTATACAGTATATAGCACGGTGACTATAGTTCATAACACTGGTTTGCATATTTGAAAGTGGCTGAGGGAGTAGATACTGAAAGTTTCTCATCACAAGAAAAAAACATTCTGTAACTATGTGTGGTGACAGATATTAACTAGACTTATTGGGGTGATCATTTTGCAATTCACACAAACATCGAACCATTATGTTGTACACCTGAAACAAATATAATGTATGTCAATTATACCTCTAAAAAATCTATACCTTTACTTTTCATACTTTTGACTGATGAGTGCCTCATTTTAAGGGGCATTATATACTTGCTTGGAGATGAACTGCATGGGATCAAATGTTAGCTCCATGAATAATTGGCTATGTGCCCTTAGGTAAGTTAGTTGACCTCTCTATACCTTAATTTCCTCACATGCAAAAATGAGGATTGTACTAGGAATTATACAAGCCCAGTCCTACCCTTTTCAGAGGTAGAAACAGCTATATATCCTAATAAATATTTTTAGTATAATTTATTTAGTGTAAAAAATTAATAAAAAGACATCTCAATTAAATATTGTTTGGAGATCAGAGGGAGAGCTCTCATGCCCGACGACAATAGCAGAGCTCAACAGGAAGAAGAAGGACACCTCCTCTTTCCTGGCAAGGACTCAGCCAATGAAAAGCCATGGACTCTTCATTTACTATAGCCCTCCCAACTTCCTTCTCCTCTCTATAAAAGCATGCCCCTTCCTTTGCTCTGCAGGAACTTGCATGTGGCTCGCATGATTCAGACCCCAAACTGAAATTTTCTGTTGTCCCCGAATAAACACAATGCTGCTAGAGAAATATCTGGCAGGTCAACATTAGTAATTATATATTATTATATACTTTAGTATATAATTGTATATAATTTATAATTAATATAATTAATATAACATATATTATCTATAATTTATTAGAATAGTAAAATCAATTTAATATTTAATTAAATTATTTAATTAAATTTATTTTAATTTAATATTAAAATATAATTATATGCTATACAAAATAAATGTATATATATTTTTAGTATATAATTATTTTCAAATAGATAATTTGAAAGAATTGGATTAGCTTTGCATATTCTCTTACTTTTTTTGTTACATCAAATAAAAAATAGAATTGAATTGAATCAGGGTAACTAAACATGGAGAATCAGAAGCAAACCTTATTCAATTTTACTGTCTACAGTGATATCTGACAAAACTCAATTTTATTTTTTACCTATTCTTTAAATAGATAGCTTAGTGGTCAAAATAACATGCCTCAATTCCCAGTTTGGAACAGTGATTTCTTTAGTTTCTTTCCTTATTTAGAAATTAGGTCTATAGATAATTACAATAAATAAATTGATTGAGCATTAACCACGTGGCCAGTAATGTCACAATTAAAGTATATATAATTCACCAATACTGTTTTTTTTAATATTATGTTAAAGTCGAGGCATTTTAATTACAGGGTAAATTTATATCACAGTGATATAGTATGTAAAAGATTTACCTTGTAAGAAATGTGAAAGCAGAGATCAATACATAGATTCATTAGTTACTAATTTTATATTCCCTTAATATATTTTATTTAAAATTGCCCTGTTAAATTCTTCAACTTATCAAGTTAAAAAACAATTTAAATCTTAAGTGCTAATTACATTCTGAGTTATAAACTTTAAAATTCATTTATTCATAAATGAATCAAAGCTATTGATAGAAGTATAAATGAAGATTACTGCATTCTCTTTTATGAGATGTATTGTGTGGAAAAAAACCTACAATTTGTGAATGATAAAAGAGCCATTTCTATCATTTTTCAAGCACCTCAATTATCTCTTCCTTTTAAAGACCACTCAAATGCCCCAGACATATGAGCTGACCCTCCATTTGACTGCAATCTCAGCCCATTTATATTTCTATTTTGTAGCTGAATATGCAGGACAATATTTCCAATTTACTTATCTCCAAGCCTCACTGGACCAGGTGATTCCCAGGTGCAGTGACAAATGTCTCATAACCAAACAAATGAGATAATGACAGTAAGTTCGATCAGTACATATTCTAATTGCTGAAAAAAAAAATAGGAATACAATACGAAGAAAATAGGTATTTCTGTACCCCCATCAGATAAGGATTTCAAAAATTTAGTTATCAGTTTATTTTTCATTCTATATATTACCTATTAGAACTTGGCTGGATTGATTTGTTTTTAATCTGTGAAAGAAAGGAAACCTTGAAAAATCCTAAGAATTAATTATAGAAAAGCCTGTGATTTAATGCATATTGCCTTCCAAATCTAAACCTAAGAATCGTCATGCCATGTGGAGAAAGGGTATAGGGACCATGAGAAGGAGGTTAGTAAAAAGTGCAGGAATATGAAGGAAGGGAGACGAACAGATATGTGGAAGGAAAATGAAAGGTGGAATCATTTATCTTTAGAGTGGTAAAAATAAGGAAAAAGTTACAGATATTGACTCCCACTTTCCTATGCTGCCAACCTCATTCTCCATTTCTACCCCTAATCCTCCTCTTTCAAAATCTACACGTAATCTATTCTCAGAATCAGTCACCCTTACATCTCTGAAGTTTGTGGGAATTTGTGTAACTTCAAACCTGATTTTGAATGAAGGTTTTGAGGACCTACTTCAGTATTTATTTTTAAAAGCCACATTGTCTTGCAAATACTTTGAAAGTGTGTTGTACTTGCAGACATAAACCTTCATTTAGTTACTATAAAGCCACTAGGTTAAAGTCTTTTGCTTTAATTTAGATTTTTTTCTATAAAATATCCTAATATGAAACATATTCAAATGGCTTTTAAAGCAAGCTATTTATGTCCAATTACTGTGATGTATGTAAAAATACAGGCAGGCTGATTCATGCTATGAAACTTAACACAAAAGAACAGACAGGGTAACTGTGATGCTCTACCACTTATGAGCTACTCATCTCCAAAATGATGAAAAAACCCATCATCATCGCCAACAAAAACCTAGAGATTTCTCATTGTATGCAATATCTATGAGTATAAATACATTTTTATAACTATTGGGAAACTATTTTTTACAAAACAACTGGTGGTGATCTTCACAAAATAATATAATTGGCATTCCATTTCAAAATACTTAATTTTCCAGATTTCAATAATTAAATATTAAATTTTTTTCTTTCAGAAACAAAACACCATAAAACCTTTTAGATCATAGAATACCTTTCTAATAAGTTTTTGTACTCAAAATCTTTATAGTATTTTTGGAGTTTATTTAATAATGACTAATATTGTATTTTTCCCTTTAAAAACTTACTTTTCTTTAAAAATTCAATTTTCTCTAAATTTTGTCCAACTTTCTGATACAAGAAATTTTAAAGTGCTATTTAATTATTGTAACATTTAACATCTACCATACTAATTGAGTTTTCTCATTTTGCTGATTTCTAAATGGTTAGCAATACAGAAAATATACTTAAAAGTAGTGTATGGTAATATATTTCATTAGGCAGTTTAAATTATAGTTTTTCTCTGTAATTACAGTAAAATGACAATGTAAGTTTTTTGGAAGTTAAAGAGCCAGCCATGTTTCACTAGTGTGTAAGCACCTCAAAGGTAGGGACTGTCTTTTAGTCATCTTGTAGGAGTGTCATTTTGTGCCTAATATGGAGTCATATTTACTGAGTTGGTGTAAAACAATGAAAAGCATTTGTACTCCAAAGACAAAAAACAGAATTTAAATTCTGACTCTGCCACTGCACATTGTAGATGCTCAATAGTCACCCCCAAAATATATTTCCAAATCATAACCCCCAGTTCATTATGTGACCTGATTTGGAAATAGGGATTTACAGATGTAATTAAGTTAATGCTCTTGAGATGAGATGACATCATCTTGGATTTAGAGTGGCCCTAAATCCAACGTCTTTATGAGACAGAAAAGGAGAAGACAGAGGGGCACACAGAGGGAAGACTTTGTGAAAATGGAGGCAGAGATTGGAGTGAAGAGTCCCTAAGCCAAGAAATACTACCAAGAATTTTCTGCAGCCACCAGCCGTGAGGCAATGGGCTTGGAATGGATTCTTCTTCGAGCCTCAAGAAGGAACCAACCCTACTGACATCTTGAGTTCAAACTGCTGACCCCCAGAACTGAGAGAGAATATATTTCTGTCGTTTTAAGCCACCAAGTTTGTGATAATTTGTTAGGGCAGTCCTAGGAAACTAATACAGGACTACAGCCTCTAAGAGAGTTAGAGTTCTTATTTTAAAATGGGGCTAAGGCCCACTTTTCAGATCTGTTCAGAAAATTAAATGAGGTAACTTAAACCACTTAACAGGGTGTCTGATATCTAGCAGTGCTCAAACACATTGGTTCCCTTCCTGACAACCATTTAGGAGCAGTCTTTAAGAGGATTTCCCAAAGGAACATATCTAAAACATGTTTGTCTTAGCAAGGAGCATAAATATGATTTGTATACATTTATATAAACTACAATCCATTAAAAGGCAGTTTTCATGTATATTTCTTATATTAGTGAAGATTTAGAAACCAGCATGATGAGAATATTTAACTAAGTGCAGTGAATATTAGTTAGTAAAGAATTCTGTAGCACGTTTGACTCTCTTGTAATGTCAGGAACTCAGATAGACAATTTTCGTCTAACTCCCTGAACATCTGCCTTCTTGACTCTTTCATCATAGCTACTCACGTTGAAATGAAGATGGAAAAATGAAATGATAAGAGAAAGGACTCTAAATGCTTAAATCATGAAGGGCCGCAGGAGACATTTTGTAGCTCATAACTTGAAGAATTATTATATTCTTACATATTTAGAGACTGAAAAAAATCATGCAATTTTTAAAAGCTTTTAATTTTGACAGCCTGATCCCATATTACCTTTGTTATTATTTTTAATGTTTTGCCTCTTTTGTCTGTTCCTCAACATGAGAGCAAAGAAATATACTCTTGCTAATTGTAAATAAAATTTTGACCAAAAAAAGGGTGACTGTATATCACCGTCCCTAACTTAAATAATATCTTGCAGAAACCAAAATTTTAAACAGACAGAGGCCACAAACATATATTGAATGGATTCTGACCAGCAAATTTTTATAAAAGAATCTCAATGTCCAGTGCACACTTATTTATAAGGAATGATTTTTGTTCTTTCTCATGTAAATTGAAACAAAAACAATGGCCCAAAATTAAATTAAAGTGACATCATTAATTTCAGATACTAATTGACATTTTACAGATAAAAGTGATACTCTGAGAAGATTCTTGACTTAATGTAAGAATTTACTTCAATCCATTGTAGAGATTACTAATAAAGATTTCTCAATCAAATGAGTTCCATATATCTATTATGTCTACCAACTTTCTCAATTCTATATATCCCACGAAAGTTAAGATGTTAAGAATATAAAAATTCCATTTATAGAAGTTCACAACATTGCTCTCAATGAGACTTAGCAGTACAGCCAGGGTTGCGAGGAAGTGGGTGGCGATAAGAAGGGCCACTACGGAATGTTCTGTGGGAGTCTCCCAGGAAACCTTTCCTTGGCACATTTTGGCCTCCCAAAACTGTACCTTTTGTCTTTCAGATGTGAAAACAGCCAAAGAATGAATTGATTTTTTTCAGGGACAGGTTCATGTGAAAGTTGTGTAGGGTTCAACATCAATTTATTGATTTCCAATTAGATTGTCACTGCTAAGAAAACCAGATGCTTAAGGCCCCCAGACCCCAGCCTCATATCCACTTTATAGATGTTACATGGGAAAGCAGATCACAGATCATAAGAAGTGTGCCTATGGAGCATGGAATAACACAGACAAGAAAATGCTTGAGCACTGAGCTAAGTTTATGAATATGCCCATTTCCACAATAAATTATACCTACTATAGGGATCAACAATTCAAGTGTTTCCTGGATTGTTCATGAAGGGGTACTCGAAGGCTTGATCTTTTGACTATTTTTCTGGGTTTTTTTCTTTCTTTTTTTTCCTTTGGTTTGTTGTAATGACTACTTCAGATTGATGATATCTGCATTCCTTAGATATCATAATATATTGAGGTCTCATATAGCCACATTTGAAGAGTCATATCATATTTTTCCAACTTAAGGGAATTTGCTTATAAAGGCTCAGCTATACTACGTATCCATTTTAGTCCTGAGGCCAATCATAATTTCAAATGTTTATGTCTCTTAGAGAATGCTTTATTATATATTTATATAGGATGTATATTTTTAATTTTAAAGGCTGGGCAATGTACCAGACCAACATGCTATGAACAATAAATGAGTCACATGTCTCCAAGTGAACAAATTTGACACATTAATTGTTTTAGGCCAACATGGAGCCATTTGTGACAAATGCAGTGTTTGTACATTAGGATTCTTAGTGGACTGAAAATACCAAACACTCACCCAGAGATTATATGTGTGACAACAAAATGAACTCGTTTTATTTAACTAATACTTTAAATTATCAAAAATTGTGATACTAATATTTTTATGTAACATAATTAATTCTATAATAATGACTTAAAAAAATTTTCCTAAGGATCTAAATAGTACATTTAGCACTCAAAGGAAGACTTAACATGGACACTTATTGACTTGTGGGAAAGGAGTTGAATTTCCTGGTCTATTTTTTAAGAAGAAAAAATTATTTTTGATTTATATTCATATCCAATAATCTCTAATTCTTTGACATAAAGATTAGATTCTAAGTAATATGTTCCTCATTTCACAACAAATTGAGAAATGTACTTAAAATAGTTTACAGGTTATATGAGTGATCTAGCAATGTTTATTTGAAGATAATCTTGTGCAAACAAAAAAAAAAACCTAAATTTTAATAAAAAATCAGGGTCTTTTGCCAATTAGAAGACAACATAGGCAAAACATTCTCTGACATAAATCACAGTGATTTTTCTTAGATAAGTCTCCCAAGGCAAAAGAAATAAAAGCAAAAATAAAGAAATGGGACCTAATCAAACTTATAAGCTTTTGCTTAGCAAAGAAGATCATCAACAAAATGAAAAGACAACCTATGAAACGGGAGAAAATATTTGCTAACAGTGCACCTAACACGGGATCAATTTCCAAAATATACAAACAGCTCATACAACTCAATATAAGAAAAACAAAAAACCCAATCAACAAAGTGGGCAGAAGACCTAAATAGACATTTCTCCAAAGAAGACATACAGATGGCCAACAGCACAGGAAAAGGTGATCAACATTGCTAATTTTTAGAGAAATACAAATCAAAACCACAATGAGGTATCACCTCACATAAGTCAGAATAGCTATAATCAAAAAGTCTACAAATAATAAATACTGGAGAGGCTGTGGAGAAAAGGGAATCCTCCTACACTCTTGGTAGGAATATAAACTGGTGCAGCCACTTTGGAAAACAGTATGGAGGTTCTCTCAAAAAACTAAAAATAGAACTATCATATGATCCAGCAGTTCCACTCCTGGGTATATATATGAGAAAAACAAAAACACTAATTCAAAAAGATACGTGCACCCCAATGATCATAGCAGCACTATTTACAACAGCCAAGTCATGGAAACAACCAAAGTGTCCATCAACAGACAAATGCATAAAGAAGTTGTGTTATATTTATACAATGGAATATTATTCAACCATAAAAAAGAATGAAATATTGCATTTGCAGCAACATGGCTGGCCCTAGAGAATATCATATTAAGTGAAGTCAGACAGAGAAAGGCAAATATTATATGATAGCACTCATATGTGGAATCTAAAAAAATAATACAAATGAATCTATTTACAGAACGGAAACAGACTCACAGGCTTAGAAAACAAACTTATGGTTACCAAAGGGGAAAGGAGCAGGGGGAGGGATAAATTAGGAGTATGGGATTAACAGATACACACTACTGTATATAAAATAGATAAGCAACAAAGATTTACTGTATAACACAGGTAACAATATTCAATATCTTGTGATAACCTAATGGAAAATAATCTGAAAAAGAAATTTTATATATATATATATATATATCTGAATCACTTTGCTGTACACTTGAAATTAGCACAATATTGTAAATCAACTGTACCTCAATTTAAAAAAATAGCAATACTTGCTGCTGTGAATTTAGTTTGACCTATAGCAGAGAAACTGACCCTTTCCAGCACTGCAAGGAAATACTTCAATTGCACAAGTACCCAACCCTTCAGCCCTGTGAGCTATGCACAACCGCTCAAAGAAGCTGTGTTCTGGATTCTGCCATCCTCTCCACATGCTGCTCCATCTACCTGGACTTGTTATTGTTCACATCGTTTACCTGCTTAACTTTTATTTATCCTTTACGAGTTAATTGGGTATCATCTCCTAGTTTGATAGAAAGAGGAAAACTTTCCACAAAATTTAGAAAAAAGATGATAGCTTGATAGAAATTTTAAGAAAAAGAACCTGGAAAGAAGATACAAGAAAAATGGGTTAGAATCCCAGCTTTGTCAGTAAGACTTAGACTTTGGTAAATCACTTAATCTCTCAAGGATTTATTAGTGATATGGATGGATTGGAATAGATAATCTCTAGGACTTATGGAATTTATAATTCCATATGATTAGCCTATGACAATTTCTTATATTCTCTGCCTACTTGGGAACTTTGAACCTATTTGCATCTTCAAGAAAACTCGTAACAGTTTAAATTAAATTCACCCTTAAACTCTATGATATCCACTGACCACAACTACTAAATACAAATTATATTTTCTAACATATTTCTTTAATATGTTGCTTAATTCTAGGCTTTCATTTCTATGTCATTAGTGGTCTTATCACTTATCTGTAAACTTTAATAAAGTTAGGATCCAGCACCTTGTGAGTGCTGACAGATATTTATTAACATGTAGAAGGTAAAAAATTGATAAAAATAACATATATGAACGAGTACAGAGAAAATTTTACTCCTTTAATAATTAGATGTTGGTTAATGATCAAAACAACTTCCAAAGGTCTGAGTATTCTGATTATTCCTAATTCTTAAAGGTAGTAACTTAATTCATTTACTTAGCTCACTATTTATTTAAAACGAAAATATGAAAGCAAGTTCATATTCCTTTTATTCTACATTATAGTATTAGCCCAAAATATTCCTTGCCTATTAAATTTTGAAATTCAATTTCCAATCCTTTTTAAAAATTTTTTTAATTCATTTTTGGCCACATTGGGTCTTTGTTGCTGCACGCAATGAAGTTGTGGCGAGCGGGAGCTACTCTGTTGTGATGTGGGCTTCTCATTGCGGTGGCTTCTCTTGTTGCGGAGCATGGGCTCTAGGCACATGGGCTTCAGTAGTTGCAGCATGCAGGCTCAGTAGTTGCGGCACGTGGGCTCTAGGGCACGTCGGCTTCAGTAGTTGTGGCTCGTGGGGTCTAAAGCGCAGGCTCAGTAGTTGTGGCGCATGGGCTTAGTTGCTCCATGGCATGTGGGAATCTTCCCAGACCAGGGATCGAACCCGCATGTATTGCTTTCCCCCCTGAATTTTAGGCTTTTGTTCTATATGGACAATCCCCTGCACTGGCAGGCGGATTCTTAACCACTGCACCACCAGGGAAGTCCCTTCCAATCCTTAAGTGTTGTCACTGTGTTTTAGAATAATTTCTAATGTTTTAATTACAACAAGAATATGCTAATTTTCTTAAGAGTAGACTGTGACCACATGACAATACATGTTATAGTCATTGAGGTATAGAAATACGGAATAGCAAATGAATCACTGGATCATTCAGACTTTAGTAATATTGATTCCTGCCTCTCCTCTGTATCTTATTGCATTCCCAGTTTCTGCTTTATCATTAACTTTAAATACCCATTATAAAACTGTATTAACATAAAAATGCATACATACACAAACAAAAAGAAATACCTACAAAATAACTATTATAGAGGTAGGAGGCATAAACTACCAAAATATTATAATTATGATTGCTATAGACTGAATATGTGTATTCCCTCAAAATTCGTATGTTGAAACCTCTTCCTCAATGAGATGATACTTGGAGGTGAGGCCTTAGAGAGGCAGAGTCCTCATGAATAGGATTAGTGCCCTTATGAAAGAGACACCAGAGAGTTCCCTCACCCCTTCTGCCACATGAGAAGTGAGAAGCCAGTGTGAACCAGGAAGTGGGATCTCATCAGACACCAACTTTGCTAGCTCCTTAATCTTGGACTTCCCAGCCTCCATAACAGTGAGAAATAAATGTTTGTTTAAGCCACCCAATCTATGGTATTTTTGTTATAGTAGTTGGAACAGACTAAGATGATAATTATTTTTGTAATACCTTAGTAGTGAGTATAATTTAATCTAACTTAAGGTTCACAAATTAAATCATAACATTTCATAAATCATACAGGAATACAGAAGAGATCTTTATGTGATTTTTAAAGGAAAGTTTATTTTTAGTTCCATTTATTCCATTTCCAGTGCTATTCTTTTACTTCTTTAACATTCCTTATAGTGGAGGTATGCTGGCAATGAATTTTCTCAGTATTTGTTTTTCTGAAAAAGTTTTTTATTTTCATTTTTGTAAGATATATTCACTGAACTATAGAATTCTGTGTTGTCAGTTGGTTTTTCCCTTTCAGAACTTTAAAGATGTCACTTTATTGTCTCCTGGCTTACAGGGTTCTTGATGAGAAGTCTACTGTATTCTCTTCTTTGTTCCTCTGTATGTAATGTATATTTTTTCTTCCTCTGGCTACGTTCAGACTTTGTTTTTCAGTAGTTTGAATATGATATTCCTGGGTGTATTTTTCATTCTTCTTTATCTGTTTGGTGCTCTTTAAGCTTCTTGGAGCTGTAATTTGGTGTGTGCCATCAATTTTAGAAAATCTGTGGCCTTTATTTCTCAAATTTTTCTTTTGTACTGCTCTTTTTCTCACCAAGATTTCAGTTACACATAAGTCAGACCACTTGTTATTGTTCCACAGCTCTTGAACATTCCTTTTTTTTTTTTTTTTTTGTGCTCCTTGCCATTTCTTTCCTGTTGTGTTTCAGTTTGGGTAGTTTATATTCACCTACTTTCAAGTTCATTGATTGTGTCCTTGGCTATGCTGAATATACATGTAAGACCATCACAGGCATTCTTCATCTGTTATTGAGCTTTTAATATCTAGCATTTCTATTTGATTCATCCTTAGAGTTCTATCTCTCTGCTGAAGCTGTACTCCTATTCTTGCATGTTATCAAACTTTTCCATTAGAGTGTTAACATATTATTGTTATTTTAATTCCCCTTTCTGATGTTTCCAACATCTGCATAATATCTGAATCTGATTCTGTTGATTCTTTTGTCCCTAGGCAGTGTGTTGTTTTTTCTTGCTTTTCCTTGTGCCGTCAAATTTTTGTGGAAAGCCAGACATATTGTGTAGGACATTAGAGACATTGGTAAATAAACTGTGTGTCTGGAAATGGGCATGCCATTCCTTCTGCTAAGGCTTTAGGATGGACATTTGTGTCAACCTAGGCAGAACTGAACTGAGTTTGTCACTGTTGTTGGGGCTACCCAGAGCCTTCAACTTTCTCTAATGATACCTGGTATTTAGGGTAGGAACTGATTTGTCAGGGATTTTCTTAAATGTATGGTCCACCTTCACCTTTAGTGTCTCCTTTGCATGGTGCTTCACAGCACTCTTGTAACACTCCCAGCCATATTCTCTGATGACTTATAACTCACTGCTTATTAGTTTGTGGTACAAAGAGTGAGGCATTCTCTGCTCCTCTGATTGAGCCTAAATCTTAGGAAGACACTGTGCCCCAGGGCCTCACAGATGTGGCCTTCCTGGTGTCTGTCTTCTCCCCCAGCTGTCCTGGGTCCATCATGTATTCTTGCCCCTGATCCAGGAATAAAGGATCTTTTTTTGTTCCCTTCTCCAAGCCGCAATGGGTTTTCACCTGTGTATTGCTTTCCCCCCTGAATTTTAGGCTTTTGTTCTATATGGACAATAGGGAAGAAGCATCTGGGTGGTGTTGTGCCTTTCCTATAGTAGCTGCAGATCCTGTCTTTTGATCTTTAGCTCAAGAGACACTTTCTCAGGAATCTTGCCAATATTGTAATGTGAGCATCTAGTGAGGCCTGTAGAGAAGATCCTGTAAGTGGTGTAAATTTTCATTATATTTATATTCTCTCGATAGGCTACATTTCCCCCTTACCAATTAGTTGACCAGAATTTAACATAATTCTTACTGTTATCTGACTGTGTCTGCTACATATGGTCTCTCCTTGCCAAGTACTTGTCTTTACATCTCTTAGGTTAACTGATTGCCCTGTGACTGTAGCTCTCTGATGGTTCAAGAAACGTGAATTTATATTCTCTCCAGGATTTCTGTTATTATTGTAAGGGTAGGAACAATGCTCTTTTCAGCATTCTACATCTCAAGCTGAAACCAGAGCACCTATGTACAGTTTTAACATATATTCATTATCTAGACAAATTTAATAGCCTGGAATGATAATCACAATTATGTATACATCAAAGGAAATGCCTTTTTCTTTTTTTATTGTAACTGAGCATAGCTTTTTACTTTTTAGCAGCTCAAAATTGTAACCTCAATTAAACGTAAAACCATTAGTTTGGACTCAAAGGAAAGACAATATTTAACATTTTCCTTGTAAATTACAGGATTATAACATATACTACATTTTTCTTTTGCACCTTTCCCACTTTCTAGCAATCTTTTGTATTAGCTTGTCTTCTATTAGTGGTATATTCATAATTTCATCATGCCATTTAAAACTTCTCCTTTCTGTTTTCTTTCTGACTGAAACCTCTTTTCCAAAGAAGGGAACTTCCTCAATCCCCGATATATATGTGTGTTTAACTGTGAACTTATAAACACAATGTATTTGTCTTTGCTCCCTAAGAATGCAGAACCAGATAAGCATTGCTTTACTCATGTAAGGTTTGTAGCAACCCTACTAGACATGTCTTCCAAAGGTGTATTTCAAAGGCAGCTCTTTTTACAATAGCCCGGAGATGGAAACAACCTAAGTGTCCATCATCGGATGAGTGGATAAAGAAGATGTGGCACATATATACAATGGAATATTACTCAGCCATAAAAAGAAACGAAATTGAGCTATTTGTAATGAGGTGGCTGGACCTAGAGTCTGCAATACAGAGTGAAGTAAGTCAGAAAGAGAAAGACAAATACCATATGCTAACACATATATATGGAATTTAAGAAAAAAAATGTCACGAAGAACCTAGGGGTAAGACAGGAATAAAGACACAGACCTACTAGAGAACGGACTTGAGGATATGGGGAGGAGGAAGGGTGAGCTGTGACAAAGGGAGAGAGAGGCATGGACATACATACACTACCAAACGTAAGGTAGATAGCTAGTGAGATGCAGCCGCATAGCACAGGGAGATCAGCTCGGTGCTTTGTGACCGCCTGGAGGGGTGGGATAGGGAGGGTGGGAGGGAGGGAGACGCAAGAGGGAGGGGATATGGGAACATATGTATATGTATAGCTGATTCACTCTGTTATAAAGCAGAAACTAACACACCATTGTAAAGCAATTATACCCCAATAAAGATGTAAAAATAAATAAATTAATTAATTAAAAGAAAAAAAAAGACAGTGATAGGAAATTTCTGGTAGTTCTCACAACTATTGAAACCACTTCCTTTATTGCTTCCAAGCACAGCAAAGAAAGAAGAAAACAAGTAAAACGGAAGTTACATCTAAAATAGGATGATAAATAATGGAAAGATATTGTGTGGGATGAGAGAGACAAAAGAAAGGGAAATGAAAACAAATAAACTGATAAACCAAGAAGGAAAGGAATAAATCAGAAGGCACAGTGAGAACAATAGTTTGAAAAATCTGTTCTTACACAGCCAGCTCAGCATCTTAAGACCATTCATTCTGACTTTGAGATTTATATTATTGTAAACGAATACTCTGCTCTCCTTTCTTATTGAATTTGTTGTTTTTCATCACTTGCTGATGAAATCAATTTGGGATTTAAAAAAATGCTATTTAGGTCTAAAAAGAAGGGAAAAGAAACTTGATTGAAAATTAGGGGAGGTAAATTAAAGCAAATGAGAGAGAAACATACTTTGGAAAATTGATAGTATAAATTTTTCTTGATAAATTGAATAAAAATGGTAACTCTTTCATAGAATACTTTTATATTTTCAAGGATTGATTTACGTATAATGTGCAAAAGCCTATGGAAGTATTTAATCTTTTGATCACATGTAGCAAAAATAATTTCCCTTTATTTTTAGGGTAATTCTTCAACTACTTTTCAAACAATAAAAAGCATACGTGGGCTTCCCTGGTGGCGCAGTGGTTGAGAGTCCGCCTGCCGATGCAGGGGACACAGGTTCGTGCCCCGGTCCGGGAAGACCCCACATGCCGCGGAGCGGCTGGGCCCGTGAGCCATGGCCGCTGAGCCTGCGCGTCCGGAGCCTGTGCTCCGCAACGGGAGAGGCCACAACAGTGAGAGGCCCGCGTAACGCAAAAAAAAAAAAAAAAAAAAAAAAAAAGCATACGTTTTCATGTTTATGACCTCCCTTGTAAATATATAGTTTCAGTTCTATTTGTGTTATAAAGGAAACTGCTATCTGATTCTGAGTAGGAAGGCAGTATGATTATCACTTGTAGTCATTTCAGTTAGGTTGACATTCAACTATCTGGAGAATGTCAGTTAAATTAGGTAACTACCATTGAATAGACTACTTGTAAATATTTGATGTTCCTTTCTTTCATAAATTGGGAAACAATGAATCCATGTTGCGAAATACAAAAATAAAACACACGATTATTTTAGACAAGTCATTTTTGAACTGTTGCTTGGATTTTGAAATTTTGTGTTCATGGTTTTTATATTTATGGCTTAGTAAATTTTGGAATCAGTTTATTAAATTTTAGAATATTCTCTTGAAAAAGATAACAAGACACATCTGTTAGAAATACATGGTCCTGTAATTTGGAGCTCTTAAAATGGTTACTACTGTAAAATGGAAAGCAATAACCATTGTAAAATCAGTTCCTGTATTTTGAATTGCATTTTATGGATCAAATCTTTGCAACAATTTATTCAAATATTATACATCTCAATGCATACAAATTTAGAGTTGGTCTTTACCAGCATATGATAGCACTTTACTTTTAAAATGTAAACCAGTAGGAAATTAAGAAGGCAATATCACTTGAATAGATGATGTATCCTTTTAAGCATTTAATAATAAAAAATGTACTATTAGCATTCAAAAAACTTTTCAAGACTCCCTCTTCCCCAAGTTTGTTAATCATTCTGCAAGCATCTCTCTGAAAATGATAAGTATTAATGAAGACAATAGTTCTCCAATTTAATTCTGATCAACTAAGTAACAAATAAAGACATATGTGAGTGGGCCTGTTAATTAAAAGCCACATAATGTTTCCTGAGATGGAGATGTGAACCTTCTCATTGTAGAATCACAGCCTTTCCAATTACCTCATCATCTAGGCAATCCCTCCTTGCTGCTAGATTCTGTTTTGGGTTATGACAAAAGAGAACTGTTAAAAATGGATATGTTTTTGAAATAAAGTGACAGCCATCAAACAAGGAAGCCCTTAATACTGAATTAAAAAATGAATAAAAGTTTGGTTAATTGTAACTTCAAGAAAGTATTAGTTACCACTTTTGATATAGTCAAAAATATAAAATACTAGAATCAGGAATCAACTGTAAGATATCTATATAGGTATTGATTTTAGGGAATAGGGTAGGAATAAAGACATTTAATATTAACATTGTGAGGTTCATGTGTAGAATAAAACATTCAAGCTCTCGACGTAATATCTTTAATAATCACCACAATTACAAATACTTAAGGAGTCTCTACTAATAGGTAATTCAGAGATCTGAAGACTTGTACTTGACCAAAAGAAAATGTGATAGGTAGCATTCCAAATTAATGTCTTATAAGTTTACTATTTCCAAGTCCCCATGCTTAGGAGAGTAATACCCATTTTATGGTCTTATCCATTGAGGCACAGGAAACATTTCAATTTTAGATCCTTAGACTTAGAGAACTTAGAGAAACCATCCATCATTTTATTTTTCCCTTTGCTTTTTGTAGGATTCACTCTGATTTAACCAGAACCAATGATCTGAACTCTCAAATATCCAGTATTATTTTCAAATTATACATTTTGATTTTGTAAAAGTGAGAAATATGTTTAGTCCAAATTGAAGACTGTACTTCCATAACCTTTATATTTCCACTCATGATATCATGGCATATATAATGAATTCACATTCCCCAAAGTTTCTAGCAACAATATTTTCTCTATCTCCATAACAATATACATTCCTTTGTCTTTAAGGCAATCTAACTTATATGCACAATAATGATTTTTACTTTAAAAAGAGGCAAATAAAAAAAAAGAATATTTTTTATCTCACTGGTGTTCTGGCTATAGTTTTCAATTTTTATCAGTTAATACTGTAACTGAGCAGGGACCCTATTGGGCCTTCCCAGACCCCACCCCCATGTCCTCTGCTTGCCTCTTATGTGTAGAAAAGCTATAGTTTCCCAGTCCTCCTCTGAGTCACGTAAGCCTGGCTCAAGAATTAATGAGTGAAAGGATGTAAACATGTAGTGACAAAAACAGCAGTTGGGCCAGGAGAATTGGTAAGAATTTAAACAGTAAATCAGCTACGTGGCAGTCACAGAATCTTTAGTTCCTCCCTGAAGGACACAGATGGCAGTGCCTGGTGCACACTCCTGACTTGTCTTATAGATGCTAAAAACCCCACCAAATGGAAGAAGTTAACTACATGATGACCATGAGTACTTAGCCCCCAGACCTACTGGAGGCTGAGGATTGATAAGGTTTACCCCTGTGACACCACCCTGCTACCTCACCATCAATGAACCAGAGAACTGTACACGAGCTGGTCACACACCCTGTAACTACCTTCTCTCACCTTGCCTTTGAAAATGCTTCCCTGAAACCCATCAGGGAGTTTGGGTGTTTTGAGCATTAGCTGCCCTGCACTCCTTGTACAGTGCCTTACAATAAATGTTGTACTTTCCTTCACCACAAGCTGGTGTCAGTAGATTGGTTTTACTGCTCTCGTGGGCTAGAGGCCTCAAGTTTGGTTTGGTAATAATACTGCACCAATACGTACATAAAAGAAACCATACCTTTAGTATATTTTAGAAAGTTAGATGATAGAGAAATAGATAAAACGAAATAACAGCAAGGGATAGTTTGAGACCAGTTGATGATTATTTAACTTTAGAGGAATATTTAATATATCTAAATCCCATCTTCTATTCACATTAGCAATTCTTTCCACTACAATTTTATTCATAAGAATCCAAACGTGCAACACTCCTTCATGAAAAAGAAGGTACTAAAGTGCAAATTTCTGTTTGTTCCTTAAGCATCTTTATAATTTTTTTTGTTTATTTGTTTGTCTTTTGTAATTGATTCACAGATCCTTCTCAGTGAACGTCATCGAATCATATATTTCTTTTGCCAATAGTGAAGAAAAGCATTATGCAAACAGGACTGTACCTTTGAATCACCTTTAAAACCATATTAAGATGATTCTACTTGGCATTTATTGCTAGGCACAACAATTAGAATCACGTGGTGTATTGCTGTAGCAGTCTATAATGGAGGTAAACAACCATGATTTTCTGACGGATGCTGGTGTGGGAGAAGAGAAAAGTCATGGATGGAAATGGCAATGAAAATAGCTCTTTTTCAAAGTCTGATGGCACTCTGGAGATTCTACATATACATCTCTCATTGACAAAAGGTTCATGTTAAAGCAGACAAGCTGTCACAGAAATCTCCTGAGCTGAAGAGCAAATATCTGACTCTCTGCGAGGTGTGTATACTTATAATACAGCTAAGCCACGTTGTAAAATCCAGGATTTCTATCTAAAAATTTATAGATTATTTTCAAATTTTCTAAATACGGTGACTTAGAAATAAACTGAAGTGGTTGGAAAGTCAAGTTTGCTTTAAATTCACTAGAAGTAGGATTCCTTTTAATGGATTTTTCCTTTTCAAGGAAAGAGGTCTCATTAGCTGTGACTAAAACACAGCTGTGTATGATACAAGGGCTCTTTGAACAAGTCTGTAAAAGAAGTTAGGATTTAAGAAAGCGTACTGATTTGGTTAACAAAGAAAGTGCTATTATTGTTGCTAAGTGAAAATAAACTTAAATAAGAGCCACTTCTATCCTTGCCCCAGACTTTGAGCCATTCTTGAAGCCTCAACACACGTGGCCACATCGCAGTGCAGTTTTCTTAAATGGGCTGGATAATGACAAACAGGTAAGGAAGAGGCAAAGGGAACCATTTACTACAAACATTGTAGGTAATATACAACACTGGGGATTGCATTAGGGCATTTGATCTCAATCAGCATGCCATGCTACAGCACAGAAACACATCGTCATGTTTACAACACAGAGCTGAATATAAGAGACTCACATAATTGCCTGCGAGAAGGTACAGGAGCACTTCCATAAGCTGTGCCCTGTAAATAAAACACATTTTTTTTTTTTTTTTTGGAGCAACTGATCATTAGTAACAGTAGAAAATGTTGTAGAAATAAGTAAAGAAAATGAAAAGAAACACAAAATAAAGATGGTTTAAGAGGCTTTTATTAAATAAGGCTTTTGAGTTATTCCATTTGGCAGACATATATATTAAAATAATATCTGTAGGAAATTAAAAATAATTTGTAATACACTAAAATAAAAAAGTAAAATAAAAATTACCGTCAAAGATGGGAACATCTAAATTTGACAGGAAGGGGGTTTTGTGAAAAGTAGAACACACATGATATTTATGAAGTGGCCTCCTTAAAAAGTAGGTTCCCTTGCACCAATTCCTTAGCTGATGCAAACATTTTCTCAAAGTCTTAAACTAAGCAGTGTACTAGTATTTGCTCTGTCCTTTTTCTACCTCAGACACTATATAGAAAAATAATGACCTCAATAAAATGGCCCTAATTTATGCATCAATAAAAGTTAATCACTGAAAAACAGCATAATCAAATGGAAAGAAAAAGTTATTAAATAAAAATATTAATTCTGCATGATATACAGCAAAGTCAGAACAACTTTGCTATATCCCTCCAGTTGATAAAATTCTGTACAAAGACGTATTGTAATTCAAGTTGCATATTTTTATTCCTGGCACTGATCTCTGTCACAAAATTAAATTATAATATACTCAAAGAGAAGTTTTAGAATATTAGGTAAATATAGATCTCTGTGAAAATCAAGAGTTCATTATAGGGCTTCCCTGGTGGCGCAGTGGCTGAGAGTCTGCCTGCCAATGCAGGGGACACGGGTTTGTGCCCCGGTCTGGGAAGATCCCACATGCTGCGGAGTGGCTGGGCCCGTGAGCCATGCCCGCTGAGCCTGCACGTCCAGAGCCTGTGTTCCACAACGGAAGAGGCCACAACAGTGAGAGGCCCGTGTACAGCAAAAAAAAAAAAAAAAAAAAAAAAAAGAGTTTATTATAAATATAAAAAATGACAAGAATATTTGAAAAAGATTAACTAATATTTTTTGAACATTTATTCTGAAGCTCCTATGTTTAGTATATGAAAAGCATTATCTCAGTTCCATAACAGACCCTGAGGTAGTTAAAATTTTTTACCTTTATTTATTATTATTTCCATTTTTTCTCATGAGAAAACTCTTTGTAGAATTAACTTTAGACTTAGTTTAGAAGCAGTTAAGGAGCTATATAAGTTTTTAAAGCTCACACTGCTATATTTAAAATGGATAACCAACTAGGAGCTACTGTATAGCACAGGGAACTCTGCTCAATATTCTGTAATAACCTAAATGCAAAAAGAATTTGAAAAAGAATAGATACATGTATATGTGTAATGGAATCACTTTGCTGTACACCTGAAACTAACACAACATTGTAAATCAACTATGCTCCAATATAAAATAAAAATTAAAAAAATAAAGCTGGTTGAGTAATTAAAATGGAGGATTTACAAAATAATCCCTGTTGCTGACATTTAATGACTTTTTCTTCTAAAGAAAATAGCAAATGCTAGTATTACAGACTTGGTTCCTGCGAAGGTATGCCAAAGAGGGAACCATCTTGTAAAGTGTCTGTATGCTTGCATTGTGGGATTATAAATAAGACAGGCAAATCCCCTGCTTAAATTTTCTGTCTAAGAATATGTTTGTATCTCTGGATCTACCTAGGAAGAAGCATGATCTTTTCGTACGGTCTACTGGGATTGGCCTGGGGTAGGTTTAAATACATTTTGGCCTGGATGGAGATGTGTGAGTTAATTTGACCAAAGGATTGCAACCTCCACTGAGAAGAAAGCACAGTCCTCCAGAAACTTGCTATAGAGGCTCAAGTGTAAACTGTCAGCACCAATCCCAACAGTCATTTGCTCCCAAGTATTGAACAATGCAAGTCAGAACCTCCTAACTACTGTTCCAGTTTTGCATTTTGAGATGAAATAATGTTATATCTGTGTTATTCAAAAGGAAAGGAATCCAAGAAAGATCTGGATATGTGTATATACCCTAGTTAAGATCTGCCTAAATCTCACAGATCCTAAACTAGGATATATACACAAAGGTTTGACTCAAGAGCACAAGATCATTATTCACTATGAAAGGTTGATTTAAAAAACCATCATTGCTTGTAGCAAAAATTCATCACTTGTGAGAAATGTTTTGTGTTTTTGTTCTATACCTTTTAGAATTTTTAATGAGCGGCCTCAAGTCCCAGTGACAAAAAAACCCTCATTTTTTTCCCTATAAAGCTGGATTATTGAATCTCAGATTAGAAACTAAAAATCACATTAATTTTCCTGTATACTAGAAAAATATGTCCAGGGCTTATAGTATGTTAGGACACATCTTTATTAGCTGTATAATTAGAGAAAATGGATATTCAAATTTACTCCTTATAATAACTCAAGAACAGACCATGCAAACAAAATGTAGAATATGGGAAGGTACTATATTAATAATACTCTGAGTAGAGAAGCTAGTCTCTTAATTTCTGAAACTTCTAGCTGTTGTGATAATTGCTGGGGACGGTCACGATTAGGTTAAATGCAGAGTAACTCAATAGAATTCTGAGGGAGAAGAAGTCTGTGGCTTTAAGTTTTTATCTGACTGGCTCCAAGCAACTTATTGTATGATTCTCCTTTAATTCCAATGAAAAACTTGATATTATGTGTTATACATACATTCTCTGGTTGTCTCCCCAGATCACAATTCACCCCTCAATTTGCCTATTTCTACATCAAGTTTCTTTTCATTGCACTTTGTACAGGTGACTTGTATATTTGTATTTTTCATTACACTTCTTGGAGTCATTTAATTTAGTTATATGTTTATGCTCAATGGAATCATTTTAAAAAATAGACTTTATTTTTTAGAGCGGTTTCAGGTTCACAGCAAAACGGAATAGAAGTTACAGAGTTCCCCTATAACCCCCGCCCCAAGACACGCATACCCTCTTCCGTTACCACAATGGTACATTTGCTATAACTGATGAACCTGCACTGACAGATCACAGTCACCCAGAGTCCACAGGGTACCTTAGGGTCCACTCTTGGTGTTGTGCCTTCAACGGATTTTTTTTTTTTTTTTTTTTTTGGTGGTACGCGGGCGTCTCACTGCTGCGGCCTCTCCCGTTGCGGAGCACAGGCTCCGGACGCGCAGGCCCTGCGGCCATGGGTCACGGGCCCAGCCGCTCCGCGGGATACTCCCGGACCGGGGCACGAACCCGTGTCCCCTGCATCGGCAGGCGGACTCTCAACCACTGCGCCACGAGGGAAGCCCCATTCAACGGATTTTGACAAATTTATAATAATGTGCATCTACCATTATAGTATCATACAGAGTAGTTTAATTTTCCTAAAAATCCTCTATGCTCTGCTTATTCATCCTTCCCTCCCTGCTAACCCTTGGCAACCACTGATATTTTTACTGTCTCATAGTTTTGCTTTTTCCAGAATGTCATATAGTTGGAATCATACAGTGTGTAGCCTTTTCAAATTGGTTTCTTTTACTTTGTAACGCGCATTTAAGTTTCCCCATGTCTTTTCATGGCTTGATAGCTCATTTCTTTTTAGCACTGAATAATACTCCATTGTCTGGATGTACCACAATTCACCTACTGAAGAGCATCTTGGTTGCTTCTAAATTTTGGAAATTATAAATAAAAGTACTATAAACATCTGTGTGCAGGTTTTTATGTGACATAAGTTTTCCCCTCATTTGGCTAAATACCAAGGAGGCTGGATTGTATAGTAAAGTATGTTTTACTTTGTAAGAAACTGCCAAACTGCCTTCCAAAGTGGCTGCACCTCAATAGAATCTTTTCCAATTAAAAATGCTATCATATGTCATCATAAAGACCAAATATGGATACATTTGTTATCTTTAATGAAATGCCAAATCCAATGTAGTACATTTCCAAAGTCTTTACTTATTGGATCCAGGCTTTGGAAACAAATATATGTGTATCTGTTAAAAGCAAAGGAGAGAAAACGTTACAGATTTTAATTTTTTTTTTTTTTTTTTTTTTTTTTTTGTGATACACGGGCCTCTCACTGTTGTGGCCTCTCCCGTTACGGAGCACAGACTCCGGACCCGCAGGCTCAGCGGCCATGGCTCACGGGCCCAGCCGCTCCGCGGCATGTGGGATCCTCCCGGACCGGGGCACGAACCCATGTCCCTTGCATCGGCAGGCGGACTCTCAACCACTGCGCCACCAGGGAAGCCCCAGATTTTATTTTTTTTATTTTTCAAGTAATGCTTGAGTTGGGGTAACAAATGATCAGATATTACCACAGGAAAGCTAAGCACTGTCAAAAAGTTACTGTGCTTAGGAAAACTGCTTTAGAGTAAACAATTCAGGACCAGTTAAAAACAAATATTTAGGGAGACACAATGACTAAGCCTACATTATCTAGTTTACCCAACATCATTTTCATTCTAACCCCTTTTATTTCTAAAAAATTGATTAAAAATTCCATCTATAATTTGAAACTATGAATTGAAGCAATACTTAAAAATAATTAAATGTAATAATACATCCAAATCAAAATATTGAGTTTATTCATCTAAGGCCAGTGTTAAAGAGCAAGCCAGTGTTAAATTTAATTTCAGGAGCTTAGAAAATCCAGCAGAGAACTACTTCACCCCTGGACTTTTTTTTCACACACACAGTATATAGTTCATGGATATCATTATGTTTTACAGTGCTTTATAGCACTCCCTATGCTTACTTCATATGTACCATTATATCATAAATGACAAAATTATCTGAAGCACATGATATTATACCTATATGATAATTATATGTTTCCCATTCCCACAAACAAGAGAGAGGGAGAAGTAATGAATTTCAATCATTACAAAACCAGGATGTGACAGTGACGGGCCCAGAACTGAGCCCTTTGGCTCTCACAAACCAGGAGCTTACTGAGCCCTTGCTAAGCCTCTGTGATCAAGTGGGTATGAGGACAGAGCCACACACTTAGAGGCTGTTCTGTCAATTATGTGGATATGGTGATTTTCATTATAAACCACCTCAGTTATAATAAGACTTGAAATAAGCACAAGATTTGGAACAGGGAAAAAATTAAAAACCAGAAATCCATAAAGGCAAGGCTATACGCACACAGAAAGTGATGAACTTCCTTAATACCTTCTTATTCCTCTGGAAGCATTTAGTAAATACAGATTTTAGGCGTAGTCCAGAACACAGATATCAAAAAGAGGAACATACAATCTGATTGGGGTGAGAGTCAACACCATTTTTACCTGAGAAAAATGTTAAAATGATATCTCAACTATAATTCAATAAAAATTCAGAATTTACTCACTAGTCCCAGGTACTCACACCAAAGAGCAAAACAGTGCTAGACATGGAATGGAAATTTGAATGTAAGAAAATTCTTAAATAACCCTTTATCCAAAAGCCTTGGGCCCAGTGTTTTTCAGAATTCAGAATTATTCAGAATATGCAAAATAATACCCCTAGCTAAGTCTAAGGCTGCAGTAATCAAAGACATTAATATTTCTACAGCAAAAATATAACCCCACTATGAGTTAGAAAATTATAAACAGCCTCTTGTCAATTTAGATCAGGCCAGATTTGATTACCAAATAAGTCATAGAAAGACTTTAGGTTTTCAGGGGATTTTGTTTGCTTGTTTGTTTTTTGGGATCTCAAAAATTGCAGATAAAAGATTAAAGAGCTATAAAATTATTTAAAATTACATAATTAGAATCCAAGGGGGCATGACATTTTTAGAAAATTAGAATTTTAATTGCTTTATCTTAGGTCTTCATAAAGTTAAAGTTATCTTGATAATGAAATAGTTTAAGAAACAATTAGTTGTTCAAGAAAATAGTTAGATTTGTTTAAGACTTGCATATACAGAAGAATGCTCAACTTCTAGAATGATTACGAACAAAAGGAAAATTTGACCTTGGTCCCATCACAGTACATACATGTGGAAACAGTAGGATTTAGTTAATATAACCATTTAAAATGTTGTGGAATAAGGTGATTTTAAATGAAAACAAATATTTCTGATAAACAGAAATATTTTTATATTCCTTCATGCTTTTTGGTGGAATTTCTCTTTTAACTTATAAGAGTAATGTTTCAAGTTTATAAACACTCAGAACTATCTTTAATGACTAATTAACAGAGATGGGTTAATAGTTCAGGAAATACGTAGATTGTAAAATGCTTGGCAATTCCTTAAAATCGAAAACTATTCAGGTGTGTGTATTTTAGGTACCTAACTTATGCAAAAAATGACTTTACTAGTTTTGTTCTTATTTAGGTATTTATTTTAACCCTTCATTAAAACACCCAAGTTGAACATATTAAAATATTATCTCTTTTAAAATCCTTCTTGTATCATAGACCAACCCAAGGCATGCCCTTGATCTCCCACCTTGGATGACATACAGTGATAGTTACTTGTTCATTGGTCAAACAAGGCAGTATACAGAACCTACCAGGCAAAAGTGCCTTTAAAAAGACTGCACTTTTTGTATCCAGTTTGTTTTCTTTACATGACCAAAAATAGTGATCATCAGATTGAATATCCACTGTTAGCATTTTAGAACTATTTCAAGAATAATTCTTTTGCCATGTTTTAAATTCAAAGGTAGTGCAATAAAGCTGAGACAATGCAGTAAGTAGGATTTGGTGTTAGAGCCCTTAACTACCATAAAGGGGAAAAGGAATCATTTTTTAAATAAATAAAAGAAAAAAGAATAACAGGAATTTGTGAGATGCTTTCCTGTATGTTCTCAACAGCTTGGTAGAAACTCAGAAATGAAAACCTATAACATGATGATGAACAATTCTTATGGCCTCCAAATAATGCTAGTAGATCTACACATTTCTATTTTTATTAAGGAAGTAACCACAGTGAAAATGCACAGAGAAAATTAAATTTACGCCTTTCTTTTTTACCTACCTCTAACACTATTTATCATAGTTATACACATTATAAATTTAACATACATACTTTAACAAATATTGGCAGTACAAATTTTGATATCATTAATTTAAAATACTACTAGTTTTATGAGAGACACTTAATTGAGGTATGTGATAATATATGCTTTCTTACATGAGCTTAGCTTTAAATTCTCTTTTCTTAAATTGATTCTCTAGAAAGTTACTCTTCTGCAATTTTCAATAATACATCTCCTGCTAGTACTACAGTAAGAAACACAGGGGTGGGTATGAACTCTAATGGCACACAGAGAATATGAAATGCAGTCACCCATAAGGAAAACACAAATTCCTCTCTATGCTTTGTGTCATTTTAACTTATGATAGTAATCACAACTTACTGTATTTCCTGGGGATTTCCCAAGGCACAGCCAAAGGCAATCAGTTCCTCTCAGCTAGTCATAAATGTCCTGTGTTTTTTTCATTGCTTAAATATTGCCCTAAGCCCTTTTCTTTTATTATACACCTTTGAAACAGAGTGAACCATTTCCCAAAAGATACATTAAAATGGTTGACATTTGCAAAAATGAGAAGCAGCATGCACTGTGTGTTAATATGAGGGCCTGAAAGACTTGACACGTGTTCCTCTAATTATTTTAGATCCTCTTTCTGCAGTGTGTTCATTTATTATCAATAGAAATTAAAATCTTTTCAATGTCAGTACTCTTCACACTACAGAAGTAGGGAAAATAAGTTAATACTAAGGGCAGCCTATTAAAAATTTGTTTGTATAGAGGTAGAGATAAACATTCTCTTTAAACTTATTAGTTTCTCGCTTGACACATAGGTACAAATTATGATACACCCTATGCTTTTTACAGAAAAAAGACAGAGAAAAGAGGATCCAGAAAAGTAATGAAAAACAGATTCATTTAAGAGATTAATCATCTAAGAGAATAATTTAATCATTCTAAAACACGTGCCTGACATATACAAGTACTCATCAAAAACTTCCAGTACTTCTACAATGATGGCAGAATTTTAAAAAAAACAAACAAAAAACCCCCAAACAACAAGAACAACAACAACAAAACCTTTGCTTAACTCTCAGGTTTGCTACAAGCTTACATTCACCTACTCCTTTATGTCTGCTTATCATTTTCCTGACTAACAGACTGGTTGTTAAATAAAACATAAAGTTGAAAAATACGTAGACTGTGGGATGCAGGGAGGAAGGAGATAATTCTGCAAAGCTTATGTCTTGACTGGGTAAATGTGAACTATACCTGAGTAAGTTTGTATACTGAAGGTACAGTAACACTCCAACTACCTGTAATCAAGCGTGCAAAATATTCAGAAGCATGAGAGAAATGTGAACCTGAAAGTAAAATGGTCCATAAATAGTAAGGAAAATATTGTATCATAGCACTATTTCATAGCCAAAGAATATAGCCTTTCTTATGCTACAACATATAATAAACTACATTAAATCAATGCCCTCTGATTTGCAAAATCAGGACTAGTTGATCAGCTACTGGAGAAAAGTCTATAAACCAAGAATCACAAAAAATGTATTTCCATATATTAAACATTTTAACTTAAAACACATGGAAATCCATTCATTCATCCATGCTCTAATACAGGACTGAGGCCTTCGAGTGAGGGCGTTCTTCAAGTCACTCTCCTTCCTCTTTCGTGCACAGTCACACAGGAATGCATCTTCCTCAAATTCCAGTTGAAGTTAATTTAAAGTGCCTTAGAGCTTAAAGTTTCTTGCAAAGCAATCTGAATATTGATTTTTTTCTAAGAATTTACTCATTTCTCCTAAATTTTTTGTATTTTCAAGACTTTCTAAAACACTCAACTTGGTGTGCTCATCCTTTTCACTTGCCTGTTTTATCTGTTTACCTAATTTTTAACTAGTTTACCTAATAACAATAATATTTAAAATACCAATTGCAACTAAAATAAACAGGTTTAGGGGCAAACAATTCATGGAAAAGAAGTGAGCTGGCCAATAGCAGAGACACACATCAGTATCACAGCTTTGCAGAAGAAATATGACATTTAAATTAATTCAGTGAGTAGGTGAAGTGGTGTTCTCCAGTGATCTGGAATGATCACATGAATGTTGAATTATGCTCAATAACCATTTTCTAAGATAGGCAAAAAGTCTGACAGGAGCACATGCTACCAAAACAATTTTCTGATACTTAACATGATAATCTTCAATTAACTGGAAAATTCTCCTAATTCACAGTATCTTAGATTCTTGTGTTAGTAAGTTAATGAGGTTTTTGTACATTTAAATATACAAAAATTAATGATTATGTACTAAATCATAGTTTATTCAATAGTTTAATTTTCAGTTTAATTGTTTCTACATTCAATAATATGTTCAATAGATAATTTATTTTTACTGAAAAAGTTCTAAATTAATCACAATTCCAAAAGAGAATTTTAAAGACCAATATCAGATTTTAGCATCTGGTAAATAAAATTAATCTATCATTTCACTCATGGGTGAAAAGTTGAAGTCAGTAGCTACCGAAAATTCTACTGTGATCTCTAAGGAAATGTCAATAAATTACATTAATATTTCTTTCTTATGGGTCCCCGAACAAAACACAATTCTCAATTTTTAGGTTGTCCTTCTTTTTTTTCAGTCGACAGGATTTAGTAAGATCAAAATCCAGAAGTATCAGTTTACACGCTATTAAAGCTAATTTTGTTTTAAGTCATTTTAGCCAAGCAGCAGAAAGAAAAATGAATGTAGAAAAAGACTATTACAATACATATAACCATTCAAGCAAACATTATATTCTCTTTGTAATACATCAGTAAAATGCTCTATGAATAGAGGATTCACCCTCCTATTCATGAGATTTTACACTCAATAGCCACTGATATGAACAGGGATCAAACTAGTTAAATCTAACAATGGCAATATGAAATTTTAAAAGTCTCTTTTGCTTTAAAAATATAGTTCTCATAATTGCAGTGTGAGAGTTTTTCACAAGGAAAATATCGAGGATTGTGCTTTTTAAAACAGAGAATAAAGGAAACTTTAAGTGTGAGAGAACAGTTAGATAACTCTTTTCAGAAAACTCTTGTTTATTAAAGAATAAGCTACTTTAGAATGATTTTAGATAAACAATAAGACAAAGCCATTTATTATTGAGAAAATTCCCTATACCTTTAAAATACTAGAAACTAGAAAGATTATAAATGACCTACATGTGTTAACTAAAATTTATTTATTGCGCAAGCTACTTTTTTTTTCTACTATGTATTAAAATGATAAAACTGTGGGAAACATTTAAATTCTCAAAAAATAAGAAAAGCAGCACTTTTTCCTAACAGCTCTTTGTTAATAAAAAAATAATTTGTGCTCTCCTGAGGAAGACCTTCTATAAATGCCATATAAATGTGCTTTAGGAAAATTACCAGATACTCTCTTGATCACCCTTCATTAGTTTTTCATCCTGGTGGTTTGTTAAAAATAAGCAGGGAGCATATTTATGGTTTTGGTACATGGTAGTATAATTATTTCCCTGTTTCCCTCATTTGTCCACATTTTATAAAGTAAAAATATAGTCTATATTGGCAATAAGCAATATTCTTGTGAAATGGATTGAATTGGATCCAGTTCTCCTTTTATTTTGACAACGAGCACAGATTTTTAAAAAATACATCATGTCTATATTTTACACATATTAAGGTTTAAGAAAAAAGTAGCTTTCATCTCTAGAAACTCCTAATATGGAACCAGGAGAATTTTTCCAGCATTTATATATAATTTTGAAAAGGTTTTCCAATTTTAATGCTCATTACCATTTTTTTTTTCAAACTTTGCTTTTCAAACCAAAGTACCCCGGGTTTTCTCCTTTCTTTTTACAGATATTAGTTTACGAATCTTCTAATGCCTAATATTTAGCACTATTTCGACATATATCAAACGACATCTTGGCTCATAAACTAGAAAAGTAGTAGAAGCGAAGTTAGATAGCTAAGGGACTCTGTCAGAGATGGACACTAGGATAATAGCTATGAAAATGTGGGTCAGTTACTTTACAGAACTCAGTGTCCTCTGAGATATTTTGCAGTCACATTGTAATATAACTTTCAAGTGATATCTATTTAGGAAAATCAATAATTTTACATTTTACTGTAGGCAGATGGAGCAAAATGAATAAACTTGAATTTTAAAATTTGGCAGTAGGCTATAAAAATTTAAGTGCAGAATATCATAATTAAAATTAACCTCCTCTGGCCTGTTGCAAGTAGAAAATGCAAGCACTTTATTCGCATACAAGTCATATTTTGAGCAAAATAAACATCTAAAATAGTCAATGTCAGAGTGCTCAAATTACTGAGGCAAACCACTGAACTTCAGGCATAGCTTTGATTACCTTTTGTCTAGGATATCCTTGAGCAGGCAGCAAGTCTGTCTGTCTCTCTGAACACACATATACATGTAGCTGTCACATATGTATGAATATTGCATATCTCAGGTATTTTCAGATATGACACTTCATTTGTTTCTTAGACTATCCTCATGAGCTAGGTAATATCATCCCCATTAACAGATGATGATACAAAGGCCCAGAGAGCATAAATGACTTGGAGAAGGCCTAAGTGTCAATAATTACTAGAGCAAGTGATTTTGAAGGTATAGGGATTTGGGTTGTACTAAGCTGAGCTAAACTGAGAAATTAAGAGTCTCAATATTTTTTTTCATGTAATAAGAGCCTCAAGCTTGAATCACAGGGATTGAAATTTAACAATCATACTGTTACACAGTGTTGAGTTAGGTTAGAAATGTTTTTGAAAGTTTTTTCTTATAGTATTGTCCTATTCAGGCATAGTAAGCACACCATAAGTGTGACTAGAAATAAAAAAGATATGAATAAAAATAATAGAAATAGATGTATTTTATAAATAAAATAAATAGCTTTCTAATTTTTAAAAATTTAAAAATTAATTGGAATTTAGGTTATTTGGAGAGAATGAAATACACATGTATTTTAGGTTATATTGACTAGAACTATGAATCTATACTTACAATGAGAAAAGCTATAAAAGTTATAATCCCTTTCTATACCTTGTGGTGAGATAACATTCATTCATTTATTCACTCACTCATTCATTCAATATATATTCACTGAAGAGTTACAATGTGCCGGCCCTTTCTAAATGTTAGTAATGAGTTCAATTATGGGCCCCTCACTTGAAAATAAATCATGCCACCACATTTTGAATGTCTACCAAGTGCCAGATATTTTCATGTCTAATACAAATTATTGTTATTTTAATAATAATGACAATACTAATCATGTATTGAGATCTTATTTTGTGCCAAACATGTTGAGTGTCAATTATTTAAAACTTACAAAAACCTTACTAGGTGGATATATTTTTATCCCCATTTTCCAAGCAGGAAACTGAGACACAGACATCTCATAATTTGCCCAAGGTTTCAGAGCCAGCAAACTCTGAGTTAAGATTTAAACTCAAAAGAGCTGCAGTTCTTAGCTACTATACAGTATCTACTGTTTGTGATCACTTATAAGCACTTTTTATACATCATTTATTTTAACCCCCTGAGAGCTTCACAATCTTTACAATAATCCTTCAAGGCATATATTATCTTTATTTTACAATTCAGGAAACGAGTTTGTGGAAGAGGTTAAAAGACTTGCCTAAAGACATACATGTCTGCCCTATTCTCAAATCTACCAAGCAGAGCTGCATTTGGGTAGTTTAGTACTACATTACTCAGGAGGAGGTTAAACATAATCTTCAAGCACCAGCAAAATAAAGGTACAAAGAAATGGGCACATGTGTTTAATGATTTAAAAACAACTTATCAATGAAGGGGGGGAAAACAGAAATTAATTGGATTCCTTTCTTCTTATTGTTTGGTTCAGTGTTGTTTTCATTTGAATTATACATGTGGGGGATGAAATGGACCATGATAGATCACTAAATTTTCAGTGCTCAGAGCTTCTAAGAGTCTCACTCCTACTCCCCATATCTCATTTATGCTCATAAAAGTTGCATGAAGTAGCATTATTTGTGTCAGAAGGGAAGCTGAGAAAATTCAATAACTTTTTCAAGTTCACAAGACTAGTAAGTAGCAGATATGGAATGTAAACTAAAGGCATTATGACTCAAATCCAAGTTCTCTCCAACGTATCATACTACCAACTAGTCTATTCAAAAGAAAGTTCCTAGGATAATAAGAAGATTTGAAATCATGTCATAAGAGAAGCAGTTAAAAGAAATAAATGGGTTATCCTGGAGAAAATTCAGGGGACTATAAAACCGACTTCGGATATATTGCCACATGTAAAACAGGTATAAAAATTGCATTATCCCAATGAGGCAGGACTAACACCAAGGGATGAAGAGTGACAGATCTTGAATTAACCTAAGAACTGTTTTGACAGTCAAAAACTATTACCAGGGATGTTTGGGTCGAGACTGGATAACTGTGTTGGTGTGAGGGAAAGACTGTACAAGCACTAATGGTAGGGAGCAAGGTACCTAGAAGACTGGCTCTCAAGCATGACTATATTTTGGAATTAACTGGAAAATTACCAAAAATATCTGGATATGCCTGGATACCACCTCCAACAATTGTGATTTAATTGGTACGGGGTGTGACCTAAGAATGGGGAATTTTTTAAACTTCCCAGGTAACTGCTTTTAATGTTTAAGCAAAATGTGAAAAGGTCCTATCACTCTTGAGATATCATTGTCTTTAGGACAATGTCTGTAGGACATAAGATGACTCAAACCATGAACCACGAAGTAGGACCATGAAAGACAACACTTTTGAAAACTGGTTTTTAACGAGGGACCCTCTTCCACAGCATAATAACTTGAGCACAAATCTGGATTCACACAGAGTCGAGTCTTGTCTCTGTCAACTAATCACTTTAAGGCTTGGTTGCTTCATCTACACAGTGAGATACTAGCTGGTCTCCCCTTATGGGATAGTTGAGAGGATTAATATCTATTAATATCTAGCACAAAATCTATAAAATAGTAGTTATTACTTGTATGATTCATTCCAGCGAGTTAGAAAGTACTGTAGAGAACCATATTTTTCTCTCCCCAGGCTCATGTGTGGGAGTATTTGTATATACTGGGGGAGTGATGGGTAGGGAGAACAGCATGTTAGGCTGTTGGATAACGACTGACCCCTTTTTCTCCTCGGCTTTCTATCGCTGTTTTCACACACTTCACTCTTACTCAGTCTGCTGTTATTTTATTTTTATTTTTATTTTTTTTGCGGTACGCGGGCCTCTCACTGCTGTGACCCCTCCCGTCGCGGAGCGCAGGCTCAGCAGCCATGGCTCACGGGCCCAGCCGCTCCACGGCATGTGGGATCTTCCCAGACCGGGGCACGAACCCGTGTCCCCTGCATCGGTAGGCGGACTCTCAACCACTGCGCCACCAGGGAAGCCCTCTGCTGTTATTTTTAATGAGAAATTATAAACACACCAAGGTGATTAAAAGCAATAGAATATAAGATCTGAGGTCACAGCACTCAGCTGTATATCCACAGCAACTCTAGAAGTTAATCCTGCTGTGAATTGAATAAATTTTGAAGTATGTGCCCATGTGAATCCGACAAATAATGTACATGAAAGCATAAACGTATTTGAACTCTCCACTCTCCTTGCTCTTTGTTTTTAATCTTTTTGCAACCGCTCTCTTTCCCAAATGCTTCGAAGTTGGACAAACTATCTTTTGTAACAATACCAAGGTCTTGATCATATTCTTTTGTCAATATCACAGCCTCTTTGAAGACTATAAGGAAAATGAATGTCAGAAGACTGGCTCATATCAATGCTTTGACAACAAATAGGCATTCCACTTAATTCCAATACAAAATATTTAATTAAAATCATGAAACTAATATTTTTTTTATACAATCCGTGTATACATGTCAATCCCAATCTCCCAACTCATCACACCACCACCACCCCTACCCACTGCTGCTTTCCCCCCTTGGTGTCCATATGTTTGTTGTCTACATCTGTGCCTCAATTTCTGCCCTGCAAAACGGTTCATCTGTACCATTTTTCTAGGTTCCACATATATGCGTTAATATGTGATATTTGTTTTTCTTTCTGACTTACTTCACTCTGTATGACAGTCTCTAGATTCACTCATGTCTCTACAAAAGACTCAATTTTGTTCCTTTTTATGGCTGAGTAACATTCCGTTGTATATATGTACCACAACTTCTTTGTGCATTCGTCTGTCGACGGGCATATAGGTTGCTTCCATGTGCTGGCTACTGTAAATAGAGCTGCAATGAACATCATGGTACATGACTCTTTTTGAATTATGGTTTTCTCAGGGTATATGCCCAGTAGTGAGATTGCTGAGTCATACGGTAGTTCTATTTTTAGTTTTTTAAGGAACCTCCATACTGTTCTCCATATCAATTCCATATCTTCAACTTGAGAAGAAAGTGTAATCTGCTTTTTTGGATGGAATGTCCTATAATATCAACTAAATCTATCTGGTCTATTGTGTCATTTAAAGCTTGCGTTTCCTTATTAATTTTCTGTTTGGATGATGTGTCCATTGGTGTAAGTGAGGTGTTAAAGTCCCCCACTATTGTTGTGTTACTGTAGATTTCCTCTTTTATAGCTGTTAGCAGTTGCCTTATGTATTGAGATGCTCCTATGTTGGGTGCATACATATTTATAACTGTTATATCTTCTTTTTGGATTGATCCCTTGATCATTATGTAGTGTCCTTCTTTGTCTCTTGTAACATTCTCTATTTTAAAGTGTATTTTATCTGATATGAGTATTGCTACTCCAGCTTTCTTTTGATTTCCATTTGCATAGAATATCTTTTCCCATCCCCTCACTTTCAGTCTGAATGTGTCCCTAGGTCTGAAGGGGGTCTCCTGTAGACAGCATATATATGGGTCTTGTTTTTGTATCCATTCAGCCAGTCTGTGTCTTTTGGTTGGAGCATTTAATCCATTCACGTTTAAGGTAACTATCGATATGTATGTTCCTATGACCATTTTCTTAACTGTTTTGGGTTTTTTTGTGTACATCCTTTTCTTCTCTTGTGTTTCCCACTTAGAGAAGTTCTTTTAGCATTTGTTGTAGAGCTGGTTTGGTGGTGCTGAATTCTCTTAGCTCTTGCTTGTCTGTAAAGCTTTTGATTTCTCCATTGAATCTGAATGAGATCCTTGCCGGGTAGAGTAATCTTGGTTGTAGGTTCTTCCCTTTCATCACTTTAAGTATATCATACCACTCCCTTCTAGCTTGTAGAGTTTCTGCTGAGAAATCAGCTCTTAACCTTATGGGAGTTCCCTTGTATGTTATTTGTCATTTTTCCCTTGCTGCTTTCAATAATTTTTCTTTTTCTTTAATTTTTGCCAATATGATTACTATGTGTCTTGGCGTGTTTCTCCTTGGGTTTACCCTGTATGGGACTTGCTGCACTTCCTAGACTTGGGTGGCTATTTCCTTTCCCATGTTAGGGAAGTTTTTGACTATCATCTCTTCAAATATTTTCTTGGGTCCTTTCTCTCCTCTCCTTCTGGGACCCCTATACTGTGAATGTTGTTGCGTTTAATATCGTTCCAGAGGTCTCTTAGGCTGTCTTCACTTCTTTTCATTCTTTTTTCTTTATTCTGTTCCACAGCACTGTATTCCACCATTCTGTCTTCCAGGTCACTTATCCGTTCTTCTGCTCAGTTATTCTGCTATTGATTCCTTCTAGTGTATTTTTCATTTCAGTTATTGTGTTGTTTATCTCTGTTTGTTTGTTCTTTAATTCTTTAATTTGTTCTTTAATTCTTCTAGATCTTTGTTAAACATTTCTTGCGTCTTCTGGATCTTTGCCTCCATTCTTTTTCTGAGGTCCTGGATCATCTTCACAATCATTATTCTGAACTCCTTTTCTGGAAGATTGCCTATCTCCATTTCATTTAGTTGTTTTTCTGGGGTTTTATTTTGTTCCTTCATCTGGTACATAGCCCCCTGCCTTTTCATCTTGTCTGTCTTTCTGTGAATGTGGTTTTTGTTCCACAGGCTGCAGGACTGTAGTTCTTCCTTCTGCTGTCTGCCCTCTGGTGGATGAGGCTATCTCATATTTTTGTTTTTACATAAAGGCATATGCAAATGAATTCACCAAGTCCCCTGAATATGTATCTTTAAGGTAACATTCATAGCACATTTCACTTCCCTCATGATGGCTTTGAATCTTGCTTGCATCTAGACTTTTTAATAATGCTGCTTTCCTTTTCAATTCTCCTCATATATTTTTTTAATTTCTTACATTTTTTTCTTCATTTTCCCAAGGCTCTTTCTTATTTACAATGTATAATTATTTTTGTAGCAAGTGTAACTTAGATATCATTTCCATCCTATTTTCAGAATTTAAAATCATTTTCAGTAATAATTCTCAGGTTCCTAGACCTATGTAAAGGAAGAATCGTAGTATTGTAATTATGGATACATGGGTTCTTATCCTGGCTCTATTTCTCAATACATTAGTGACCCTAGACCACTTACTTAATCTCTCTCTGCCTCATTTTCTCACCTGTAAATTGTTAAATAAATTATATTTGTAAAGCACTTAGAATATTGTCTGGTATTTAGTAAGGGCTCTATAAAGAAACATGATGGATTTATTTCTGCCTATTGGCATAGGGCCTGACATATAATAAGTTGTCAATGAAGAAATCTGAGGTCAGTCACTTATATGCACAACTAATTATCTGTATCATTTTGAATAATCACAGTCTCTTCAAGGTTCAATAACCTCACCTTAAATGGAACGATTATAATACCCACTTTGATCACAGGATTGATACAACCATCATCAAATGCAATATTAGACATCAGTTAAAACAAAATTAAGTGCTTTAGAAATGCAAATTATTATTAAACATTGATATTAACTCAACTTATTTGTAATGTATTTTCATGTGCCAGGCTGAAGACAGTTAACCCAGGAAGCATATCCTTGCAAAAGAGATGAGGTCCTTCCAGGGACAGGACGTTTTGTCCCAAGGATACTGCCAGAAAATACTGCTGACAAAAATTGTTTTAAATTATATTTTATTGCATTTTACTGTACACAAACATTAGCTATTCAAAGTTTTTAAAAGGGTTATCTTTAGTGTAGAAATCAGTAGATATTAGTTCATTACAAATTCTACGTATGGTCTACTTTTGCCTGTGAGAAAATATATTTCTACTCAACTGACTCCAAATGATCACCAATTCTGAATTACTGACACATAATGTAGTAAAATTAACTAAGCAATCATAGCATTGCCCACGAGAAAATAGAGCGATAATTGAGAGTTAAACAGTTTAAAATAGTGAGTGCCAGGTCTCACTTCCCACTGATAGTCTCACCTATTTCTTTCCTCTTTTTCTTTTAGAAAATGATGCCTCACTAAAGCAAAATGATTAATCGTGAACAGGCTCCAGTTAAATCAGAAATATTAAAATAAATATTTTCTTTCCAGAAATATTTCTCAGAGTAAAGTTATAGCTCAATAAGGAGGACATATTTCCATCTTAAAGTTAGCACTAAATATTTTACTTGTGGCCTCTTGGCATATTTGTAGCTCATATAGAAGAAATGTTTGCATTTTCTGCAGTGGGCATTTAATACTAAGGAGAACCATTCTATTCAGAACAAGTTGAATGTTTTCTTCACAAATATCCAAACCTAAATTTAGGCACACTGTGAGGTTACAGCACAAAAATGGTTATTTTTATTATGCGCCCTTAGTCTTTTTTATTTTTTCTCTTTTATTTTTTCAAATTTTAATTTATTGTGGTAAAAACACTTAACATGAGATCTACTTCTTAAAAAATTTTAAGTGTACATCACACAATTGTTGACTATAGGCACAATGTTTTATAGTTGATGTCTGGAGAAAGTATTTTATTCTGTATAAGATACTTTTTTCAAAACTTTTGGTTTCTTTGTTTTATTTTTAGAGACCATTTAACCACTTTGGAATAAATATGCTTACCTGCCTGCTTTACACTGGGATATGGCTCTAGATTTTCAGAAATATGTGTGTGTGCATGTGTATGTGTGCGAGTGTGTATTCAAACTGTATTGAATGCACATGATACAAACAGAGTTGGCAAGGTGAACCATGGATATTAAAATGCAGCTTTCATGTTGAGCTCAGATTGATGTTAAAACAGTTTAGGATTAATTACTATATGAGTTTTCTTTCTGAAAAAATGAAACAAATATTTGATTGTGTCTTCTGTTAACTTCAGTGCATCAGTGGACTATTTTGGGACATGTCAAAATTTATTAAGAGAAAATAAGAGCGAACAAAAGGTTAATTGTTTTCTCTAACATAATATTCCAAAGTATAAACCAATACTTCTTTTCTGTTGTGTGTTTTTAATAATAATTGTATTCACCATTTTATCCATAGTAAATGGTAATAGTTTGGGGGCTACAGGGATGCTTTTACCCACATAAGAACTTAAAAAGAATCCCCTCTTAAAATGTAGAGGAAAGACTTCCCTCGTAGTTCAGTAATTAAGAATCTGACTGCTAATGCAGGGGACACAGCTTCGAGCCCTGGTCTGGAAAGATCCCACACGCCGCGAAGCAACTAAGCCCGTGCACCACATCTACTGAGCCTGCACTCTATAGCCTGCAAGCCACAACTACTGAGCCCATGTGTCACAACTACTGAAGCCTGCGTACCTAGAGCTGGTGCTCCATAACAAGAGAAGCCACCCCAATGACAAGCCCTGAGAAGCCCGTGCACCACAATGAAGAATAGCCCCCACTTACCACAACTAGAGAAATCCTGTGCACAGCAACAAAGACCGAACGCAGCCAAATAAATAAATAAATTTATTTTAAAAAATGTAGAGATAGTCTGAAATATTGAAAACTCTCCATAAAGTGTCAGAAAATATTTCTAGGCCTTTAGGAGTATATCACAATTGACTATATTAACATACCTGATGAAAAAATATGTCACCCAGAACGGAGTTTGTTTAGGCCAGGAAGCATAGCATGGGGGAAGACATGATGTCCTCCCCAGAGAGGATGTTCAGCTCCAAGAATACTGCCTGGCAGGTTTATTTTTAGCATAATGTCACTTAATATCAAAACCAAACAACCAATTCCTTCTTTAATTAACATGCTCACTAAGCCGTTTTGATTATAATTTGGCTTCCTTTGGGCCACCCACATGGGGACAAGGCTAAATAATTTATCTGCTTCCCTAGTATTGTTAGCATTCTTACTGTACATGGATAAATTAGAATTGTGATTTATACATTTATAATTTATAAATTTATACATCAGGCTCATGAACTCATTTTTTTTGTGAGTCTGCCTATGAGTGATGGATCTGCCCTGGGAGTGCAAAAAGGAATTTAGCATTCTATAGTCTGATGATTCCATACGTGAACTTCTGAAAAATCACTATCAACTGTGACATTCCCTCAATAATGATAATAAAATTAGCAGGCACTTATGCAGGTCTGTCATGTGAGACACTGTTTTAAGTTCTTTACATAGACTAACAAATTCTATGGTCATAATAGACCTTTGAGTTAACTATTCCTTTTTTTCATATGAAGAAACTGAGTTAGAAAAGTCAGTGGTACAGGAAGGCATTAAACTCAGAGGTCTGGTTCTAGAAAGTATGGTCTTGACTTCTATGTGCCAGAGTACTTCTAGAGTACTTATTAATATGATCATTAACATTCTAGAAGCCTCATTAATATAAACATTGATATTACTGCCTATTTTATATTTCTGCCTTGAGGTTTAAAAAAAATCCATAAAGGTAAATACAGTTTTATAACAACGTAAACAGGAATGAAGATATTATTTTTGTATTATTTACTAATGTATCTGGGTCCTAAAGATCCTAAAATATGCTATTCTAATAAAATATTGAAATTATTAGAAAATAGAAATACATTTTAAAATATTTTTGGAACAACTGACCTATAACATTTTAAAGGCAATGGAGAAAATTCAAGAAAGTATACTATGGTATTTTTAAAACAAAGTACTCACCTACTCTTACACTTAAAAAGAATTACATAGAAAATGTGCACTTCAAACTAAAATCACATATCTGTTTATTAATCACTGCCATGACATGAAAGCAGCTCATTTAGGCAACACATACTAAAAATTCTTACTGTGGGCTCGTTACATATAATGCACTGTGAGAGGTGATGAATAAGTTTATGAAAATCTTCTCTTTTAAGCTAGTTAAAAAAACATTAACAAAAATAACAAAATAACAAAATGGCAAAAATAACAATAATACACCTAGGATTTGTTAAGTACTGTCAGAAGGTATAAGAGAGGAAATTATTTCTGACTGGACATTTATTAACTGAACACACTTTCTGTGCTTCTCTATGACAGGCACAGTTTGGGAAGATTAGGGATTCAGCAGTAAACTGAAAAAAATGTATGTGCTCACGGATTTTATTGTGGATTCTAATGACAGGAGAAAGACAACAAAAATGATCAAACCTATAATGTGAAAATAAGTGATGTATTCACCTATTAAGTAGGATAGTCAGGAAAGAGAAGAGAACTTAATGAAATGAGGTATACCCTGCAGGTATTGTTTAGAGAAAAGTTTATCTAGCTGAAGGATTAATAGCAGATTAAGAATGGCTTATTATAGTTCTTCTTGTAAAGCAAAGTTCGATTTTTGTTTTTTTATAAAATGTAATTCAGGCAAAATTTTGAAGGACTTGTGCAAGAACTGGTAAGAAAAATAAATGAAAAGGAGATGGTTTATCATGAACTAAGGCAGGATGTTGAGAAGAGGAATATTTGGGGAATGGGGTATATTTGGCTGAAGTGTAAGGTATGCATTAGGAAAGAGAAGATGAGGCTGAGAAGAAAAGTTGAAATGAGTCGTATGTATAAGGACCTGAAATTTAGGAGTGGCAGTAGGAAAGAGACTATTTAGGTAAAATGAAGAAGATAGAATTGATAAGATTCTGTGACTGGCTTGATTTGATGGCCAAGAAAAGATGAGGTCAAAGATAATTCTGAAATTTGGACCTTGGTGACTTGAAAAATTATGTTGTCATTAATAGGAAAACAAATCAGAAGGAAGACCTGAATTGATAGTAAATGCTGAGTGACAATACCCATTATATTAAAATCTCTCATAAATTACAACTGAAATTATGACCATTATGTTTGAACATTGTATTGTACATATGACCATATTATATGTAACATTACATTATTTTAATTAAATTAAATCAATATAATTGAGTAACTTTTATGTATAAACACACTTGAATTCAATAACAGAACTTAATTTGTAATTTTGAATACTGCCAAATATTTATGTGAGAACCCACAAATGTACAGGCACAGGACCTACTGAGTAGATTACTTAATTACTTAATGATATACCAAACATTGGGCCATATTTATCTTAAAATCACATAATGCTTAGCAGGATTATTTTTATTCCTTGAGGAAGTATAGCATTGTGTCCATGGTGATGGGCTCTGGGGCCGACTTCCAGCCCTGAATTTTGCCTTCATTATTTTAGCTGTGTGACTTTTGACAAATCCTCTTTGCTTCAGGGCTTTGGTGTTCTCTCCACTATGAGGATAATGGGTTTGCTTACTTCACAGACTTGCTGGGAAAATGTAAGGAGCAAATCTATCTAAAGTGCTCAGCATTATGCCCAGAACACATGGTCTCTATACATGTCACCAGGGTCATTATTAGTAATGAGATATTACATATTTTACTTTGGATTTTTCCCAATTATAAATGCAATTTTGGAGTATTCTGCTGTTGCTTCACTTGATACTTCTTTTTTACCTTTAACCACAGTGGTCTAAAATTGCTAAGGATTTGGGAGGAAAAAAAAACAGTAACAATTTCCAATACCATTAATCCAATAAAGGTTTCATTGCTTTTTTTATTTCTTCAAGTTCAATTTTATCACTTAAGAAAACAAATTAAGGCTTGAACAATAAGAAAAAATATATCATTTACATATCTAGAATGTGAGCAATATCTAGACTGCCATATATTGGAAGTAACCTTCTACAAGGCCAGACTACACAGTATCAAGAATTGTTTTAAAACTTGTATGCCTGCCTAAAACACACTTCTGAATTTTGGAGAATTCAAATGAATGAAATAGTGTCACTTGCCTAATCACTTCTTGATGCACACACACATACACATACAAACACAATTATAATATCTGTAAAATTAACCAAAACTATGAACAAGATAATACTTCGTCTATATTTTAATTTTATTTCATAATTCTGTTTAAACTGCTGAGTGTAAAGCAATAAACAAAGAACACACAGACACATCCACACAAAATAGAAGTGCTCTCTACAATAAAACACAGAGTTGTATTTGTTATAAACTACCTTTAGGAAACAAAAATCCAACCTATTTAATAAAGGGATGGAAGAATTTCCATTTTGTTTCTCAAGCTATCTGAATAAATGATGGGAGGAATCTGAGATCAATTCTCAGATATATATGAAAGGTTTGGGCAACCATTTTTTTTCTATCATATGGGGCAAATTTATTTCAAGGGCCTTCAGGAGCAGACACAGGCAGGGCATTGTTAATGACAAGGGGTTGAAGGAAAATCATAACCTGAGAGAAAATGATGTGTCATGGAGGCATGGACATGAGTAAATCCATGAAAGGAGTTTTGGTTTTGAAAATCTTGCATTCTGAGAGACCTGTCCTTCACTCAGGACCACATACACCACCCCCCAACCCAGAACACATAGTATACGCCAAGAACTCTATCAAGTCTTGAGGGTTGAGATGAATAGGACACGTTCTCTACCCTCAAGGAGCTGACAGTTCCTGCTGAGAAGCCATGAACAGATGCCCAGCATATCGAGTATCTGATACCCAGTAGAAGCTCAATACATATTTGCTTACTTAATGAATATTGATTATATGGAAGCTATCAAGACAACAGAAAAAGCTATAGTCCAACCTCAGGACCCAGAAAAGATCTTCTAGCAAAGATGAAAACTGTCTTGGGAGGAAAGGAGAGAAGAGACTTCCAGAATGAAGAAACAACTTAAGTAAAAGCCTGTTACATGAAACCTAGACTATTCTGCCTGATCTGCTCAGTATTACTACAGTGTTAAGTACAGGTAAAATAAATCGGATACACCTTTAGAGACAGAAAGCAAGATAATATTGAGGAGCAGGTGGCCCCAAAAGCCAGCCTTCTAAATAGAAATGGTCATAGAAAGTTAATCTTAGAGCTCTGGGGTTCCACCAACTTTTATAATTTGAGACTTTCTAAGATTAAAGTGGGAACATATTTTTTTTGTAGCCACAACCCTCCTCAGTGAGAAAAACTTAAATCATTGCGAAAAGAAAAAAAGACACTTTCTTTCCTTTGGCTACAATAATAGTACTGTCATAGTCTTTTAAAACATGTGACACCTAAAATTGTGGAAATGGCTTAAAATGTCAACCAACCCAAACCTTCAAATTTTGGGGAAAAAAAAGTGAAACTACAATCACGAATTTTTTAAAATAAATGTTTTATATTTTAGAGTAGTTTTGGATTTACAGAAAAATTTCAACTGGGTTGTTTGTTTTCTTATTATTGAGTTTTAAGAGTTTTTGGTATACTTTAGATACAAATGCTTTAATAAGTGCCTGTAAATATTTTCTCCCAGTCTGTGACTTGTATTTTTATTATCTTAATAGTGTCCTTTGCTGAGAAGAGGTCTCAGTTTTAGCAAAATTCAACTTGTCCATTGTTTTCTTTCATGAACCATGTGTTGTTTCTAAAACTCATCACCAGGAGCCCAAGTTGGAGACTAAGGAAGACTCTGAACTCACCTCCTCACATAGACCCAACAAATCTACAGCTACATATGGATCATTTCCCTCTGAAAAAGATCTGAAAACTAGATGAATGCTCTCCACAACAAAGAATAAAAGAAAACAGTGAGAACTTCAACAAAGAGAAAACATAAGGAAGTACCAGAGGTCACAGAGCTGAAGAATACAATAACTGGATCACTGTCCTATACCATACTCAAAATTTAACTCAAAATGGATTAAATACTTGTAATGTAAGACGTGAAGCCATAAAAACTCCAAAAAAGAAAACACAGGCGGTAAGTTCCCTGACATCAGACTTAGCAATGTTTTTTTGGTTGGATCTGACTGCACAGGCATGGGAAACAAAAGCAATAATAAACAAGTGGGACAACATCAAACTAAAAAGCTGTTGTACAGCAAGGGAAACTAGCAACGAAACAAAACGGCTGCCTACTGAATGGGAGAAGATATTTGCAAATGATATACCTGGTAAGCGGTTAATACCCCAATATAGAAAGAACTCACATAACACAACATAAAAAAAAGAAAAAAACTAGATTACTAAATGAGCAGAGGACCTGAATAGACACCAGAGAAGATGGTAAACAGATGGTAAACAGACATGTGAAAAGATGCTCAACATCATTAATTATCAGGGAAATGCAAATCAAGACCACAGTGAGATACCACCTCACAGTTGTCAGAATGGCTATTCTCAAAAAGACAAGAAATAACAAGTTTGGCGAGGATGTTGAGAAAAGGGAACCATCCCGCACTGTTGGTGGCAAAGTAAATTGGTGCAGTCCCTGTGGAAAACAGTATGGAGTTTCCTCAAAAACTTAAAAATAGAGCTACCATATGATCTTGCAATTCTACTACTGGGTATCCTTACAAAGAAAACGAAAACACTAATTCAAAAAGATACATGCTCCCCTCTGTTCATTGCAGCATGATTTACAGTAGCCAAGATATGGAACCAACCTATGTGTCCATTGATGAATGAATGGATAAAGATGGATATAATACTCACAACGAATACTACTCAGCATACATATATAATAAAACAGAATCTACTCAGCTATGAAAAAGAATGAACTCTTGCCATTTTCGAGGACATGATGGGCCTAGATGGTATTATGCTAAGTGAAATAAGTCAGACAGAGAAAGAAATATACCACATGATTTCACTTACAAGTGGAATATAAAAAACAGAAAAAACAAATCAAAACAAAATCCAGACTAACAGATAAGAGAACAGATTGGTGGTTGCTAGAGGGGGGTAGGGCTGGGGGCGTAGCAAAAGGGGTTAAGGGATTAAGTACAAACTTCCAGTTATAAAATAAGTAAGTCATGGGGATGTAATGTCCAGCATAGGAAATATAGTCAATAACATTGTGTTAACTTTGTAAGGTAACAGACGGTATCTAGACTTATTTTGATGACCACTTCACAATGTACATATATGTCAAATCACTATGTTGTACACCTAAAGCCAACATAATAGTGTATGTCAATTATTCCTTAATTTTTAAAAAAGGAACTAACCTAAGACCATGTAGATTTTCTCATCTGTTTTCTTCTAGAAATTTTAAAGTTCTTTATGTCGCACTTAGATGTATGATCCATTTCAAGTTACTCTTTGTGAAAGGTGTAAGATCTCGGGAGAAGACTCTATAACACTGAATTTTAAACACAAAACCAGATGAAGGCAAATATTGGATAGAAGAAGACCAACTTGAATTTATTTTAGTATTTGTTCTTCCACAACACGGAAAAGAAAACCTCTAAAACTTTAAATTCCATAACAGGTACATGGAGTTCTCTATGAATGGGACTTGCCTACTTCTCCAAATAGATTTCCTGCTATTCTCTGACTTACTCACTAATATCCTTCCATCTCCCTAGTCACCACTCTAAATGCCAAGAGCTTCTCACCTCAGAATTTTGATACATTCCATTTCTTAGGTTTCAAACACATTTCCCTGCTTTTCAAATGCCTGTTCCATCTTCAGTTTTACCTCTGTGTAGAGATTTACCCTAATCACCCACCATTTAGTCTAAAATACTTTCCCTCTATTAATATTAATCTTTCATCAAGTTGACTTTTTTCCTTTATATCACTTACCAGGATATACACTTGCATGCATACATATATACACACTTTGTGTGTGTGTGTGTGTATAAAATATATACAGAAACAGATATACAAAGAAAGTTTTCTTCTAGGCTAAAATCTCTATGATGCTATGGATAATGCTATTTTTATTAGAATGTATCCACTTCCTAGCACGACACCAAACACTTCATAGAGATTCAATAAATTTCCATATAATACTTGAGTTAATTCGCATGCCATTTTAAAATGTAAAGGAGCATTAATGTGTAAATAAAATTTAAAAAGCAAAATGTGGAGGCATATTATGGAGGTTCAATTAAAGCCAATGAGAAAACATATATAGTTAAGAGAGTAATTACACCAAAAGTACATAAAAGGTATTTATTATTAGAGACTTGTGTCCTACTATTCTAAAATGGGTACACTGCATTAACTATTAGCCAAGAGAGAAAAAACGAATACTCCCCAAATATATTCTAATTCAGTGATAAGGCCACACTGCTTTACTCTAATCAAACTGATATGTTTTCATGAGGATAATATTAATAAAAATTATTCTCTGTGTGTCTTGACTCTACTTACAAATTGATTTTTTGTTGTTGTTATACTCATTAATCTACAGTTAGTGAAATGCTTTCAGCATCGAATACCATGGGAGCAAGACAGATAATAATGTCTCATAGTGACAGATTAGAAAGTTCTAAAATAGGAGCTACAATGACTCACGTATGTATTAATATTAGATTTTATTTATGACAAAAATTCCCAATATTGAACATCTTGTGAAATGCCATTATATTTGAATTCTTAACAATTTTCTTCTTGTCAGAAGGAAGAATTTCTCTCTATGTGGCATTTTAGAAAATGGCCATTCAGAATTTAAGGTCTTTATTAGTATTATTTTTAATAATACTAATTTATGAACATAAATTTCCAGAAGCACTAACTTCTCATCTGCATCTCTGAAACTCTGCTGAGAGCTGTCACTTTTGGTGTAGGTACAGCTTCTCAGAATTATTAATCAAGGTGACAGTTATGAAATATTCCTTAAGTAGCAAGATAATTCCTCACAGGGCAACCTCTGCAACTTACCACAGAACTTAGGAAGCTTCTTACTTCTCAATATTATACATCCAGATGTGGCTAGGAGTTATTCAGGTATTATTCTCTAAAGGTGCATCAGGAGAGGGAGGATGGTTAAATTCAAACACTCTAAAACCAGACTGCCTGGATTTTCCAACCCTAGTTTTGCAGCTTACTAGCTGCGTGACCTTGGGCATATTACTTAACTTCTCTGTACCTCACTTACCTCATCCATAGAGTGGAGGTTAATTATAATGTCTGTGATGATTAGGTGAGTCAATACATGGAAGATGCTTAAAACAGTATCTCGCATGAGTAGTATTCAGGAAATGCTAACTGTTATTATTAACCATCTGGTCTGCCTAACCAGTGCACCAAATTTGCAAGGGCAGGGCTAGAGGGACCCATTAATGTATATTCAGGATTTAATTTAATTTTAAATTTTAATAATAATAATAACACTACGGAGAAACAGAAAGACTCTGAGAGAAGGAAGCAAGAGTATGTATTAGATGTCTATTTCTGGGTAACAAATTACCACAAGTTTAGCAGCTTAAAAAACAAAAAGTTATTATCTCACAATTTCCACGGGTCAGGAGTCTTCAATCTCGGCCTCACAAGGCTAAAGGCGAGGCAGCAGCTCGATGCGTCTGCATCCAAGCTTCTTCAGGTTTTTGGAAAGATGCATTTCCTTGCAGCCATGTAACTGAGGTCCCCATGTATTTACTATCTGTTGTTTCATCACCACTCTCAGCTCCTAAATGCCACCCTCAGGTTCTTGCTCTGTGGACTCCTCCACAGACCTTCTCATGCTTTGAATCTCTTCTTGTAGGAAGGGCCTTAAAAGGGTTCTTCTTACTGGGTCAGGCCCATTCAGAATAATCTTCATTTTGATTACCTCAAAGTCAACTGATTAGTACCCCAACCATGGGAGTGATATCCCATCATATTCACAGTCCCATCCACACACAGGAGGAGGGAATAATATAAGGGCTTGGGTCATTACATTGGGGTTGTCTTTGAATCCTGCCTACCACACTATGTGAGAGAAGCGCTCTGTCCATTTTAATTGCCTCTCAATCCCCAGAGACTGCTTGACACACAATACACATTCAAGAGATATTTCTGAGAGTATGAAAATTTACTCAAATGTTAGTTGGCCCCTTTGTGAATGCTTTTAGTGTTCCCAAATAAAGTTACTCATACGCAAGCACTGATCAGCACAGCAGAATTTACTAAAGATTCCACAGGAGAGAAGGGAGAGACCATTCGTGTTACACACTTCACAGTGAACTGCATTTTCCTAATCTTCTCTTCCCTCTTCCCTCTCTCTTCCACTCCTTGTCTCCCGCTCCTCTCTCTTCTTTCCAGTTCTGTCAGTTTACTTCATGTGAATAAATGGCAGTTCCTTTTCCTGACCCTCCAAAAACAGGACTTGGCATCTCACTGTAGAGTTCCCCCGACCCTTCGAGCATCTTTATCAAATAAATCAACTTGCTCTACCTTAGTTCCTACCTTCAAAAGCCCAAATAAGGGTAACAGGAATGAGTTAAAGTGAAATAAGATAAAAAGTATTTGTCAGTGAGATCACTACATACAACATACATTTCGAAGGATGAAATAATTTTGACACAGAATTTAAAAACAAATCAGGCCTTTTTTTGTCTAATATAAAAAATATAAGCAAGTTCCTTACTGGATGACAGGCCTCACCTTTGAATCTTAACACTTAATTCTTTTTAAGCTGTGTCTTTTTCTGGGATGGGTAAGTAGGGGAATGGAAACAAAACCAAGCTTATTTGTACAAGGTATATTAAGGTAAATTTTATCTTTGGTAATGCCGTCTCAAATCTGTTGATTTTCAGAAATCAAATGGAAAGAAATCAGTAGCATTTCCTTCACTAATTATAATAGCTGTCAAAATACCTTTTCTTAAACTCTGAAAAAAAGAACTCTAATTTATATCAAAATATAAATAAATTGAGTTTTGCACAAGAATTGACAGGTATAAAAATAATCAGGAAAGAAAGGACACATGGTATTCATTGATTTTGTTGTGATAAAAACAATTAGTTTTACGCTAAATATGATGGACTTATAACCTGCAAAGAAAGTGAAAACTTTGAATTTAAAATGATTCAGTTACAACTTTATATGACTCAATAGTCTGTCCAGGTCCAAGTAAAAGTATTCAAGAAGAAAGTTAAAATCCTTAGCCCAGAATTCAAAGTCCTACAAAATTTATCCTAATGTGTCTGGTCTGGCTCACGTTGGTGACACTGCAAAGTTACCACCGATTAACTGGATTACTCACTCCTCTTCTTCAATAAAAGATTTAGATTTCAGTTTAGCCTGTACTCACTGCTTTCTCAGAACCTTCCTAATTCCTGGCAAGTTGGAGGTCTTTTATTACTCTTTGAACTTCTATATCAACTATTATCTATCTTTCTGAAGTAAAAAGTAACATATATTGACTTTTAAAATTTATGAATTTCTATGTGTTTTCTCTCATTATGTATCTCTTTATAACTCATAGAATAAACTCTTAAAAACTAGGGAGTGTGTTCTACAATTTTACATATGCCCTGACGAAAGAAATACATATCGAGGAGCCGTCATTTTTTAGCTAGGAATGAAATTTAAAATACGTTATCTAATTTCTTTGGGCTCAAAGCATACCTATCCTAAAGCATACAGTATAATATTTTGCAAACACTTAGGAAATATTTTAATTAATTAAACATCATAGATAAATAAGCAACATGTAGATTAACTATTTTGGATTAATTTCTCCAAATTTTTAGATAGGATTGCAGTAAATATGCTTATTTCTAGAAAACTCAAATGACTCAGTCTAATATGTAACAACTTTTAGTCCCCCTAAGTCATTTTACCATTTGTTTATCTTTGTAAATTTCTCTGTCCTGAGTGAAATAAATTATTATTGTTTCTATGGACATGTTTACTCAAAAGTGGACTTAAAATACATTTGATACTGTCCATGCTGAAATTTTCTTAGAGCCTGGGTCAATGCAAAAAGCTGTGATGTTGTATCAGTTTAAAACTACATTTACCTTTGACAGTAGTTTGGCATTTTATACATTTTCCCCTCTGGCTCCTTAATATGTCATGGTTTAAAAATGACCAAAGTAAACACCATGAGATTTGGGTTCAAACCCAGGTCTGATAACTGTGTTACTATGGGCAAATCACCCAGTTCCCTCTCCTATAAGAGACCCACTTTGAACTCCATGGTTTATAAGATTAGTTCCCAAATTGTAAAGCTGACTTAATGATATTAACACAGTTCCAGGCTGAGGACTAAATACTACCCTCTGTTCATAATAGGAGAAGAGGTATTTGATTCACTTGGGATTTTTACTTGTCTAGAGACAAACGTAATCACGTTTAAAGTTCTGTATTAAAGATATTCTTATCCATGAGTAAATGCCATTTTTTAAAAAAATTTCGCTAGCAAAACAGCCTTCAGAGTAATGTTAACAAATCTCAGACTTCAAGTTGTGAAACCACACACTGTGGGTGAGATTAATTATCTACAGATTCCTTAGGGCAGCATTTCTCAGAATGTTGCCTCTGGCGCCCTCAACAGAACACCCAGATCTGGAACAAGTTGCCCAGTGAACTGAATCTGAAATTTGAGGAGCCCAGCTCCTAGAAAAAGGGTTGACTCTTAAACATCGGCTGAAAGAATGATTCATATTATTAATCTCATCAAAACCTAACCCAGGTAAAAGAAAAAAATATCAATTACGTGTTCATATCTGAAAAAAAGAGATTTCAATAATTGTGTGATTGGAACCTAGAAAAAGGGAAATCTCAGGAGAATACAGTTGACAGAGGAGGACTCCGAGGTAGTTGACAAGATGATTCTAGTTTATTTTACAATTATATTTCTGCAGTGGAGATAGAGTCATGAGGTTTCACAGCACAATGCACCAGCCTTTAAGTTCACCCAATTTATCCAGTTACTTCTCCTCATTGTGACTCAGTTACCACCAAATACACTTTTATAGACTTTTCTACGGAAAGCAATTTGCTACAGAGCCTGTGAGCGCTCTGTTCTTCCTAGCGATAGTATTTCTCTAAGTCAGTAAGTTATTACTGATTTAGAATTGCTGTAGGTTTTGTTATCGTCAATTAATCACCAAAAAATTCTCTGAGAATACTTACAAACTGTAGGATTTGAACTTGGACAATGAGACTCCATTAAGGCAATTGCCCCAAGGAAGGCTTTGCTTTCCTCCTGTAATTTTCACTAAATGTACCTGTTTTAATTTGACATATCTCTCAGTATCCAGATCTACTCTACGTCTTTAAATATTACAGAAGAACCTCCGTATTCTCTCTTATCCTTGTCCTACTAAGGATAAAAGCACAAATATTAGCACTGTCCTTTTACTCTGCAAAATCCTGTTATTATTTCCTTTCATACACAGTAGGGCCTGAAGTGTGCACATCTGATCACTAGTCTTTAAAGTTGGCAAGAAATACAAAGAATTTTTTGGATAAACCACGTGTTACTAGGTTCCCTTCTGTATTATAACTGCTGGTTTTAAAATGACTATCTGATTTGCAGGATTCTGGATTTTATTTTACTTCACTTTTAAATACCTGATTTTAGGTCCCTATTTTGTTATGATACGCTAGTAATTGCCTCGCTTTTAACCCCAGATTAATAGAGTCCTAGTACCTTCTTGACTGAGGTCCTCTTATCTTCAGCTTATGAGCCCTTTCCTAATTCTCTTTCTCAGATGAAAGCATCTTCAGACTGAAATAGTATGCCTCAACAAAGAATTCCAAGAAAGCATTATACCCCTTTATCTTTTGGCAAGAACTTGATTACAGGCTAAATTACAAGTATTTTAGATTCATTATTGGTTCACCATCAATGGCAATTTATGTCAGCTTCCTAAAAGGCACATTCTTATATGGTCTATACTGCCCAACTATTTGGGGAAAGCATGTCACGTATATGGCTGAAGAGGCATCCAGGCTTCATGCCAGGAAACGAACTAAGAAACTCAATTAATGAACATGTTTGGGATTTCACTAAACTCATCGATTGGAATATGTTCCTTAGAAGCTTCATTTTTCTATTGTGTAACAAGCTTATTATTAAGGGTGAAATACTTTTGTAACATTAAGAAAGAAAACTTGCATCACCCCAGCCCCTTTAGATTGGAAACAGCTCAGCACTTTCTATGTACCAACAGGCTAGGGGTCTATGAAATATATAGAGCAATTTCCAGGAATACAATTACCTCAGTGTTTCAACTTTCTGAATCAACTGCTGAATAACTGTAGTCAGTAAAGGACCAAGAGTTTAAAGAACTGGAAAGGCCCTGCTCTGGCACAGTCAGTCCCCACACTTCCCTAGTTGTCGTTCTATGTAACAGCCCAATCATCAAGCCAGAGCTAACTCCAGAGCTCCGTCTTCTTAGATCATTTTTGTTTAGAAGTGTCCAGAGCTACCTATATAACAATATACTAGAGATTTGTTTGAAATGAAGATTAACAGATCCTCCCAAATTGGTAGAACCAAAGTCAAATAGGGTAGGATCTATTGTGTCTTGATTATAACCTGCTCTTAAAGTGATTTTTATGCACACCACAATGTTTAAAATAAGTCTAGTACTGAATGCCAGAGACTGACATTTCTGTTTTAGATAATTATATCACTTTAGCTTCCTCACTGAGAACAATCCATATGTTTAAGCCATGGTCTAATTCAAGGTTTTGACAAAGGAAAAGTTTAGCTCTTGAGCAGATTTTATCTTCACATATAAAATAAATTTCCTGAGGTAGAATTTACAAAACAGGGAATGATAAAATAGGAGGAAAAAAAAGGTAATAGTAAAAACGTGAAAATGGTAAAAGACAGAAAGAGAAATCATAGGGCGAGATATAGACTAACATTTACCCACAGAGTTACTAGGTTAATGTTAGTTTTGTATACAGGATGAGGCTGGGATTGGTGACAGTAAGGCACTTAGGCAAAGTGGAAAGTAGGAGAAATCTGCTAATTCTACATGTGGATATTCATGAAAGATTGCATGTTACTTTGGGAGTATCTGCATCAATTCTCATCACCTCTACATTTTATTTAGAAAAACTAGCCAGCCCACTTTAATAATTTTGATTCTTGGTTTAACATGTCATTCAAAATGTGCCTACCTCAATTAAAGATAATTGTCGTCATGGCAACAGCAGTAATCATCCTATGAATAATAATTATGATTCACCCATTATAAAAATGCAATTACATTTTGATCCAGCAGCACCTGAAACAGTCTCTCTTCTAATATTTCAGATACTAGAAAACATAGTTACATATATTTCCTATACTTAAATATTACTAAATCACAAATGAACAAATATTCATGCAGAATACAAAAGAATGCCTATTATTTGACCTGATTTCTCCCTAGTAACTTCAGTACAGTTTCTACACCAGGCGTGTCTCCTATTCATAAAAAATGAGGCCGCCCTACTTTGGAAATATACAGGACATGAACCTTTATTTTAAACTATAAAAAGATTTGTTGATTTTTCTCCCAATTTAATCTATCACAAAGCTAGAACAGTGGTAAACAAATAAGATCAAATAAAATAAAACATAATTTGTTTCATATTTTAAAGAATGTGTAGTCATCAAACCAAGGCTGGAGCAAAAACACCAGTAAGACTCTAAGTGGACACAGATCAGAAGTTTTTCATTCCTTCTGAGTACATCAAGAATTATACACAATTTCATTGTATTTTCAGGAATTCTTGTATACATTTGAGGAAAAGGAGTCCTGGCTTACCAGTAACCAGTAAAATATGCAAAGAATTTTAGCTTTTTTATTATAGGCGTATAATAAGTCAATATGAATTTGAATGTGTACCTCCCTTCCAATAGGAGGCAAACAATAATAATTTTTCTTTTTTAGCTTAGATTTTAGGGATAAAATATCCAGGATTAAAATAAGGGCTTATATAGTGCTTGTTGTATATTAGATACAATTCAAAGTGCTTGGTTTATGTCAACTCACTCAGGCTCCACCTCACCCTATGTAGACGGTACTATGTTTTTTCCATTTTGTGGATTAAGAAACCACAGCTGAGACAGGACGGAACCAAGATTCAAAGCCTGTCAGTCTGACTCAGAGTTTATGTTCTTAGCCACTATTCTATCTGCCTCTCAGAGGGACAGACTAATGCCATGATACCGTGGGCCAATCATACCACAAATGATTGGTGAATCCCATGTGCCCCAATTTAACAGGAGCATTGATTACATGAAAATTTCTAAAAATGAGTGGTGAAAAGTCTAAAAACTATGCCAACTGAGTATTAGAGGAAATGGAAATAACCAGATTTTAAAAAGAGAAGATAGCCGGGGGGAAATGTTTAAAGTTTTCACATATTTGAATGAAAGAGTGCTGAAAGAGAGATTTGATTTACTCAAAATAATGTAATATCACTAAAATAAATATTTTAATTTTCTTCCTATAAACTCAAAATTCCATCTGGATTTACAAATGGCCACAAATACAAGTTATGCCTGCATAGCTGTGTAATCTCATATTCTATAAATTATTTTATAGTATTCAAATTTAGCTTATATTTTCTAATTACATAGAATCCAGCCTACATTCCTACATCCTGAAATATATAACTATTTCTGGCTGTTAGGTCATACTGCAATCTCTGCTGTGGGGTGAAGAGTATTGGTTTCTGTTAGTCAACGTCTAATTGAGCTATCTGCTCAGACTCCAGGATTTATTTTTAATTGAAACATCTATTAGAGCAATGGCAGAATAAGAGAAAAAACGAAAGCAAACTGATGAGTATCTTCAAAGAATTAAATTAGAATCAGTAAATGTTGAATGGTGAGATTGAATTTTAAAGGTTTATAATTCTTGTTTATCAAAGCTAATGGAAGAAGAAGGATGAGACTGCAGTGAACACAGAGACCTGACTGGAAAACGAATACTAAGCTGAAACTCTCAAGGCACCTCTGACAGGTGGATTTTACATAATTGAAAATTAAAGGTATTTTCCATCTTCTTTTGAATTTTTATTCTGCTATTGCCTTCTTATTTAGTGCCTTCAATGTTTGTACATTTTGTCTACTGTTGGAATATATGTTTTAGGAATATAAAATAAGAAAACATGTGCATTTCTAGAAAAGTTCATTGAATACCTGACAGAAGAAAATGAAAAACTCGAAATGTAGGTAATTGACAAAGTTTATCCTGAATGCATTAGTAATAGTTTCATTAAGTTACAAATTGTTTTTGACAATGTATATATTTTTATTCAATTATGAGACTAAATGCTGTATCTGCATAAGAAGTTTAAAAAAAAACCTTAAAGTATACTTTAAATGATGTATGCTGGTCATTAAAATGAATTTATAGACTAAATAGACCACCTGTTGAGATCAAAAGATATAGTTATAGTTTGCTTTAGTTTATAGGCTGCCATTTGATTTTAATACTTGAGTAAAAAGCTGGGGTTCAAATTATAAACATTTCTATGGGACAGTATTGTTCCATGTTTCAAGTTAGTAAAAGGGAAGGTTAGCAAAGAGAAAAACCTTAATAGCACTTTTTAAAAATTTATTTATTTAATTTATTTATTTTTGGCTGCGTTGGGTCTTCATTGCTGTGCGCACAGGCTTTCTCTAGTTGTGGAGAGCGGGGGCTAGTCTTCGTTGCGGTGCGTGGGCTTCTCATTGCGGTGGATTCTCTTGTTGTGGAGCACGGGCTCTAGGGCACACGGTCTTCAGTAGTTGTGGCACGCACACTCAGTAGTTGTGGCTTATGGGCTCTAGAGCGCAGGCTCAGTAGTTGTGGCGCACGGGTTTAGTTGCTCTGCGGCATGTGGGATCTTCCCGGACCAGGACTCAAACCCGTGTCCCCTGCACTGGCAGGAGGATTCCCAACTACTGTGCCACCAGGGAAGCCCCCTTAATAGTATTTTAATGGCATATTCTGATAATGACCTAATCAGCATTTTACACAAATTTATTCTTTAAATTAGGCATTAGGTTTTGTGCTTCAGAGACTTGAGGACTGCATTCCATTCAATAATGTAAATAAAATTCTTGCTCGGCAACTCTTCTTGAATTCCAACAAGATGTCCTTTGGTGAGGATACTTATCAGCAAATTATTATTTCATTATGTCTTTCATATTCCAAAGGTGTTATCTCTAACACACATATTTAATCAAATAAAAGGATGTTGTTTTCTTTAACAAAGACTCCTTAAGAGACCTTGATCAACAACTGAGTACAAACTTGTCACTTTCAAAAGTCTGGTGTCTTGGAGAAGGGTACTTGCTCATTGTTTTGGAGTAGGATAATTCTCTGTGACCTCATCCTTCTTTCTTCCCTCCCTCCCTTGCTTCCTTCTTTCCATCCTCCCTCCCTTATTTCATAAAAGAAAGACGTGCCTCATATTTAAAATTCAAACAGAACAGGATATAAAGTAATCAATAAATGTCTCTCTCCAATCCTCTCAATCCCAAGTATAGTTAAGAGTTCCACTCCCCAGAAAGTGCCACTGTTCATACTTTCATGAGTACCCTTTTTGGAATTTTAACACATATACATCTATGTGTTTGTATACATTTTTACACAGAATGAAACTACACATACTCTTCTGTATCTTCAGTTTTTTTCTGTTTTAGGTAATAGAGACCCGCCTCAATTTTTTAACAGTTATACTAAAAGTCCACTGTAAAAACAACGCTTTCCTAAAAGGGACAACTTTGAGAAACACTTAAATATTGGGATATACATAGAAATACACTATTTTATTTTGAGCAACAAAATTATGTATTTATAACAATAAATTATCTTAAGTTCTGAATAAGTTAATACTTATTCATGATACAAAATTCGTTGTAAAAATGTATATCATGAAAAATAGATTCCCTTCCTACTCCTGTTTTCTAGCCACACAACTCCCTTACCCAGACCAACCAGTTATTACAATCATATTTGTATTTTTTTACATATTTGCTTTCTGTCAAAATGATAGCATATTATACACACTATTCTGCGCATTTCCCACTTAATATATCCCAAGGATAGTTCCATATCAATACATTTGATCCACCTGACTTGTTGCAAGAATGCAGAGCATTCTACTGCATAGATGTTAACGTGATTTATTTAAACATTCCCGTCAGTGGACATTAAGATTGTTTCCAAACTTTTACTATCGCAGACAACACCACACTAAACATTATTTTATATATATATAAATTCATATCTGAAGTATGAGTTACTAGAAGTGAAACTGGTGAGTTGAAATGTGGTACAATTTTAATTTTTTTTTTTTTTTTTTTTTTTGCGTTACGCAGGCCTCTCACTGTTGTGGCCTCTCCCGTTGCAGAGCACAGGCTCCTGACGCGCAGGCTCGGCGGCCATGGCTCACAGGCCCAGCCGCTCCGTGGCATGTGGGATCTTCCCGGACCGGGGCACGAACCCGTGTCCCCTGCATCGGCAGGCGGACTCTCAACCACTGCGCCACCAGGGAAGCCCTAATTTTGAAAGATGTTATTAAGTTGTCCTCTAGAGAAGTTTTACCAACTCAAACTTCCACTAGTATTTCCCATATTCCGGCCAAACAGTAAATTATCAAACTTTTCAGTGTTCAATAATCTTAGCTAAAATTATATTTTTTCTCTAGATTTGTCATTTAATTTTAATCGTGATTGTGCAACTTTTGACATACTAAAGATCCATTTTTAAAGTCCCCAAAGCTTTTTCTCTAAATTCAAGAGTGTCTGAGATTGAAAGCCCTGGTTTTTTGTTTGTTTGTATTTACTTGGCATGACGTTGACTATCCAGATATTAATATTTAAATGCAGATATGCCTATACATATATAACCTGATGATTTCATAATTTGGATTGTATCATGCAAGATGTGTTTGGGGTGTAATCTTTACCTTTTTTTTTTTTCTATTGCATCCCCTGTCACCTATCCTCTTTCCACAATAAATTCCATCCACAACACCTTCTCCACTAGGTCACTAGGTCACTCAAGTGAACAGTTTACATGTATCCTGAATTTTCTTTCATATTTTTCAAGCATATTCATTCCTTGCCTGCCTCTCTACCCTTCCCTCCACTCATATATATATATATATATATACACACATATACACACACACATATATATGAAATATATATTCCATAATTATATCATGGAAAAACCTGATTCAATTGATATACCTATAAATTAATTTTTAAAATATTGAGTAATATTACTATTTGCAGATAAGCTATCTTTTAAATAAGGGATTCAACCATATCCCTTTTAATGACCATTCACTTTGTTTCCTATTTTATCTTATGTTTGCCAATATGATTAATAACACAGTAAATACCCTTGTACATATATCCTTATGTATGTGTATTTTTAATTCTATGGTAAAATTTTCCAAAAATAGGATTGCTAGGTCATATCTTTTATTAGATGTTGCCACAATTTTTCCTAAAAGGCTAAAGCAACTTATATTCTAACCAGAAATATGAGTTTATCACTTTCTTTGCACACTAACAGCAACAGATATTAAGATTCTTTTGAATTTTTGCCAATCTGATAGATATAATATAAAATTTCATTGTTCATTTTATCTGTTTTCTTTGAATAATAATGGCATTGACCATGATTTGTAATAATTTGCTCATCCTTTTGTGTCTTATGTTTTAATTTGTGAACCAGTAAGAATCATCTTCTGTTTATTAATGGTTTTATTCATTCATATAACAAATTTGTTTGATCTTTAATTTGTAATAATATTTTTATTCTGAATGGTTTTTGAAAATATTTTGTAATCTTTCACCCTATGGGCTATGTTGATTTGCTTTGTTTTGTGTGGATTTTTTTGTCCTCTCAACAACAAACAGATGTCACATATCAAGTATATAATATAATTAATTCACCATTTCTTAAAAAATAATTTTTTAATTTCTGCAATAAGCAATCAGGATATGTCCAGTTAGGGTTAGTGTATTTCCAATTATTCTACCCTATTTTACCTCATCATCCATTTGGTTAGTTGAGCATATAATTTTTCTGTTTTTACCTTATATCTATAAAAGTGCTTATAAGCTTAAAATTTTATTTATTCATTTATTTATTTTGACTATAAAAAATGAACTATCTCTCACTTACCTAGTCCTCTCCTCTCTAAAACCTTATAAGCTATATCAGTTTTTCCCCACAAAGTCTCCATGTATTTGAATAGTCTGAAATCACATATTTACTATAATTCTTGCTCTATGGTTAAAAGAATTCAATCATCGTGCCATTTATTTGATGCAGTTTCTTTCTCCATCACTTGCTTGGCTAAAGTTTATCTTCTAGACCTTTCTTATCAGCTCACAGGAAGTATCTCCTTGAATTTCTGAATGTTAAAAAACTTTTATCTGTTGCTTTAGTACTTGAGTGGGTGTAAAATAACAAAACCAAACTTTCAGAAATTTTTAAGAATTAATCATCTAAATCCTAAAATTGAATGTCATTAGGAAGATGTTTGAGACTAACATGATTTTTGTCCCCTCAAGTGACTGGAGAATTTTCTCAAGTGCCCCAAATAGTTCTATGTTATTTTTTTAAAAAAACTCTGGGACTTGCAATGTATATCTGGAAATAATATTCTTATGTTTCATCATTTGAGTTCTCTTTGCAGGTTTTTGTTTTGTTATGTTCTTTGATAGAGATGCTATGGTCAGGGTTACATTGCCACTGTCAGTAATTCTTCCTGTTTCATTTTGAAGTTTCATGTAACACAGGGTTTTGTGTGTAAATGGGTTCTTTTAGCCTTTACTTTTCCTCATCCATCAGAGATCGGCAGCCACGTGCTGCTCGCACTGCAGAAGTCTTGTGTTTGCCACACCCATGGTGATTCATGTGAGTTATCATTAGTCTATTCTCCTAAGCGTCTTGCTGCCAAATCAGTTATTAAAAGCTCCCAAAGCGGGGCTTCCCTGGTGGTGCAGTGGTTGAGGGTCCGCCTGCCGATGCAGGGGACATGGGTTCGTGCCCTGGTCCGGGAAGATCCCACATGCAGCTGAGCAGCCGGGCCCGGGAGCCATGACCACTGAGCCTGCGCGTCCGGGAGTCTGTGCTCCGCAACGGGAGAGGCCACAACAGTGAGAGGCCCGCGTACCAAAAAAAAAAAAAAAAAAAAAGCTTCCAAAGCTAGTCTGTTCAGTTTCCTGATATTCCAAACAAAGGACTGTTGTCTTTCTGGCTCAAGATTTGTAACAAACTTTAAGGAATTGTTTTGTGCTAGTGTTAGCTGAGATCAGCAACCAGAAGCCAGCTTTAAAGCTTTCCTCATAACTCTGCTTGACCTTCAAGGCTTTTTTTAGCTCTTCCTCATTTGTTTTGTTCGTTGATGCAGATGGACATTGCTTTATAAATATTTGTATATACTTTTTCTTATTCTTTTTTTTTGGGGGGGGGCTACGAGGTAAAGAAGAAAGATTTCATTTACGAATCAAAAATCAAACGACTGAAAGGTTTTAGGCCATGCTGTTAGTTAATGAAATATATCAGTAAGGATGAAAATACTTTTCATAATGTAAATATAAAAATGATCTTATCCTTTCTGCTATGTAATGGGTTATGTATTTTACTTACGCTGGGGATACAGCTCCAGTAGGGTGGAGCTCAAAAACAATTTTTAAAGAATTATAATTCTCTTTGAAATACAGTTGACTTTTGAACAACACAGGTTTGAACTATGAGGGTCCACATATACACAGATTTTTTTCAATAGCAAATACTATTTGCTATTGAAAAAAACCCAATACAATCCACCATTGGTTGAATCTAGGGTTGTGGAACCACAGATATGGAGGAAACGCAAATAAGGAGGGACATATACTGAAGGCTAACTATCAGTTATACACAGATTTTCCACTGTGTAGAGGATTGCTGCCCCTAATCCCTGTATTGTTCAAGTTTCACCTGTATTTTTTTTAAAGTTTATTTCTTTAAAAATTATTTTTGTTTATTTTCAGATTGTTATGTTTAATCAGCCTTTATTTATGTAAATTTTAAAGTTGGTATACTGTAAAGTTGGTAAGAAGCTGAAAATATTTAAATGTTTTGTATATATGTATGTGTGTGTGTATGCATCTTTCCTTTGTAAACAATCTTGAAAGTATGCTTTTTTAACCAAAGAAACAGGTGTTTGCTTTTAAAAATAAAAATGTATCCCTTTAGAAAAAAATGTGTTTGTTAGTTTTCAAGAATACTGTATAATTCTTCTACTTAAATGATACCTTACTTTAAGAAACCAAGTAGCAGGATTCCCCAACATAAGTCTACTCAAATTATGACAAGTTTTTAATCTTCTCAATATATTTTCTGTTTCTTTCCCTAGGGTTCCTTTAATGATTGGAGAAGGAGCTGGGAAGTTCCCTGGGCAGGCGATGTTGGTACCTGGCTTGGCAAAAAAATTCACAGGAATGCCTGCCCAGAAGAAAATGCTGACTGGCTGAAATTTATATGCTAAAAATAGAAAACATGTAAGTGATGAATCTACATATCCTCTTTTTCTTTTTTTCTCTTTGCTTTCGTACATAGCCTGTCTTATTCACAGTGATCCCATTATAAAATGCACAATTCCTAACCATCTGAAATAGAGTTGGAGTCATTTTGACATTTTTTTCTCATAATTGAATAAATATGTGGTATCTTTTAAAGAAGCAAAGAATAAAATTCATGGACACCATTTTGAGAAACTGTAATTTAACTATATATTTTATGAAATACCTTTCTGTTGCAAAACTGAAATTTTGTCTTCATACACATACGCAACAAAATATTATTAAAATCGAGAAACAAACTTTAAAATAAAGCTCTTAAGTTCTTCTCTGAGTTAATAAGTAGACTCTGGTTAAGAGAAACCACTGTGTCATTTTCATTCTATTTCTTCTTGCTGATTCCTTTACTTGCTGGTTTTCTTTATTTCTTATTAAATATTGTCTTTTGTTTTAAATTGTAGCTATTTTCAGATCCTTTAAGGTACAAAAATTGTTTGTGAGCTACTATATAAACCTAGCATTCATGTATTACATGATTTAGATAACTAAAAATAAATTGTAAGAAACAGTTCATTAATGGGTCCAGGTACCTTATGTAATGACATTCATATTTACAAAGATAAAGTAATGGGTAACTATATAATCTATAAGTTATATTTATAAAGTTATAGGGAGTAATTTTGGAGTATGCAGATATGTCAGGCACTTTGTTAAAAGCTTTATGTGAATTATTTCATTTAATCCTCCACTTCATGTGTTAACTATATCTATTATGGCTATATTACAGATCATACAACTGGGGCTGAGATATATTTGCTCAATGTCGTATGGCTAGTAACTGTTGAAGTAATATTCCAACTGAAATAATCTTGATCTAGAGCATATAATGTTCTAAACCATTGGACCACACGAGTTGTTGTATTTAAATAGCAAGCTCCAAAGTGGAGTTCAAATGTACTGAGATTTATCTATCCAACAACCTCACACCAAGAAAAAGAGGAATCAAAAAATATATTGAACTCAGTTCAAAATCACATAGAGAGGAAGGGCTGAAGTCATCTTTGCACAGTCTTACTTCAAAGAACATCCATGCCCTTAGTCTACACAACAAAATGATTTACCATTGATGATCCCGTTAAGGAGCATGCTTCCCCACAGTCCAGCCCAGATGTACTTAGATCTATTCATTCACATCACTCCTCCCTCCACCCCAAATAGTAAGCCATGTAGCATCCTGACCTCTTTGTGTTTAAGAAGATAACCTTTAATTTAAATGACTGGCACAAACTTCTCCTTAGTTTCAGATTTTCAGAACTCTTGATTCTTTCTCTTTTGCAAATTCCAGGGCTTAACATAGCTGTGTCATACAAATCACTATGTCAGAAATTCAAACTTAATAAATATCAACAGACACCCCTCCATAAATTTTGTGACATCTGAGTCTCCATCATTTTCTGCCTTACATCTTTCCTTAATCACTTCTTTAATGTATCTCTCATTGTCTTATTATCCCTTTTCTCCCTTTATTTTATTCATTTTAGGGATTTTGTTCTGATCATATTTTTTTTGGTCAATTTACAAATTATCTCCACTTCCCTAATCCATACATTATTTCCCTTGTGTTCTGTACTTGCAGTACCAGTATATGAGCTCAGAAGGTTAGATACTTAGATTCTACCGAAAGAATGACCTATATTTCAGGCTCTTACCAATCTCATTCCAAAATCTTCCCTGAGTATACAATGTAACACAATTTACCCAATGTCACACAGATTAAAAGAATCAGGATTAGGGTTTAAACAAACTCTGACTATAAAACCTGCACACAAATACACAAGAGATTCAGAACATTCACATGAGGGTATAGCCACAACACACACACACACACGTCAATGGCAGAGAGAAACAGGGTACAGCTCTGCTGTCATCTATTAGGGATTTTTGTGCCAGTATTTAGTTTAAAAGTTATCTATGTCAGAAAATATTTTTAAAACTGAGTTATTTCATTTACCCTTTGACATCCAGGAATATTTTACCTTTCTTTTTTACTCTTAAAGAAAAAACTTACGTAGGTATATATGCGTCATGAATATACCTGAATTTTAATGTGTAGTCTTGGATTTCAAAATATATGTATATTCACATCTTCTTATTCAAAATAAAATCCTATCACAATACCATTTTGTTTCATGAATTCTATCATTGTGATTTGAACTTCTAAAAACAGTGTTATTTTTACAAATAAAATTAAGAATTTTTGTGTTTTAAAACATTCTGATTTCACATAAAAATTATTTTCATAAGAAGCCACCTACTGGTTCCTAAATAGGAATTCAATGGACGACTCTGTAGATACTAGATATTACCACTTTTTTTTTTTTTTTTTTTTTTTTTTTTGCGGTACACAGGCCTCTCACCGCTGTGGCCTCTCCCGTTGCGGAGCACAGGCTCCGGATGCGCAGGCTCAGCAGCCATGGCTCACAGGCCCAGCCGCTCCGCGGCATGTGGGATCTTCCCGGACCGGGGCACGAACCCGTGTCCCCTGCATCGGCAGGCGGACTCTCAACCACTGCGCCACCAGGGAAGTCCCACTTCTAATATTATCTATCACACATATTTTTCATTCTTAGTCCCTATGGGTCACCATCAAGTCTATTGTTAAATTTGCTTTCTCCTTACAGTGTCTTTTCACAGTCTGAAGGAATTAATTTATTGTTAAAAAAAAAAAAGTTACAATGAGCGGAAGGGATAGGAGATCGGAAAGGAAGTTTTCTCTATACATAATTCCCAAATTATTTTAGCATAAATGAGACACACTTAAAGGGGAAGATACTATGATGCTACTAATTTCAAGACTTAAACTTGGCCCTTCAGATTTCCTAATTATTGATCTATTTGGCCTATGTGATATGAATTGGCTGTCTACATAAATAAAATTACATAACTTACTCTATTTAAATTTACATTAAAGTTAAATAAAATAAAAAATTCAGTTAGTCCCAGTAGTCACATTTTAAATATTCACTAGTCACATATAACTAGTAGCTACTGATGGGCACAAAGTACCTCAACTATCACACAAAGTTCTATTGCACACCTTTAAGAATGCAGAAAAACCTCTTGGTTTTTGCTATTTAGTTACAGACTTATTTAAGACTGAATATTAAAACATGGACCTTATCTCTTTGCCTCCTACAGTGTATTTCAATTTTATTTTATCTCTTCTTATTGGACTTCTGCATGCTTTTGCACAAAACTGCCATTTCATTAAATGTAAGCAGCACCGTATGTAATAAATGTGAGTGAATTTGAAGCAATGTTAATTCACAACGTTTTAGCTAATCTGGTTTCCAAACCAGATAAAGTTTCTGTTGCTTTTTCTCTCACATTTGGCACAAAAATTATTTTCAGGAACAGCTCAGTTAAAGCACTAACTTTGAAACAAAACAAAACAAAACTCTGACCAACTTCTGAAGTAGCTGCATTGCAGACTTCCTTCCAAATACAAAAATTGTTTGGAAAGCATTTCTTTAGTTATAAAAAGAAGCAGCTTAGCATTCATTTTTTATACCCAATAAATATTTTATTTTTGAAAGGATCAACTTTATTATTACTTATAAAACAAAATAAGTCTGACTGAGTTGCAGAAAGAACTCTTAAGAAACCCATAGTAGAGATACTAGTCATGTCTGCATCTGTTAAATGGTCAACCCTAGGTATACTGATCAATTCTAACACTTACATTGCCTATGAAATGAAATATAAACCCCTCAGTGCTCCTGAATTAATCCAGTGTGTGTCTGCAATCTTTCTTCTCCCACCTTTCCACCACTGGCACCTGTATAGCCCTACAGATCTCACTATCCATCCTCTACTATGTTTTCCCTTCTAAAAACTCTCTTTTTCACCTTGCCGGTTATCTAGGTCCTTCCTAAATTTCATTTATGATTTTTTAGGCCACCTGTGCCACAGTGATATTTTTCCCTCTTTGGAATTATTACAGCACTTACTAGTTTTAAAAAATTAATCATTTCCTCTTATTATATGCTATGATTTTTGTTTTATTTATTCTAAGTTTATTTATTCTAAGTCCTTTTTCACCAACTCTTGAGATCAGAAATAACTGTCTAAAAATGTTTATAAGTTGTGTTTGACAATAGTGGTTTATTAACTACAATGGACTTGTCAGACAGATCTTCAAAATTTATATTATTTGATTTTCTAAACAAACAGTATTTCCCTAGAAGAGAGTAAAAACTCATTATTTATTGCTTACTCTTTGATATGTTTTTGCTTTTTCTTTCCTGCTTGCTTGATTTTTTTCCTACCTTTTCTTTTGCTTTTTTTTAGTAGAACTAATATTATTTGAGATACGAAGCCTACTCAAAATTTCTTTAAAATTTTCCATATTTTTGAATATATGACATTATTTTAAAGATTCAATTTGTGATGTATCTGCTAAAATCTCACAAACCAGGAGACATCCAATGTGCACAAGCAAATGAGAGACAGTTGTGATTTTTAACACCAGTGTAGCACTGATTATATCTCTACTTTTCCTAGGTATATATACATGCTAAGCCTGTGCTGTCTAATATAGTAGCCACTAGACACATGTAGTTATTTGTTTTTAGTGTCATTAAAATTTTAAAAAGTTAAAAATTTAGTTCCCCAATCACACTAGCTACAGTTCAAGTGCTCAATTGTTACCTATGTCTGGTGACCACCATACTGGACAGCACAAAAAGAACCTTTACATGATCATAGAAAGTTCAGTGGTACTCCAGGAATATGTTTTGCAATTCAAGGGAGCTCCCTCTAGAAATTCAGCCTTCTTAGAGACTGAAAAGTAGCAATTGGGGTTTCAAGTAAAATTTAGAAACATACACCCTACATTTGAAAGGTAATAACTGTCATGATAGGAGAGTCGTTTGAGATTACTAAGCAAACACATCTGCAAGCTCTTGTTGGGCATCAAATGGTAGAATATAAGGAACATATAAGATCCTGAGGAGTAGTGACTTTTACACTTTATCTATTCATTGAAAAAGTTCACCTGTCTTAGCTAAAACTCTTTTGACTACAAGTAATAGAAAATAAATGTAACTTAAGTAAAATGGGAACATATTAAAGATTCAAGGAGGTTTTACCAAACTCACGGGTAGTAATTACAACTACTGCACTTGAGAGGAACTGGAATCAGGTATTTGGAACCAGGGCTGCTATTACTCAGAGTTTCTTTCAATCTGGAGCTACACCCCTCTCTGCTCTGCTCTCCTTCATGACATGCTGCCTTCTTTCTGCTGCCTTTGCTTCTCCACTCACAAGATCTAAACAACCAGCCCACAATAGCATCTATGCTTTCCCTCCCCTACAATTTCTCTCTCTTCCTTTTTATACATGTGTGTGTAACTGAGACAATATAGAATTCATACATTCTTCCTGCTTTTCTTCATAACAGCTTTATTGTGTACATCTTTTTCACAGTACACATATTAGAAGACATCATATTTAAAGGATCCAGAATAGTTATAGTAAACTACAGTAATTCATTTATAATTTATTTGACAATTCCCCTAACTGGCAATATGTTTTATTCCAAATTTGCTCTTATAAATCATGATCTGCAGTACACTGTGTTTCTCTGAGCATGTACTTATCACACTGTAGTCCAGCTGTTTATTAATAGTCAGTTTCTAGCATTACAGCATATGTACATTGACTCCAAGGACTGGATGACTTGCTCATCCCCATATCCACAATGCTTGGTGGTGAACGTGAACATCTTTTAACCTTAATTTTAAATTTATGACTGAAATATCTCATAAAAAACAGTAACTACTTTAGAGATCAGTTCAAACTATAGGTATTTGACCTAAGAGAATGTTGTAATAATATGGAAAAAATAAAGTTATTACAATTCCATTCCCTGGTAAACATATTATTGAGATTTACTTACCAATTCAAGCCTAGGGATTTTTAATTTCATTGATAATACAGGAGTGTTAACTGTATTCAGAAAATGCACATAACTTTTATTTTGAGCTGTTAGTACTATAGATCTGTTCAATAAGTATGTGTGGTTTGATCAATACTGTCTGTGTATTCTAGGAATGGAGACAGAAGAAATTCTGAGTTACAGATCATGCTCAGCTAAACAAAGAACTTGCACCTCAACACTACGACGGCTTTCAGCAGAGAAACTCATGAACATTTACTTCAAGACATTTTATATTGATACTAAAATAGCACAAGCTTACTTCTTATACATAATAAAAATGAATTGACATGTTGTGATTACTGAGATGCTGGAAGAAATCGATTGTGTTATGATGGGAAAATAATTTAAAATAGAAACAAGAACTGTTAAAGTAATTACTAACAGGCTGACATCAACTTGACAGATTATGTAAGGTACAACATAAAATAACATCATGTCATTCCATATCTTTATATATTTTTATCTCAGAATTTTAGGATTCTAAGTAATCATAGGGGTAGCTTAATCCCTTAGAGATGTTAATGTACTTACTTAGCTACATATACCTGTACTGACTATGTCAGTTAATTTTCAGCCGCACTAAATTTCTCCTATGTGCCTTATATACTGAGTGACCCAAGACTGAGCACCTGTTTTAGCGAGAAAACTCATTCGTAGCCTAAATTCATCCCAAATTACTACCTCTTCAACAGTTGGAATTAAATGACTACATAGACACATATTTTCTGTGAATATAACTGTCAAATTAAAGCAAGATCAGCCTTGTGACCCCCACCCTCAGGTGGCCAATAGCCAGAGGCAGGCCTGCAGGCCTCTTGACCAGCTGTAGGACTGAAGAATCATACCAACTGAGCAGCTTGGGTGTAGATATCTTATTTGAAATGTTTGAGCAGAAAATCAAGGAATTATTTGAGGAATCAAGAGAAGGTTGCTAATTCAAGATGCAAAATTATTTAGGAGGAGACAGAGGCTAGGATTCAGAACACAGATCATTTTGTTGTAAAAGGGAATGAGAGGAACAGAGCAGATGAAGACATAAAAGTTTAGTGGCGGAAAAATTAGTTTCCAAGTTCTTGGAGAGTTCTCCCATCTCAGAAATCCATAGCACAATAAAAACCCCTACGATTTTTTATTTATCTGATGATTTTAATAATTGCATAGATTTCTATGGGGCTCTCCAGAATTAACATATTTAATTAACGTATAATATTTTCTTTAGGGTCACATTTCCTTTATTGCTGCCAATGGAGATTTTCAAGCGAAATTCAAACACAATCAGTTGTTACTATTTAGTTCAAAGTGGTCCTATTTTTTAGTGTTTAACAATAATTTTATAAATTCAGTAATTTTTAACAAGGCTCACCAAGTATAAGTTCCTATGGTATACTGTATCAAAATAAATGGGATGGACTAATTAAATATTCTAATTAAAGGACACTTAGGACCCTTTATATATAAATGCATTACTTATAATCAAGAAAGAAATTTAAATAGTTCCCTTATCCTCTAAAACTTTATAAAATAAATTTTCATTTTCTGTAGAGGAAAATATTTCAGGGTCTTATGATTTCTCAGTACTTTCATTGTGAATTTAAATTACCATTATATTATATATATGAAGTTCCAGTTAACTGAATGCTTTGGTTAATGGAATCTTAAATAAGGGAGGAGTTAACTAAAATGAAAGCAGAAATTTACTTTAAAATTAATTAAATAATTCTTTTGTGATATATTCTAATAAATTCTTCTTATAGTAAGTGGTAGGTGAAGCGATTTCTTGTTTTCTTTTAAAAACAATCACTTTTAGAACAGATAATTTCATTTCATTTAACGGAGACTGACATTTTTATTCATTTAACATAGCGAGTATGCGGTCTTTTAGGTACCATCCTAATCACAGTTGTTTCAATGTGGGCAAGAAAGAAAAAAAGCTTCTGTTCTAGAGAAAATTGGTAGAGAAAGATGAACAATAAATAAGTAGAAAAATAACGACAAAGACACAAGAGTAAAATTTATGTTCTCTTTTCTAAACCCAAAGATCCCCAGCAAACCTACATCCAAGATCTAGTTCTCTAAATATTGGAAAGGCCTTGTCTATAACTCAAACAGACAAGCCCTCTCCAGCATGTCCATGGAAATAGGAAGGCCGCTATGTGAGACAACAGAGTGGTAAACCGTCAGGGCTTCTCCATGGGAGAATCTGCAACAATGTGGTTGGTCTGAGGGCAGGGATGCTATGATATACCAACCTGACAGCAACAAACAGAATTAGTGTAAAGCCCAATATCAGGTTTAGAAACTTGCATTCCTGACTTAATTAAAGACAGATATGCTCCCATTGTGCAATGACTTTGGTGTCAAATTGAGTTCTGTGAACCCAAGCCGTAAATCCAGCCTATAAGCTTCACACTACCTTGATTGTGCAGGTTGATTTCTGGATCAAATTTATTCACAGGACTTTTCATAAAAGCCTTGTGTATGTCTAGATGCCTGCCTAGAACGCAGAGTACATTTTATGGGGATACCAGCATACTTCATTTTATATTCGTCATACGTGAAACTCACAATGGTTAAGTAATTTACAAAGGTTATGTAGGTAGCAAGAATTTCACCCAGTTTTAATATGGTTGTATGTAACACTAATTCTTTCTAATATGTCACAATGGAAAAACTTGTATCTTTGACACTGAGACACCTAATACGGCAGAACTGTTTTCCGTAAAGTAGACTCTAGAATCTACGGGAGTGAGACTATATCTACATTCTCCCCAGCATCCAAACAAGTGCTTGGCACAAAGTAGGCATCCACAAATAGTGCATAAATAAAGGTACATACATCCATATAAAAGGTTGAAATACTGCCATTTTTAAAAACAGTCAAAAAGATTTTAAAACTCTTTGTGGCTTAACTATAAAGCTGATGTAATTTCCATTGCTTATCTTTTTAAAGTTATAGTTGGTATAAAATTAAATCTCAGAAGTTAATGGACAGAAATGCAATGCTTTCTTCTATTTAATTCTACATTTCCTGTCTTGCTTTGGCAAAATATACAATCCTATTGGTCCCAAATTCTCAGACACAGGTGGCATTTCCTGCTGACATATAATAAGTAGTGATAACAATGCATCAGTCATTAGAAAATTATATCAGACGTACGCTAGAACTACTTAACAGCTGAAACACTCAAGGGACAACATTAGAGAGAAAAGATAAAAGGAACTGACACAGAGAGAATGTGGATGCATCCCCACATTCCAAACCACCAAGGATCTCAAAAGCAGCTAGGCAAGAGCTTAATGGGGCACAGTTCAATTTTACAATTATGAACAACTCTTTCCAAACGAGCCTTAGCATAATGATTAGGCATAGTAAATAGAGAATATAAAATTGGATTAGGAAGGAAGACATCGAAGGAAGTATGTGCTATTCTAAGCAACAAGAACATTCACCTGTCTGGGGTGAATATTGTACCAAATGCATGTATCTAAAATATTAGAAACACTGATATAGTTTAAGACAATTTTCCTAGACTAATGTATTATTAAATCTTTAAGGTATTTCTGTCATCCTTTGAATATAAGCAAACTATGGGAAATGTGCATAATTTAAGATATTTAAAAGCAATTAACCATTGTCAGAAATTTCAAAGATAATGCTTGATAGCAACTGCTATGTTTCCACCTTTTTATCTCACACATTTTTTAAAACTAATAAATACTTCAAATTAAAAGACAATCTATTAAAAGTCTTTGGAGATATCACACAATGCTACTTCTACCCCTACAATTACTACCAATACTAGTGACACAACAATAATATTTAGCTCAATGCTAACTGCTTTACATTATCAATTAGACCTTATACAATTCTATAAAGTAGATATTATTATCCCTCATTTTACATATGAGGATACTGAGTTTCTAGAGTTTAAGCAAATTGTCCAAAATTATAGTTGGCTGAGCTAGAACCTAAAACCTTTTTTTTTTCTAGTAGCATAGGACTTAACTCCAATCACTATGCTCCACTGCTTTGCACACTCTTGTTGATGGAATATAAACAGTAATATCTTTGTCGAGCCTTTTGAAAACGGCACAGTTCTCTAACTCATGACTTGTTTTATTTCTCAATAACTTAAACTATTTTCAGAATATTGTTGCAGTATTATCACACCTTTAAGATATGGGAGCAGTAGTAGTGAAACAGGAAAATGTACAGATTAAAGGCAGCTGCAGTAATCAAAGCCTCTGGGTCTAAGTACCTTTGTCTAATCTTGAAATCATCCTATACTTTTTGTCTTTCCTACATACTCCACATCCAGCAAGTCTTGTAGGATATCGTTTCAAAATATAATAAATCCAATGGACGCTCATCACCTCTTCCCTTATATCCCTAGTTCAACCTGCCACCATCTTTCTCTGAATTATTGCAACAGCATCTCAATTTGTCTCTCTTTTTTGCCACTTGCCCATCCTCCATCCTTATCCCAAGGATCTTGTCTACACAGAACCCATGATGTTTCTTTTCAAACATAAAGAAGATAATTTCACCCCCTAGACAAAATTGCCAATGGCTTCCCATCACAATTTGCCCCATTTTACTCAGATTTTAGCAACCTTAAATTTATATAGAATGCCCAATAAGATGTTATATATATAAAATGTTCAATACTAAGAACAACATTTTTCTAAACCATTTTAGAATAAGTTGCCAACCTAATGCCCCATCATACCTGAAGACTTAGTGTACATTTTCCACACAGAAAAGGGCCTTCTTCTATGTAACCTCAGTACAGTCATCAATTTCAGGAACTTATTTGACCTTGACATTACTAATGCTCAGACCTCATTCAAGTGTCACCAATTGTCTAAATAATGTACTTCATAGCAAACAGATTCAGTTCAGGAAAATGTATTGCATTTGTCACGACTCTTATCTCCTTCAGTTTACTGTACTCAATTTTTTCTTGACTTTCATTGTCCTCAACACGATTGAACGTTTCAAAGTTATTTTGTAAATGTCCCTTTATTTGGGACTGAATTATTCTTTCTTGTATTCAGATTATGCTTATTTGGGAGGAATACTATAGAAGTGACAGTGTGTGGTCACTGTGTCCTATCCCATAACATACAATTTTGATTTGTCCCATTACCAGTGATGTGAACTTTGATTAGTTGATTATCTTCTTCAAGGAAATTTACTCTTTTCTCTTTTCATTTATTAAGTATTTTATGGGGAGATACATTGAAACTATTTAAATGAGCCATCCCTCATCAAATTTCAATTTATCCCTTTTATATATAGCTATATGGGTTCATGGTTTCCTATTTATTCAATGAGTTATGATGAATAAATACCATTTACTTGGTACTTAATTTGTTCCATATTTGGCAAATGGCAGGCCTTTCAAGGAAGTTTCTGTGTCATTTTGATATGTCACCATTATCCTTTGAGCATTCCTTTGCTTTCTGGCACAATACATTATTCTGGATTTATTTTGTACTTTTTCTGACTAAGCTCTAGAATCAACCATTTCTCCAATGAGTCCTGGTTACTTTTGGTGGAGAATAGTATTTAGAAGCTAATATGTGGGTGCTAGGTGTGACCATTGCTATTGAGGTGCTGTTGCTCCCAGGCATTCTCAGTGGATAGAAATAGAAAATATATGTATGTAGATATTTTTATGTATATACACAGATACATACACACACGCTCTCTATGTGTGTGTGTGCGTGTGTGTGTGTGCGTGTACGGGCATGCATTCACACCTACATCCCTAATTCTAGTAGACAGAAATCTGATTCTCATTATCCTTAATATACCTACTCATTTTATCAAGCCTCACCTTTGAAACAAATCTGCCTTCAATCTCTGCACAACTTAGGCTCTGACATCCCACACGGGGCCATTGTTCCACATGGAAACCCTCCTCATTACTTTGGATTCCTCACCACATGTCAGTCCCTCTCATGTGGGACTCTAATGCCTCATGTTATTCAGTACATCTATGAGGACACTCTCTTGACCTTGTTTAAGCTCCTACACCTGCACTGATCCACCACCGCCTACTCCCCCAGGTGTGTATGCCTACCTCACTGTGTCCCACATAATGGCTTTAGGACTAAAATGTTCAGGAAAGAATGAAGAGGAAGAACTTCAGATAGCAACTTGAATAAAAGACAACACTCTTACTTGGACCTACAGAGTCCTCCAAACTCTGGACGATATCTAACTTCCAACATCATCACTTACTTTTCCTCTCACTCTTGCCTCAAAGCACTTCTTGTTGTTCTTTTTTTTTTTTTTTGCGGTACGCGGGCCTCTCACCGCTGTGGCCTCTCCCATTGCGGAGCACAGGCTCCGGATGCGCAGGCTCAGCGGCAATGGCTCACGGGCCCAGCCGCTCCGCGGCAATGTGGGATCTTCCCGGACCGGGGCACGAACCCGTGTCCCCTGCATCGGCAGGCGGACTCTCAACCACTGCGCCACCAGGGAAGCCCTCTTGCTGTTCTTTGAACACACCGAGCAGAATCTTGCCTCAGATCTTTGTCATTGTTATTACTTGCACCTAGAACACATTTCCCCAAGATGCCTTTCAGCTCCACTCCCACCCCACCCAAACACAATCACTCTACATTAGCTTAATCTGATTTATTTGAATTGTTATACTTTTCCCTTCCACATATTATTTATATTATATTACATTATATATTACAAATTTATTTATTGTCTGTTCCCTTGAACTGAAATGTAAGCTCCATAAGAACAAGGATTTTCTTTGTTTTATTCAGTGTTTGTATTCTCAGTGCCTAGAAGAGGTTTGGTTCAAAATACGTTCTTCTTCAATACACTGTTTAAATAAATAAGTGGTAGATGGAAACTCAGCCCCTGGCTCTGCCCATCAAAGGTTTTGCATCTTTGAACCCCGTCTTGTGCCTATGTTCGTCCATCTCATTTTTCTATTAATTTATAGCTGCTAGTTTTTCTTTGTTCTGCCATTATATCTGCGTCTGCTCAGGCCTGCTTGGCTGACCTAAGTTACTAGACTTTAGATTCTGGAAGCACCTAAATGGTCTATCCTTGGACAGCCTAACCCTCATTTTCGTCCTCATGGAGCTAATGAGTTCAACTACTGTATTTGTCTTAGAACAGATAATGCCAAATCATTTCTATGTGTGTCTTCCTTCATTTTCCTTCTAATATTCTTTTATTCCAATATTTTGTTTAGAAAATTTCCATTTCCTCATTTATGCACTCCACTGAAGTATTTGTCAGAAACAGAAAGATTAACATACATCAAAAACCTTATAATATACTTAAACATGACTTCATTCTCTCAGATGGTCACTTTGTCCTCAAATTAATGCCAAAACAATCAGTTAACATTTACTAAAACCTCATTACAGTTGTTACGACAAAATTCTCCTGCCCCACTTCTGATGTCTCTCTCTTTGTACAGGAGTAGCTCCTGGCCTCCTTTCTCCCTTTCCTCTCTCTTCCTAAGAGACCATGACTACATAAAGGTGACATTCTTGTCACCTTTTTTTTTTACTCCTTTTTACTTTACTTTACTCCTTCATACATTTCATATCATTTAGACCCAAAGGTGTGAACTTGGTACCGATAATCTTTTTAAAACTCATCTTGCTCTACTAGAATTTTCCCCCATTCTGCTTCTTAGAGTGCCAGTTAGGTGATGTGGTCAGAGTATAAACTAGTTTAGCTTAGAAGACTCCTAGTATACAAACAATTAAACTAAGTCATTTCTTGGTGTATGCATTTTATTTGAGTGTCTCATGATTTTGCAACTATATTATTTTGGCAGGATAATTTATTGACATACTAGTTTGTGTTTTGAGCTCCTTGTTTTGAAACAAGGGGTCAATCAAAGGGATTTGAAAGAATGAGAGGTATTTTTCCTTCCTCAATACCATAAAATAGGCACATCTGTATCGGTGGCCGATGGCCGTATTACTTAAACAGGAGCTAAGCTTCTTTAGAGCGCCTCTTACTTGATCTGTCAAAGTCACCCCTCTTTGTCTCCAGTTCACCTGTCTCCCTACACTATTTTTCCATTAGAACTTCAGTTCCAGGGGAACAAGGCCTTGTCTGTACTGTTGTGGCTGTATTCAAGAAATATTTTTTGAAAAGAAACAAACATCCCTATATGAGTTGAGGTCCTAGGAGTAAGTTTTGGCTTTAAACTTTATTTAAAGACTGTCTTTTCTGCTAGGGCTCATGTTATCACATTCTTTGCTCTATTCCCAGTACTTTTTCCAGTGCCTGGTACAGAGCTGTGCTCAATACTGTTTGTTGAATAAAGGAGTAAAATGCCTAATAATCCTGCGAAAAATATTTGTTATATCTCCAGAGCCTAGCAATGACAAAAATGAGAAATAAAGAAAACCTAAGAGGAACTGATTGAAAGAGAGAGAGACAGAGAGACAGAGACAGAGACAGACAGAGAGACAGAGAGACAGAGAGAGAGACAGAGAGAGGGAGAAATTACAAATCAAGGTACAGATTTTGGCATAAGAAAAATGTCAGTGAAAATTTAGGAGTAAAACTAGATTGCCCTCTATTTCCCACTGTCAGTTTGCATGGAAATGCTAAGAATTCTTGCCACTAGTTGTTTTCAACATCACTAATATATAATGTACTTCATTTTTACTGAACCCAGGTTAAAGAGGCATGAAATATCTGTAATTGAAGATAATACTTTTAAGTGTTCCTAACAAGGCTTGAGATATATCAAATAAAGTGATATTAATAATAATTGAGGTCATGTATTTCCTCCTGAAACAATGTGTGTGTACATTCTATAGACAGTAATCGGCCCAAGTGCTTTTTAATGAGCAAAACTGTCAGCTCAAGATTTTAATTTTAAATTAAAGGGAAAATTTAATTACCAAATCATCTCAAGTATATTCAGAATATCTCAATAACTTAAGAGTGCCTTCAAAGTCTACTATAAGTAAATATTTAACTGCACATTCAATTTCAAAATAAGTGGTCTTGTAAATCACAGGCAATTTAAAAATATTTTTATATACAATAAAGAATATTGCTTTGATTTATCTGTGTGGGAGACAATAGACTAAAAATGCTAGATTAAGGAATATAAGGACATTATGTCCTTACAGAAGAGTCTTTACATGCTGCCTTTCATTTTTAAAGATCATAAAAATGTTCTACTTTATTTGCAAAAATAAATATTAATAACAGTGCAATTTCAGTATTTTTCTTCAGTTATGATTTATGTCAAAAATAACACCCCATACTAATTTTTATTAAAAAAAATATTTCCAGCAACCAATACTGTACATTTTAGGAGAATGCGTATTGTTCATGTGTTCATGTATTGAAAGAAAGATATTAACACATTCTATAGAAAGCATGATGCCTTAATTTATGGGAATGTGTTAATGATTAAAATAACAGTGCTTTTTTTTTTTTTCAGTTAATTTACTTGTAGAAAATCCTCATATAAAGCAAATATTCGAATCTGGCAGGGAGATTTAAGGGACTTATTTACAAGAAATTAACCAAAGTAGATCCTTTATATACCAATTGAAATTTTTATATTCTGTTTCAAATATAAAGAAAGTTAAAAGGACTGTAATATACACGCACACGCACACGCACACGCACACACACACGTTTGCTGGGGAGGGATTTGCTGATATACTACATCTAAATGAGACCCTCAGGACTGTTGTAGCAAAGCAGGCTGAAGTTAAAGGTTTTATAGTCTTCTGTGGTTTAAATCAATCTCATTCACCATTCACGCAAGCTTGTTGATGAGCTTAAAAGTCAGTTCAAAGGTCTTTCTTCACTTCCCCCAGGTGGAGATAATTCTCCACTCTGTGTCTACACTGTGCTTTATGAGATCCTTTAGTGTACTTTTTCTTAAAGTCGCCCTCTTGAGGACAGAGACCAATCCTAGGCTTTACATTTATAAAGGACAAATGACTAGACTGTCTCACATTATAAATTGCAGTAATAATAAGCTTGCCTTGACAACCATATTATTTCTTATTAAAATCTTTAGTTATTTAATCATCGTCATTAAAATTATATCCCAGCCAATAATTTGACATCTAGAGGCACTAATCATATATTATTATAACATGTTCATAAGGCTTTCTACCTACTTTAGAATTATCAAATTCTATTACTCAAAACATTATTTTCTACAGTTAGACAGTAATTTTTTTATCACTAATCACTATTAAACTCATATCTGGTGCATTTTAGATTCAACAGGCAGTAATCACTATGATCAAAAAGGTATAGACTTTAAAGAAATAACCAAGTACCAATCAAATCTGCTACTTGATCAGTGTGTTTATATTTTCTCAGTTATTATTTTGTCACAGAGGTCTTTATTCTCCTACATGAGCACTGGGTTTTCCACTTATCCTATTTTTTTTTTAACATAGCACAGAATATAAACACACATATTTTAACACAGCACACACGTATGCATATATTCATGCACACACAGATATACTTTTATCCATGTGTATGTCTTATATACATATAGATGTATGTAGGGGTATGGGTGTATATTTATGAGTGTGTGTGATTATCCAAATCTATGAGGACAGTTATTTTACTGCTACAGCTCCAATACCTGGAATGAAAGAACAGTACTAGGCAATCAATGTGTATTTGTTGAATGAATAAATATAAGTTACAATACAATTAAATTTTTTTTCAAATGGGGCTTTGTCTCAGAAACACTTATAAAAAACTTTATTTGATAAAATTATCTCCTTATTAAAGTAATCTGTAGCTATAGCAAAGTGTAGCAAACTGAAAGAGAAGCATACACATTTATACTGCTTTAATATATACAACTTTGCTAGGTATTACCAGGATCAAAAGTTGACACTGATTTATTTCAAAACTAACCAGTGTACTTGGTAATTATTCACGAATATTGAAATGGTTAAACCTAAGTAACTATTTTAAAACGCAACTGTCAGATAATCACACGCCCTTTTTCAAATCCAACAGGATTCTTTTCTTAACAACCACTTTCTAACAAATACATTTTCAAGTCTCTCTACAGACACAGCAGGTCAATGGATTACATGTGACCAAAGAATGTAGGTTTTTGTTTTTTTTTTCCATGCTGAGAACAAGTTCACATTGTTGTATGATTTAGACAAGGATTTCTCAACAAAGGCACTACTGACATTTTGAGATGGATAATTCTTTTCTGTGGAGGCTACTGTGGAAATTTCTGGATATCAAGCAGCCCCCTTGCATTCTCTACCCATTAGATGTACAGCTGCCCTCTCTCAATTGTGGCAACCAAAAGCGTCTCCAGATATCGCCAGATGTCACTCGGGGAGCAACGTTGTCCCAGTGTAAGAACCACTGATTACTGAAAATAATTTCTCATGCAATGTCCAACTCAAGGATCCTTAAGCCTCAATCATTCCAAGATTATACAGCAAGATTTGTGGATGTGCCTCATCTTCAATGCCTTTTATAGAGTTATAATTGAAGCTACTACCTACTGTTAACACAGTATCCTAATATTAGGGACAAAACCATTATTCTTTATCAACATTCTTTCCAAGAAAATTTTATCTCCATAGATAGATTAAAACTACGGATCTCTCTCTCTCTCTCTCTCTCATGAACTCCCAGTTTTCTCTGACTTTTGTTTCAGTGATATTCACTTGTTTCCTGTGGATCCCTAATGACCTCAGGTGCCTTACAGCTTACATAGGGGAAAGGGGAAAACCAAGGAAGTATATTTTAAACATAGTCTCAATTTCTTTTAATTCCTGAATCCATAGTCAGTGATTATATTTTTTGAAGTTCAACATTACTGCTCAAGGTCCTTTGTAGAAATTATGCCTTTGAAATTTTCTTGAACAACACAGACAACAAAAATGTTATCCTGCCTCTCTAGACAATAGAGAAACATACTTGACATTGCGGCAGTCTACTAGTGGTCTCCCATCATGCATATTCCACTTCTCTCCCAGAATCATGGAAACTATAGTATTTCATAGAGGCTTATAACCACACAGAGCAAAGACTACACTTCCTAGCTTCCATCGCAGCTAGGTGTGACCATGATTCTAAGATGTGGATAAAAAGAGGCAAGTCAAAGTGTTGTGTTCAGCTTCCATGTTGTGGGAGTATGACACAGGGTCACCTTGAACCATGCAAAGGAAAGTAATCCCTAAGCCCAATAGAGGAGCAAGATGAAAGAAACATGGAGTCTGATTACTCTGTAGGACAGACTCTTCCTACCATTTTGAGCTTTTTTGTGTGTGCTTTTTTGGACAGTTGGTTTGGATCTCTGTCACAACAGCCAAACTAACATCCTAGCTAATATAAGCAGGGCACCAATAGAGATCGATATCTATGTTGGGCATATTTCTAGTCATGGCACTTATGAGATAAAACGTGCTAAAAATAAGATGAGATTGGTATATAATGGGATTTCAGCCCTGATGAACCAAAAGAAGTAAAGTGGGCAATCTGAAACATGAGTTATGAAGAGCAACTTCATCTACCTTAGCAGGGTATTATGCCTCATTAAGAATTGTGAAGATAAATAACTACTAGGGATGTAATTACAACAGGAGGCCTATAGTTACCACTGCTGTGTGAAGCATAGGAAAGCTGTTGAGGGTAAATCCTAAGAGTTCTCATCACAAGGGAAAAAATTGTGAATTCACAATTTGACAAACTGTAATAACCTATTAATAATCATATCATACCTGATCTCTTATTATTTTTATATTTAAGCTGTTTCGATATGATAACCACAGTGCAATTTATCTTAAAAAATACTTCATCTACTGAGGTCACTTGGGAAGGAAAGAGTAAAATTTTTGCAGCAGAGCACTTACGACCACATTCAAGAATACCGCCACCTCCCCACATATATGTCACTGACCAATACATTAAGAATATTCATAGGTAGTCAAACCTGTAATCCTGTGATATCAGCAGCCAGGAGTTTACAACAATAGTTCAACTAATAGGAAAAACTGATATATTTTATCCAGTGTAAAAAAAAAAAAAATCGAAGTTTGCCTGATATTGCAAGGTTTGCCTCCCTAGTACAATCTATGAATTTAAATGTGAGTTTAAGACTCGTATAAAACTTCACATTGATGACAGCTTGTATTTCCATGTGTAACAGGTATTTCATTTAATTCATCTCTCTCATCTACAACTGAAATAGTTGTAGGTTTTGTGACTGAGTCCTGGATCCTATATACTTCAGTGTGGTAATAGGAATCATTCACTCATTTATTCATAGAGGCTGAGCTTATAGGTTATTTCTACATATAAAGTGGAAGATCCATTCTCACTCTGCTTTGATCAAGATGCGGGCTTGAGCCAACCTGCCACATCACTGTCAAACAGTGATTTGGTTAGCAGCTCCCTAGAAAAAAAATAAATGTAATTCTTACAATGCATGGCATGTCCAAACAGAAATAGTTATTTAGGGAGCAGCATTATATATGAGGATGCTGAAAAGTAGGTATATCATTGGGCTGTTGTAAAGATTCATTAAGACAGGTTCACATAAAGTATTTAACACAGTGTCAGGTGCACAGTAAACTTTCAGTAAATGCTGCTTATAAATTTTCTTGTTAATACTTTTCTGCTCCATTTGGCCAACTGGATACTTTTTAAAAACCTGAGGGTCTTTTTAAAACTAGATCTTATAAATATCACAATAGTAGTTGGTTAATAACTGATACAACCTTATGAAATATACTTTAACTTATTGTTTATTAACAACATATTAACAATTAAAATAATCAAACATACCTATGAGTAAAATTAATGTACATATGTAACTACAATATAAATCTGTCTTAAAGAGAATTTAATGTTCTCTACACAGACTACCTTTTCATTGCCATTTGATTTTGTGAAATGTTTATTCCTTGCCTGTGTTCCAAATTGATACAAATCATCCACTCTACTTGTTTCATGTCAGGCTAATAAAATTGTTTATGATAGATTATATGCTGTTTGCAAAATAAAAAATTTTAACTTTTCTATAACTGGTCAGTTTTTAGGTATTAAAATACAAAGTTTTCAGCAACAATTTAAAAATATAACTCCAGCTTTTAATGCTTCTGTTGAGTTACAAGTTCATGAGAATGCTGAAGGGTCCAAAGGTATGGGTCTCCTCCAAGTCTGCTTTTACTTATTCCTGCCACCTAGATTTGGGAGACATTTAAAGATGGACATGGCTATGGATGGAAAGGGAGATGCTTCTAGATTGTGCTCTCCTTGAAGATGTACCCAAATCACACATTATTTTTCCCATCCCTGCCACTGCACAGTACACTTACTAAAGAGCATTGTATTATTTGATTAATTTATTTATCATTTATAAATGACTCACCCTAAATGCAATGTCATTGCTGTTTAACTGATCTATTTTTACTCCATATGGACATTTCTGAAATGTTTTATTAGATTCATAAAAATATATCATCCAAAAGATCTTTCAAAAAAATCTTGAAGAAATATTTAGTTACTTTAAATAGTCAGTGATATGGAACTTCCTCAGTTAAATACAAAATAATGTGAAAATATAATTTCTTTTGCAAATTTAAGATTACCAAAAAAAAAAAAAAAAGACACAGAACATAAAGAATGTCAAGAAATTAAACAATATGTAGATTAATCATACATATTGTCAAAACATTTTGAAAACATATCCTTGAGGAAGAAAAATGTGTACGGACCCAAAGAAGTAAGTAACTCTGCCTTTAGGAGCATTGATGTTTTGTTTGCTGGAACATAAAATCCTTACTACTACTGAATCAACTTAGGATCACTTAATGCAACATAGTTTTTAAAATGTTTCTTCAGTCAATTTTAGAATGTAGAAGACAATTCAATGATTAGAAATATTTTGTCATTACATCAGCTAATAAATACTCTCTTGCTTAAACTCCCGAAGTTCCTTTAGACTGAAAGTTCCTTTAAACTGATACATTTAAAGTAGATTCTTTTAAATGTGGTCTTATTTTCTGATGAGACCTTCTTACAAAAATTTTTTGTGCCCCAATTTCTTCAAAAAATTTTTTGAAAAAAATTGATACTCCTTTTAGTACCATATTTATCCCATGACATCTGACACTCCCACCTTCATGTTTCATCCTGTGGCTCATGCACTTCTATGTTTATATAATATACATGATGGCATAGATTCTACTTTCACTATTACTACTCTCCTAAGGTTCTAAGAAATAGTCTCCTCCCCTATTGTCTTTAAAGCATGAGAATTTTGAAACATTATTTTCCAAAGGGCTTCCTCATTAAAAAAAATACCTTCCTGTTAAATATTTTTCCTCTTTATGTTTTATGACACTGTCGAAATAACTGTTTTAATCTCTCACTTGTATGAAAATTAACACTATAAATTTCCTCTCATATTGAAACAGAAAAATATGATTTTACACCCCTTGAGACACTCTGTGGGTAGCGTTGGGTTATGCCACATTGTTGAATCTATATGTGAATCTATTTTTTAAATTACAGTGCTGGTGTGGCATCTCTAATGAAAAATCCCAGAAAGCTCTTTTTCATTTCTCTCTCTCTCTCCTTTAAAAAAGAAAACTAATAAAAAAATTAATATGATGTATAAAGAAAATATATGTTCAATTATCAGCCATTTGGAATTTGACTTAATACTTTATGAATTAATTTTCAACTATGAAAATTAATGGTTAATCTCAACAACTTATTTAAAAGTAATGGCTTTCAGTGATTTAAAAAAATAAAATCTTAACAGAAGGTTTACCTTAAGCTTCATGGGTCCCTAGCTCTTTTTCTTAATGTCTATTCTATTCACACTCATTCATTTGGTATAATTTTATTGTTCGTTTTTTGTGGGCATTGTGCTAGGGAAAATAATGGGGACAAGAAGAGACAGTATTTCTTCCCATTACTTTTACAAGCCAAGGGATAAGACATATACAGAAGCAATTATTATAAAAAATGTGAATGTCAAAATTAGGGAAATATGGGGTACTCTGTGGACACACAGTGAGACCTAGCCCTATCTAGGGGGTTACAGTAGCAACATCCAGTGGAAATATAATGTAAGACACATATCTAATTCTAAATTTTCTGGTAACCACAATTAAATAGATATATATATAAATACACACTAGGATTAAGCAGCAATATCTTATTCAGTGCAATGGCTGAAGTGAAACAGTCTTCCCCAAACAATAAAGTTATGTTTAACAGAAAAATATACTGCACTGCTTCAATTTTTAAATTTAAATAAATTAAAATTGAATAATGTAAGGAATTTAGTTCCTCAGGTACATTAGTCACATTTCAAGGGCTCAAGAGCCACGCGTTGCTGGGAACCAGTAGAGGGCAAATTTAGGGCATTCTTTGAATTGACTCTCTCAACCCCCTTTCAGAATGCCTACCTGTCTAACAGAGGATGGAAAGCTTCCCATTCTATTCCCAAGTCTCCCCAGAAGCTAGGATAGGCCCTGCCAATCAAAATGTATTTACATAAGGAGAAAGTAAGGACAGCTGGCAGGTGTTTTGCTGATGTGAATCATGGTAGGGGTTGTGTGGTTCTGGGGTCAGGAGCTTTGGTGGCAACTTTCTGGTAATGAAGCTTCTTGATCTTGACAGAGGACACAGCTCCTTTGGCAGTGCAGTTCTTTGGTATGGTTTCAGGACTGTTCTTAAAGGATCAGCCTACAGCCTGCTACTTCAGCCAATTCTTCATTTTCAAGAGTTAGCACTACTCTAATAAATCCATCTGTGTGTAGAATTGTTAGAGTAGATTTCTTTTCTGAACTAGGACTTGTGATCGATATAGGAACTAAGGAAGAATCCCAGAGAACTGACTTATAAGCCTGTATCTGAAGGGTAACAGAGTTTATTCTGAAGAATAGTAAGAAGTGGATTTTGGACAACAGGAAATATTTAGAAATGCTGCTAAGCAGAGGGAATGCGACTGGAGCAGCCCAAAGAAAGTGAGTATGATTAGAATAATAAGGGGAAGGGTGAGGTTGCCTTAAAATAGATGGCTCAGTGCACTGAAAGCCACTTCAAAAAATGGGCAATTCACTAAAAGCAACAATTTACCACAGGAACAATTCATCAAATTTATATATTTACCAATATCTTGTTTCTTATAGTAATTAATAAAAATTACAGTAACGCCTAGATGGATTAGTAGAGTATGGACAGGTGGGTGTCACGACCCTCCAAACTCTGCCTCTGTCCTCCCTGTCTGTGTTCCCACAATCTCTCACTCAGCCACTTACGACTCTCCTTATTCTGGCATCAGCCGCCAAGGCTGTGCTGTTTCTTTACAATAGCACAGGGTGCTTCTCTCTTCTCTAATTTCCTCTAGTTAAAACAGAGCCCGTGAGATAACAACTACTGAGCCCACGTGCCACAGCTACTGAAGCCTGCGCACCTAGAGCCCGTGCTCCGCAACAAAAGAAGCCACCGCGATGAGAAGCCCGCACACTGCAATGAAGAGTAGCCCCCTCTCGCCACAACTAGAGAAAGCCTGCACGCAGCAACAAAGACCTAGCACAGCCAAAAATAAAATTAATTAATTAATTTTAAAAAGGGAAAAATATCTTAAAAAGCAGGGCTCTGGGGCCAACCCAATATAAATGATTCTTTAAATACTAAGATTTGAGATCTGTTCATTAGGAAAATATATTTATGATTATATTCAAGAAGACTTTTAAAACAAATAACGTATTAATAAAAAGAGTTTTTTTAAGAGACAGATCTAATCTCTGACCCTTAGGTTTTGCAGTTGAACATGTTTTTTCATTCTTCCATGTTGAATAGTTAATTATAATCTTAGTTACTTACTTCCATAGTTAACTATAATCAAGAAGAGTACTTCTGTTTTGAGTAAATTAACAAATTTAGGGAATTTAGAAAATAGATAGGTTCGTCCTGCAGTTGCATTGGCCTTATTGGGCAAGAAGCAAGGGAGAAGAGAAATACTGGAACTTTTGGTGGTCCATTTAAAGAATAGGAACTCTGTCTTAGGAACAAGAAGTCATTGCAGAATTGTAAGAGAAACGTTGTGAATAACTGTAGAGTGGTAAACAAGTATGGTGGGAAATCAACAGAGTTTAAAGACTCTGGGTGGGCTATGGCTCCCAGTAGTCCACGTAGATAGATCTAAGAGATGGATAGGAGATACATCTTTGAATATATTTTCTTACATTAAGTATGAAGATAAAAGTATTAGTGTTTTTATACTAGTGAGTAATAATGAAAATAACTAAAAAGGACGCATTACAAAAATCTTGGGCAGCAGAGCACATGGGTAAATCACAGTAGATATAAGAATCTAAGACATCTGATTTTAAAATATAGCTTCTCATGAAATCAATTTCTTCCATCTGTTACTCATGGGTTATATTAATATTCTCCAGTAGACTGTAAGGAAGATCTGTAGTGTTACTTGTAACACTGTACCCCAAAATTTCCCAAAAAGTTAGCAAACCCCTAGCAGGTCTCGAAAATAGCAGTGTGCCTGCTGAAATACCGGTACTTTATGTATTTGACTTCTATGCAAGTAGAAATACCAATACTTGGGGAAGCCCAAGGGGATATCTCAATCATGTAAAAACATTTTAATATTGGCCATATTGGCTATGACAGAGCACATCCAACAACAGTCACCTGTCCACACACATTTTAACAAATATTTTTGATCTCTATTTTTACTAATTGGCATTGCAGTGTTCTGAATGGCTGAAACATGTATCAGGGTTGAGTGTTAATAACTCCCTTAATATAGATATGTTAGTGAAAATCACTGAAACTACTATTTACTGGGGCTCAAAAACACTGACTTAAACACCTAATAATTTATTTTAAATATTTTAAGTTTTATAGTTAGGAACATGAAGAAATAAATGTAACAACTTCAGTATAAATTTCTTCCTTTATTTAATGATATTCAAGGGTAAGTTCTCAGATAACCTAATTATTTTTTGTAGATAGGGCATGTGAGCTATTTTACAAGGCAACAAAAATAATTTGAGATTTTCCTATGGTAAAGACTCCAATGAATTCCAAGCGTACAAGTAAGCCACGGTCTTTACAGAGGATGTGGATTGCATATTTGACCTTATTTCTGACGAATATGGTGAAAACTCATAATAAGATGCATCATAAATTACTCCAGTGAAATTCCAGTCCATGTGCAGATAACTATTATCTGCGTATGTGTGGGTGTATGTGTGTGTGTTTTCTACTGCATACTTTTGTTAATGAATGTTGATGAAAATATTCCTTTTTCATATTTATGTGATGTGACTTGCTGTGCTAAGAATGCCCGTGACAATCAATAAAATTTTTCTCAATTTTTGAGATTCATCCCAAATGTCACCTCTTTTATACAAAGACTTTTATGACTGTTATTATTGTCTCAGATCTGATCTCCTTCTATTCTGAATTCTTGTAGAATTTTATTTTTACATCTTACAGGCATTTACTAAATTCTTCTTTGTACAGCAATTATATTTTGGCTTGACTTACCCCTCACTCTTATAAGGAGCTGTCATCTATAATACCATATTAGAACCTTTTACATTGTTCATTTTAATATATATACTGGCTAAATTGATTTAGAATCAACATTCTTTTAAAATCAGAATAGGATTCATAGTTTGGGTTCTTGTTGAATAAGTCAAGAATTGCATCAGACTAAAACACAACTGTAAAAACCTTACTACCAAAAACATAGCAACCATAAGGGGAATCAGGCCAGGAGCCTGTGGGGAAAAAAAACAAAACAAAACAAAACACTAAACAAGCAGGAAGATAATTCTAAAGTAAAAATGAAATATAAAAGTAAGAGGGCATTGTTCCTCATACAAGGGTCAGGATATCCTATAAGTGACACTGAGTTCAACACAGGGTCTTAGATGGCAGCACATCAACAAGATTTGATTGGTTGCAGTGGCAACGCTGAACAATAATAACCACAATAAGTGTAGCATTTCATATACAAATAACATTTTTATAGCTTTCATAGTGCTTTTGCTTATCTTTTTGGAAATTTACAGTAATTCTACTACATCTGTCCCATTAGTATTGTAAACAAATTTAGGCTTGGGGAGATTAAATAATTTATCTGAGGTTAAACCAGTGTAGAGCTAGAACTAGGTCAGGGTTCTTTCTATACTGGAGAGAGGAGTTCTTTTTTGATGGTTTTCCTTATCAGACTTTATGATATTCACGATATTAAGAACAGAAACATAGTTGATTTTTAATTTCCAATGAATAACTGATATGGAACCTGGGTTCTACTTCCATTATTTTAAGGAAAATGCAATGATCACAGAACTGGATCATTATGGGAGATGTCTGCCATGGATTCAATTACTTTGCAAAGACAGGGTACACAGAGAAAAGAGGTAGAGTTGACCCCTGAGCAACACAGGTTTGAACTGTATGGGTTCGCTTATATGCAGATTTTTTCAGTAAATATGTACTGTAGTACCATCCAGTTCTAGGTTGGTTGACTCTGGGGATGTGGAATCACAGATACAGAGGGACAACTGTAAAGTTATATGTGAATTTTCAACTGTGCAGTGAGTTGGTTCCCCAACCCCCATGCTGTTTAAGGGTCACTGTATATGCTTCTCTGGATAGAAATTTACTTATATTCAAACAACCAAATGACACTGACAGAAACGCTATGTCTAGTTATTATAGAAAAGATAACGATAAGATGTACCATGTTAGGAAAAAGATGCAAATATTGATAATAAATTCCATGAGACTATAAGAAAAATCAATATAAATCCTACATGTATAATTTGGGGAAGTCTCCTAGAAAAGGTAGGAAGTCAACTAAGCTTTTAGAGATGTATAAGGCTATGAAAGGTTGGTATGAGGAAAATAACATTTCAGTCAGAAAAAAAAAAGGCTTGACCAAAAGAGGTGGCATAGACCACCAAGGTGGCCTTGGCTCAAGGACAGCCCCTTGGCAGGGCCTGTGCCAGCCCGTCACCCTGCCAAGGTGCCCTTGGGTACAGCACTCCCCAGGGACTGCCGCTGGCCCATGCCCATGCCAGCTGGCCCGCCAAAGCCACCAGGTGCAAGCTGTCTACATAAGGGAAACTCCAATACAAGGCCACTCCTTCAAGACCATGAGATGTAGCTGTTTCACCTAATTCACAGAAACAAAAAATGAAAGTCCAACAAAATGAGGAGAGAGATGAATATGTTCCAGATGAAAAACAGAATAAAAACACAGAAAAAAACCCAAATGAAATGAAGATAAGTAACTTACCTGATTAAGTGTTCAAAGAAACAGTCATAAGAATGCTCACCAAACTTGGGAGAAGAATGGCGGGTTTCAGTAAGAAGGTCCACAAAGACTTAGAAAATATAAGAAAAAACCAATCAGAACTGAACAATCTAATAACTGAAATTAAAAAATACACTAGAGGGAATGAAGAGCAGATTAGATAACACAGAAGAACAGAAAGCAATCTGGATGATAGAAGAGTAGAAATCACATAATCCTAACAGCAAAAAGAAAGATTTTCTTTAAATGACGAGTTTAAGGAACCTCTGGGACAATATCAAGTGTACTAACATTTATATTACAGGGTTATCAGATGGACAAGAGAGAGGGAAAGGGACAGAAAATGTATTTGAAGAAACAATGACTGAAAACCTCCCTAATCTGGGGCAGGAAAATATATCCAGGTAAAGGAAGTACAGATAATCCCAAACAAGATGAACTCAGAGGGACTTCCCTGGTGGTGCAATGTATAAGACTCCACACTCCCAGTGCAAGGGGTGCCCAGGGTTCAATCCCTGGTCAGGGAACTAGATCCCACATGCATGCTGCAACTAAGAGTTTGCATGCCACAACTAAGGAGGCTGCCTGCTGCAACTAAGACCTGGAGCAACCAAATAAAATATTAAAAAAAAAAAAAAAATTAAAGAGAGCCACAGACATAATTAAAATGGCAAAAGTTTAAAATAAAGAGAAAATCTTAAATGTAGCAAGAGAAAACCAACTAATCACAAATAAGGGGAACTTCATTGACTATCAGCTAATTTTTTAAACAGAAACGTCACAGGCCAGAAGGGAGTGGCAGGTTATAATTAAAATGCTGAAAGGAAAAACCTTACAACCTAGAATACTTTATTGGGCAAGGAATTAAAGGAGAGATAAAGAGTTTCTCAGACAAGCAAAACCTATAGGAGTTCATTACCACTAAACTGGCCTTACAAGAAATCTAAAAGGTTCTTCCTTCTTTAAGTGGTAAAGAAAAGGCCACAGCTAGGACTAAGAAGATATATAAAAAGAAAAATCTCACTGGTAAAGGAAATATGTAGTAAGGGCAGGGAATCAGCCACTTAAAAAGTCAGTATTAAGGTTAAAAGACAAAAGTAGTACAATCAACTGTTACTGCAATAAATAGATAAGGGATATACAAAATAAAAAAATGTAAGCTATGATACCAAAAACATAAAATGTGTGTGTGGGGGTGTGGGGGGGTAAAAACATAGTGTTTTTAGAATACATTTCAACTTAAGCATCTATCAGCTTAAAATAGATGGCTCTATATACAGGTCAATGTATATGAATCTTATGGTAATCACAAACCAAAAACATCCAATGGATACACAAAAAATAAAGAAAAAGAAATCCAAACATAACACTGAAGGAATACTTCAAACCACAAGGGAAGAAACAAAGAAAAGATAACAGGATCAGAGAAGAACTACAAAAGCAACCAGAAAACAATTAACAAAATGGCAATAAGTACATACCTATCTATAAATACTTTAAATGTGAATGGACTAAATGCTTCAATCAAAAGACACAAGGTGCTGAATGGATGAAAAAAAAAAAAAGACCATCTATACCCTGCCTAAATGAAATTCACCTCAGCTCTAAAGATACACATAGTCACAGACTGAGAGTGAAGGAATGGAAAAGATATTCCATGCAAATGAAAAGGAAAAGAAAGTTGGGGTAGCAATGCTCATATAAAACAAAACAGACTTTAAAACAAAGACTGTAACAAAAGACAAGGAACAACACTGCATAATGATAAAGGGGTCAATCCAGCAAGAAGACGTAACATTTATAAATCTATATACCTCCAATATAGGAGAATCTAAATATATAAAGAAAATATTAACAGAAATAAAGGGAGAAATAGACAGCAATACAGTAATAGGAGGGGACTTTAACACCCCACTTACATCAATGAATATATCATCCACAGGAAAAAAAATCAATAAGAAACACTGGACTTAAACAACACATTAGATCACATGCACTTAATAGATATAGAAAGAGTATTCCATCCCAAAGCATCAGAATACACATTCCTTTTAAGTACAGAGGAAACATTCTCTGGGATAGATCACATGTTAGGCCAACAAAATAAGTCTCAATAAAAGAAGACTTAAATCATATCAAGCATTTTTTCCAACAAAAATGGTAAAAAACTAGAAATGAACTATAATAAGAAAACTGAAAAAAAAGAAAAAGTGAAGAATAAACAACATGCTACTAAACAACCAGTGAGTTGAGGAAAAAAAAAAAAATCAAAGAGCAAATTTTAAAAATACCTTGATACAAATGAAAATCAAAACAGAAATGTTCCAAATCTATGGAATGCAGCAAAAGCAGTACTAAGAGGGATGCTCACAGTGATACAGGACTACTTCAAAAAACAAACAAAAAATCTTAAATGAACAATCTAAATGTACATTAAAGAAACTAGAAAAGAACAAGCAAATTTTAAAGTTAGTAGAAGAAAGAAAATAATAAAGATCACAGTGGAAATAACTAAAGCAGAGACTAAAAGACCAATAGAAAACATCAATGAAATGAGAGCCAGTTCTTTGTAGAGATAAACAAAATTAATAAACCTTTAGCCAAACTCCTCAGTACAAAAGGACAGAGAGAGCCCAAATAAATAAAATCAGAAATAAAAGAGGAAAGTTACAACTGATACTACAGGAATACAAAGAATCATAAGAGACTACTGTGAGCAATTATACATCAGTAAATTGGACAAGCTTGAAGAAATGGATAAACTCCAGAAACATGCAGTCTTCTAGGAATGAATCAGGAATAAATAAAAAATCTGAATAGATCAAATACTAGTACTGAAATTGAATCAGTAATCAAAAAACTCTCCCCAAACAAAAGTCAAGGTCCAGATGGATTCACAAGTGAATTCTACTAAACATTTAAAGAAGAGTTAGTACCTATCCTTCTCAAATTACTGCAAAAAAAATTAAGAGTAAGAAACACTTCCAAACTCACTTTATGAGGTGAGCATTACCCTGATACCAAACCAGACAAGGACACCACACAAAAAGAAAATTACAGACCAATATCCCTGATGAACATAGAAGCAAAAATCCTCAACACAATATTAGCAAACTGAATTTGACAACACATTAAAAGGATCATACACCATGATGAGGTGGGATTCATTCCAAGGATAGAAGGATGGATAGTTTAACATCTGAAAATCAATCAATGTGATAACACCACGTGAAGAAAATGAAGGATAAAAATCATATGATCATCTCAATAGATGCAGAAAAAGCCTTTGACAAAATTCAGCCTCCATTTATGTTAAAAAAAAAAAAGCTTTCAATAAAGTGGGTACAGAGACAATATAACTCAATATAATAAAGCCCATATATGACAAACCCACACCTAACATCATACTCAATGGTGAAAATCTGCAAAGTTTTCCTCTAAGATCAGGAAAATGACAAGGGTGTCCACTTTCCCCACTTTTATTCAACACAGCATTGGAAGTTCTAGCCACAGCAATTAGTCAAGAAAGAGAAATAAAAGGCATCCAAATTGGAAAGAAAGAAGTAAAATGGTCACTATTTGCAGATGACATGATACTGTATATAGAAAACCCTGAAGACACCACCAAAAACTATTAGAACTAATAAATGAATTCAGTAAAGTTGCAGGATACAAAATTAATATACAGAAATCTCTTGGATTTCTATGCACTAATAATAAACTCTCAGAAAGAGAAATGAAGAAAACAATATGTTTACAATTACATCAAAAAGAATAAAACACCTAGGAATAAGTTTAACCAAGGAGGTGAAAGACCTGTAATCTAAAAACTGTAAGACACTGGTGAAAGAAATTGAAGATGACACAAATAAATGGTAAGATACACCATGCTCATGAACTGGAAGAATCAATACTGTTAAAATGTTCATATAACCCAAAGCAATCAACTGATTCAATGCAATCCTGGTCAAATACCAATGGCACTTTTCACAGAAGTAGAACAAATAATCCTAAAAATTTGTATGAAACCACAAAAGACCCTGAATAGCCAGAATAATCTTGATAAAGAAGAACAAAACCAGAGATTTCCTGGTCCCCTGATTTCAAACCATACTACAAAGCTATAGTAATTAAAACATTATGGTGCTAGCAAAAAACAGACACACAAATTGATGGTATAGAATAAGAGAATCAGAAATAAACCCATGCTCACTTGATCAATTAATCTAGGATAAGGAGGCAAGAATATATCATGGGGAAAAGACAGCCTCTTCAGTAAATGGTGTTGGGAAAACTGGACAGCTACATGCAAAAGAAGGAATTGGGACCACTTTTTTACACCATATACAAAAATTAATTATAAATGGATTACAGACTTCAATGAAAGACCTTAAATCATAAAACTCCCAGAAGAAAACATAGGCAGTAACCTCTCTGACATCAGTATTAGCTATATTTTTTCATATATGTCTCCTCAGGGAAGGGCAACAAAAGCCAAAATAAATAAATGGGACTATATTAACCTATAAAACTTTTGTACAGTGAAGGAAACCACCAACAAAATGAAAAGGTAACCTACTGAATGGCAGAAGATACTTTGCAAACAATATATCCAGTAAGGGCTGGTATCTAAAATATATAAAAATCTCATGGAACTCAATATCAAAAAACAAACAACCCAATTAAAAAATGGGCAGATGACCTGAATAGACATTTTTCCAAAGATGATATACAGTTGGCCAGCAGGCAAACGAAATGGTGCTGAACATCACTAATAGAGAAATGTAAATTGAAACCACAGTGAAATACCACCTCACACCTGTCATCATGGCTATTATCAAAAAACAAAAAACAAGTGTTGGTGAGGATATAGAGAAAAGAGAACCTTCGTTTATGGTTGGTGGGATTGTAAATTCGTACAGTCATCATGGAAAAGAGTATGGAGGTTCCTCAGAAAACTTAAAATAGAACTACTATATGATCCAGCAATTCTGCTTCTGGGTATTTATCCAAAGAAAACAAAAACACTAATCTATGGATTAGTGTTAAAAGATATATATACCCCAATGATCATTACAGCACTATTTATAATAGCCAAGATATGGAAACCACCTAAGTGTCCACCCATAGATGAATGGATAAACAAAATGTAGTATGTATACAATGGAATATTACTCAGCCATAAAAATATGAAAACTTGCCATTTGTGGCAACATGGAGGAACCTAGAGGGTATTATGCTAATTGAAATAAATCAGAGAAAAAAATGCCATATGATTTCATTTATATATGGAATCTAAAAAAACAAACAAATGGACACAACAGAACACAAGTAGACTCATAGATACAAAAAACAAACTGGTGGTTGTGGGCAGGGATAGGGGTGATTGATGGAGCTCAGAAGGACAGACAAAGTAGGTGAAGGGGAGTAAGAGGTACAAACTTTCAGCTATAAAATAAATAAGTCACAGCAATGTAATGTACACACAGGGAGTATAGTCTCAACAATATAGCAATTCTGTATGGTGACGGATGGTAACTGGTCTTATTATTTTTTTTAATAGATCTTTATTGGAGTATAATTGCTTCACAATACTGTGTTAGTTTCTGTTGTACACCAAAGTGAATCAGCCATATGCATATATATGTCCCCGATATCCCCTCCCTCTTGAGCCCCCCTTCCATCCTCCCTATCCCACCCCTCTAAGTCATCACAAAGCACCGAGCTGATCTCCCTGTGCTATGCGGCTGCTTCCCACTAGCTAACTATTTTACATTTGGTAGCATATATATGTCGATGATACTTGAACTTCACTCCAGCTTCCCCCTCCCACCCCATGTCCTCAAGTCCATTCTCTATGTCTACATCTTTATTCTGTCTTGCAAGTAGGTTCATCAGTACTATTTTTTTTTTTAGATCCCATATATATGTGTTAGTATATGGTATTTGTTTTTCTCTAACTTACCTCAATGTGTATGACAGACTCTAGGTCCAGCCACCTCACTACAAATAACTCAATTTCATTTCTATTTATGGCTGAGTAATATTCCATTGTATATACATGATACATCTTTATCCATTCATCCGTCGATGGACATTTAGGTTGGTTCCATGTCCTGGCTATTGTAAATAGTGCTGCAATGAACATTGTGGTACACGTCTCTTTTTAAATTACAGTTTTCTCAGGGTATATGCCCAGGAGTGGGATTGCTGGGTCATATGGTAGTTCTATTTTTAGTTTTTTAAGGAACCTCCATACTGTTTTCCACAGCGGTTGTATCAATTTACATTCCCACCAAAGCACAGGAGGGTTCCCTTTTCACCACACCCTTTCCAGCATTTATTGTTTCTAGATTCTTTGATAATGGCCATTCTGACCGGTGTGAGGTGATATCTCATTGTAGTTTTGAGCAACCTACAGATTCAATGCAATCCCTATCAAACTCCCAATGGCATTCTTCACAGAATTAGAACAAAAAATTTTACAATTCGTATGGAAATACAAAAGACCCCGAAGAGCCAAGGTAACTGGTCTTACTGCAGTGATCATTTCACTGCAATAAGTGTTGAATCAGTATGTTGTACACCTGAAACTAATATAATATTGTATGTTAATTACAACTCAATTTTTTAAAAGTGGGCTAGAAAGTCCATTTTTATGATATAAATGTTACCAATATACCTAGGACACTGTCCACAGTAGACATTATTAAATTGTTAGAAATTTAAGAATAATTTAGACACGGTTTTGTAAAAAACAGATTTTTTTGGACTAGCAAAGAAACATTATCACAGCTGTATTTTAGGAGGATAATGCTGCCAAAAATGTGGAATAGATTCAAAGAAGACAGAATCAAAGACAACAGAAGGCAATTAAAATATAATGAGAGCCAAACCAAGGTTCTGTCAAGGGGGTGGGCAAAAAAAAAAGTGATGTAAGAGATTTCAGGGACAGAAACAAGTTGTGTTGCTAATGAGAAGTAGGGGCAAAAAGGAAATGAAAACGGAATATTTGCCAACTCTCAGTAACTGAGAACGTGCCATTAACTAAAATAGAGAATTTCCTATGTGGAACAGGTTTGGTGGAAAAGTTAAATATAGGACATATTGAGTCTGAGGTGCATATGGTGTAGACATTATCCAGCAAACATTTTGAAATCTGGGCTTGATATTGGGTATGACATCCAATAAAATTTGGAAAAAAAACCCACGAACAAAAAAATGTGGCTTGTGATTTGAAGTTGGAAGTCTCAAAGAGAAACTGAAGTTGTAGAGGTAGAAAATTTCTCCTATGGAGAAATTATAGGAGTATGACAAAACACAGCCACAATTAAAACTCAAGTCCATGGAGAGGAGACAAGGTATAATACTGGAAGGCAGGAGTCAAGGGTAGGAAAAGAATCAGGAGAAGAAGATAATGTTTCACAGGAAAGGGAGATCAATGTTGTCCTGTGGTATGGTGCGTCTCTGCAGGATTAGGAGAGAGGCTTTTTTATTTGGCAATAGTTAGGTCATTTTGCCCTAGAAGAGACCAGCTTCAGTGCAGACGAAATCTGGTTGGCAGTGAGTTAAAGGCAGAACAGAAGGAAAGGGGATGAAGCAGCGAAAGTAGGCTACTCTTTCATTTCAGTCAGGGTTCTTGGTAGCAAGCAACAGAAACCAACTCTGGCTGAGTGAGGCAGAAAAGTTATTTATTGAAATGATATTGAGTAGTTATCAGAACTAAAAGAAAGGCTGGGTAACCAAGTTCAGGGCCATGAACATCACAGTCAGAATCCAGCAAAGACACACTACCATCACATCTCAGTACCAGAGAGTAAAGTTTGCACTATCAAGTCAGCCAGCTCTGGACGAAGGATGGTACCATTAATACCACTTTAACTACTGTCCTAGGTTCTCAGTCTCCATGAAACTGTGGAAACTGTCTTGAAAGTGACTAGCTATGACTATGTCTTTGGAATATGAATGCCAGGTTAATGGAGCCTGGGTCATGTGTCCCCATGCTAGCAGTAAAGGAAGATACAGAAGTGAGTAACTGACATTTTCAGCTACTCTAGTGAGAAATGCTCCATCCCTAACTAAGATCATAAAGTAAGGAAGTTCTACAATATTAGTAAGTAGGTTCAAAGGCTGGGCAGTCACAAGAATACACATATCTAATATGTATCCAAGAAATTTGGTACTAGAAAGAAGAAAGCTTGAAGCAATATATATATATATTTTAGACCAGAAGGGCTTTATAAACATGAGAAGAAAGAGTCAATTCAATTTAGAGAAACTGAATACAGAAGTAAATATTTAATGACAAAAGGCCTGTTTAGGAGGCAGGAAATCATGTTACTCAGAGCAGAGGTAAGGGAGTTGGCTATGAAATAAGAAAGGAAAGTTGGAGAAAAGTAATTAACTTCTGGAGAGAGCTTTCTAAAAGCTAAATATGGTGATTGTGATTTACCTGTAGTTTTACCTGTAATCATCAAACAACAGCTAATTACTACATATTAAATACTACCCTGATAGTAATGTTAAGAGCACAGGTTATAAAGCATGTTATTATTTTCAGAAATTATTCTAATTAACTCATTTAGTTCTGATAACAACCAGGTGGGCACTGTTGTTACATTTTACAGAAGAGGAAACTAAGACTCCAATGAAGTTAGGATTCAAACTGAGTTTTATCCAATTCCCAGACTTTTTTAAGGATAAAAATAAGTAAAGTAATACACATTGAAAAGGGGTAATACTTTGAGACCATGAAAGAAATGTACTTTTTACTCTCTGTAAGTCATACTGGCTTACAGCGCCCCCTCCTTTAACTCTTTGATACTCATCTCTGTAAGGAGCATATGTGATTCCAGTTTCAGAGAGGTCATTACTTAGCTCTGAGTTTCTATTTAGAATCTGTTTTTCAAGTCCTTAAAAGACATAGTCTTGAAAGTAAGGCTTCAAAAAATTCCCTTTACATATCAAGGGCAAGGCTTACATGTCTGCAATAGCAGTTTTGCTATAAGACACAGTATACCAAGGATAGAGGAAATGATATATAAGAAGATAAGTTCTTGCCACATGAGAAGAGGAAAAGCCACTCTGGTGTTCGAAGGAGCTTGCAGAGATTTGGAAGAGATCAGAGTAGGGATTAGATGATGCTAGAGTCTCTGAGGTTACTAAAACTCTCAGAAGAAACCTGATCATTGGAGAGAGTAAAACCCAATAAAATGCATCTAGTACTGTACATGACTAGAGAAGTTTCCCTGAGATTGCTCCTCCTGTTTACCCTAAGAGATCTTTGAGAAGGAAACAGATGCCCTCCGTAAACCAACGGGCCTGAAGAAGACTAGGCTTAGGATAAGGAAATCAGGGAATGGAATGCAGGCACCTTAGAAAAGCAAAGCTATGGCAAGGTTCATAGATTTCAACAGTGGGTGCTGAGGAGCTGTCCACACGACTAGACAGGCACTGCAGTGCCCAGCAGATATCTGCGTGGGCTACTCAGCGACCTGCCCGCAGGACAGAAGAGGACCACACTTGTGCCAGATTCTTCTGCTGCTACAAGGGGACTCCCAGACAATATCCTAGGATAAATAAAGGGAAGTAGAGGAAAGGAGATTCAACGAGTGAGTGAATAATAACAGAAAATGTGAGATGATAGGAGCAAAAATTAAGATAATTTATGTCACATATCCTTAGCTTTCAGTTGGTAAAGTTAATAGTTGACACTGAAAAGGATTGTGATTGATATGAGAGGCCAAGGAGAATAGAGATTTAAAGCAGTTACTAGGTGAATTAGTTGGTCATTTAACCCTGAATGGGGGAAAAGAAACTCCTTCCAAAAGGCACTTAAAGCCTAGAAGAAAGTTCATCACTTTTTTTCATTCATTTTAAATGAATTCAAGCTTTGTAGTTAATTTCAACATATAACAGATGTTAAATAGTTAAAGTTTTCTAAATGATATCTTCTTGTTCTCAAAACAAACCATCTAGAACATAAAATTTTTGCATTTATCCCTTCAAATTTTTATATCTCCAGGTGTTTTGTATCTAGAATATAACTGCACATAAAGTCTAGATTATTCAGTTATCCTGGACCTGATATTTCTAAATATTTAAAATACTTCTAATAATATTAAAAATTTAAGATAAAAAGAAGTAAAATCACTCACTTAAATTCAAATGTTAATAAATTACTAATCAAAACTTTAAAATTCAAATAATAAATGCTCAGTTTATGTTTTACATCATTGTTAAAAATCCATATGCCTGTAAATCATAAGCTTGTATATATGTGTATATAATCTTTTGGGAAGGAAGAAATATAAGTTGAAATTTAAAAAAAAAACAACACTAATCAAATTGTATTTCTCTGAGGTTCTCAGATACTTCATTTGGATTCACAGAAATATTGGTCCAAGGACACCAGGATATTCAGGCAATTTCCAGATGAATTAAAGAGACTTACTATACCAATGACAATAATTCAAACAAGGTCATATAGAACAATTTTCTCAACTATTCTTAAATTCAGGTTAGACAATGACTCCAGGCCACTGGAGACCAGATGCTACAGGGAGAGAAGTATTAACTTTATCACTAAATAAATTTTCAGCATCTCCTGTCCTAATTAAGAATGAATACATTGGCATCAAAATAAGACATCTATGTGCTCTAAACCTGATTTTAAATCCAGGGCACAATACCTCTTGGAAAACTTGGATTCTACCTACATCAAATGATGAATAGAAAACAGTTATAAACTGTTTTTCTTGATAAAGACAAGAATGTAATGACCTATAAAACTAAGGCTATGACAAGTTTTAGGAGCTACATTTACCTACTTTGTATCAATGTCTATTTTTTTAGTCTATTAAGTGACTCTACAGACCCCATGAATAGATCTAAAATCATCAGGTATACATTTGGGGAGGTTTTCAGATAACTTCTAGAAAATTGAAATTCTTACAGATTATATTCCTAGATGTTCTATCTATAACTTCTTTACTCTTACTATTACTGTGGTAATTCCTAACATATTGTTTTGTTTTGTTGTGTCTGTCATAGTAAGAGTGACAGATCTCCCTTTCTGGAGCATATATAGATAGGTATGCTCAATCTGTCTATCACAATGTTAACGACGATAGGTACATTATGACTCTTCTGATAGGCACACAACCCAGGTAATATTTTGTGGGGTCTACATTTTCTTAGTATAATGCTTGAATCATAAACACTTTAGGTAAATGAATAATTAGATCATTCATTCAGGTTGAATATTTACAGAATACCTACTTAATGTTAGGTGATGTTCTAAGCTATACCAGAAACGAGACTAAGTCCCTGCTGCTACTTTAACTACAGGGTACAATAAAAGGTTTTAAAAAAGATTTATCAGCAATTATAAAAAGCATGATAATAGCAATTTATTAAGCATTAGCTATTCCTATAAATATGTAATACTTGGAACAGGTCAACCTTATTGTATTTGCACCCAAGACCTCTGAACAAGATCTTCATTCAGCTTTCAGAATATTTAGCAAAATAAAATAAGCAAAGTAGTGCCAGGCTTTGGACAATTAGTTTAGAATATAATTAGCATACAATTATTACGAATAATAAACCTGTTATAGTACTGTTATAGACAATGTTTTCTAGAAACTGAGAAGAAAATAAATATTTGTAAGCACTATAATTGTACTATTAAAACAAGAACTTTCTCAAGCTTTACAAAGCACTTCTATAGGAGCCAAATGATGAGTTTGGGGTTTTCTTTTTCTTTTTTTTTTAAAATAAATTTATTTATTTATTTAATTATTTTTGGCTGTGTTGGGTCTTCGTTTCTGAGCGAGGGCTTTCTCTAGTTGCGGCAGCGGGGGCCACTCTTCGCGGTGCATGGGCCTCTCACTGTCGCAGCCTCTCTTATTGCGGAGCACAGGCTCCAGATGCAGAGGCTCAGTAGTTGTGGCTCACAGGCCTAGCTGCTCTGCGGCATGTGGGATCTTCCCAGACCAGGGGCCAAACCCGTGTCCCCTGCATTGGCAGGCAGATTCTCAACCACTGTGCCACCAGGGAAGCCCCCCCCCTTTTTTTTTTTTGCAGTCATACAGGTATTAAGGGGGAGTATACTAATATCCGCCTCAGTTGTCTAAAATGGCTGTTTCAGGAGACTTTTGTGGTATGGAATTATATTTCACTGGCTGTGTTTCGATCTGAGGTTGATCTGATCCACATAATAAGCAAATCTTTTAAAGTGAGATGTCTTGCTAAATGTTCTCTAAGCTCTCCTTCTGGAGTATAAAAAGCACTACATTTCCAGCCAGAAGATCTAACGGCTATGCAATATGAAGTATTAAAGGTACTAAGATTCCCTGAAGCTCAGTTTTGTCTTCCTGAAGATGGGACTGTGTGAGAAACAAATAGAACAGTCTGTATGTGAAAGCACTTTGGAAACTCTTCAGCCCTGTACCAAATAGGCCAATCTAATAGTTCTTTGCACCAGTTCTGAGGTTCCATGGTCTCTCTAATACGTGTAGCACTTCAGAATTGTTTTGGGGGTTTTTTTGGTCTTTTTTGTGTGTGTGTGTCACTTCCCTCCAGCTTCTAGTGATGTGTTGCTTCTTAGTTTCAGTAGTCTAGGACTTGATAAATAACAACTGCCTCCTAAGCACATCACAGGTGTAATTTGTCTTCACAACTATGAGAAAAAAGCTTAGAGGTGTTATACAGCTAATATGTTGCAGACCCTGGTTTCAAATCCAGACAGGCTATCTTCGCCCTCCTTATATATACCATGCTGCATTACTGCCTGGTCACATAAGTCTGCTGAGGACAGAGATGGTGTCTTATTTACATCTGTGCTCATGCAGTTCTGCGCTCTGTTTTGCGGTGGCACTCAGTATGTTTATTAAGTGAATAATCTGTCTGTATGTGCAATTTATGTTTTTCTTCCTGCAATCAAAGCCCATTTCCTCTAGTTTTAATATCAAAAATGATGAATTATTTGGTTGGTTAACATTTTTATATTAGTCCTATGTGATGTTTACATAATATTATATTTATTTTTTGTTTTATTTTTAACAGTTCTTTTCCCAGGATTTTATATGTAGGTCATAAGCATATGACCTAATCCTCTTCACTTCTAAGTGTTGTTAATGGAGAGAATTATTAGAACCATAAAAATTTTCCAGACCCCCTTCCTCTCCCCAAAAAAAGAAAAAAAGTTAAAGAAAGGAAAAATAAGCCCAGAATATTTTATTTATTCATAGCTCTCCACGTCTAAAACAGAGTTAAGGCAGCTTCCAAAGCAAAATAGAGCACCGAGAAATAAATTAAAATTTAAAAATGATGCAATGTGAAAATAATAATAGGAAAATACTATGGGGTCAGGAATTAAATTAGCATACAAAACATATCCTCTAAAGTTCTTATGCCTGGCTTAAAGTAGGGTCACAGAGCTTTCTAGAAAAGGGAAAAGGGATCAACTGCAGTGTTCATTAGGTAAAACAAACCAGTTGCCTAAGTCATTCCTGATGTTGACACCATGGAGAAGATTCTTCTGTGGCTCCTCAGAGAAAGTTACTGCTTAATGTAATAAACAACCCTCTAAAACCATCCTGACAGTAAACACTGTGATGGATTTTATGGGGCTGTTTGTTACAATGCAGTTCAATAAAGGTTGATAGCTTCTTACCAGAACATAATTCAATAAAAGGAATTTCACAGAGCATTAGTAAGATGCAGTCCAGCGCAAGCTGTATGGTGGTCTGCCCTAATCCAAGAGGAGCTTAGAATACCAGGGTAGGGGTTTGTACATCAGAGAAATCTATGAACCTCTGGACAATTGTTGTGTATTGGGGAGCATGGTATTACGCTATACCATGGTATTACGCTATAGGAAGCTGCTAGATAGCACTATTAGCCTTTATCAGATTCTTAGATAGGGTCAAGAAATGGAAGAACTGAGCATGTTCCCTCAGGAAAAATCTGTAAAAGGCTTTGAGCAACAGTGAGTTCAAGTTTATGGTTACTGAGAGGAAGAGGTTCTGTTAGCCTATTAGCCAGTTCACTGCGGATCAAGGGTGGGATGGATTTGCTTGTTTGCAATCTTTGTTTCACACTTAATTCCAGTAAGAGGTCCATTTGGCAGGGCAACATTCTCTTCAGAAAGAAATTAAGCATTCATTCTAACACAGAGATAAAATGGGCAATAATACAAATTATATATTATTTTTATAAAACCAACTGAAAAGATATCATAAAGGAATGTTACATTTAAAAACAATAGAGCAAAATTTAAAGACATGAACATTTGAAAACTTTGCCCCTAATCCTTACTTGATATTATTTGCAACTTTAATCCTAATTTTATTTCCAGACCTGTGTAGACTTTTTAATGTACAACTTCATATTTATTTTTTAAATTCATTCAATTTATCTAAACTATAAACGAAAAGAGTTCTCCCAAGTGATGGGTTTTATGCAAAACCAACTCTAGTTGATAGCTACAGGTGAGGAATTATGATGGGTATTCTTTATATGTATGCATTTTTATAAGGATCATTTATATTTGTTCCTTTCCTAAACTTGGGTAAAAAAATTTTTTAAATCTCTTACTCTTTGAAACTAGTGTAACTATATTAAGATAATTCTATTGGGAAATTTTGAGGATAACCATTATGGCAACCTTGAACAAATTAGGGAAAAACCTATTCTCCTGAGTAGAAACAATCTCTATAAGTAAAATTGTCCTTCTCTTGCCAACTCTAATGCATTTTAGTTTGGTTTTATAGTAACAGCCAAATTTCTTAACATCTATGTTCATAATTTAATCTTATTTCAGAGAGTTGGTTTATCAACCACCTGGGGAAGTCATTTAAATTCTCTGGAACTTTATTGCTATTTTGTTATTTTTTTAATATTCAAAATGAGAAATCTAATTTACACTACAATTTTGTAAATCCCCTCCAGATTTAAAAGTCTATGATTAATAAATAATACACAGGTAAAAATCATCTGACACACGTGTTAGATAAGAAAACTAGCATGCCGCCCGTCCTATAGGAGGTGCTCAATAAATATTTGCAATAAGTGAAAACTTGAAGAACCACAAAATGAATTAATTTGGATGATCTGATTTTATGAATCGCATGACAATATTTAAACAGATAGGAAGATAATAATTTTAAAACACTCATACTTTTTAGTTTAAATTATGGAAATAAAAGTATAGTAGCTTGGCAAAATTTTTCTTTTATCAAAATCTCTCTCTTGATTCTTGGGAATGGGTTATAATTATTTTCTTTCAATAAGAGAAATATGGATCACAAATCAATAATACCATACTGAGGAATTAAAAGAATATACTAAATGAATATAAGGATGATAATATAAGATAAATGTCCTAAAGTATGAAGAGCAAAATTTTTAGACTATGTTTAAAAAACAAAAAGAAAAGGAGAGAGTATCACCCAAATTAGAATATATTATTTACGGAGTTGGTTGATTTAACCCTTTAATTACAACTGTTTTTCAAAGTGATGTGACTTTAATGATCAGAATTCTCATTAGTATTTACCTCTTTCAAATTCTTAAACATCAAAAGCCTTTCAGTTATCTAAGGATATATTTGACACTAGAGGTGATTTCTTCCTGCCTATTCTTATTTTCTAATTTATTTTCAATAAATACGTGTAATTATGAAAATAAATTCTGTTCAAATATATAAATAAAAACTCTGCAATTTTAAGACTATTGAACAACTAACAAAATCAAATATACATTTAGCTTGACTTTTTTCTCTAATTTATTTCAATTCATTTAAGGTTTTTTGAAGAAATGACAATACAACATATTGCTGCTTACTGATTAGCTGTCTGTTAAATTATTTTCTCCCACTCATCCTTTCTCTTTTTGTCCTTTTGAGTGAAGAAGGAAAATAGGAAGTTGAAGCAGAATAAATAACCTGCCCTGTAGTCAGGAACAGAGACATAAAGCAGCTCTATTCCAGGCTCCCTGGAGAGAGCAGTGACACACACTGGAGTCTTTTCCTGGAGCGTAGCAAGGACTGCGAATGCCTCTGAAAGCCCATTATCACTTTTATATATTTATTTATGAGATTTTCCTTGACTAATTTCTATTTCCTAGGAGACCAAAGTGATCTGGCCAAACATTCATTCAATCGCTTTAAAGTCACAAATAATAAATGTATCAAAATCTTCATTTTAGTCTCATGTCTAATTACTTAGCAGAGCTCTTTAAATATAGTCACTAGACAATAAACATATGGTTGTTCCACAAGCATTTCATTTTGCAGATGAGCAAGGCCAAAAGGTAAATGTAGGTCAGATATACTTTTTTTACTCAATAATTAGTTTTCTTCAATAACCCAAATTTATTACTAGAATATGAAAAAATATTAAGTAAAATGTTATTAAAATATGCAAAATGTATTCTGAAGCCAGAGTTAAATAAATACATTTTTAAAAAAACTTTTAAAGTACTGATATCTAGTTTTGAATATCAATGTTTAATATGTTTTTATCCATTTGTATAGATTAGCAAAATTCCCTTTTAAACATATGCATATTTACGTATTTCTAATATGCTGGATTATTTTGACTTTTTAAGTCACTAAACAGTGAAATCAGACAATAGAATCTAGAGTTCCTGTTTCTAAACTCAAAGCTATTAATAATATATAATACGACATTGTGAGGGTCATGGTATTTTTAATATTGCTTCTGCATTTCATATAACATTTAAAAATATCAATTTATATCATTGGATCATTATAAAACTTAGGTTAAAAAATGTAACTTGCCTTGTAAAATACATCAGAACCTAGAAATTTTTATTTTATTGAATGTAAGGAAGAATGAATATCTTTAGAGGAAAAAACATGTATCAGGTAGCAAAGGTTAACTCTGAATTTCTCAAGGAGAGCATCATAAAACCTTAAATGGATCGACATAACAAATAAATAATATTAGAATGCATTAAACTTGTCCTATCCAAAATTATTCTTCTTCATGGTGACAGTTTTATGATTCATAGCTTAACAAAATAATTATGTATATTAGATTATTTTATTACATCAAATTGTCAGGTGAATATCGCATTTAAATTTGGCCTAGATATTCCAGTCTTTTATATGAGATATATAATTCAGGTAAAAAACAGTACAGAGAAGTGTCATATTCCTGGAAATGAAAAATTGAGCTCAGGGGAATCAAATTATTTGAGGGGTACTATGATAGTTGAGACAAAACTCTGAAAATGGAAATTCCAGGATACTATGTATGTTCGTAAATTGAGTAGGTGGAAAATAAGTTAAGCTGACAATTTGTTAAAAGTCTATTTCAGAAATATTTCTGTGACTTTCAATATTTCTGTGGCTTCTGACTACAATCAATGTTTGTTTTGCTTACTTTGTGACTCGGCCAAGTTTCAGCATTAATTTATGAAGCTAGGCTACTCAAGAGGAACCTCTCTACAATTAAGCAAGCAGATGTCTACTGATATTATCTGCTAAGTAATTATTTACATCAAGCAATTAGTTGAACTTGTGTAAACAATAACTTAGACTTTTAGGTCTCTAGGCATAATTCTGTAGTTTAAATTTCCAGCTATATTCTCCTATCGGATGAAGGGGCAAATATTTAGGAATGAAATGTGTTTAATACAATATATGTCCTTTTTCCGAGTTTCTTTCTAGTTATAATCTTCAGAGTCCTGTTTGGGATGTGATAATAAGCTATTATACTGATTACTTTGCAAAGATGTTTCTATTCTGTCTATTACGGAAAAAAAATTTGTCCTAGATTTAGATAGATTTGCAACACTGTTGCAAAGACTACAACGTGCATATTTTGCAGGCAGCTCTCCAAAACCATTTGTGAATCAGGAGGACCATGTGGTCAGCAGGTCCTCATTCCTTGCTCAGGCACAGTGTGCCCAGGCTGGGTTGTGCCTAGGAAGTTGGTTAAAGATCATATAACTTCATCATGCCCAGTGAACTATATGGAAGTGGCAGCTGCCTTAGAAAATGGTCATTCACTTCCCGGACCAGAACATGGTGGATTGCTTGCAGGTTGTACGTTCCAGGCTTGCATTATAAAAGCACAGAACAGTTCAATACTATGAATTTCCCCCAACTCATCAACGAAGATCAGTTATGGTAAACAGTGTGGGTATACACTCTTTACAGGGATTATTTACTAAAAATTCATTAGGAAAAAATGGTTTTGAGTTTTTATTTGCAAGGAGAAAACATGAATGATAAACTCTAAAATATCAATCTAAATAAACTGTTAAAATGGTTTAAACCTAGAGCTGCCTTGAATCAGGTGCTATCGTACACAAAAAAACTCACACCCGAAGTATGAGATATGTGAGTTATCTCCTCCTTTCTATTTGGGTGTTACCCACACTTCTGCTCATTTCACTAACAAATATCACAGTTGTATGTTTCCAGGCGGAGGCACAAGTTCTTTCACACGTGTTTGTCTCTGCACTTTTTGGATCTTTTGGTATATACTTTTCTTGCCCTTTTTTATTGGATTTGTATACAATGCAGGATCCGCCAAGCACCTGTAAATATCCACAACATTTAAGGATTGAGTTTGCCTTGATGTAACAAAATATCCAAATAACAGAGTATTTCAAATAATAAGGGTATGTTTTCTCTGATGCGACCTTAGGCCAAGAAGTAGGCGTTCAGGCCTAATACAATGTCCTAAGAATGTCAGGGTACAGGTCTTTTAGGTCCTCTTAGCTTTTTCAAGTTTCAAGATGGGTCCTACAGCGTCAACCTTTATGTCTACATTTCATGCAGAAAGTAGATGAACATGTCAAAGTCAAAAAGGCACAGGCCAATCGAATCTGCCTAATTTTTAAAGACGTTTCAACTTGTATTTAACCAACATTGATCCTAACAGTGAGACATGCTCAATACTACTTGCAAGAGAGGCTGAGATATGACATTTTTAATTGAGCATATTGACTTAATAAAATTGTGAATTTAGGCCAGTCATGGGTAGACAGGCAGAGTTATAAGAGGGCACATTCTAATCAGTGGGAAAGTTCTGGTTGCTGAAGCCCAGGGAATGTATAAGAGGAAAGACAAATTTAAAGCTAGTCAGGGCATATTAGTAACTTCTCAAATGCTAAAACTCAGCTAAGTACTTAATTTAACAGGCAGTGGGAAATCATTGAGAGTCTGAGAAGGGGAGAAATATGATCTGAGCTGTACTGTAGGAAGCTTAAATTGCATGAAGGCCTGGAATGAGAGGAAGAGGGGGTCATGATGAGAGTTAGAAGTTACAGTCCCGGCAAGAAGTTTACAGGGGAGATATTTTTGAAATAGTAAACCAATGTGTTTTTGTTCCCAGTAACTCCTAGGTCTCACATGTCTTGTGACTCTCCCATTAATTGTTTCAATGGTATTTATTACTTTGTGGGGAATCACAGCATCGAGCCAGGAATAAAAGGAGTCACTGTGCAACTCCGAGATTCAAATAGCAACTACTGAGACCCCAGCAAAACTAAAGTCTTGAAAAATTGTGTGTGTGTGTGTGCACACGCGCACGTGTGTGCGTGTGTATGTGAGTGAGAAAGAGAGAGAGATTTTCTAAATTCCAAGATTTTCCCATTATATTTCACAGGAAAATTTTGGTAAACTGACACAAAGTTTTTCTACGTGCCATACAGTAGAAATGACATAGTATATAATACTATGACATTAGAGCAGAATTTCCTCTAAGGATAAAAGGGGAAAAAAGTTTACAAAGTTGGGAGACAGTGAATAAATTTGACGACAATAGTTCTGGAGCAAAGCTGATTGCTGACTTTTCTGAAAAGGGACCAAAACTAATACCATTCCTCTTCCTGAACTGCAAAACAATTCTGCCTTGCAGGGTGCTTCTGTGCCAACAAGGGGAACCCTCATAGAATAAAAATATGTTTACACAAGGGAGCGCATAAGATGGCACTCAGTGTATTTTAAACTTCAAATATCATACTTAATATTAACGGATGGATACTTAAATAGTTTGAAAGTACAAAATACTGCTCCTTTGCTGCGCTGAGTGAGAAGCATTCAATACTGGTGCCCCTGAATCTAACCCTGTAATTTTATCTGATCTAATACAATCCTTCTCTTGTTTCACAAAGACAGTAGGCTGAGTAGATGTAAATATCAGAATCAACATGGCATTTTACCAAATATGGCTTTCTGAGAAGTGGAATATATTACTTTTAACCTTGTTCTATAACTTAGTACAAATTCAAGTTTAAGTGAAGAATAGGATCCTCCTATTTCCTGAAAAATGCTTCAGTCTAATAACTTTTGGAGATCTGCTTTGCCTTATTCTCTGCTAAATATAGGAAGACTTTGAAAAGGAACGTGAACAATCAAAAAGATGTTTGAGTGCTCATTATGCTACCTGTAAAGAACATGCCTATGGCAGGGAGATAGGGATCTCAGATTGGGTGTCATATTTAGGCCATTAGGTTTGACATTTCATTTGTAATAAAAGTTACAAATGCTAGAAAGACAAGACCCAGCCAAGTGGTAGTAGGTTCCCTAAGTGCTGTCTGTGACATTACCATATAGATGGAGATATACATATAAATGAAGCATGTTATCACTTGTTGAATTGTATTTGATGTTCAGACAGTTTAAGATTTCTGCACATTGAACATCAAAGTACAAAAAGAAAGTACAAAGAGAAAGTATCTGTTATCATTATATGCCAAGTAACATATTTAAATCCTAAAAGAAAAATAAAAATCACTATTAGATGATAACACTGATAAATACAATACAATAATACATAATTAGACAACAAGAAATGCCTTATAAAGCTGCTGGAATTGTGAAAAGGAAAACCAAAAGTGTTTTATTACTTATTAATTTTAACTTACAGTATTACGCATTTTCTTTCTATATATTTTCTTAAAAATGACTACTAGTACTTCAATTCCTCAAAACAAGTCTAGTTTTGAACAACAATAAAAGTTTTAACTGCTTAAGGATATTAACAAGGATAGATAAATATGGGATCATTCTGCCTTAAATAGTTTATTTTTCCATAAGGCAAAGTTATACAAGAATTAGAGCAAGATTGAAAATGCATGAGGTCTGAGCTGGTGGCAGGTGAACTGGGTAACACTATCTGGCAGAGACTGAACTCTTCTTGTCAGGAAGGACTGAACACATTAGAACAGAAAGGTTCTAGACTGGGGGTTGACAAACTTTATCTGTGAAGAATCAGAGTAAGTATGTTAGCCTGTGTGGGCCACAGGGCTTTCCCCAACTACTCAACCTCTGTCACTGTAGTGTAAAAGTAGGCAATGCACAAACAAATGGGCAGGTCTGTGTTCCATTACATTTTATTTATGGATGCTAAAATTTGAACTTTATATAATTTTGTGTGTTATAAAATATTTTACTTATTTATTTCAACCACTGAAAAACAGAAAATGTATTCTTAATTGCAAGTCATACAAAAATAAGCAGGAAGCTACGTTTGCCCCACTGGCTGTCTTTTGCTGAACACTGTTCTAGATCAAATACGATTCCTAATTTCCTAATAAATGACCTTCCACTATCATCCTCTACAGAGGCTCTATGAGCACCAGCATATCCCGGTCCAGGGATAGGAATAAATAAATTTAATAAGAAATTTTCTAGTACATAGTCTCACATGAAATAAAAGGAAACAACATGGGAAAGCTAAGTATTAAAGAAGTATTTAGTCAAGACATACAGGTTGCTGAATGAAAGTAGGTGGGAGCTAATGTACTAGAATAAAATTAGCGGTATAAAGAACTGGAGACCTTGACCCAGTGAAAGAATATATGAAAAAGTGGTAAAGAAATTAAATTACCAGGAACATATGAAATAATAAAGATGATGGAAATAATAATAGTCATCATCATAATCCTACTGTGAGAGGCAGTTTATACAGAGAATTTAGAGTCTCACGACCGGGCTTCAATTTTGCCCTACCACTTCTGGGGGAAAGTTATTTAAGCCATGTGTCCCAGTTTCCTAATCTATAGATTAGGGATTTTACCTACCTCAAGGGGTTGTGTGAGGATTAAATGAAGTAATATATGTAAATGGAAGAGTATCTAGTATAGCAAGCAGCATATAGGTATTTGTTAGTATTGATGATTTTTTATCTCTGTAATTTTGTATCTATGTAATGATGACTTGGAAAAAATATACCTATATAACGTTTTTAAGATTAGGAAATCAGATATGTGGGGTATTTTTTACCCTTAAGTACATCTATAAATCCAGTAAAACTAATTTAAAAAATTTAAATTGAAATTAGCAAAATTATCTAAAAGTATAATGACAAAAACTATATTCAGGTATTATTTCTTAGGTAAATATTCAGGTATTATATGGTAGAGCATCATTTTGACACTAAAAATTTTAAGATTGGTCCATGTTTCTTCTCAAAGACTCGACACTCTGGGTTAAAGACATAAATAACTTTAAACTAAGAAGTTATTTTTAAAGTATAGGGTTATTTTATTTTCTTCTAAGAACAACTTTACGAACAGAAATATTAAATAAGTAAGAAACAAAACCAATTTTTCATAATTAGAAACCGATTTGGTTACTGTAAATAGTGAATGGCATATAAAACAACCTATAAAAGGACCAGGCTTAAGGGCAAAGGCCAAGATTTCATTGTCTATCAAGTTAGCTTTTAGGTAACAAGAGCTACCCAATGAGTGTTCCAGAAGACAAATTTAACCTGGAAATGAACATTTGCAAGTAGTTGGCATACAGATTAGGTTTGCCTGGAAGAGAAAGGAGGGACGGCAGGACAAGTAACAGATCCTAGCACCCTCCCTTGTGAAAGTCCACTATAATAAAACATTGAAACTAAAGGCAAATCAAAGATTTGCAAATCAAAGATTAAAGAGTAAACAGAAGAGTAATACAGGTATACCATGGAGATAATGTGGCTTCAGTTCTAGGCCACAAGAAATTGAATATTCCAATAAAGCTAGTCACACAAATATTTTGGTTTCTCAGTGCACATAAAAGTTATGCTTACACTATATTGTAGTCTATTAAGTGTGCAATACATTATGTCTAAAAAAATAATATTCATACCTTAATTTAAAATACTTTACTGATAAAAAATGTTAACCATCATCTGAGCCTTCGGTAAGTCATCATCTTTTTGCTGGTGGAAAGTTTGAAACGTGAGAATTACCAAAATGTGACACAAAGACACAAAGTGAGCAAATGCTGTTGTAAAAATGGTGCCAATAGACTTGCTCAACACAGGGTTGCCACGGGACTTAACTAGATGGCGTCCTCAACAACAGGCGACATTAGAACATCCTGTAGGAATGGACTGTAGTCACCAAAGGCAATCGATGTAAAAATGCGGTCTGCAGTCTCTAACTTTTATTACCACAGATGGTTTCACTTCAACTGAATAATTAATTTTCACTTGGAGGAAGATGAAGCGTATATGGAATGTTCAAAATCCACTCCTTAATCAAGCCTGATAGACTAATACTTATTTGAATTCCAAAAGGTAGAAATTATTTTATTTTTTAGATTGACTCAGACAAGGGGAATGTAAATAATTCTAATACCAAAAATACAGGGTAACTCACAACGCATAGCTTCTAAAAATTATTATTCTGAATCTGAAAATCTAAATAAAAGCTTAAAAAATAATTTTATTATCACAGTCCTAAAAGACCATTATTAAATAATACCACTAAGTTAATATTTTAGGTCAAATGTATTTAATATTTTGAATATTATTTATAAAGCTATAACAAATACTCTAAAACGAATTAATCTATTAATTTCCTGCTTCTCTATTATCTTTTCCTCATCACTATACAATTTTTCAAATATCATATAGTGCAGTATGAGGGGTGGGATATTGTGATTTATAAGAAATATATTTATATATATATTCATATATATATATATATATATATATATATTCGGATGACCAAAATATACTTCTCATATATATTTGGTTTTCATCCACAATTCCAGCTCCCAAAACCCTTGGAATTTCCTGAGTGATAAGAGCCATGGGAGTATCTTTTGTTATAATATTGGGCTCTTGTCTTCAGTACCTGAAAATGCTTCAGAGTTCCAGAGCCATAAATGTGAAAGAGATGTCTTGCTATTCATGACAAGCCCTTCCCACCACAACTGGATTTATATTAACAAAGATGCATTTGCAAAGCACCTAAGGCTGGCTGGTTGCCAGGGGCACCAACTGTGAATAGAGGGTTGGAATTTTCAGTCCCAGACCCTGATTTCCAGGGAGGGTAGAGGGGCTAAGTTTGAATCAATCACCGATGGCCAATGAGTTAATCAACCATGCCTACATAATGAAGCCTCCACAAAAGTCCAAAAGGAAGGGGTTCAAGGTGCTTCCACATTGGAGAACCAGAACATTTCCACATGTCACCATGCCAGGACCCAAGAGCCACAAGGACAGAAGTTCCTCAGGCTGGGACTTTGCCCTATGTTTCTCTTCATCTGGCTGTTGATTCATATCCTTTAATATCCTTTGTAATAAATTGGTAATCTAGTGAGTAAACAGGTTTTCCTGAATTCCATGAGCTTTTCTGGCAAATTAATTGAACCCAAGGAGAGGGAGGTGGGAACCTTTGATTTATAGCCAGTCTCAAGTACAGGTAACAACCTGGACTTGCCATTGGTATCCTGAGTTGGAGGGGTTTATTGGAACCTTCAATTTGTATCCAGTCTGCAGAAGCACAGGTAACAACCTCGGTTTGCAACTGGCATCTGAAGGAGAGGGTGGTCTTGTGGGAATGAACCCTTTACCTGTGGGAGCTGATTCTATCTTCTGGTGTCTGAGAATTGCTTAGTGTTGTAAGGGAAACTGTCCCTCCTACACACACAATGCAGTTGAGTCTCAGAGCATCAAAAGGAAGAAAACAATTTGTCTAATTTGCAAAAAGAAACTGATGTCTAAATTTAAAAATAATTATTTCATATACACTAACTAATTATTAGGAATAAAGCATAATTTTTCATTATTTCTGTGTATCCATCAAAGACCTATTTAATAAGAATCATTTCATCTTACAAATTCATAAGAAATATTTTACTTATCCCCAGGGCACATGTAATTTCTCCTCAGATAACTTTGCTCATGAACAAGAAATTTTCTCCTTTTTCAAAACAAGAACCTGTAAAGGAAACTAGTCTTAATGGACAAGCTAAAAAGTAGTAGCTGGCACATTTATATAAAAGGGTTTTAGGAAATCAATTGTGTTGCCCTTAGTTTTAATCACTGTTCTTCCTGCCTACCACAAATCCATATTAGACATTAGGTAACTGTCTAGTTTAACATAATTTCCTAAATTTGATTTTTTAGGTTGTACTTACCAACTCTGCTCTTAAATGTTGCCTCAGATATTTGCAATATTTTTAATGCATTTTTCTGGTGGTGTTGAAAGATAGCTTTTATTAATCAAGAACACTTCAGGACTCCAATACTCCACTCCTAAGTGTAATTCACTGTAATTCCTTACAGTGAATACATTTATACCCTTTCCTGGATTCTCCTACCTCTTATCTTTTTTCTCCTTCTGTTCAATGTATGTTAAAATAAAAATGCAAATCTCAGACAGAGCATTTAGAAGTATCACTCAAAGCCTCTCACTCCAACTTGCTTCTTCTACAAATTAAAGAAATAAATCCTTCTCAAACAGCTGTTCTGAGGAAAGTAAATAGCATGATGCTTAGCACAAAATAGACAATTAATAAATAGTGCTTGGATCATTTTCCCTATGTGGTTAAATCCCCAAATCTAGCAGTTTTATCTGCATTTCTGGCCATTTCCCTAAGATCTCCACATAATGGTAGATTTGCAAGAGGCTTACAAAGACCCTTCTTTAACAGTATTCTTTTACCTTCCACTATCTCTCCCAGTTACTTTCTTTACCCAAACTATTGCTTTATCGTATGCTTTACAGTAAAATAAAAGGTTTTTTTTTAAAAAGGAGTAGGATCACTTGGGATTTAACATGTGGATTTTAACATAAATGAAATTTTACATTTGTATCCTAGAAAGTGCTTCAAACTATCTTACAACTAATCAGAATAAATTTACAATAAAATATATTTGAATAGATTCAGAGTACAAGGTAAAAATACTTATCCCTCCACTATGACAATTTTAATTTAATTAAATTTAACTTATTTAACAAGGTAGTGAAACACTTTTTGTAACTGATCCTTGTAAATTGGTTGAGAAAGAGGAAGAGACCTAATCAGATATCTGCTACTGAATTTCGGACATGGTGTGTTTGTCTGGGTACCACTTCCATTAATTGGCAATTTAACATGGGAAAGAATTTAATGAACACATAAAATACCAATGCTCTTGGCTTTGAAGTTTTGGAGGTCTCTTTGAAATCTGAACTCATGACTACTACAGGGATTATCAACTATTTGGGACTTGTGATTTCCAATATTATACTTTTCTAATCTTGTTCATTTATAATGAACTGATGACTGCTGTGCACAATCAAAACAGGCTATATTTTATAAGTTCATTGTCATCAATGTAATAAGACTATTTTTTGAAAAAGAATCAGATTTCATTAGTTATATTCTGAAATTTTAGAAAGATATGGAGAATATAAATAACTTGTAGGAAATCATTCAAAAGAACAAAATCTCAATTTCCTCAAATCACATAAGATAGTGAACATATAAGAATATACCCAAATACACACACGTACCCACACATTTAAAAAAGGAATTAGAAATTAGCAATGAAAAGAGGCTTGCATTTGATTTTTTTTAATGTATCTCTATTACTTCTATTCATGTCAAACAGGGGATAAAGTGGCATAAAAGACCTAAAATAGTAACAGTAAAAATTTTAAAAAAAAGGAAGATGAGAAGAAAAATGAAAGGAAGTAAGAAGAGAAGGAAAAGAAAATGAGAAAAAGAGGAGGAAGGAAGGGAGAAATGAGAGAGAGAGAGAGAGATAAAGGAAAAAGAAAGCTGGGTTAAATTTCATTAATAATTTTAAAAGGGAAAGGAATCTCCTTGCCTATAATTCAATATCTGGAACACATCAGAACTCCACGAAGGTGGTGAGAAGGGTTTTATAAGCAAACATAGGAGATATTAATCTATAGTTGGTTACTAACAAGAGGAAAAATAACATAAATAACTGCTTTCATCCAGTACCCACGGCCCCTACTTGTGAATATCTTACTACTTTTGCTTCTCCTTCCCCCCTCCCTCTCTTCCTCCTTCCCTTCCACTCTCTCCTGCTTCTCTCTCTCTCTCTCTCCTGTGTATATATATGTGTGTAATATTTTTATTGCATTCTTACTTAATCGAATATAAGTTGTAGATAGGATTCCCTATAAACTCTAAAAATTTTAGTGTGACTTTTCTAAGTTAAAAGGATACTCTCTATAAAACCTGAGTACAACCATCTAAGTCAGTAAATTAACACTGAAGACAATACCGCCATCTAGACTACCATTTAACACACAAATCCCATTCAAATTTTGACAATGGTCCCAATGATTCCCTCTTCAGATATCTTTTCCTCCTGGTCTAGGATCCAATCAAGAATATATCTTGTATTTTTTGGTCATATCCCTTTAGTCCCCTTCGATCTGGAACTGCTCCTAAATCTTACCCTTACTTTTGTGAACTTCATACATTTTAAGAGTATGACCAGTTCGTTTATAGAATGCCTCTCAGTTTTAGCTTATCCGACATTTATGATTAGTTTCAGATTCTGAATTTTATGAGGTATATTACAAAAATGATGTCAATTGTTCCATTACCAGTGACGCTTTAGTTAAGATGATGGCTTCAACCACAACTGCAAAGTTACCATTTTCCCCTTGGCAATTAATAAGTATTTGGGGAGGTGCTATTTCAAAACTCTGAAATTATTCTATTCTCCAAATTTTCACTGTCTAGTTAGCATCCATCGACAATTCTTATCTAAATCAATTATTGTTATGTTGGTTATCTGATTTTCTAATTCACCATTCATCTACATTTATTAGTTGGCATTCTATTGTAAGGAAGAACTTTCCCTTCTTCCCATTTGTTTAATTAATATTTATTTTTTATGTCAGTAGGGACTCAAGGGTTTCTATTTTATCCCATAGGTAATAATCTGTTATTATCAGTATTTATTTTGATGCTCAAATTGTCCTACATTTGCTTAGTGAAGACTCCTTAGGCCAGCTCCTCAATTTTTTTTCTTTTTTTCTTTTTTTTGGACAACAACCCATCACCTTGTGAGTACTGGTTTGTAAAATAGGGTTGTATGCAGACTCATCCTGGACTTTTACTGCCCCACCCCTGTAACCAATCATTACTCCAAGAACTCTGGTGTCTCGGAGTAGAGAGGCATATTTAAGATCTGGGTGCTTGGTGAAAACATTGCTTCTGCATGTCATTGCTTCTTGGCCCTCTCAAAAGACAAAGCTAGGAAATATGTGTACAGATAAGCATACACACATACAGACATCTATCTACATCAATGTTTTTTCCTATTAAAAATCGAAAGTTCATGTTAATGCCTCCAAGTCCAACCCAACACCACAGATGTCAATCTGCCTTCACTACTTCCATATTTGTAAATCTCTTCTCTAACAGTGAGAAGTCAATGTCCATTATCATTAGTATAATTATTTGCTTGCACATTCCCTGTGTAACCAGCGTCTGACTCTATTACCTGATCCCCCACCCCAATGAGTCCTCAGACCCACCGATGATTATGACACCTCTTGAACCCTGAATTCTCTTTTTCCTGGCTCATCAGACCTTACTTCTAAAGACTGGAAGGAAAGGGAAAGAGAAAGGAGGAAAGAGATCAGAGGGAAGAAGAAAAGAGAACAAAACCAATTAATATTTCTTTTAAAGAAAAGAAAGAAGAATAGAAGATAAGAAAGAGGAAGAATGACAGCAAAAACTTTCACTAGGATAACAACATCCGGGACACTTCCATCTTTTAAATACTATTTGAAAATTTAGAGTTTAGCTTCAATATGCTAGTGAGTTTGTTTCACACATAGATAAAGCCCCAACCAAATCAGGCAGCAAAAATTCTATCCCCAAGAAATGCAAATCTAAAGTCTACATAGAAAAAACTTATTTCAGTATACATTTTCTTATTAATTGTGGACCTAGAATTTATACAATCTAAGGGTAAAGGAGTCTTAAGTCTCTAAAATGTCTTATATTTTAAGATCAGGAGTAGTTACTTTTTCCCCCTTTTACATGTGAAATCATCTGTTCTAAACCAAAAGTTCTATGTCAAATGTAACTCCTTTCACAAAACTGTCCCAATACTCCAAGAAATGTTTAGATGCTGCTTTGAAATGAGCACCCAAATATAGTAGTTACCCCAAGGGAAGACATAAATTTAACTGCCTATATATGTCTGCTCCACTTGACTGTGAACCTCTTGATGGCAGGGATGTTCTTGTCATTCATTTTTATATTGTAACACTAACAGAGGGCTTAGAAGAAAAAAAAAAGGTGCTCAATAAATATCTACCCACAGAATGAATGAATCGATTCTTCAGACCCCATTCTAGTTTCAGGGCAATTGTGAAATCAATCTCAAGTTAGAGGGAGTTCTCTACTGCTATAACATTAGCTTTAAATATCCTCGTGTCAGTCTCCTAATTTAGATTCAGCCCTGAATTGTTCACATTCTTATATTAATGCCCTCTATGACCTTTTGTACACTATAAGAATCCTTATTCATCTTATATTTGTATGGTTTTTTTTTACTGACTTCCTAAATTAATAAGTTATACACTAGTCACCCTTGAACTTCATTATATTTAGTCACCAAGGTCATCTGAACTACACAAAATTCATTTCTCTAATAGAACAACAAACCAATTTAAACTTCCATCACTTTTTAAAATGATGAATATATTCCTTATTCATTTCCCAGGTCTTTCTGTAAGATAATAGAATGCACTGGGCTTCCAGTTTGAGAAGAATCTGCAGTTGTTTGGTATTCTATATCCAGTTGTACTGTGTGGAGAGCTTTGGTGTCTGTTATCATTTTTAATCTTTAAAATGGCATATAAATTCAGTATTTTCACCTTCATTTTGAAGTTGAGATATATGAGTTTAGATATTTCAATGATTTATCCAAAATCACAGAGCCAGCAAGTGGCTGAATGGCTGCTCTACATCAGTTTATCAATTCTATAGCAAATGCCTTTCACTGTCCCACTCATTGTTTCTCCAGCTTTTTATTTTGAAATGTTTCAATTTCAAAATAAAAATAAATAATGTTTTATTTTCAAATGTTTCAAACCTATCTTTAAAAGTTGAAAGATTAGTTCAATGATGATTGGTAAACTCTTCACCTAGATTCACCAGTTGTTACCACTTGCTTTGTCCCTTGCTCTGTATCTGATTCTTTTTCTCATGCTCTCTGTAGATATAGACAGATACACACACACACCCCGTTTTTTTTTCTTTTGCTGAACCATTTGCAAGTAGTTGCATATACCAGGATACTTGATGCTTAAATAATTCAGTGTGTATCTATGAAAAGCAAGGACATTATATGCTGCTTGTATACATATCGCCTATACAATATTCTTGCCACAAATAACCTGAATCAAAAATGAGGAAACTATCAGACAAAGCCAGATTGAGAAGCGTTCTATACAACATTATAGTTGGAATCTTCAAAAATATTAATATCAAAAGACACCAAAAAAGGAGGAAAGGACTATTCAGATGAAGGGAGATTAAAGTACCATGAAAACTAAATACAGTGCATGAGTCTTAATTGGATCCTATGCTGAAAAAATAAAATAAAAATAGCTATGAAAAAATAAAATAAAAATAGCTATGAAAAAATAAAATAATAGCTATGAATAAAAATAGTTTAATTGGATCCTATGCTGAAAAAATAAAATAAAAATAGCTGTGAATTTTGAGGACAGTTGAGACAATGTGAATATGGGTGGCATATTAGATGATACTATTCCATTATTCACTCCATTGCTTTTCAGAACAAAAAATAAGTGTCTCTAAAGCACTGCTTTCTACAAAATGCACGTGTACATATTCAGATCCAAAAGAATTGTATGTTTGTTTTCTCTAATATACATACGCACATATACAGAGCCACAAAAATTGTGTTTTTATTCTTTTTGTGTATACAGTATGTGAATGTCTATTTTATGTCTATTCATGATGCATCAAAGTTGTAGATAGAGCTGTGGAAAGAAAATGATGTATATAAAATGCTTTAACGGAAACAGTATGTCTAATAAAAAATAAACGAGAACAATTTAATTTCCCAAACTTTGCCTTATGTTCAGATCTTTAACTAGTCATTACTAATATTAGCAATTTATGTAAGACAATTAGCTATTTCCTTTCCCACAGTGGGAAAACAGTTAATTGCTTCTCTTGCGATATACAAGGCTTTTTTTTGTCACCTGTTCAGTCATATACCAAGTAAGCCTTTGAAAGGATCAGTGAGGTATGAGTTAATTGAGACTGTTAAACATATAAAATTTATTTTGTCATAGCATTTTAGGTACATATATTTTAATTATACAAAATATTTTACAATGTAAAGATGAAAGGCTATATGAGAGCGAGAAAGAGAGCGAGAGAGAGACAGAAATGACCATGAAGACCAAGAAAGGGAGAAACTACAAAGAACAGCAAAAAAGCAGATCACCATGACAAATCTTTAGGACTGACAAGAACCCGTTCAGGTATAAAACAATTTCCTTTATTATCTAGTCACAGTGGGGAATATTATGAAATTCAGAAATAAGTTGGAAGGTCTACAAATGTTCAAGTAGGAGTATACTGTGAGTGTTGGTTAATTACAGTTATAAAGGCTAGATTGAAACAGTGAATATTAATTTATGTATTTAAAAACAACAAATAGAAATGAGCAATTTGGATTTTTTTAAGGTTTTTAAAATAACAGTTATTGCTTAAAAGTTAACCTGTGCATAATAGGAAACCAAAGAACACAAGAAGCAAAAAACAAAGTCATCCATCATCACAAGCAGTTTACCATTTGATGTGTCCTTCTAGGTCTCGTTTGTGTATTTAAACACAACTAAGCATCCATTTTTATGTAATTAAGATCATACAGTTATATATCATGCTTTTTCACACATCATGAATATTTACCATTTCAAAGTCCCAAAGCTATGAGTATTTTGGTAACCAAGAATACCAACACCAACTCAATCTGAAAGGAAAAAAGAATGGAATCCTTTCTTGGAGACAAAAATTCCAGGAAAGACAAAAATGGCAACAGGCCTCCAGATAAAGATAATGGCAGAGTTATGATTAAAATACTACATCCCCATAATGTTCAATTAAAAATGAGACATAAAGCAACAGAGTACACAAACGTATAATGCTTTTAAGCAGATTCATTATCCGATCTAAACTATTAAAGTATTAGCAAGGAGGTATGTTTCCATTGAATTACTTAACAGTGTATTCCTATAGTACAGCTAAGAGATGCACACACATCAATGGTTATCATCAAAGCAAAAATATGAACACACCCACATACACCCCTTCCTTTTATACTTCCTTCTGCCCCCCTGCTGCCAACCTAATGAACAAGTCCTGATGTACATTTCTCAAAGCTGGTTTAACAATTTCATGTCCAAGATGCTGCTTTTTTATCAATTATAACAAAGATATTTACAAACTGGTTAATTCACTAGCTCTACTTTTTATCATACATTGTCACCTCAGGACACCTAAAAAGCCTAGATGTTGCAAAATAATGAATGAACCTTGTCCATAATAAACATTGGTACTTTACAAAAATGCACATTTAGACCTATGGTTATAATCTAAAACTGTCTTCTAGATATGGAGATATTAGCCAAGAGCCCTTCCCTTCACCCTTCCTCTTACCCCTCCTCCAGCATATCAGCGACTAAGTACAGGACTACATCTAGCTTCTAGAGGTGGATTAACTTAGACGCTCCCAGAAGACACAGCCCCTTCCTAAAAACTAACAAAAGGGCATTTATTAAGGGATTATTTTACTACCTCTACTTTTAATATACCTTGGGCATTAGGACTTACTTATTCTTTAATACACAGCAATATTTTTAAACTAAAACGCACAAATAAAATGATCGTTAGACAGTCTGAGCTGTCTAAAGACTCATGGGCACAGAACTCTTCTCTGCACTTCCTTCCCTGTCCGCTGCCCTCCCCCCCACCCAGTGAACAGTCAGCTCACTCTCCAAAACTCAAGTTTAACAATTTCCACTCCCTAAATACAACCATTCCTATGAATTAACAGAAAAAAAAACTTAAAAGATGTTAAACTCTCTACTTGCAACATACGTTGTGCACTTTTACACATCTAGAAAGACGAGATGTTTCAAATACGGATTAAAGTTTGTCCACTATATATACATGTAGTAGCAGTGCATAAACTGTACACGAAGGCTATAATCGCAAAGCGTCTCCTGAACAGGAACACCGTGGCCTAGAACCCTTCCCCTTCTCACCTCTATCAACCCAGTGGACAAGAGTAATAAGCATCTGTAATGCTTAGAGGGGATTTGAACAATTTCACTTCCTCCAGTTGTTTTCAGAAGTCTTTCCTGTGAATTTTACCACAAAGTGTACACAGTGTATTTATCGGCTATTTTTGTCATACACTGGCAACCTCTTTAACATCTAGGAAGACTAGATGTTGTAAATTTGGACGTTTGTCCTTTATGTACACTATGTACACAGTGAAGAAAAACAAAAGGCAGAGACATACCAGACAACAATTAGTCTTGGTATAAAGCCCTTTGCACTTTCTTCTTTCTTCCTGAACCAGCACAAATAAAATAATGTGTACTGATCAGAAAGGGGGTTTGATCATTTTGATCATTCCATTTCTAAAAGACTGTATTTCATATGAATTTTAACAAAAGGGTATACCTACAAAATATGTTATTTCACTACCTCTACTTTTAACATACTTTGCGCACTTCTAAACATCTAGAAAGACTAGATGTTTCAAATAAGGACTTAAGTTTGTCCAGTATATACACAGTAGTGTTGAATAATCTACACACATGTAACAATGGTTATATCTGAAAGTGTCTTCTACATAGGAACATTCTAGTCTAGAACCCTTCATTTCTCCCAGTACCTCCTTTCCCCCATCCATCCAACAGTGGGCAAGTATAGGCACATGTGTCACCTAGATGCAATTTACAATTTCACTTCCAAAGGTCCTTTTCAGAAGATGGCCTTTCAATGAATTTTAACACAAAGTGTACAAAATTTGTTAGTTTACTAACTCTACTTCTGTCATACTTTGGCAACCTCTTTAATATCTAGAGACTAGATATTATAAAATTGGGACCCATTTGTCCAGTATATACATAATATATAAAGTTAAACAAAATGCATGTAACATTTAGAGCAATGGATAAGCTGAAATGTTCTAGTACACACTAGCAAATCATCTTTTGCAATCTTCCCTCCCACCTCCCTCTACCCAATGAACAAGCACAGAGTATACTGTTCAGAGAGGAGGTTTAACAATTCCATTTCCAAAGAGTTATTTCCCATCAGTTTTTAAAAGCTATTTAGAAGCAGCATTATTCTACTGCTTCTACTTTGAAATACATCAAGCACTTCTAAACATCTAGAAAGACTAGATATTTCATGTAAGAACTTACTTGTCCACTACGTACACAGCACTGTTAAATGCAATTGCACACATGTAACAGTGGTTATAATGAGAGGTATCTTCTAAATATGACCACGTTGGCCTGACCCATTCCCTCCCTCACTTCCTTCTCTCCACCACCAATCCAGTGGACAAGTTCAAGCATGTGTAATACTTAGAGGTGGCTGAACAAATTCATATCCAAAAGTCATTTACAGAAAACAAGCTTTCCTATGAATTTCAACACAAAGTGTACAAAATGTGCTAATTTTACTAACTACTTTGTCATATACTGGCAACCTCTTTAACATCTGGAGACTAGATGCTGCAAAATGAGGACTCATTTGTCCATTATATACACTATATACACTTCAAAGTGAAACAAAATGCACGAACATAAAGACGACAATGGTTAATGTTGCCTCACTGTAAACACACTGGCACAGAGCTCTTTGCACTTCCTTACCCTCCCCCGACCTTGAACTCAGCGCATACTGCTCAGACAGGTGGCTTGGCCAACCCGCCCCCATCCCAAAACATTTCATATGAATTTTAACAAAAAGATATTTACACAATGTGTTTTTACTTACCCCTACTTTGCACATATATCCAGCACTTCAAAACACCTAGAAAGCCTAGATATTTCAAAAAAGTATTTACTGTCAACTATATATACAGCAGTGAGGAGTACAAGGCACACACGAAACAATGGTTCTAATATGCAAATGTCTTCTAAGTGTGACCATTCTGGCATAAAACCTTCTTTTCTCCCCCCCTCAGCATCTTCCATCCCATGTCCTCTAACCCACTGAACAAAGGTGGACCTCTGTGGCTCCTGATGTCGCTTCTAGAGGTGGTCAAACAACTCCATTTCGAAAAGTCGTTTCCAGAAGACATTTCTTTTTTACGTTGTTTTTTTTTTTTTTTAAACAGATGGGCATTTACAAGACATGTGACTTTCTGACTCTATCATAGGGCGGCAACCTCTTCACATCTAGAAGGCCTAGATGTGGCGAAAGTTTTCTTTTGAAAGGTTGGGGGGAAAGTTGAGAGCAGCTTTTTCATGTTATATACACAGGCCTTCTATAAACGGCCAGTAAATCTTCCCAAAGGGTGGCGGGCACTTCCTATTGGCCGCATGTGGTACGTTTTTCTACCATTTCTATCTTCCGGTGTCGAGGGCTTGGTAGAACGACGACCAAGTGCCTGATGACCCGCTACCATTCCGTTCCACCCGTCGACGACCGGAGCTCCGCTCACCTTCCGGCCCATTCAGGCCTTTGTCCATCGTTGCCCGGACGTCGTGAGGTCTCGTCCAACAGGGACAGAGACGTCACCTCAGGTCCCGGATCCGCGCGGGCTCCAAGGCCTAAGGGTGGCCGAGCTGGTGTCCACATAGCCCCGCCTTCCCGGGCCCTCGAGGCTCTCAGGGCCCTCCACGGTGTTCCAGTGGCCGCCATGCTTCTCGCCCTGCCATGCCCGACGCCCAGAGGCACCACGTCCCCGGTGGCCTGTCCCGGGCACCCCTCCCCCTCCCCGCTCCCCCCCTCCCCGCGTTCACCTGCCCCGGGGTGGAAGGCAGCGATCTGCTTCTCACCGCGCTCTCTGCCAGAACTCAGCAATTTGGATTTTGTTCTTTATCAAAAAAAAAAAATGTTCTCCAAATCTGCTGACATAGGATATGATAATTTTTAAAATCAATTGAAATTGAATGTAAATATCACGGACATAGCTATAGTACCCCCTTTTTATACTGTGCTGCTTGATTTTTCTTAACAAGTATTCAAAAAATGTATGTTAAAACTATATACCTGAGATGATCTTAGGGCTCTGTTTATATAGTCAGTAACATTTATTAAAATAATGATTAATAAGACATTTCTTGAAATGAATTTAAAGAAGTACTGGAAAAAGATGACACACAAAGAATAAATTCAATTCTAAGGGAAAACTTAACGTCTAGAATTTCAAAGTTCCTAATCAATACAGTTTCTAGTTAAGTTTTCTCAATGTAGATGAAAGAGAAGGGACTCAGCATTTTCTCAAGGTGATAATCCTCATATCATTGTGCACACTGTAACCATTTTTCCCTATTCTACTCCTGTCTTTATCAACTCAGTTAATGATATTGCTGAATTTCCGTTTTCAACCCTGGGGTTACCCATCTTTTCCCTCACTCTTCATGTCCAAGAGACCATTGGTGATGTCTGTGCTTCATCTGAAAATCTTCTCTTAGCTATCCTTCTGCTCACTCTTACTTTGGTTCCATGCCTTAGTTTAAATTTTCATTGTCTCTTACACCATTATTGCATTAACCTCTTATGATTTCTTTGCTTCTTGTTTGTACACCCTCTAACTTATCCCAAACTATTTCCATAGTTATTCTCTAAAATGCAGCTCTCATCCTGTTATTTCTCAGTCAGACTTAGCTGGTTATCTATACTTTCCCCAATTTCCTTCTAGCTAACACAAACCTGATTTTGTGCACATATCAGGTGGGCTCTTCTTTGGGGGAATCTGGGAATCAATTCATCTAGGAATTGGCAATTCCATTCCCATATCACTGATCATTTTCTGAACAGATTTATGGAAGGATTTTAGCCATTGACACAGGAGGAAGGGTCTACTGGGTAAAATTTCAAGGCAAAATTCTTAATAAAAAACATAAGAAAAGCTTTAGCCCCTACCTTTGGACACTGTTGACTGTGAATGTGATGCTTGAAATTAATTCAGCCATATAGAAATAAAGAGGGGAAAGAACTGCAGAGAAGTGGAGTTGAAGGCATGCTTTCACTGTATGATTCAGTTCACTATCCCTGAACCCACCTTATCTCTACACCTTCTTGTTACATGAACTAAGAAATGTCCTAGTTTTTCGGTGTAGAATCCAAAGCATCTTAAATCATCACAGTCTAGCTCTAGTCTAACTGTTTTTACACAATTACTTTCCACTTAGCCTGCTATCCAGAGAACATTTAGAATTTTGGAGTTATAGGCCCTTTCCCTTCTCCAAAGAAGACAGAGAGATGGCCAAAAAGCACATGAAAAGATTCTCAACATCACTAATTATTAGAGAACTGCAAATCAAAACTATAATGAGTTACCACCTCACACCGGTCAGAATGGCCATCACCAAAAAGTCTACAAATAATAAACGCTGGAGAGGGTGTAGAGAAAAAGGAACCCTCCTACACTGTTGGTGGGAATGTAAATTGTACAGCCACTATGGAGAACAGTATGGAGGTTCCTTGAAGAAGTAAAAATAGAGCTACCATATGATCCAGCAATCCCACTCCTGGACATATAGCCAGAGAAAACCATAATTCAAAGAGATACATGGACACTAATGTTCACTGCAGCACTATTTACAATAGCCAGGACATGGAAGCAACCTAAATGTCTCTGTGTCTTTTGTATTGCAACTGGGTATAACAATGCCTGTCCCTCCACTTTCCTCTCTCCAAATTAATTCAAAATATGACTCATTCTTCCATGCTCATTTCAATGCTATCTCCAATGCCAAGCCTTATCTGACCCTTAGAATTAGAACCAAACATTTCTTGTTTATTTTTTTTTTAAATCTCCAAAACAAGTTACTTACGTTTTAGCTTAGTAATCACATCATGATTGCATCTTGTAACTCCCCCCAATTAGGCCACTAGAGTAGAAATTCTTTTTGTTTAGTGGGAGAGGCTTTGGTTGAGCCTGAAGAAAATTCAGGAAGTTCCTGATAAATTATTGAAGTTTATATCTATTTATCTTTGTAAAATGTGCAAATTATTTTTTTTAAGTTGAAGGAGAAAATACAATTGAATATAAGAGCCTCACGAAATGCAGAAACTGCTAAGGTTTATAAAAGAATGTCATGGATTTGTTTTTTTCGTTGGCCTGGCAGGGAGGGGGTTAGATAGGCAGACTGAAGGGACTGATGGAGGAGGAAGCGTGTGAAACTGGGTCAAAGCAGATTTTAGTGGAAGATGACATCGAGTAGCATCCTCACAGCAGAGCCTGGATGACGGACGTGGCACAAGCCCTTGGTTTCATGTGGGAGAGCAACCACAGGACTAACAGGATTAAACTCAACACTTCAGATTCTCTGGGGCCTGCCATAAATATTTTATCAGAGCACTTTTCAAAAGGTCTAAGGGCTCAGGAGTATTGTAAGTACAATGGGAATTTGAGCATTTATGTTAATGTGACCTTATACGTGTCCAAAAACAATATGATTTTTGACATCTGAGGCACATCAATATTCCATTGCATCTATAACAATACGTTATACCTAGTAGGTATGCAAGAACTATTTGCTTGATTGAACCAAATACATTTTTCTAATTCTTTGATTAACCATGACCAGTGAATACATCTTTTTTGGTCATTACACAGGATACAGACGACCCTGAGCTGGGAAATATTTTATTAACTTCAAAATAATTTTACAAAATAAATACAACTATATAACACTTCATAAAAGAACTGAGAGTTTTCTTTTTTTCCAGCAGCAAAATGTATAAAAGATAGAAAAGAGGTAGCAAGGGCATTCAAAATCTCCAATTTGTAGATTTTTTTCAAATTACCACACCACAATGCAAATTTGTGCCTGCAACGCTTTGCCGTCAAAAGAAATTGATTTCTGTGTGAATGATAATACTTAAGCTCATGGCCTTTCTGAGGAAATGCACCTGCAGCAGAATGACAAACGAGGGGAGGCTGATTATTTGGCACATGGACAGTATGGTTACAGGAACCTGTTTTGAAATAGAAGGAGCACAGTCTCCTGAATAGTAAAACTGATTAAATTAATATTTTTTCAGGATCTCTCAATTCTCTCTCATATTGCATGAACTTATTTTTCCATATGGTCCCCTTGGTAATTTCAGAGAGGAAGCATGAGGGTTTGTAGATTATTTGCAGATTCGAAGGTGAAAGCACAGTAGTTTTCTGGCAACCACCTCTCTCTGATTGTACTTTGTATGAGATGACACATGGTTCAGCTTGTTGCTCTCTAGGGGATGATGAAGGAGCAGGGACTGAATCAATTACAAAGAGCTGTTTCCAAACTCAGGATAAATGGTCTTTGTCATAGGCCTCTTCCTAGACATTCTTGCTTTTGTGACTCTATTTTCCTCCTGAATGATAACAAAAATATGTCCTGAAAAACCTATCTTGTCTACTTCAAGTTTTCGCATACAGGTACTACATCTTCAATCTCAGATTTACTTTTTACTTTATTATCATCCATAATTGTGTTGAGTACTTTGCTGTGAAGTACATAGTGCTACATGGTGACAGGCATAGCATAATTGATAATCCAAAATTTGTGACAGAATAGTTGCTCTTATCTCAATTGTCTGCCATCCTTTATGAAAATTCATATAAAATATTCCTTCTCATCTTGTCTATTCTATAAATGAATATGTGAAAATTTAAAAGTACTTTATCATTCTAAATTATGACTATCTCCTAATGAATAAAATGACAAATTCTGTCTTATTTTAGGGCCATATAATTTCATGTTTGAAACCTTCCCTTATTTTTCTTTTATGATTATTTAAGTTAATTTATGGTATTAAGCCACAGAAAAATTTTTGCTAATGTGGAAACTGACAAATGTTTGGAAATTCTTATCACTGTAAAGTATAAAAATACAAATATGAGCCTATACTACATACACATATAGAAAAATAGAGAAATAGGAAAATACGTAAAAGAAAAAATGCTGAAAGATGGACAGTGTGTTGGAGTTATGGTATGTTTCTTCATCTAAATTTTCTTGTGTCAGTAGACATGGAAAATACGAATAATCTCCTACTTGTTGGAGTGTTAACAGAGGTATCTTTGGATGTTGAATTTACAGATAGATTTATTTTATTCATTTTTTATACATATTTCTTACACTTATGACAGTGAAGTTGCATTACCTTTATTATTAGAAAAAAATTGTTTTAAAACAGTATATATGGAAAATTTACTTTTAGATAGAAACTATTCGTAGATCTCACTCTGATTTATCTTTAGGTTTTTTTCTCTTATTATCAAAATAAATGGATAGATATCAAGTGCCTATATATTGGAATATAGTTTCAGTCAATTTACTACCTAAAATGTCCATGAAAGCAAAAATTTTTAAGAAGGAGAATATACACTTAATATATTCTGGGCTTAAACTCAGACTTTTATTAGGCCTCTTGTGATTTATTGAGGCACTGAATTTGAAATAAGTTTTAACAAGAGCTAATTCTCTTGCCTGGGTTAAGTAGACTTTTAAAAAAAATCTATATAGGTAGTTTTTAAAATTTTACAATGATGTACAGAAGTTCTCATTTCTCTAGGTTAAAATGCAAAATATCTCCCATTTTTCTTATTCATGTTTATTTGTAAACTATAAAATAAATTCATTCTGGATGAATCCCCTGGGCTATATACATCTAACTACACATCTGTGGGACGTAAAAAATGAATTTCTGAAATTTTTATGTAAGGCATTTTTCTTAAATCTGAGTATTTTGTAAAGGCACTAGGGAAGCAAGATAGGTAAGAAATAGATTCTAAAGTAAAAAATCCTCTGGTAAAGCAAATACTTCTTAATTAATCTGCTTTACAAACATGAACGTTCATATACTTTGTATTACCAACACAGGGTACATATGGATCTCTACTGCTGCATAAACTATACTATTTATTATAGGACCTATTGATATGCAATGTTTATAACACTAATAACAATAAAATTGCTGAGCTATGTTTTTTAGTAGAAATAATGTTAGATTTTACTGCAAAGCAAGCTTCTATATATAAATTAGTTTTAATGAGAGTTTAGTCCTCAGATATACGTCATTACACATAATGTTTCATGTAAATAATATACAAGTTAAAATACAGTATATTATATACTATTTTAAAAAGGTAGTAATTATTTCGTAACTCCTGATACAATGCATTTTTAAAAATTATACTAATTTAAATGTATAATAGAAATTGTACATTTAAAATAGGTACTAATTTGATATATTTATTGAAATAGAAGCCAGGTATAATCTCATGTAATATCTTTAAACTATAAAAGAAATAAAATTATAAGTTTATAGAGAGAATTTAGCTCAAATTCAATATTTCTATTTGCATTTGCAACCCACGTAGGACTTACTTTCCACGAAGTTTTTAAAATACATTAACCTTGCTTTCCCTTAAAAACAAGTAGCATGTAGAGATAGAAAGGTAGTTCAAAGAAGGATTACAGAATTAGGTTAAAGCATAAAAGAAGGCTTTTCTCTTGTTCAAGATATGTCAGAAAAAATTTTAAAGTGGATCAAGCTTTGATATCATAAAATGTAAATCCATCTAGGAAAAAGACTTTGACTCTCAGTTCGTGATGCTTAACTTCATGCAACTCTTCCCAACTCTGGTTACTGAAACTTAACAAGCCAAACATGAAAATCTTTGTTGATTCAATTGTTCATCCATTCATACACATTAAATGAGTGTTTACTTCTATGGCAGAGATTGTTCTAGGTGCTAAGATATAAAAATAAGACAACTCACAGACAAAGAGAACAGACTTGTGGTTGCCAAGGGGGAGAGGGGGTGGGTTGGGGGTGGATTAGGAGTTTGGGATTAGCAGAGGCAAACTATTATATATAGAACAAATAAACAACAAGGTTCTGCTATATAGCACAGGAGACTATATTCAATATCCTGTGGAAAATTATAATGGAAAAGCATATGAAAAAGAATGTATATATATGTATAACTGAAATGCTGTGCTGTAAAGCAGAAATTAACACAGCATCATAAATAAACTATACTTCAATGAAATACATTTAAAAAATAATAAGACATAGTTCTTATATTCAAAGAGTTTATCAAATTGTGAAATGATAATGAGTCAATCAGGTACATTTATACATTGTACTATGTACCATAATTGAGGCAAGAATATCCTAGAGTGGGAGCACAGATGAGCAACTGCTAGGTCAGTCTGAGTGGGATGATTGTTTGAGTCAAGTCTTCAAGGGCTCCTCAGAGCTCGCCAGATGGAAAACGTCAATGGGGTGAAGAGGACATCGAACTGTATCTTGAGCAGAGATGACAGCTGCATGTGTAAAGGCATGCAGGTACGAGAAATTATGTACTCAGTTCAGTAAGATGAGTCTCAAAGGAAAAATATGCATCTCTAATTTTTTAAGCCAGACATAGTTTTAAAATAAACAATGCAGGATTTCTCATGCTGTTATATTTATATTATTTTCAGTTGCATGGATGTATCTCCCTTCTGAAGAGGATTAATGACTATAACTAAAATATTTAAGGCAGTAATACTCTACTACAGTTTAATAACATTTAGAATGGAAAACTAGATTAACAATTAGTATACAGTGTGTGCATCAGGAAAGGATGCATTGATTTTACTTTAGAGTAAGATAAATATTATATTTTAGTAACATATTCTAGCAATGAAATCCATAGGAGTCATGGAAAAGATAGATGTCATCATTCAAAGCAATTCTATTACTGCACTTAATCTGTGCCAGTGTGTTCTGCTCACAGTAAATATGAACTCTTTATAATGGTATATAATTAGATAAACAAAAGAATGGACAGCAGAAAATATTGAGGCAGTGCCAGCCTACTAGTTCTGGGTTTAATTAAATTAAGTTGACACTATATCAATGTTAGCTCCAAAACACTGACTGTAATTTCATAGATACATAAATCTGTCTCAGTTACATACAGCAAATTCTAAGGTACTCTCCTTTTATAAATTGTTATAGTGGCAAAATTAAACAACTGAATTTTAACTCCCTTCAACTAGTACAGAAGCAACTGTAAGGGAATAGAATCAGGGATAGTGCATAGTTATTCTGAAAGAGTATCACACAATGAATTTAATTATAAGGAAACGGAGAGATTAAGCAACTTGCTCAAACTCAGGATTTACAAAATTAAGGAATATTCAGTAGGTGCCTAGTCTGGGCCAGACCTCATGTCAGACTCCAGGTTTCCTAACTCCCTGTTATAACATGGGACATTTAAATATCATAATTACTTAATTAAATACAAATGTGATTATCTCATTTTATATCAAATAACTTCCGACATTAGCTAAACGACTATACTCATGTCAAAATTCTGATTCCTATAAAAGCATTTAGATTACAACGAAGAATTAAAGTATTCTGATAAATAATTTACTGATTCTTTTGTATTTTTTATCACAAGCAATTCCTTGAATGAAAAATGTTTTTATGTTGCAGTGCTGTAATGAATCTAACTAATCAAACTCCAAAGTGAGTAATGAGACAAAATGTGAAATACTTAATGAAAACTATGCTCTTTGAAGGAAAATCAATTTGTTCATAAAATTCATGGGTATGTTCATTGGAACAGATATAGTAAAAGAGCTGAAATGAAATATACTTGGTTTTCATAAAAAGATACCATTGAACAAGCATGACTGTAGCACAATAAAGGTCCAGCTATAATTTTATCCTACTGTTCTTCCAATATTTATTCAATAGAGTAGAAATCTGACCTGCATAAGAATTTGGCCAGGTCCCATGAATTTTCTGCTCAGATTTAGATAAAGTCATTTGAACTAATGAAATAGCCTTGATGCAGAACTTAAAATTGTTCATTCTAAGATGTCAATCAACACTACCGCCTTCCTTCAAGGTAAGACTTGCTGTCCTACAGCCTATTTAGTGACTGTGTGCTTTCAGGAGGGAAGGATACTGTGTCAGATTCTCATCTTTTTTTTTTTTTTTTTAATATAAATGCTCTTTCCTGACATGCTAAGTCAGGGGCAGGGACACAGAAAAATATTATTTGCCTTTGACCTTCTTGGTAATTAGTTAAATGTATTGTTATCTCTTTGGAATAAGAAAGCAAAAAACTCTCCCAAAGGAATAAGATCCATCTTTATAGTGATGGGCTGTGGTTATCACTTGCCTCAGATTATATTTGATAGAGTTTCTCCTAGTTTTGGTTGTTTGCATCATTTTAAAAACAGGAATCTTTTGAGATTCATGTTTAACTAATAGAAAACATGTTTGATACTTGCATATGGTTTTTCAAGTTGTACATTACCGAGGCACCAAAATATGTGGAAAAGTCAGAAAAAAACTGTCAAGTTGCTGAAATATGTTATACATTAGTAACGAATTATATACCTTCATGGAAATGTTGATCATTAAACTCAACAAATGAGAGTCAGCAGTAAACTATCTTAAGTTTGGTCAATAATTACTTCCGTATCTACGAGTCTGCAAAGTTAATAGAACTCAGGTTAAGACTTGGTGATAGTATCAAGTGGTTCATTAGTATTTACTATTGACTTTTTTATCCAAACCATAACCAATCAGGCCTCATTTGTTATACTAACTTTTAAAGACATGTACATATTCCTGAAATAGAATTAGTTCCTCGGAATCCAAATTTCACCCCAAGTAACAAAGTGGGATACGTTTATAAAATGTTAAAAAATAATTTCAAAATTCTTAAGTAACTTTTTGGGAGAAACAAACCACACAAGTATTTTCTTCTTCATTCTCTCTGAAATAAGTTAGAATCTTCTGCCCAAAATGATCTTTCACATGTAAAATAGACTGGAGTGATAAGTATCATATATAATGAATCATCTCTTTTCTGTATGTTGACTTTTTAAAAAACTTTTTATTGGAGTATAGTTGATTTACAATGTTGTGTTAGTTTCAGGTGTACAGCAAAGTGAATCAGTTATACATATGATGAAATTAGAAGTTAACTATTTGTGGATGTCAGAATAAATCCACTAGAAATTATTTTAGGGGGGTAGTCTTAATTTTCCAAATAAGGCTCTCCAATAGTTTTGAGTAGAAAGCATAATCCATATTTAAATGAGTGAGAAAAAAAAAACAGGAATACATCAAGATTATAAAAAGCTAGGAATAAAAGAGTAAAATATAGTAAAGCTATATTTTCTCTTTAATATAGCTTTAAATATATATTAAGCAAAAACAATTGTACATGTATTTTAGATTTAACTAAAAGTAAGTTTGGGAACATTTCAAATTTCAAATACAGCTGCTTCTAGCAGGTAAAATATAGAAGCAGTATATGTAATAAGTCTACATTCTATTCTAAAAGTCTATGTTCTATCCTATTTTAAAAAATAAAATACTTGTGGGTTGTGTTACCCTTTAAAGTGCAAAATGGAAAAAAAAAAGTTTGGTTATTCATTAACTTTTTGAACTCCTCTAGATGCAAGGTTTGTGACCTAGAAATGAACTGCATATAGTTTTTCTTCTTTGAAGGAACTTACTTGTGCCCAGAAAGAACGTTAAAATAAATTTTTAAAAATGTCTAACTTGAGTGATTGTTTTGGGAAAGAAGGAATGTATCTGTGATAAATAGACACTATAACCAAAATTTTCTCAATGATTGAGAGCAATTGTATTGCTAGCATGAATTATTTTTTGAAAAGTACTTTCCTTTTCAAAGTAAAGGGTTGTATTTTTAAACAATATTTTTTGGTATAAATCATTTAAAAGTTAAAAAAGTAAGTGTATTTTCACTCAAAATCCCTATTTATGATTAGATGCTAAAATTAATAATGTATATTCTGAAAACCTGGGAAAGATATTTTCATTCAGTTGATGGAGACACAGCACAGAGCCCAAGTGAAATATTTTAAATTTCTTTATATATAGTGTCATCTGTCTTTAAAATGGTAAAACTAATTAACAGTCATATTCTTCTACTATAACAGGGAGAAAATATGGAGCATTTCCTCTTAGCTAACAGCTTCTTCAGGTTGACAGAGCAGATAGATTCTTAATGCTAGACTGTGTTGGAAGTGTCAGAGCTTTGAAAAATCTTTTGATCTATATTAGTAGAACAATTAATATTCAAGAATATGAACTAGGAACAGAAACAAGTCATTTTTCATTATTATTTTGCCATCATGAATCTAATCATCAAATTGGTAATAGTAGGAAAAAGGTTACAAGAGATCATTCGTATCACTGAGCTTGATAATATAACATAAATCTCCAATGGGGAGTAGGAGGGACAACTATTTATTTATTTAAACATCTTTATTGGAGTATAACTGCTTTACAATGGTGTGTTAGTTTCTGCTTTATAACAAAGTGAATCAGCTATACATATACATATATCCCCACATCTCCTACCTCTTGCATCTCCCTGGGAGAAGTATTTAAAGTCCTCACCTGAGGACAAAAGATGCAGAACTTAGTTAAGAAAGCCTAAATATGCAAATTAAAACATCAAAACACTTTAAACACCCATTTTTTTATGACCCTTTTCCAAATCAGAATAGGAGAGAGGCAGGGGGTGGGCTTGGGGTGGAGGGAAGGGGAAGGCAGAGGGGGAGGGGGGAGGGGGAGGGGGAGGGGAGGGGGAGGGGGAGGGGGAGGGGAGGGGGAGGGGGAGGGGGAGAGGGAGAGGGAGAGGGAGAGGGAGAGGGAGAGGGAGAGGGAGAGGGAGAGGGAGAGGGAGGGGGAGAGGGAGAGGGAGAGGGAGAGGGAGAGGGAGAGGGAGAGATTTTTATCTATTTAGAATACAGAAAAGAGAACAGATGTTTCTGAGGTTTCATTCTTTCCTCTTGAAACCCTCCCCTTGATTACTGACACCATCTTGACTTTATTTTGTTTGTTTCTGATTATTTTTCTATCTCCATCTCAGGTTCCCCCCCTCCCCAATCATACTGGACATGTAAATACAGTCAAGTATCCTGGTTATTTTTGATCTGGTTATTTTTCTTACACACTGAAGATCTCAATTTCTCTCCTTGATTCAACTATCTCCTGTTTGAAGATGCCTTCCCAGAATTGTTCTATCTTCTGACAGATTCCTCTCATGAACTAAACAGTGAGAATTTTCACAAGTACTCACTCTATCTTTTAAAAATGTTTAAAACTAAACTATCACCCACATTTTAGCTTTCCTCTGAGTTCCTTTTATTTGTCACATGATTAGCCCTATCACACTTAAAACTTTGCAATCATCTTTGTTTCTTCCTTTCAGGTAACACTGAATTAGTATCTAAGATGGGTCAAATCATCCTTCATATTCACTCTGTCCTCACTGTCTTTCAGTTTTTGTCATTACCATGTTGATACAATTACATAGTGAAACTCTCTCTCTCTGAAGCCTATGTCTCATGCAATTACTTCCATAAACAATACACAAATTTTGTTCCAACAGTACTTTGTTGTGGTCAAGAATCATGTTCAAAAATTTATTTAACTCTGAGTTCTTTGATAATAGCAAGAATTTAATAAATACTGAATTAAAGGATTAAAACTGGTATAGTCATTGATCCTTGAATACTATATGAAAATTATCATGTAAATTGTTATTAAAAATGTAAATACCTCCCCCCATTTGGATGAATATCTTATAAGTAATATCCGTTATATCTAAACCAAGCTTAAACTATTTTAGTCATCATGTAAATTCAGTTGCACAAGTCAGTATATTTTGAAATTATGGAGGTGAAACTAGACAGTTTATAAAACACCATGAAGTTTGAAATTCTCCATTTTTCTAAACTTCCCAGCCCCTGATATATCCTCCTAATTTTCTTCATAATTTACTAACTAGGAACTCTTTTTTAAAAACATGCTATACTCACACATATTTATAAACATAAATTACGTACTATAACTTATGTATAGATACAGCTATTTATCTGTCTACTTACCTACCATATACCAATTATTTTATTTATCCATGTACCTCTATAAACAGTTCTATTAATCTACTGTGTAATAATAAATATTCATATATTTGTTGATTTTTTTCTATTTATACATATATAACCTGTACAAAATACTTGTTAGCCAGCATCTAGAGTTACCTCTGGTTTGAAATACTGATTTCACAAACTTACCCAATCATTTATTTTGATTATAGAAAACATATTTTGAATCTGTTAATGAACTATTTTTTATCCTCTTTTTAACATCTCTGAGATATATTTAGAAACTATACAAATTCTATAAATATGAGTGAAGATTAATGTTAAAAAGGTGGTCTAGCAATGTTCTCAGGGATTTGATACTGACCACATATAGATACTGACCACATATATATTATATATATATATATATATAAATTAAATTGTGTGAAAATACATTAAAAATGATAGTTGATTTTAGGCTTAATAGTATGAATCAAAGAAAATGTGTAAGAGGAGAGAGGCTAAGAAAAGGTTGAAAGAACATTACATTTTAAATGGCTAATCTTCTTCTCTCCTTTGTTCACCTATGGAGTTTAATCAATGTTTTCCTGAAACCTTCTGCCAAGGCTTGACAGTAAGCATATTCATCTCTGAATACAGGGAAAGTGTATTATGGGAATGATTTAGCAGAAAAGAACATCTGCCCCCTTTTATACATGAATATCAAAACTGCAGATTGCAACTTCAAGAACTCACTCTTCCCAACTCTCTTAAAGAAGGAAATTTAAGTTATCTTTTAAACTCTGACTGGCACATTCACTGAGAATCCTAGAGCATATTTTCCTTACCTAGACTGCCTGTGAATGGAATGAGGCTATATTATCAAGGTTTCAAAATTTGAACAATTTGTCTAAATTTCACTACAGAAAACCTCTTCTACAAAAAACTGTTGGAAAGAGTTGATCATAATACTCATCTTCAAAATGACATAGTCTAACACCTATATCAACGAGAAAGTTGCAAGTTAGGTATTATGCAAAACAGAAAGAGTACTGGAGTATAATTATGAATGAAGCCTTTGTTCATATAAACAGATGGCTTTCTTTGGGGAAATATAAAAATGTGTTTATCCATAAAAGTTTATTTTCCATTCAGTGCTTTAGCTTCCTATGAAGTTATCTAGTCTAGAGAAACTTGAAGATTAATCTCTGTAACTACAGTTGTTACTTCTTCCATAAACAGATAACCACAGTGGAGAAGAAAAACAGATATAATGTTCATTAGAATTTTCTAAAATTTCTCCTTTTATTTTTGGAGTACCCATACATACAATTACATGCATCTTTCCTTAGCATAGTATTAATGATTGGAAGAAAATATTCAGTCTCAGATATATCAACAAGAAAATCAAATATTTGTTGGACATACATAATGTAAATGTTTTGCTATCTAATATACAATAAAATTTAGAACCATATAAATATAAAATGACTTATAACAGATTTTGGGTGTGTATTTTGATATATCGAAGATGGCAAGTCTTAATCACTTGGGTGATAGAGAAGGAGCCATTGAATTTTGCTAGAAAGTAAAGTATGATACAAATTACATATAATATTTTTTCTTTTCTTACTATTGAACTAAAATAAGAAAATAGGTTTTAAGAAAATAAATAACTTTTCAAAGGCCATATAAGTGATGAGTAGCAAAGCCAGGATTTTTTAAGTGTGGTTAACACCACAAAAAACTGATGCTCTTAGTAATTTCTTTTCTACCTTAGTAATATTTTTTCTACGTTACGGTGTTGGTTGATTAGCACTACATAAAATTCCTTCTTACAATACAAGGTTGCAAAAGCGAAGTACCTTTCAGAGCTTGGACTTTGTAACCCTGTATGAAATACCTGAGAAACCACTAATATATCTTTAAAAGACAGTTTTGGTCTCATAAACCCCACTGAAATGAATATGCAATATAGTACTTCTATCTACTTAATAAGCACTCTATATGGCACTTACTCTTCATTAGATACTATTCTAAGAACCTCATAAAAATAAGCTATTTAATTCACAATAACTCCGAGGTAGGTACGAAGCAAGGAGTCTGAGCCATGAATAAGTTGACTATCTTGCTTAAAGTCAATTCAACAGCTAAGAGGTGAAGCCAGGATTTGAACCCACCTCTGGAAACTCACCTTCAATGGCAGTATTCACAATCTCCAACTGTTTTCTAGTCCTGCTAAGCCTCAAGGCTCATTTATAGGAAACCAAGATTTACATAAATAAATGGATGTTGTGGGAATGCACGGTACTACTTTATTGTTTCAGTTTGTCAGCTTAGCACTAAAAGCTGCTTGTTTTTGTTTAGCTTTTTACCTGCAATCAGAACATTCTGCCATCAGGTGGTACCTTTTTATGGCTCATGACCTGAATGTAGAAGGTTTCCTTAGCTATGATTCATTGACAGACTCACAAATAGAGTTTTTACTCATTTTTTCTTCAGAGCAAAGAAACATAAAAACTTGACTATATTAAAATAGCTTAATAAATACAATAAACTATTAAAATCACTAATCTCTCATTTATGGTTAGGTAAAATCATTTTTAACTCATTTTTTTTCTCTTGGAATTATTAAAAACAAAACTAAACTAAACTTCCAAAGCTTCCGACTCAGTGAATCTAGTTAATTGTAATAAAAAAAAAGGACCTCTGTGTTTTGCTTATCACTTGAGAGAAAAAAAAAAAAACCAGGAAATCTACTGGATAGTTTGTCCTTAACCTTTCTGATTCTGCACTTTAACTACAACAATAATCACCTTTAAAACATTAATGATATATATTGTTCAAATGGCTTTGCATATTCAAGCTCACTTAATCTTCACAATAAGCCCATGAGGTAGATATTGTTATTACCTCCCATTTTAAGGATAAGAAAACTGAAGCACAATTTCTAATGCTTTGCTATTGTTTTTACAAGAGCTAGTAAGTGACACAGCTGGGATTTGCTCCAGGTCATTCGCATCACTAAGCTGTCTTGTCTCTCAGTGTGTGCAATCTATACACTAGGGATTCCTAGAGCTTCCATAGTGATTTTTTTTGTTTTGTTTTCAGTGCAAAATAGCCGGGATGGCAAGGGAGCAAGAGAAGGAAGCCACTGAATGATCCACCAAATCTTCCTCTAACTTTCTTGATTAACCCAACCATTCGTTTATTTATGGATTCAACATCTCAATAAATAAATGTTGTGACTATGTACACTATGCCAGGCAAAAGTAGAAAGTAAAAGATGGAAGATGTGTATACACCGAGCATTTCTCTAGATGTATCAGTTTTTTAAAAACATAAGCTGGGCTTCCCTGGTGGCGCAGTGGTTGAGAGTCCGCCTGCTGATGCAGGGGACACGGGTTCGTGCCCTGGTCCGGGAAAATCCCACATGCCGCGGAGCGGCTGGGCCCGTGAGCCATGGCCGCTGAGCCTGCGCGTCCGGAGCCTGTGCTCCGCAACGGGAGACGCCACAGCAGGGAGAGGCCCGCGTGTCGTAAAAACAACAAAAAAACCCCATAAGCTGTTGCTGTTTTCTGATAAGAAAGGAGAACCAACTGGGCACATTTTATTTGAGAAACATGTTGCTAATAACCTCACATAATTTAAAACTCTCTTAATTCAATGCAAATATTGATCAAGGTTGACGGGTATTTTTGTTTCTTTTCTAAAGAGATATCTTTCTGTACAAATAACATAAACACAATTTATTATTCAGTTGGCCCTTTAACTTTGACATTATGCTTTTCTTTATGCATTTTTAATATAGGGGTTTGACATTACTTCTAATTTTTGGAATAAACTGAAGATGTATTATCCTTTTATACTGATAACTTTCAAATCGCATAATTTAATTTCACATAAAATTCAAGCTCACCAACATAAAACATTAAGTGAGGGAGATAAACTGTTTCCATGACTGCATTAATTCCTTATCTTTAAAAAATCTGTGGAGAACTTTATCATGTCGTATATAAACGTACAACTTAAAATTAGTTGTTGGTTTAACGTCTTTAAATAATTAACAATAGCAAAAGCAAAAACATTAACAACGACTACTGAATTTGGCAGAAAGTTTAGAGAGTCTGATACGATACAGAAGTTGACTAAACTAAAGAGAAGCTGTAAAATTTATGGGGAGGCATGAGCCACCTCCCTCTCTCTCATCTCTCTTTCATTTGCATAATGGCTGACTGCCTTGGTGCTACCATGTGCTCAGGGCTGGAAAATATGATGATTGGGTCCATCCAAGTGCAAGTCAAGCATTCAAGTCTAAGCACCATCTCATCATACTTTCTTATAACCGTTCTCTGATTGGAACTTCTACAAATGTATATCTCCTCAAGTTCTGGGTCTTGCTTGGGACTCTGTATAGGCAGAGTTGGGTCTAAAAGTAAAACATGACATCTTGAGTGAGTAGGCAGGAGCTAGTGCACTTTCACCATGCTCAAGTATGTGCTTCTAAGTATTTACGGTCCAAGAATAGATGGTCACATTATCAAACGGATTAGTATCTCTAAATGCTATTTAAACTTCAGAGACTCAGATTAAATACCCTCCACAGTAAAAGTATCATGATGTTCCTGACTTTGCATCAAGGAGATATCATAGTTTTACAAGCCGTTGAAGGTAGGGACTATATTTTATTCATGTATTCAGCCCTAATTACTAAATCTATCACCTTATAAACAGTAGACCTCCATTTTCAAATGGTAATTGAAAAAAAAAAAAGAAACTAGTAATAATATAGAAATCTAACTACTCGTGTTCAAAACTTACATTCTCACGTTTAATTAAAAAGCTTTCTTTGAATGGTAGTCTCTTTTCAAACTATTCAGGAAAAGCTTATTAGAGAAGCCAAGTCTCTGACTTTTAACTCGAAAGGTCTTAAATAAGAGTGCCTAACCCAATAACAGCTTATTTTGTCAGTAAAGATTTAATTTGTTAGAAAAGGTGGCAAATGGTATTTATCATGTGGAGGCCGGAGGCTCAATTATCAGAAAAGAAACAGAATGTGGCTGCCACTGTGGAAAACCATAGGTTTTGATAGCAGACACCTGTAGATTTTAATCCTACCTTTACATCATACTAGCTGTATGACCTATTAATCATTCCTAGCATCTGCTTCCAAGGTAGGTTTCTGATAATAATACCTACTTCACAGAATTATTAAAAAGGGCCTGGCACACAGTAGGTGCTCAGTAAAGGTTAGTTCTCCCTGCCTCAGGTATATTGCTATTGGAAATGTGCTAGTGACATCTAGTGGTAATTCCTGCAAACCTCAAGAAGGCCACCCTAGAAACTCACAGAGCTTCCCAAGTCACGCATTCAGTCCATCAGCAAACGTTTATTAAATATCTCCTGTGTTCTAGGCTCTTAAATCAAGTTTTGAGGATTGCAAAGATGTAAAAAACACAATACCTACCCTAGAGAAGCTCTGGCTGTAGCCCACCAGACACGTTAGCTAATTACTATAAAAAATGTAATTATGTCTACAATAGCAGTAAGTACAAATATGCTACAGAATGGGCAACTCACTCTGCCAAACGATATGCCATTTAGCCTGGGTCTTAAAGAATGAATAAAATCCCCCCATTATAGTTTAACTGAAGGAGAAATGGGGAAATTTAGAGATTTCTAAAATGGTAATAAGTTAAGGCCTATTTGCTAAAGTTTTGGTTGATGTGCTAAGGAGTTTAGCCCTTCTCTTTGTGTGACAGGAAGATAGTAACACCTTTAGTGAGGAAGGCTCATAATTACACTCGGACAACAGTGTGGAGGGTAGATTGGAGATGGGAAAGAAGAGAAGCTGGAGAACCCATTAAAAGGTTTTAATTTTTCCCTTCAGAGGTAATGAAGATCCAAATTCATTCAGTGGAAAAGGGATAGACAGGAGGAAATGTAACTGAGACATCTGAAGTAGAGTGGAGACTGTAATGACTGTGACGAGTGGGAACATACAGGAGCAGGAAGAAATGAGGTTGATTCTGTGTTTTCCGGAATGGACTGTTAAGAAGTAATGTCATTAAAAGAAATTTTAAAAAACAGAAAAGAAATTGGTGTTTGGGGGAGGGAAGAACATGAAGATTACGAATTGTCTATCTACATATCTTTAAAATTTAAATAATATTTAATAGAAATGTCTGATAAGTGAATAGACATAGGTCTGGAAAGAGATCTGGATGGAGATGGAGACTTAGGAACATCAGCAGGTAGCCAACGTTACAGCCACCAGGGTGGATAAGATGACCTAGGAAAAAAATGTGTCAAAAGAGGAAGGGCGAAGAGACAGGGTCAGGACCTTAGGGGACACCATAACTTAAGTAGTAAGCCCTAAATAAGAACTGGAGTCACCCTTAATTTGTTCAGAACAGTCCCTTAGTAAGTTCTAAACATAGACAACAAAATGACTTTGGAAATAGGTTGGTAATAGGAATATCTCAACTAACCAAAACATAACTTTTAAAAATACACTAATGGGAGAAAATATTTGCAAATGAAGCAACTGACAAAGGATTAATCTCCAAAATTTACAAGCAGCTCATGCAGCTCAATAACAAAAAAACAAACAACCCAATCCAAAAATGGGCAGAAGACCTAAATAGACATTTCTCCAGAGAAGATATACAGATTGCCAACAAACACGTGAAAGAATGCTCAACATCATTAGTCATTAGAGAAATACAAATCAAAACTACCATGAGATATCATGTCACACCAGTCAGAATGGCCATCATCAAAATATCTAGAAACAATAAATGCTGGAGAGGGTGTGGAGAAAAGGGAACACTCTTGCACTGCTGGTGGGAATGTGAATTGGTACAGCCACTATGGAGAACAGTATGGAGGTTCCTTAAAAAACTACAAATAGAACTATCATATGACCCAGAATGCCCTGAGAAAACCATAATTCAAAAAGAGTCATGTACCAAAATGTTCACTGCAGCTCTATTTACAATAGCCAGGAGATGGAAACAACCTAAGTGTCCATCATCGGATGAATGGATAAAGAAGATGTGGCACATATATACAATGGAATATTACTCAGCCATAAAAAGAAATGAAATTGAGTTATTTGTAGTGAGGTGGATGGACCTAGAGTCTGTCATACAGAGTGAAGTAAGTCAGAAAGAGAAAGACAAATACCATATGCTAACATATATATATGGAATCTAAGAAAAAAAATGTCATGAAGAACCTAGGGGTAGGACAGGAATAAAGACACAGACCTACTAGAGAATGGACTTGAGGATATGGGGAGGGGGAAGGGTAAGCTGTGACAAAGCAAGAGAAAGGCATGGACATATATACACTACCAAATGTAAAATAGATAGCTAGTGGGAAGCAGCCGCATAGCACAGGGAGATCAGCTCGGTGCTTGGTGACCAACTGGAGGGGTGGGATAGGGAGGGTGGGAGGGAGAAACAAGAGGGAGGGGATATGGGAACATATGTATATGTATAACTGATTCACTTTATTATAAAGCAGAAACGAACACACCATTGTAAAGCAATTACACTCCAATAAAGATGTAAAAAAAAAAATACACTTAAGCTAAATTTAAGGTATAAAAGCAAAGCTATAAAGTTCCCCACAGTTTTCATGAAATAAGTTGTATTTGAATTTTCCTCTCATAACTGAAAACTCTGCTTTATGCTTTGAGTGTAGTCCTTCCTAGGTCGGAGGGGAAATTTCATTTGACCGTCTATAAAATGAACAACTTTTCCACTTCTCTCATTAAATTTGGCCAGCTAGGTTTCTTTCCATTTTTTGTTTTATTGTCTTCTTCTTTCTCTCTTTCCCTTTTCCTCTCTCCTGATACAAGTATTTCTTGCTTCAGTGATTTTCTGGGATAAGAGCCCAGTTGGTTTAATGTTTTTGGGTTTTTGTTTTGTTTTTTATTATAGACTACTTTACAAATTTAGGATATTAACTCTATACTTTCAGTGTTGTCGGGTTGAAAAGAATAGCTATTCAATTTATGGCCTCCTACAATATATATAATCTCTATTTTATTTTTAAAATTCAAATTCTCTTAGTTTTTCATCTCTTATCATGTTTGTAGATACTAAAAAAAAAAAACAAAACAACCTGGTCTGTCAATTAATTTTATCGCCCCATGCCTAATATTTTCTATATGCTAATGCTCAGTCTCTTGGTCCTCAAATTCATATATCACTTCATGTGTCATTCTAAAGAGCGTCTTTCCTTAGTTATCACAGATTAGTTTAAATACCATTTAACTATATCATTTCAAAATCTCTGTACTCAATTTACATACACTGATTAACTTTGGGCAATCAGCTGATCCCCTCTGCACCTGATTCAGCCTTATCTGTCCAAAAGGGAATCACAGTTCAGGGTAGTTTTATGAGATGAACATGACGAGTGCCTGAAAACCTTGCATAATTTAATCCTGACAAAGAATAATGGGTAATTCAAACAGTTGAATTAGCCCCATCATACAAGTTAAAAATTCACTTGGATCATCAGATTTGGAATTATGAAACCTGACAAATTTTTAAAAATTCAACTATATTAAAAATTTCCCCACAACTGGAGATTTATAAATATTTTTCTCACCATTTTAAAGTTGTATATCTCACATTCACCTAAAATGTGAACAACCATGACCAGCGTCTATCTCTTTAAGTAGGCTAAAGAGAAAAAATTAAATATGCTTATTAACTTTAATATTTAATTATAAGTGAAGCCAAAATATATTAATTAATTAAATATGTGAAAGGCAAAAGGAACAAATGATCTAGAGTAGCATAGGTGTTCTAAACCCAACTCTTGCTGATTCTAAAAAGGAACAAGATTTAACACAACAAACATTTGTTGGGTGCTTACTTTATATTAGGAACTATGCCAAGTTTTTTTTTTTTTTTTTTTTTTTTTTTTGCGGTACGCGGGCCTCTCACTGCTGTGGCCTCTCCCATTGCGGATCACAGGTTCCGGACGCGCAGGCTCAACGGCCATGGCTCACGGGCCCAGCCACTCCGCGGCATGTGGGATCTTCCCGGACCGGGGCACGAACCCGTGTCCCCTGCATCTGTAGGCAGACTCTCAACCACTGCGCCACCAGGGAAGCCCTATGCCAAGTTTTATGGATGGAAACAGAGTAAGACTCTGTTCTCCAGGAACTCAGTCTAAGTGATAGAATGGTGGAGACAAACAAAAAGACTCACAACACAATATGACAAACATAATAACATAGTAGAACCAAGCATCAAGTACTATTTTTGCAAGTAGGAATCCCTAGGGAATTTTTCCTTCAATAGGCAATATTCAATATGAGATGTGGTGCTGAGTAAGTGGCTTTACACTCAGATGTCTACTGTCTACTGTCTAGACACTAGGATGTCTACTGTCTTTTATTAATTCAAGGTAACAGTAACAATAAACAGTAACAGCATTTAAAACTTCCATATGGGGTATTTTTATCGGTACCTTACATTGATATCACTATTTTTGATATACGATCTCATTTTCTCTATTCATAACAATCCTATGGGGTAAGGATTTAAATACAACTATGGATTTAAATTTTTAAATGAAGAAATTGAGGTACAGATTATGTACCTCAGTGACATAGGTTATGCAACTTGCTCAACATCATGTTGCTGAGCAAAGAGCAGAACTGGAAATAAAAGCTCCAAAATATACGCCCTCTACAAATCCCACTATGCCGCACTGCCTCTTATTATGCAGTCATTTCCTATTTAGGGAAAATTTAATCAATTTTTGTACCACAGATGTCTCCATCTGCAAAACATATATAAAATTCTTACAAATTTTTCTATGATCCCATTGAAGTCAATGGCTCCAGTAATACCTAAATCATTTGCAGTTTTCTTTGACCTCAAATTGTCTGAGTGCTACACAAAAACATCTATGAATTACTCCATTCTCAAGAAATTAATACTGAAGTTACTAGGTTCTCCAGGCAGCACCTCATTGTTCTTTTGAATTACTTTCACTTGCTAGCTTCTTAAATATGCTTTTCATGTTCACTTTCCTGTTGCCAATTCTGGAACTGATGGCTTTCACCTCTTTTATCCATCCAAAGTTACTCACTAAGATGAGTAAAATCTTTTTCAAGGCAAAATTGGAAGATCATTTGTTTCCCCTGGTGCTTCTGACCTCTATACACTTTTGACATTTTTGTACTAGGTACTACTTACTCTCAATATTCTTTGTGACCTTTACTTCCAGAAAGTAAACCAGAGCTAATATATTATCAAATGTAACTTGTTAGAGGAGAAAGCAACATCACATCTTTGATAGGCTATAATTGGAAGCAAGAAAGGTACAAAGAACCATTTTTCCAGTTTTTGATTCCACATGTTTCAACAACTGTGTTTAATTTCTAAAATTCCAGACTTCTAGAATATTAAGTAAATCTATATTTTAATTAACTTTAACATATCCAAGTGTAGGACAATACTCATGATCTGGTTTCACAATGGCATCAGTTATAAATAGGTGGATGAGTTAAAATTGCTAAATATCATTAACTTACCCATTTTGAATTTAACATTTTTGAGTATTTATAAATACAGATTCAAATAACCTTTATATTTTCTCTCAACTGTTTTATGAGATATTCCTCTAGGTCCTATTTGTGATTGTCTACCCCTAAACCATACAGAAATGGTCAAGCAAGTGCACTGTGAATTTTCCCATGTGGAATATTGTCTGATCCCACTCCCTTTAGTACACAGAAGAGAAGTACAGGTCACACTAATGTTCAGGATTCACATACCGGCAATGATTTGGTTTAATAAATACAATGGATTAGATATACATTGGATAAATAAATCCAGATAGAGAACTGTTTTAATTTACCATATTGTCAACATTTATCTTTCTTCATAGGATATGTTATTTTTAACCAGTGAAAGCTAATCGCCCCCCCAAGATGTAATAGATTTAGACAGGGGTGATTGAGAAGCTAACTTTGAGATGATGATCAGAACCTGGTTAAGAAGTCTGAGCCTGGGAAAATTGCACAAACTGCATGTTTCAGGTAAATTTTGTATTTTCCTAACTCATCCCCTCTTGATTTAAAAATAATAAAAGAAAATGAAAATGGTACCCCGACATTCATTCCACATGAGTTACTACCAGTATATCTTCCCTAACCACAATTATCTTAAAGAGAACACTGAGATCATGAGACTCTTCTACCACAGTACAAGTGGTAAAATCCAAAGATGAGTTAAATGGTGCTTTTATCATTTGAATATCATAAAAGGAAAGAAAAGAGAAAAAAAGAGAAAGAAAAAATTCATTTTTCTAATCCTAGTTCCTGTTGCTAAAGTATATCTATTTGATTGAACCATGTGGATGAGCTAGGGGAAATTAGACCACACTGTCTATAATTAGAAGTGACTGTCCAGCTACAGAGTAGATAGCTGAGCCCATCATTTGGTGGTAGTCATGAGGGACAAAGTATAGGTTAAGGGAAAAAAAAAAGGTAGAGAAGCGACCTAATTTACACAGAAAGAAGAATGATGTAGAATTAGAGAACAGAGAAACAGAGAAAAGGAGCTGATTATCATCCATTTTCCAGAAGATCAAGATATATTCCCTGCAAATGGATGTACCCGACACTATTCAATTTAATGTAAGTTTTAATTAGGTTTCTATTCTTTGTAGTCAAATAGTTCCTAACGAAAACAAGAGTAGTTGTGGTCTTGGTCTTGGATGAGATAATACCTATATGCAACAAATAAGTAGGCAAGGAGAGAGAGGGGGGGAGACAGAGAATATGATTGTTTAGCAAGTTTAGATAATTCTCATGAGGAATGCCAAGAGTCAAAATATCCAGTTGTAGTAAATCTATTAATTTCTCTTCTTATAAATCATAGTGTAGTGTTGAATTTTTACTCTGGAGTCATATTCCTTAGGTTTCAATCCTGGCTTCACCCACTTATAACACTTGGGCAAGTTATTTAAGCCATTTTTTGTTTGGATTTTTCTTCTTTGAAATGAGAATGATAATAGTGGCTATTTCAAAAGTTTGTTATGATGAGTGACTATATGTAAAGTGCTTACAGAACTAATAAGCACATGCAAAGCACTTACCAAGGGTAATTCAAATTTTTTTTATATTGTGAAAAGAAAGGATGCTATTTTTTTAGGGTTTTAGAGTGAAATGTATCCTATATAAGATCTACAGTGCCTTATCCAAAATTCTTCAGGTCAAATATATCTGGTAATTTGGAATTACCCTGATTTTAAAATAGTAATACAGAGCATATGCCATATTTTTAGAATATTCCCAGCAGGGTTTGGAGCAGCACTCTGTACAAACACGTTGATATTTCTGTAGTAAAACATATACACATTCATGCTAAGTGGGAAAAAGAAAGACTATAAATGGGTTCATATTAGTTCAGGCCAGGTTTGGGCCACCAAATGAGCTTGAGCCTCCCTTTGAGGAGGGGATATCAGTTTTCAGAGCATTTGGGATATTAGAATTTCAGATAAATTATTTACATGTGTTATTTTATTCTTCTATTTACTGTTTATATTTGTTGTTGGGAATTTAAACGTAACTAAATTTTTTTTTCTTTTATTTTTTGCGGTACGCAGGCCTCTCACTGTTGTGGCCTCTCCCGTTGCGGAGCACAGGCTCCGGATGCGCAGGCTCAGCAGCCATGGCTCATGGGCCCAGTCGCTCCGCGGCATGTGGGATCTTCCCGGACCGGGGCACGAACCCGTGTCCCCTGCATCGGCAGGGGGACTCTCAACCACTGCGCCACCAGGGAAGCCCCGTAACTAAATTTTAATGTTATTGAAGAGACAAGACATTCCTGAGTAAATAGGTAAAGGGCAAAGAGAAAGCTTCTATTTTGAGGGAAATGATTTGTACAGTTGTATTACTTTTAGAGTTTTTTATAGACTAAATTGTGTTCCCCCAAATTCAGATGTTGATGTCCTAACCCCCAATACCTCAGAATGCGATGGTATTTGGAGATAGGGCCTTTAAAGAGATAATTAAGGTAAAATGAGGCCACTAGGGTGGGCCCCAACCACACTGACTGGTGTCCTTATAAGAGGAAACCTGGGCACACAAAGACACACTGGGGATATGAACACCCAAAGAATAGACCATGTGAGGACACAACGAGAAGGCAGCTATTTGAAAGCCAGACAAAGAGAAAAGCTTCAGAAGAAACCAAACCTATGGACATGTTGATCTTGGCTTCTAGACCCAGAACTGTGAGAAAATAAATTTCTATTGTTAAAGCTACCCAGTCTATGGTACTTTGTAATGACAGCCTTAGCAAACAAATATAGTATGCAATAGCAATTTTACTTATAGGTATTATTTTGAACATAACTGTTGTGTGAGTCTGAAATTCTCTAATCTTAACATTTTTAATATAATTAAAACGTTTATATAATAATTCAACAGTATAATATTTATAGTAATAAATACAATATTTTTCCACCTACTGGTAATCTTATTTAAGTTTTAGATTACATATTAGGTAACAGTGTGGTGAGCACTGACAAGGGACTGCGGGGTCCTGTGATATAACTGGAGGACAGCAATGGAACTAGTCGGGAGTGTTGCTATTCCACTGGGCTGACTGAGCATCGATGTCCCTAAAACTGTCTCAAAGTGGATGTGAGGACGGGAAGTAAACAGAAAAGAGACATATGTCAAATAACTGTCCTCAGCTGGACGGATGATGGATGAATGGAAGGAGATTTGGGGATCTATTTCTAAGCAGAGAGTAGGAGGGCAGGAAAGTTCTTCAGAGAAGAGAAGTAGTTAGTTCCCATTGGAGGTTTACAGGATTTTAATACGTTTGTCAGCAAAGCCAATAATTGAATATTTACATGGGGATTATTTGTTCTATATGAAAACATAAATCTAAACAGAAAAGAAATTCTCTTGCTAAGTAATGGATAAGTATCAAAATAATAAAAATGTTTATCTTCTGTATATTTTTGAGGTGGCCATTGGCTTTTATTTGTAATTAAGAAAGGAATCATAAGAGATCTTCTCATTTATGTATGAATAAATACTTCTCTGATGAAAACGGGCTGAATCAATTCAACCATATGGAGTAGTATTTTCCTTTTATATTAATTGACATAGGTAAAGGGCAAAAATAACTGCATCATAGGTTGTATACACAAATAAAAACAACAATGCCAAAAAAGATCCCTATGAGTTTAACACTATACTTTCAAATAAAAATATAAGGCAGAGAAATAAAAATCATAATTTGTTTTTGCCTTTTCAGCTGAAAACATCTCCAGGGTTTAACCGATTCTAAAAATAATGTGTGCCTTGTAAGAATGGGTATCTAAATGTTTATTGATTAGAAAGTCAAACTCTTTCTACAGTAACCCTTCTTAGTCCTCATCTCTTTGTAAAATCCACTTTAAAATTACAAATTCTTAATTATATACAAATATTTTTGAAAAAGGACTCATAAATGAGGAAAATATATTGCGTTTCAGAACTCTGAGGTCAGAATCTCCATTCATTTCACTTGTTGTGCACATCAATGTAAAGCTAGAGTGTCATAAACTCTGCCTAACCTGCCTAATCTCTACCTATTACCTACATTACAAGACTTGCTTTTAAATCATCCTGCCTGTAACTTAACACCCTCTAAATATCCTCCCCTAAAGTCTCCATTTTAGAGACCTACTAAAATTTTGTCAATGTAGTGTTCTTTTTTTATTGCAGTAGTTCTAACAAACTCAGTTTTGCTTATGAAAAGTTTTTCTCTTTGCGATCATTTCTCAGACAAAGAGTCAAAAATTGTGGAGATACAAGGGAGGTCCCAGCGAAACCCCTGTGCAATCTCACTTAAGCTCCTCTACTTGAAATATGTTCCTCTGAGGCCGCTGAAGTCTCCGTTCAGGAGTCTCTCGGAGAGCAACAGTGAGATACACCCTGCACTGGGTCTAAACTTTTAAGTTCTTTTTGTCAACCTCCCAAATGCAGAGTTTCTGCCTTCTAGGAATGAGAATGATTTTAGTAATCCTTTGATAATCTAATCAACTTTGAAAATTCTTATTCTAGATGAAAATACCCGATCTGTAACTTACAATGTGACTGTCTGTTTTCATGACTTTCCATTGTGAGTCAGTAAGAAGAGCTCTAACTCCAGGAACCCATGAGGTTGGACTGCTTGGAGTTAGGTTTTGTTATACTGATTTCCTTTAGACAAACGTTACCTGAGTATTCTTTCAAAACCTTGTGAGGCTTTTCCTCAGTCTTACCTTTGTTGACTCCAATTAGTTTCATTCTGCTCAGAGTTAGAGAGTTGAATTCCCTCATCAGGTCTTAGGCCAAGTTCTTAAGATAGGAGGTTCATGTGGTCTTTTCAAGTTATTTGGCCCTCTAGGTCAAATTCCTGATTGCTTTATGTTTTAACTCATGTTCCTACATCTCTAACTGATATAATTCCATCGAGTACAATCTGAAATTGCAGAGTCCATTTTGGGGACCATGATTGCTAGACTGATGCTTGATGGAATTCACTAGGGTTCAAATTATTGTTTAAACCTGTTGTAAATACTCTTTTGTGTGGCTCTGTGTGTGTGTGTGTGTGTGTGTGTGTGTGTGTGTAATAGATTTCCTATATCTAAGGCTTCTTTTATCCTTCCACAGTGATGGTTTCATGTCTGTCCAATGCTGGCTCCTTGTCACGCCTCTCCTTTCCTCACTCTTTTCTGCCCTGCTTCTCTTAGGAAAAATTGTTCTGTCACTATGTACATACTCTAAGAATCTGTAATCTAGATAATCAGTCAAACATTTCCAAAAGAAATATTTAAAAAATTGAAAAGTGTGCACTTCTTACGGATTTTGATTTTCTTATTTGAAATACTACTAAGAATGTGTTCTTTCTTACTGATGTAGAGCTGATAAGCTTAGTTTTGCTTAACCAACAGGTTTCTTTTGGATAGTTCCTTGGAATTTCAATGGTATACAAGCACAGAAGAGATCTTCAAAATCCAATCTGAATATCACCCAGAAAATACAGGATGTGAAAAATAGCTTATAAAACCTGTAGTGCTTAGACACTGCTCTCTGTAAACAATGCTGTAAGTGAAAGGTAAATAAAATTTTCTCTCATCTGTAATATGAACTATGGAATTAAGAATTTTTGAGATTCAATGACAGATTCCAAGTATATTTTGTTTGTTGTCCTATCAGGAATTTGTCATCTGAGAACCAATTTAGAATGTAAAATCTAAGACTAGGCTTTAGATATCACTGATTATAGGACAGTCCATGTAAACAGTAAAATCTCCCAACAACATGACACTCAGATTGTCTCTGACAGAAGGAAAGATGAAAGGAAGAGCAAATGGTATGGAAAATAATAATAGTAATAAAATTGTTGTCATTTATTGCGTGCTTCCTATGTGTCAGGCACTGTTCAAAGAGCTTTACACTTATTAATGCATTTTATCCTTTAAGAACATTTTTGAAACAGGAATAATTATTATGGGCTTGTAAATTGTAATTCTTTCAATTAAATATTGGCTCATAAGCACAAAGGTTTTTTCAGTTCCTTTACTGCCTGTCAATTCCGAGAAAGGAAAAAAAAATAAGGATATTTTATTTTTTACTGAGTCCTTAAAAGGTCTCTTGATCTCAGAATCCAATTGTAAATCAGATACATCTTAGTGGCAAATTATAGCCACTGAACCACTGAATAATTCTAGTTATAAAAGAAGAGTTATTTTTGCCTCAGCTTTTATATCTCAAAGAAGAATATAATATTAGCCAATATATATTTCTCCCCCAAATTGTGTCATCATGGAGGTTATAAAAGAATCTCTTATTCCACAAAACTCTACATCAACCAAGAATGGGATAGCTAAATTTGAACGGAAGTGGAAACAGTCAGTCTATTCTGAATGCTAAACAATAAAGACTTCATGCAAATGGAAGTAAATTTGCAGAAAAATTACTAAAGATAACTGGTAATCATGATTTGTTTCCCGGTGAAGATTTTCACCAAGCTATAAAAGAAATATTGTTATTTTCTATAATTTCAAATTATGTAAAACATTAGATTTTAAGAGAACAATGGCACTTCAACACTTTTGCTAACTCATTTTCAAGAACAACACACTTTCTTCGATTTTAGTTCTATTCTTAAAACTCACATATTTTTCTTCTTTACTCTCTTTAGAAAACAATTCTCTCTAGTGCTCTGCTGGATGTGGGAGAAATGGTAGCAAGTTTTCTTAACTTAAACAATAACTTAGATCCAAAATAATCTGCCTAGTAATTCTAATTAATTTAGAAATGGAAAGAGAAAACAATGGTGATTTTTAATTTTGTTCCACTTGTAATAATGCCTGTGCTACTATTCCAGGTAGAGACAAATTATTTTGAAATACAGAATATCATTGATCACATTCTTTGAGTTTTCTCCCTTTTGGTGCTCAAATTTTAAAATGACTTTCAACTTCAAGTAGGAACATGTAATCTGTCAAGGGATAAACAATGCAAAGTCTATCCAGCTGTACTAGCAAAGGCATAAAATCCACTATTTATCTGAATAAAATAATCATTTTCTTTAGGAATATTATATGCTCAAGTGATACTTTACATAAACAGCAAGTCACCAATTATTATTTTAAATGATTCATACATTTAAATATAAAGTCAGCTTGGGGAAATAGCATTGAGCTAAATATTTTATTTTCAATCTACCTTTTTCAAATATCTCTGATTAATTATGTTTCTTTAAGTATCAGAAATTCATATCATCTGTAATTTCCCATTTATGTTTTTTGGCAAAGTTAGGATACTGTAGTCCAACAGAGAAAGTTAGTGAAGCATTCTGATGACTACAAAGTAGGCAGATTGTAAGGCATGCCCATGATTTTCTTGAGAATTACACATTCAAAAATCAGTTATTTTAATGGTCTGAAACGTCCACTTCTTCCTATGTGTCTATCAGAATCTATTTATTTATCCTTGCAATCCCCCAGGTAAAATTAGAATTTTTAGAAATATCATCGGCACAGTCAAACATAATTAACTGAAAAATTTCCACACTAAAACAGGCGATTTTTCTCGTAAAGGAATGAATACATCTCTAACGTTTTGGGGGCACATTTCTAAAGAATGCTTCTAGAAATTATCAGAAATGTTCATTTTCTCTCAGATGTTTAAGGAGCATTTTCAATATCTGTCTTGCAAGAATACAAAACTGTTTATTTAAAATGTTCAAGTGTACCGATATTAATCTTTCTTCAGAATTCCAGCTGAAGAATGGTAACATAATCTCTACTTACTTTGTTCATCACTTTGAGGAGATCTGATCTCTGCCAATTATGTAAAAGTGATTCCTGATCATTACACGCTTGCACTTTATTTCCATTGCATCAGTGGTTCTGGAATCTCTGTTAACTTCCAACAACACCCATAACCCAAAAGCTCCAGTAACCACTGTCTCTCATCTTAGCTTGCCATATTAAGTGTAATTTCTGAAATTAAATGCTTGATCCTGTCTTAGATATCTAACCATAATAGTTTTCTTTATCCATGATATAAAGTCCCACATCACGTGCATTTAGACTTGTGATATAAAATATCCAGAATATGGATGGTCGAGTATTTTTGAGCTAAGGTGAAAATAAAGACACCTTGCCATTCAAAATCCGTGTGTACAAACACATGCATACGTACATATACAGGCACACATGCACACACAGATGAATCTTTAATAAGTTAACAAAAACCATACTTTGGAAAATATAATACTATTTAAAATAACAAAGTTATACAATCTTTTAAGAAAACTGATAGTAAACTGATTTTATCCACATTTAACAGTAAAAGCACTGTATTTAGGAGAACAGAAATTCCTTAAAAGAAATATGATTTGTCTATGTGTCATATCCAGTGAAATTTCATTGAGGTTTTTCTATGAGTTATAAGATCCCACTACAGGCAGGAAGTTCACTTACAATCAGAAAGGAATATCAGTTATATAATCACATTTCACACAGCATTCCACTAATCTCCCTTTTTAAACAACCTTGTTATTATCTATTATGATCAGCCCCCTCAATTTACATGCATGGTAAATATACCAAAAATATATAAATATACGATAAAAATAAAGAATAAATATACCAAAAAATTAATGTAACTGAAGTTTTTTATACAATTAATACCTATTTTCAAATATTTCACAACAATACAAGCAATTTAGGTGCTGTTCCTCTCTATTTCCTTCCGGAAGGTAATTTATATCTTAATCACTTCTTCTTAATTTATGTTTTATATGGCATGTAGTGCTCAAATCTGGCCTTCCTGTCTAGCAATGAGCCTTTTAATAATATTTACCACTTAGCTAAATAGCATATTAATGCCTGCTTCGATTTTCCATGCATATTCTAACTGTTGTCATGATCTCAAATGGTAAATAGACATTTTAATTGATGCTTCTTAAGCCTTCTTATAAATATTTGGTAAGAGGCCCTAGTGTCACATCCGTCAACACCTACTGGGAACATCTGTCATTTGAACTAAGACAAATTAATTCATTTTAAGAGTAATTGTTGTCATTCAGTCTTCATCAATCACAATATCATTAGAATGAAAAATTCTAAGAGGATGCTTTGAGTAAGAGTTTTCCAAATCCACACACTTCAATTTAACATAATCAGAAGTACATTATACATCTTTGTAACACATGCATGTAACAGAACACAGCAAATAGGAATCAGAAGGATACCTGTCACAATTCATAAGCAAGAGAGATCAGATCAGGAAGCTCTTAAGAAGGAATTACACTCTCATTTACAGATCACTTACCACTGAGACTTGACAGAAGTGTCCACAACATAGTTCACCTAATTGTCTGATACTTCTCTGAAGTTTCTTACCACAGAATGTATTAGACTTTACAATCATGGGGAAAACTAAAGTGAGTGTTAGGCTGGATAGAAATATGCCCATGTAACCCAGTATTGCCCAGACAGGAAATGAAGTGGTTGTTTTGAATTTTAATAGTTGACTTTTACTTTCTATTCCTGGATTGGGGGTCTCAAGGGAAGACACTACCAGGCTATCATTAACTGGATGATCTTACCTCCTTCTCAATTATTCCACTAACCTCAGGGAGGAGGCCCAAATCAAGGTTGTCCCCTCTATACAGATGCATATGTTAAATTGTAGGTCATTAAAAATTTGACCTTCACACAAACCATAAAATACTTTCAAGAAAATTTTTTTTAATTTAATATACATTATTGACATGTTCCTTACCCACAAGTGCATTTGTAATAAAAATAAAATAAGAGGAAATGAAAAACTAAATAAAATTTAACAGCAACTCTTTTCAATAAAGGTCAGTCATTAGGCTTTTAAAAATAACATGAAAATCTACAAAATCTTAATCTAAAAAATGACTTTTGCTACCATTTAGCAACATCATCACATGGGTACATGGACTTAAGTTTCCCCTCTTTAGACACAGTTGCTCTTGGACTAGCATGCAGTGGTGAGAAGCTGAGTATTACAACCCAAATTGAATGTCCTCAAAGGCACTGAATCAGCAGAAATAAATTGTGGCAGTCCTGCTTGGGTGTGAACTTTCACTTAGAAGGTGATGAGTTAAGTCTCTAAGTAGATCCATTTTAGTCCCATCTGAGAGAAAGTATTTACCCTCACAAAACCTGTAAATGGCTCTGAGGTCTTCCTTACACAGTACATAATTTTTCCCACTCTGCCTTTACTGATGACCACGTCCTTTTTACCTTGCTCTCCTACATCATGAAAAATCTCAAATATAGATAAGTCTATCTATATTTCACGTTCTCCAGCTCTTTTGCCAGTGTGAGCCTACTGTTATGCATCCTTCAAAAAGAATAGGTTCTTCTGGATGGAAAATAGCAAATAAGCAGAAAGACCCTAAATGACAGGTTTACAAGGAAATAAAATGTCAAATACTAAAAACACACAACTGAAAATTAAAAGAGCTAGGAAAGAAGGGGCAAACACCATGTATTAAATAGAGAAGAAAAATGTTTCTACAGAAAGAGAAGCCACAGATAGGGAGGAGGGTTACATTTATTTTCTCATTTTATAAGACAAAGTATCTTCACTTTTGCCCCCAAATTATATAAATCTCACCAAAAATAAAATTACCTTTTGGGCAACAAGAAAATATTGATTTACTGAATTAAATATCCCACCATCCCCCTACACCCAACAACCTGAGTCACAAAGTAAAATACAGCATTTACACATTTAGCCTGGAAAGAATTTTAATCAAGGTGAAGTTAAGCCTGTACATTAGAATTAGAAAATAATATGCATCACATAAACGATATGGTATTATGTTTGGTACTATTAAAAGTTTCCCTTCCTTATAAAGCATCTGGGATAATAATTAAAGGAAGTTTTAGAATCAGTAGTCTTACCAGGGCAACATCATACCATCTAAAATTGCACACACGCCTAGTAGCATTTGCCAATTGTCTTGGATAGGAGAGTGAAGAATCCCAGATGACATAAAATGTTTCTGTTGCTAGAATTATGCTAATTTCTCAATCAATCATTTTAAATATTGCATGTAACGTTTGCTTAAAAAAGTTTTTTCTGCCCTGTCTAGAGGGCCCTACTGCTATAAAAATCTATTTTAACAGAAACAACACTTGCCTAACCAGAGACCTGGTACTTTCTTCAGTTTCAGAGGAGCAGCACAAATAATACGTTTACATAAATATGTATAAAATGTGGTTTGGTCAGAGTAAATGAGATGTATGTTATCATAAATCCTCTCAACACATCCCCGTTGTCATTAACATCCTCAGCATCAGTCAACATCAACAAAATCACCGGAACACTGTAACCATTTTCTCTTCTTCCCCCTCCCTCTCCCTTAGACTTTCTTACCTCTCTCCCTCCTTGTACTGACTCTGGTCTTTTCAGGTTCAAACCCTGAAAGAAAAAAAAAAAAGAAAAAAAGGAAATATATATATATATATATATATATATATATCTCAAAATAGATTATTGATGGCAAAGAAGAAGTAACTAATAATTAGTACTAGTGCAAAGATTTTGAAGTGAAAAAGAATTCATTTAACAAAGAAGATCTGAATGTACATGAATATCTCACACATATGACAATATCTATATCTGAGTAAGTCTCCAAAGGTGGTACCAATGCACTTCTTGCTAAATCCCAGGACCATAAGTAAAAATAATTGCAGCATTGGTGATTACGTAGGAAATATTCAGGATTTTTTCTCGTGAAAAGGACTTTCATCTTCTATTATCATAACTGCTTTCTACACTAAAAGGAGAGCGATTCACCTTAAGTCCCCAGTAAACACTATGCATAATTAGATGGTAAAAGAGTTCATCTTTTTCTTAGCAGGCCTATTGCAAAATATGCTTGTGGCACAGGAGTCTGCCTGTCCATCTATCTATCTTCCCTGGAAATACTGCTATTGAGAAAGCAAAATAATGGAAAAAAATTTTTGCCCCCCTCTAAACATGATAAAAGTTTCAATTCCTGTTATTTTCCATACTGTAGTAGTTTTATATGTGGAAGGAACTATATGAAAATTGCAATAAAATGTGATCTCACAGTACCCAATTCTTCCTTTTTACCTTCCTTCATTTTTGTTACCTTTTATTCTCTTTCCCTCTATCTCTTATCATGTCCTTTAATTACTTTACAATACATATTTATTGTACATGTACCGTGGGCCAGACACCATGCTAGATATTGGGGATATAAGTAATAAATAGTCCTCAAAGTTTAGGAGATCATTGACTAGACACACAAAAGTGAAGGTAAAACTTCAGGAGAATGATGTCAGGTATACAAAATTTTCTCTGAGCCTAAGATGAAAGAGGCTCATTCAGCCTTTGAATGGGCAAACGCACAAAGGACCACAGAGGAGGATCACATCTAAACAGTGGTAAAGGCTGAAGAGGAAATGCAGAAGATGAACAACATGCAGCAGTCTGAACACCTGACTACTCAATGTATGGTGACTGGACTTGTAGCATACCATCACCTGGGAACTCACTTCTAATGCTGACTCCATCCAAGACCAGCTGAGCAAGAATATGTATTTTAACAAAATTTCCAGGTGATGAACATGCACGTTAGAGTTTGAGAAGCACTGCACTAAGAGGTCTAGGAAAGGCAAGTGGTTTAGTTGGCATATACTGTGAGTTGTACAAAAAGGAGCAGTGGGGAAATAAGGCCCAAGAGTTGACCAAATTGTGAAGTCTTTCAACAGTAGGAGTTTCGGGCTTCCCTGGTGGCGCAGTGGTTGAGAGTCCACCTGCCGATGCAGGGGACGCGGGTTCGTGCCCCGGTCCGGGAAGATCCCACATGCCGCGGAGCAGCTGGGCCCGTAAGCCATGGCCGCTGAGCCTGCGCGTCTGGAGCCTGTACTACGCAACGGGAGAGGCCACAACAGTGAGAGGCCCGCGTACCGAGAAAAAAAAAAAAAAAAAAAAAAGAGTAGGAGTTTCGACTGTTCTTTAAGCAAATGCTTACTTCGATAGCAGTCTTTGAAAACGGGGGCGTATAACATATCAAGGACAGACATATATGAGAATTTACATATTCTCATAATTTAGTCTTGAACCTACATCTTATTTTCTACTTTTCCTAGAAACACTATCAGAAGAAAACTGGAAAGAATACAAATAAATATTGGGATTTATCTTTATCATAATTTTTTTATCTGCCTCTAAATTACGTGACGGAGATTTAGAAACCTTAACAATTTTTCACATTATTATGAATAATTTTGACTTAAGTTAAAGTATTTTTCTATTTCTGATGAAAATCTAAATAGCACATAACCTTAAGTATATACTCTACATTATCTCGATACATCGGGTAAGAAATTGACCTGTAAGACGTATATACTAGACTTTATTGTATTTCTAGCTTTATATTTTGGAATTTAAGAAAAGATTGTAACTGGTTCTTGTTGTCACATTAAGCTGCAGATTTAGAGTGTAATATAAGGAAAATATTCATAAGATAAAGTTTTTTTCATTTGGTGACAGCATTTATGCTTAAAAATGCAAAAGATTATTAAGATCTGAAGAGAAACCAGAGTGTTAATGCTTAAAAGGTTTTCAAGTGGTTTTTAAATTTTTACCTCCTATATAAAACATTTCTTGAATTGTTTAGATGGAAACATATGAACAAAAATATTAACTGAGTCCACTTTGTCTTTTTTTAAAATTTTTATTTCATATTGGAGTGTAGTTGATTAACAATGTTGCGTTAGTTTTGGGTGTACAGCAAAAGTGATTCAGTTATTCATATGCATATATCCATTCTTTTTAAAATTCTTTTCCCATTTAGGTTATTACAGAATATTGAGCAGAGTTCCCTGGGCTATACAGTAGGTCCTTGTTGGTTGTCTATTTTCAATATAGCAGGGTGTACATGTCGATCCCAAACTCCCAGTCTATCCCTCCCTGCCACTGTCTCCCCCTGGCAACAATACGTTCAGTCCACTTTGCTTTAAAAAATAGACTATTACTCTACTGGCTCTAGAAAAGTCTCTAGAATCAACCTGGCAAACAGTTATTCTTGTAAATAAATGGCAGCCTGATTTCTGAGTTTAGAAAATTATCTACATTTACAGGATACATCTTGAAGAGCCTAAATTTCACATGAAATAAGATATAAAACAAAATCTTAGAACATTTCTTAAACCTGGCAGTGTAGGCTAAAAAATTCTACAGTGGCATTCATGCTCATAACTTTTAGGATTTGGGAAACTGTAATGATGTGCTTCCGAATTTAGACAGATGTGGGCTTAAATCTTCAGTTTGTAACCTTCTTTTGTGTTCTCTCTAACAAATTACATAACATTTCTCAACCTCATCATTTTTTTAGTTGAGAACTAATAATAAATACAGTAACTATATCATGTGGTTGCTATGAAGATTAAATTAGATAATATGTGTATAGCACTTAGCAAAGGGTCAGACACAGCATATCCCCAAACAGTAATTGTTATCGCCTCTTCGTATTCTAATTTTTATTATCATTATTATACTTATATAGCACACCTAAATAGAAATTTGAGCAAATATCCTGATATTGTGCCTTTCATTTGAAGGATGCAAACTGTCATGCTTTGCTTTAACTCCTTGACATATTTATACTTGTAATGGTGTTTTGAACTTCTTGTCTGTTAATTCTATCATCTGTCATTTCCAGGTCTGTTTTTATTGACTGAATTATTTCCTGGTTACGAGTCACATTTTCCTATGTTTTCTTATGTCCAGTAATGTTTTCATTCATTGCCAGATATTGTGATTTTTATTCTGTGTAGTGCTAGATTTTGTTTATTCCCTTAGAAGGGGTTAGGATTGTTTCTGGCAGATGCTTAAGTTACTTGTGGGTCAGACTAACCCCTCTGAGGCTTGCTTTAAAAACATTTTTAGGATGAGACTGAAGTAGTCTTTAGAGTTATCTCTATTACTAAAGCTTGACCCTTTTGTGCTCTCTACTGAACATTCCAAGTATTCAATGAGGGTTCACTATTCTGGCTTGGGAATTCAAAAGACTCCCAGACCTGTGAAAGCTCTGGGAATTCTAGTTAAAGTTCTCTTGTAATTATTCTTTTCCAGCACTTATTCTTTGCCTAGCCTTATCAAATTTCACTCTACATATGTGAAGACTGTTATTGAAATAAAATTCTCAGAGTAACACCTATGCAGATTTCTAGAGTTCTTCTCTGTATGCTTCCCTCCTTTCTGATAATCAATCTTACAAATCGAAGCTGCCTTGCTCTCTCCAAACTCAGATCTTTGTCTCCTCAACTACAAAATTTAAAGACCCTGTAGTTCTGACTGGGCTGTCCTTCCATGTACCATGGTCCAAAAACTGCCTCCAGGCAGAAATCTAGGTATTGCCAAGACTCTCTCTGTTTTCCTTTTCACAGGTATTATAGCGCTTCCCTGTCTGTTCTTTAATGTGTGAGAGTTGTTTTATATGTTTTGCCTAGTCTTCTAACTATTGAATATTACAGTAGGAGGGTAAGTCTTATAACTAGTATTCTTTCATGAATAGAAGCAGAACTCAAGGTAAATATTTTAAGCTTATTTTTTCAAAGGAGAAAGTTGAAGCTTACAAAATTTAAATTATGTGGTCTGAGTACCAGAGCTAGTGAGTACAAAAGCAAAATTTAAATCAATATATTAAGAGCCTAGATACCAAGTTCATTTATTCATTCCTTGGTCAAGTTTCTTTAAGTTCACACCAGTCAAAATCTTTAATGTCTTACATACTTATGAACACAAATTTATCATAACATGCAACTCATGCCTGAGTCATGATGATTCTTCAAGGCAACACAGTGATTAAGAGGAGAACTTTAAGAAGAAACATACCTATGTGGATGGAATAGGAGCTAGACAGTCAGCATGCCAGCATAGATATGATATACTTTATAAACTTGGTCATAATTTAGGAACCAAATTATTGAAACACCAATCTTGAGGTTGAAGAACTGAGTCAGAGAATCTGACGGCAAGAATTTGGGACCCATATGGGCAGAGGATAATGAGCTAAGAGGATTTCCATATGCTAAAAGGGCTTCAGGCAAGAAGGTGTTTCAATGGAGAAGTCAAATGGTCTACTGTATAATAAGATTCACTAAGAATTCTTGAGGTATAAAGCCCTAACCAATGGCAGGAATTAGTACGAATCCTAGAGTAACATTAAACCTTCAAGTTGGAAGTTCAGGTGGCTTGAGTGGGGAAAGCTGTTAAGGGTGAAATATCAACTTAACTTCCAGCTTCTGCTAGGAAAACTACCGCAATCTTGAGTTTTGCTCTCTCTTATTGATAGTAAATCGGTCAATTTACTTGGAAAGATCAAATCGTATTACCATCCTAATTAAACAAGCAATAACATTTACGACAGAAATTTTTCAAAAGAAATATTAATCTCAAGGAAACAGCCCCTTTTCAGCCCCTTACACATATACTACACAATTTTCTCATTTTAAAATTAAAAAGTACTTGGAATTTTCCAATTTTGTGTAACCTCCACTAAAGCATATATTGAAATAATTCAGAAAGAAATGAATGTTTTAATTCTATTCACTGAGACAATCTGACTCTTAGAAAGACTTGAAGTAGACAAGGAACAGTAAAATTACTTATGTCCATATAGATACATCTGTACACTGGTTGACTCTTAAAATTAATACAAGATTTATAAAATTTTAATTGGTGTAAAAACCCACTTCATTACTCTTAAACACAAATGCAATATTTATTCATATTTTCAGAAAATCATATCTGAAAGTACCCAAGGAATACAGTTAAGGATAATGTATTTCCCTTGTTACACATATATTGTCACTATAGAGTATAAACTCTTTGTGTTGATCAAAATTAAGCCCATGAAACCTAACCAAAATGTTATAAATTGTAGGAAGAAAAAATTACCCCAAAGCAAATATTCTGCAATGAGCTAAATTAAGATAGTTTAGTATGCCTTAAAGGGAAAAATCTATTAACTGAATAAAATTGAATTTTCTACCAAAATCTCTCTTGCAGAACAGGATTCAGACACCTGTGTGAACACCCCCAGTAACTATGCTAGGGTATGAGGTCATCTCTGTCTAAAGTATACATAGGGGGGAGATCTCCTTTGTAATGATTACAAATTCTTCCCAAATTGCTATCATGTCATAAAGATTTTCCCTGCTTCCCTATAAACAAAAAGTGAGAAATATAGTATCCAGTACCCCTAGATCTGGTTGCTTTATTTTCCCAATATGGACCACTATAGAATGAACAGATAGAATAGATATTTCATTTCTAGCATTCTGGAGATTTCATTGTGATAATTTTCTTAACTGTAGAAGGTAGTTGTGATTTAACTGGAAAAAAACAAAATTAATTTTTAAAAGACCTCAAATAACTGTATGGCTTTTACATTTAGCCTCAGCTTTGGAGATACAAGAAAGAACTAGAAGGAAGTTTAAATAACATGTAGTTCAATCTCTTCATTTGACAGATGAGGGGGCTCGCAGCAGGGAACTTACCTTACAAGTGGCAGACTTGGGGCTTGAACTCTAGTCATTGGGTCCCAAATCAAGGACTAATTATTACCAGTTATAAAAATAACTAGTATTTCGGGGGTGATCTCTGTGTGTCAAGCACTGCTCCAAGTGTCTTCCCTGCATTAATTCAATTCTTATGATAATTCATGTTATTGCAGCTATGGTATATGGCCCCCAAAAGAATGGCAAGAATGTTGTTAAACACTTCTGGCCTTCCTGCTTCTTACCACTACATTTCTTCTTAAACAGTGGTATCATTTTGGGAAGAAAAGCACAGTCTTGGAAGATGAGAACAATGTTCAACTCTGGGTTTTGGTCCACCTATCAAGAAAATGATGTGGGAGTGGAAGGATATAGAGGGCTGTACTGGATGATCCCTGCAGAGCTTTAAAATCTAGTATCTGTGCTATATTTTAATTTTTAAGACAGGCAATCTGGTTCTCTTCCAGGTTCTTGCTATGCATTTTTCTATGTTGTACGGCTTCGTGGTGAGACTGATGAAACTATTCAAGAAGTTAAGAAATCCCAATGAGTTTGAAAACAGCCTGATAAACCTATTGTCAACCTTGTTCGGTTCCTAAATCCTGGTTTTCTTAATTTGGATATCTACTTTTTCATCTATCCGCTTGCTGCACAGACTTTAAATTCAGTGTCAAGTTTCAGTTATATTGCTGATTAAAAAAAAATCTTTAGTTGTATATGTGGATTTCTAACCTTAGCCGTATCTAGGATTGATTTTGTAAGTGATAGTATTGAGATGTGTGACTAGTTATAGGTTTACAGAATATACTCAGAAACTTTCCCAAGGCTGCTGAACCTACTTAAAAACTCCAAGAATTCACTCTTATGTATAATTTCCAGTCTTGCTTTAAAGTTAATGAACATAGTTTAAATATTCATTGTGAGTCTCATCTCTTTTTTAGCCATTATATTGGAAAAACTTTTTTTCTTATACTGAAATTATGTCACAGAGAGATTTGTATTCGCCTGTTTAAAGATTCTACAGTTCATCAGGATTTGAGCTAAAATCCATCCAAAGACAAAAACAAGAGCCAAAGGTAAAAACTTATCAAACTCTGTTTTTCTCTTTGAATTTAGTCATTCTAGTCATCTTTGATACTCTATACCATAATATCTGTAATCCATTCACTGGAAACTTTGAATTGCTCATTTCCCTTTTTAAAAACCAAGATATGTCATTGTTTTCAGGGACTCCACCATTCTTCTGACATTTTAAAGATGGAAAATCATCCCATATTTGTAAAATAATGTTGTAACTATATCACAGGATACTTTTAAATGTACACATATACATATTACAAAAATGGTATACATTTGTTGAATTTTTACTAGATGACAGGCATTATGCTGAGCACTTTACATGACTTATTTTTTAATTCCTCACAATTATGTTGCAGATATCACTACTAATTCCTATTTTGGGCATCGGGTCATTGAGGCAGAGAGGTTAATTAACTTGCCCAAACAGACACAGCTAGAAGGAGGTGGAGTTAATTATTGAACCCAGAATATCTGATTACAGAGCTCCTTTTGCAACCACTACACATAGTACCTTCAAAAAGTAACTATTACTTTATGTCTTGTGTGTATGAGATGAATATCTAATATGAATTAGATCAATGTGTTTAATAAATGAGTAACCCATTAGTTGAGTAAACCTAATCCCAGAATTATATTAAAGTTCACCTAAACCAAGTTGTTTTTACATATTGAAGAAGTAAATGCAAGATAAATTCTTGGTTTTGAATTCATTTAGGATTTGGAAATAACTGTGAGAAAAAAGTTAAAGTAAATGAGATTGGATTCCAGAGTTCCTAATTTCTTGGAAAGAAATGTAAAATTCAACTGAAATACTTCCTGGGACAAAGATTAAAAGAAAATTAATGTAACTATGTGGGCACAAATAACATTTCATAGAGTTTGTCTGTGATTATCATTGCTCTAGGCTATCTTAAATATTAAACAAGTATAGTACCTCTACACCTCCAGTTTTCTAGAAGTTCTCATCTTGGTGTACTGCATAAGTTAAATTTCTTCTGCTCCAGGGACTTGGGTTCTCATTTTTTATGAGCTTATATACAATGAAATTTGCCCTGAAACTAGAATATTCCCAGTATTTCTGATGTTCATAGCTGGGTGGTCATTTGTGATGAAGGTGTCTTTTCATTTCCGATATGAGACTAATCAACAACATAGAATTTCTACTATGCTTTTAGGTAATATTATTTCTGACAACCTCCATCTTTTATTCTAATTCTTAAATAGAAAGTGAAAGACATAGTTTCAGAAAATAAGTAATCCCAAATATTGCCAATGCAAGGTGTACTGCTTTAGAATCCCCTAGTGGTGGTAAACATCAGGCCAACTGTGAATTTAAACAGATATGGACAGGATTAGCACCTAATGTGTGGGATGCGGCATCGTGAAATATTTGAAAATTTATCCCTCGATTAGGCTAAGCTAATTGAATCATTAATCTGTTTAGTAAGCTGTCTTTTATATTCTTACTACAGAACATAAAAAGACAGAATGTACTAGAGTAGTTCAAGAGAGAGGACTAAGAGACAGAATATGTTTATCTATCAATCTATCTGCCTATAACTTCTGATTCCACCTCTTTCTAAATCCAAATCCACCCCCATCACTCTTTTTTTTTTTTTCTTTTTTGTGGTACGTGGGCCTTTCACTGCTGTGGCTCCTCCCGTTGCAGAGCACAGGCTCCGGATGCGCAGGCTCAGCGGCCATGGCTCACGGGCGCAGCCGCTACACGGCATGTGGGATCTTCCCGGACCGAGGCACGAACCCGCGTCCCCTGAATCAGCAGGTGGACTCTCAACCACTGTGCCATCAGGGAAGCCCCCCCATCACTCTTTTACAGAATCTGGTGCTCTTGATAGTCCCTGTCCACGTCAAACATTCTTCTAACATAGACTTTTGGACCAGGTGCTCATCCCAGCGGGAACTCTCTCTAGATATCTGCATGTCCAAATCCCACAGTTTCTCAAGTTTTTGCTTACATCCTACCTTCTCAGTGAGGTATACTTTATCCCCCTATTTAATATTATAGTCTACTGCCTACTTCACTTCCAGGGACACTTACAATCTTTTAATATACTGTATACATTTATTATTATAGTATATTACCTATCTTCCCACATTAGCATTTAAGGGCTAAAAAGACAAGGTTCAGATCTTTGCTATGTTTTCTAAATTATCCCAATTGTTCAAACAGTGCCTGGAGCATGGTAAGTGCTTAGTAAGTATTTAAATGTTTGTTGAATAAGTGCAAATAGTGCATTAGGTTCCTGCTTCCATTTACATGGCAAGAATATATTTAAATAATTTTTTCCTCCACTATCAGATTTTGGGTGCAGAGAGTAATAACAGAGTTCAACTTATTTGTACCAGAATAAGATCTGAATGGAGATATTTTTAACTACTTCCTTTGATCCTTGTGTTACCAAATTTTTGCCTGGGCATATTTTGAGGCACTTTTAAAAAAAGTCGAGCAATAAATGTCCATCAACAGAGGAATAAAGAAGATGTGGTACATATATACAATGGAATATCATTCAGCCATAAAAAAGAACGAAATAATACCATTTGCAGCAACATGGATGGACCTAGAGATTATTACACTAACTGAAGTCAGAGAACGACAAATATTATATAATATCACTCATATGTAGAATCTAATTTTAAAAAATGATACAAATGAACTTATTTACAAAAAAGAAATAGACTCACAGATTTCAAAAACAAACCTATAGTTACCAAAGGGGAAATGTGGGGAGGAAGGATAAATTAGGAGCTTGGGATAACATACACACACTACTACACATAAAATAGATAACCAACAAGGACCTACTGTATAGCACAGGGAACTATACTCAATATTGTATAATAACCTATATGGGCAAAGTATCTGAAAGAATCTGAAAAGAATGAATATATATATTTGTATAACTGAATCAATTTGCTGTATACCTGAAACTAACACAAAATTGCAAATCAGCTATACTCCAATGAAATAAAAAGTCAAGCGAGCAATTAGGAGTTAATTAGTAATAGGATATCCACTTGCATTTTTTGTCTTTCAAAAGCAACAAAATGAGTTAAGTGTTCCCCTTATTAATTACTTGCCTTTTAAATATGTCTATTAATTTGAGTACTGTGGCTTTCATACATTTTAAGAGGAATAGGTTGTATCTTTTATTATTTGTTTGTTTTAGCTAAGCAAAGAAATGTTCTAGAAACACCTTAAGACTCTTAATTCTCAAGGTTTCTAGGTACAGGAACATTTTTGTGCATGTTTTAATTATATAGGGAAAATAATTATTTTAGCTATTAAAATAATTTGAAACCAAATCATCCATCATCCTTTTATTCTCTAGTAGTCATACAAAGGCTATTTCTTTACCACTGATGCAACTCATGAAAAGCTTTCTTCAACTCAATCTTTCAGGAGGAAACTCTCTCTTTCAGGAGTTTGAGATTTCAGGTAGAGTTATGTTTAAATGTTATATATTCTAAACTTGCCATCTTATTAATGAATAGTTTTTCTTATTCTTCTTTCCCTTTCACTCTCTTTAGCTATGCCATTTCTTACAAGGAACCTTCTAAAAGAACTATCCCATCTCCCCTCCCCCCAAGTCTGGTGCTAACACATTTGTTCACCCACACTTACACACAAAGAGATCTGGGTAATGTCAGGCATTTTAGCAAAAGAAGTTTAAAGGACTCTTGAATACATTGGATTTGAGGGATTAAAAGGACCACCATCCTTATAATGAATACCATTAATTCATATAGTTAAAAGAATCTGCCCAAAGATACCTAATTAAATATTATGGGTACAGGTTTTCCACTTGACGTGCCACCCTTCCACAAGGATTATCTAAAGCACATAACTGATACATTTTCAAAGACAGCTCATTATCTTTCCCAAAGCTTTCTTTGAATCTTTATTGCTAATGATGTCTTGCAGATGACATTTAGAGTTGCTATTTATAACAACCAACAAAAATGCTCAAATGCTTTTGGGAGCTTTTCACTATTAATCTAAACTTTTCATCCAAAAATTCTTTGAACTCATGAAGATCTTCAATCATTTGAGCCTACCACTTTCTCATTCAGTTTCCCTCTAATTTCTGTCTTTTTCAGCATAGCATCCAAGGAACAGGGTTATCATCAGGCTGATACACAAACCTTTCAACTTTTTGGATCCTTTCTTCCTCTGTTGTACTTCCCTAGCAAAGCTAAACTCTGATATCATTTATATAAGGTATAACTGCACCTAATAACTAACTATGTGTTGCTGGAGAAAAACAGAGTGTTGTGTTTAAATTTATGATCACAAATTCAAAATTTGCTCTCAGCATATTCTGAAAATCTGAATCTTTACTGCTTTCAACACTTTATACCAGCTATTACCTTCTTGTAATCATCTCCACCCACAATCCTCATATGTTTATAGGGTTACCTTCTTGCCACTACTATATTTAAAAATAAATAACCAACAAGGATCTATTCTATAGCACAGGAAACACTGCTCAATATTCTGCAATAACCTAAATGGGAAAATAATTTGAAAAAGATACATATATATGTATAACGGAATCACTTTGCTGTATACCTGAAACTAACACAACACTGTTAATCAACTATGCTCCAACATAAAATAAAAATGTTTAAAAATAAATAAAATGTTCATTTACTCTTTTTTTGTAAATATGGTATTAACATATAGACACTAACATTTGCAATTCATTCAGAAAAAAATTAATTGAATAAATTCACTTGTTCCTTTTTCTCACTGACCTTGGGATATTACTTAAACCTCAGAGATCACATTTCTTTTTCAGGAAAATTAGAAAATTGGACTAGTCCTAAATATCTCTTTTAGCTCTAAAACACTGAAATTTTCTGTTCTTCTAGAAAATTGTTTTAAATCTCTCAATTTTAATATTTGAGCTTTGTTATCTAATCAGTTTCAACTCAAGAATTTTATCAATAATTGTGGCCTCTGCCTGTCTCAGTGCTTTTCTTTAAAAATCTCCCTCAACTGTTCTAAGAGCTCTTCAAAATATTAAACAAGTAACCAGTGCCAGCATAAGTGCATTTTTTAAACTTTGCTGTATTAATTTATAGTTTTAATAATTACTACCTTGTAAATTGGCATAGTTTCCAGCATATCCATTTTGTTTCCACTTTTAAACATAGTATTCATAATGTACAACTCTATACTGTCTGAACAACTCTACTGAAGACTCAGTATTAAACAAATAAATCAGATTGTGTCAACATCCATTGCTGGAAATCTTAGTTTATTAAATGTGCTTATTTCTGTCATTATTAATTTCTAGGAACAGCTAAACAGACCAGAAAAATAAATATGTAGTCTCAGACAGCAAGTCAGAAAATCACCATCGCTTAAATTTTCACCTGACAGATCAACATTTCATAGTGTAATTTAATGTCTTCTCAAACCCAAAGACCTACCTGAAAATAAAATGACAATTTCCATTTCCCTATAGTATCTATTCTAATTTAACTGTATTTTCATCATGAATTTCTGGAAATTGGATCTCGCTTAGAAATCTATAAACATTAGGAAGACAATGTTACAACTATTTGGGATATATTTTTATACACTCAATCTGATAAAATAACAACTTTCAAAAGTCAGGTGATGCTTTAAATATATAAATTGCAATCATCAGATTTCTATTTGAACTAGTCCAGTGATTTATTATAGTAAAAAGAAGCTAATTAAATAAATTCTATGGCTACATTTGGCAAGTATTAGCCAGGATGTACCAGTTGGGAAGATGAAGTCTGAAATTAAATACTGTGTATTAACTCTAATGATACTGTTCTCCAATTTATTCAGCTTGAAAGTGTAGCCAGGGAAGTGTTAGCCTCTGTTCCTCATGAGATAGCAGTCTGACCAAGGGAAGGTCTGGAGTTATTTGTATGACAGAGAACTGGTCAGAAATGGTATTTTTTAGTCTTAAGGACTTCAAACCAGTGTTTAGCTTTTCCAATCAGGAATGTGAAAACCTGTAAGAGACTCTGAAACACCTTAGGGTCTCCCTTCCTACCCACCCTGCCCCACCATCACCAAGGGTGCAGTTTACCTTAAAGAGAGAGGAGAAACAAAGTCTTAGTGCAGCAATGTTTGTGCTCACATATGCTATCCATCTGCTGATGGCCATTTAACCCACTGACCCCTCACTTTTATTTTCTGGCTTATTCATTCACCCAACAAATATTGTTCTGAGTGCCTACTATGTGCCAGGTCCTAGTCTATGCGTTGGGCCAAGAGAGATAAGGTATATTTCTTTTGGTGCTTACCTTGAACTATTTTATGGATATGTAATTTACATAAAGATTTATGGAATGTTACCACTGGAAAAAAAAAAGCTTAAGAAATCATTTAGCCCTTTTTCCTTATTTTATTAATATTTGTGAGGAAACTGAGGCCAGCCTATAGATAGGGAATATGCCTGCTCAAGATTACACAGTGACCACAGTATATATGATGCCAGTATCTAGATATCTACTTCTCTAGATATCTCTAAAGATAATTACCTATGGACCTCTGTTTTTTAAAATGTTCCTAGCCTCTTATCCTCTCACTACGTTCTGTTTATTATTTTACTGTGTGACCTGGTTGAGAAAGTTATACTTTTCAGTTTGCCCTCTTCTGAGTCACCTTCAATTTCAGGTTCTTTAATTGTTACCTGACACCATAGGAACAATCTGGGCTGCAAAGGAGGCCAGGTGAATGCCCAAGGTTTACGGCACTGTGCTTCATTTCTCTTCTGTCACTAACTGGGAGGCCATTTGGCAACAGTTGACTCAGAGCCTTAAGATAATTAGTTCTTCCTCAGAGTGGCATGACTTTTAAGGAGGGAAGTATGCAACATTTGTTCCAAAACCCAAATCTATCATTTGTAGAATGTGACCCATTTTGGTGGCTCTTTGATATTTTAGAAAATAGTTTACACGAATAATGTCCTCAATAATGTGGTCTCCTTACATCTTATTTCTGAATTATTTCTAATACCATTCAAAGCACATCTTGTCCCAATTGAAGGGAAACAAAGAAACAAAAAAAAACTGGATGGGAAAATATAAAATACTACAAAACAAATAAAATAAAAGATAATTTTAAAGTAAATGAATAATGTTTAATACAGTAATTACACACTTTATATATTTTAGTTTTTATAGATATAAGTACACTTAGCACCTAATATTTAGAATAAATCACTACATTTTGAACCTTAACATTTTAACTCAGTCACATTAATGTAGGAAGCCATATTTAACTATGAGTTCTAAAAAGATGAATATAAAACTTTCAGTATAACTGGGTAAGAAATTATTTACAATTGCTATACATTTTGTATATCAGATAATAATCTAAGCTCAATGAAGTTGAAATCTTCATTATGTGTAGTATAATTCCTCAAGAAATTTGCTTAAAAATAGAACAATCAGGTCTTCCTAAACTTTTTTAATTGTTCTTTACTGCATACATAAGAAGTCAAAAATCAGATTTATATGGACATTAAAAAATAAAGAAATTGTGATTAATAATAAGAAATATATATATTTTGGTCTTCACAGTTTTTGGCACACAGCTTTTTTTTTTAAACATCTTTGTTGGAGTATAGTTACTTTACAATGGTGTGTTAGTTTCTGCTGTACAACAAAGTGTATCAGGTATATGTATACATATATCCCCATATCCCCTCCCTCTTGCGTCTCCCTCCCCCCACCATCCCATTCCTCTAGGTGGTCACATAGCACCAAGCTGATCTCCCTGTGCCATGCGGCTGCTTCCCACTACCTATCTATTTTACATTTGGTAGTGTATATATGTCAGTGCCACTCTCTCACTTCATCCCAGCTTACCCCTCCCCCTCCCAGTGTCCTTAAGTCCATTCTCTACATCTGCATCTTTATTCCTGACCTGCCCCTATGTTTTTCAGAACCTTTTTTTTTTTAGATTGCATATATATGTGTTAGCATACGGTATTTGTTTTTCTCTTTCTGACCTACTTCACTCTGTATGACAGACTCTAGGTCCATCCACCTCACTACAAATAACTCAGTTGGATTCCTTTTTATGGCTGAGTAATATTCCATGTATATATGTGCCACATCTTCTTTATCCATTCATCTGTTGATGGACACTTAGGTTGCTTCCATGTCCTGGCTATTGTAAATAGAGCTGCAATGAACATTTTGGTACATGACTCTCTTTTGAATTAAAGTTTTCTCAGGGTATATGCCCAGTACTGGGATTGCTGGGTTGTATGGAAGTTCCTTAAAAAACTAAAAATAGAACTACTGTTCTCCATGGTGGCTGTATCAATCTACATTCCCACCAACAGTGCAAGAGGGGGATCCCTTTTCTCCACACCCTCTCCAGCATTTATTGTTTGTAGATTTTTTGATGATGGCCATTCTGACCGGTGTGAGTTGATATCTCATTGTAGTTTTGATTTGCATTTCTCTAATGATTAGTGATGCTGAGTATCCTTTAATGTGTTCATTGGCAATCTGTATATCTTCTATGGAGAAATGTCTATTTAGGTCTTCTGCCCATTTTTTGATTGGGTTGTTTATTTTTTGGATATTGAGCTGCATGAGCTGCTTGTATATTTTGGAGATTAATCCTTTGTCACTGTTTTGTTTGCAAATATTTTCTCCCATTCTGAGGGTTGTCTTTTCGTCTTATTTATGGTTTCCTTTTCTGTGCAAAAGCTTTTAAGTTTCATTAGGACCCATTTGTTTATTTTTGTTTTTATTTCCCTTTCTCTAGGAGGTGGGTGAAAAGGATCTTGCTGTGACTTATGTCATAGAGTGTTCTGCCTATGTTTTCCTCTAAGAGTTTTATAGTGTCTGGTCCTACATTTAGGTCTTTAATCCATTTGGAGTTTATTTTTGTGTATGGTGTTAGGGAATGTTCTAATTTCATTCTTTTACATGCAGCTGTCCAGTTTTCCCAGCACCACTTACTGAAGAGGCTGTCTTCTTTTCATTGCATATTCCTGCCTCCTTTATTAAAGATAAGGTGACCATATGTGTATGGGTTTATCTCTGGGCTTTCTATCCTGTTCCATTGATCTATATTTCTGTTTTTGTGCCAGTACCATACTGTCTTGATTACTGTAGCTTTATATTACATTTTGAAGTCAGGGAGCCTGATTCCTCCAGCTCCACTTTTCTTTCTCAAGATTGCTTTGGCTATTCAGGGTCTTTTGTGTTTCCATACAAACTGTGAAGTTTTTTGTTCTAGTTCTGTGAAAAATGACATTGGTAATTTGATAGGGATTGCACTGAATCTGTAAATTGCTTTGGGAAGTATAGTCATTTTCACAATGTTGATTCTTCCAAACCAAGAACACGGTATATCTCTCCATCTGTGTGTATCATCTTTGACTTCTTTCATCAGTGTCTTATAGTTTTCTGCATAGATGTATTTTGTCTCCTTAGGTAGGTTTATTCCTAGGTATTTTATTTTTTGTTGCAATGGCAAATGGGACTGTTCCCTTAATTTCTCTTCCAGATTTTTCATCATTAGTGTATAGGAATGCAAGAGATTTCTGTACATTAATTTTGTATCCTTTTACTTTACCAAATTCATTGGTTAGCTCTAGAAGTTTTCTGGTAGCATATTTAGGATTCTCTATGTATAGTATCATGTCATCTGCAGTGACAGTTTTACTTCTTCTTTTCCAATTTGGATTCCTTTCATTTCTTTTTCTTCTCTGATTGCTGTGGCTAAAACTTCCAAAACTATGTTGAATGAGAGTGGTGAGAGTGGGCAACCTTGTCTTGTTCCTGATCTTAGTGGAAATGGTTTCAGTTTTTCACCATTGAGAATGATGCTGGCTGTGGGTTTGTCATATATGGCCTTTATTATGTTGAGGTAAGTTCCCTCTATGCCTACTTTCTGGATGGTTTTTACCATAAATGAATGTTGAATTTTGTCGAAAGTTTTTTCTTCATCTATTGAGATGATCATATGGTTTTTCCCCTTCAATTTGTTAATATGGTTTATCACATAGATTGATTTGCATATACTGAAGAATCCTTGCATTCCTGAGATAAACCCCACTTGATCATGGTGTATGATCCTCTTAATGTGCTGATGGATTCTGTTTGCTAGTATTCTGTTGAAGTTTTTTGCATCTATGTTCATCAGTGTTATTGGCCTGTTGTTTTCTTTTTTTGTGACATCTTTGTCTGGTTTTGGTATCAGGGTGATAGTGGCCTTGTAAAATGAGTTTGGGAGTGTTTCTCCGCTATAGTTTGGAAGAGTTTGAGAAAGACAGGTGTTAGCTCTTCTCTAAATGTTTGATAGAACTTGCCCGTGAAGCCATCTGGTCCTGGGCTTTTGTTGTTGGAAGATTTTAAATCACAGTTTCAATTTCAGTGCTTGTGATTTTTCTGTTTATATTTTCTATTTCTTCCTGGTTCAGTCTCAGAAAGTTGTGCTTTCCTAAGAATTTGTCCATTTCTTCCAGATTGCCCATTTTATTGGCATATAGTTGCTTGTAGTAATCTCTCATGATCCTTTGTATTTCTGCAGTATTAGTTGTTACTTCTCCTTTTTCATTTTTAATTCTACTGAGTCTTCCATTTTTTTCTTGATGAGTCTAGCTAATGGTTTATCAATTTGGTTTAATTCTCAAAGAACCAGCTTTTAGTTTTATTGATCTTTGCTATTGTTTCCTTCATTTCTTTTCCATTTATTTCTGATCTGATCCTTATGATATATTTCCTTCTGCTAACTTCGGGGGGTTTTTTGTTCTTCTTTCTCTAATTGATCTAGGTGCAAGTTTAGGCTGTTTAGTTGAGATTTTTCTTGTTTCTTGAGGTAGGATTGTATTGCTATAAACTTCCCTCTTAGAAGTGTTTTGCTGCATCCCATAGGTTTTTGGTCATTGTGTTTTCATTGTCATTTGTTTCTAAGTATTTTTTGATTTCCTCTTTGATTTCTTCAGTGATCTCTTGGTTAGTTAATAGTTTATTGTTTAGCCTCCATGTGTTTGTACATTTTACATTTTTTTCCTGTAATTGATATCAAGTCTTCTAGCATTGTGGTCGGAAAAGATAGTTGATACAATTTCAATTTTCTTAAATTTACCAAGGCTTGATTTGTGACCCAAGATATGATCTATCCTGGAGAATGTTCCATGAGCACTTGAAAAGAAAGTGTATTCTGTTGTTTGAATTGAATGTCCTATAAATATCAATTAAGTCTATCTTGTTTAACATATCATTTAAAGCTTGGGTTTCCTTATTTATTTTCGTTTTGGATGATTTGTCCATTGGTGAAAATGGGGTGTTAAAGTGCCTTACTATTATTGTGTTACTGTCGAGTTCCCCTTTTATGGTTGTTAGCACTTGCCTATGTATTGAGGTGCTCCTATGTTGGGTGAATAAATATTTACAATTGTTATATCTTCTTCTTGTATTGATCCCTTGATCATTATGTACTATGCTTCTTTGTCTCTTGTAAGTCTTTATTTTAAAGTCTATTTTTTCTGATATAAGAATTGCTAATCCAGCTTTCTTTTGATTTGCATTTGCATGGAATATCTTTTTCCATTCCGTCACTTTCAGTCTGTATGTGTCTCTAGGTCTGACGTGGGTCTCTTGTAGACAGCATATATACGGGTCTTGTTTTTGTATCTATTCAGCCAGTCTATGTCTTTTGGTTGGAGCAGTTAATCCATTTACATTTAAGGTAATTATTGATATGTATGTTCCTATTCCCATTTTCTTAATTGTTTTGAGTTTGTTATTGTAGGTCTTTTCCTTCATTTGTGTTTCCTGCCTAGAGAAGTTCCTTTAGCATTTGTTGTAAAGCTGGTTTGGTGGTGCTGAATTCTCTTAACTCTTGTTTGTTTGTAAAGGTTTTAATTTCTCCGTCGAACCTGAATGAGATCCTTGCTGGGTAGAGTAATCTTGGTTGTAGGTTGTTCCCTTTCATCACTTTAAGTATGTCCTGCCAGTCCCTTCTGGCTTGCAGAGCTTCTGCTGAAAGATCAGCTGTTAACCTTATGGGGATTCCCTTGTATGTTATTTGTTGCTCTTCCCTTGTTGCTTTTAATATTTTTTAATTTTTGATAGCTTGATTAATATGTGTCTTGGCATATTTCTCCTTAGATTTATCCTGTATGGGACTCTCTGTGCCTCCTGGATTTGATTGAGTATTTCCTCTCCCATATAGGGACGTTCTCAACTATAATCTCTTCAAATATTTTCTCAGTCCCTTTCTTTTTCTCTTCTTCTTCTGGACCCCTATAATTCAAATGTTGGTGCATTTAATGTTGTCCCAGTGGTCTCAGAGACTGTCCTCAATTCTTTTCATTCTTTTTCCTTTATTCTGCTTTGCGGTAGTTATTTCCACTCTTATTTTCCAGGTCACTTATCCATTCTTTGCCTCGGTTATTCTGCTATTGATTCCTTCTAGAGAATTTTAAATTTCATTTATTGTGTTGTTCATCATTGTTTGTTTGGTCTTTAGTTCTTCTAGGTCCTGTTAAACGTTTCTTGTATTTTCTGCATTCTATTTCCAAGATTTTGGATCATCTTTAGTATCATTACTCTGAATTCTTTTTCAGGTAGATTGCCTATTTCCTCTTCGTTTGTTTGGGTTTTTACCTTTATCTTTCATCTGCTGTGTATTTCTCTGTCTTCTCATTTTGCTTACTTTATTGTGTTTGGGGTCTCCTTTTCACAGGCTGCAGGTTCGTAGTTCCTGTTGTTTTTGGTGTCTGCCCCCAGTGGGTAAAGTTGGTTCAGTGGCTTGTGTAGGCTCCCTGGTGGAGGGGACTGGTGCCTGTGTTCTGGTGGATGAGGCTGGATCTAGTTTTCTGGTGGGCAGGACTGTGTCCGGTGGTGTGTTTTGGGGTGTCTGTGAACTTACTATGATTTTAGGCCGCCTCTCTGCTAATGGGTGGGGTTGTGTTCCTGTCTTGATAGTTGTTTGGCATGGGGTGTCCAGCACTGAAGTTTGTTGGTCGTTGAGTGGAGCTGGGTCTTACCGTTGAGACGGAGATCTCTGGATGATCTCTCGTTGATTGATAATACAAGGGGCCAGGATGTCTCTGGTGGACCAATGCCCTGAACTCAGCTCTCCCACATCAGAGGCTCAGGCCTGACTCCCAGCTGGAGCACCAAGACCCTGGCAGCCACACAGCCAGGTACTGGGGAGTTTCTTGCCTTTGGGGAAGTCTGAGGTTTTCTGCCAGCGTTCAGTAAGGCATTCTGTAGGAGTTGTTCCACATGTAGATTTTTTTTTTTTTTTTTTTTTTTTGCGGTATGTGGGCCTCTCACCGTTGTGGTCTCTCCCGTTGCGGAGCACAGGCTCCGGATGCGCAGGCCCAGCGGCCATGGATCACGGGCCCAGCCGCTCCACGGCATGTGGGATACTCCCGGACTGGGGCACGAACCCATGTCCCCTGCATCGGCAGGCGGACTCTCAATCACTGCGCCATCAGGGAAGCCCTAGATGTATTTTTGATGTATTTGTGGGGAGGAAGGTGATCTCCATGTCTTAGTCCTCCACCATCTTGAAAGTTCTCTCCCTGGCACACAGCTGTTAAAAACTTTGTAATTTCCTAAGTGATAAAGATGAATGCAAATGCTATCACATTATTTCCTGATATTGTGGAAAATAATTTGCTTCTTAATAGCCAATAACTCTACTTTTCTGATAGAAATTGAGGAAACTAATCCCTTTGATATGGAATTCAAAACCCTTGCAACCTTGGCTCTGTTCACTTGTCTGACCTCCTATATAATTAATATTGAGATAATTAATGTTAATGTATGATTAACATTAATAATGTATTATAATGTATGATTATAACTTTTATTATTATGTTAACTGTATGATAATGTATATTATTGTGTCCCACTACAGTGTACATCAAAGTACTCATATCTTGTATGAATGCTCCTAGTATCTTGCACATTCAGGGTGCTCTGTGTTTGCTCCCTCTAGCAAAAATGTCATTGTACTCTCTTTTCCATAGAAACCTTTCAGGATGATAGAGCTTAAATGTCACTACCTCCTGGGGCTTTCTTAAATCTTTTTAAAGAAAATTCATATTTCCTTTCCTTACACTTTCTTAATCTTTGGAACACTTATTAAATCATTTACCATGGTTTACTCTATATGTTAAATATCCATGTTCATCCCTCTCAACCACTAAGGACTTAGGTTTACAAAAGCACTGTACTTGGTTTTTATTTTGCGTGTGTGTGCTGCACAGAACAGGCAAACAGACCATAATAAATGTGTGTTCCTGAGTTATAGTTAACCATCCTGATTTGTGCTGTCTTTACAAAGTGGATGAAATTCTGCAGAAAATATTGGAAAATGGACTTACACTATTAGGATTCTTCTACTGATAACAGAAGACTACTGCCATTATTTGGTGTTCTTTCTCATATTATAATTATATATTTTGATTCAAAATCCTGCTGTATTCTACTGTCCTCCCACATATTGGCACTATAAAGTGTAGAGGACAGAGTTAACACAGCAGTCCAATATCACTCTTAGAAGAACCTACTTGCAGAGCTGGTCCTGGGCTGATTTTGGGGAGCTTGGCTTTTGATCTTCCCTACACTGTAAAGGCTCTTTTGATTGACTGAGGTACTGAATTCACTGTATCAGCCTGACCTATGGTGAACTCTGCCTTCCTTCTGGGAATCTGGAATTTCTATCATTGTGGCTGATCACAGGGGCAGAGAGTGCCTATATGATTAGCTCCCACTGAAGCCCATGGACTGAGTTTCTAGCAGGCTTTCCTGGGCAGAAACTGCAGGTGCATTCCTGTATTTAACCTTCCCTGTGGCACCCCAAGAGGAAAGACTTTCCAAATTCTTTGGATGGATTCCTCCAGACTCTGTCCAATCTTTTCCCTTAATCCTGTTGTGAATCCTTTCACTGTAATATTAACCTTAGCCATGAGTACAATTGTGCCTGAGTTCTGTGAGTCCTTCTGGTGAATTACCAACATGTAGATATTCTTGGAACTCATGAAACAGGAAGGAACTATTTAAATACTGTCTTGTTACTTTTTTTGGCAAACTTCTTCCAATTGTTGGGATACTCTTATTGCAAAAGATGAATAACCAACTGTTACACAGAAAAATTAATTGTCCTCTATATCTCCTAATACTTCATTCTTCTATCAGCAATTCCTATTTGCTCACAACAATGGCATAGTTTAAGCATGGCTTTGCCTAGTTAAAAGATGGAAGAGTGAAAGAAAAGATAAGAAAAATGTATTTTTAAAAGATTAAGTTGTGTTTTGAAAGATAATAGAGAGAGAATGCAGTACAAAGAAAACAGCACTGAGTTTTATAATCAGGTTACTATCTGGCTACTTCCCAAATATGAAACCTTAGGGAAATCATTTAACCTCATCAGGAACTAATTCTGAATTGTAAAAGGGGATAATAAAACTTCCCTACCACTGTTGTAGGGATGCTGAGAAGATGAAATAAGTTAAATTGTGTAAAATACAGCTGAACATTTTTACATTTAGTTAGGATTTCTTCCTCTCTAATTCTAGGTTTTGGCTTAAACCTGGGCAAAGTATCAGGAAGCTGTTGTAGTTCATTCAATTCTGATCTCTCCATGAAAGCCTGTATATTCACTTTGGGGAAAATAAGAAAGAAGCAGAGCAATGAAAAGGAATGAAGGTAAATAGCAGCTGATCAAGAGTAAGAAAATGAATTCTGGATTTTTTTTTTTTAATGTACCAGCAAGCCTCCAGAAAGCATCTAATTCAAGTAAAAAGTTTAATAATTACCACATAAGGATCTCTTCATTTTCATTTCTAAATATATGTATTAGGGAAGAATAAGAACAGTAATAACCTTTAGTATTTATAGTGAGGTAGGCATTAAGCTAAATACATCACATTCCTTATCTTATTTAATTCTGTGTTCTACCTGAGAGGTTAGATATTATTATTCTCTCAGATTTGCAGATGAAGCTATGCAGACTTTGCGGTGTTGTGTTGTGTCCACATGGCTAGTGAGAACTCGGCAGAGTAGGTATAGAGGCATGTTGTAACACAATTTCTCTTGAAAAATACTTTAGCATTTTCCTATTCCTCTGTTTTGGTTTGGTACAGAAAACTTCATAGTTTTCTATTTTACTCGAATGTAACTATTCATGTCATAGCCAGATAGTTTTCCGTTTCAAAAATAACATGTTTTTCATAATATAAATGTGAATATTACTTGATATCTCAGTACAGTCTAATAGAGTACTAAACTGGGTCTAATGAAATCCTTGGTTATTCCTGGGATTTTGCTCTTCAAGCTTCCCTGGCCAATCTACATAAATCAGTGCATTTCCAGAAAGAAAAACAAAGTCCAACATGTAGTGTGCGAAATCCTACTAGAAATTATACTTGGTGATTATCTTTTTCTCTTCGTTAGTGAGAGAAATGACAAAAGAATCATCTTAAAGTTATCGAAGATAGAATGTCTCTAAACTGTGAGTCCAGTTCGCTCTTGTATGAACAAACTTAGAACCAAACAGCTATATATGGATTCTTTGTATTGAGAACTAAGATGACAATAATAATCTGCTTGACCTTTAGATATGTGTCAGCTCATGAGAGGGGCAAAGTGGTTAGATATGATGTTCTTATATGTAGTCCAGAGAGAAGGCTGTGTAGGCACTGAAGTGGGTTAGTACCAAGAGCTGCAATATTAGAAAACAAAGTCTGAGAAGCTTTTGTCCGAGATGAGCTCTGAAGTTGGGTATCACCATCCTGGAGGGATAAAGTGAGCCTGTACAATGAACCAAATCAGCAAGGCAAATCATGATCTGGGGCTATCAACTCTGGAAGACCTGAATAATTATAGAGAAGGCAAAGTTTAACTCAGAGTTATTGAACTTCTGCTCACTGCAGTTAATTCGAGAAAGAGATATGAGACCATTTTTGCAGCCTGATTTTGTTAATGAGTAAATATGGTGTATTTGTATCTGTTATATTGACAGTAAAAGACTAGAGAGAGGGCTTCCCTCGTGGAGCAGTGGTTAAGAATCCGCCTGCCAATGCAGGGAACATGGGTTCGAGCCCTGCTCCGGGAAGATCCCACATGCTGTGGAGCAACTAAGCCCATGTGCCACAACCACTGAGCCCACGAGCCACAACTACTGAAGTCCATTTGCCTAGAGCCTGTGCTCTGCAACAAGAGAAGCCACCACAATGAGAAGCCTGTGCACCACAACGAAGAGTAGCCCCCACTCACCGCAACTAGAGAGAGCCCGTGCATAGCAAGAAAGACCCAACACAGCCAAAACTAAATAAAATAAAATAAAATAATACATTTTTAAAAACTTAAAGAAAATAGACGAGAGAGGAGAAAGAAAAAGAGAAGGAGAGGAAGAGAGAGGCGGGAGAAGTGGTGGGGGGAAGAGAGAAAAAAAGAGAGAGAGGGAGAAAGAGAAGGAATGTACTAAGAGTCTGCATGACAAGGATAACAGCTTAAATATTTCCTAAAGTAAATTTTATCCCAGGAAGAGTTGATGGCCTCCTGTCCCCACTCCACCTAAGTAAAATACTAACCGTCACACAAAAGTAATTACAAGAACTTTCCTCATCTTTTATTAACTTAATAACCAAATATTTATCAACTATCTGCTATGTTCAAGGTTCTTGGACATGCTGTGCTACAGTAAGAAACAATAAAGACACAAACCCTACCCTGAGGCACTCATGTTCCACCACAGGTGAGAGAAATTAAACAGTAAATTGCACACATAAATATTGGTTTACTATTTTAATTGTAATAATTGTCATGAAGGAGAAATAATAGAAGAGATTTATCAATGAATGACACACCTCTGTCAACATGAATTAGAGCAGAAGTGAGCATTAGACCAAATTTGGGCCATAGGATAAAATGAAGCTTGCTATAGCTTCAGGGAAATTTGAATTTATTCTTAAAGTAGGCATGGAAAGTCTCTCTCCTTGCTGGACGTTTCCTCAGAGAAATCTGAAACCAGTATCTCCTTTAGCTATTTCATTCCCAGCCTAAGGACACAAAAAACATGATGGAGAAGGTGAAAAAAATCCCAGAGAAGTGGCTCTAGAGCTGGAGCCACGGTGTTAAATCAGCCTCGAAACTTGCCTTCTCTGTTACGTGAATAATAATATTCTTTATTATTTATGTGAGTTTCTATTGGATTTTTGTTATCCGTGGTTGAAAATATCCAAACTGATACAGTCTTGCACAAGTCATTTAACCTTATAATATTTTTTTCACTAATAATATGGGTCCTAAAGATATTAGAGGCTTATAATGAATACCTAATGAGATGATGTTTGTCACTGTGCATTGCAATCTATAAACTAAAGTATATTTTAAAGTCATCATTTTGGAGTATGAGCAAAAAATACTAATCAGATTTAAGTTTATTCTTACTAAGACTCATGTCTATACAAGCTAAAATGGTAAAAAGATGCTAAATTTTTTTTTTTTTTTACATAGAAGAATTCAGGAAAGAACTTTTTTTAATGGCAACTACCAAAAACATAACTGGACATTTATGAAAGTTTTGTCTTTCAAAACATTTCACATTTACTTCACAAGAGAAAGACAAAGTCCCTGAGGCAGAACATATGAAAAATTATGTAAAAACATGGTCAGTAAATAAAGGTGAACATTATCCTGTTAAAACGCACCAGCTGGTAGCATACATCACCATCACCAACACCATTTAAATTGTTAAACTAGGAAACACGTTAAGTATCTGGATGAGGACACAGAGTTTAGCATTGAGATTGGGTACAGAAAAGCAAACTTGAGAGAAGAAAACAACTAACCACCCTGAAGAACAGTAAGCTTGGATGTGATATGAGAGGCAAGAATAAATGAAGTAGAACAACTCAGTAGTGGAAAACTCTGGAGAGGTTAAGAACATTCAATGACATTTTAAAAGAACTTGCTTCAGAGAATTTCCAATGGATACATAAATTCTAATGTCAAGTTTGCATTTTATCTTTGTAGCTTTGAAAATACATTCCTCTGCTTTTAAGGTGCATTCTATTTATATTGCTTATTAAATTATCCCAATTTGGCCACAGGTAAAGAACAGAAGTATGCTTTGAAAAAGGACTAGCCAATTGTTTTTGTTTATTAAGGCTCATAATTCTCAATGGTTCCTTATAAATAACTTTTGTTTGTCTTTTACTTGTCTACACTTGTAATGCCTGATGCTCCTCAACTAAACTGCAGGAAAGGATGTTGGTTTTAACAGCATGGTAATAGCTGGTTGAATATTTTCTATTACTATTATAAAAGTTTATGAGCAATTTTAAAGATATTTGATAAAAGGAGAAAATCACCAGAGCCACCAACATGTTATAAATCCTCCTGAATCAAATACTGATTCCAGCCATGGGGGAAAAAAAGGAGTTTGCTAAAGGACCACAACTAAAAGACTGATTGAATGATAGTTCAGCAGCCTGAACTATGGCAAGAAAACTGATCCTAGAGAAAAAAGCAAGTATTATTTTTGTTGGCATTTCAGCAGTGATAGGTCTGTGTGAACCTGTCACTACTCAGACTAATGAGGAGCTTTTTAGAGATCTGTAATAGAGGCTTTTTAAAAAACCATGCTTGTCCTAAAGCACACAAACATGTTTTATTATAGTACTGGTCATATCTTCTATAAATGTCTAAAAGAAAAACTTGTCAAGTATAGACTCATGCTAGGTGGAGTTAGTTTTTCTACAATAGTCACATATAGTGAAACAATCACTGATGTGCCTCAAATGAAATTATAAATTCTTGTTTGGTTGGCTTTTTGTTGCCATTTTTTAGTTATTGAATTCTGAGTTTACTGCTCTGTCCATCTTGCTAATAGAATTCCTGTTACGCTGCTTTTCTTTTAAAAACAAAGAATATACTTCCATTTTATCATTCATACGTTGTACTCAAATCTTTTTATTCAAACTACTAAGAGTTATTATTAAATCATTATCACAGTAGGAAAAGATTCAGTATTCAAAGTTAGGATTGGTATTTTAGAGATATATATTACATATTACCTTAATAAATGAATACAAATCAAATCTTTCATTACACACACCTTCACACACACATATACTCTGCCCTAAGTGACTTGGTTCCAAAAAAAAATCTTTCTTAATTATGTATAAGCAAATTCAAGAACTGATGGGGTTTAGGAAATAACTATGAATAATATAGAGAGAACATAAACCAAATTACGACATGACACAAAATAAAAGTGTTTCCAAGGGCGGTGCTTTGGCAATCTTAAAATATTACCAAAGTAATATATAACATTCTTTCAAATTCCATGATATTTTTCTTTTAAAGACCACATATCACTTTCTGTGACGAGTAAGCTTTTCTTATTTTTGCACTGGGAATAGATTTGATATCCTGTATTGGGAGGAAAAATGACTGTAGGAATTATTATAGAGCAGGATACAAATTATGATAAATCAACCTTCTAAATTCCTCGTTTGGGGGAAGGCAACATTGCATACTGGTTAAACACAGACCTAGTGCAATTCTCAGATTCTCCACTTAAGAGCTATGTAACTCTGAGCAAGTCTCTTAAACTTTATAAGCTTCAGTGTTCTTATCTACAAGATGAGAAAAAATCATACTTACTTAATCGTGTTTCATAAACTAATATGTTAAGCTTAGGGCTTCTAAGGCCTGGAACAAAGGAGACTTCCTGAAAGGATAGAGAAAAATGTACTTCCTACAGCTAACAGGCCAAAGAAGAGAATAATATTAGAAGGACAAGACTTCTGAGGAAAAGAGTGAGAGGTAATATTTGAGTAAATAAGAATGAGAGCACATGATTGGAAGACCTAAAACAAGTATCATTATGTATTAAAAAAAATTAAAAACTCATCTGAAAATGAGAGATCCCTGTGTCAACACCAGACCATAATAGCTGTATAACGAAAGTAGTACAATACAAATCACCTGAGTTTGTGAAGACAGAGAATTTTACTATAGGAAGCTGGTATTTGACATGAAGCAGAAAGGGGATGGGGATATTACAGTCAGACAGACTTCGCATGAATGCTACCTTGGCCGTTTATTTAACGGGTGATAATGATAAACTTAGGTAGGCTGTATGACATTCATTTTACCTACTAAATTATCCACCTAGGGTAGCCCTGAAGAACCAAATAAAAATTAGAAATGAATAAATTCACACAGATAAGTGGTGATGATCAGGTGATACTGAATAAAATGATGGTTATTTTGTACTCACTTTCATACAGATAGTCATTCTCAACCTGAATCTATCTGCCCTTAAAGTTGATGTAACTCTGTGAGATCACAATGCAGAGTAAGTAAGCTTGTACAACTCAAGAGTTATCAACACAAACGTTAATAAAGACAAATACAAAGAAGAGACTTTAGCCTTTCAAACTTCATCTGCCTTTCCACAAAGACCAGAAACAACTATTGCTGCAAGTGTTGTTGTTGTTATAATTTTGTAACTTCCCAATTATGTTAGCCGCCTTTCTGTTCTCTTGATGTTACTAGCAGTAAAAACACTTGATTTAAAAAGAGCAGAGGAAAGTTAGTAATACTGTATTCTCTCAAGATCTGTTAACACAGGATCGCATCTTAAAAAGTAGTTGGTGGTAGCCATGAATAGAAAAGTAAATGGATCAAAACTCCAGGACTTAGTCTTAGGAAAGAAAAAATGAACATGACCTCATCCTAGGACCAGTCATAAATCCCTGGGTTTGGGGAATATCTGGATTTGTGATGTCATTCCCTGTCATCATTTGCCAAAATTCTATGATCGCTACAATGAATTTTCATTTCAAAGTGGGATAGCAAGGTTTGGGAAGATAACTTTTGTAATTGCTTCTCACTCTTCTTCCATGTTTCTAATTCAAACAAAGCTAAATTAGAGAAATCTGCCCTATCGTTGGTAGCAACAGCGGGTGTGTGGAGAAATTTAGTCTATCATAACTTATAAGACTTCACAATTCTTAGTCACATGCACATTTCAGAAAAGCTTTTTCCAAAAGACTGTGGTTTCTTCAAGGGCACTTTTTCCCGAATTTATTCTCAAACTACTTTAAAAACTATTTTGTTAAATAGTCATGCCTATTCTATTTGAGCTTGGGTTATTTTCCATTCTTTTAATGATTTATATATGCCAGGCAACCTTGCCAGAGGAGAACACCTACAGAGATCAACCACCAATTTGATACACTTTTAAATACTTTGTTTTATATGTAAACAAGCTATCTCCATCTTATTAAGTTTCACAGATTTTTAAAAATCATGACCAATTATAGTAAAGATGTATTCTTATGCATTTAAAGGAGGACTGAAGGCTTGGCAATCAAAATTATATCTTCTAACACTGACTTAAATAAATACATTAAATCAAGATTTTTTAATCATTTATTTATATGGAAAGGGGAAAATATGAAGAGCTGTCCTTGCCAATATCATCTTAGTTATCTATCTGCCTCTATCTATAGGCAGACAGATAGATGAATGGATAGATGGATATAGAAATATATTTATGTGAAATGGCACAAAAGTTCCTTTCCTTTAAATGTTCTCTCTAGAATCTTCTGCATCCTTGCTACCAAAGTGTCTAGGAAAATGACTTCTGGTTCTCAAGTGGTCAACAAGAAGAAACAAAGTATGCAGGGGGAGCCACCTTGTTTCAACTTCTAGGTCACACACAGATAATCAAATAAAGCTTTATGGAAGTTACCATTAAAGACTAAGTATGGATTTCCTAGCAACTATCATGAGCCTAAGATGTTTTCTAGGTTTATCCAATGATAAAAGCAGATCTGTACTTAAAATGTTCATTTTTTTGGAGGCGTGGGGGGAAATAGCTAAGGAACTTACATGTATTAGTCATGTAGATAAATAATTACATTTTAAAAATTTAGGACATGCTAATATTAGAAAGAAAGATGGCACCTTGTTGTTCAGAGTTGAGCCTTGAATTACCCTAGCACAGAGAGAGGTGGGTCACACGACCCTCCTCTGTGGTTAGAATACGTACCTACCTTCTAACATTTGCTTGTGTAAGTATCCAAGTTGACACAAAATATGTATGCAAGGCTGTAACTAAAGATCTTAACCTTGATTCATTTGCTTTCCAGCTCATTTTAAAAGTTTGGCTGAGAGAAACTATATGAAGGAAAATATCCCACAGAATATGCTTTCTATTTACTCCTTTGGCTCTTATTATTTCTCTATTTGAATCAAGCTACATTTAAGTATTATATATCTAGACCTCATACCCTTTCAGAAATGATTTCACCAATTTGTTTAGTCTTTTTTTTCCTTTTTGTAAAATGAAAGTTGATATAAGTACATAAGATTAAAGATTAATCTTTAAAGTTGATATAAAATATAAGATTAAAGTTCTGAAAGTTCTGTAAGTGGTGATGGGAGACTGTTAATTATTTTCAGAAACTGGTGCATTGTCAATGGTGTAATGACAAGGGTATGACTGTATTTATTCATTGTTTTTATCTTTATCATCCATATAATTAGATGATTTAGGATTAAATCCCTTGAAAACAAGAGAAGAGAATAATATTCTAAGATTTTTTAATCTTACTTTTGGATAAGTAGTCTGCTTATCCTGGACACTGAGGGCTGGGCAGAGTAGAAAAAAAAATCTACTCTTTCTTGATTTCTAACTTATAAGCTTTAACATATATGATTATAAAAGACATTATTATAAGCTATTTTCAATGTTTTTAGAAATAGAAAATCACATATTACAAATAAAATTCTAATATTTGATTGAGTGCTTGATTAAAATTTGAAGTACATACTCTAGGTCCATCCACATCTCTACAAACAACCCAATTTCATTCCCTTTTATGGCCGAGTAATATTCCATTGTATATATGTACCACATCTTCTTTATGCATTCATCTGTTGATGGACATTTAGGTTGCTTCCATGTCCTGGCTATTGTAAATAGTGCTGCAATGAACATTGGGATGCATGTCTCTTTTTGAATTATGGTTTTCTCAGGGTATATGCCCAGTATTGGGATTGCTGGGTCATATGGTAGTTCTATTTTTAGTTTTTTAAGGAACCTCCATACTGTTCTCCACAGTGGCTGTATCAAGTTACATGCCCACCAACAGTGCAAGAGGGTTCCCTTTTCTCCACACCCTCTCCAGTATTTATTATTTGTAGATTTTTTGATGATGGCTATTCTGACCGGTATCGTATATTATTGCATATATGTGGAATCTAGAAAAATTGTACAGATGAACCTATTTGCAGGGCAGGAATAGAAACACAGATGTAGAGGATGTACTGTAGACATGATGGGGAAGGGGAGGGTGGGATGAATTGGGAGATTAGGTTTGACATAAATACACTACTGTGTGTAAAATAGATAGCTAGTGGGAACCTGTTGTATAGCACAGGGAACTCAGCTGGGTGCTCTGTGATGACCTAGATGGATGGGATGGGGGGAGGGAGGTCCAAGAGGGAGGGGATATAGGTATACATATAGCTGATTCACTTCATTGTATAGCAGAAACCAACACAACATTGTAAAGCAATTATACTTCAATAAAAAAGTAAAATAAATAATTTAAAAAATTTTAAGTACATAGAGAATACAGAAAGGACTTTAAAATTAGCTTTGGGAGCATGAAAAGTATGTTTCGTGAAAATAACTTCCAAATAGTTTATAATTATAAGAGTCAGAATTGTGTGTGAAATTTTAATTGCAGCATTCAATATAAATGGCAACTTTGAGTATTAAATTAAATGCTAAAATTTTTTTCTTCTTTGGATTTTAGTTTATATCTATCTCCTTTATTTTAGCATTCATTATGTATTTTTTACACTATAAAACATACCTCTATATCACCAGAATGGTTTTACAGGAAAATGTGAGGAACTTAAGCTCTCATTTTATGAGACAGTAATTTTTCTTCAGTATACAATTTTTATCTTGAAATTCCTTATACCCAGCCTCTAAAGAGAATCCAATAATTTGGGTGGAGAATGGTAAAAAAAAATTTATTCTTTTAATCAATTCTGCCATGTTAATCTTTCAAGATGTTTATTTCATAACAATGATTATATATAAATTTTTTAAATTAAAGATATTTTTGTTCTATTTAATATATATATATTTCTCAGAATTGTTATCATATAAAGAAAATTTTATTTTTTCACACAAAAAAACCCAAACTAGCCTTCTATAACAATTATATCAAAAAGTTATTTCAAGTAATTATCTTGTATTTGCTCACAGAAAACAGCTTTTTGAAACTGATTTTATACTTTCAGATGAAGTATGAAGAAAATAGAATTTCAGGTCTTTTGCTATGAACTGACGCCCTTCCTGAGGTAGATTTTTAAATGTGATTATCCAACTGTAATATTAATTTAGAAGATAGTATCTCTGTAAAATATTACTACTATGAACAATTGTTTTACTTTGTCTTAGGTTTGTAAAAACTGATCTTTTAATATTCGCACAAAATGGAGCAACATGTATCACATAATGCACAAATCAAAATATTCCCTTAGTTAGGACATGGAATGAGTCAAGCAATACTACCTTGGAAGTGTATATAATCTTTTATTGAAAAATGTCGATTCCTCAGGAAACTGCCTCCTTCCTTCCTTCTTCGCTCCCTCCCTCCGTTCCTCCCTCCTTCCTTCCTTCCTTCCTAGGCTGCATTATATCCCATGGTGTGAATGCACTACCATTTACCCAGCTATTATCATACTGATGGACTATCAACCCACTTTTAGTAGCTTGCCACTAACGACAAGGCTTCAAATAAAGAATTGTACATACACAGTCAAGCACTGGTGGTTTCAGATCTGCGTTATGGATTTTGAGAAGCAGTCTGCTGGGTCAAAGAGTACATATATTTTAATTTTAACAGATGTTACCAGAATGTTTTAAAAATGGTTGTTCTCACCAAAATGTTAAATGTTCTTTAAAAAGATAACTATGTGAGGTGATAAATGTGTTCATTAACTAGATGGGGTAGCAGGGGATTCACATTTCCACCAGCAATATAAGCATTTTTCCTGCATCCCAGCCAGCAGTTGCTATTACAAGTCTTTCAATTTTTTTTGCAAGTCTAAGGGATATAAAGTGTTAACTCATTGTAAATGTAAGTTACATTCTGACAACTAGTAAGTTTGAACAGCTTTTTATATTAACTTTCCAACTGAATCTATTTCCTTTGACTTGTTTTTTGGTATGATTTATATTGGGTGCTCTGTCTCCTTCTTGGCATTTGTTAAGAGCTCTTTGCGTATGATAAATATTAACCTACAGTCTGTCCTCTGTGTCTCAATTTTTTTTCCAAGCATTTCTATTCTCAAAACAAAAATGTGTGAAATAACACCCCTAAATCTTGATATTTTTCTGTTTTTTCTTATAAATCTAGCACTCAACATGTACCCTATAAAGAAATACCCCTACCTGGAATTAAATTTCAAAAAGGGGAGAGCTAGAATATTATCAGTCAAGAAAAAGCTCGTGTTTTTCCTCCTGTTTGAAAATATTGTAAGAAAGGAATGAAATGGTAAGAGTGCAGGCGGTATTTCAAATTTATTTGTTTTCAAGGAGATAGCTGTTCCAAAAAGGAGACATAGAATTTTGAGGGAAAAAAAAAAAAAGGCTAACAGTCATCTGTGCTATGAAACCAACTGGAATTCAAAAGGATACATAGAGATTTAGAAGATAAATTACAAGTTTTGCTGGTATCTGGTCCAGCTTCTGCTGCTTTATCTTTCATTCTAACTTTCCACAGTAGTTCTTCAGGCTTCTTTCCAAAGAATGTACTGCTCTACTAGTCTAAGGAAAGCAAAGCTAATTAGATTGGCAAAGTAACTTTGTTAAGCATATGTCTTTGTAATCTTAATTTGCATAAGTACAAAATTTATACTTTTAATCAATGGGTTTGTGACAGTGAGAGACATTAGTTCAGTGCAAGAACTATTTTATTTTGTTTCGTTTGTTTGTTTGTTTTGCGGTACGCGGGCCTCTCACTGTTGTGGCCTCTCCCATTGCGGAGCACAGGCTCTGGACGCGCAGGCTCAGCGGCCATGGCTCACGGGCCCAGCCACTCCGCGGCATATGGGATCTTCCCGGACCGGGGCACGAACCCGTGTCCCCTGCATCGGCAGGCGGACTCTCAACCACTGCGCCACCAGGGAAGCCCAGAACTATTTTAAATGGAGTTAATTTATATAAAGAAACAGTAGCAGGTTGTTCAATGGTTTAGTACATGTATTTTTTTTCAATTATATATACATATATATGTATGTGTACATAGAAGCATAACAAGCAGACACACGTATGTGTGTATAAATTATCCCACCTGATTGTGAAAACAAGCCCCTGAAGTAGGTACGGCAGAGATTAAAAGACTAATTTTAGAGTGGAGGACAGACACTTAAGTTCAGAGAGGCGACTATTATGAACAAAGAGTAAATGAGTCGTAGTCTAGGCCAATGCCCCAGGCTTCTGATATCTGATTCTATGTTCTAACTATTAAAAATCATCAAGTTATGATATAAATATAGAATTGAAATATATTTCTTAAATTACAAATGAAGTAGTGCTTCTTTTTCCTGTATCTTTAAGAGAAACATTTCATAAAATTTTCTGAAATTAAAACTTATTATTCATGTACCCAGAGTAGACATTTTGCATTGCAGTGATTCAGTTCTGATACTTTAGTTCTTCAGGTCATTAGTGTAGAATAATAGAATTTCTTTATAAGGAATATTTTGAGACAGGAGCTTGTAAAGTAATAAATTTACACTAAAAGGGGAAAAATGAGGGCTTAGTGTTTATTTATTAGTGGAAATTAGCACATAAATGTTGCTTGCTAAAAGTTTGATTCAGATGAAAAGAGAACACTTGATATGCATTACCTTAAGATACTTTAAGATTCCTAAGGATTTGAGCTTACTTCCTGGGTAATATTAATGTATGGCTTAAATAAATTTAGGCTACCTGAACATAGATGCCTAAACACCTCTTTCACTGGACATCAACATATATCTAAAAATGTCCTGTGCAGGATTAAAATTAGACCGTGATTTTCTATCCGAAGTTGAAGTCTCACCCACAGTAGTGAAACAAATTTAAATTCACAGAGGGGAATCTGAAGTCTAAATGTCAATACTAATTATGGAGGAGAAGGAGTGGGGTCATAGGCAGAAAATAGAGCCAAGAATTAGGAGCAGAGATGGGCTCTGATTGGTACGAAGTCAGAAATGAGTGGGAAAGGGTACAGGCCATTTGATACAAATTGTGCTTGTAACTGTTTTTTGGGTTTTTTCTAAATAGATCTTCGTTGGAGTATAATTGCTTCACAATACTGTGTTAGTTTCTGTTGCACAACGAAGCGAATCAGCCACATGCATACACATGTCCCCATATCCCCTCTCTCTTGAGCCTCCCTCCCACGCTCCCTATCCCACCCCTCTAGGTCATCGCAAAGCACTGAGCTGATCGCCTTCTGCTATGCTGCTGCTTCCCACTAGCGAACTATTTTACATTCGTAAGTGTATATAGGTCGATGCTACTCTCACTTTGCCCCAGCTTGCCCCTCCCACCCCGTGTCCTCAAGTCCATTCTCTGTCTACGTCTTTATTCCTGCCTTGCAACTAGGTACATCAGTACCATTTTTTTTTTTTTTTTTTTTTTTAGATTCCACACATATGCGTTACCATATGGTATTTGTTTTTCTCTTTCTGACTTACTTCACTCTGTATGACAGACTCTAGGTCCATCCACCTCACTACAAATAATTCAATTTCATTTCTTTTTATGGCCAAATAATATTCCATTGTGTGTGTGTACCACACTGAACAAACTCAGTCAAGATATAGGGCTTGGTTATTCTGGGTGTTGTTTTTCAGTGTTTCCCATTCAATTATTTTTTTCTTTTTACATATATCATTAAATAAATAGGTGTTGAAAAGGGGGACCTAGAAACTAGGTAGAATATTGACTTGTTTAATATCAAACTGGAACTTAAAAATTAAACTAAAAGCTAAAAATCAGTTCACTGCAATTCATACTTTACTGCTCAAGATTGGGCCCCAAGATAATTAAGGCTTCTGCTTTTCCACACTTCCCAGCACCCTGTGCAGTTTGTTGGGGCCATGTGACTGAGTTCTGGTCAACAGGATTAGGACAGAAGTGATAGAAACTAATTTTATCCTTAAAAACATAGTATCTCTGCCTCTTCTGGTACTACATAACTTTGAAAACTACATGTCCCAGTGTCATAGTTACAAAATGGAGGAGATCTGTCTCAAACATATTGGACTTACTGGGAATGAGGAATGAGCCTTTTCCTGTATGAGCTCAGGAACATGATTTTTAGATTTGAATCTTACTGAGTAAAAAAAGAAAAGGCAAAAAATAAATGGTGTTTCAAAAGATATCAATTAAAAGGAAAAGAAAAAAAAGTTCTGATTAAATAATTAAACCTTAAAATGTTTAAATCTACTGTCTGGTAATTAGTAAAAGTAAAAGCTTAATTTCAGAAAGTAGTAGAAAGTGTAAAAATTCTGTAAAAATAGAAAAACATATACACAGAACATCAAATTTTATACCTTTAGAAGGCTATATTTTAGTTAGAGTCTGTAGTATTTAAATACTCAAGAGTGACAAAATTAACTTAGGACTACAATTCGTCCTAAGAGTAGTTAAAAATAAACAAAGAAGTGTAGATAGACTAGTCATATCTCCACAAGTGTCTTCTTATTATACCCCAAAGATGTGAGCATAATGGAAAGATTTTTTAAAGAAAATATATCAAAAAAATCTCATTCTAATTTTGTATACTATGGAGGATTTCACAATAGAGATGCACAATACTGTCATAATAATGGAGTTTCAATTTGACACTTTGTATGAATAAAAATGAAATAGATGTGATATTTTTAAGGGATTTTGAAAATTTTTATATGCAAGCAATATCTCTATTTTGAAAAGGGAGACTCAGTTGTTAAAATGTATGGATCTACAAAAGGTTGTCAAATTTTTTCTAAGCACTTGGGGTTATATCAAACAAAAAGCAATTTTATTTTCTAAATTATGTAATATTCAATTACACATTAATCTCACGTTAATAACAACTGTTTTAGCAGCTAAACTGTGAAATTTATTTTAAAAATATTTAAATCAGGGATTTTACTAGACCACCAGCCCTCTGTCTCCCTGCTCACAATTTAGATACGTCCAATAAAGAATAACATCAGGTTAGATCCACCTAACAAACAACTATGGAGTGGACCTCAGACGGGACGATTTCAATCAGTCAAAAAATGTCTGCTCATCCTCAGGAGCTTGGCAAGAATCTACACTGCTTCTCAAATACCTTATGTATTTGAGAGGCTTATGTGAGGGATTTTTGAGAACTCAAGGGGTTTGGGAACATAATAATCCATGTGTACTGAAACAAGTTGTTTAGTCCTTAGTTAAAAGAGCTGGAATTTACTTTATGGATATGTAAGCCAGGTATTTTGTGCTGGCAGACTCTGTTCTGCTTCATTTGTGAAGGAACTTACATTTTTTCCCCTTTTACTTTAAAAACAAGTAAGCCTGGAACACCTGGCAGCTGTCATGTCAAACCCAAGTACTGCAAGTGATGGCATTGTCCATATCTGGGGATCTGTTGCGCAAAGTCATGGGGATTCTTTGCTTTTAAGTTATCTCCAAATGATGCACGTCTCTTCTAGAGTTTGCACTAAGTATCAGAAATGAAGAAAACCTTTTTCAGAGTTTCTTTCTCCAATGTAACCCACAGGCAATGCTAGTTTTTGTTTTCAAGTAATATAAAGAAATATAGAACAAGAATTTCTCACATAATTTACTATTTCTAAAGCTGCTGAGTTGTCTCTGACCAAAATGAATAATATGTAGAACACAAAGGATCAAGCAACTCTTTAAATGAAATTCAAATGATAGACATGAAAACTTTCTAAGGTAGAGATGAGAGCCTTGGACCCAGAGCATGGATTAATTATGTCATGGAAAAATAAAGTTCCATAACAAATTCCATTGTTTTCTTGATCCCTCTCCCCTAGTCCATCTGATACTCTGACACCAAATGAAATTCCTCTAAATAATATTTTTTTAAAGTATGTCTCTCACCTACTCAAATACCTTTAGGAGTTTCCCCACCAGAAAGCACAAAAGTAGCAGTGAAAGCTCTCATGGATCCGGCTCCAGCCTGGGTTACCAGTGTTAATCCTTTCTACGAATCCTCTATATCTCCCAACATGGTATATCAGTTTGCCCTGAATGGTATGTTTTGTCTTCAGTGTGAAAAAAGTGTGCTTTTTCATTCTACTTGATTAACCTATCAGGTCGCTATCTCTAAGGAACCCCAACCCAGCCTGTATCACACTTCTTTTGTTTCAAACTATTTATTACCTTCCTGGTTCCTTAGGATGACTTTTCCTTCTTTGGATTCTAGACTCTGCTAATATTTTAGAGATAGTTTTGGATTAAATCCAGGGTGTGCTGTACTGGTGCTCTTTCTGGTAAGTCAAATCATTAGTTCTATTTGACTCTTCATTGGACATTATTTTTTGACTATTAGTGTATTAGCTATCCCTCAAAAACTAATAACTCTCCAAAGACAAAGTCTCTCCTTTTTTTACAAAGTCTCTTTTGATTAAAGGACTAAAATAAATGACTAATTGAAATGCTTAAAACATGGCAAGTATTAATGCTATTATATTTTAAATATGATTTTTGTGCTCTTATTCTCACACACAGTCTATGTCTACCATTGTCCTAGATATCTGTAGACTCGTGACCATGAGCAAGTAGTGTTTAACTATTTAAGCTTTGATTTTGTCACCGCACATTTGTATTCCCCTCATTCCTTTCTCCACAGTAAATTCAACCTGCATCCAAAATCAAACATGAAAGCTGAAGTCATAAAATACTAAAAGAAAACTGGAAATTTTTGTTTTGTTTTGTTTAATCTGGGAGTGAAGCAGGGTTTTGTGTGCATGACAACAAAGAATACAAAGTAATTTGACTATGCAAATATATCCAAAATTTAAAGCATGCATACCTTGCAATATAGTAATTCTACTTTTAATAATTATCCTTATAGATATACTTGCTCAACGGTGTGTATAAACATACATTTTATATATATAATATGCATATTATGTAATTATGCATATTATATATTATATGTATATATCATATATACATAATATGCATACTATACGTACATATGAATATACGTTTATAATTTTATGTTTAAGAGTTTTCTTTACAGATACAATTAATCAAGTGTATATATACACATTATATATGTACACATTTATATATATACACAGTATGTATAGATATATATGTGTGTGTATGTGCATATGTAAATATACATAAATGTACATTTTTGTACCATTTTTTTAAGAAAGTAACTGATGGAAATATGCTAAATTCCCAAAAATAATGGAACAATAAGATATAATTTTACCATTTCTACACAATGGACCATTACGTAGCTATTAGAAAGAGTGAGGTAGGTTTAATGTGCTGATATTGGCGAGATGTCCAGAACACATAATAAGAAAAAACAGAATGTCATATACCATTAAATTTTTTTGTAGAACTGGATCCTATTCTGTGCTTGAACTATATGGAAAGGATTCTGATGTGAGACTAAGAAATTATCATTTTTAAAACTACAGGTGTTCCTAAAATTAAATTGTCTGTTTACAGTTCACTGATCAACCTAACATTTCAAGCTGCCTTTTGGCCAACACTGGTTTTGGTCTCACTATCCTCTTCCTGACCACAGAAAGATACATACATGCCATCTTTCCCTTTACTCCCTTATGAAACATTACTCCCATGCCATCTACGTTTATCATTTCACAGTGTTATTTTAACAAAGAGAGATAAGATAGAATCTATACAACAAACTCGAACAAAAAAGTGGGAAAATACGCAAGGATGGATCTCTTATGTTTGCTAATCCAACAATGTTTTAGCCAAATCAATAGTTAATCCACGATTAAAAGAAATACCTAGATTGGAAAATCAAGTCAAGAATACATGATCACCTTTATTGCATTATAATTAATTGCTGTTTACAATAATTTGTTCTTTATTCATCCCGCTTAATGAGAAAAATAAATTATTTCAACTACATGTGGAATCATAAGTATATTTTTAAGTATTTTACTCTATTCACATGAGTTGCTTTTTTTTTGTTTGTTTGCTTTGCTTTGTACTTTTTAACCTTCTGCTAATTGCATGCTTGTATTCTTGACTAAGGAACATTAGCTACTGTTTTGAACCTCTCACTTAAAACACCATCTCCTTTCATTACACATTCTTTACAAGTACTGCAGGAAATAGTATGCCATCTTTCATTTATAGAAGATTCAAATGAGCAATGTTTCATTTCTTTACTATATATTTCTTTACTGTAAATGAAATGTAATGAAAATTTATTATATTAGCAGTAAACTTCAGACATTTAAACAAGGACAATCTGTACTGCTTGTGCACACAGAGGCAATAAATTCTCTGTGTGTCAATACTTGCAGCTGGATCTCTTAGCCTGGTTGAAAAACTTCCTACGGGCAGAGTACCTTTCAACTGACATTATCCGTATGATATTGTTGTCAGGACCCCATATATAGAACTGAAGCATTGAAATATATTTGCTTATTTTCCTAATTACAAAAGTAACGTATGTTCATTGTAAATGTGATATGTCTACAGAGGGTTTAAGAAAGCAATTTTTTTCATATTTTGATTCTCCAGAGATATGGCTGTTTGTATGTATGTATAGATACTATACAAAAATGAATCATTGTAAAAATAACATTCTAAAATTTCCATTTTTTCATTAAACACAGATATTCAGTAATTATTTATTAAATTAAAAATAGTAACTTTTAACAAATACTACATGATATCACTTACATGTAGAATCTAAAAAAGCAAACTCAGAGAAAAAGTAAAGTGATGGTTACCAGGGGTTGGGAGGTGGAGGAAATGGAGAGATATTGGTTAAAAGGTACAAACTTCCAGTGTAAGATGAACAAGTTCTGAGGAGCTAATTTGTAGAGCATGGTGATTATAGCTAATAATACTGTATTATAAACTGGAAAGTTGCTAAGAGAGTAGATCTTTTATGTTATCACTACCAAAAAGAAATGGTGTTTGTGTGATGGGATGGAAGTGTTAGCTCATAATATTATGGTGATTATTTTGCAACATATGAATATATCAAATCAACACATTGCACACCTTAAAACTGCACAATGTTATGTGTCAATTATATCTCAAGTTGGGAAAATGGTAACTTTTATTTCCATCAAATATAACTTATAGTAAACAAAATATCGAGGTATTTACAAATACACACATTTTAAAATATGCACACAAATCTTGCTCTATGCACACAAACCTTGCTCTATGAGTCCTCTTTCCTTTCATTTTCATAGGAAATACAGCAAAGAATCACAGAAGTGTTAAAATATGTTTAAAAAAAAAAGGAAAATTGGAAAGCGGACAGGAGGAAGAGGGACAAGTGGGAATACAGAACAAAGTAACTGATTAAGAAGACTGGTGTTAAAATGATAGTGAAATTGGAACACAATTAAAAATAAATAAAATAACTATCAGTAGATAGATGGCTTTCTCCTCTAGGCCCAAGAGCTTAGTTTGTTCAGGCTACATCTGACATTTCTTAGAAATTTCTGAACAGAGCAAGGGAAAAACTTCTCTGATGATTCCTGCTCACCAGGACAACCCCAAATCTGCAGATCACAGGTGAAGCCAGTAGCCTGGCTCTGAGCAAAGGAGTATGCATGGGAGGTGGGTTAGGGAGGGAGTTGAGGACGGAGGTGGAAGAGTTGGGGAATGGGTTGGAAAGAGGATGCAGAGACACTATGACTTGGCTGGCTATTCAAGTATTTCAGCCAACTGTTTAATCTCCAACTTTAGTTCACTCTCTATGTCTTTAAATTTGGTGCTCCATTTTTCAAACTTATTTTTCATTTCTATTCTAAGTTTTCCTCCTCCTTAAAGGAAAACATCTCTATTTTTAATGTTTTAATATTTATGTTTTATATTATAACCTAATTTCAGGTTTTTACCTTTTGTGGTTTTAGAAATAAGGAGTCAAAATATACTTTGCAGGTAGAATGGAGTAAAGAAGCTATGGGATATAAACAAAAATTTAGGATCGTGGTTTCTGTCTTGAACAAATGAAAGGCTGATAGTTCTGTTTACCAAGCTAACAAATATTCTGATTTGGGGAAGTGGACATTTAGGTAGGGAGTGGAAATATGTGGTTCTTTTTTTAGACACATTAACTCTGAGGCATTTTGAAGACACCCAAGTGGAAGGTCAAGAAAGGAAGTGTACATTGGAATCTATGGCTTTACACTAAAATATAAATTTCAGGATAATCACCATTCTACAGTATGCAATAAGAATGCTACAAAACACTGTTTCATGTCAAATAAGTTTGTTAAAAACAGTATTTCTCAATGAGGGAACGTTTGGTATTTTAAGCACTTTGACATCTTTGTTTTATGAAATAGGCTTATATATTAGAGCATTTTTAGCATCCCTGGCCCCAGCTAAGTAAATATCAGTCATGTCCATCCAATCTTGTGACAACCAAACATCCGTCCGTTTCACACACACATATTTTCAGGTGCCCCTTAGAAGGGGTGTCCTGCCCACTTCCAGCCCCTGTAGGTTAAACCAAGTCCAAAATGATTCTTTAATACAAGACTTCAAAGGTATTTTTTAATACAGTCACGCGTATTGTGAATTACCAAGAGGATGACATAAGGTTGCATTTCCAAACCGTATTTATCATTGAATACCTATTTCGTGGCATTCTACCAGTGAATTGTGATCAACAGGTTGGGAACCACTCATTTACGGCTGAGAACATGAAGCCCTCAATCAGACATTAAGGTGGTTGTGCAGAGAACCCAGAATCAGTTACTACTTTATTTTTAGTTTTGATTTGCAGTGGGGTTCTGAAATATTTTTTTTTAATATTAAGGCAATATATTATTCTGTAGAAATCTTTAAAAGTATGAAATATGTAAATAAAGAAAACACCCAATAGTCCCCTCCTTCCAACAATCTCACACAACAGAGATAAAACTGTTAAGTTTGAGGTTCATTTTTCCAGATACTTACAGAATTCCTTCTTTACCTGTACTGAGATCAAGCTTCCCACTTAATGGCCTTTAATTTAGGCATCTGTCAGAACCTATCAAGTGTAGCCCCTACTTGACTGTTAAATCAAATGGCCTTAGATCAGAAAAAGGATATGTGCCATCCCATTAACCACCTGACAGTAGTAACCAAGACCTCAGTTTAGAGCAACGAAGTTTATGGTGGATTTTCTGAAAAACACACAGCTCCTTTTTCTTGGGTATATGAAAGTGTGTCTTTCGACTGTCACACTGAGGAAACCACATATCTCGATATTAATGACCCCCTGTGGTGTAGGCTCAGAGAACTATGTCTTGGCATGCTGCCCTCCATTTTTTTGTTTCTTTTTTTTTTTGTTTTTGGCGGTACGCAGGCCTCTCACTGTTGTGGCCTCTCCCATTGCGGAGCACAGGCTCCAGAGCACAGGCTCAGCGGCCATGGCTCACGGGCCCAGCCGCTCCGCGGCATGTGGGATCTTCCCGGAGCGGGGCACGAACCCGTGTCCCCTGCATCAGCAGGCGGACTCTCAACCACTGCGCCACCAGGGAAGCCCGTGCCCTCCACTTTGATGCAGGGAAATATCCAACAGCTCTGGATATTTACTCCAAGAATGTCACTGTTCACCACATTAAGATATATCATCTTAAAGAGGCTAAAGGATGAATTCTTTCTTTGGACTCAGCCCCAGAAATTGTTGTGCTTCTCTTGACCAATTCATCATTGTTTTCTCCTTCTGTTTGACCACCATACGATTTAGAGGCTCCTACATCTAAGAAAAAACTTTATTTCAGGTCTTAGAATGTTTAGAACTAACCTCCTGGCCTAATTCAGCAAGGGATGAGGCTCTAATGGCGTACATGCAGTATACTAATAGGAATCCTGGTTTTGTCTTATTTTCCATCCCTGATTTTACTTTTGACATCAGTACCTCACCTCTTTCATCTTACTATTCTGTTGGTGCACCTTGAAACTTCTCATACATCTTCATAAAATATTTCAAAACCTTTTTCAAAACAAGCCTCACATACATATTTACACGCACGTACATGGGTATATGTTTTGCTCTGCCTTCGTAATCACGAAGAAAATGTTGAGATATTTTCCCCTCTCTTTTTCTTTACACACTCAGGATAATTAAGGATGTGTAACTCCAGTACAGTTTTCTGTGAACTTCCAATTTCATTCAATTTAATACAAACTTTCTGGTTTCCTACCATATAAAAGACACTAAAAATAATATGTAATTGAACTACATTTATAGTCTACTCTTCCATTTGCTAATTTTCATCATCATTTGTTCATTTGAACCTCATTATAACACTTTGAGGTCAATTATATAGGAATCATTTTACAGATGCGACTAGAGAGATAAAATGACCTTAAATTAAATAACTTACAGAAACTCATAGATATTTCCCGCAAAAGCCTCCTACAAATATTTCTCTATAAATCACAGCAACAAAAGGTAAAGTGTGCTTCAAATTGAGGGTATAAAATGTTTAGTTATTTTTAACTATAATATAAAGAAAGATAAAAGTGGCTTAAAAGTAACATATTGTGCTCTGAGTATTCAAGTTTCTTGCTGGAAGAATCAAAGAAGGATTCATAGAAAGACAAATATTTGAGATGAAACTTTACATATTTTAACAAGGAAACATAGAATAAGAAAAGATGGTTTTAGCAAAATAAATTGCATGAACAAAAATGTAGAATGAGTTAAACATGTGGCATTTTGGGTGGAAAATGATTTACTTACTTTGCTTTATACTTAAGACACATTTAGAAAAGTCAAAGGACTTAATGCTGAAAAGACAATTGAGATCCTTCTATCGTCTTGAATGTCAAGTACTGTCTTATTGCTACCACCAGGCAATGAATTCTGCCTCTGCTCTTGCTTCAGAAATTCTGGAGAGACTACAGGAAGGGATCCTAAAATAATTAAGACAATAAAGCCACTCTCGTTTATGACTGAGGATTATAAAATAGTGCTGGTATTTATCACATCAAACTACCTTCAGGTCTTTAAACCAACTCTAAAATGCACTTCCTCTTCGATGGTGGGACAACTAAGCTCTTACTGCCTTCTTGGTATTTATACAACAGGCTCAGGGCCTTAAAGAAAGAGCAAATCATCCCTCTGCAGCTTGGATAGTCATTTATCTTCTTATAGTCAGAGCAAATAACAGGCTTTTAACAGCATTTCTGAGTTACGAGAGCTTCTGATTAAAGTTTTGCTGTAGTAGGAGTATTTGAACTTTTGCCCAATTGATGAAGCAACTCTAAAAACACTTGTCAGTCCCTAGTAAGTTAGCATTTAGACTGCTCATCTCATTTCTATGCTGCTTCATACCCAGCCTGTTGCTGCCCAAATGCAAAGTCATAAAATAGAACTGAGAGTAGGGCTTAAAATTAACACAAGGGAAGAAAGTACAACTAGTTCCCTCACTTATAATCCTCAGTCTTCTGAGAACTTCTCTGTGCCTTGGATATTGGTCACACTGGCTGTTTCCCCTGGGTGTACCTCACATACTGGCTGCAGGCTGAATTTCAGCCAAAAGAAGGCACAAGCAGAAGACTGGAGTACAAAGGGAGAGAGGTGCTGGGGTGTTTCTTTCTACCTCTTTTCCTGCTTCACTACTTCTCTGACCATAGCTGAATCCCTCTAAGAAAACTCCAAAGCTTTCTAGGGGCCAGCCTCTGCATCATGGCTCCAGCTCTCCATGGATTCTGATAACACTATTTCCACTTTCCCCTTAGCACCTGGGATGCCACTGGCTTCCAGCTGCGTCAATTGTGTCAATATTTCCATAACTATCTCTTCATTAAACCCTCTTTATTTAAACCATCTGCATGAATTCTGTTTCCTCCCAGGAACCTAACTCATACAGGTAGAATAGTATTACAGCTTCCAGCACCTTACTCTAGTTACTATCGTTCAATTAACGGAGGCTTTAATTTTGCGTATTTGCATGCATTTTGTTCCAGGATTTACCTCTCAGAGAGCTTCAATATGCATTGCAAGTTAGCTGCTAATAAAAAATATAGTTCAATATTATGACTCCCTTACCTGGGAGGCTGGGAAACACTGAGGGAAAAGTTTTACTCTTGATCAGTGGTTCACCAAGAGTGGTTCCAAGCCCGCTGTGTGAGCATCACCTGGGAACTAGTTAGAAAGGCAAATTCTCAGGCCCCACTCAAGTTTACTGAATCAGAAACACTGGGGTGAGGTCAAGTAATCTGTGTTTCAAAATGTCTTTAAGTAATTCTGCTGTATAATAAAGTATGAGAAGCAGGCTCTTAATAACAATTAAACATCATCCATTTCCCTGTAAATTAAAAATCTTCAGTATCTCCTAATTTCCTGCAATAAAATCCAGCTGTTATTTAAAACATCTAGAAGTTAACTCTAACCTATCCTCTTGGTCTATGTCCCTTTCTTATCTATCAAAATCCTATTTGCTACTCAAAGTCTGACATGAATTGCACTTGCCCTCAAAACCTTTCTTGCTTTTCAAAAGCAAAATGAATCTTTTTTTTTTTTCTGGTATTTTTGTGTATGGCTTGTGCTGCCTTATGTGCTGCCTACAATGTGCTTAATTTTATTTTTCCTACTGTTCTTAGTCTTCATTTTGTTTTCCTAGCCTCCCCTAGAGTGTTATTGAGAGTAAAAACGATGCCTCAATTTTCCTTAAATTCTTTATTCTGGAATTATAGATTATAGATGGGTCAGACATTATTCTGGCATTGTCTGACCTACCAAAGATATCAGTACTTGAGTATCCATGTTAAAATATTCACTCACAAGATAAAGTTCTTTGAAGAAATTTATAACAGGTAAATAATATAAAGACAGACTAGGGAATTAATGAAATTATAGTACTAAAACAAGACAAGGAGTTACGTAGAGGTAGCGCACATTTTCTTTGTTTCTCTTGCTAGACAATTACTTTATGAAAAATACTATTCCAAAATATAATCTCTAGATGTAGGAGTATGAAGTCAGAACTGACTGAGGTGACAAAATAACTTAGCATCTGTAATATTTATGGTTCAGAAATAATCAGTGCTACTTAGAATGCAACGTTTATCAAGATTAAATAATGTTAGGAAAAAAAGATCTATGTGACACAAGAATGAATTTGTGGTAGCAGAGAAATTTTTAGAGCATAGATTTGTTATGTTTCCATGATTAATTTCCTTTACTTGATACTATACATTACCAAAATGTATCTGTGTTATAATGTGATCATTTAAAAATAATGCTATAAACAATCTGTGGTTTTTTAAATCTTTACAGGATTTATGTAACTTCAAAGGAAGAATTAATTCTCACTAAACCAAGCAATCTTAAAAAAAAAAATAGGGCTGAACTTATCCAAAACAGAGAAGTGGTCAAAAAGACTTTGACAGCTCTAGATTTTTAAAACCTCACAGAAAAATAAAGTCAAACTGAACAACATGAAACTTAGGCATTTTTTATGTAAGAGGTTTGCCATTTATCATGCATTTTGCAGGCGTTATTTCTAAATTCCAGGGAGCTCTTACTGAATACACATTTGCAAGACTTTGTTATAAATCAATAACCAGAAGGAATAAAGACTTTGAAAATAAAATACATCTACTACCTAAATATTTATTGTCAAACACATATCTTCCTGGTACTACAGTAGACTCAGTATATAGAGACTACTGTTTAGGGATAAAGTGCTCATCTATGTAGGACAAATAGTGTGTTCTAGGGCACTGTGTCAGATGAAGAATTTTTTGTACAGCTTAGGGTTGTAATCAATTATTTGAAAAATTAATTACACTTTTTATGAAAAAGTCAAGCTCATCCAGGCAGTGGCATCTGTAATAGTCCAATTTACGTTGCGTACTACTGTGTTTGTGTGAAGATTGCAATAATGAACCACAGTGAAAAGTCTGCACCTTCACTTTTCTCGGCAGAAACACTTAACACTTCTTAGCAGAAACACACTTTTCTCCATAAGCAAAGAAATATTTATGTGATAGCTGGCTAGTCAATAGTCTGAAACTAACTGAACTTTCTGAGGACAGAAGGTATGACCTTGGAGTTATGAGACAATTGCTGTAGACAACTGCGCTAAACAGATAGAATAAAAACAGAAATGTCTAACAGAATAATGTATAATCATAGGGTACCCTTTCGGGATGGAATAATGTCTTTTCATCTATCTTTTACTTTTCACAAATAATGAAAATATGCCTCAGAGAGGTTAATTAATTTGCTACATATATTTCTATTTTTTTTCAGAGAAGCTGGAAGTTGAAGCTTTTATGTACATTTTCTACTATTTCATACACCCAGTGTGGACCAAGGACTATTAGTTTGAGATCTCTGCAAATTCTTCCTACTTTGGTTTTCATTTGCCCGATCTGCTAATCCCCTTTCCTTCTTAGGTTCAGGTCACTTCCTTCCCACAGAAATGAATGACCAAGGACCCGCCTCATGAATTCTGCTTCCATGGCTGTCTCAACCCCCAAGTGGCAGTGGCATCGGCTCTCCCTTGCTGTCTGTCTAGAGCTGTGCTGTCCAATAGTCACATGTAGTTATTTAAATTTAAATTAATTAAGAGACAGTAAGATACAAAATACCATCCCTCGGTCACAATACCCACATTTCCAGTGCACAATAGCTATATATGGTTTGTGGCTCCTGTACTGGAGAGAGTAGGTACAGAGCATTTCCATTATTGCCAAATGTTCAATTAGACACAGTGGGTATCTCAATTCTTCAACTAATTTCGAAACCATTTCTTTGGATTCTCTTCATATATTGATAATGTAGCTTTCTGGCTTTTTTTTAAAATTCAAAGACCTCAATTACTCATTTGTCATTTTCTGTGTATTCTCTAGCATGCTGCTTAGCACACTTCCTGACCTATATTTAAGTGTTCAAAAAATCAGGGAGCAATAGTAATAATTAATACACCACTTATGATTCGTGTATTTATTATTTTTCAATTGATGAAGTTAATAGCCAAGAAATATTAAATGCAGGTATACAGTCAGTCTTGCAGCAGGCAATGAATTAAATCTATATAAAGCAATACTGTTTTAGTGCTATAAATGTTTGCACATTGATAACCACGTAAATTCAAAGTCCAGTTTTTCTATGGTGCAGTGAAACAAGCATGGAGCTAGAGAACTGTACACTTAAACAGAAATAGAATTTACTATGTGCTGTTACAGTTCTAAGTTCTCCATGTTCACTACTTGCTTTACTCATTACAATAACCCATTGTATAGGCAACTATTATCTTATTTTATAGAATAGGAAACAGGCACACAGAGATTAAGTATCTTAAGTAAGTTGTACAACTATTAAGTAGTATTTGGGGGTTTCTAAGCCTGCCTTTTATGATTATTAGTTCTGTGACTTTGGACAAGTCATGTATTCCCTTTAAGGCCACACACCTGTTTTTAAAATGGATATGATAATTTAGATGATTGCTATAAGGGTCTTAAAAACACACCAGTGCCATGTACTTGCATAAGTACTCAACAAATAGAGATCCCTTTCCCCTTGCTTCTCAAAGTATCTGGGTAAATCATCTCCATATCTAGTATTTACTTGTTTTCAAACAATGTTTATAAGTCTCTTGGAGCAAAGTTTTGCCTTTGGTATATGATTTCCTTAACAAATATCTTCAGCACTTTTATATCTATTTTTGCTAAAAAAAAAAACCTATATGATAAATATTCTACTAAAATTAGTGGGATAGATAAAATAAAATTCTGAGCTAATAATTACTTTCTGAGAGCACAAATATGAATGTATTTAATGAAGAAATAAGATAACTATGATTAGTGGATTCATGGTGCTTTCATTTGCTTTACACCGTGAAGAGTGTTGCTCTGTACTCCTTTTTCTGACCTTGTTTTGAATGTATTTCTAGTGCATTTACATAGGGCTTTATTCTAGCTCATGTACTAAAATTAATTGTGGAATTACCATATGTCTGTAACTGTCTTTAGTGGAGCTTCTAGGATTGAGTAACTTCATCCTTTTCATGGATCTTTATTTTTTCTTTGCTGGAGCTTATAATTGTCTTGAACAGAGTATTAATATGTATTAAAGCTTCTAAATGATGTTTCTGCTACATTGTGATGTGAATGCAAAAGCATTCCCTCTGGTTATAGCTGCATCTGTCTCAAACCAACAATCTAATTTTTTCAGATCCATGGGGAGCCATGCTCATTATATTCACCAGGTTTAGGGCTTCAAGCATTAATTTTTTGGGGACGCATGAATAATCAGGAAACTGTTAACAAGCACCAGAGAAACAAGTAGATTACTTTTGTGTATTAGCGGAGGATTATGTGACCCAATAAGATTGTACTGCTAATATTCATGCTCTCTTTTGTTCGCATTGTTATTTATCGGCATGCTTGGTAAGTATTACACATCATTGTGTGCAGATTAGAAAAACACTCTATTTTTTGTTAGCAAATAATGCCTGGTGTGCTGGTATTATGATATGTCCTCTGAGTTAGTTTTGCACCAGTAGTAAAGTGTACTGATCTCACAATATTTTCCCCGTTAAACTCCATCATTTCAAAGGCAACACTTGTGTATACTACTTACAATTCCATATTATCAAATCCATGCTGTAACCAACTTAAGGACTACGAAGTCTAAAGCCAGTACACTTTATTTCTGATTAATGGAGAAGAAAAGCACTCCATCCTGATAAACATACCAAATAATTATTTAATTACAAAGATATAAGATGATTATTAAATTGTAGCTATATAAACATGGAGGTTGAATGTTTCTGTTAGTTATTATAATTAGTTATAGGATACACTCCAACAAATCAACAGTGTTCTCCATCTGAACTGTTACCTAAAATAGCCTCCTTTACCCACCCTTCTTTTTTCCTTCATATTCTGACTAGAATGAGTAGAACTTAGAATATATTCAGCAGAATTATGTAAAAGATATTCAAGCGACAACTGTGAAATAAAATTCGTATTTTATGGTAAGACAAGAAAAATTTAAACATACAAATTTCTTCTCTGCCCTTTGGCCTCCCCTCTCCCCTCACTATGCATTGTGTATCTGCGTTATGCATTGACCAAACCTCCCCATTGGCAGGAACACCTGCTCAACCACAGAGAGCAACATTTTCCCAGCACCAACAAGACAACTCCTTAAATGATAGAGTGCCTTCTTGGTCTTGTAATGGGTCACATGACTTACTATGACAATGCTTAGATCTGGATCATGTAAACTGTCAATAATGCGTCATTTGATGTACACTTCTCTGTCTCAAAGACCTTGGGACTTCCCTGGGGGTCCAGTGGTTAAGACTCCGCACTTCCACTGCAGGGGGCACAGGTTCGATCCCTTGTCAGGGAACTAAGATCCTGCATGCCATGCGGTGTGGCCAAAAAGTAAAACAAACAAAAAACTTATATAACTGTGCCTTCACTTCTAATCGGCAGAACAGTTCTCAAAGCTTTCTGAGATGCTCTTCCCAGGCTATAATCCTCAAACTTGGCTTGCAGAAAACTGTCCATTTCTTTCTTAGATCAACTAATGAATTTCTCATTGACACAATGATGATGCATCTGTTTCTGCTTTGCCGCAATTCTGGTTTATATGTTGTTTTGACATATATGCTAACCACTCCTGTCAGGACTCAACATAATCTAAGCTCTGCTCCTCAAAGAAAATTTGCTCTGGCTCACATTAACCAAGTATGAAATTCACAGAGCAATATGCTCCCACTGAAATTTAATGTGCACCTTGAACAACAAGCAGTGGCAAAATGAGAATGGTGTGTTTGGAGGGTAAAAAGGGAACAGTTATAAATGCTATAACATTTCCAAGTAAGTTTATTCCACTCTCAAGGTAAAGAAGGTGGCTGTGAGTAGGACAGGTACCTCAAACTACATGTATTACACCCAGAAAAGACATCTCACTTCATCAGTTAGCCACAAATGAGTCTTTTCAAAGAGATATACTTTCTTTACTGACCTACAGATAACTAGAGCAAGAAATGGTTAAACATGCATTTTTTCCTTCGTATACATGGCCTATTATAATATCTTGGAGATAATTTCTATTTTCTTAATGAAGAAAATTAAGAATTAACTAAGCTATTTAACTAGATTCACTAGTCATCACTTTTGTGATTGTCTTCTTTGGTTTCTAGCTTAGGGTTATGGATTTAGCAAATAAAAATAGAGGACAGGGCTTCCCTGGTGGCGCAGTGGTTGAGAGTCTGCCTGCCAATGCAGGGGACGCGAGTTCGTGCCCCGGTCCAGGAAGATCCCACATGCCGCGGAGCGGCTGGGCCCGTGAGCCATGGCCGCTAAGCCTGCGCGTCCGGAGCCTGTGCTCCGCAGCGGGAGAGGCCACAACAGTGAGAGGCCCGCGTACCACAAAAAAAAAAAAAAAAAATAGAGGACATCCAGTAAATGTGAGTTTCAGATAAATAATTTGTTTTATAACTGTCTCATGCATATTTGGGACATACTTATTCTAAAAAGGTATTCACTGTTTATCTGAAAGTTAAATTTAATGCGGGCATTCTCTATTTTATCTGGCAGTCCCCTCTAATCTTACCACAGATTTACATGTGTGGTTACTACTAGCATTTGTTTAAATACCTCTAGAAATATCACTAAGAGAAAATAATCTCTCATTCATAATCTTGTTTTAGAAATTGTAAGAGTAACATAAAATTTTAAATTTACTTTAAAACTTTAATTTGCTCACAAGCTTCATGCTAACCTCAGACACTCCATGGCAAAGTGAAAGCTTCCAGTTTTTATTCGTATTGCCTAATAAGCCATATCTTTCATTAATACCTTTCAGTTAATGGGGTGCAAAAACATGGTTTCTTCCTTTAACCAAGATTGTTTAAATCTGCTAAAAGCTCTTTAACCTTTCACTGAGCTATTAACTCAGGAAGTACTTACAGAAGAAGTACTAAAATGGTACATAGTGGAGTTTAATTGAAGAATAATCAAATCACTTCAAGCTACTATTCTGTGTATGTAAAACCAAAGATTTTATTTTCTTATTACAAAGAAAAAAGTTCTCAGGGATTTGGAATATATCATGATTAAAGTGCATTTCTAATTTCAAAGTGAGCTTAGGACAGTGATGAGCTATGAGATGAACATTACCAGGACAGCAAGAGAATAGTTTCATGAAATGTTGAAAATTCACTGGCACTTAGACAAACAGTAAAGATAATTTTTAAAAATGACTTAAAACATGATTTTCAATTTTAGTTCCTTTGTTAATTAATTAAGGCCAAATATTTCAGCTTACTTTATCATTCTTCAGTAAGAAGAAACCATAGTAGGAAACCTGAACAATGGACATGTGGGATAGAAAGAAGATGAAAGGGAGATAGAAGAAAAAAAAAGCAGTGGCAAAAAGTATGATAAACTATAATCTTATATGTACATATGGTGAAGTATAAAGCAAGGCTAAGGCTCGTGAACATATTCCATTTAGCAAATGATGCTCTAAGAAATGCTTGCTCATGTAACAAACCACCTCTACCCTAACCTGTGAACAACGTAAGATGCAGAATATATTGGCTTTCCAGGGCCAAATGAGGGTAAACAGTAGACCACTGAAAGTCAAACCCCAAGCTTGGTGCACTGAAATTGCTCCAGCAAAGGATCCTGTTATGCTTACTATACAGATTGTTCATATCTCTTCTCCTAGCCCTATCTGCAATAAGCCCATGCTGGGCTCTAGAAAGACAAAAGCTCTGAATTAAAAATAAACAGGCAAGCAATCAAAATCAAAACCCAAACCAAACACACACACAGAGTAAACTTAAAAACTGAAGGAACTGATTTAATACAAACAATGAGCTGCCAGGAGTAAAGTATAGAGTCTGGGGTCAACTGCAGCAACGGTATGACAGAAAGCTCAGAGTACTGACTGTTTCTGTTGTAACAATCATGTCTGCAAAACACCCTGCCATCCTTGGTACAACTGTGCTAGTTCAGAAGAGGACAGAAGTTTCGGAGAGGCTCAGGCTTCGCCTCAGAACGACTTCAGTCAGTATGGACAGGACATCCTATTGGCACCAGTCATAACAGTGGCAGCAAAAACAGTGGCAGCGGCAAGAGAGGGAACAGATATGCACCTTAACAAGAATTCCTGGCTTTCCAGGGTTTCTGAAGCTTCAACACCTAACATCATCTCAAAGTGCCAGAGAAGAAACTGAGCATGATGAAATAAAAATGGAAAATGCTACATGTATGTCTAAGCACATATGAGATTTTCCCTGAAGACTCTCAGAAGTAAGAAGGCAACTTTAAAGCTTGAAGGTTCAATAAGAGTTGCTGAGGGACAGCTAGAAAAATACTGTTTCTTCAACCATTATTCATTCTATTTTTTTGAATTCCCAGGTTGAATGCCATAGAAAATATAAATTATATAAGGCAAACATATTCTGAAAAATATTTGTGTCTATTTGATTGAGGCTATAAGATCTTTAGAATGCACATGTTTCTGCAAAGGCATTTTAGTAAAGCTGTAACAGCTAGCTAGACAGTATCATTTCATCTTAAAATTTTTTGTTCACCCTTAAATATATGTTAAATATGACAGATTTCTTTGTAAAATATTGCACTGAGAAATAAAGTACAAGTTTGTTCTTTTAACATGAGCTTTCTTATATGATTGTGTGGTAATTTAGATAAAAGAGAATTCCTCATAAATACTATTTTCAAGTGTCGGTAAGTTTGTATTATGTTCTAAACGTAAATAACCTCTTTTATTTTCTTCTTAGGGGTGATTAAGGTTCATTATCTCATCCCACTGAATAATATTTAAGAATTAAGAAACCCCGTTTGTGAAAATTTTGACAGGGATTAACAAACAAAAGATTTTGATATTCACAGATGTTATGGAGTTTAGTATCAAGAGGCAAAACTTTAATTTCTCATTAGAGTTCTTATTTACAACTTAAATAAATCAGTGCTTCTTAGATGATCTATGGTGAAGAATTTTTTTTTTAACTTTTCAATCTGTTACAGACCAATGTTTTGGAAAACAAAATACAAATCAATTCTAGAAATAGAATTTTTAAAAATATATACAAAATGGAAGCCCCTTTTTTTCTATAGGCTCAACAAACATTACTATAAAAGTTTGTTAATACTTATGATATAATTTTCTGTACTTATTTTGTATGAGTAATAATTTTTTTGTGGATCACACTTCAAGAAACACTGGTTTAAATGACCAAATATATATTGTTTTGAGAGTACTCACAATTATAAGATACTGAAGAAAAATTTAACCATTTGAAATATACCTATCTCTATATGCTGTATTTCTGTCTGTATTTGTCTGTGCTCACTCATAGTAAGTGAAACCAAATGAATCTCTCACATTAGCTCTTTAAAAACCCAGTCAACTTTGAAGTTCACCTTACAGAATATTGTCATTTCTCCCTCCACTTGGGGAGTCTCATAATGTTGAATCTGTGGGTACTGATTCAGAGGAGACTTATTGTACATCAATCATTTGTTCCTGTGTCTTTTACAGTTTCTGGAACATAGTAAATAGTCAATACCTGAGTGTGAGTAACTGAATCATTCAACCTAAGCTTCATTAAGCTGAGAGGAAATGATAAAATGTTTTTACTGCAAAAGAAGACACAAAAATGTGTTTCTGAATAAAAAAGGAAGAGTAATAATGCTTATATGTACACTGAACAATTAGATTGCAAATGTACACTTTATCATTGCAAACTAATAAATTATTTTCATTACAGTTATTGTCTAAAGATCAGTTTGAAATGTTTATGATTTATATAATCAGCCTAAGACTTTTCTGTTTGTTATTTCTAATATCATCTGTATAAAAATAATCTGTGGAAATAGTTTTTGGTTTTTATCACATATACTATCTCATGGAAAGTAAGTTTTCAGAATTAAAAATAGAATTACCATATGATCCAACAATTTCACTCTTGGGCACATATCTAGAGAAAACTATAATTCCAAAAGATACATGCACCCCTGTGTTCATATTGGCACTATTCACAATAGCCAAGATATGGAAACAACCTACATGTCCATCGACAGATGAATGGATAAAGAAGATGTGGTACATATATACAATGGAATACTACTCAGTCATAAAAAGAATGAAATAATGCCAACTAGAGATTATCTACTAAGTGAAGTCTGAAAGAGAAAGACAAATACCGTATGCTATCACTTATATGTGGAATCTAAAGTATGACACGAATGAAATTATCTATTAAACAGAAACAGAATAATAGACATAGAGAACAGACCGGTGGTTGCCAAAGGTGGGGGGCATTGGGGGAGGGATGGAGTGGGAGGCTGGGGTCAGCAGATGTAAGCTTTTATATAGAGAATGGATAAACAACAAGGTCCTACTGTAGAGCACAGAGAACTATATTCAATACCCTGTGATAAACCATAAAGGAAGAGAATATTAAAATATATATATATATATACTTATAAGTGAGTCACTTTGCTATACAGCAGAAATTAACACAACACTGTAAATCAACTATACTTCAATTAAAAATATTAAAAATGGAAAAGAAAAGAAAGTAGCTTTTCAGGCTCTTGGCATAGTGTGTGCTATAATTTCTTGTAACAATGACTTAGAAGTCACTGAGGGAGAAAGGAAGAAAAAGAGAAAAAGAAAAAAGGCAGATCTAGAGACCTGTGTAAAATGTGATGAGAAATCTAAAAACTGCCGTATGAATTCAAAAGCAAATCTTGCCAATTCTTCCACTTATTCACATAGGAATTTAATTTCAAAAGTCAGGTGTTTCTTACTGACATAATCTTTTAATGGAAAGGTGTTCCCTGAGAGAACATTTCTTTAAGACATTAAAATACCTCATTTTTTAAAACATGTAAAGAAATGCAGCAAGCAGTTCAAGTTAGTTATAATCACAAGTGATTTATGTTTTCCACATGATATAGTTTATAATCGATCACATTTATATAAGGCTCAAGGCCCTTGAGCCTTAGCTTCCAAATAGGAAAAAAAATAAGACAAAACAGAAACAAAGAAAACATTAAGTACTTTTCACACTTCTTTATAATGGCAAATTGGGAAATAGACATGATCTAAAACCAAATATATTTGGTTATATATACAAACTCCAGATTTCCTAGTGTTTTCTTAGTCTTGTAAAGTTGTCAAAGTGTATGCTTTTAAGGAGTGACACAATGTTTATTAAAGTTACTTATCAATAATTAGAGGATAGTTATCAAAAAGCTACCTATCACTCAAGAATTAAGTACATACACCTTTTCAAGTGCTGTGGGTCTATAGCAACATCCATGATATCAAGCTTGTATTACTTCTCATTTTTACATGCAAATTTAAATTTGAACTCCAAATAAAGCTATGTTGTCTTAAGTAAGCATTTATTTTCAAAGTAAATCTTTTCTAATAAGTTTTAATCTTGACTTTCTTATTCCTTTTTTTCCCCAGAGAGATTACAGGTACACTGTATTTTTCGTTCTTGATAAACAGTAGCTCTGATAAACTTTTCTTCAATTAAAATTGGCAGCAATTTCTATTTTTGTAAGCTATCATCAGTTTGAAATTATATATAATTATTTCTTCTTCGGAGACCATAAGGTGAACACACCATATCTATTCACAGCTGCCCATAATTGCAGAGGAAGCTTAAAGAAATAGCTACATGTGATGACAAAGATTTACTTATTTACTTATGGGCAAAACCATTATGCTGTCCAAAGCTAGTCTGTCATGTACTGTGCTCTAAGGATCCCGTTTATCAATGACTCCTGTGGCATTTCAAGGGGGATTTTCATGTAAATCACTTCTAAAGTGCATGTAATATGCCTCTTCTGAGTGAGTTACATAATATTATTATTCATCATTATTGATTGCTCTCTCTGGTGGTAAGCAAGAGATGCAAATGTGCTTATGAAGAGAAGAAATTCTGGGTGTGTGCAAGATTAAACATGACTGGAGGCATAGGTTTGCCTTACTTGTTCTTTAAATCATCATGTGGACTTTCAAAAACCAGTACAAAGCTGATGATATTGCCTTTCTATGCTCTTGATATTAATCAAATTTCACAGTCACTATGGCAAACTCTAATGAGGAATTCTCTTAAAAAGTAACCTAAAATTATTTGTGCTTTTAGACTCAATAAAGTATCATTATAGCTTTTGTAATGGAAAACTAAATAGTTAAAAAAATAAATTCTGAATAGTTTTACACAAAACCCATAAAAATTAAGTTTGAAATTTGACAGTAGCCAATATAGAGCATTTTAAATGAGAGCTTCAGTCCAAAATACATATTTTATAAATCAATTTATACAAAGATTTATTTATAGAGGCATAAGTAAAGACCTTGTCCTAAAAATGAGAGTAAATATTGAAAGGGAGCTTTTTTAAACAGCACATTAAGAGATAAACTGAAATTTTGAATAGTAAAAATAAAAATATCCACTATCACATTAAATTTGAACTCAGAGCATCCTACTCATTCACTAATAACCATTTATTGAGAGGCTGTGTCAGACAGTATACTACCTGATGGAGATGAAGTAGGTGGACTTGATCTGTGCTCTCACACAGAGCAATGTGGGAGGAAAAATTAAGTAAACAGTCAAATAAATAAGTCATTATCATAATAATAAGAGTGACCATAAGATAGGGGAAACAGAGGATGCTATAAGAACACAGAGCAGGGCATCACCGTTGCCTCAGAAATCAAGGAGGTCTCTTGAAGGAAGTAACATTTAAATTTACAGCTGTAGGGTAAGTAAGGATTGAGCCAGGCAAAGATAGGGCTTAGGAGGTAATGTACCAGGCAGAAGAGGGGGCAGTATAAGAAAAGACACAGATATCTGAAACACTGTGGTACTGACCTAAAAAAATTTAAAAAAAAAGGAGAAAGAAAGAGAGAAAGAGAAAGAAGGAGAGAAAGAGTTTAGCACACTCTAGAAGTGTGTCAAGAAATGGAGCAAAAGACGTGGGCAGATGCCAGGTTATGGAGGGCTTGATAAGCATGTAATAGAAAGAGATTCTTATTTACCCCAAGGGTAATGGAAAGTCATTAAACATTTTAGACTAGGAAATAATCTTATCAACTACATGTTTTAGTAAGATGACTATCAGTCAAAGAGGCTGAAGAATAGCATCGAGATTGAAGATACAGAGATAATTTAGGAAGCCAGCAGTCCAAAATGAGAGATGAACATGACCCAAATATTTAGAGATAAATTCAACAGGACTTAATAAATGATTTGAAGTAGTGAATGAAGAAGTGAGAGGACCATGGATTTCTGGCTTTACTGGTACTGTTTACTGCGAAAGGGAATACTAGAGAAAATACACGTTTGTTTGGGGGACTTTGAGTATAGTTTAAGATATGCTGAGCATTGAGAAAAGCAAGTCTGAAGTATATGATAGAGGGCTGAGCTAAGGAGAAATATGAAAGAATTGTGAGAAGTATTAATTTTTAACTAAAATCATGCTTTTAAATGAGATTGCCCAAGGAAAAAACACAGTAATTTGATGGCTAAACATATTTTATGTATTGGGGACTTTATAAATGAAACTAGTTATTTCATCTCCTTCTCATCCAAATCTAGAATCAAATCATCATAATAACAGTTCTTTAAAATGTTCCTATGAAATATTATCAAATTCCTCAATTCTTAGTGACCTATAATCTTAAGAAACTATAGAACAGAAGTGCTTCTTCATGGCTACATAAATATACGTATGATCAAAATATATTTTTTTATTTTTTATATTAATTGAGGATTTATTGATTATCCAGTTAAAGAAACTGGGTTCATTTATTTATTTTATTTTATTTTAAACATCTTTATTGGAGTATAATTTTTTACAGTGGTGTGTTAGTTTCTGCTTTATAACAAAGTGAATCAGTTATACATATACATACGTCCCCATATCTCTTCCCTCCTGCGTCTCCCTCTCTCCCACCCTCCCTATCCCACCTCTCTAGGTGGTCACAAAGCACTGAGCTGATCTCCCTGTGCTATGCGTCTGCTTCCCACTAGCTATCTATTTTACGTTTGGTAGTGTATATACGTCCATGCCACTCTCTCACTTTGTCACAGCATACCCTTCCCCCTCCCCATATCCTCAAATCCATTTTTTTTAATATATAGAATTAAACTTAATAAGCTAGGGCTGGCCTTAGGAAACAGCAAATGTCAGATTACAGAATACATGGCAGATTTCACTTAGATAAATCCCTGGTTGATGTAGTCTCACTGACACTCCCAGAATGTACAATGTTCAGACTGAATATACAAAGAGGTACCCAGGACAATGCTCTCCCTATTCACTTTATACTTCTCTCTTAAAGTCCCTCTCCTAGTAGGTGAAAGACAATAGGAATGTGTCCACATTCATTCCCACCTGTGCTAATACAGAACAAGAGGCCAAAGTCTTGGAGGCCAAGAACCAAAATAGTGCCTCCATGACCTGTTTCATCAACCAGAATCAAGTTGTAAAGGACTTAGAAATAATACTTAACTACTGGATAAATAAATTACTCAGAAATACATGAAATGTTAACACCAAAGACAAAAGCTTTTTTTTTTTTTTTTTTTTTTTGCGGTACGCGGGCCTCTCACTGTTGTGGCCTCTCCCGTTGCGGAGCACAGGCTCCGGACGCGCAGACTCAGTGGCCATGGCTCACGGGCCCAGCCGCTCTGCGGCATGTGGGATCTTCCCGGACCGGGGCACGAACCCGCGTCCCCTGCATCGGCAGGCGGACTCTCAACCACGGCGCCACCAGGGAAGCCCGAAGACAAAAGCTTTTTATTCATGAGCAATCAGTCAGCACTTAAACATTAAACCTAGGAATATTAGAGAAGCTTTCATAAGTAGGGGTTCTGAGTGTCTGAAAGCTCCTACTAAAATTTTTTCATTAAGATTTTATTTGTCTAAAACCTGTGACCCTGGATGCTCAATGTTAAACAGGAAATAACATTCAGATGCTCTTTTTAAAAGGTTCTTTGGTCTAATACAACATTATTTTTAATTTGACAGGCGCATAGAACTTAAGGAAGCAATTACACCGACCAAAAGAATTTTGTGCATACACACTTGATTTCATTTTGAAAGTTAAAATGATATCATTATTGCTTATTAATTTTTACTTTTTTGATAAAAGGCTATTTTTAAAGAGTAGTTTAAAGTCAGAGTTTCAACATCATCATGTTAAAGCTGCAAAATGACTTGAAATTTTGCAAAATGACAGAATTGTGTCCACAAGATTAATATTATGTAAGCTTTATAAAAACCAAAAGATTAATGTATATAAGTATTACATCATATAATTAGATTGATTTTTGAAAATATCATATTCAGAATTCATATTTCTCAGACTATCAGAAAATATTCCTGGCATATATGACCGAGAATCACATGTGCAAATACAATGCAAACATCTTGTCCTTCTATCTTTATGGAGAGAAAGAGGAAAGGATTATTAAATAGAGGTCATCATTGTTATTACTGGGGAGTTTAAGAAACTGAAAAGATGTCAACTGTCATTAAGTTGGGAAGTGCATTAAACAGACAAAAAAAAGATAATCCAGCTACACATTAGATGTTTGCATCATTAGGAGTACAAAACGGAAATAATCTATTAACATACTGCTGAATTTTTAGTAACAAAATATTACCACTACATATTTTTAATGGGCTTCCAAATATACCATCATCTATATATTTCTGGTCTACTATCCTAAAAAAATTTGGTTTAAAAATTTTTCACCTGGGAAGATGGCAGAAGAGTAAACACGCGCAGATCATCTTCCTCCCCACAAACGCATCAGAAATACATCTACACGTGGAACAACTCCTACGGAATACCTACTGAATGCTGGCAGAAGACCTCAGACCTCCCAAAAGGCAAGAAAGTCCCCACGTCCCTGGGTAGGGCAAAAGAAAAAAGAATAAACAGAGACAAAAGGATAGGGACAGGACCTGCACCAGTGGGAGGGAGCTGTGAAGGAAGAAAGGTTTCCACACACTAGGAAGCCCTTCGTGGGCGGAGACTGCGGGTGGCAGAGAGGGAAAGCTTCAGGGTCACGGAAGAGAGCACAGCAACAGGGGTGCGGGGGGCAAAGCGGAGAGATTCCCGCACAAAGGATCAGGACTGACCTGCACTCACCAGCCGGAAAACCTTGTCTGCTCACCCGCCGGGGCGGGTGGGGCTGGGAGCTGAGGCTCGGGCTTCGGTTGGAGCGCAGGGAGAGGACAGGGGTTGGCTGTGTGAACACAGCCTGAAGGGGGTTAGTGCACCATGGCTGGCCCGGAGGGAGTCCGGGGAAAAGTCTGGACCTGCCAAAGAGGCAAGAGACTTTTTCTTCCCTCTTTGTTTCCTGGTGCCCGAGGAGAGGGGATTAAGAGTGCTGCTTAAAGGAGCTCCAGAGATGGGCGCAAGCCGCAGCTAAAAGCACGGACCCCAGAAACGGGCATGAGACGCTAAGGCTGCTGCTGCTGCCACCAAGAAGCCTGTGTGCGAGCACAGGTCACTATCCACACACCCCGCTTCTGGGGAGCCTGTGCAGCCCGCCACTGCCAGGGTCCCGGGATCCGGGGACAACTTCCCTGGGAGAACACACGGCGCACCTCAGCCTGGTGCAACGTCACGCCGGCCTCTGCGGCCGCAGGCTCACCCCGCATCCGTGCCCCTCCCTCCCTCCGGCCTGAGTGAGCCAGAGGCCCCGAAGCAGCTGCTCCTTTAACCCCGTCCTGTCTGCGCGAAGAACAGACGCCCTCCAGCGACCTACACACAGAGGTGGGGCCAAATCCAAAACTGAGCCCTGGGAGCTGTGCAAACAAAGAAGAGAAAGGGAAATCTCTCCCAGCAGCCTCAGGAGCAGCGGATTAAAGCTCCACAATCAACTTGATGTACCTGCATCTGTGGAATACCTGAAGAGACAACGAATCATCCCAAATTGAGGAGGTGGACTTGAGAGCAAGATTTATTATGTTTTCCCCTTTTCCTCTTTTTGTGAGTGTGTATCTGTATGCTTCTGTGTGAGATTTTGTCTGTATAGCTTTGCTTCCACCATCTGTCCTAGGGTTCTATCCGTCTGTTTTTTCTTTAAAAAATTTTTTTCTTAATAATTATTTTTTATTTTAATAACTATTTTATTTTACCTTACTATATTTTACTTTATTTTCTTTCTTTCTTTCTTTCTTTCTTTCTTTCTTTCTTTCTTTCTTTCTTTCTTTCTTTCCTCCCTCCCTCCCTTCTTTCTTTTCTTTCTTTCTTCCTTTCTTTCTACTTTTTCTCCCTTTTATTCTGAGCTGTGTGGATGAAAGGCTCTTGGTGCTGCAGCCAGGAGTCAGTGCTGTGCCTCTGAGGTGGGAGAGCCAACTTCAGGACACTGGTCCACAAGAGACCTCCCAGCTCCACATAATATCAAAAGGTGAAAATCTCCCAGAGATCTCCATCTCAACACCAGCACCCAGCTTCACTCAACGACCAGAAAGCTACAGTGCTGGACATCCTATACCAAACAACTAGCAAGACAGGAACACAACCCCACCCATTAGCACAGAGGCTGCCTAAAATCATAATAAGTCCACAGACACCCCAAAACACACCACCAGACGTGGACCTGCCCACCAGAAAGACAAGATCCAGCCTCATCCACGAGAACACAGGCACTAGTCCCCTCCACCAGGAAGCCTACACAACCCACTGAACCAACTTTAGCCACTGGGGACAGACACCAAAAACAATGGGAACTACAAACCTGCAGCCTGCCAAAAGAAGACCCCAAACACAGTAAGATAAGCAAAATGAGAAACAGAAAAACACACAGCAGATGAAGGGGGAAGATAAAAACCCACCAGACCTAACAAATGAAGAAGAAATAGGCAGTCTACCTGAAAAAGAATTCAGAATAATGATAGTAAAGATGATACAAAATCTTGGAAATAGAATAGACAAAATGCAAAAAACTTTTAACAACGACCTAGAAGAACTAAAGATGAAACAAGCAACGATGAACAACACAATAAATGAAATTAAAAATACTCTAGATGGGATCAATAGCAGAATAACTGAGGCAGAAGAACGGATAAGTGACCTGGAAGATAAAATAGTGGAAATAACTACTGCAGAGCAGAATAAAGAAAAAAGAATGAAAAGAACTGAAGACAGTCTCAGAGACCTCTGGGAAACATTAAATGCACCAGCATTAGAATTATAGGGGTTCCAGAAGAAGAAAAGAAAAAGAAAGGGACTGAGAAAATATTTGAAGAGATTATAGTTAAAAACTTCCCTAATATGGGAAAGGAAAGAGTTAATCAAGTCCAGGAAACACAGACAGTCCCATATAGGATAAATCCAAGGAGAAATACCCCAAGACACATATTAATCAAACTGTCAAAAATTAAATACAAAGAAACCATATTAAAAGCAGCAAGGGAAAAACAACAAATAACACACAAGGGAATCCCCATAGGGTTAACAGCTAATCTTTCAGCAGAAGCTCTGCGAGCCAGAAGGGAGTGGCAGGACATATTTAAAGTGATGAAGGAGAAAAACCTGCAACTAAGATTACTGTACCCAGCAAGGATCTCATTCAGATTTGATGGTGAAATTAAAACCTTTACAGACAAGCAAAAGCTGAGAGAGTTCAGCACCACCAAACCAGCATTACAACAAATGCTAAAGGAACTTCTCTAGGCAAGAAACACAAGAGAAGGAAAAGACCTACAATAACGAACCCAAAACAATTAAGAAAATGGGAATAGGAGCATACATATCGATAATTACCTTAAATGTAAATGGACTAAATCCTCCCTCAAAAAGACACAGATTGGCTGAATGGATACAAAAAGAAGACCCATATATATGCTGTCTACAAGAGACCCACTTCAGACCTAGCGACACATACAGACTGAAAGTAAGGGGATGGAAAAAGATATTCCATGCAAATGGAAAGCAAAAGAAAGCTGGAGTAGCGATTCTCATATCAGACAAAATAGACTTTAAAATAAAGACTATTAGAAGAGACAAAGACGGACACTACATAATGATCAAGGGATCGATCCAAGAAGAAGATATAACAATTGTAAATATTTATGCACCCAACATAGGAGCACCTCAATACATAAGGAAAATACTAACAGCCATAAAGGGGAAATTGACAGTAACACATTCATAGTAGGGGACTTTAACACCCCACTTTCACCAATGGACAGATCATCCAAAATGAAAATAAATAAGGAAACACAAGCTTTAAATGATACATTAAACAACATGCACTTAAATGATATTTACAGGACATTCCATCCAAAAACAACAGAATACAGATTTTTCTCAAGTGCTCAAGGAACATTCTCCAGGATAGATTATATCTTGGGTCACAAATCAAGCCTTGGTAAATTTAAGAAAATTGAAATTGTATCAACTATTTTTTCTGACCACAAAGCTATGAGACTAGATATCAATTACAGGAAAAGATCTGTAAAAAATACAAACACATGGAGGCTAAACAATACACTACTTAATAACGAAATGATCACTGAAGAAATCAAAGAGGAAATTTTAAAATACCTAGGAACAAATGACAATGGAGACACGACGACCCAAAACCTATGGGATGCAGCAAAAGCTGTTCTAAGAGGGAAGTTTATAGCAATACAATCCTACTTTAAGAAACAGGATACATCTCGAATAAACAACCTAACCTTCAACCTAAAGCAATTAGAGAAAGAAGAACAAAAAACCCCCAAAATTAGCAGAAGGAAAGAAGTCATAAAAATCAGATCAGAAATAAATGAAAAAGAAATGAAGGAAATGATAGCAAAGATCAATAAAAAAAAAGCTGGTTCTTTGAGAAGATAAACAAAATTGATAAACCATTAGCCAGACTCATCAAGAAAAAAAGGGAGAAGACTCAAATCAATAGAATTAGAAATGAAAAAGGAGAAGTAACAACTGACACTGCAGAAATACAAAAGGTCATGACAGATTACTACAAGCAACTCTATGCCAATAAAATGGACAACCTGGAAGAAATGGACAAATTGTTAGAAATGCACAACTGCCAAGACTGAATCAGGAAGAAATAGAACATATGAACAGACCAATCACAAACACTGAAATTGAAGCTGTGATTAAAAATCTTCCAGCAAACAAAAGCCCAGGACCAGATGGCTTCACAGGCGAATTGTATCAAACATTTAGAGAAGAACTAACACCTCTCCTTCTCAAACTCTTCCAAAATATAGCAGAGGAAGGAACACTCCCAGACTCATTGTACGAGGCCACCATTACCCTGATACCAAAACCAGACAAGGATGTCACAAAGAAAGAAAACTACAGACCAATATCACTGATGTACATGGATGCAAAAATCCTCAACAAAATACTACCAAACAGAATCCAACAGCACATTAAAAGGATCATACACCATGATCAAGTAGGGTTTATTCCAGGAATGCTAGGATTCTTCAATATACACAAATCAATCAACGTGATACACCATATTAACAAACTGAAGGAGAAAAACTATATGATCATCTCAATAGATGCAGAGAAAGCTTTCAACAAAATTCAACACACATTTATGATAAAAACCCTGAAGAAAGTAGGCATAGAGGGAACTTTCCTCAACATAATAAAGGCCATATATGACAAACCAACAGCCAAAATTCTCCTCAATGGTGAAAAACTGAAAGCATTTCCCCTAAGATCAGGAACAAAACAAGGTTGTCCACTCTCACCACTCTTATTCAACATAGTTTTGGAAGTTTTAGCCACAGCAATCAGAGCAGAAAAGGAAATAAAACGTATCCAAATCAGAAAAGAAGAAGTAAAGCTGCCACTGTTTGCAGATGACATGATCCTATACATAGAGAATCCTAAAGATGCTACCAGAAAACTACTAGAGCTAATCAATGAATTTGGTAAAGTAGCAGGATACAAAATTAATGCACAGAAATCTCTGGCATTCCTATACACTAATGATGAAAAATCTGAAAGTGAAATCAAGAAAACACTCCCATTTACCATTGTAACAAAAAGAATAAAATATCTAGGAATAAACCTACCTAAGGAGACAGAAGACCTGTATGCAGAAAATTATAAGACACTGATGAAAGAAATTAAAGATGATACAAATAGATGGAGAGATATACCACGTTCTTGGGTTGGAAGAATCAACACTGTGAAAATGATTCTACTACCCAAAGCAATCTACAGATTCAATGCAATCCCTATCAAACTACCAATGGCATTTTTCACAGAACTAGAACAAAAAATTTCACAATTTGTATGGAAACACAAAAGACCCCGAATAGCCAAAGCAATCTTGAGAACGAAAAACGGAGCTGGAGGAATCAGGCTCCCTGACTTCAGACTATACTACAAAGCTACAGTAATCAAGACAGTATGGTACTGGCACAAAAACAGAAATATAGATCAATGGAACAGGATAGAAAGCCCAGAGATAAATCCATGCACATATGGTCACCTTATCTTTGATAAAGTAGGCAGGAATGTACAGTGGAGAAAGGACAGCCCCTTCAATAAGTGGTGCTGGGAAAACTGGGCAGGTAAATGTAAAAGTATGAGATTAGATCACTCTCTAACATCATACACAAAAATAAGCTCAAAATGGATTAAAGACCTAAATTTAAGGCCAGAAACTATCAAACTCTTAGAGGAAAACATAGAACACTCTGACATAAATCACAGCAAGATTCTTTTAGACCCACCTCCTAGAGAAATGGAAATAAAAACAAAAATCAACAAATGGGACCTAATGAAATTTCAAAGCTTTTGCACAGCAAAGGAAACCATAAACAAGACCAAAACACAACACTCAGAATGGGAGAAAATATTTGCAAACAAAGCAAGCTGACAAAGGATTAATCTCCAAAATTTATAAGCAGCTTATGCAGCTCAATAACAAAAAAACAAACACCCCAATCCAAAAATGGGCAGAAGACCTATATAGACATTTCTCCAAAGAAGTTATACAGACTGCCAACAAACACATGAAAGAATGCTCAACATCACTAATCATTAGAGAAATGCAAATCAAAACTACCATCAGATATCATGTCACACCAGTCAGAATGGCCATCATCAAAATATCTAGAAACAATAAATGCTGGAGAGGGTGTGGAGAAAAGGGAACACTCTTACACTGCTGATGGGAATGTGAATTGGTACAGCCACTATGGAGAACAGTATGCAGGTTCCTTAAAAAACTGCAAATAGAACTACGATATGAACCAGCAATCCCACTACTGGGCATATACCCTGAGAAAACCATAATTCAAAAAGAGTCATGTAGCAAAATATTCATTGCCGCTCTATTTACAATAGCCCGGAGATGGTAACAACCTAAGTGTCCATCATCGGTTGAATGGATAAAGAAGATGTGGCACATATATACAATGGAATATTACTCAGCCATATAAAGAAATGAAATCGAGCTATTTGCAATGAGGTGGATGGACCTGGAGTCTGTCATACAGAGTGAAGTAAGTCAGAAAGAGAAAGACAATACCGTATGCTAACACATATATATGGAATTTAAGAAAAAAAATGTCATGAAGAACTTAGGGGTAAGACAGGAATAAAGACACAGACCTAATAGAGAATGGACTTGAGGATATGGGGAGGGGGAAAGGTAAGCTGTGACAAAGCGAGAGAGAGGCATGGACATATATACACTACCAAATGTAAAATAGATAGCTAGAGGGAAGCAGCCGCATAGCACAGGGAGATCAGCTCGGTGCTTTGTGACCACCTAGAGGGGTTCGATAGAGAGAGGGTGGGAGGAAGGGAGACGCTAGAGGGAAGAGATATGGGAACACACGTACATGTATAACTGATTCACTTTGTTACAAAGCAGAAACTAACACACCATTGTAAAGCAATTATACTCCAATAAAAATGTAAAAAAAAAAAAAAAAGTTTTTCACCTGATAGGGACAACAGATCTATTCTGCACTAAATCACTCCTATACTAAACCATTGTCAATATGGTGCTATTTTTGAGATAATTTTCTGAGGTTAAAAGTATAGTCCTATAAATATAAAAACTAACTGATCAAAAAAGTGTGAAACTCAGAACCTTGATCTTAAATACTAGCAGTTTTTTAAAAATGCCAATGTTTCAAGCTAAATTTATTACTTAATTAAATTCTCAGCAGGACCCATAATCTCTGTTCCCTATACCATAGCAATCAGTAGCATTGGTTATCAGCCAATTCAGTAATATCAGATGTAAGTATTCCAGAAGAATCATTTATTTTAAATAAAATCAATAGGAAATAAAAGAAGGTAGATTAAGAATTTCAGTTATTGAGGCTAAATTTAGGCCAAAAGCAAAATGGCCAGTACATACGATTCTGGTTATATTATTTTTAGGATTTTAGGATCGTTCCATGGTGCCAGGGACCACTGCCTACCATTAATTGGTTATACACTGCACATGTATAAGCAAATCTCTCTGGGGCTGTGCAGGACACCAGTACCAACATATGCAATGACTGATGGTAACTCTAAAGATATTATAAGAAATTTATCTAGTTTGTTAGTACCTTCATAATTGTGTCTGTAACCAGTGCCAAGAGAAACATGGATGGTATTTGACCATGTTTAAAGGTATAAGTTGCTGAAAGGAAAGAGATTAAAGAGATTAAAATTTGAGAAACCAGTATCCCAAGAAAATATTATTCACTTTTCTCTCTTTAGTTATTACTTGAGTTGCCATAAGAAGACGAGAAGGAATAGTAACTGTTGCTGTTTAAACATACTTGATATCAATAATAATAATAATAATAATAATAAAGATCCCTTAGAGATTTGAAAAATTTGTCCCACATTATCCCATAGGAACAATGGGCAGGAGCTGAATATTTGGCACTCTCTCTAAACTTAGACTGAGGAGAAAAAAGTAACAGAAGTCAAGTATTTCAGGTCTATGTTCAGTTTTATACCACCTTCTCTGTGAGGTGGGACTCTCTTCATAAAGCTTAGGTTTCTGTTACAGGATTTATGACTGTGCTATAGTTATTTGGACAGGTGTCTGTCTCCATAATGGACTGCTAATTCTCTTAAGTTAGAGATTGGCTTTTATTCATCTTGATATGTCCACTAGCTACTGCAATGTTTTAAGAAAATGTAGGAGTAAAATAAATATCTGGAAAATGAATAAGAAAAGAAATGGATTATAGATGTGCTTTTGAAGGAACCTTCTTAAAAAGTTTCTTTTATTTTTCTACCATATACCAATGCCATTATCATAATCATTCTTACAAAAACTGACCGTTTTATTCATGAATGTATTCAACAAATATTTATTGCATATCCATTATGTGCCATTGTCTGGATCTAAGACCTGAGCTACAGAGGAGGAGATGGTGTACTGCAACTCAGCCATCACAGAGCTCAAATCATAAATGCAAAACAGATATTAAAAATCTAAGTAAAACAAACAGAAAAGACCCTGAATAGCCAAAGCGGTCTTAAGAAAGAAAAATGGAGCTGGAAGAATCAGGCTCCCTGACTTCAGACTATACTACAAAGCTACAATAATCAAAATGGTATGGTACTGCCACCAAAGCAGAAATATAGATCAATGGAACAGGATAGAAAGTCCAGAAATAACTCTATGCACCTATGATCACCTCATCTATGACAAAGGAAGCAAGAAGATACAATGGAGAAAAGACAGTCTCTTCAATAAGTGGTGCTGGGAAAACTGGACAGCTACACATAAAAGAATGAAATTAGAACTTTCTCTAACACCATACACACACAAAAAAACTCAAGATGGATTAAAGGCCTAAATGTAAGACCAGACACTATAAAACTCCTGGAGGAAAAGAAAGGCAGAACACTCTCTGACATAAATCGCTGTAAGCTCTTTTTTGATCCACCTCCTAGAGTAATGAAAATAAAAACAAAATAAATAATCGGGCCTAATTACTTAAAAGCTTTTGCACAGCAAAGGAAACCATCAACAAAATAAAAGATAACCCACAGAATGGAAGAAAATATTTGCAAATGAAGCAACTGACAAGCGATTAATCTTCAAAATACACAAACAGTCCATGCAGCTCAATATCAAAAAAGACAGCCAACCCAATCAAAAAATGGGTGGAAGATCTAAATAGGCACTTCTTCAGAGAAGACATGCAGATGGCCAAGAGGCACATGAAAAGATGCTCAACATCAGTAATTATTAGAGAAATGCAAATCAAAACTACAATGAGGTATCACCTCACACCTGTCAGAATGGCCATCATCATAAAATCTACAAACAGTAAATGTTGGAGAGGATGTGGAGAAAAGGGAACCCTCCTACACTGTTGGTGAGAATGTAAACTGGTACAGCCACTATGGAGAACACTATGAAGGTTCCTTAAAAAACTAAATACAGAGCTACCATATGATCCAGGAATCCATACGATCCAGCAATCCCACTCCTGGACATATATCCAGAGAAAACCATAATTTGAAAAGATATATGTCCTCCAAAATTCATTGCAGCACTATTTACAATAGCCAGGACATGGAAGCAACCTAAATGTCCATTGATGGAGGAATGGATAAAGAAGATGTAGTACATATACACAGTGGAATATTACTCTGCTATTAAAAAAAGAACGAAATAATGCCATTTGCATCAACATGGATGGGCCTAGAGAGTGTCATACTGAGTGATGTAATAAATCAGACAGAGAAAGACAAATATCATAAGATACCACTTATATGTGGAATCTAAAAACAGTGGTACAAATGAACCTATCTACAAAACAGAAATAGAGTCACAGATGCAGAAAACAAACTTATGGTTACCAAAGGGGAAAGGGAGGGAGGAATAAATTGGGAGATTGAGATTGACAAATACACACTACATATATAAAATAGATAACTAATAAGAACCTACTGTGTAGCACAAGGAACTCTACTCAGTACTCTGTAATGACCTACATGGGAAAAGCACCTAAAAAAGAGTGGATAAATATATATGTATAACTGATTCATTTGCAGTACAGCAGAAACCCAAAATTGTAACTCAACTATACTCCAATAAAAAATTAATTTAAAAAAATCTAAGTAAAATAAAATATTTTAAGTCCTATGATAATGGTAGTGCAGGGTGCTATTAGAGGCGGTGGTATTATTGAGCGCTATATCGCAGGGAGAACTGTTCTAGAGCAGGAAGTTCTCCCTGAAGAATTTAAGGCTGAGACACAGAAGACAAGGAAGAATTTGCCTCCTCCCCGCAAAAAAAAGGAGGGGGAGTGGAAGAGAAAGAATATATTATGCAACACTAAATTTATATCTATGGATGCAACTTTATGATATGCTGACTTAAGCTTTAAAATAATAACATTGTTTATAAAAATATAGTTTATTTTCAGAGTAATTAACAATAAATTTTTATGGATTATATACTAATCATTTATATATTTGCAAATTAGATTAACCGGTATAAAATAAAGCATGAATCCCTTTAAAAAAGTATATAATGTTAAGAAGTATAATTTTATAATTTTTACCAACGATTTAAAGTAAATATTGGATACAATTTAGTGTAAAATCCCTTTTTTGAGATGACGAAAGTTCACAGAACTGTTGATTTAAAAATTACCTTCTGTTCTTTTCGTTCAGTGTGTATGATTTTGATTCTGGAATGGAGGGATAATTTGAGTAAATGGAATTCTTGGTATCAAATGAATACATTTTAGTCCATTAAATGGTAAAAGTTAATGTGGGATCCAAACACACCCCTCTAGATTAAACTGAATTTGCCCTCTACCATTATAATTAAGGAAAAATCAACTAGGTTTCTCTTGAGAATTAATCTTGAATTTTTCTTAGATTTGATCCTTTCAACAACTAACCATTCAAAGGATTCATGTTTGTAGAATTTTTTAGAGTGATAATAGAGATCACATTCATACTTCAAAAGATTGCAGTATTAAATACACAAGATTGACAGAATAAGAACAGAGCCAATAGGGTTAAATGGCAAACTAAATCAAAATTGCATTTATTGTACTGAAAAGAATTATACTAGAATTTCCAAAACCTCTTGATCTGTGTCAAAGAAAACATCCTAAAACACATATTATTTTAGTGTCAGGACTTCAACAATTTCAAGACAAGAATGAAATTATCTAAATTAGAATCCATCCATATAACTTCTTATTTTAATGGAATTATTAAAAATTATACCCAGTTTATCTCATCCTTGATGTCATTCTTTTTAAGGGATGTTATTTATTTTTAACATTACTTGTAGAAGTTGTATTGTGAGATAATTTTGATCTTTAAAATCACTTAATAAGAATAATCAGGTATGTTTAGACCAATACAACTTAAATCTTAAAACGTTTATCTTTAATATGCATCAAGAAAAAGGGTGATTCTGGAAAAAAAAGAGAACTGAGTGTTTACATAGAAAATCAAAGCAAGTTTTTGTTCTTAATACTTAATAAACAAATATTTAATTGGGGAAATTATACTAAACATATTCTATTCTTTTCAGCTGAATACTAAGACCACATTAGCAGAAATGCCTTTTCAGAGCTATAGTTTAATATTATTTCCTCAACTTTCATCAGGCATCATTATAAGAAACAGCCAAGTGAAAAAATCATTTCTCTGTTCACTATAAAACTATTGCTTATTTTCTTTCAGTGTATCCTTTGTAAAGTTTCCAAGGGAGAAATTCCCTTAGCAGCTTAGCAAAAGGGAAAACTTTGATTTTTTTCAGGACCAAGAGTACTTTCCACATTTAGCTAAGAACAGTGCAACTTTATGTATACATTCCCCACATATATTTGTGAGTGAGTGAGTGAGTGTGTGTGTGTGTGTGTGTGTGTATGTGTGATGAATTCCAGGAAGCTAGAAATCAAAAAAGATATCATATTAACTAACTTCATGGTACTTCCAAAGGCTTTGTTTATTATTTCTATTTTATTTACTTTACTGCATATATTTTCTTTATTGCAAAACATTGGGATGTACTTGGAAATAAATGAATACACAGGTATATTGTTATAGAAAAAGAAATATGTCTTATGATGTTTTACTACAAGCTGTTTTTTGCCAAAGGCTCTCGCAGCACAATTTACTGTTTTTTTAAAATAAGTATAATTATATAATAGACAAGAAGAAAATTAAGAAAAGTATATACATAGCCCATAATTTTCAGTAAACTGATCAATTCTAGCAACTGATTAGTAAAATTTTCCTTCATGTGTCATAAGGAAATTTACCAAAGTGTTATGTTTTGGTTTAATAAAGAGAAATTAAGATAACCCTAATATGTGGCATGAAAGCTACAGAAAAATCTAGCTGTCACAGCATACTTAACAGTACCCAAGAATAAACTAACACGTGGGATCCTGTTTATTTTAATGTAGCTATTCACAAATATGATTTGTCAGTTATCCTGTAATTCCCTTAATAGCCTTCCTAAAAAATTCAATAGTGTTAAGAATTAGCAAGAATAATTTACTAAATTGGAAGATTTATGGCTCATAAGAATAAACAAGTTTTGCTCTGTGAGAGACCATGTGAAGAGATAAGACAAGCTACAGACTGGAAGAAAAGATTTGAAAACTACATAGCTGATTAAGAACTACTATCCAGAATATATAAAGAAGACTCAAAATTCAACTGTAAAAAACCCCAAATAATCCAGCTAGAAATGGCAAAAGAAATAAACAGATATTTCACCAAATAAGTTATGCCAACTGCAAATAAACACATGATAAGACGTTCAACATTAGCCATCAGGGAAATGTAAATTAAAACCACAATGAGATATATCACTATATACTTATCAGAACAGATAAAATAAAAAATAGTGGCGATACTCAATGCTGGTGAAGATGCAGAGAAACTGGATCATTCATATACTGGTGGTATGAAGAATGCAAATGGTAACATCACTCTCGAAAAGCTTGGCAGTTTCTCATAAAATTAAACATACATTTACCATAAGTGGTAGGCAGGACAAGGCCAACCTGTTCTCCCTTCAATAGAATATATCCACATCCTAAGTTCCAATACCTGTGAATATGTCACTTTACTTGGCAAAGGGACTTTGCAGAGGTGATTAAATTAAGGATCTTGAGATGGAAAGATTAAGTTGGATTTTCCAGATGAGCCTAATATGTCCATAAAGGTCCTTATAAGGGAAAGAGGGAAGATGAACAGTAAGAGTTAGAGAAGCAGATGTGGGAGAGAGAGATTTGAAGATGTTATGCTGCTGGCTTTGAAGATGGAGGAAAGGGCCATGATCAAGGAAAACGGCCTCTAGAATTTGGAAAAGTGGGAAATAGATTATTTGCCAGAGCTTCCAGAAGGAACATAGTCCTGCAGTCACTTTGATTGTAGGCCAGTGAGATTTCTAACATCCATAACTGTAAAATAACAAATTTTATATTGTTTAAGTCACTAAATTTATGGTAATTTGTTATAGTATCAAAAGGAAACTAATACTTAATACAACTTAGCGATTGTACTCTTGGACACTTATTCCAAAGAAATAAAATCAGTTCACACAAAAACCTGTACATAAATTTCACAGAAGTTTTACTCATAATATTTAAAAACTGGAGACGGCCAAAACATCCTTCAGTGGGTGAATGGTTAAAGAGACTGTGGTAAATAAACACCATAGAATACTAATTTGCCATAAAAAGGAACAGACTATTGACACATACAATTTGGATTTTTCTTCATGGGATTATTCTGAGTGAAAAAATATTTCAAAAGATTACATAGTGTATGGTTCCATTTATATAACATTTTGAAATGACAAAATTTTAGAATGGAGAACATATTAGTGTTTGCCAGTGGTTGGGGATGGTAGAGGAGGGGAGGAAGGTTGGTGGGAAATTTGGTGGTGAGAACTTTGGTAAATCAGTAAGAGGACTTCTACTGGTAGAATGATTGAAGTTTTAGTCTAACTGATGAAAGTCATAATTCTCCCTTGCCTACTCAATTAGAATCCAAAATAGTCACACTGCCAGTTGTACTGATTCTATCTGCTTTTATTTTGTTATTCAAGACAAGGTCCTCTGGTACATGCAAGTAAGTGGAAAGTTTTCAGAAACAAGAAATAAATGGAAGTATCATCTATTCACCTAACTATTAATGAAGCAGCTGTCTTAGGAAGTTCATGTTTAAATTGCATATCCCAGTAAATTTGTTACTATACCCTGGAATGGTTGAAACCAATTCTCTTAAGGAGTTTGAAGGATAGAAAATTGAAAAGCCCCTGATTAACAACATTATTCATTACAAAGACTTATATCTAATGCCTAACCTTCTAAGATACACATCTGCAGAACATATTTATCATGTTACCAGGAAATCTTAAATTAGCGCATATTCTTTTTTTATTGGAGTATAATTGCTTTACAATGTTGTGTTAGTTTCTGCTGTACAATAAAGTGAATCAGCTATATGAATAACATATATCTCCTCCCTCTTGGACCTCCCCACCACCCATCCCACCCATCTAGGTCATCACAGAGCACCAAGCTGAGCTCCCTGTGCTATATAGCAGGTTCCCACTAGCTATCTATTTTATACATGGTAGTGTATATATGTCAAACCTAATCTCCTAATTCATCCCACTCTCCCCTTCCCCCACTGTGTCCACACTTCCATTCTCTACATTTGCATCTCTATTCCTGCCCTGCAAATACGTTCATCTGTACCATTTTTCTAGATTCCACATATACGCATTAATATACAATATTGGTTTTTCTCTAACTTACTTTACTCTGTATGACAGACTCTAGGTCTATGCACATCTCTACAAATGACCCTATTTCACTCCTTTTTATGGTTGAGTAATATTCCATTGTATATATCTACCACATCTTCTTTATCCATTCATCTGTCAATGGACATTTAGGTTGCTCCCATGTCCTGGCTATTGTAAATAGTACTGCAATGAACATTGGGGTACATGTGACTTCTTGAATTATGGTTTTCTCAAGGTATATGCCCAGTAGTGGGATTGCTGGGTCATATGGTAGTTATATCTTTAGTTTTTTAAGGAATATCTACACTGTACTTACTAGTGATTTAAGTGACACATGCAGATGAAAATAAAATCCTATTTAAACTTAAATTCCATTTTTTAATTAATTTCCTTTTCTGATTTATATCTTATTTCTTGGGCTTGCTAAAAGATCATTTTAATCACAATAATTTTGACCATGCATTAAATTTTGATTCAACAAAATCTCAATATCTGAACAAATTAAAAATTATGCAGAGGTGATGCACTATATACATATGTTATTAAATAAATTTTACATTAAAAAATGTAAGAATAAAAAACCAGAAAGATATATCATCTTGTTTAAGAGCCAAATATAAGAGGTTGCAAATCAACTAAGGATCTTTTATGAGTCTAACAACATACTGCTGGTGAAATGGAGGATATATAGTTTTAATTTGGTTATTTGAATGGCAACACAGTGAAATAATATAGTCTTTCTTAATTATGTTATTGTGCAATGTATTTTGGTTTGGGTTCATATTCATAAATAGTAATATAACTTTAAACAATTTTGCAATAATAACTCTGATTATGTTCTAAGTGTTGGCTGGGAGTAGAAAGTAATCTCAGCTTAATTACTGGCTTACTTCTATATGGTAAATTAGAACTACATTACAAAATAAAAACCTTTAAATTATACAGTAAAAATATATCCAAACATAATTACCAGAATCTCTATAGGAAGATATAATTACCATGGGCTAAATTCTTTCTTCAGTTTCATTTCTGCATTTCCCACAGAATCCAACAGACAAAAACTTCATACATATCTAAGGGCTAAATATCAATTTACTGTGAATTCTTCTGGACAATGTCCAAAAACTAATGAAGGATATATTGAGAAAGCTTACAATAAACATTTTCAACTATGTATAGTGAAACCAACTTAAGACGCCATCCATTCCTTTTAGAAGCAGGAATCCAAAATCTTCAATGTTAACCTTGATTTTCCAATCAACTCATTGTCTGTCCTTGAAGAATTTATTTAATTACTCTATGCCTAACTTTATGCATCTGTAAAATGAAGATAATAAATATTCACTTAACTCAAGGGATGTTTGGGGAATTCATTATTGTAAAATGCAGAGAAATTTGTGGATCAAAGTTATGGATCAAAGTGAAGAATGGGGAGAATGTCAGATGGTATGCTCCTGCTCTGTGTCTAGAAAACTGCTGAAGAACAGGCAGCATGTATTGTTTGATAATAACTGCATTCAGAATAACCATCCATCAAAAAATGGAATATGTAAGGATGGTGAACAAAATGAAGAAACTATATTCTGGTGGATATAGATGATTTGATTTCTAATCCTACCACAGTGGATTAATAAATCACCAAATGAAGAGGCTATTTCAAAAGAAACAACATACTCAAAGGAACAGCAATTTGAGCAAGAAATGAATATAGCTGGAAAGCATATGTATAATATATTGGTCAAAACCATAAGCTCTGGAGTAATGCACATGTGGTTTCAATCCTAGTTCTACTTTACACATGTGACCTTGGGTAAATTATCAATACTTTGCCACACTTACCTAATCAATAAAAGGAGAATAATAGAATTAAAAATAGAGTCATAAGAGTTTTGTGAGGATTAATAAAATAATATACATAAAACACTAAGCATAATGCTGACTTATAATAAATGGTATTTAACATTTAATGATCCAATAAGTAAGTTACTGAATACCTACTATATGCCAAAAATTGTTATATACGGATATTGGTGATATAATGGTGAACAACTTTTCAAGGAGCTTACATTCTAAGGGAGAGACAGAAAAAGAATAAGGCAATAATGGAGAATAATTTCAGATTCTGATATATGTTATGAAGCAGACAAAGCAGAGTAATGCTATAGATACATAGGTTATCAATCACAGCTACAAATTAGAATCACTTGGAAAGCTTCTTTAAAATACTGATATTTGGGTTCTACCCCAGACTATTAAATTACAGTCTCAGGTTTGTGATCACATGCACTTGACATAGAATGTGTCATCATCTAAGGAGGCAAAAAGAGGGAGGAGCAATTTGGAGATAAAGGAAGAACGCTGATGTTGATTTCTACATAGAAATGTCTACATTAACACAACAATATCTCATGAGACTTGACTATATTGATTGAGGTTTTTGGAGAGCTATTTCTATTGGGATATAGATTTTGGAACCAACAGTGTATAGCTATAGTCATATATGAAGGAGGTTACTTAAGCAGAATATTTAGGGTTAAAAGACTAAATGTCAGGGGACAGAAGACATATAAGGTGGCTCCCATAATGCTCACCACCTGGTGTTCATGTCTGTGTGGGAGCCCCACTCCTTGAGTGTGAGAAGGATCTGTGACTTGCTTTTAACAATAGATGGAATGGACGTGATTGTCTATATATGATTGTGTGACTACATAAGATTATACACTCATCTTGCTGGAGTTGCTCTCTCTTATTGGCTTTGAGGAAACAAATGGTCACATTAGGGAACTTCATGTACTGAAGAATTACAAATGACCTCTAGCTGCTAAGGGTGGCCTCCAGCTAAGAGCCAGCAAGGAATTGAGAACCTCACCCATAAAATTGAAAGGAGTTGAGTTCTGCCAGTAATCTGAGTGAGTTTGTAAGTGGATCCTTCCCCAGTCAAGCCTCATATGAGATCACAACCTTGTGAATCTCTAAGAAAAAGACACAGCTAAGGTATACCTGACCCACAAAAACTCCTGACCCATAAAAACTGAGATAATAAATGTATATTGTTTATGTCACTAAGACAGTTGTAATATCATTACTCATCAGTAGATAATTAATACAATGAGTAAAAAGGATCACTGAAGGGAAAGGAACAGTATTCCTGGATGTAGAAAGAATATAAGGTGACAGCTACATTATAATGGTGTATATAATTGAATTTTAAATACTATTATATAGGTAATGTGATATGATACATGAACTTATGTAAAATAATAGAATTCTGCCTTTTGGTGTGTCTTCTTTGTGAAATCCTTACATGAAAAGTGATGGTTGGAGCATTGAAAGGACAAAGAACAGTAAGTTCCCCCAGTTAATAGCACCGTTTTCAGGAACTATTTCTGTGCTACTATTTCTAAAGTTCAATTAAGATTACCTACATGTGTGGCATAATTTTATATAAGATTTGCTTCCATTATAACTTCTTTCGTGGCTATATTTATGTAATAAAATTAAACTGAAAGTTGTATGTAACCCGATTGATTTAGGTTCATTCAAATAGGAGGAGCTTCAAGAAAAGAATGCTTAATACTTTGCAGGACAGTAAGGATATCAAGTAAGTTAAGAACAAACAAGTGCTCTTCAGATTTTTCAATTAAAATTTCAATAATTACTCTAGTGAGCACAGCTTCAGTTGGCTAGTGAGGTCCAAAGTCAGATTTCAGTAGGAGACAAAGAAGTGATAATACTGAGTGTAGACTATTTGTTCCAGAATCTTAGCTGAGGAAGAAAGGAGAGAGATGGGGAATCAGCTAGACTGTAACATACAGTTTTGTCATGGATTGACTTGTGTCCCCCAAAAGACATGTTCAAGTCCTAACTCCTGGTAGCTGTAAATGTGACTTTATTTGGAATAGAATCTTTGTAGATGTAATCAGGTTAGAACAAGGTAATACTACATTAGAGTTGGCCCTAGTCCAAAATGACTTGTGTTCTTAGAAGATGAAAGTAAAAACACAGGGAGAAGAAGACCATGTGAAGACAGAGGCATACACACACAGAGAGACGAGGCATATACATGCAGAAGGATGACAGCCATATGAAGACTGACACAGAGACTGGAGTTATGCTGCTGTAATCCAAGAGATGTGTGGGGCTATGAGAAGCTGGAAGAGGCAAGGAAGCATCCTCCTCTAGAAGCTTGAGAAGGAGCATGGCTTGCTGATGTCTTAATTTCAGACTTTTAGGTTCCAGAAATGTGAGACAATCAATTTCTGTTGTTTTAAGCAACTTAAAATTGCTTAAAATTGGGTAATTTGTTATTACAGCTCTAGGAAGCTACTACAAGTTTAAAGGGAAAAAATATTATAATGTAAGTATTTTAAATTTGTTCAAACTGGGAGAAGAATTCAAGGTAGCAAAGAAGTTGAAGATTCAATTAGAAGGGGAAAACTTGAAAGGAGGAATACCCTGGAAAAGACAAAAAGGAAAGGCTCAAAAGGAATGTTCTACGTACAAATCACTTCACACAAAACCGCTTGAGTGACTGAAGGTGAATTCCTGCCCCACACCGCACCCTGCCAAACAACATCTAAAACTTTAGTCCCTGAGGGTGGAGCCTGAGATTCTTCAATTGTTGTTATCTAATCACACTAAAGTTTAAGAAACAATGATCTACTTATATGTAGAATCTAAACAAACAAAAACCCTAAGCTCATAGATACAGGGAACAGATTGGTGGTTGCCATGGTTGGGGGGTGGGGAAAAGGGATTCAAAAAGTACAAACTTTCAGTTATAAAATAAGTCCTGGGGATGTAATATACAGCATGGCAACTATAATTACTAATACTATCAATTATTGCATAATTGAAAGTTTCTAAAAGAGATCTTAAAAGTTCTCATCACAAAAAGAATTCTGTAAATATGTGTGGTGATGAAAGCTAACTAGATTTGGTGTGGTAACCATTTCACAATATATACAAATAATGACTCAGTATGTTGTACACTTGAAAATAATACAATGTAGTATGTCAACTAGACCTCAATAAAAATTTTAATTAAAAAATGAAGTGCTAAGAAGAAGAAAGAAGAATTACAATCCTGCAGCCTGCGGAATGAAAACCACATTCACAGAAAGATAGACAAAATGAAAAGACAGAGGACTATGTACCAGATGAAGGAACAAGATAAAACCCCAGAAAAACAACTAAATGAACTGGAGATAGGCAACATTACAGAAAAAGAATTCAGAATAATGATAGCAAAGATGATCCAAGACCTCGAAAAAAGAATGGAGGCAAAGATCAAGAAGATGCAAGAAATGTTTAACAAAGACCGAAAAGAAGTAAAGAACAAACACATAGAAGAATTAAAGAACAAACAAACAGAGAGGAACAATACAATAACTGAAATGAAAAATACACTAGAAGGACTCAATAGCAGAATGAGTGAGGCAGAAGAACAGATAAATGACCTGGAAATCAGAGTGGTGGAATTCACTGCCATGGAACAAAATAAAGAAAAAAGAATGAAAAAAATGAAGATGGCCTAATAAGAGACCTCTGGGACAACATTAAATGCAACAACATTCACATTATAGGGGTGCCAGAAGGAGAAAAAAGAAAGGACCTGAGAAAATATTTGAAGAGATTATAGTCTAAAACTTCTGTAACATGGGAAAGGAAAGAGCCACCCAAGTTCAGGAAGCACAGAGAGTCCCAGGCAGGATAAATCCAAGGAGAAACACACCAAAACACATAGTAATCAAATTGACAAAAATTAAAGACAAAGAAAAATTATTAAAAGCAACAAGGGAAAAATGACAAATAACATACAAGGAAACTCCAATAAAGTTAATGGATGATTTCTCAGCAGAAACTACAAGCCAGAAGGGAGTGGCATGATATATTTAAAGTGATGAAAGGGAAGAACCTACAACCAAGATTACTCTACCAGGCAAGGATCCCATTCAGATTCGATGGAGAAATCAAAAGCTTTTACAGACAAGCAAAAGCTAAGAGAATTCAGCACCACCAAACCAGCTCTACAACAAATGCTAAAGGAACTTCTCTAAGTGGGAAACACAAGAGAAGAAAAGAACCTACAAAAACAGACCCAAGACAATTAAGAAAATGGTCACAGGAACATACATATCGATAATTACCTTAAACGTGAATGGATTAAATGCTCCAACCAATAGACACAGGCTTGCTGAATGGATACGAAAACAAGATCCATATATATGCTGTCTACAAGAGACCCACTTCAGACCTAGGGACACATACAGACTGAAAGTGAGAGGATGGAAAAAGATATTCCATGCAAATGGAAATCAAAAGAAAGCTGGAGTGGCAATATTCATATCAGATAAAAGAAACTTTAAAATAAAGAATGTTACAAGAGACAAGGAAGGACACTACATAATAATCAATGGATCAATCCAAGAAGAAGATATAACAATTATAAATATATATGCCCAACATAGGAGCACCTCAATACATAAGGCAACTGCTAACAGCTATAAAAGAGGAAATCGATAGTAATGCAATAACAGTGGGGGACTTTAACACCTCACTTACACCGATGGACAGATTATCCAAACAGAAAATTAATAAGGAAACACAAGCTTTAAATGACACAAGAGACCAGATAGATTTAATTGATATTTATAGGACATTCCATCCAAAAACAGCAGATTACACTTTCTTCTCAAGAGTGCACAGAACATTCTCCAGGATAGATCACATCTTGGGTCACAAATCAAGCCTCAGTAAATGTAAGAAAATTGAAATCATATCATGCATCTTTTCTGACCACATCGCTATGAGATTAGAAATGAAGTATAGGGAAAAAATACATACATTACAAACACATGGAGGCTAAACAATACATGACTAAATAAGCAAGAGATCACTGAAGAAATCAAAGAGGAAATCAAAAAATACCTACAGACAAATGACAATGAAAACATGATGATCTAAGCCTATGGGGTGCAGCAAAAGCAGTTCTAAGAGGAAAGTTTATAGCTATACAAGCCTACCTCAAGAAACAAGAAAAATCTCAAATAAACAATCTAATGTTACACCTAAAGGAACTAGAGAAAGAAGAAGAAACAAAACTCAAAGTTAGCAGAAGGAAAGCAATCATAAAGATCAGAGCAGAAATAAATGAAATAGAAACAAAGAAAACAATAGCAAAGATCAATAAAACTAAAAGCTGGTTCTTTGAAAAGATAAACAAAATTGATAAACCATTAGCCAGACTCATCAAGAAAAAGAGGGAGAGGACTCAAATCAATAAAATTAGAAAGGAAAAAGAAGTTACAACAGACATGGCAGAAATACCAAGCATCCTAAGAGACTACTACAAGCAACTCTATGCCAATAAAATGGACAACCTGGAAGAAATGGACAAATTCTTAGAAAGGTATAACCTTCCAAGACAGATCCAGGAAGAAACAGAAAATATGAACAGACCAATCACAAGTAATGAAATTGAAACTGTGATTAAAATCTTCCAACAAACAGAAGTCCAGGATCAGATGGCTTCACTGGCGAATTGTATCAAACATTCAGAGAAGAGCTAACACCCATTTTTCTCAAACTCTTCCAAAAAATTGTAGAGGAAGGAAAACTCCCAAACTCATTCTATGAGGCCACCATCACCCTGATACCAAAACCAGACAAAGATAGTACAAAAAAAGAAAATTACAGACCAATAGCACTGATGAATATACATGCAAAACTCCTCAACAAAATACTAGCAAGCAGAATCCAACAACACATTAAAAAGATCATACACCATGATCAAGTGGGATTTATCCCAGAGATGCAAGGATTCTTCAATATATGCAAATCAATGTGATACACCATATTAACAAATTGAAGAATAAAAACTATATGATCATCTCAATAGATGCAGAAAAAGCTTCTGACAAAATTCAAAACCCATTTATGAAAAAAACTCTTCATAAAGTGGGCACAGAGGGAAGCTACCTCAACTTAATAAAGGCCATATACTACAAACCCACAGCAAACATCATTCTCAATGGTGAAAAACTGAAAGCAGTTCCTCTAAGATCAGGAACAAGACAAGGTTGCCCACTCTCACCACTATTATTCAACATAGTTTTGGAAGTCCTAGCCACGGAAATCAGAGAAGAAAAAGAAATAAAAGGAATCTAAATAGGAAAAGAAGTAAAACTGTCACTGTTTGCAGATGACATGATACTATACCTAGATAATCTTAACGATGCCACCATAAAACTACCAGAGCTAATCAGTACATTTGGTAAAGTTGCAGGATACAAAATTAATACACAGAAACCTCTTCCATTCCTATACACTAACAACAAAAGATCAGAATGAGAAATTAAGGAAACAATCCCATTCACCATTGCAACAAAAAGAATAAAATACCTAGGAATAAACCTACCTAAGGAGGCAAAAGACCTGTACTCATAAAACTATAAGACACTGCTGAAAGAATTCAAAGATGACACAAAGAGATGGAAATATACCATGTTTTTGGATTGGAAGAATCAATATTTTGTAAATGACTATACTACCCAAAGCAATCTACAGATTCAGTGCAATCCCTATCAAATTACCAATGGCATTTTTTACAAAACTACAACAAAAAAATCTTAAAAACTGTATGAAGACACAAAAGACTCCAAATAGTGAAAGCAATTTTGGGGGAAAAAAACAGCTGGAGGAATAAGACTCCCTGACTTCAGACTATACTACAAAGCTACAGTAATCAAGACAATATGGTACTGGCACAAAAATAGAATTATAGAGCAATGGAACAGGAGAGAAACCCAGAGATAAACCCACGCACCTATGGTCAACTAATCTATGACAAAGGAGGCAAGGATACACAATGGAGAAAAGACAGCCTCTTCAGTAAGTGGTGCTGGGAAAACTGGACAGCTACATGTAAAAGAATGAAGTTAGAACACTCTCTAACACCATACACAAAAATAAACTCAAAATGGATTAAAGACTTAAATGTAAGACTGGACACTTTAAAGCTCTTAGAGGAAAACATAGGAAGAAGACTCTTTGACAGAAATCACAGCAAAATCTTTTTTGACTCACCTTGTAGAGTAATGGAAATAAAAACAAAACTAAACAAATGGGACCTAATTATACTTAAAAGCTTTTTCACAGCAAAAGAAACTATAAACAAGACAAAATAACAAACTCAGAATGGGAGAAAATATTTGCAACCAAATCAATGGACAAAGGATTAATCTCCAAAATACATAAACAGCATGCAGCTCAATATTAAAAAAAACAAACAACCCAATCAGAAAATGGGCAGAAGACCTAAATAGACATTTCTCCAAAGAAGACATACAGATGGCCAAGAGGCACAAGAAAAGCTGCTCCACATTACTAACATTAGAGAAATGCAAATCAAAACTACAATGAGGCATTACCTCACACTGGTTAGAATGGGCATCATCAGAAAAATCTACAAACAAGAAATGCTGGAGAGGGTGTGCAGAAAAGGGAAACCTCTTGCAATGTTGGTGGGAATGTAAATTGATACAGCCACTATGGACAACAGTATGGAGGTTCCTTAAAAAACTAAAAATAGAATTACCACATGACCCAGCAATCCCACTACTGGGCTTATACCGAGAGAAAACTACAATTCAAAAAGACACATGCACTCCAGTGTTCACTGCAGCACTATTTACAATAGCCAGGTCATGGAAGCAATCTAAATGCCCATTAACAGATGAAAGGATAAAGAAGATGTGGTACCTATATACAATGGAATATTAGCTATAGAAAGGAACAAAATTGGGTCATTTGTAGAGACATGGATAGATCTAGAGATTGTCATACAGAGTGAAGTAAGTCAGAAAGAGCAAAACAGAAAGAGCAAATCTCTCTTATATTAACGCATATATGTGGAATCTAGAAAAATGGTACAGATGAACTGGTTTGCCGGGCAGAAATATAGACACAGATGTAGAGAACAAACGTATGGACACCAAGGGGGGAAAGTGGGGGAGGTGGGGGTTGGTGGTGGGATGAATTGAGAGATTGAGATTGACATATATACACTAACATATATAAAATAAATAACTAATAAGAACCTGCTGTATATATAAAAAAAGTGACATTATAAAATAGGAGAAAAAAATGAAGCACTGACCTGGAGTGCATGTAGGTAAATCATGAAAATTTAGAATTAAAATATTTAAAATAGCAACTCTGGACTATGGGAATGGAGACCAATATTTGTATTAGAATTTGCAAAGCATTAGGAACCAGATGAGACTGGGTTGCATGAATTACTGAAAATAATGGTCTTCAATTGTGATTCTTCTATAGCAGCACAAAATAGTTGCAGTGCAGAGTCACTATTTTGAAATAATTCCTTGCTTTTAAATATCGCTTTCTGAGTATCACTTCTTATTTTCCTCTTCTATATGACATGATAACTGCTTTATATTTGTTTTCCAAAGTGGAGTCTTCTTCTGGTTCTACGTAAAGCTTCTCAATCTTTTATTTCTTTTGTTCTTTCTTACCCCCAGCCCTTCCACTATCTAGTCTCAGACTCAACTACAGGTCTGCCTTTGATGAATTTTCTTGTTGTTCCCCATCAAAGCCAAATTTATCTCAAATTTACATATTTGTAGGTGGTAAGAGTCCCTCTAACTTTCCCACTGGAACATAAGACTTATTCTCAAACGTGGTGTACTAGAAAGACCTAAGGGATATACTGTACTTGTATATTCTTAGGATCTACCCTCAGAGATTCTGATTTAGCATATCTAGGTCCAAGAATCTGAATCTTCAGGAAGAATTTCATCTGATTCTAAAGTTGGAGCATCATGGACATGCTTTCCAGAAACACTCCTCAAGGACTAAGGAGTATTCATTGCAAGCTCAAAATGATCACATAGTCTGAAGCAGCCAGAAATGTTAATGAAATCTTTGGCAGCATTACGAGCTATACAATATCTAGGTCAAGAAAGGTAAGTTTCTATTCCCTGCAATGGCTAAATGGAGCTTGAAATACTGTATTTGGTTATGCATAACCTATTTTAAGAATGTGTTACTGTGTGAAACATTTTGATACTGTGAGTATAATTCACATCATTGAGGCCTGTAAGGTACAGGGTTCAGGTCCTTGCCAGGGTGGTGTTCCTTTATCAGGTAACTGCAGCTGTTTCCCAGAAACTTGAGAAATACTATTCTCTACTCTCAACCTGCAAGCAATCATTGAACTATATTGCGGAGAGTTGCTTAATTTTTTTTTTTTTAATTTTTGAAATTTATTTCATTTTTTTAATACAGCAGGTTCTTATTAGTTATCTATTATATACATATTAGTGTATATATGTCAATCCCAATCTCCCAATTTTTCCCACTAATTTTTAAAAAGTAATAATTAACATACTCAATCGGCAACAGGGATAAATATGACAACTAAGGATCCATCTCATAATATCCCGCAATGTTTTTTATTTATTTATGTATGTACGTATGTATGTATTTTTGGTGAGAACATTTAAATTCTACTCTTTTAGCAAATTTCAATTGTACAGTATTAGTGCTATCAACTCTGAGTCACCTTGTTATACATTGGATCTTCAGACCTTTTTCATCTTATAACTGAAAGTCTGTACCTTTTATCAACCTCTCCCTATTTCCTACACTCCTGACAACCACTTTTCTACTTTCTGTTTCAATGAGTTTGACTTTTTTAAAATTCCACATATAAGGGAAACCATGAAGGATTTGTCTTTCTCTGTCTGGCTTATTTCACTTCACATAATGCCCTCCAGTTTTATCCATGTTGTCATAAATGTCAGGATTTCCCTCTTAATGTTGAATAATATTCCATTGTGTATATATACACTACAAATTCTTGATCCATTCATCCATTAATGAACACTTAGGTTGTTTCCATACCTTGGCTACTGTGAACAATGCTATAATGAGCATGGGAAAACAGTTATCTCTTTGAGATAATGATTTCATATTATCTCACAATCTCTTAAAGGCCATTTATGTTGACCTCATCCAGGGCTAAAACTCTAGGACAAGACATTTTATGGGTATCCTAGGCCACTTAAAGTCCTGAGGAATCAAAAACTAAGTGCTAGAACCATAAGATTTCTGATATAAATGCTTTATATATTTCCAGATCACTCCCCTCCCACCAATCTCTCTCTCTCTCTCTCCCCCTTTCTTTTCTTTCTCAATCTCCATATCCCATCTCTATTCCTCTCTCTTGTAAAATACAAGATCAACTTTTCCAGGTTAGTGGTTTTCAATAGAGCTAGCAATTAGAATTACCTGGGGACATTTTAACACTTCAAACATCTGAAGCACCAACACAGAGACTGAAAACAATTCCCATAAATTTAAGATAAGGAAACATCTCTATTTTTAGTCTTATGCATCTGAAATTCCTAGTCCTTCTTCCTGCTTCACCTCAAAAGGAACTTCACTCATCTTACTGTAAGAAAATACTTCTCCATTAAAGTCAGTCTTTCTTTTACTTTTAGATTAGAAATCCCCACAATAATTCACCCATTCAAAATGAAACAATTCTCACCAACTTTTCCAGATGGCTTAGTTTCCCCATCTTTTCAGATGCTTGGGCAGAGATGGATGGAGCATATTTTGAGTGGGGGTGAACAGATCTTTTTTACTTTCCTTCAAAACAGTATACCCCAGATGTGTTTCATCATTTAGATGAAGGACACAGAATTGGGAAACAAAGATTCACAAATATCCATATTGATATTTTCAAGGTATTCAAGCTCTTCCATAATGAGGAGGTTTATGTTTACTTTTGCTAAAATATTCAAGAGGAGACTGGGAAACAATGCACACACACACAGATTCCATGATTCTTCCCTGTTACCAGGTGTAAAAATCTCTCTTGCCACAATAGAAAAACGTCTTGATTTCATATCCTCAGAATTTCAGGATCTGCCTCAAAACAGTCAACCTAAAATGTTTTTAAAACCTTAGCAAACTGTTTAGAACATTTGAGTTCTGACATCATAAATTACTAAATGGAAGCGTTAATAAATGTATATATATTCTATAGCTTATCCCAATGTTCAATATTTCATTTTCTAACTTAGAGGGGCTGTTCTAGCCACAGCTGTTGATTAGTTTGCTTTCAGGAAAAACAAAACAAACAAGCTATTGACATGTTCCAAATCTATCAGGACAATATCATTGTTATTTATTTATTGTAGTGGCTTCTAATTTCCGAAGTTTGCCAAAGTTTAAAATTTTAGTTAAGGTCAAATGAATATATTTGAGAGTTGTAACAATGAAAATGAAACAAATCATTCATCAAACCTATCATATATTATAAATATAGTTTACGTTTCTTAAAACAAACATTAAGTGGAAATATCAGTGGTATCCCTCAGATAACACAGTAACATGATTTTAGAAATGTCACTTTATTACTTTTTTTTTCAGATAAAAATATGGTGAATAACACCAATAATAATTGGTTTATTTTAACATAATCAAAATTCCCTCCTGAAATTGCAGAAAGATATGTCTCATGAGCAAGTTAAACTGTTATGATAGGGGAAAAAATGTCAATATCGTGTCATACTAACTAATGAAAATGTCAAGACAAGGACTTTTTTAAGTTTGTTTTTCTTCATTCCAACCGAACAAAATGTGGAGTTTAGTTCTAATTTTACGCCAGATACTCTCTTTCTGCTAATTTCTAATAAAATATTGGCTTGACCTGTGAAAATCATAAAACTATGAATATTTCAAACATTAGAAAGTAAAGCCTTAAAAAATTTATTTAAATAGACTCTAATAACAATGATTCTGCCACAGCAGTACTTATCAAACTTTTCCTCTAAAGTACAATTAATAGTAAAAGAGAATGAATTTGCACCCCCAGAGATCTATGGGACAAAGCATGCTGCTGTAATCCAAGCAAACATATTGTTAAGTCTAGTGCTAAAGAAAGAATAATAATTTTACATTATAATAAACACAACTTTAATAAAAAAGGATAAAAATTAAATGCCTTTTTCTCTCAAATTATCTAGCAATTTTAATAGTCTTGAATACTAGTACCTTGGTATAAGAAGCATATATTTAAGAAACTGGCCAATACTCAAAAATCTCAATGCATTGAGGGAAGTTACATCCCAGAAGGATTTACTCAGAAATTATATTGTTGTACATTTTTAACCAGATAAAAAGAATTCTTAGAATTAAGAACTGTAGGAAAATGTAAGAACAGAACAAGATAAAATAGTCACTAGACAAATGTGATAAAGAATATAGTGGTGTACAGACATTTTTCTAAATAAGACATACAGATGGCCAACAACTACGTGAAAAGGTGTTCAACATCACTAATGATCAGGGAAATGCAAATCAAAACCACAAGGAGATATCACCTCACACCTGTTAGAATGGCTATCATCAAAAAGACAAGATAACAAGTGTTTGCAAGAAAGTGGAGAAAAGGAAAACTGTGTGCTATTGATGGGAACATAAATTGTGGAAAACAGTATGGAGGTTCCTTAAGAAATTAAAAATAGAACTACCTTACGATACCGCAACCCCACTTCCGGGTATATATCCAAAGAAATGAAAACAGAATCTTGAAGAGATAGCTGCACTCCCATGTTTATTGCAGCATTACTCACAATAGCCAAGATATGGAAACAACCTAAGTGACAGTTGATGGATGAATGGATAAAACAGATATGGTATACACCTAACAATGGAATATTATTCAACCATGAGAAAGAAGGAAATCCTGCCACTTGCAACAACATGGATGGACTTTAAGGGCATTATGCTAAGTGAAATAGTCGGAGAAAGAGAAAATAATATATGGTATCACTTATTTGTATAATCTTCAAGAGCGAAACTCAGAAGCAGAGTAGAATGGTGGTTCCCAAGGGCAAGGGTGTGGAAAAACTAGGGAGACGTTGGTCAAAGGGCACAAATTTCCACTTACAAGACAAGTTCTGGCAATCTAATGTACAGCATGGTGATTATAGTTAATAATACTGTATTCTTAACTTGAAAGATGCTAAGACAGTAGATCTTGTATATCCCCACCACACAAAAAAATGGTAATTATGTGAGACGATGAAGGCATTGGCTAAAGCTATGGTAGTGATCATTTTGCAATATATGTTTATCAAATCAACATGTTGTAATACCTTAAAGGTACACAATGTTATATGTCAATTACATCTCAATAAAACAGGAAAAATATATAATGACTTAGCTTGACGTTCAGGTGAATTATAAAATATTTAAATCAAGAGAATAAAAGATCTAGCCTAAATGCTATGAAAGGGCTACGGATAAAGAGTAAATTGGGACGGGAAGACACTATTCTGAGTATTAGATAAGAGATGAAAGAGAAACCACAAAATTCTACTCCTGTTTGCAGCACAGTAAACTGCACAAACCATGTCCTGCCAGACAAACTATTTAAAGCTTAAATTGTTTTAACACCAGCTCAGTCACACACACACACACACACACACACACACACACGTATATATATAACTATATAAACTTTTTTTTTCCTGGATACCACCACAAACTGATTTAACTGTTATCTCTATAGAGAGCATGGGTTCATGTGTTCCAAATATAACACTCTAGACAGTTTCACTAACTATCCTAGTTTACAAATCCTGACCAATCCTTGCCCAGACCTCATTTGCCAACCTCTGTCCTGAAAGCACCCTATGACTAAACGTAACCCCACAAACTCTGACTTTTCCTTAACTTTCCCTCTGTAAAGATGGGTATTATCCCTTACTCAGCAAGTTTAATACATGCAGCTTTATATGATCTATGATCCACAGGTTTGACTTGTGGTCTTGGCACTGGGGCTTTGACAAATATCTTATAATGTTATCAAAACTGTACATAAAATTACACCAATGACTTGTGATTTTTCCGTTGCAATTTAAATTTAGCCACCCTTCCTGTATTAATTGGCACAAGCTGCTATAAACAAATACCACAGATTGGGTGACTTAAACAACAGAAATTTATTTTCTCACAGTTCTGAAGGCTGAATGTCCAAGATCATGTACCAGCATGGTGGGGTTCTGGTGAGAACTCAGGAAGTCTAATAAATCCTGGCTTGCAGTGTCCTCACATGGTAGAGAGAAAGACAGAGAAGGAGAGAGGGTGGGGAGAGGGAGGGGAGGAGGGAGGGAGGGAGAGGGCACAGGAGAGAGAGCACAGTACTCTGTTATCTCCTCTTATAAGGACGCTAATCCTATTGGATCTGAGCCCCACCTTTATGACCTCAGTTAACCTTAATTACTTTCTCACTCCAAATATAGTCACACTTGGGGTTAGGGCTTTAACATGTGAATTTGGGAGGAACACATATATTCATTCAGTCCATGACATTCTATTCCTGGTTCCCCCAAATCCATGTCCTCACATGTAACATATTTGTTCTATCCCAACAGCCCCAAAAGTCTTAACTCATTCCAGCATCAACTCTAAGTCTAAAGTCTAAAGTCCCATCTAAATCAGACATGGGTGAAGCATGTTGAGGCAAAATTCCTCTCCAGCTGTGAACCTATGAAACCAGACAAGTTATGTGCTTCCAAAATACAATAGCGGGACAAGCATGAGAGAGACACTCCCATTCAAAACGGGGAGAGATTGGGTGATGGTCTCAAGTAAGTTTAAACTTAACAAGGCAAACTGCATTAAATCCTGAGGCTTGAAAGTAGTCATCTTTGCTAAGCTCTCTAGCCTACTGGAATGGCAGCATCACCCCCATGGCTCTGGGGGAAGGCCCTGTCTCTTCAGTTCAGTGGGGTGGCCCACCCACTAGGCTCTGGGCTTTGGCCTTGCCCCTGAGACACTGGGTGGTGACATACTGGCACCCCAAAATGGAAGATGCCCTGCCCTTTGAAACTGGTAGAAACTAGTCCTGTCCCACGGGCCCATGGTAAAAAGGGCAGTTCTGCAGATAGCTGAGTTGCCTTGGGGTTGTTCGTCCCTTCTCTTGAAGGATGAAGCATGTTCACATCCAAAGAGCTCTACTGTCCCATCCTGTAAAACTGAAGAAGTCTGACAGCCTTCTTCCATTTTGTCCATCTCCTGCCCCTTCAGCTCAAACTGGCAATGTTTATACTTGTATAATCCATAATCTCTGTATCAAGTGATAGTCCAGCCAGAACTTTGTTGTTCTCAGAACATGCTTTTTCATTTTTTGCAACAAGGAGAAGCTGAGCAATTTTCAAATCTTTAAGTTCTGGTTCCTTTTTCCCTTCACTATTCCTCCTTTAATTCACCTCTCTCCTCTCACACTTTACTATATGCAGTTAAGAGAACACAGGCAGCACCTTCAACATCTTGCTTAGAAATCTCTTCAGCTAAATATCCAACTTCACCACTTTACCTTCCACAAAACATAAAAACACAATTCAGCGACATTTCTTGACACTTTATAACATGGATTACCTTCTCTCCATTGTCCAGTAGTATATTCCTCATTTCTGTCTGAGGCCTCGCCAGAATGGCCTTTAATGTCCATATTTCTGTCGACATTTTGTTCGTGATTATTTATGTATTCTACGTAGACACAGCTTTCTCTCCAGCTCTCTTTTTTATTTTTCAAACCTTCACCAGAATCACATTTAATATCCCTATTTCTACTGATGAAATAAGTCATATTTCATGGCAAGAAAAGAATTATTTAAACATAAATTTTTCCTCTGCATATTTGGGCCTTCTCTCTCCCCTTAGTGTGCACTGTGCATCAGAATTAACCAGACTTCCTTAGGAGATAACATTCCTTCTTAATCCTACACAGGGTCGTGATGATCCACTACTTGATTTGTCTGTACACAATGTCTGACACAATGGTGTCAACTGTCAGTAAGTCATCTGACGTATAACTCTTTGTCTCAAAAATGTATTTCACAGTGCTTTGACTTCTAACAGGCAGAACAGTGCTCAGAGCTTTCTGAAAGACCATCTGAAGCGTTATAATCCTCGGGTTGACAATAAAATTTTTTATTTCTTTCTCAGGTTGACTATTAATATTTCTTCCACACTATCAACAGTCCCCTCACAACAATCTAGGATCTTTCTAGCATGCACCTCAAAACTCCTCCAGCTGCTCCACCCATTTACTCAGTTCCCAAGCTGTTCCCATAATTTCAGGTATTTGTTAATAGCCATCTGATAGAGGTAATATATAACATTCAGTCCATAACACTTCCCATATCAAAGAGTGCTAGTCCCCCTACAGTCAGTTTTGATCCAAGACCAACCCAAACCTGGTGGTTGGTTAACTCAGTTCCTCAGATTTTACGGTGTGTTTTAGTCCATGTGGCTTGGTGACTAACTAGACTCCACTCTCTAGGTCTGATGACCTCCACTGCCTCCTCTGGGCTCTCCTTGGCTCTGCAGGCTTCCTTGACTTAGGGATTCTCCCTCCAACTGATCCAGGAAGATGAAAATTTAAATACAGGTTCCTAATTACAATCTATTTTTAACATTTTTATTTTAGGAATAATCAGTGTTTTAAATTCTACTGTAAAATTGAGGACATTCAGGTGTTTAGACTAATTTGTTTGAACTTACTCTTCTTTAAAATAGAAATATTCATAAATATTAGCTATAAAGTTTAGAAAAACAGCAAGATTAAAACTAGCCCACCTAATCATGGTTACGAAACATCAGTGAGGCAATCTTCCTCCAGCAAAAGGTAAGAGAAAGCAGGATTCCAAAGAGTTACCAAAACTTGATTCAAAAAGTCTCTTTGGAATTAGCAGAAAGTATTGGACAAAGGAAACACCTTCAGATTTAATAAATATAACTTCTATTAGAGAAAAGAGCCTGAATACACACTCCTCAAATTATAAATATTAAGATACATTTAAATGTCTGAAATGAAACTGAGTAAGTTTTATGAGGTTTTTTCTTTACATGTACTAGTCAATTCATGTCATGTGCTCAGCTAAACTGCTAGTGAATGGTTTATTTCTGTTATAGGGTATCAGAATGCAAAAATTATATTCACCCAGAAGAAGCTGACTGATTTCCTTAGTCTTAAACTGAATCTTAAACTATCACTGTGAACTCATAAAAAAAAATATTGAATAAAAAATAAATCCTACCCTGAATGTTTTGGTTAATGCTCTAATATTTTTGCTATCATAAATATGGCTCCTACCAATTTCCTGTCACTGTTGATTAGAAACGTAATTCCTTTTTACTTTTCTTTACATTTTTTTTCTTCAGTCAGCACGTTTCTAAAATATAAGTGGGTGGACATTAGCTTCGGGAAGAAAAATTAGGCAGTGAATGAAACTATTTTATCAGTTAAATAGAAATGAAGAGATGTCGTTCAGATAAAGTTGTATTATAAAAAGAAAGTATATTCATTGCTAGTACTGATAGTCTTTCATTGGCAGGAGATTTTAGAAGCACTTTTGAGATGGCAAACTGCAGATCTAAGGACAGTGAATAAATACTTAAGGGAGGTTGTGTAATATATTGGTGTTAGAGACAGACTTGATTTTGAGTTGCATTTCTGCCAATATTAGCTGTGTGATCTTGGGAAAGTGACATAAACCCTTTGCATCTTTGTTTCCTTATCTTTAAAACAGAGGTAATGGATATCGTGGTTTTCTTTTTGTATTCTAGTGTCCATTTCTACATTCTTTAATGAACATTCTGTGATATACCTATCAATTTATTTCCCCCTCTTAGTCTACATGATACCAAGTGATTTGATACCATTCCATTTCTGGATATCCTGATTAGCTTAAACCAGCAGCATATTCTACCCTACTGGTTACAGTTATTGGTTCAGGATGGGTAGATACATAGCTCATCTGGAGAGACATTTGCTGAGACTTCTGGGAATGAAGCCTTTGTGCATTTCCAATATTTTGAAGGTATAAGGTTGTTTTCTCTGTAACTACAACAATCTGGCGACCAAGAGGGAGAACCTAACACTACCAGGAACCTGCCTAGATAATATACAGCCAGGAGACATATCCTTGCCCGCGTGAGCCCACACTGTTTATGCTGTAACCTCTTGTTGTTTAATCCAATTTGATTTGATTTTTCTATTTTTGCAAATGAAGGACTTATGACTAATTGTTTCCTTAAGGTTATTGTGAGGATTAAGTGAGATGATATAAGTAAAGCACTTAACAGTACTGGGCACCTAGTACTCTCTCATGTCTAAGGATGCATGGCATGTGAACAGCTTAGACAACAAAAACAGTTTCCATGATTCCTACTAACAGTAATTCTTCTCCAGCATGCATTTAATTTTAATTCAACTCAGCAAGTACTTATTCATTTATTCATTAACTCAACCAATAATAGGGAATGTATTATGAACAAGGCATTGTGCCCAGGGCTGTTGGTTATACTGAGAAATATAATAATGGTTACTTCAGTACTGGGGCTGATAAAAAAGAAAGAAACCAGTACTTTAGTGAATTTAATTACTTGTAATCTCCCAAAGAAGCATTTGAATAATCATATAAACAGTGTGTGATCAGGTGCCAAACTATGTGGTACCCTAGGTAGATCAGTACCATAGATGAGACACAGAAGAAAAAATAGTACACAGTAAGATTCAGTATACTCTAGAAAAAACGCTTGGGTGTTAAATTGTATTAACTAACATAGTAAAAACTAAGTATGTTAGAAAAGAATGTCTAACAGCCCAGATACATAACTCCTATTCCCTTCCGTTTAGTGCTTGTTTTGTGATATTTCTAAGTTATTTCTTTTAAAAATTCTTTGGGGTTGTTAGTCTTGCTTGAATACACCAAAGCCTTGCTGTACTAGAGTCCCTGAGGCTCTGTATTAACAGAAAACAGTGTTAAGACAGGACTCTTCGGGTATTTCTAATAATAAACACTTCTGGAAAGAGTTCAAAAAAGATTTAGGTAAAGGATCAGAGAATTTCAGGGATAGAAGAGACTTTGGAGGCTATATATCCAGCTCTCTACTCAAATTATTTACAGTGAGTTTCACAAAATAACAGGTAGAGTTATTAAAAACAATTTCTTAGTATGTAAAGAGAAGAAAAGTAAGGTTAGACTTTGGGAATGAGAGTAATAGAAACATGTTTCTTAGACAAAGAGAGAATGGTGCATAAATAATCTTTTAAAAATGACATGAGATGTCCTCTATAAAAATCTGATAACTTAATAACTGATAACTTTTACCCAAGGGCAGAAAAGGAATTTAAAAATCTCAACTTCTTCCTTGTTTTTACTTTAAAATACTCCCAACTATTAAAAGGTTATGATAATGATTCATGAAAGAATGTGCTTGGGTCCCTGTGCTGGAGGCGGGAGTAGAATGAATATGTATAACGTAAGTCATGCTGCTGGCTGGTAAATGAGAGGGACTGAAGAGAAGGCGATTGATTGAGGTCACAGAAAACCTAAGGAGATGCACTTAGATGCACTTCTGAGTATGAATTGTGTTCTCAGCCTAAGGGTGCAAGTGAGTGTGGGTCCATTGGTCTGTTTCTAAGGACTCTGTTCATTTTTTGTTTTGCTTTGTTTTTGTTTTGGCCATAGGGTCTCAAGTCTCAGGAACCTATTTTAGAAGTCGTATTAGAGAAGATTTTTTTTCTTGCTCTCTTCAACCTCTTAGGGTCAAAGGGAAAAAACTCTCTTTTCTCTTTTGCAGGAGCACCTGTTAGTTGAATTTTACCTTCTTTCCTGATGGCAGTTTGTTTATTTCAGGCACTTTTATTTAAGTATGTTATAATTTTTCATATTTTGCAAGACTTTTTGTTCATGTGTTACTGTTTACTTGTTACAATATGAAAGAGCAAGGGTCAGCCTTCCCCCTCCCATTGCCCCATTGGATTTATTCTAGAATTCTATATTTCCCATGTTGGTTCCAGATTAAGCCTTTATTAAAATCCCCAATTACACCTGAGAAGTAATATTGAAACCATACTGTAAATTTATGCTAATTGCTATAGACTGAACACATTTGTGTTCTCCCATAAATTCATAGGTTGAAGACCTACTCCCCAGTGTAATGGTATTTGGAGGTGTGGCCTTTGGGCAGTAATTAGGTTTAGATGAGGTCATGAGGGTGGACTTCCCATGATGGAATTGGTTCCCCTACGAAAGGAGGACAAACTCTCTCTCCATCATGTAAAGATACAGTAAGAAGTCTGCTGCCTGCAAACCAGGAAGAAGGCTCTCCCTAACCTCCAGAACTATGAGAAACAAGTGTGTGTTATCTTAGCCATCCAATTTATTTTACTGTATATATTACTGTAATTTACTGTATAAATTTACTGTATAAATTTATTTTACTGATATTTTACTGTAACAGCACCAGCTGACTAATACATTTGTTAAAAAATAAAGTCTCTGTTTTAAAAAATAGGAAAATAAAAATAAAAAATAGGGACTGACACCCAGTCTCTAAAGCATAACTGCCTAACCTTGGCCAGTTCTGAAGAGGAGCTAAAGATTAGCAAAGGTGAAGGGGGACAGATATATGAGTTCAAATCTAGTCTCTTTATCAGTTTTGGGACTGCGAATAAATTGTTTTACTTCTCTGAATCTTAGTTAATGCATCTCTAAAACATATTTATAACAGCCACAAAGTTACGGGGACCTTATGTGTGCTGTCCCACTGACTGCTGTGATTGCTTCAGTTGATCTCTATGGCTTGCTTGAAAGCTCCTTTCTTCTTTATAGCTCAAGCAGGTACCCTTTTGAGTCTGGATTTCTCATCAAAAACATCCTTCCCAGATTGAGGTAAACTATTTTTAGTTTAAGTGTTCTTTCAAATACTCTTTGAGTGCATATATATGACAAGGACTCTTGTTTGAGATCCATCAGTAAATAAAACAGAAAAAAAGAGCCCCTGCTTATCATGTTTGAATCTTATATTTAAATAGTCACTTCCTTTTCTAGCAACCCAAGTACATTATTTCTAAATACACTATATAAATTTACTATGTACTCTATAAATATGCTTTGAGAATTAAATATGATAATCTTTGCAATACGGTACCTATAAGCCATCAGTAAATGTTGACTCACTCTATGTAAAACCATAGGTTTTTAGAAAATATTCGACTTCAAGAAATTTTTATCTGTGTACGAACTGTCTTAATTTGGTTTCCCTAGAAGCAGATCCTGAGAAAAGGATTTGAGTACTGACAGTCCCTGATTTACAAAGGTTTGATTTACGATTTTTTGACTTTACAATGGTGGGAAAGCAATGTGCATTCAGTAGAAACAATACTTCAATTTTTGAATTTTGATCTTTTCCTGACCTAGTGGTATGTGGTGATGCTGGGCAGCAACAGTGAGCCGTGGCTCCCGGTCAGCCACACAATCATGAAAGTAAACAACCGATACATTTACAACCGTTCTGTAGCCATACAATCATCCTGTTTTTTACTTTCAGCACAGTATTCAATACATTACATGAGATATTCAATACTTTATTATAAAATAGGCTGTGTGTTAGATAATTTTGCCAATATATCGGCTAATGTAAGTGTCTGAGCACATTTAAGGTAGGCTAGGCTAACCTATGATGTTCGGTAGATTTGGTGTATTTAATGCATTTTTGACTTACGATACATTCTATTTACAATGGGTTTATAGGGATGTAACCCATTGTCAGTCAAGACAGGCCTGTAAATAATTTGTTGGGGGAGCTAATACTAGGAAATACCATCAGGGAGTAGAGAGGTGAGATGGAAGAAAAAAACAAACATATATAGTGTGCATTTTCAAACCTATTACCAAACTGGACAATTGGAGCTTAATCCCACCAGGAAGCTTGAGGTGCCAGTGTGAAATGAACACCTCAGAGTTATTCTGCCCAAGAAGTTAGGGAGCTAGGTTATTTACCCAACTTCTGTAAGTAATTGTTTGAGGGCTTCCCCTAGAGAGAAATAATGTCCTAGGACTTTGCATCTACCTGTACAGCCCTCCGGCAAAGGTGCTGGCTGACTGGGAGTTGGACCTACAAGCACCAAAATGGTAACTTACAAGGGGATACGGGCAGGATACCAAGAGTATGCACTACATGAATCTTAAGAGAATGCTCCTTTTAAGGAAGAAATAACCGTGATAGTGTATTAACCCCTTAATATAGATCAAGGTCAAATCTGCTGTGGAATTCCAGAGTAAGAGCTAACCTCTCATTCTTTTTGTCCCAGACACTCATCCTGACTTTCCTTCTAGTACATGTTTCCGAGCTCTCTCCCTAATCTATTCTTACATTCCCTGCTCTCTTCTTCCCTGCATCTCATAACCACAATGTCAGAGCAAATCCTGTTGGCTCAATCTCCAAAGGCTCTTGCTTTGACACTTCGTATTTCCTATACCACAACTACACGGTGCTACCAGCCTGTCCTAAGGGTCTCTCTTGCTGCCAGTCTTGCCCCTCTAGCTGTTTCTCTGCCAAGAAGTCAAAGTGATCTTTTAAAATCATAAGTCATATCCTACGATTCCTGTGTTCAAAACTTTCTTCTCTAATTTATTACCAAGGTCTACTAGGCCTTACTTGATCTGTGTACTCACACAACCTTTAAGTGCTTACCTCCTACAAGTCTCCCTCTTGCTCAGTCTCCTGCAGGCACATTAGGGCACATGGAGCCCTCTCTTTCCTCAGAGCCTCCACATTTCCCTATTGTTTCTCCAGATATTCATGAGAGCTAGTGACTGGTGGGTATGGCCTGGACCCACACAGTTTGCTTTTAGAACCTGTGTGCTGGGCCTTTTGCAACATGGTTGCTAGTGCATTCCCTGAGGGCTCTTGTCCTTCTTTAAGTCAGGGCTCTGAACAAGTGTTATTTCTGCAGAAATGACTTTCCTGACATTCTATCTAAAATAGCATCCACTGCCATTCTTTATTATTTTAATAGCACTTTTCACTATCTCTCTTCATATTGTAATAGGGAAGAACAAATATGACTCCATATTGGATCTGTTTCCTTTACTTTAACCTTTGTATTCTATTGCTTTTGCTCTAAGTTAATCACTAAAAAAAACACAATGTTGCCTAAAGCCTGAAATACACAGGATAGCCCATCCTCAAGGCTCTGACCTGTAAAGGTATAACACTTTTCCATTCATATAGAGATAAAAAGTTATAGAATAAAGAATAATGTTTGTCTTGTTAGAGATTTATAGAAACATTGTGACAAGACCTAGGAGGAAAGCTGCAAAAATAAAGGATTCCAGCATCAAGAAGTCGGCAACAATCAACTACACCCTCGCCCCTTGCAGTATAAAAGAAGCCTGAATTCTAACTTGGGCAAGGTGGTTCTGTGGGACACTAGTCCACCATCTTTTTGGTTTCTGCTTTCTGAATAGAGTTGCTATATTCCTTGCCCCCAAAACTCGTCTCTCAATTTATTGGCCTGTTGTATGGCGAGCAGTATGAGCTTGGACTCAGTAACAATATTAAGTATCAATTTATCATTATTATTTTTAATTTTTAGTTTCATTCCTTGAACATATAAGCTCTATATAGGCAGATCTTCAGCACCTAGAATGGTGCAACATCAGTCAGCATATGTTAAGTTATGCCTAATTAACAAAACCAATTCCAACATTTCATGCTTTCACACAGTGGACGTATCTTTTACCTCAGTCTACAAGGCAATGTGAATCTGGAATGGAGCTCTGTTCATCACAGTCACTCAATCACACAGGCTAAACGGAGCCCCCATTTGCCACACTGTCCAGGATCACTTTGACCTTTAAATCTTTCAAAGTAACAGAAGTCGTGACTCCCATTTACATTTTATTTTCCAAAGCAAGTAACATGGGAGAGGGCAGAAAACTGTAATCTCAAGTGTCTTTGTAAATAGCCTTAATAACTGTCACAAGTACTTAGCTCATATTAGATAACCAATAAGTATTTGCAGAATGAACAAATAAATGAGCTACTGGAATATGCCATACACCATATGTACAAAACTGGAAACATTATTCTTAACTTCTATTTAGTAATAAATAAACACATTACATTTAAAATGTAAAATATAGTAAGTAATCTCCATGAGAATAGGACTTTATCTGTTCTACTCCTCCCTAGCACCTAGAATGCTCAGTACATGTTAAGCTCTCAATAAAGCTTTAAGGAATGAATTGAATAAATAAACAAATAGCATAATTTTGGTGAATGTACAGGCGTCCAATTGGCTGTGTTTTCAAAAATGGAAATTTAAAATATTTACGCACACACATATATACACACAAACTGTTTAAATACACACACACATATATAACTAAGAAAGCAAGTTATAATTAGTCATTTCACACTGGAAAGTACAACTTAGGAATATGGAAAAAATTACGTTTATTTTAGGATACTCAAAAGTAGTTATTTGTTTTTTTCTCTTCCAGAATACATTTATGATTCTATTTAATGTTTAATGTAATCACAGATGCAAACTATTATATACAGAATGGATAAAAAACAAGGTCCTACTGTTTAGCACAGGGAACTATATTCAATATCCTGTGATAAACCATAATGAAAAACGTGAAAAAGAATGTATATATATGTATAACTGAATCACTTTGCTGTACAACAGAAATTATCAGAACACTGTAAATCAACTATACTTCAATTTTTAAAAAATGGATTCATAATGTAATCATAGAGACAACTGACTTTGTTTTTGATATTCATAATATTTAAATACGTATTTTGTGACAGTGAAAGTTTTCTGATAAAAGGGGAAACTAAATTCAGAGAACAATGTTTTGTAAGGAAATTCATTTAAGAACTGAAATTTATCACACAAGCTTTCTAAAGACTATCACATAACTCCCATCAATGGCATCTTTACAAATCATGCATACAAAATATGTAAACTTCACATTTCCGCAGGGAACATCTCTAACCTAATAGAGACAAAGAAATAGATTGAATTACAATCTATAGATCCTCATCACAAAACTAATTTGGAGATAATTTCAACCTCATTCTGATTCATTTTTGTTCATACTAAATAACTATTTATTATTTTCATATTGAGAAGCTATGTTAGGAAATTCAGCATTATATCCTGAATCTAAATTACTATAATATAAAATATATTATTTAGCTGAGGATTTAATGAAGCAATGAAAAAAGAAAATAATAGACAGTCTGGAAAGATAACTCCTGAGAGGTATTTTTAAAATGGCAGATTGGGATCTATTATTCAAGTGGACTGCAAACCGTTATTTATAATACACAGCATTTATCGAGAACTTCCTAAATGCCTAACATTGTTTTAAGTGTTTAAATTCTCACCAAAAGAATATAAGGAGATGCTATTATTATCCTTCTATTACCAATGAGGAATCTAAGATATAAACGATTAAGTGACTTGCATGAATTTACAGAGCTAGTAACTAGTGGGGTTCAGGCCAACACCCACACAGTGTGGTTTTAGAACCTGTGTGCTAGGCCACTTGCAACACTGTCATTGGTGCATTCCCTGAATAAGGCCACCTATGTAAATATTTGAAAATAGCCTCTCATTCTTTGAATCTGGATGCTAGAACATTGAACATCAGGTCTAATGCTTCATGTTTTAGGTGCCAACTGCAGATATCAGAAACCCTAATAGATATGTTGTATTGCATATATTACCAGTTAATTAATGATATCACTGAATAACTGTTTTGTACATAATAGCACATGGGTCACTGGGAAGGAATTGAGAACACTATCTAGTTAAAGAGGTAACAATCAAAATGAAAATGTCTAAGTGTTGGATGGACCTAGAGATGATCATACTAAGTGAAGTCAGGCAGAGAAAGACAGATATCATATGGTATCCCTCATATGTGGAATCTAATTTTAAAAAAACGATACAAATGAACTTATTTACAAAACAGAAACAGACTTACAGATATCGAAAACAAACTTATAGTTACCAAAGGGGAAATGTAGGGGGTAGGGATAAATCAGGAGCTTGGGATGACCACCACACACTACTATATATAAGATAACCAACAAGGACCTACTGTAAAGAACAGGGAACTCCACTCAATATTCTGTGATAAGCTATATGAGAAAATAATCTAAAAAAGAATGAATATATGTATAATTGAACCACTTTGCTGTACACTTGAAACTAACACACTGTAAATCAAGTATACTCCAATAAAATTAAAATTAAAAAAAGAAAATATGTAAGTGAATCATTACAATTTTTTACCTATCTATCATCCATTAAAATGTGTATCAATGATGATTGAGAAACTATATCTGCCCCTCAGATGACAATCAAAGGGAGTGGGATGCATGCCGCGGAGTGGCTGGGCCCGTGAGCCATGGCCGCTGAGCCTGTGCGTCCGGAGCCTGTGCTCCGCAACGGGAGAGGCCACAACAGTGAGAGGCCTGCACCGCAAAAAAAAAATAAAATAAAATACGGCATTGTTTCTCATCATCAAAAAAAAATTTAAAAAAAAAAAGGGAGTGGGATGATACACATACAAACAAATTATTACAATATAAGTTCATACATATTACAAGAAAGGAACATTCAAGATATGAGAAAGCAGAATGAGGGTACTTCCCAGGGGGAATACCTCTGAGCTAAATCTTGAAGCACAAGTAAGAGTACACTAGAGAGAGAAAGAATTATACACACACACACACACACACACACACACACACACACCTGTATATGTACAAATAAATATATGCTGGACAGGGAAAGAACCGCATACATATATGTACAGGTACATGTATATAGTTCCTTCTCTGTCCATAGGTGTGTGTGCGTGTGTGTGTGTGCGTGTGTGTGTGTGCGTGTGTGTGTGTGTAGTTCTTTCTCTGTCCAGTCTACTCCTATTCATTTATGTATATATATGCACACACATATATATGTATATATACATATATAATTGCAAATGCATATTTGCAATTATATAGAAACTTACAAGCCCATCAATTTAAATATATACAATATGCACAATAATTAGTATATATATTTATATATGTAATACCTATATAAATGTGTCAGGGATTGCTTTTAGCTGCAAGTATCAGAAAACATAAGTAAACAATGGCTTAAACAAATTTAAGAATTTAATTTTTGTCCCTTAAGACGTCTGGAGGTAGATAGCTCAGGGCTGGAACAGTATCCAAAATAATATCAGAGACAGATACTTTCTGTCTTTCTGCTAAGCCTTTCTTGGCATGGGGTTTTAGCTTCATATTTGTGGTCTTGTGGTCACAAGTCGGTTGTTTCACCTCCAGCAGTGTATTTTCATTCTGGGCATGAAAAGGGGAAGGAGAGGGAACAAAAGGTGGCTGCCCATTTTAAATAAATTTCTTGGATGCCTCATTCAATCTCTTCTGCTTATATTTCATTAAGCACAACTGTCTGATGGCATCATTATCCTCAAGGGACGCTAAGTTAATATTTCTAGCTGAGCATAATGCTTATCTAAAATACGGTTTTGTTAGTAAGAAAGAAATGGAAAATGGCTTGGGATAGGAAATTAATTGTGTATGTCATAATAAGAAATACTAATAGAAAACTTGAAAATGTTTAAAAGTTTATGGAGAAAACAGTCATCCACATTTTTATCACCTACAACTGCTGATAACATAAAAGCTTGTATCCCCAACAATACTTTCCTTGGTGCCTCTGCTTTATTTTTATGTTCAAAGTTACCATAACATGCTCTATTTAAATATTCACTTACTGCATCGCTGGAGTTTTTCTAGTTTTTACTATTATAAATAATGCTACAATCATTAATCTTAAAGTGTTTGTACTACTTTAGTTTATATTTTAAGATAGATCTCCAGAAAGAGAATTACTGGGTTGAAGGCTCTGAATATTTTTTTATCTTTTTTTTTTTTTTTTTTTTGCGGTACGCGGGCCTCTCACTGTTGCAGCCTCTCCCGTTGCAGAGCACAGGCTCTGGACGCACAGGCTCAGCAGCCATGGCTCACGGGCCCAGCCGCTCCGCGGCATGTGGGATCTTCCTGGACCGGGGAACGAACCCGTGTCCCCTGCATTGGCAGGCGGACTCTCAACCACTGCGCCACCAGGGAAGCCCTGAATATTTTCTTAATCTTGATTCTGTCAATTACTTAAATTATTGCTAATTACTCATACAATAGTAAATATGTCATATGCTCTATAACTAAATTAGTGTAATTTTGAAGCCTTCAAATTTTGTATACGAAAAATGAAACCTTGTTTTATTTGCATTTCGATGACAGCAATTTTTTCACTTGGTTTCTTCATCAGTCATATTTAAATTTGTTTTTCTTATGTTATACATTCATTACCTTTTCCAATTTATTATTTTGATTCTCAGTACCTTTTTTAATAATGAATATTGCTTTTTAATACAAACTAAGATATTAACTCTGTGCCATAATCAGTGGCAAGTATTTTCCTCAGGTTAGTTGCCTTTTATACACTTATTACATTTGCAATACTAAAAACGGAAAATTTGAGAGCAAACTGAACCAATTTCAGAGATAAACCTCTGACTTTTTAAAATGAAGTGCCCCATACAAGGGAAGTTAAATGAGATATTTAAGGTCACATAGTTAATATATGGCAGAATTAGATCTCTATCTAAAGAACGAGAGAAGGAGAAAAACTATGTGAAAATAACTCCTAACTTTTCAAGTTCTACAGAATACTTTTATTTGAACCTTTCAGTAGATAGTAAGATACTGTATTAGTTTGCTAGGCCTCCAAAACCAAATACTACTGGGTTGCTTAAATGACACTAATTATTTTCTCACAGTGCTGGAGGCTAGAAGTCCAAGATCAAGGTGTCAGTTGGTTTAGTTTCCCCTGAGGCCTCTCTCCTTGGTGTGCAGATGGCTGCCTTCTGGCTGTGTCCTCTCATGGCCTTTTCTCTGTGCATGAGCACCCCTGGCATCTCTCCCTCTTCTTATAAGGATACTGGTCATATGGGATGAGGGGCCACCCTCATTAAGTGATTTATTTACCCTTAATTACCTCTTTAATGGCCCAACCTCCAAATATCACATTCTAAGGCACTGGGGGTTAAGACTCCAAAATACAAATTTTGGGGGGACACAATACCTTCCATAACAGATACTAAAAAATTATATCTATGTCTATATATATTTATCTATCATCTATACCAATTTCCATAATCACAGACTCCGAAAAGCCTGGTACTTAGGAAACCTAGTTCCAGGGTTGCATTAGATCGCATCCTCAGAGATTCAAGATGCTACTCAACAGATCTTCAGATCAAGTTTATTTCATAATTTTAAAGCCAACGTTAGTTTTCACAAATGCCTTCATACAGACCAATGTATGAAAATATATTGGTAAGAGATTTTCAATAAACTACAAATGTCCAATAATAATTACTCATTAAATATATATATATTTAAAATAAAAAATCTGATCAATTAACAATATATTAAAATCCAGTATGACTATTTTACTAAAAAATAATAGCATTCAGATTTTTAAAATGATTTTTATTTCTCTAAAATAGAATAAAATGTAATTACCTAAATTCATGTTATAATTTGTTCCTTTCATGCTACTCTGGCTGTGTTATCACTAATGCTAATAGACTGCCTTCAGTGACTAGTGGAATTTTTCATTATCCAAAAGTGAATAAATGAATTATAAAATAGCCTTATATTAAAAACATGCACACTCTGGCTACACTAAGTGTAGAAAAACAATCCTTTCATGCCTGTAATACTACCTAGAAATTGGAAGGTAGGACCCCAAGATATCTTGTCTTTCGTTGTTACTTAATGTTCTGTCATCTATATGTACATTCTGATACATTGCTTGCTTAAACATTATATATTTCAAATGCCTGTTACCAAGCCCTACATTTATCCCAGATGTAATGTGGTTAGTATATTCAGTTAAAAATATTAGTTATGTGGCCCACTGAGGTACATTCTGGGAAACAAATTAAACAAGAATATAAATATTCAGAATTTCAACTACTCCTTTAATTTACTGTCAAATTGAATTCAGATTAAAGATATTCCTATTAAAAATTAAGCCAATGCAATCAAAATAATATTCTTTCATGTGTTTAAATAGTACATTAAATACAGTAGTAATAAGTTTTTACTCATGGTTTTGGCTATGGTTTGGCAAAAGCCATCATTTCAGCTTTATAACAAAGGAGAAATCAATAATTTTGCCCTCTTCCATTTCTCACGCTCATACATATCTCACTATTTTTTATCATGGGAGAAGACCGTTTTTTTAAACATTGCATCATAATTGAGAGGCTGAGAGAATGTAAATGTTGCAGAATGCTCAGTGATTTAGCAAAACTTGGGGCTTATTCCTGGCTCCACTACTTACCAGCCATGTTACCATGGACAAAGTATTGAACCACTCTAAATCGCAGTTTCTTCTCAAATGGGGACAACACTTTTCTCATACGCTGTGAGAACTGAATGAGAATTCTCATTAGCAGAGAAAACGTGCTCAATGAATAAGGACTTTAAACAATGTTTTATTTCCTGAAATGAGATTATCTAATCTTTGTGAGTATTGACTCTTCTGATCTTACTTATTTTTCCTGTTAGTGCCATGAGGCAAATGGAGAAGAGGATCAATCTAAATTAATTAATTTCAGAGATCAATTGTCAACTTTCAGATCAATCAAATGAACTGTTTAAGATAATTGTATATCATATTGATACTAAAGTCTATTATGTATATTCTAATCTTTTGTAATTGCAATGCTTTTTACTATGCTAAGTAGTAATTCAACACATGTACCTGTTTGATTTTTATATTTATGAATGTCAACATTTTAACTTACAGTATAAATGGACAATTTAATAAATCCTGTTTTGAATGTCAAATTTGTATAATCTGTCAATGATCTCTAATCCATTCTTAAGTTGTCAGTACTTAAGGCATAAAACCTTCTAATAATATTCAAATATTCACTTGAAACAGTTTTTTTTTTTTTTTTTTTTTTTGCTTTGGACACATGGTTCCATTTTCTGTAAGTTTCAAACATATACACTTATTAACACGTCTAATATAGGTATAGATGTACCTACTTCCCCCATTTATAAGGTAAAAAGCTGAAAGATGGATCAAATGACGTAATAGTTGATCTTTTTTGGTTGTTGCATTGATCGACAGTTGTTACCTCATGATACGTATGTTTAAATATGTATACATGAGTAGGAGAAAGGGGCAAGCTAGAAGGTCTATACTGGAATTAGGTAGAATCATTTGACAGAAGCTGGATAGACAGAGGAAGATCAGAATGCAGCTACTGGGAAGATGAACTCTGACTAGGAAGAAAATGGTGGTAGGTAAACAATTGAACGTGGGAGGTTGAGAACTATAACAAAAAGAATGGGATAAAGTAGAGCCTAGAGGTAGGTACTAACGGGAAAACTCAGTTTATCAATGCACCATGGCCAACAGAGATGACACAGAGGGTCCAAAGTCAACATTGGCTCTGTTTCCTATGAGGACATAGGCACTTCAGACAATGTTAGAGCTGGAGGGGCTGGCAATGAAAACACAGCTGTAAGTGGAACATGTAACTTGAGAAGCAGGTTGCATGGTGGTTAAGTGCATGAACACCAAGCCAGTCTGCCTGGGTTACTTCACCTCTCTATCCCTTAGTTACCTCACCTACAAAATGGGGACAACAATACTACCTCCCCTGTAGTATTTGTAAAGCACTCAGAGCAGTGCCTAGCTACATTAAGGTTCTGAAGTTATTTCATAACTTCATAGAAACTCCTCGACCCGGTCTAGTCTAATAGTTAAGAATAGGAACATAGTTCCGGCTCTTGTAACAAGGATCGAGAGTCAGGACTCCAGGTACAGTGGTTCCATTACTCCAATAAGAACTCTGAGGTGCAAGCAATTGAAGCTTTGACACAAAATGAGAGCCCACTGGTCGGCAGCGAGGCATGAGTTCACAGAAAAATAGAAAGGAGGAAGACAATACTAAATTCATCTAGACTGGGGACAGGCTGAGAGGGGTGCAGATCAGACAAATCTGTTTCCTAGTTCAGTCCAGAGTGGCTTAGGATCGAGTTGCAATTAAGCTTTCAGGTAGGAGGTATCACTGAGCCTAACAATGCAGACCGGGTAGAAGAGGAATAGGGGCAAAGGATAAAGACCGACAAAATACCAGAATGTGGGTGAGGGATCAAATGTCGCTACTGTGGGGAAAGGAGGGATGCAAAGGTTAGAAACCGGGTGTTTTATTTTGCTATGTAGTTTCTCTAGTGAGTAGAATTTTCTTAATGGCGGAATCCATTTCCGAGTAACGTCTAATTTTCATCTCTATATTCCTGAACTGTGCTTCTCAGTGTTTTGTATATAAAAGCATTACATGAAATCTTTTTTAAAAAAGAATGAAGGATTAATGAAAACAATGTGAACAGACATGCTCTGAAAAATACAATTTCAGTTATCTTTCCATTCTAACTCATAGCATTAAGTGTCCAATTATTACAAAGGGAATCTATTTCCTTATCTTCAAGGGATGGAATTTAGGCATTTTTGCTGAGCTGTAATGCTGGAGCACAATTCAGGGAGAAGCACAGGCGAACCTAATGCTGAAGCAAACAGTATGATCACTAGACTGAACTGGCTTATTAGTCTGAAGCAGACAGCAAAATGGGAGATCCAGAGTACAAAGGGTCTGCATCAAAAGGCAAAATTAAGGCAAACAGCTCAGAGGTCACAGGCAAGAAGAAGAGAGGTGCCGTGATTTAAGGTCAAGATACGGATTGACCGAGGAAGACAGGTAGATTGCTATCAGAGGAGAAAAAAAGAAAAGGCTCAGAAGCAGAACTTCATTAAGAATTTGAGGTCTATTCTTTCATCTGATCATGGATTATATACTGAAGTCCCAGCTAAGAGTGTCTGATTTATCTTTGGCATGTAAGTTAATCTTATTAAGCGTAGTTTTCTCATTAAAAAGTGGAGGTACCTACTATGGTTATTTTCAGAATTAAATGGTGCAAGACCTCTAAACATTTAGTACAACGCCTGACATGAGTAAGTTATAAGTAAAAGAAAAAGTCAGCTCTGCCACTTACTAATGGTGTGAACTCTGGACAATTTACCCTCTGTGAGCCTCAGTTTGTTTATCTATAAAAATTTACCTGGTGCTTTATTTTTAGTATCAGAGAAAATGGGTCCTAACATCTGACCAAGTGCCTGGCACTTAGCAGAAGTAAGTGTTCAAGAAATAGAAATATCATTACTATTAACTTCTGTATATCCAGCTAGAATTCTAAAAGATTCCTTGTATGCAATTCACCCCAGGGAGTGCTTATCTTAGCTAAGCTACATTACCTACAAATTGGTTTATTCCTAAAATACATGTCTGTGATAGTTTGGATTTTTGTTAATCTAACATTAAGTTTCCGCCTGCTCCCTCTGTGGGCAGAGAATACTTCCTGCTCTATGGACGTGGGCTTTGCTCAGAAACTCACTTTGGTTAAGGGGATCCTATAGAAACGTGATGCAATAATCATGCAACTTGATATGGTTCTGCCCTTTGGCAATCTAGCGCAAGTAGTATATGCCCTGAATGGCCCCCAGTTCTAGAAAAATGAGCAAGCAGGTGGAGACTCAGCCTGGAATCAAAGCCAGTTAATCACAGTAGAACCCAGCATAGCCATAGGCAAACCATAGTCCCATGAGCAAAGAAATGAGTGTTTGCTGCCATTGGGTTTGGGCGAAGTTTAGAATGCATTATTACTGCAGCAAGAAGATGAATAAAATGCCTAATAAAAACACTAATAAAACATTCAAGTAAGGACGGATGGTGCAGTGTATTTCTCAGAATTTCTCTGAGCGCATACTGCATATCTGGTTAAGGCCATCAGGGCTGGCCATTTGGGTCTGAGGTTTGTATTTGTTATTGTCAGGACTAGCACCTAAGATAGTGAGGCGTTAAGAACTAACTCAAGGCATACTATCGAGAAATAAGCAATAACAGCAATAACAAAGAGGTTTTCAAACGTTAACAATCAATTCCAAACAAGGAGCTAAAAATCTAATAGTCCACATTCTTTAACAACAATTTTAGGGAGCTGTTTGAGGACGTGACCTCAGAGATATAATAGGGTACAGATGTTGGAAACAAGTTAAGAGATTACTGGGTGTTCTTTCTGTGCAGTGCTGTGCATGGTGCACTGACTTTCCTATTGATGAGGCTATTTTATAATTCTGTAGGAACAGATGTAACCATATAGAATTTACAGTAGAGATGCAAATAATTTCTGTCTGATGAACAGAAAATCCCAGCAATCTTATTCTAACATTCTTCATTGCCTATACATTTCTAGTTACTCAAATGCAATTTGAAACAATTTTAACATCTCATTGATAACCTAATTAATTACTGTATTGAATAAAATCTTTGACAGACACTCATTTTATAGTTGTATGAAGTATGTTTTTAATTTTTTGAAACTTATACTTTAATAACGTAAACACAAACAGGGACAGAAGGATGGAGGCCTGCCTTTAAGGTTGGCAAGTAGGCCTCGGCCACCTGGCTGAATTACAGTGAAGCATCCCTTCCCCCATAACATATGCCCTGCCCCAGAGCTCTAGTGCAAGGAAACAAAAAAGTTTACTATAAACTCAATCACAGACATGTCATCTAATGTTCCTAGACAGACCTTACCCAAGGGGTAGATAGGAAAACCACATGGGATATAACCAATAGCCACAGCGCTTTGAGGACAAGAGCTGAGCCATGTTATCCTGCTGGGTTTTTGTTGTTGTTGCTGTTTTTCAGTTCCTAGAGAATTTAGAAAGGAGATAGGGAAACTAGCAGAGGACTGGTTACTTACAAATCTTATCACAACAAGCTGGAGTGGCAGAGAGCAACAGTTACCTTAATGTGTAGCTGCTTTGCCCATGTACTTTACATCTGGATTGTGAGCGATCATAAAATAAGGATTATTTCTAATACAGAGAAAATTCACGAGTCTTAAACATTAAATAAAACTTGATGTACACCATAAACACATTTTCAAAAATAGCCCCAAAAGGATTCTACAAATGTGTCCAACAGGTGCTCTTAATTAGGTACTGGAATTTGTATGTCCCCTAGCTAATTTAGAAGCTCTCTCCAGTAGCTCAAAGTGCCTCTTCAAACTCTAAGGCATTATTCTCTATTTTTCCCAACTGGGAAAATAACTTTTTCAAGTTCCTTGCAGGTGCAAATTTAAATTAATTTATTATTTTCAGGAGCCAAAGCAGATGTCCTAGTTCTTGATCATTTTGTATGTCAACATGCAATGATCTGTTAGGCTGGATGTTACCTAAATATTTGAAGAGACACAAAGGTCCTCCACCCGGGGACATTGTCAGTTTAAAATCGGGAATCAGAGTGGCTGTACCAATTTACGTACCCACCAACAGTATAGGAGGGTTCCCTTTTCTCCACACCCTCTCCAGCACTGGTTATTTGTAGAGTTTTTAATGATGGCCATTCTGACCGGTGTGAGGTGGTACCTCATTGTAGTTTTGATTTGCATTTCTCTAATAATTAGAAATGTTGAGCATCTTTTCATGTGCCTATTGGCCATTTGTATTTCTTCTTTGGAGAAATTTCCATACAGCAGAAATTACCATATCATTGTAAATCAACTATACTTCAATAAAAATAAAAATACAAAAATAATAAAATAAAATCAAGAATCAGATCACATAAGGTTATAAACCAGATCAAGGATTTTAGATATTATTATAAGGGTAATGAGATATCTGTCGGAGTGGAATATCTTGCGACAGTATCTTCTGGACACAAGCAAGTTTGTCCATTTACCCCAATATGCTATTCAAATATTATCATTTTCTATAGGTGACACGATATGAAAATTTTGAGAAGCACTTCGAGGGAGTGTTTACTGTTGGGACTTTGATTTAATGTGACCTGAAATTGCAGGATGTCTATGCTTGTTGGTTTAATTTCCTTCAGTCAATTTGCCTTATTCTGTGAGCTAATGTTTGCCTGCTGCAGTCTCTTGGGAGTGATTTTCCATATCTTGTATCCGGGATTAAAACCAAATAAGCATGGCACTCCTGAAAAGCGACAGCTGCCTTGTGCTTTGCAGGCCCCTGGCATTCTTCATTCATAGGATACTTACTGAGTGTCTGCTTGTGACCAGCTGCTCTACTAAGTGCAGAGGTATAGTAATGAAAAAAAAAAAGACTAAAATCCCTGCCTTCCTTGAGTTTGTACCCAAATAGGGAGACAGGGAATACATACATAAAATATTAACATGTTAGATGGTGACAAGGGCTAAAGAGAAAAACTAAGCAAGAAAGGGAAACAGGGAATGTGAGCTGAATATTTACAATATTATTTAGGCCACGAAAGACTCTAAGAGGTGAGGCACTGAGCATGATGGTATCTGGCAGAAGATAATACCAGGCAGAAGGATCAGAGGAGCAAAATCCCCGAGGCTGGAGATACGTGCACAGAGAAGAAACAAAGGCAGTGTAGTGACAGCAAAGTCCTATGGGTGGAGAGGGAAGTTGAAGAGGTTGGAGAAGTGAATGGGGTGGGCGTAAGCTGTGTAAGGACTTCAAGTTGCACCCACAGTGAGGTTAGAAGTCATTGGAGGGTTTTGAGCATCAGCCCTCTGGCTGTTAGCTTTATATGTTATCAAATGTGGTCTCCCTCATATATTTAAAAAATAAATCTCACTTCCTTATCATAAAACATATGTGTTCATTATAGGAAAAAATTAGTAGCCATAAGTAAAAAGGGCAGATAAATCACATAGTCTCAAAACAAACACGTTGATACGGAAAAATATTGGTCTTTTCAGCCTTTTCTCTCTCTCTACTCCCATCTCTCTCTCTCTCTCTCTGTGTGTGTGTGTGTGTGTGAGTGTGTGTTCTGAGCTCTTCACTTTAGGTACTCATACTAAATATGCCTTCAGAGAAGTGTTTATTCTGCATGGTATTGCTATTTCAGTCACTGGTCAACTCTACAGAATAGTAGTTTTGATGAAAATCAATCATTTTATCACTTAGTGGTCATTCTTCTTTATTTTTAAATAAATAAACTGCTTGCCATCTATACACAAGAATGAATTTCAAAACTATGACAATAGATTTTAAATTTTTTCGCATTTCAGTAGGTGAAACTTGCTTCACTAGGATTTACAAAGAATAATTCACAAAGAGATGGAGACCACCTATGCATTACATTTGTTTTTCACTTGGTACATATTTTCATTCAGTCCCACACTAAGTGGAATCTGAAAGCACTATTTGTGTGAACTAAGAGGAAAAATATTAAGCTAACATTATCAATTTTTTGAGATACCCAGGATTAGAACTATATTAAGAATTCTTTTGGGACTTCCCTGGTGGCACAGTGGTTAAGAATCCACCTAGCAATGCAGGGGACACGCGTTTGAGCCCTGGTCCGGGAAGATCCCACATGCTGCAGAGCAACTAAGCCCATGCACCACAACTACTGAGCGTGTGTGCCACAACTACTGAAGCCTGCACACCTAGAGCCCATGCTCTGCAACAAAAGAAGCCACTGCAACGAGAAGCCCATGCACCACAACGAAGAGTAGCCCCCACTCGCCACAATGAGAGTAAGCCCACGCACAGCAAAGAAGACCCAACACAGCCAAAGATAAATAAAAAAAATTTTATATAAAAAAAAATTCTTTCAACTTTTTGTGATATACTGATCCAATCATTTTTCATAAGATAAATGGCTAGTGAAATATTGAGTAAATGAGCCTGAGAAAATATTTGAAGACATTATAGCTGAAAACTTCCCTAACATGAGAAAGGAAACACTCATTCAAGTCCAGTAAGCACAGAGAGGCCCATACAGGATGAACCCAAGTAGGAACATGCTGAGACACATATTAATCAAACTGACAAAAATTAAAGACAGAAAAAATATTAAAAGCAACAAGGGAAAAGCCACAAATAACATACAAGGGAATCCCCATAAGGTTATCAGCTGATTTTTCAGCAGAAACTCTGAATGGCCAGAAGGCAGTGGAACAATACATTTCAAGAGATGAAAGAGAAAAATCTACAACCAAGAATACTCTACCCAGCAAGGCTCTCTTTCAGATTTGATGGAGAAATCAAAAGTTTACAGACAAGCAAAAGCTAAGAGAACTCAGCACCACCAAACCATCTTTACAACAAATGCTAAAGGAACTTCGCTAGGTGGGAAAGATACCAGTAACTTAAAACAACCTTGTAGCTATACAGACTGCTATAACAAAACCTCATGGGAACACTAAACCCCTAAACTACAGTAGATACACACACAAAAAAGAAAAGGTAACCCAAACACAACAATAAAAATGATCATTAAACCAGAAGAGAAGAGAACAAAAGAGGAAGGGAAGAAAAAAGACCTATAAAAACAAACCCAAAACAATTAAGAAAATGGCAATAGGAACATGCATATCGATAATTACCTTAAACGTAAATGAGTTAAATGCTCCAACCAAAATACATAGACTGGCTGAATGGATACAGAAACAAGACCCATATATATGCTGTCTACAAGAGACACACTTCAGACCTAGGGACATATACAGGCTGAAAGTTAACAGACTGGAAAAAGATATTCCATGTAAATGGAAATCAAAAGAAAGCTGGAGTAGCAATACTTATATCAGATAAAATAGGCTTTAAAATAAAGACTGTTATAAGACATAAGGAAGGACACTACATAATGATAAAGGCATCAAACCAAGAAGAAGATATAACAACTGCAAATATATATGCACCCAACATAGGAGCACCTCAATACATAAGGCAAATGCTAACAGCCATAAAAGGGGAAATTGACAGTAAGACAATATTGTCTTTAATGTCCCACTTACACCAACTGACAGATCATCCAGACAGAAAATTAATAAGGAAACACGAGCATTAAATCACATGTTAGACCAGATAGACTTAATTAGACATCTAAAGGACATTCCATCTGAAAGTAGCTGAATACACTTTCTCCTCAAGTACACATGGAACATTTTCCATGATAGATCACATCTTGGGCCATAAATCAAGCCTTGGTAAACTTAAGAAAACTGAAATCATATCAAGCATCTTTTCCAACCACAACACTATGAAATTACAAATCAGTTACAGGAATAAAAAATCTGTAAAAAACAAAAACGCATGGAGGCTAAACAATATGTTACTAAATAACCAATGGATCACTGAGAAAATCCAAGAGGAAATCAAAAAATACATAGAGACAAATGACAATGAAAACACAATGATCCAAACCTATGGAATACAGCAAAAGCAGTTCTAAGAGGGAAGGTTACAGCAATACAATCCTACATCAAGAAACTGGAAATTTCCAAACAAACAACCTAACTTTACAACTAAAGAAACTAAAGAAGACCAAAAAACCCAAAGTTAGTAGAAGGAAAGAAATCATAAAGATCAGAGCAGAAACAAATGAAATAGAGATAAAGAGAACAATAGCAACGATCAATGAAAGTAAAACCTGGTTCTCTGAGAAGATAAACAAAATTGATAAACCTTTAGGCAGACTCATCAAGATAAAAAAGTGAGAGAATTCAAATCAATAAAATTACAAATTAAAAAGGAGAAGTTACAACAGACACCACAGAAATACAAAGGATGATAAGAGAACACTACAAAAAACTATATGCCACAGTGGTTGAGAGTCCGCCTGCCAATGCAGGGCATGCTGGTTCGTGCCCTGGTCTGGGAAGATCCCACATGCCGCGGAGCAGCTGGGCCCGTGAGCCGTGGCCACTGGGCCTGCATGTCCGGAGGCTGTGCTCTGCTATGGGAGAGGCCACAGCAGGGAGAGGCCCATGTACCGCCAAAAAAAAAAAAAAAAAAAAAAAAACAACTATATGCCAATAAAATGGACAACCTAGAAGAAATGGACAATTCTTAGAAAGGTACAGTTTCCAAGACTGAACCAGGAAGAAACAGAAAATATGAACAGACCAATCACAAGTACTGAAATTGAAACTGTGATTAAAAATCTTCCAAAAACAAAAGTCCAGGACCAGATGGCTTTACAGGTGAATTCTGTCAAACATCTAGAGAAGAGTTTAATACCTATCCTTTTCAAACTATTCCAAAAAATTGAAGAGGCAGGAACACCCCCAAGCTCATTCTACAAGGCCATCACCACTCTGATACCAAAACCAGACAAAGATATCACAAAAAAAGAAAATTACAGGCCAATATTATTGATGAATATAGAGGTAAAAATTCTCAACAAAATACTAGCAAACTGAATCTGACAACACATTAAAATGATCACACACCATGATCAAGTGGGATTTATCCCAGGGATGCAAGGATTCTTCAATATACGTAAATCAATCAATGTGACAACCACATTAACAAACTGAAGGAGAAAAACCATATGATCATCTCAATAGATGCAGAGAAAGCTTTTGACAAAATTCAACACCCATTTATGATAAAAAAAAAACTCTCCAGAAAGTGGGCATAGAGGGAAACTACCTCAACATAATAAAGGTCATATATGACAAACCCACAGCCAACATCATTCTCAATGGTGAAAAACTGAAAGCATTTCCTCTAAGATCAGAAAGAAAACAAGGATGTCCACTCTCACCACGACTATTCAACATAGTTTTGGAAGTCCTACCCACTGCAATCAGAGAAGAAAAAGAAACAAAAGGAATACACATTGGAAAAGAAGAAGTAAAACTGTGACTGTTTGCAGATGACATGACATTATACATAGAAAATCCTAAAGAAGCCAACAGAAAACTACTAGAGCTTATCAATAAATCTGGTAAAGTTGCAGGATATAAAATTAATACACAGAAATCTCTTGGCTTCCTACACACTAACAATGAAAAATCAGAAAGAGAAATTAAGGAAACAATCCCATTTACCACTGTAACAAAAAGAATAAAATACATAGGAATAAACCTACCTAAGGAGACAAAAGACCTGTACTCAGAAAACTATAGAATATTGATGAAAGAAATCAAAGATAACAGAAACAGATGGAGAGACATACTATGTTCTTGGATTGGAAGAATCAATATTGTGAAAATGACTATATTACCCAAAGTAACCTACAGGTTCAGTGCAATCACTATCAAATTACCAATGGCATTTTTCACAGAATTAGAAGAAAAAAATTTACAGTTTGTATGGAAACACAAAAAACTCTGAATAGCCAAAGCAATCTTGAGAGAGAAAAACGGAGCTGGAGGAATCAGGCTCCCTGACTTCAGACTATACTACAAAGATACAGTAATAAAGCCAGTATGGTACTGGCACAAAAACAGAAATATATATCAATGGAACAGGATAGAAAACCCAGAGATAAACCCACACACCTATGGTCACCTAATCTATGACAAAGGAGGCAAGAAGATACAATGGAGAAAAGACAGTCTCTTCAATAAGTGGTGCTGGGAAAACTGGACAGCTACATGTAAAAGAATGAAATTAGAACTTTCTCTAATACCATACACAAAAATAAACTCAAAATGGATTAAAAACATAAATGTAAGACTGGATAATATAAAAGTCTTAGAGGAAAACATAGGCAGAACACTCTGACATACAGCAAGCTCTTTTTTGATCCACCTCCTAGAGTAGTGAAAATAGAAACAAAAATAAATAATGGGACCTAATTAAACTTAAAAGCTTTTGCACAGAAAAGGAAACCATAAACAAAACAAAAAGCTCACAGAAGGGGAGAAAATATTTGCAGACGAAGTGACCAACAAGGGATTAATCCCCCAAACATACAAACAACTCATGCAGATCAATACCAAAAAACAAACAACCCAATCAAAAAGTGGGCAGAAGGCCTAAAGAGACACTTCTCCAAAGACAACATAGAGATGGATAAAAAGCACATGAAAAGATGCTCAACATCACTAATTATTAGAGAAATGCAAATCAGACTTCAATGAGGTATCATCTCACACTAGTTAGAATAGCCATCATCAAAAATCTACAAACAATAAATTCTGGAGAGGGGGTGGAGAAAAGGGGAACCCTCCTACACTGTTGGTGGAAATATAAATTGGTACAGCCACTATGGAGAACAGTATGGAGATTCCTTAAAAAACTAAAAATAGAGCTACCATATGACCCAGCAATCCCACTCCTGGGCACGTATCTGGAGAAAACCATAATTCGAAAAGACACATGCACCCCAATGTTCACTGAAGTACTATTTACAACAGCCAGTACATGGAAGCAACCTAAATGTCCATCGATGGAGGAATTGTTACAGACAATGTGGTACATATATACAATGGAATATTACTCAGCCCTAAATGAAGAATGAAATAATGCCATTTGCAGCAACATGGATGGACCTAGAAATTGTCATACCGAGTGAAATAAGTCAGAGAAAGACAAATATCATATGATATCGCTTATATGTGGAATCTAAAAAAATGGTACAAATGAACTTTTTTTTTTTTTTTTTTACAAAACAGAAATAGAGTCACAGATGTAGAAAAACTTATGGTTATCCAGGGAGAAAGGAGGGGTGATAAACTGGGAGATTAGGACTGATATTTCCACACTACTATATATAAAAGAGATAACTAATAAGAACCTACTATATAGCAACGGGAACTCCACTCAATACTTTGTAATGACCTATATGGGAAAAAATCTAAAAAAGAGTGGATAAATGTGTATGTATAAATGATTCATTTTGTTGTATGGCAGAAACTAACATTGTAAATCAACTATATTGCAATAAAATATTTTTAAGTATAAATTAAAAACAAATTTAATGATAAAAGTAGCTAATTTATTGTTGAAATTCAATAAAAATTAAAATTTTAACTATAAAAATGTCCTTATTGTAATAAAATATGGCTTTGAGAGAAAGAATAAATATTGATGCATTATTATCAGTTCTCTAGAATCCTCTCATTTTGAAGCAGGAAAAATATATTTCATGCTGGAAATACAGGATATTTGGTTTCATGTAGTCACATACTAAATAAGTAAATAAATAAACTATTATAGAAAGTATAGCTTTCAAATGTGGTCTATAAAATATATCTCTAAAGGACTATGTTAACAAAAATAATGATTTAATGGTAGTATTTGTCAATAAAAATCAACAAACTTTTACCAAACTGGCTAACATAATAGAGGGTATACATTGTTTGCTGAGAAGCAACATGGATTACAATTGAAGAAAAATATAAGAACCTCTTCTGTTATGACAATTTTACAGAGCTTCATTATTTTAGTGCATTGCTCAGGAGATTACTGAATAAACTGATGTGGACTTACAAGATGATAGAGTTTTTTTTTTTAAAGTCTGCTGCTTTTTATTTGAAGGTTTACAGATAAAAGTAACTCACTAAAACCTATACTATGGATCCAGTTATTTGGTAAAGGATCAAAAATAAGTGAATCAATACACAATTCTCTACATAAAAATATGAATTTATCTATAAAATACAGACATACTTAAGTGTAAACACAAACACATATCCATGAAAGAAAAAATAAAGGAATATTTATCTGTAACTATTAAACATATATATGTATGAAAGTATATATATTTGTATGTATATAAGCATATATGTGTCAAAATGGATGCAGGTGAAATAAAGTCTATTCCTCTCCTTACCTTATTTAACTTTCAATTATTTAAATACTAATATATTCTAAAATATTTCTAGGGTGATAATTTATGCAATGCCATGTCAATAGTAACTAATCAATAAATATTGAATGATTATTGCTAATAAGAAAAATTTTATTGTATATAATAGAACATTTTTGTTTCTATAAATCTCTATTTTTTAAAATGAAAAAATCAATAAAAACAAAATAAAATAAAAACACTATTTTAAGTGAGAATCGATTTCCTAAAATTAAATTAGAAAAAATATTTTCCTTTATTTTTCTAAGATGATCAACTTAATTTCCAATATTTTAAACTTTCTGGTTTACATAAAAAGTTTATCACTAATATACTAGAGCCATTTTTGGTTTTGTAACTATAACAAAAGTTAATTAGATGATAAAATATATGAATGTAACACATATGGATGTCAATAGGCAATTTCAAAAAAATTATGTAAGAAGGTCATTTATATGGAAAAATAACATGCAAAACTATATTAGAGGATAGATAGAAGACGACAAATATTAAAGCAGAAATGATCTACATAGGGACTTCCCTGGTGGTGGAATGGTTAAGAATCCGCCTTCTAATGCAGGGAACGCAGGTTTGATCCCTGTTTGGGGAACTAAGATCCCAAATGCCACGGTCAACTAAGTCTGTGCACTGCAACTACGGGGCCTGCACACCACAACTAGAGAGAAGACCACATGCCGCAAGGAAGCGCCCATGCACTGCAATGAAAGATCCCACATGCCGCAACAGAAACCCAATGCAGCCAAAAGTAAATACATATTTAAGAAAGAAGTGATGTACATAATTTCTTCCTATCATCCCTAAATTTAGAGTTTTGAAAAAAATGTTTAAAACTCAGAAGCACTTTTAGATTTCTGTCTGTGTGGATCTCAAGTGTGTTTCTAGGATACAGTATGTATATGATCTTCCGGAGCTTGATGAAGGCAGGTAGAAGCACATGTAAAAGCAATCTATAATTAAAATTTATTTCCCTAGATACCTTGACTCAAACATTGTCATGGGAAGGTGATACGCTGAAAACAGAACTCTTCAGAGGTAACCTTAGAGAACATGATAGTCTACCTTGAGCTAAAACACACTCAGTTCTGAGTCAGTTGTAAGAAGGAAACTAGAGAAACAATGTGTCTAGGAGTATGACATTACCATGCTTTCCCAGGCAGAAAGTAACACTGTGAGATAGTAAACAAGGCCCTTGGTTATTTTCCTGACAAGTGCTATAAAACATCTTAGTTATCAAGAAAGATTTCATCATTGTTCACAGCTAACATCTAAAGCAGGTTTCCTGCCTTGGCTATATTCACATGTTGGGATAGATAATTCTTTGCTGTCGGTAGTTGTCTTGTGCATTGTAGGATATTAAGGAGCATCCCTCTCCTCTACCCACTAGATGCCAGTAACATTCCCCAACTGTGATAACCAAAAATGTCTCAAGACACTGCCAGATGCTCCCTGGGAGGGTGAGGGGGTGGATGGGAAATTGCTTCTGATTGAGTTTCATTGCTCTAAGAAGGGTAATAAAAAGGAATTAACATAAGTTACCTAGAGATTTTCATCCTCTGGCTCTCCTCTCTTACAATTAGACTTAATATTTTCTTTTCAAGCATTTGCTTTGCCACCTTTTAATAAATACTTTGCTACCTTTTAATAAATACTTTGCTACTGAATCAACAAAAAGAAAATGCCTTTAATCATCTCTGATTGATTTATGCCTCCATGAAAGGCTCCTTTACCAGCAAATTTTCTTGCAATGTGATTTAAGTTTAGTTTTTCTTTCTTAATATTCCATGAAAAATGGACAAGTGTTTTGTTCCTATTCATGATAGCAAGATGAGAAAATAAAGGTGTGTTTGTGTATGCTGTGTATGTATATAAAATTAACATTCAGAGAATACTAGAGAGTTATCTTACTATGACTGGGAAAGTTCATGTTCAGTATCTTAAGTATCAGGTTCATAGACATCTTTGCCACAAGCATCTTTGCTGCAAACATTTTGGCCATGTAGCTAGTTGGCTGCAAGGCAATTTTATCGTAAAAGATAAAATAATGAACAATAAAGAGATACATTAAAAAGGACATAATGAAACATGAGAAATGAACAAAATTAAAAAGACTTTATTATAAAATACAAAATATTTGAATACATTTAAAATGTGTGTAGATTCATGGCAACACTGCGCAAACAGCTGATTTCATTTTGTGGTTTGCATCTGAGCACTTGTCTTCCAAGTCTTTTGTTCACATTATACTTTTTTTTTTTGCTTGCTGATTTGTCTCTTTGACATCACACTTCTTCTTTTTCACTAAGATTTCTTCCTTCATTAAGAGGTATCAGCTTCCAAACACTAGGATGCATATTTGTATCTGAGCTTTGTATTGCATTGTGAAAGCCGCTACACTGTTGTTTGTTCTTTGTATATTGTCACATGTCCGTTGATAGATGTTCCAAAGTTCTACGGGAAATGTGGGTACAGCTCTGCACCTTCCAGGCCCTGGGCCTCTTTCTCCTCCAATGCAGTGTATTTCTAAATATGAAACCAACTCCTGGGACAAATCATCGTCATGTGTTAGCTTGATAAAGCCATCAATAATGTCACTAACTGGAAGAAATGTTCATGCATTTCAACCAGGTGAAATCCAACTGTCAAACCAAAAACTGTCAACCAGTTATTTATCCTTCAAAACAAAGATGCTGAAAGAAAAATACCTAGATCAGGAAATGTTAGCCTAAATATTAGAGCTCATGTGTAATAATTACCTCAATATTGCCTCCTTAGAAAATCTTCTACTTGCAATAATAAAAAACAGAATACAGCATTTAGAAGCACTGAGAATAAAAATCACAACTATCCATGCTCACTGAAAAGTCTTCAAATGTGTCTACAGGAAACCAGACATCAAAGTCTATTTCTCTTTGAAGGACACACCAAGAGTTAATCAAATATGGCTTTCTATAGCATGTCTTCATTACTATTTACAAAATATATTTCTTTCTTCTTTTACCATATTGGACTTCTAACAAACCTTGTGAACCTTCTACAGAATATGCTGCCAATAGATTTCATGAGAACTTGCACAGAAGAACGCTTTACCCACACTTTCGGTACTCTTCTTTCTCAAGAAACGTTTTACCAAAAGGAAGAAGACAACTGAACATTTTTTCCTCTACTTTTTAAAACATTCTCTATTGAAAAGGTGGTTACGTCCTTCACAGCATTTTCTTCCCTTTCGTCCCAAAGATTCATCTTTTGAATGGAGTTCCTGGACAAACTATTCAGTTACTGAGTACTTTTTTCAAAAGTAAGTTTTATTACTTCTTCTTGGACATGAGTGCTAAGAAAAGCAGCTAAGAGTTAAGGGTACACTGCCATTTTCTTCTATACTTTACTAAGTACACAAATCCAGAACCTTTGAGAGATGTGACGTTAGTTCATCAACACTTTGATGTGAAGTGTGAGCTATTAGGATTCATAATGTCTATGTTCCTGAGAAATCACACTCAGGAACTTATTAGTAAGATGAATTTTGTAATTTATTCTGTTAATCTCTATCAATCCTGAGTGAAATTTCGAGTCATATACTCCCTCTAACAGTGCTTACAGAAGTGCCTATCCCGAGTACCTAGGAGACACCCAATAAACAATTGTTGAATGAAAAACAATGAAATGAGAAATCTCACTTGTTTGTGATTAACAATGCTAAACCATACCTGTGAAACTTGGAAATGTAACATATGGTTCACTAAGAGTGTATGGCAGGGGAGCACCAGAGTAGCATGTCAGCTCTGTTTCAATTACATGTAGGATAAACAAATAGAGACTCTACAGTGCAATCACATTGTTTTCAAGAGTACCCTGGGGTCAGCTGAAAGTGGTTATCTCCACAGTCAAGATAACCAAGCTATGCAGGCAGAAACCTTGCTGTTTTTAATTACCATGTATGCTTGTTAAAGGGCTATAAATATGCCTCCTGGATCCACGGTTCTACAAAAGCCTGTACAGAAAGCAGAGATGACTTCCACCCTACCTTTCTGAACCAGATGGCTAAGGCTGTGCTAATTCAACATGTTTTCCTTTTTTAAGAGTTTCTATATTTGATTAGTAGGTGATGATATTAGAATGCAGCACCATAATTCAGTTTTGTTCTTTGTTTATTTGGATTTTCACCAGCAGATGTAGTTGATGATAAAAATACATTTCAGTCTCCATCAAGTTTAGTTAGTCTCAAGAGAAAAAAATATTAAATTTATAAGACCTCAGGGTGATAGTTCAGAGGAAATATGATAAAATGAAATTCAAACTCATTCATTCTCTAAAGCATTAATCCATAATATAACATTCAAAATGTTATCAAGACTGCCTATTACCTTTTGGGGTTTTTTTTCTTCTTTTCACTTTACCTTCTCTTTTGATTAAAATATAATTTTAACTGGGATCCTAGAATATAGTCTGGGTCAGAGAGTTGGCATTAACTAACTGTGATTCTTTATACACACCTCTATCCCAATCTGTTTTGCAATGAAACAAAAGTATCACTGCCTTTTTTGTACCTCTCAGATAGAGATAATCACTCAACACTGTACCTGGTGGAGATGTATGATGTGATAATGGGTATTTACAAACAACTACAAGTAAAAATACATCTTCAAAGGGATTCATGGAAAAGACCTTGACAAGTACCCTAAAATACAGGTTTCTGATAATGTTAAGATAATAATACTGAACTGGGTAAGAATTTCTAAAACTCTAATGGAAAATTGATTCATAAGCTTCTCATCCAAGACGAAGCCAAACAAAATTTAATTACAGGAGACAACGAACTGATAATTATAATTTGTATGACTTCATTTAAAACAATGTTGGGTCTTTAATGATTTCTTTTCCAGATTTAAAGAACCCATTTTTCTCTTCTTTTTTAAGCTATTTACAGCTTACAGCAATTTGCAGTTTTGTAAACAAAAGTTAAAACATTTATCTTTTTCTTCCTACCGGATCCCTCCAGAATTAAGACATACTCATTAAATAGTTTTATTTTTCATGATAATGTATGCATTTACATAAGTTAAATAATCTGTTCTCACTGTAAGTACAAACTTAGACAGGTCCTGAGCCTGGCTTCATAGCCTAAAGATACTTGAAAGATCTCATCTGAGAATCCTTATTACCAGACAATTTTAAAGAACTAAGGTTGACTTTATGGAGCCAATAAAACCCCTTGGATATTACCAAAGCTTTGACTGAAATGTTATGTTTGAATATATGCATAGAATTAATATTCTTACTACATTTCTGTAAATAATAAATCCAAATTTAATAAGACAAGACTTATTTTACAAAATGAATCAGTTTTACTGTAAATATTTTTGATAAACATGGGATGACTATGGAAAATACTGTTTCAATAGAAAGCTACAGTTTATCCATTATCAGATTCTAATCTTATTAATTGGCTTTGAGTCTTTTTTATCAACTAGTAGAATTCAGAGAAATGGCCACACAGATTATACATCGATAACCTTCATGCCTATTGCTGTGTGGGCAGCTCAAGAGTTCAATGCCAGGCCAAAAGGAAGTGGTGTGATATATTCAAAGTGCTCAAAGAAAAAACAAAACAAAATGAAACAACAACAACAAACTTTGAAGCAAGAAAAACTCTACGCAGCAAGGTTATCATTCTGAATTGAAGGGGAGATAACAGGTTTTCCAGACAAGCAAAAGCTAAAAGAGTTAATCCTCACTAAACCAGCCCTATGAGAAATGTTAAAGCAACTTTTTAAGCTGAAAAGAAAGGGCATTAATTAGTAAGAAAACATATGAATGTAAAAATCTCACTGGGAAAAATAAATATATAGTAAAGAAAGTCCATTAATCATTTATAAAGCTAGTTATAGAGAATAAAGACATAATTAGTAAAAATAATTAAAATTACAAAAATTAGTTAAGGGATACACAAAAAGATGTAAAATGTGACATTAAAAACATAAAATGTTGGGGCAAAGTAAAAACAGAGAGTTTTAGAATGCATTCAAATGTAACTTGCTATTAACTTAAAACAGACTAAGCCTCATGGTAACCACAAAGTTAAAACCTGTAGTAAATACAGAAAAGATAATGAGAAATGAATTTAAGCATAACACTAGAGAAAGTTATCAAAACACAAGGGAAGAAAGCAGTAGAAGAAAGGAACAGAAAAGAACAGAAGGAACAGAAAAGACAAAACAGTCAGAAAACAATTAACAAAATGGCAGTAAGTACATACTATCAATAATTACCTTAAATATAAAGGGACTAAATTCTCCAAAAAAAAATGACATGGAGTGGCTCAATGGATACAATATCAAGACCCATCTTTATGCTGTCTAAAAGAGAATGACATCAGATATAAGGACACACAAAGACTGAAAGCAACACAGTGGAAAAAGATGTTTCACATAAATGAAAACCAAAAGAAAGCTGGGGTAGCTATACTTATATCAGACAAAATAGACTTTAAAACAGACTGCAGTAAAAGACAAAAGTGGACATTACATAATGATAAAGGGGTCAATCCAAAGGAAGATGTAACATTTTAAACTATTTATGAACCCAACATAGGAGCACCTAAATATGTAAAGCAAATATTAAGACTCAAAGGGAAAAATTGACAGCAATAACGGGAGGGGACTTTAGTATGCCACTTAGGACAATGGATAGATGGCCTAGACAGAAAAACAAAGCATCACTGGTCATAAATGGCACATTAGAACTGATGGATTTAGTAGACATATATAGAACATTCCATCCAAAAGCAGTGGAATACACATTTTTCTCAAGTGCACATAGAGCATTCTCCAGGATAGATAATACGCTAGGCCACAAAACAAGTCTCAATAAATTTAAAAATACTGAAATCATACCAAGCATCTTTTCTGACCACAATGATATGAAACTAGAAGCTGATTACGAGTAGAAAACTAGAAAAGTCACAAATATGTGGAGATTGAACAACATGCAATTAAAAAACCAATGGGTTGATGAAGAACTCAAAGGAGAAAAAAAACCCAAAAAACCTTGAGACAAGTGAAAGTGGAAATACAACATACCAAAATCTATGAAATGCAGCAAATGCAGTTCTAAGAGGGAAGTTTATAGTGATACAAATCTACCTCAAGAAACAAGAAAAATCTCAAATAAACAATATAAATTTATATCTAAAGGGACTACAAAAAGAAAAACAAAGCCCAAAGTTGGTAGAAGAAACAAAGATCTAAGTGTACATAAATAAAATGAAGACTAAAATGACAATAGAAAAGATCAATGAAACTAAGAGCTCGTTCTTTGAAAAGATAAACAAAGTTGTCAAAACTTTAGCTAGAACCACTGAGCGCATTAAAATCAATTAAATCAGAAATTAAAGAGAAAAAATTACCACTGATAACCAAGAAATGAAAAGATCATAAGAAACTATTACATAAAATTATGTGCCAACAAGAAATGGATAAATTCCTAGAAACTTATAATCTCCCAAGACTAAATCATGAAGAACAGAAAATGTGAACTGACTGATTACCAGTAAGAAGAATGAGTCAGTAATCAAAAAGCTCCCCCAAAACAAAAGCCCAGGACCACATGGCTTCACTGGTGAATTCTACAAAACATTTAAAGAAGAGTTAATAATCACACTTCTCAAATGATTTCAAATATTTGAAGAGGAAGAAACACTTCTACACTCATTTTATGAGGCCAGCATTACCTTGATACCAAAACTAGACAAGGGCATAACACAAAAAGAAAATTACAGGACAATACATAGCTAATATAACAAAGATGTGAAAATCCTCAACAAAATTAGCAAATCAAATTTGACAATACATTAAAAGGATCATACACCACAATCAAGTGGGATTTATTCTAGAGATGCAAGGATGGTTCAACATCCTCAAATCAATCAATGTGATACACCCCATTAACAAAATGAAGAATAAAAATCATGGAATTACCTCAATAGATGCAGAAAAAGCATTTGACAAAATTCAATGAACATTTTTGATAAAAACTCTCAACAAAGTGGTTATAGAGGAGACACACCTCAACATAATAAAGGCCATATAGGACAAGCTCACAGATAACTTCATACTCAATGGCAAAAAACCTCAGTTTATCCCTTATTTATTTTATTGATGTATAGTTGATTAACAATGTTGTGTTAGTTTCAGGTGTACAGCAAAGTGATTCAGTTATACATACATATATATCTATTTTTTCAGGATCTTTTCCCGTATGGGTTACTACAAAAATGTTTAACTCTTAAATTCAGGTGAAAGAGAAGGATTCCACTCCCACCACTTTTATTCAACATAGTATTGGAAATCATGGTCAGACCCATTAGGAAGGAAACAGAAATAGGCATCAGAATTGGAAAGGAAGAAGTGAAACTGTCTATATAAAGAAAATCCTAAAGACTCCACCAAAAAACTGTTAGAACTAACAAAGTTTGTAAAGTTGCAGGGAAAAAAAATCAATATACAAAAATCTTTGCATTTTTTTCTGTACCAACGAAAAACTATCAGAAATAAAAATTACGAAGACAATCCCATTTACAATTGCATCAAAAATAATAACATACTTAGGAATAAATGTAACCAATGACGTGAAAAATCTACACTTTGAAAACTATAAGATATTAATGAAAGAAATTGAAGAGGATACACATAAATGGAGAGATATTCCATGCTCATTGATTGGAAGAATACTGAAAAATGTCCATATTACTCAAAGGAATTCCTATCAAAATTCCAATGGCATTTTTCATAGAAGCAGTACAAACAAACTTAAAATTTCTATGGAACCACAAAATTCCCAAATAGCCAAAGCAATCCGATAATGAAGAACGAAGTTGGAGGCATCATTCTTCCTGATTTCAGACCATACTACAAAGCTATAATAATCAAAACAGTGTGGTACTGGCATAAAAACAGACACAGATCAGTGACATAGAACAGAGAGCCGAGAAGTATACTTAAGCATGGATGGTAAATTAATTTATAACAAAAGACACAAGTGTATACAATGAGGAAAGGACAGTCTTGTAAATAAATGATGTAGGGGTTGGGACTCCCCTGGTGGTGTAGTGGTTAAGAATCCACAAGCCAATGCAGGGGACACAGGTTCGATCCCTGATCCGGGAAGATCCCACTCGCTGCAGAGCATCTAAGCCCATGTGCCACAACTACCGAAGCCCATGCACCTAGAGCCTGTGCTCTGCAACAAGAGAAGCTTGTGTGCAACCAAGACCCAATGCAGCCAAAAATAAATAAAATTAAAACTTTAAAAATAAATAAATAAATTGTGTAGGGAAAACTGGCAAGCCACATGCAAAATAATAAAACTGGACCACTATCTTAAACCATACACAAATGTAATTCAAAATGGATTAAAGACTTCAATGTAAAACCAGAAATCATAAAACTTCTAGGAGAAAACATAGACAGTAAGCTTCTTGACACTACTCCTGATGACATTTCAAACAAAATCTGACTCCAAAGACAATGGAAACAAAAGCAAAAATGAATAAATGGGAATACATCAAACTGAAAAGCTTCTGCATAGCAAACAAAACCATCAACAGAATAAAAAGGCAACCTACCTGATGAAAGAAGATATTTGAAAATCATGTACCTGATAAGTGGTTAATATCCAAACATAAAAAGAACTCATACAACTCAATAACAAACAAATCTGATTACAAAATGGGCAGAGAATCCAAACAGACATTTTTCCAAAGATGCCACACAGATTGCCAACAGACACATGAAAAGATGCTCAACATCATTAATCACCAGAGTAATGCAAATCAAAACAAAATGTGATAGCATCTCATAGCTGTCAGAATGGTTATTATGAAAAGGACAAAATATAACAAGTGTTGCTGAGGATGTGGATTAAAGGGAAACCTAATGCACTGTTGGTGGGAAGGTAAATTGGTACAGCCACTATGGAAAACAGTATGGAGGTTCCCCCCAAAATTAAAAATAAAACTACTACATGATCCAGCAATTCCACTTCTGGGTACTTATTCAAAGAAAACAAAAACATTAATTTGAAAGGATATATGGACGCCTATGTTCACTGCAGCATTGTTTAGAATAGCCAAGATATGGAAACAACCTAAGGATTCACTGATGGATAAGTAAGAAAGATGTGTTATATAGATACAATGGAATACTAGTCAGCCATAAAAAAGAATTAAATCTTGCCATTTGTGAAGACATGGATGGACCTTGAGGGTATTATGCTAAGTGAAATAAGTTAAAGACAGATACCATATGATTTCACTTATATGTGGAATCTGAAAAAGAAAACAAAGGAACAAAACTCACAGATAAAGGCAATAGTTTGATGGTTGTGAGAGGGGAGGGTGGTTGGGGGTGGGAGAAATGGTTGAAAGGGATCAAGGGATACAAATTTTAGTTATAAAATAAATAAGTCATTGGGACATAAGGTACATCATGTTGACTACAATCAATGATATTGTATTGCGAATTTGAAAGCTGTTAAGAAAGTAAGTCTTAAAAGTTCTCATCACAAGAAAAAAAATTCGTAACTTTGTATGGTGATAGACGGTAACTAGATGTATTGTGGTGATCTCTTCACAATGTATACAAATGTCAAATCATTATGTTTTTACACCTGAAACTAATATAATGTTGTATGTAAATTAAACTTCAATTTTAAAAAAAAATTCCTCATGTTCATCCTGTCCTAAATAACCATGGGGATATGTGATTGCTAACACAGCAAGCACCTTAGTAAATAAATAAAAGTAGGACTTCTCTGGTGGCGCAGTGGTTAAGAAGTGGCCTGCCAATAGAAGGGACACGGGTTCGATCTCTGGTTCAGGAAGATCCCACAGGCCACGGAAGTGTGATTATTAACTCTTCAATAGATAATATTCCCCTGCCTTCTAGAAGCCCGTGCACCACAACTACTGAGCCCACATGCCACAACTACTGAAGCCCGCATGCCTAGAGCCCATGCTCCACAATGAGAAGCCATCGCAATGAGAAGCCCGTGCACCACAATGAAGAGTAGCCCCCACTTGCAGCAACGAGAGAAAGTCCACATGCAGTTAACGAAGACCCAATGCAGCCAAAAATAAATAAAATAAATTTATAAAAAAAAAATAAAAATAGATTGACTTCAAATGGTAAAACGTGAATCTGATTATAACCCATTTAGGTTATTTAGTTGATTATACCCTGGCTTCTGGGACTCTCTACTCTGGGGAATTTTTTAATCCTTGTCTGTTATTTTCCTTATATCCAACATATTAACCTCTCTAGCGCGTTGTGTTCTCTCAAAGATTTTAAGTGTCTTTCAGCAGCCACTCCCATATCAAATGATATCCATCAGGATTAGAAAACCTGAAGAGCTCAGTGATCTTACCACCCAAGCCTATGATGATAATGCAATTGTTGCTAACTGCAACTAATGACCTTCCTTCCTGATGACTCAACTGGTGGAAACAACAAATAAGTGATTTTCTGGCATCAATAGTGGTAACCAAGAGTCACGCCATACTACCTGGTCATACTCTCAGCCTACTAAAATAATGGCCAAAAGTGGGGAATTATTAAATCAGATACAAAACGGAGACCGGACTTGAGAATTCCCTGAGCAGACAAAACCATTCAAGTCACATAAGCAAACTAAATCTAGCTGATTTCATGAATGTAATCAAAACTTGACTTGGGTTATTTCCTGTAAATGACTCCAACAATCATAAAAGAAACAAGTCATCTTCCTAAAAGTGGTATGAGATAATCAATTTAACCAATCCCCTGCCTTCTAGAAGCACCCATTGTAATAATCAATCATTTTAAACAGTAGGCAATGTCCTCACTTTCACTTTTAAGTCACCCTGTTACATCATGCCCCTAAGCTTCATATTAGTCTTCGATTTTGAAGGCACCCAGTTTGCAAATTGCTCTTACATGCACAATAACCTCTTACTAAATACTCAATGATTTGGTGGTTTTCATTTTTCTATTTCTGCTTTTTTGATATTTCTAATGCATAAAAATTGCTTAAGAATGTCAACCTATATTTTAAAACTTAGAAAATTAATTGCTGACAAACATTAGGGATTAGTATCTTTCCATAAGGGATTAATATCTTTCCATAATTTGTATATTTAAAAATTCTATTGATACAATTCAAAACTGTGACAGGAATACATAGAACAATCATACTTCTAGTATTTACAAATTCTCTTTTCATCTTGTATGATACAAATATAAACAAGTATAAATATGAATAAAATATTGAGAATACAAAATATATATTCCTAACATTTTGATTAATGCTCTCTTTCAACTTAAATAATTATTTTCTATATTCTGAATATGAATTTGGAAAAGATAAGTCTAAAATAGTGAGAATCCTAATTTCATATATATACAAATATATATTATTATTATATTTAGACTAAAGCTAAAGTAAATGATAGCTTTGGTAATGCAAACTACCATACTGATATAATGAACGTTGACCTATTTTACTTACAATACAAATAGCTTGATTCAATTAGTATATTGGAATCAACAAATTAATTATAGATTGGAAGGAAATAATACCAAGGATTTCACTTTATATTCAAACAGTAAAAAGAAGGCATGCAGAACAATGTAGCTTGATTTGTTTACAAATTAAAGTTTCAATAGATAATATTCTCATTAAAGAAAAATGTATATTGTGTATTGTGGGAATTGAAGGTGATTGTTGTTTGCATCATAAAAGTTGAAAATATAACACATGACTTAGGAGATAATTTGGTAGGCTTTAACATTAAATGAGAGGGGAAAAAATTAAAGGAAACCTATTTGCTTCAGTTGATGCAAATTATCTCTTTCTGAATCAAGCATAGCATATTGTTTGGGAACAAGAAAGTCATTTTTGTTCACACATTTAAAATATTATACTTGTCACTTAAAATCTCTAGAGATACTTCCAGAGGAATAATGTGCTTAATGATAAGGTTTAAGGAGGTAAATCACTAAAAAACGTTGGTGGAATAGCACTGTCACTATGAATTATTCTGACAAGTACACTAATGATACTTAGAATCAAGTAGCCCAGAAAAAACCTCTCTTTTATAGATATGGGTATGATCATTTATTTTAAAATAGTTAAAACAAGCTAGAATATTACTGTGGTAACATCAACAAATGCTAGGCAACTCAGTAGATTGTTGATTATAAACAGAAATGTTTCATTAAAAATAGAAATATTTCAAAATCTAGTGAAATGACTGAAATATATCTGAAGAATATGGTACAAGTAATATATGTATGTCATATGTCAAAAATTGAGACAGCATTATATACACACAACATTTTACAGAGGGATATTCACTTACAGAATTAGAAATTTTTGTATTAGGTTTTTCTGAAAACTATGATGGAATCAAATGATGTTTATGTCAGCATACTTACCAAATAGTAATTTTCACATTTTAATTAAAACCAGCTTATTTCAGAGAAAAGTAGAAAGAGGTAATAGTCGTCATTGGTGCTGTGTGCCAGTTTTTCATGGTTTTCCCACTTCTGGGCATATGACTGATTTGTCCTCCCTGCCCTTTGGATTTTACTAGCTGTGACTATACAACTTAATTTATTTTGACCAATGAAACGTGAGAAGTGTCATATGACATTTCTGAGTGGAAGTTTAAGACCCATTGTGCAATTTATGACACTCTTTCTCTCACAGGCTGCAACATAACAGATGAAGATTGTTCCATCAACCTGAGTCTTACAGTGAGGGCAGAGAGCTGTCTGTTGGCCAGCAATAGACATGAGCAATAAAGAAACAAATAAAAGATACTGAAGTCACTAAAATTTGGAATTGTTTCTGCAGCATAACCATGGATTCAGTTATTGCATTCTATTGGGGGCACCATATAGTGAAGTGATTAGGGGGTGAATTCTGGAATCAAGACCACTTGGATTCATAACACAGCTCTCTCATCATTCGTATGATATCACTTTGGGAATTTTACATCACCTTGCTGTGCCTTAATATCCTCCTCTGTAAAATGAGAATAATAGAATCTATCTTGTTTTTGTTTAAGATTACATGAGACAACACATAAAGCATTTAGAATATTGCTTGGCACACAGTAGCACCTAATAAACATTAGCCGTTATTCTCTCCACCAGGAACTACAGTACCTTTCATTTGCTTATGTTTATAATACTAGTATGATTATTCATAATTATAATTGCTCTGAAAAAAAAAATAAACAAAGACCAGTACTTTAAACAGCAAGTTTATCAGATTTTAAAGTACTGATCTTTGTTTATGGAATCTAGAAGAAATGGATAAATTTCTAGAAACATACAATCTTCCAAGACTGAATCAGGAAGAAGTAGATAATCTGAACAAATAAATCATTAGTAGTGAAATCAAATAAGTAATCAAAAAACTCCCAACAAGTAAAAGTCCAGGACTGAATGGCTTCACAGGGTAATTATACCAAGCATATAAACAAGAGCTAATACCTATCCTTCTCAAATTATTCCAAAAAACTGAAGATAAGGGAATACTCCCAAATTCATTCCATGAGACCATTACCCAGACAACAAACCGATACCAAAACCAGACAAACATTGAAAAAAAAAAATTATAGGCCAATATCTCTAATGAATACAGATGCAAAAATCCTCAAAAAATTGTTAGCAAACTGAATTCAACAATATATAAAAAGGATCATGCACCATGATCAAGTGGGATTTACCCTAGGAATGCAAGGATAGTTCAATATCCAAAAATCAATCAATGTGACACACTACATTAAAAAAGGAAGAATAAAAATCACAAGATCATTGCAATAGATGCATAAAAAACTGATAACATTAAACATGTATTCATGATAAAAACTCTTATCAAAGTTGGTACAGAGAGAACATATCTCAACATAAAAAAAGCCATATATGACAAACCCACAGCTAACATCATACTTAATGGGGAAAAGCAAAGCTTTTCCTTTAAAATCAGGAACAAAACAAAAATGCCCACTCTTGCCACTTTCACTTACATAATATTGAAAGTCCCAGCCACAGCAATCAGACAAGGAAAAAACATATATAAATAAATAAGAGGCAACCAAATTATAAGGTAAGAAGTAAAACTGTCACTAACTGTAGATGGCCTCATACTGTATGATGTCGTTAGGGTTTTCTAAAACCCTAATGTCTCCACTGAAAAACTATTAGAATAAATGAATTCAGTAAAGTTGCAGGATATGATTAATATACAGAAATCTGTTGCTTTTCTATACACTAATAATGAACTATCAGAAAGAAAAAGCAAGAGAACAATCGTGCTTAAAATTGCATCAAAAAGAACAAAATACCTAGGAATAAACTTAACCAAGGAGGTGAAGGACCTATACTTTGTAAATCTTAAAACACTGATGGAGGAAACTGAAGTAAAGAAATGGAAATATATCCCATGTTCATGAATTAGAAGGATTATTATTATTAAAACAGCCATACTACCCAAAGCAAGATACAGAATTAGTGCAATCTCTATCAAAATATTCATGACATTTTTCACAGGACTAGAACAAATAATACTAAAATTTATATGAAACCACAAATAACCCCAAACTACAAAAGCAATCTTGACAAAAAAGAACAAAGCTGGAGGCATCATGCTCATGGACTTCATACTATACTACAGAGCTACAGAAATCAAAACAGTATAGTACTGGCAAAGAAACAGACATATAGATCCATGGAACAGAATACAGAGCCCAGATATAAACCCACACACCTACAGTCAATTAGTCTACAGCAAAGAAGGCAAAAGTACACAATGGAGAAAAGACAGTCGTGCTAATAAGTGATGCTGGGAAAACTGGGCAGCTGCATGTAAAAGAACGAAATTAGAACATTTTCTCATACCATATACAAAAAAACTGAAAATGGATTAAAGACCTAACTATGAACCAGAAATCATAAAAATCCTAAAAGAAAACATAGGCAGAACACTCTGATATAAATCACAGCAATATCTTCTTGGATCTGTCTCCTAAAGTAAAGGAAACAAAAGCAAAAATACACAAATGGGGCTTCCCTGGTGGCGCAGTGGTTGAGAGTCTGCCTGCCAATGCTTGGGACACGGGTTCATGCCCCGGTCCGGGAAGATCCCACATGCTGCAGAGCGGCTGGGCCCGTGAGCCATGGTTGCTGAGCCTGTACATCCGGAGCCTGTGCTCTGCAATGGGAGAGGCCACAACAGTGAGAGGCCCGCGTACCAAAAAAAACCCCCCCAAAACCCACAAATGGGCCTAATTAAACTTAAAAAGGTTTTGCATAGCAAAGGAAACCATGGACAAAATAGAAAGACAACCTACTGAATGGGAGAAAATACTTGCAAATGATGACCAACAAGGGATTAATATGAAAAATACATAAGCTACTCATACAACTTAATACCAAAAAACAAACAAACAAAACTGCATAAAAATAGGCAGAAGACCTGAATAGACATTTTTACAGAGAAGACATACAGATGACCAATAGGTAATGAAAATGAAAAATGCTCAACATTACTAATCATCAGAGAAATGCAAATGAAAACCACAATGAGCTATCACCTCATACCAGCTAGAATGGCATCATCAAAAAAACCCACAAACAACAAATGTTGGTGAGATGTGGAGAAAAGGGAACCCTAGTACACTGTGGGTGGGAATGTAAATTAGTGCAGCCAACATGGATGTACAGAGGTTCCTCAAGAAACTACAAATAGAACTACCCTATTTTACAGCAATTCCACACCTGGGTATATATCCAAAGAAAATGAAAACACTATTCAAAAAGATGCATACACCCCAAAGTTCACAGAAGCGTTATTTACAATAGCCAAGATATGGAAGCAACCTAAGTGTCCACCAGCAGATGAATCAATAAAGAATATGTGATACATATATATATATATATATACACACAATGGAATATTACTCAGCTATAAAAATGAAATTTTATCATTTGCAACAACATGGATGAAACTGGAGGGTGTATGTCACTGAAATAAGTCAGACAGAGAAAGACAAATACCATATGATATCACTTACATGTGGAATCTTAAAAAAACAACAACAAATGAATATAACAAAAAAGAAACAGACTTACAGATACAGAGAACAAACTAGTGGTTACCAGTGGGGAGAGGGAAGGGGAAGGTGCAAGCTAAGGGTAAGGGATTAAAAGCTACAAACTACTACGTATAGCTTGTAAGCTACAAGGATATATTGTACAGGACAGGGAATACAGCCAATATTTGGCAGTAATTTTAAATGGAGTTTTTCTGTAAAGCACTGAATCGGTATGGTTTACACTTCAAACTAAGGTAACATTGTAAATCAGCTATACTTCAATTAAAAAGTTAAAAAAATAAAAAATAATAATAAAATAAAAATTAAAAAAAAGTGCAGGCTCTAGATCCAGAGGGCCTATGCTTAAACACAGCCTACTAACTTTCTAGTAATGTAATTTGGTGCAAATTTCTTAACTTCTCTATATTTCAGCTTTCTTGCTTGCAAAATGGTGTCACGTAACAGTAGCTCCCTCATAGGCTTTTGTGAAGAATTAATACTTAAAACATGTAAAGCCTTTAAAACAGCACTTGACACATAGCAAAATAAAAAAATGGTAGCCATAATTAAACGGCAGAATGATTTAGAGTAGAATTTAATTATGCCTGGAGAATCCTGGGAATATGGAACTCGGTTTCCTCTTCATGTGAACAAGTTGAGAGAAAAGAAACAGCTCTATAGGTTAGGGGACTGATGTGAGTAAAGGCACTAAGACTTGGTAGAGACAAAACAGTCTGTTTGTGGAACAGCAACAGAACAGATAAATCAGGCTGCAGATATTGGATTCAGTTTTTCTTATATGTGTTTTCTCTTATGGGAATTTTTCTAGTGTACTTTTTATATATACCAAATGGATGAAAATACAAAACAACAGAGATTTTACATAAATAAACCCACATCCCAAATATCTTAAAACTAGACATTTTATATTCAATAAAATACATAATGAGGTATATAGTATAACTGAAAGAAGAAAATGAAGAATTTACTCTATTCCAATTAGTTGAATGGATTATCGTCCCAACAGGAGTAATTTTGTATAAATAGCAAATGGAAACAAAGACTAAAACAAGTATTTATAACTTTATATATGACATATAAATTTAAATAAGCTGACCGTCTCTTACGTGGTATATTACAGCATACATCAATTAACAAAAACTTTATTTTAAGGAATTTTCATTTTTTCCCCCAATTGAATCACAAATTTCTTGACTTTCAAAAACTGCAATTCACGAAAGCTTGCCTTAAGTGAAAAATAAAGGGAAACATAATCTTCAGGAAAAGCAATCTCCTAACTCTTGCCTCAAACTGTTTTGAAACATTGAAAACAAAGAAGAGAAACCCAAAACAAGTGCAATTTTGGTCAGATAAACTTTCTATAAGGTCTTCTCCTTTCAATTAAAGAGAAATGAAAAATCTAGGACACTGGGCTTCATTCCACTCCAATATAATATCACTTTCAGAATGAACTGTGGAAATGGAGCAGGTGAGAAGGGGGAGTTAAAGCAACTGGCTTTTCTCCAGGGGAAGTAAAAGAAGGGAGGTAACCTCTTCTAACCTTGCCAACATAAAAACTAGATCTCCAGGAAAATAAACTAGTAATAGCTGCTGGAAGGAGGGTCCTTATCAATGGAAATTATAACAGTATGCCCCTGGTTAAGGATTGATTTGAGTAAATAAACTTAGAATCTTTATGAACATGGCTCCCTGAAGAATTCATATTGTTGGGATATAAAATGAAGATACTTCATCAATGAAACATTTCTCCCGCTGTGTGAGGTAACCCCATAAAATCTCACTTGGAAATCTGATCTCTTAGCTTGAATCAGAGAGTGGATTCCAAAGTGGGATAAAAGAACTGGGAGAGCTGTCCCCAACCTGGCAGACCTCTTTCCTCTTTCACTGGAGCGTAATGGCCAGTACCTTTGAAATGATTAGTATAAGCTTGATATTGGCTAAGATCTATGATTTGTGTGAGTCTTATTTGATCATCTGATCTTTTGTGCTCGCTCACCAGATATTGCATATTCTTTTTCATTAAAAACTAGCAATAAATTTCCAATGTATACATCACATTCTACTACAAGACGCTTTTCACTTTTAAAAATCAAACTAATTTAAAGTTTTTGGGGGCTTCTAAAGGTTACACTATGATAAAAAGCATTAGAAAAACAATATAGAGTATGGGTTTATGCATATATAAGTTTTTACTTATGTTGTATTTGCGTTACTAAAACAGAAAAGTTAGGTTTTCAGAGATTACTCATTAATTTTCAGGATCCTATTCTTCAAATTCATGTGGCTACAACCAAAATGGCAGTATGATGATAAAGATCTCCAAAAAATCATAAAGTTGTATAAAAATTGTACTAGTAATGTAAATTAAACCCTGAATCTACATTAACACAGTAACTTCTTCAAACATATATAAACCATGATGCAGAGAAAATTAAAATCCGTGTAGCATATTTACTGCCAAACGAAGTTACTTGTTCTTTCAAGTTTACTCTGGTATTCTTAGTGGAAAAAAAGATACACATAAATCTCTTTCCAGGTCAAGAATCTTGCCAACTTTATGAAGAAGAAATCTTCCATGAAGAGCCTGAGTAAAAAGGCATGACATTTATTCACTCTCCCTGGTCATTATATTCAACATGTATTAATACACAAGGCTTCCAGACTATTTATCAAAGTTTAAGCTACTGGTTCTTCTATTTTATAGCTGAGGGGACACTTCTTTCATCTTTTTAGTCATATATATTTTTAAAATTGGAAGCTTAAAAGAAAATCTAAACTAAATCTTAAGGGGAAGTATTCAACAATCATTTTACCCTTGTTTTGTTGTTTTTCTTCATCAGAATCCATTTTGCATTTATATTTGTCATTGCTCTTTCCCTTTCTTTCCTAGGAATACTCATATGCTACTTCATCAAATTTCCTCCTCTTTAAAAAAGGAAATTGGTAAGAAGATAATTTAAAATAAGGGTTTCCTTATTTCATATATGTGTATGTGTATACAATCTGACCATGATGTGTATAAATTAAGGATGCAACAAATAGTTTTCAGGTATTAGGAACATTTACCAGAAAATATTTTATTATCATTTGATCCTCCTGTTCATCAACCTCCTATATGTATATCAATATACAGCATTCAAAGAGAAGAGAAAAGCTTTCACAAAATAGAGTTAAAAGAACACCCAATGAATATACTCAAGATGTTTGGTTTGTAGTAAAAAATAAAGTAAGAAAAGTGCTAACCTCTCATTTTTTCTCCATTTTACAGCCTATCCTACTTTACTCCATTGTAATTAATGGTATAAATGTATTATGCAAATTTAGATATCCAACAGACATCACTTGGAAGGCATGGGAAATTCTAACAGTTCTTAATGCTTATTAATATCAAGAGTAACAGTTCTTTTCAATGGAGGATATGTATGTCAATCTATCATTGACATGTGGACTTGTGTCAAGTACATACATCAAATGAAACTGATGTGTTTGAAAATATATATTAGTATTAGTTTTTTCTTTAAATGTGCCAGCATATCATAATGGCGATTACTGTTGCCCCAAAAAGCACCAAGACAAAGATTTCTTTTAGAAAGAGTGATTAGATGTAAGAAATTAAGATATGATAGAACTGCATTTAGAGAGTCCTGTGTGAACATGTGGGCACAAAACACAAAATCATGAAAAGCATCCTGTTGTTAAATTTGGACTTTCCTGCCTCTAGCAGCAAGTTAAATATGGAAAAGTACATTTTGTTTTCTAAATAAACAAATATTTAAAACAATATCAAATTTAGGTAACTATGAAAAATAGCAATTTTGAAAACTTTAGCAAGGAAGTTTTTGTGTTCCATAATAAAAATCACATGTGCATAGTAACATATACTTAGAGTCTTCATTAAAAAATCATTTAAAACACAGGTATATGTCATAAATCTAACCAAGAATGATACGTGACTTATATTTTAAAATATTGTAAATAAGAACATTTAACATGCATACATTTCAGGGAATGAAAAATTAAACTTTCAAAATGATTCAATACATAAATAAAATATATGTTAATAACTGTCAAAACATCTAGCAACACTGTTCCTGGTTTTCCTTCTAAGCACTTCTTTATATTTGAAAAAATAATTCTTAATATTATAAAATAAATTCCTTAGCTCATATATTATACATCTTAGACAGGTATTCACATAGTAAATCTATATCATCACCATTAAGCCTAGACTATAATGCAGATTTAAGATAAACCCAACCTTTAATAATATATAATGCATGTATAATATACAAGTGTGTATATATTCACATATGTAATCCATGTATAATTTGTATTGAATTTTGCAATCATGCAGTCCACCAGCATTCTGAAGTCAGGAAAACAAAACAAAATCCTGACTTTTGATCTGAAACACCTACAGCACAATGTAGAACTTTAATGTCTGTTAGAAAAGTTACATGAACTTGAGAAAGTCACTCAACCTCTTCAAATTCCACTTCACTCATTTGGAAAATAAATATAATTAAGCTTGTTCATCTCTTATTTTTAGTTAATTATTGTCAGGGTATTAAAGACAGATATGGAGGCATAATAGTATAGCATAATGCTCCTTTCATCAATAAATACTGATGCTGCACTATTTGCAGCTGTCAGATATACTTTTATGCTTCTTGCTACTTCTTTGAGAAACAATCATCAACCTCAGTTTTGTTACACCTTGGAATACAGTGCACTAATTATAATGGTTCTTGCACATTTTTCTAAAAACTAACCATGCCATTAATCCCTATTTTTAATTCACATTTAATGTAATCAAAGAAATGTAAAACATTTTAATAGTTAAATGGACAAACTACATAATAAACATTTCTGGAGAGTCTGAATATATTTCACCATGAAAGTAAAATTAACCTAGAAACATGTTCATTGATGTATATTCAGCACAATCCCATTAAAAAAGAAAAATTACATTAAAGAAAAAAAAAAAGGGGTTTCTGAGGAAGCAGCCTGAAATGTCTTACTGGTGTTAAAGAGCAAGCATAAAATGGTAGCTTTTCAGGTTAGGTGGCTTTTTTGTCTGTATTGACAATTTTTGCTACATTGCTTTTGAGGAAAGAAGGACCTTTCTTTATTGACTTAATCTACTTGCTAATACATTTCTTTTTTCCCTTGCATCCTAGTCAAAATATCTTTAATTGAATTCTTTCTTCTTCTTCAAAATGATATTGACCATTCAAGCTGATAAAAATCTTTATCAGAGGAGTGCTTTATTACAAGTAATAGAATTTCTTACATTATCTACATTTATGGGTTTCAAATGTTAAAATAAGACAATAAATAGAAATAGATAAGAACAGAATAAAAGAATAAACTCTAGAAAACTGTTAGAGAAACAAAAATGTTTTTGTATCTTGAATCATAAAAGGACGTTTTAAGCAGCAAAGTCAACAAGGACACATACAATGTTTTCAAGTAAATAAATATATTTACAGTTTTATTTTAATATCATGGTTTAAACCCAACATTTGATCATGCATATTGTATGTTACATAATAATTCAAATAATTTAAGAAATTTTATAGCATATTTCTAAATGTTACCATCATTAACCATGATTATTTCATTTCCTGTTTAAAAAATATAGGGAATTCAGTAAAACCTGCTTTCCTATCCTTAGCTCTATGGCTCTTCTGTTGTCCTGCACCACAACACTGAGACATCCTTTGGGTTCTGTCACTTATCCTCCCAATAAACTACAACACTCAAGAGTGCCTTGTTGCTACCCAGCCATTTGATAATTAAAGGGAGCTATTACAGAAAGGTAATAAACAAGGACACACAGAAATCAGGCAGTGATGCCAAGTCCAGGAGACAGGTGTTTTTTTTATGACACATTCAACAAACTTCCCTCAATATGAGGTCAATAGCCAAAAAACTTTCTTCACTTATTTAGAGATAGAAGTAAGTTTTTTTACTTTCTACAGTTAGAATAAGACTCTTCATGATTTACTTCGTTTGAAGACATACTGTTTTCATCTTTTGATCTCAATGCAAGGGAAAAACAGAGGTAACTTAGTTCTTCGGTAAGACCTGTCACACTAGGATGGGAGAAACCAGAAGCACTGTTTTGAAACTTACTTAATGTGCATAGAATATGTGGTGAAATTAAACAGACTATAACCAGAGAGACAAATGACATGGATGAGAAGGTTGAACAAAAAATATGTCCTGCCAAGTGGAATATTACACTTCAGAATAGCTGCATATAGAGACAATTTAAAAATAAGTCTATTTTTGTTTTAAAAATACAATAAGGTAGGAATATGTTAGCTTAATCTACATCCATTAATATTTTATGCAATTGTGTACAAATGCAAAAAGTGTGAAATATCTGGAATGGAAAGATTTCTGTATTACATACTCCGAGAAATAGCTAACACATGAAATAATAGAAAACTGATTTCATATTTAGCATGTCAGATTTGTGATACATTTCTTATCAAATAATGATTTAACCTAGGTTGAAATATGTACTGGTTTAAATAAAACTTCAGTGCATGTAGGATTCCACAGGGCCTTGAAAAGAAGAAAACAAAAATAAACAAATGAATGACATCAAATTAATAAAATGAAAGGAAATTTTACTTAATATGAAGATGTAAAATGTTTAAACACAAATTAAAAAAACACAGACCAACATACCAACATAAGTCTATTCTACTTATGACTTTCTAAGTAAAAACTGCTATTAAAACTTAATAAAAATATTTACATTAGTAATGTTTCCAGGCTCCCAACTTCCAATTAAATACTTTACTACCAAAAGCAAGGTGAAGAGTGAAGACCAATTAGCAAAATTTTATTTCTCTGGTTTTGTAAGTGGAGTAAAAAAAACGAGTTTTCCTCAACTTTTTATGTATTCTTCATTTCCAAAAAACTAAATGATTAATAGGTAAGTCCATCTGGCTCTCCTTTTTGTAAATCTCCTTTTTGTAAAGCTCCAAAAGAATTTTCAATCTGTTGCAATTATTATTATTTTGAAATCTCTATACTTTATTGCAGTTTTATGTGATAGGAAATTAAAACATTTCAAAATACTTCACCTTTAAAAAAAGGAACTCCTTGTCCAGGTAATGTGCATAAAAAGAAAGATAGGATCCAAGAAGTATAGAATATGGCAGCTGCCTCAAAGGCATGTAGAATTCGGTTGGAGAGATAGAAATGAATATAGAAAAGATGAGCCATACTACAACACAGTAAGTTCTATGTCAATACATAGGAGCTATATATGTCAATATATAGAACTGATAACAATATCTAGTACTGACAACTAAAGGATAGGTTATGTAGGACCAGTAACTGCTGAAATTGTTCTATAGAAAGAGAGCTCACTCCCAGTTTGAGTAGCCAAATCAAATGGGAGTGGAGTTGGGCCTAAAGAGAGAGATACGTTATAGGGGAGGAGCATTCTAAATAAAACAGTTAAAAACAAAACAAACGAACCAAAACACTGAACAACAACGGAGACAACAAACAGCAATTTGTGTTGGAGCAGCTTAAGTGGAATAAAACGTTTATGTTTGGGAACAGTTAGAGCTAAAATTGCATAAGTAGGGAAGGATGTAATTTTAGCAGCTATGACGCTGGTTTGAGGAATGTGGATTTTACCCTTTAAGCCTTAGTGAGCCATTAAGAGAGAGTTTTAAAGTAGAAATACAACACAGTGTAAGCTGTGTGTTTGTGTTTATTTCTTTTAGATTTATCTGTGGTGCATATATAGATTAGATATATAGATTAGAATGTATAGAAACTTTAAGTAGGAAGCCAAGACCAAAACTAATGTGAGTCAGTCCTAAAGCCGCAAGCAGTACTGGAAGGTAACTGTTCTTCATAATCTGATTTTTCCTGTTAAGAGGCTTGTTCCAGTTTTGTGAACAGCTGACCCATCACTCAGGTTACAGCTCAAAAACAACATTCTCAGGTCTTCCATGATGAGTCCTTTCTAGACACAAGTATTCCTATTTTACCTGATGTCATCTCTTAATCTCATCTTTCTGCTTATCTACCTCATGGCCCTCATCACTGTGTGAAATTCTCTTACCAATTTCTTCATTTCTAATTGATTTTCTGTCCTCATCCACTATAATATGAGGTTCACGAAGAAAGAAAACCTGTCTATTTCACTGCTACAATCTCAGTGCCTGAAATACCTTTCTTTACTTTTATTTAAAAAATGACTGTATAAATGAAAAAGAGTATAATATCTTGAGATGAAAGGAAACTCAGGGCTATACTTGTATGTTGTACACAGAAGCACATACATATTTGCCAACCAAACACGTTCTTTTTTAAAAAAAGCCTTCAGAATCATTAAGGCTAACAAACATTTAATAGATACTCAGTGTTTGGTTACCTGTTTCCCAAATGCTAGTTGAATGAATGTAAAAAGACAGAGGAAATAAATTTCAGAAATCTAGAATTTGTGTTCCCGTGTATTTTATGACTCCTGACATTCGTGTTTTTAAGAAAGCTCTAATACAGATCCACCTTTTAATATTTTAAGAAGTGTCAGTAAAAATGAAGGGAATACTATAATAGATTGAATATGTTCAGAGACACAAATGTCATAAAGTATACGATCCTAACATTTCTCTTACTATGAAAGTTTATAATACTCTAATACTTGTCATGTAGTGAGGACAAAAAGCCCCAATATTTCTCTGTCCTTCTTAGCTAGTATAACACGAAGCAGGGGAGGGGAAATTACCAGGAAATATTAAAGCTCAACTAATGAGAATAAATGGTTCCCCTTAACTAGTCTGTAGAGACAACAGTAATTTGAAAAATAGGGTACTTTTTTATGATTAACCACTCTGGGGATATTGATATTGTAACGGCTTTACACCTTCATTGTTTCACTTATTAATATATAGTCTAGCGACTATTCCATTCCAGAACATTAAGGTTTCCTCTTTTTGCAGGAGGAGGGGGCTCTACAGCCCCCATTTTGTGAATGAGCCATTAGTACTAAACAGTCCCCTATTGGTGGAAATTCTGTGTTGTTTTCATCTTTACCTATTACAGATAATGCCCATAAAGGAAAACCTTATAGAAATGCTATTTGGTATCTAGGAATGTGTATGTTCTGGGTCAATTTCTAGAGATAGTATTGCTAGATGGAGAATAAAACCATGTACAATTTTGTTAGATTTTTCAAAATTTCTCTCGATACAAAATTGTAATAGCATATGACAATGCCATTCTTTAAAAGGAAAATTCTTGAGAAAAGTAAAAAATGTTTAAAAGGTCACATGATTGAATGATATTCAGTCATTTAAACTATGAAGTAAAAATGTATTAATATTACAGTACAATAATATCCATTTTAAATGCCCCAAATATGTAAACACATGTATGTTTATATACATGTAATATATTTATAGATATACTATAGATTCAGTGTTTGTATGTTTATTTTAACATAATAAAAATCAAAATGGAGGGAAAAACTTTTAAAAGAGTAGAAAGTAATATATACACTCACACCAAGTAATTTTTGTCTTATAGTGACAAAAGTCCCAATAGTGAGTCGTTACTGATGCTCCCTCAAAGAAGAAAAATTAATCCTTTCAGACTAAATTAGAGTTTGTAGCAACTTTCCCATAAATTAAGAAGACTTTTAAGTAGCATTTTTGGAGCAATATGATATATAATCTTATAATCTTAAAATTTGAAAAGCACTATTATTTCTAATTCTAGTCTTAGGCTAAAAAAAGAACAATTCATCAATTTTTAGGTTATACTTTTCTAATTCAAGAGAATACTGAAACTGTTTAGAGTATTTTTCTTTGTGAAAATTACTCTGTATTAGACTAACCCTTAGACAAATTTTCCTCTAGTTAGATGGAGTAAATCCAAATCTGTAAGTCCACTTATAAGCACAAAGCTCATAAAGTAATGACAAGTCTCAAGTAATTCTGATATGTAAAGAACTATGACTATTTAAGCACTCTGAATTGCAAATTACATTCTTTTTGGTATAAATTTTCTCCATAGTAATTCAGCTACATACATGTAAAATTCTAACCACCATCTTAAAAATGTGGCATCACATAAGAGTGTAATTTTCTGATATTCTTACTTTATAGAGCATGACATTAATGTTACATGTGGCTCTTTTTAAGGAAACTTTCTGTAACACATTATTCTGAAAATTCCAATTCCTTTGCCTATTTGGTATGAAGCAAAACATTTATGGAAGTTTTTTTTCTTTACCTCTCTACAGTTACTTATGTTATTAAAACACTTTACATCTTTATTTTGAAACACTAATAATCTAATATTTTAATGTTTTTTCCCTAAAATGATTACTACTTCTTTTATTGGCAGACGATATAAGCTAGTGAAGGCAAACAGAACTAGCCACCCCCAAATATGTCTCTTTGGAATGAAAATTACACTGAGTTAATTATTTTGAAGAAACTGCAGACACAGGAGAAGCTCTGAAAAGTGACTAAAGTTACCCTTTGTAAGAGATATTTACGTTTATAAGGGCAATCTCCATTTGTAAGAGAGTCTCCCTCTCTGTACCAGGCAGCGGAGGATGACTAAATCTCTAGAAACTCTTGTCAGTGGAGAAGGCACGGACTTAAATCTAACAACCTCACCCTTGTTTACTGTGTTTTTCCTGGTAACCTCCCATAACTGGCTTCCCCACTGCCCAACACCTTTCTTTTGCCTCTAGCTGGAGATGGTATTTAAAGCGTTGGCTTGGCCATTTCAGGGAGTTAATGTATACAGGAGATATACGTGGTATTACATTTTTGTTTTTCTCCTCTTAATGTGTTTCATTACAGTGGAGACTCAGTCAAGAACCTAGACAGAGAGCGGGAAAATTATTTTTCTACCACCACAGTTTGGAGACCCGTGATGGGGTTTGCTGAGGCACCATACTTGCTCTGGAGTCTGCAGATGGGATTCTGGAAAACTGGCAGAAGCTGGCTAAGCGTAATAATTCTTACCAAAGGCAGATCTCCTGGATCTGTCTCTATAGTGCCTGGTTCAGAAAGGAAGGTAAGCATTTCTTGTCCCTTCCTTTTCAAATTTAGATTAAAGGGAGAAAACACCTGCGTGAATTAGTTTCGTGGGTATAGCAACTTTGGTAAAGATTTTTTTTTAATGAGTACTCTTGTTTTATATTGATCCACTTTCCTTCCGGAGAGATAGTAATTGTTTGCTTTTATCTCTGTCTTTTCTGTCATTTGTTATAAGGAGGAGAACCATAGCCTAGAGAGGTTTTCCTTCCATTTTATTCTGTGCCTTAAAAGCTTGGCCTTGTAACCAGTGAGAATATTCTCCCTGGGATCCACCCGTCAGAAGATGCACGTGTCGGCATGCATCTAGCAGACAGCCCAACAGCAGCATTCTCATCGTCCCCACCAGCTGCCAGGGGAGTTTGTCATAGGGGTCCCGGTCCATAGGGGGCCTTTGACATCTCAAATTTCATTGTCTCTTTAATGCTGGAAAAGTCCCATTCTAGTAGCACCTGCCTGGTGTCACAGATTAGCGGGTATGTAACTGAATGCATCACACGTTCTCACGGAAAACCGGAGACACCATTTTCACTATACCATTCTTACCACTTGTGACAATGAAGGTCTTTGCTTTCTTAGGCTAACTTTGGGAGTGGATTTTCAGGAGCTTGTGATGGCTGCCGCTTTTGTACACTCTTATGGGATGCCTCTTGCATCTATGGTTAAGCCATAAAAAGCCTTATTGGTTTGAGTTGCTATTGAGATATATAAGATCCTACTTGTCAATGGCCAGGTGATGAATCCTTTGAGTTGGAAAAACCTCTATACTTGAAAAATTTTTAGAGAGCTCTCATTCTAACAACTGTCTTTTTGGTACTATGGACAGACCAGATTGAAAAGAGGACACTAAGAATTGAAATGGCTTGCCTTACAGACCCCTTTGACAAGATGAAGTTACAAAGCCTCATTAACCACAACTTTCAGAAGATACTATCAAATTTAGAGGACAGTTAGAAAGATCAGTGGACATCCACAGTCACATTCACTGGAACCCTGATTGGTAGCTAAACGGTGTTCTTCCCACCCATGATTGTATTGTACTTATCAGATAAACCAGATGGCCTCTTGGGAAAACCCCCTCACAGAAGAAACAGATGACCAGAAATTCTCCCAGGCCCTCCTACAAATGATCAGGAAATGGATCAGCTGGAGGCTGATGTTCAGGTGCTGATTGAAACAATAGAAGAGGCTTTTTCCCCCTTAAGGTTAATTGGTCTAAGGTTGAATTGTACACTCAGGAAAAAAAAAAGGAGAGCATTGTAAAGCCTTTGTTGAATGCTTTATATAGATTTTTAAAAGGCATACTGCATTAAACCCTAAAGCTGCAGAATAGAGAGATCTTGATTTCCATCTTAGTTGGAAATCTTCTACCTGATAGGAAGCAAATTGAAAATAATGTAGTTGAATGGGCAGGTTAGTCCCTTGATATCATTTAGGCTACAACCAAATTCTTTGAGGAATTAGAAACAACTTTGTTTTTCAAATCTTTGCAAAACCAGAGTTGCAGCTCTAGAAGCAATTCAAAGTCCACCTATCCTTTTTACCCACGCCACCAAAGGTCCCCTATTCATCTCAAAATGCTTGCAAAAGATCAGGACATTGGAAACAGTACTATCCTGCACCCAAGAAAAATAAGGAAAGTTTAAATAGTAATTATTCCCGGCCTCCGATAATATGCAAATATACCCCAAAACTCAATTTTGGAGAAAATTTGGATACTTTCTGTGTTTTTGAAATGTAAATTTTCTACCCCATCTTAAAAATTTTCTACCCCTTCTTCTCTAGGACCTAAGAACCAATCCTTGAAATGTAAACTTTAGGGAGATGTTTCTCATCAAAAAGAGAAAAAAGGAGTTATTTGGAAAATGGGCAAATGAATAATTCCAAGTCTCTTCTTTCACAAATACTAGTAGGAAAAAGGAAAAAAGAATCTTTACCCATCTTAGTGGACAAACTTCCAGAAACACAATTTGGACCCAACTGTTCTCTTATAAACTAGTGAGTCTCTTATAAACTAGTCAGGTACTAATATTGTACCTGACTCATAGCTAAAATTTTAAAATGAAAGCTATAAGATATATATTTGTATCTGTATGTTTACACATGTCTATATATGTATGTTGTAGATGTGTGGTATTTTTCTACCTCCAGATGTTATTGCTAAAATTAATCTGTAAAAGAGCTCTATTTAATTGACTTAAAATAAGTGCTTTATAAATTAAGTATTCCTAAAACTCTCAGAAACATAGAAACTAATCCAATTAAAAAAAAACACAGAATCTTGGGTGATCTCCAGTAAATAAAGCTAGTTGAAGTTTGTTGGTTTAATTAAAATAGACATGTCTTCAGTGTCATTAAATATAATGCAGACATCCAACTCTCATTCTACTGTGGTTTACTAGTTAAAGAAAGTTCATACTACCTCTGTTAACAAAATTTGTAAACAAGAAAAATAGTTCAGGATGATGGCTGACTTTGTCAAATATCTGACAAAATTTTCATGAGTAGTTTAAACATAATTGTTGAGAACAAGTGATTTAAAAAGGATAAGAGTTTTTAGGTGAATGTTTCAGCAATAATTATGTATTATGGTACATCTATTTAAATAGTTTCCCAAATCCTTTTGGTAACTTCAATCCTTAGAATTTTGCTGAGTTAAGTGACAGAAATTTATCAAATATCTAGATTATTTCCAAATAAGATAAAATATTAAACATCAATTATTGAACATAAGCTTATCTACTTTTGGCTTCCTATTACAGAGGAACCAATTACATTTGGGTTTGTTAGTAAACATTTCTTGTGCCACGTCGAAAGATTTTACTATTAAAAGGAGCACATGCTTCCTAAATTATAAAATGTATTAATAATTAATTTGCCAATATAAAGAAAACTGTAGTAACATACAGTTTATAATTGCTTACTTTTTAGTTTTCACTATAAAGTTCATAAGGGTTAAAAATTCTAATTAATGTGATTAAAACTAGTAGAAACAGTAAGGGAAACAACTGCAAGGAAAGTAAGATGTGTTTTTGGCTAAGCAAATGTATGAGGTATGAAATTCCTAGAAATCTGATCTATACTGGTAATAAAATAATTCTATTTATTATCTTAAAATGTATGTCAGACACATAAGCAAATTTCCTTGTCAATTGCATTGTTATGCACTCTCATCTGATCTTTAACAGTAGCTATTTTTAAGTATTTGTCATTTACAGACAGTTATTATTTCACTTTCATGCTTTTGCCAAAGTGCTTAATCTTCAAGGAAATTCATGAAAAGGACTCTAACAAGCACTCTAGAATACAAATTCCTGATAACTTTAAGATCATGAAACCCAACTAGGTAAGAATTACCAGAAATAATCCAAGAACTGGATTAATGAAGAGTGAGATTTAATAACATGGGAATGAATGAAGTGATGAGGATGAATATAATCTTTATGACTTTTTGTTTGAAACATTGCTGGTTCTTTAATGTTTTGTTTTTCTAGACTTAAGGAAACCTTTTTCTTTTCTCTTGACCTAAGTATGAATTAAAGCAATTTGGCAAAGTATGACTTTGTGAATAAAGATGAAACAATTACTTCTTCTCCCTAGCTGATCCCTCTATAATTCAGAAACTGTAAGTATTTTTATACTTATTTGCATAAATTCAATAAGACTCTGTTCTTATAACAGGACAAAACTGGAAACACTGGCTATATTGCCAAGGCTTTGACTGAAATGTCATATTTGAGAATGTGCCTAGAATCAGATGACCACGTAACTTTAAGAAACTAAGTTTGATTTTATGAAGCCAATAATGTCCCTTAGAAAAATAGCCTGGTACCTTGCTTACAGGGTTCCCAGCAACCTTCCCAGGTGAATAAGGAAGTTCAACTTTCTGGCAGGTACAGGAACCTCGAGATATTTTTATACCTTGAGAAGAGATATACATATATATAGGTTTTGCAGGCAAAGTCTGATGGCAACATTTTGGCTTGGCTTCCTAGCCTTGAGGCTTTTAAGGTTCAATCTGTGATTCTTTATGAAAGTTCTAGCAAAGCAGATTTAAAAAGAACCTGTACAATCACTATTCTTGCTGCACTTATGTAAATAATCAGGCCAAGTTTAATGAGACTAGACCTATTTTGCAAACGTTTTAGTCTTATTGTGATCGTCTTTGGTAAAAATGAGAGTGATTATAGAGGGACATGTTTTAGTAGCATAACTTTGTGGATATTAGATTCTAGTCCTATTATTTTATTATTATTATTATTATTTTTTACCTGCAAACTGGAATGGAAACTTTCAGTTTCCTCAAATATCTTGCTACAACTCTTCAAACTCACTTCCAATTTTCTCCCACCCTTCTAACTTGGAATGGGTGAAAAGAAAAGCCCTTTCCTAAAGTTCTGCAAACTGAATGTGAACAACTTGATATAAACTTCAGAGAAATCACCACAACAGTTCATGTATAGACAATCTTCCATGTTTGTTGATACGTGGGACACTCCAAGTTTACCTAAACACCTGATAATATCAGAGACAATCAAACTGAAAAAGATGCTTTGAGCCTGACATATAGAAATCTTGTGCCTGGATTCAGATACTGAGTTATAGTTTGTTCTCATCATTAATCTTTATCTTTCTTTCTCTACAGAAATGCCTCTTACTAAGTACCTGATTGCAAGCACAGTATAGACCTAACCTTGGAAGCCCGTTTGCAAGACCACTTCTGAAATGAGACACAACAGTTTAACTAGACTGACCTATTCTCAGGACTAAGACACTGGTTCAGTGAAATAATGGATCAACTTATCAACTCAGCTTCTGAACTGTGGGACTTCTTGGGGAAGTTTTAAAGGCAGGACTTAAGGGGAGCAGAATCTGACACCCTAAAATATGTCTCTTTGGCATAAGGATCATCTTGAGCTGATTATTTCTAAGTAATTGCAGACACAGGAGAAGCTCTGAAAACTAAATAAAAGTTACCCTTTTGTAAGAGACATTAACATTTATAAGGGAAATCTCTACTTTTAAGGGTATCTCCCTCTCTATACCCAGAAGAGAGGATGATTAAATCTCTACAAACTTTTATAAATGGAGAAGCCACCAACTTAAATATGCCAAACAACCATACCCTGGTTTATTCTACTTTTTCTGATAACCTCTATAATTTGCCTCCCTACTGCCCAACATCTTTCTTTTGTCTTTAGCTGGAGATAGTATTTAAGAAGGTAGCTTGGGACATTTCGGGCATTAACCTAGTTTTCCTGTGTACCTCCCATCTATACCATATGTACACATGTTACTAAACATGTTTTTGTCTTGTTACTCTGTATTATAAGGGTGTCTCAGGCAAGAACCTAGAAGGGTAGAGGGAAAATAATTTTTCTTCCTCTATACAAGTATTCTCAAGTTCCAAAGTATGAGTTAAGTAGTTGAGAAACTTCTTGATAGAGAAAGACCATTATGAGTGCTAATGATCTTGACAGATATTATCCTATTTTGTGCTGCTGAAATCAAGTTACAAGTAGGAGATTGTCAGAGAACAGCGGATATCGTAAGAAAACTGAAGGGGGAAAAATGAAGTAATTTAATTAATTAAATCTGATAGCCTGATTAAACAAAGCCTCAACCATGACAAAATAGAAAAGCCATCAGTTGGTATAATGAAAAAAATAAAGTACTGTCACATCGTTATGCTAAGGCAAAAAATTGTCATCATTATCATTTCAATTTAGAATATATGGTTTTATGATTTCTGCATATTGAAAAAGTAATGTTTTTAGGGAGTCATTGTGACTATTACCTTTAAAAACATTTAAATATTAATTTATACAAAGTATAATATAATTGGATCAAATATACTCAGCCAATATTTGTATGAATCCAGTTTAATCATATTAAAATTCAAATAGCCATTTAAAACATATTAGTGTATAATTTGTTAATTCTTAGTATATACATACAAAAGTTTAAAAAAATTTGCATCGAATCCTACCTTCTATAATAAGTAAATAAAAGTAGATTATTTTTTATACCTATATCATGCAGGTGTTTCTCTGTGTGTATTGAGAGACTATGTGTTTTGGTGTATATATATATATTTATCTATATAAATATTTTGTATTTATATTGCAAAGATACATGTGTATATATATATTTAAAGAATAAATTTCCTTTTACAGATTTTCCTGATTGTAGACCACATTAAAGGAAACCATTGCTTTCCCTACGAATAATATAAATCTCCAAAGATTTACATTGAACAAGTACTTGAAGAAAGTCTTAGAGCTTAAATTAATACAAATTATGATTAGCTACAACTGCATAGTACATCATAAACAGATATTGAGAGATACCCTTAGCGTATACATTGTGTTTTCTTCCTTCAGAAGGGACCCCCTATTATGCAATGCCACTTAGCACACTGGAAAATACTAAAATAACTTCTAAAGTTTTCTAAGGCAAATATTTGAAATTCTGAAGTTAGATTTCCTATAGAAATGGCAATCTATGGGATGGAAGTAGAAGTGAGTTGGGAGAAATTTTCTTTTCAACAAATATCTACTTTTCTTCTCTCCTATCAATGCTATCACAGAGTCAAAATAATTTTAAGCAAATATGATCATCACTATTAGTAGATGAAAGGGAGCAAAATATACTAGCACAAAACATGCCTCTTTGGCAAATGGATTATCTTGAGCTGGTTATTTTTAAGAAACAGCAGGAGAAGCTCTAAAAAATTGAGAAGTTACCCTTTGTAAGAAGAATTCACATTTTTTAAGACAAACCTCCAATTGTAAGGGCATCTCTCTCTCGGTACCAGGAAGAGAATGACCCAATCTCTAGAAAATTCTATCAATGAAGAGGGCACCAACTTAAATCTGCACAACAACCATACCCTTGTTTACTGTGTTTTTCCTGGTAACCTCCCATTACTGCCCTCCCTACCCCCATTTTCTTTGTCTTCAGCTGGAGGTGGTATTTAAGGTGGTGGTCTGGGCCATATCAGGGAATTACTCTTTTCCTGGGTATGTCCCACTTATACAGGAAGTATACACGCTACTAAACTTCTGTTTGTTTTCTACAGTTATTCTGTCTCTATTACCGTGGCGGGCAGACCTCAGCCAAGAAGGTTAGAGGGAAAGTTATTTTTCCTCCCCTACGTAATTTAAGCTATATAAAATATTTGTGGGTGTGCTCTTTTGCTTTGTTTTAATGAATATTTTTACAATTATGAGAATTTTCATAGTTAACACTAAGCCTTGCTATTTTCCCCATGAGAATTTCAACCACAAATTCACTTAAGGAAAGAATTATCAGTTCACTAACACCAATTCTATGTAGCCAGAAATGAATTAAAGACCTGGAGACATTCCAGGAATGATCTAGCTCCTACATAAAGATTCAGAATTTTAAAAGGAACCATTCAATGCAATACTGTTAAGGACAACTGCACGTTCGTTGTCACCCATGTTTTAAAATCACTGGTTGTCTATGCTGACTTGCATTTAATATGTCTTCTAAAAGGCACAAAGTAGTCACTGCAAAATATTTGTTAGATATAACAAAGAAATATAGAATAAAAATGTAGGATAGCAATATGTACTTCTGTATGATTTTTGTGAATAAAGTAAAACAATGCATACTGATTTGTTACTGATTTTATGATTATAAAATTATCATTAAAAAAAATTATCATTAGAGTCTTAATCTATTCATTTAATTTTCACCAAGTAATTACTGAGTGCTTTCTTTATTTGTTCACTGTTAGTAGCACACCTCTAATAAATGGGATGTGCCGATATACAATGAAGTGTAACTATACATTTAAAGTTTATAGATTCAGCTCTGCCTGGGCTGGAAGAAGAGTGGTACACAGAGAAGAGGCTGGAGAGAATGCATGCAAAAAAAGAAAGAAGAAAAGCAAATGTAATTTACATAGTATAGTCGATTCGACAGTTTTCTTCTCAGTGCCCCTAAGTTAATATAATCGAAAGAGGCTGAGCAGGCTGTTCCCTCAGGTGGTCTGGGCTCCCCTAATGTGAGTCTCTTGATGCACTGGGTCTGATTCTATGGTTTAATTGTCCAGAATGCATTTTTTTTTTTCATATTGCAAGGCCTCTAAATGAAGCAAACTATTCTTATTCTAGGCCTGCAGCCAAGATAACAGCAATTTGTTCTGACTGAGGGTCTTTGAGGAGTTGCAAGGAGCACATCACAAAAGGATTTCTGGCTAAAGGTGATTTTTCACCTCACCTCCTTCAAGTCTCACGTCTCACACCTCATCCTCAGACCTGCCCAGGTCACTCTATTTAAAATTTTTGGATCATAGCCCTGACCACATCCCTACATTCACAATTATCTTTTCCCTGTGTTATTTTTCTCTTTTACATTGCATTAGTAGCTTCTAACATACCATACACTTTACTTATTTATTATATTTTTTACTTTAAGTATAATAAAGTGCAAGCTCCCTGCGGGATTATTTGTTGTTTGGTTAAAGGATGTATCTCAAGTACCCAGAACAAGGCCTGGCTTCCAGTAAGCACTTAGTAATATTTGTTGAACGATGCATGTATGAATCTTCAAAAGTGATGCCCTTAGAATTTCACCAAAAGATAAGCTGATTCCTCCATTAAATATTAACAAGCACCTGTGGCAGTCGATGTTTCCAGTGTTTTTCATCAATGTTCCTATATGAAAGTTACCCTTAATGTAATAATGAAAAACTGTAGTTCAAAAGAAAATCTAGAATATATCATTCAGTTTTGAAATCTGATTTTTTTAACTTGTAAAAATTAACAGAAATACCTCAGGTAAGTAAATATTAAAGAATGAAGCATATTGGGGAAAGGTACTCATCTACTAAACACTGGGGCACACTGATATTTGATCAGGATAAGAACTGAATTTAAGAAAGATGATAGCAACGAATGGATCCAAAATAGGTTTAAGAAACTACAGTTTATTAGCAGCTGGATGAGGGAGCCTAACTGATAGTTATTCAATTCTTAGCATTGGGCTTAACCCATAAGCTGACATAATGTGTTAGCATAACACAAAATATTCTCCTGCTCTAATAGTTAATAAAACAATTACAGTAAAAACTAATTACTTTTATTCCTTACATGATGAACTATTTCATATTTGTTAGAACTCCCTGCACACTACTAACTGTGCCGGGAGGGATCCAAAATTAAATCTAAGAAAAATAGCATAAATTGAGAATACATAGCTGATTGTTTTGAGTTCTTCAAAGTGTGTATTCATAATGCAACTACTTAAGTAGAAAACTGCATTTACAAAGTAAATCTCACCATTTGGAAAATGCGTTAAAATATTTGGAGAACACACAGTGCTGTGAGCATACATTTCTAAACTGATTTATGCTTCACTCATACATGACAGACAAAATGTGTGATGTCACAATTCGGTTGATTTTAAATAGTCAAATGAAAACCATTAATGATATTTAGACTAACAGTGATTACTAGTATTTGATGAAATAGCTGGTAACTTTAAAACTCTTGAAGAAAATATGAACAAAGCATTCCTAGTTCAACTAAACACTTCTTTTTAAATATAAGTGTAAAACATATACTAATGAAAGGAAGATCTTCTTAAAACTTTAGTGCTTCTGCCTCTAAGAGTAATCTAGAGATCCTGTGACAGTTCTGAGTCAAGTTCAGGCACTAATTGAAAGGAAAATTTACACCCAAAGTCAATCAGCCACATTTAAAATGACAATCTTCTGTAGACCATCAAAAGGAAGTTAAAAAACTGTCCATAAACGTGTCAAATTAGTAAAACGATCTGAATTTTCTCACTGCCAGAATATAGCATTTTGGTTGTTCATGCTCAATTACTTTAACCAAAATGTTAGTTGCAGTAGTTCAAACTATAAAGTGTTTATAGGCAGCATATGTGCTTTGTTGAAGCATCTACTTATACAACTGATGTAATCAGAAGAATCTTGCCTACCTCTTAATGTAATCTTGTAATTGGCAACATTGCTACCTGACAAAATCTATTCATATTCTCTCCAGTTTTAATAACTCAAGTGACACAAGAAATTATTCTTTGATCTTTCAATAAACTAAGCCTGTGAAGACAGAGGAGGGTGAAAGAGGTTAAACTGGCATTGATTATTTAAGACACATTCATCATTTATTTAACAATCTCCCTCATCACAAGAACTATTGTGTTTACAGGCCCTTGCTGAGATACTCTGAATTTACTTTTTTTTTTTTTTTTTTGCGGTATGCGGGCCTCTCACTGTTGTGGCCTCTCCCATTGCGGTGCACAGGCTCCGGACGCGCAGGCTCAGTGGCCATGGCTCACGGGCCCAGCCGCTCCGTGGCATGTGGGATCTTCCCAGACCGGGGCACGAACCCGTGTCCCCTGCATCGGCAGGTGGACTCTCAACCACTGTGCCACCAGGGAAGCCCTGAATTTACTTTTAAATAATTCTTGCCATGTGCATTAGAAATCAGAACACACTGTACTCTAACATTAGTTTCAAGTCTCCTGATAAATCTGTTACAGGCTAGAAGTTGTTTATCGTACAAACCTTTGAACTTATTCACTGTAGTGGATATTTGGAAATTTCTTTTAATAGTTTTCATTATAATTAGTATCTTCTGGGGATTCTATTTCCTTTCTTAAGCAAAATGTGTAGTAACAGCTGTCTTCCCAAGGAAATTATATTAATAGATACTTGTAGTCCCTTATATACTGACATTCATATCAGTGAAACATGATCCATAATGATTTGTAAAGAACAATTTGTGGCGAATATTGAGTTTTAGAAAAAAAAATGAGAAAAAAATCATCCATAATGTGCATGATTTCTACAAGATTTCTCATTTTTTCTGATAAATACTATTGCAAATTACAAATAAATATAGCGTACAGTTGGTATATATATATTTGTGAAAAATTAAAATGTCAAATTATATTTCCTGAGAAAATGTGAGCAAAATGTTAAAGTCAAAGGATAATGATTCTTATTGAATATAAGAACGTAAAAATTGAGTTATAAATAGATATTGAAAAGTATAGAAAATATATTCCAGTCATGAAAAAAGTTACACTATTGATGAATAATATTCCAAATAGTCACACAATTTATCACATTTAAAATGCTTTACTTATTTCTATTTTGTTTATTTAAAGTATTTCCCTCCCCAGTTTTTTCAATACAAATTGCCCTAAAATCTATTACAACACTTACATCTGGTTACTGGCATAGGGTTCTAGATGCATATTTTTGGTAATTAATTTGCTGATTCTGATGATTGTCCTACAATATATCACCAGGAAGTATAAAGTATGAAATCTTTAGAACATATCATTCTATGTTAATGACTACCCAAATCATATCAGAAACTTGTACAAGGTGATCCTTTAAGGACTCACTACCAAAAAATTATTACTCTTTACCCAGTAAAATACATTAAGCTCTCACTGTCAGATATGAAAAGAAGCTATGAATGATGAAGAATTAACTATGATCATGGCTTTTTAAATTTTTATTTACATGTCTGGAGAACTAAATAGCATTGATATAAGAAATTTTGTAAAAACAAGAGAAGTATGGGTCATAGATATGCATTAAAATGCATAGGAAATTGCTAGTAGCTACAACTTAGCTACCTCCCCTATTGAATTATTGTGGTAAAATCCATTTGAACTTAATAAAAACCATTTATTTTAAAAAATATTAAACATTAATATCATTTAAATAACATATAGCACTGGTATTCAAGAAGTATTATAGTCAGAATATTGATATCTAGAATATTTGGGTATCTAGAATAAACATTAAATGAATGTAAGAGAATAACACAAAAGAAAAGCATAGCTTTTAATGTTTTTTTAAATTAAAAAATAATGTAAATATCTGAAAACAATTTTTTCTGGAATTGAAAACTTTGGTTTATATCCTCATAGAGACAGCTTTATGTTAAATATGTTAATATACTTTGAAAGGCAACACAATGGTAACATCATATTTATGTTATAAACACAAGGACATGCAGATAGACATACATTTTACCATTATACCCCTTCATCAAACTTAAAATCCTCTCTCTTCTAATACTTGTCAATAAAGTGGTAAAAATAATACATTTTTTTAAAAAAAGATTTCTCACAAATGTTAGATACAAGATACAGAAGATAATTCCCTTATGTTTCCATCAAAAGGAAATTTAAAGTCATGAACTTAGGCAACGTGAAAATTTCATTGCTTTATTTAAGATAGGTATTTGAATCAAAGTTGTCAAAAATCATTTAGTGTTAGTAGAAGCCATCTTGTATTAAAACATGTTTTATAATCCTATTTTGACAGTTCAACAAGTATTTCACACAGAACAAAATGCTAACTTTCAATTAAATTACTTTCTGCAACCTGCACCAAAGCCCAAGAGCTAAAATAGTATTGTAAATTTCTCTGCAAAGCTGTGTTTCCTTTTATGTGCCAGAATGTAAAAATGATATGCTTGTCCCTTAGTGATTGCAAACATAGTAACTTAATCAAACAGTTAATAAGTTAGTACTCTCTTCAAAATAAATTGTCCTAGTATTCCAATATGTCTCTTCCACATGTCTGCAAATTCACTAATTCAAAAGACTGTATTAGAGTTGTTGGTTTAAAGAAATTAATAAGACACTGGTACGCTAGTCGGTGCCTGTAATTATCTGTTTCAGTCCCAGAAGGTATTTGGGGATTATTTAAGAGCAAAAGATGAATGGGGAACCACTAAATCCTATTAAATCAATGCATGGGCACAGCACCAGCAGAAGTAAATAAGCTGTGGAGGTCTGAATACCAATAAAAAAGATAAAAATGGTTTTATATAGCTACTTACATCATAGCCTAGAAGTTCAGTTTGTGTGGATTTATCTACTCTTGAAGCAAAAGCCTTCTGTAAATGCTGAACTTTGTCCTGCAAAAAAAAAAAAAAAAAAAAAGCAAAACCAAAAACACGTTGTTGGTAAGTCATGTGCTTCTACACTAATATTCCCCACTAATTCAAATTTGGTTACTGTACAATTAATGATTCTTTGTGTGCATACTTCATTCTGGCGGTGCTTTACTTATCAGCTTAAACATTTAGAGCTTTAAATTTCAGGTCATAATGACTCCATCTTTGGCAGCTTTTCTTTTAGTATAGGAACCACTGAGTCAGGATCGTGGTTGAATGCTAGAGACATGATTTGCTTAAATGTGAGATCAAATGATTATACTGTTTTTGTTAGCTGTTGTGTTTTGTTCGGTTTGGTAAATTAAATTGATAGGATTTTACGGATCTCTTTTCAGAGCATTTACATTTAAAATCCAAAACATTTTCAATAAATAATACCATCCAGTGTGTTCCATTTAGCATGTTTATATTTTTTTATCTTTATTTTTTTGCTTAATTGTCTCCTTCTGGAATCTACACATTTAGAAGTCTGTTGTTTAAGGGAACTGACATGACTCCAATCCTGTTATAACTAAGGGACATAACGCATGAAGGATGTCTGGGATTTCATAATTCAGATGCAAATGTACTAATTCTGATTAACTAATGTGACTGGGCCTCTGGCTGGGGTCCTCTTACTACTAAATGTATCACTTAAAAGGAGATCATGAGCATAATTGTTGTAATGTGTTCATTGTGTGTCTGGCACAGCTGGGAGTGCTGTACTCACATGATCACATCTCATCTTGGGAGTTTTACTACTATTACCACCCATTTTGAAGGAGAACAATACAGTTTACAAAGTTTAAGTAACTTAAGTTTCCCAAGAAGTTCACGTGATTCCACTAGATTCTGTTTTTGCCTTATGTTGCTTTAAAGGAGAATTTGTTTCTCTTACTTGGTCAATAAAATAGTTGTATAATATTTTAATGATAAAAACTGATTTAACTCATCATTTAACTTCTTCCAGGGAGAGACAGTGGTCATCACAAACTTCACTACCAAAACTTGTTTCCTCTCTTCCTCTCCTCCCCTCTGCCACCCCTCCCTTCCCCTCTCCGTTCACCCTCTCTTTGCTTTAAATTCTTCCTGAGATATGCAAGTTATCCAAGCTGTTTATCAAAGTACATACATAATTTAGGTAAACATAATTTGACACTGTAATATATAAAATAAATATTTTCTGGACTATTAATGTCCCAACCTTCTAACTTCCCTATTACAAAACTTCTAGTGCTGCTATTCAGACAAAAATGAAAATGGAGATTAGATAACTCAAGAAGATATAATGTAAAAAGGGAAGGTTTTAATTGTTTGAAAAGGATAAGTGAAAATGTGGCTAGTCTTAATGAGTCTTAATGAGTCATTAATAAGTCTTAATGAGTCTTTTGAATTTCTGAAAGACAGATGGAAATATATGGATCGACAAATTTAATATATAATAACAAGAGTATTATAGATAACAAAATAGAAAATATACAACAAAAATAACTATTACTAGATGATGGAACTGCAGATAATTTTTATTTCTTATGTAAGAAATGAATATATACTAATTGCCTATATATATATTTATATATATAATAGAGGAATAGAAACAAAACATCATTATATTTTCATTTCCACACTGATTTGACACAATAAACATTTTGATTAAAATTGATTTATTTCAGTATAGAGAAATAGACATTTCACCTTTCTGATGCAAATGTATTTGCACACCTTAATTCATCTATAATTTTTATTAAATGCACATTATGGGTGTTGTTCAAGGTACAGGGGACATGAAGGGGGAAAAATAGCTTCTTTTATTAAAAAAAAAACTTGCAGTGTGGAAAGATAGAGAAATCAAAAACAATTAGTACTCATTATATAAGGCAAAGGTACTATAGAGAAGCTGGAGATATGTGTATGTGTTGGAGAGGAAACATAGGAGAGTTAAATAACTAGAATGTAGAAGCTACTGATGTCCCAAATAAGATGAGAAACATGAATTATTATTAGCCACTTGGAGTGGAAGGGACAGGGGTCTTTCTCAGGCAATGACATTTGCAAATATTTCAAAGTCAGAGAGACCCTGACAAAGATATGTATAAACAGCTACTAGTTCAAACTTGCCTAAGGAAAGACAATGAAAGGGACAATAGTGCGAAATGAGACTAGAGTGGTAAATTAAGTCCATGCCACAAAGGATAGAATTCTACATCAAAGGATTTTAGAGTTACCTTAATTTTTGAAGTATTATTTTACAGTGAAAGGCCATAAGAATATTTTAACTAAATTACAGCAGAACTTATTTAAATACTTCTTTTCACCTTGTATAAAAGACAAAATTAGAAGGAAGCAACCTGGAAAAGAGGAACAACTGAAGTACATGAAACTTTATTTTTCTGGACCATCAATAAATTTACACATACATGTGATTTAAGTGGCTTTCTTTCAGTATTTTCCTATGTAAGCAAACATTGCAATACCTTCTTCTAACCCCTCTCAGACGGATAGAGGAGTATTAAAACAACTCAACTTTTGGTAGATACACTTTATAAATAATTCTATACCCCAAACAAAATATCTAAATGCTTAAATTTTCCTTTCCAAGCAATGACAATATCAATAATTCTTAACAAAACACACCCTTTTTTCTTAATTCAGATTCATAAAACATGTGTGCTTAGAATTAACTAAAAGAAAAATAACTAGCATATTCTGTGGAAAAATGTAACCAAATGGGATGAAAAAGAGGAATTTCATTATTTATATTTGCTGTTTTTACTGACTTTTGAATATGTGGAAGATGTGAATTTTACATAATACTGCTATATGAATTAAAAAATATATAATGATTTTCTCTCTAAATTTCCAAATAATTTCATCTGACATTAAGAGTAATATAACATCTGTATAATAAAAGCCTGCTACCACAAATGAGTGCATATAAACCAAAGAAAACATGCATAGTTTACAAACTTACTAAGAGTAGTTACTTATATTCACATTTCCCTCTACCTCTGTAATCTTTACCACTACAACTATTACTAACAATAATAGATGCCATTAACAGAATATAGTTATATGGCAGGCACTGTACCAAGTAATTTATATGAATCCTCTCAAGAATGCACTATGTCTGTTTCTGTCCCTTTTCAAAAGCACAGGAAACTGGCACTTAGGAAGTTGAAATCAGTTGCTAAAGGTCACACAGGCTATTAAGTGAAACAGGCAAGTTGGAAAACTTTATCTGTCTCCAAACCCAGGTGTACTTTCTATAAAGATATTCTGACTCTGGAAAAGCTTACAAGTGGTACTGCTGCTCCCATTTCATATATGCAAGGACACATACGAAATGCATAGTTACTATACACCTAGTATGATAATAAAACTGCTCTTGGTGTTCATCCTGCCTATATTCTCTTATGAATTCTACTAAGTAATTCTGCTTTACTGTGAAAACAATTTAAGTACACTTAAGATTTATCAGTTTATTTCTTGTAAGAACTACAATCCAATAAAATATCCATTACTATAACCAGCAAAGCATTTTGGAGCATGAGTCAGGAATAAAATGATAAAGTTAATATAGAGTTATAACATAAAATTGAAAGATGTAAAAAAGCAAACTGAAATAAAAACTAAATGTTGAAAGGCATGAAATCCTTTAACAATAGGATCAGTTCAAGCAGAGTAATCTAAAAGTACCTTCTGCTTAAGCTGTTGGAATCATTTCTGGTGCGTGTGTGTGTGTGTTTTATGTGCTGTTCAGTCACAGAAACTGCCTCTACAATATATGTTGTCAATATAAAAAGTCTAGTTCCTAATTTCTTAAATTTAAATTTCATTAATCATACATACATATCTATTAAATGCCTGATCAAAGATATAATAATATAATAACAATGTCATATCACATCAAAGTATCACTTGATAAGGATTAAGACTTAAAAGGAAGTATATTTTAAATTGTCAAATTTTCTGAGCAGAAAAGGGATTGAGAGAACTAAAGCTAGTCTCTTTTACATTCTTGAGTCTGATAAACTGTGGAAATGTATTTCCAAATAATTAAAGTTCATGCTGTTGTAATCATTTAATCATTTAAGTGTACGTCTATAAAACCATCTAAAGCTGGCAATCATGTGTATTTCACTGATATATGTACATTTCTGTGTATTTCACTGATATATGTACATTTTTGTACTTTCATGTGTGCACATGCAAGCACATGTCATTGAGGAAGGACTGAGGAGGAGGAAATGTGGTTTTTAATAAAAGACAAAATAATCACAAAGCCAGTAAAACTGGCTTTTAAAATAAAGCCTCAAGTGACTAAGGAGCTTAAGGGAACTGGAAGTTATTTACTTTTATTTTAGAATTTATTTGTATTTATTTGCATTATTAGATACCATATTGATTAACAAAAAATTATAAATATTTTAAACTCTACCATTTTATTAATCTATGTCATTTACCTTAGATATGAACATCTATCATTTCCTAGAGCTTTTAAAAAACTACAAATGTCAAATAAGTGCAGTAAACAAGCTGAAAAGAAAATATTAAATAATCCTAAGAAATAACTTATTTATTTTAAATTATTTTAATTACCTATAAAGAAGTTTGTGAGATTCAAGACGAAAAGCAGACAATTTTTTAATAAACAGAACAGGACTACTTGCAGTAGTTAGATTTATAATCTATGACAAGAGGAAACATACCCTTGAGGGTACAGACAAGATGGTGGAGTAGAGGCACTTGAGCTCACTTCCTCTCACCCAAAAACCGAAATCACAACTAACTACTGAACAACCATCAACAAAAAAGACATGAATCTACAAAAATAGATATTCTACACCCAAAGACAAAGAAGCCGCCACGATCTAACAGTGGCAGAGATGCTTTCGTGATATAATCAAATCCTATACCCCCTGGGTGGGCAACCCACAAACTGGCAAATAATTATATTGCAGAGGTTCTCCCACAGGAGTGAGAATTCTAAGCCCCACATCAGGTTCTCCAGCCTGGGGGTCTGGCATTGGGAGGAGGAGCCCCCAGAGCATTTGGCTTTGAAGGCCAGTGGGGCTTGAGAGCAGGAGCTCCAGAGGGCTGGGGGAAACAGAAAATCCACTCTTGGAGGGTGCACACAAGGTGTCACGTGCACTGGGACCCAGGGCAAAGCAGTGACTCCATAGGAGCCTGGGCCAGACCTACATGCAGGGCTTGAAGGGTCTCCTGAGGAGATGAAGGTCGACTGCCACTCACCATGAGGGCAAGGACACTGGTGGCAGAGGCCCCAGTGAATATTCATTGGCATGAACTCTCCTGGAGGTCACCATTTTGGCGACTGAGACCTGGCCTCACCCAACAGTCTGCGGACTCCAGTGCTGGTATGCCTGAGGCCAAACAACCAACAGGGCGGGAACACAGCTCCACCCATCAGCAGATAGGCTGCCTAAATTTGTCCTGATCCCACAGCTGCCTCAAACATACCCACCAGAGGGATAAGATCCAGCTCCACCCACCACTGGGCAGGCAACAGTTCCTCCCACCAGGAAACCTGCACGAGCCCCTGGACCAACCTCACCAACCAGGGGGCAGACAACAGAAGTGAGAGGAGCTACAATCCTACAGCCTGAGGAATGGAGGCCACAAACTGAGAAAGTCTGACAAAACGAGATGGCAGAAAAATACGTTCCAGATGAAGGAAAAAGATAAAATCTCAGAAGAACAATGAAGTAAAGTAGAGATAGGCAATCTTCCTGAAAAAGAATTCAGAGTAATGATAGTAAAGATAATCCAAGATTTCAGATAAAGACTGGAGGCACAGTCCAAGAAGATACATGAAATGTTTAACAAAGAGCTAGAAGATTTAAAGAACAGAGATGAACAATACAATAACTGAAATGAAGAACACAGTAAAAGGAATCAATAGTAGAAATGAGGCAGAAGAACAAATAAGTGAGCTGGAAGACAGATTGATGGAAATCACTGCTTTATTCTGCAGAACAGAATAAAGAAAAAAGAATGAAAAGAAATGAGGGCAGTCTATGAGACCTTTGGGACAATATTAAACTCACCAACATTCACATTATAAGGGTCCTAAAGGGGAAGACAGAAAGGAGCTGAGAAAATATTTGAAGAGATTAATAGGAAAAAACTTCCCTATATGGGAAAGGAAACATACAATCAGGCCTAAGAAGCTCAGAGAGTCCCATACAGGATGAACCCAAGGAGGAACATGCTGAGACACATATTAATCAAACTAAAAAAAATTAAACACAAGGATAAAATATTAAAAGCAACAAGAGAAAAGCAAAAAATAGCATACAAGGGAATCCCCACAAGGTTATCAGCTGATTTTTCAGCAGAAACTTTGCAGGCCAGAAGGGAGTGGTACAATATATTTAAAGGGATGAAAGGAAAAATCTACAACCAAGAATACTCTACCCAGCAAGGCTCTAGTTCAGATTTGACAGAGAAATCAAAACACTTTACAGACAAGCCAAAGCTAAGAGAATCAGCACCACCAAACCAGCTTTACAACAATCACTAAAGGAAATTCTCTAGATGGAAAAAAAAGGCCACAACTAGAAACAAGAAAATACAAATAGGAAAGCTCACCAGTAAAGGCAAACATACAACAAAGGTAGGAGATCATCCACAAAGAAATATGATATCAAAACCAGCAACTGTGAGGAGAGTAAAAATACAGGATACTGAAAATGCATTTGAAATTATGAGACCAGAAACTTAAAACAATCTTGTGTATATATACAGACTGCTATATCAAAACCTCATGGGAACCACAAATCAACAATCTACAATAGATAAACACACAAAAAAGAAAAAGCAATCCAAACACAACACTAAAGATAGTCTTCAAATCACAAGAGGACAAAAGAGGAAGGGAAGAAAAAAGACCTATAAAAACAAAGCCAAAACAATTAATAAAATAGTAATAAAAACATACATATCAATAATTACCTTAAATGTAAATGAATTAAATGAGACAAGGACAAAAGACAGAGACTAGCTGAATGGATACAAAAGACCCATATATATGCTGTCTACAAGAGACTCACTTCAGACCTACAGACACATACAGACTGAAAGTGAGGGGATGGAAAAGGGTATTCCATGCAAATGGAAATCAAGAGAAAGCTGGAGTAGATTACTCATATATGACAAAAAAAACCTTTAAAGACAGTAAAAAGAGACAAGGAAGGACACTACATAATGATCAAGGATCAACCCAAGAAGAAGATATAACAATTGTAAATACGTATGCACCCAACATAGGAGCACCTCAATATATAAGGCAATGCTAATAGCGATAAAAGGAGAAACTGACAGTAACACAATAATAGTAGGGGATTTTAACACCCTACTTACATCAATGGACAGATTATCCGATAGAAAATGAATAAAAAAACACAGGACTTAAAGGACAGATTAGACCAGATGGACTTAACTGATATTTATAGAATTTTCCATCCAAAAGCAGCAGAATACTTGGTAAATTTAAGAAAATTGAAATCATATCAAGCATCTTTTCTGACCACAGTGCTATGAAATTAGAAATCAATTACAGAAAAAAAAACTGTAAAAAACAAAAATATGTGGAGGTTAAATAGTATGTTAGTAAACAACCAATGGATCACTGAAGAAATCCAGGAGGTAATCAAAAAATACCTAGAGACAAATGAAAAAGAAAGCATGAAGATCCAAAACCTATAGGATGAAGCAAAAGCAGTTCTAAGAGGGAAGTTTATATGAATAGACTCTTACCTCAGGAAACAAGAAAAATCTCAAATAAACAACCTAACCTTATACCTAAACCAACTAGAGAAAGAAGAACAAAATCCAAAGTTAGTAGAAGGAAAGAAATTATAAAGACCAGAGCAGAAATAAATGAAATAGAGATGAAGAAAACAATAGAAAAAAATCAATGTAACTAAAAGATGGTTCTTTGAAAAGATAAATAAAATTGATAAATCTTTAGCCAGTCTCATCAAGAAAAAAAGGTTGAAGGCTCAAATCCATAAAATTAGAAATGAAAAAAGGAGAAGTTAAAACAGACACCACAGAAATACAAAGGATCGTAAGAGATTACTACAAGCAATTCTATGCCAATAAAATACACAACCTAGAAAATGGACAAATTCTTAGAAAGGTGCAACTTTCCAAGATTGAACCAGGAAGAAAAAGAAAATATGAACAGACCAGTTGCCAGTACTGAAATTGAATCAGTGATTTAAAAACTCCCAACAAACAGAAGTCCAGGACCAAATGGCTTCACAGGCAAATTCTATCAAACATTTAGAGAAGAGCTAACACCTATCCTTCTCAAATTATTCCAAAAATTGCAAAGGAAGGAACACTCCCAAACTCATTCTATGAGGCCACCATCACTCTGATACCAAAACCAGATAAAGATACCACACACGCGCACACACACAATTTTACACGCCAGTATCACTGATAAACACAGATGCAAAAATCATCAACAAAATACTAGCAAACCAAATCCAACAATACTTTAGAAGGATCAAACACCATGATCAAGTGGGGTTTATCCCAGGGATGCAAGGATTTTTCAATATCTGCAAACCAATCAATGTGAAACATCAGATTAACAAACTGAAGACAAAACATATGATCATCTCAATAGATCCAGAAAAAGCTTTTGATAAAATTCAACACCCATTTATGATAAAAAAAAAAAAAAAGCTCTCCAGAAAGTGCGCATAGGGGGGATATAGCTCAGCATAATAAAAGCAATATATGACAAACCCACAGCTAACATCATACTCATTGGTGAAAAGCTGAAAGCATTCCCTCTGAGATCAGGAAAAAGAGAAGGATGTCCACTCTCACCACTTTTATTCAACATAATTCTGGAAGTCCTAGCCACAGCAATCAGAGAAGAAAAAGAAATGAAAGGAATCCAAACTGGAAAAGAAGAAGTAAAGCTGTCATTGTTTGCAGATGACATGATACTATACATAGAAAATCCCAAATATGCCACCAGAAAACTATTAGAGCTCGTCAATGAATTTGGTAAAGTTGCAGGATACACAATTAATACACAGAAATCTGTTTTATTTCTATACACTAAAAATGAAAGATCAGAAATAGAAATTAAGGAAACAATCCCATTAACCATCGCATCAAAAAGAATAAAATACGTAGGAATAAACCTACCTAAGGAGGCAAAAAACCTGTACTCCAAAAACTATAAGGAACTGATGAAAGAAACTGAAGATGACACAAACAGATGGAAAGATAGAGCATGTTCTTGGATTGAAATAATCAATATTGTCAAAATGACTATACTACCCAAGGCAATCTACAGATTCAATGCAATCCCTATCAAATTACCAATGACATTTTTCACATAACTGGAACAAAAAAAATATTAAAATTTGCATGGAAACACAAAAGATCCTGAATAGCTAAAGCAATAGAAAGAAAGAAGAACAGAGCTGGAGGAATCAGGCTCCCTGACTTCAGACTATACTACAAGACACAGTAATCAAGACAGTATGGTACCAGCACAAAAACAGAAATATACATTCAATGGAACAGGACAGAAAGCCCATAAATAAATTCACACACCTATGGTCAATTAATCTATGACAAAGGAGGCAAGAATATACAATAGAGAAAAGACAGTCTCTTCAATAAATGTTGCTGGGAAAACTGAACAGCTACATGTAAAAGGATGAAATTAGAGCATTCTCTAACACCATACAGAAAAATAAACTCAAAATGGATTAAAGACTTAAATGTAAGACAAGATACTATAAAACTTCTAAAGGAAAACATAGGCAGGACATGCTTTGACATAAATTGCAGCAATATCTTTTTGGATTCACCTCCTAATGAAAATAAAAACAAAAATAAACAAATGGGACCTAATTAAACTGAAAAGCTTTTGCACAGTAAAGGAAACCATAAGCAAAACATAAAAACAACCCACAGAATGGGAGAAAATATTTGCAAATGATGCAACTGACAAGGATTAATCTCCAAAATTTACAAACAGTACATGCACCTCAATATCAAATAAACAAACAATACAATTAAAAAATGGGTGGAAGATCTAAATAGGCATTTCTCCAAAGAAGACACAGAGATGGCCTAAAAGCACATAGAAAGATGCTCATCATCTCGAATTATTAGAGAAATGCAAATTAAAACTACAATGAGGAATCACTTCACACTGGTCAGATTGGCCATCAAAAAGTCTATAAGCAGTAAATGCTGGAGAGAGTGTGGAGAAAAGGAAACCCTCCTACACTGTTGGTGGGAATGTAAATTGATACAACCACTATGGAGAATGGTATAGGGGTTCCTTAAAAAAACTAAAAATAGAACTACCATATGATCCAGGAATCTCACTCCTGGGCACATATACAGAGAAAACCATAATTTGAAAATATCCATGCACCATGATGTTCACTGCAGCACTATTTACAATAGCAAAGACATGGAAGCAACCTAAATGTTCATCAACTGAGAAATGGATAAAGAAGACATGGTACACACACACACACACACACACTGTAATATTACTCAGCCATAAAAAGAATGAAGCAACATGGGTGGACCTAGAGATTATCATACTAAGTGAAGTAAGTCGGACAGAGAAAGACAAATATCATATGATATCATTTATATGTGGAATCTAAAACAAATGATACAAATGAACTTCTTTATAAAACGGAAACAGACTCACAGACTTCAATAAAAACTTTACGGTTACCAAAGGGGAAAAGTAGGGAGGAGGGATAAATTAGGAGGTTGGGATTAACATATATACACTACTATACATAAAATAGATAATCAACAAGGACCTACTGTACAGCACAGGGAACTCTACTCAATATTCTGTAATAACCTATATGGGAAAAGAATCTGAAATAAAATGGGTATATGTATGTGTATAACTGAATCACTTTGCTGTACACCTGAAACTTACACAACATTGTAAATCAACTATACAATATAAAATAAAAATTAAATTTAACAAAAAAATAAATTAACATAGGGAAAAAAGGAAATGTACTCTTATTAATAAAATTAACAGAGGTTGATATAGGAAATGTATGTAATAGTGATTATGATAGGGATAGAGTAGAATAATTAGTCAGTTTAGAAATCCTACTAGGGGATTAAGGACAGAAAGGGAATTTTAAGGGAGTTTGGCAAACTGTTGTAAGCTAATGACCACTCAAGAGAAGAATACCATAACCTAGCAACAATCCACACTACCTTGAAGGAAGACCAGGTGCATTCGAGCACCAGACACACTCAAACCACAAATCCTGATAGTTAACACAAGACAATAGATATGGGTTCTGAATCTTGTAACATGAAGTCAGAGAGTTAATAGTGCTTGAAGAGCAGCATTTCTGCATGTAGCCAAAACATAAACATAGGTGAAAGTGGAAAGAAGAAAATTAGGTGAAATGGGACATTATACCAAAACCTGAGATTAACTACCATATTTTAGTATATGTTATCTCCATTTTGCTAATATGCATATGATTTAAATAGCATCACCACAGTCCCAGTTACACCATATAAGACCAAAGGAGAACTAAGGGTTTAAGTCTTGATGTCTGCCCAAGAATGAGGAAGAAAGTAGTCTTCTCCCCCACCTACTTTTCCTTTGATTGTAAAAATGTAGCCCCCTTTGTTCTCAGGGCTGCTGTGCTCCCTTGCCAGCCCACTTCCATCTCTCACAAACATCTTACGCTAAGAAACTCACTCTTTGCCTCACACTGAATTCTTTCTGGGGTGAGACAAAAGAACCAGAGCTTCAGTAAATTCTGACACCAGGTGAGAAGTTTCAATTAAAAGACAGTGGGTCAAGTCCCCTCCTAAGTCAGGGATCATGGGCTCAAATCCCAATCTGAGGTGCAGGTGGGTTCAAGACCCAGACTTTGGGTTCGAGTCCCACTCTGAGTTTTGGCTGGGATCAAGTCCCACTTGAGGAGTGGGATTTCAAATACAGCACCACTATATGAACACATACCTGAGGTTGTTATTATCCGAAGTTTGCCAAAGAAAGTCTTACAAAGAGTAGATTAGAATTAGGAAAAGGAATACCTTAAACATATAAAAAGTATACAAAGATTGCTTAAAAGAGTATTATCCTAAATTTAGATTCTAAATCATGGATTTAAAGATTAAGTTTATGGAAAGAAAAATAGTATTGAAAGATTGACGCTCTATAAGAGGAGAAAAGTTAACTTTTAAAATTTAAAAGCAGTGTAATTCAAAACAAGAAAATTCAGTGTTCTGAGTCAAGTTTCAACTAGATATTGGGTGGATGAAAAAGAATTTGAGCATCATCTTATAAAGGACTTCAGTGTCAATAACATAAGCTTATTTAAATATAAAGAATAAAAACAAAGGGAAAATTATTGGAAGTTCTTAATGATGCCAGTCCAAGGGTTAACTCAGGAAAGAAAAAGCAACATTACAGAGCACATTGATTATTTTCACCCACCATTAATGAGGGCATATCACTAATGACATCAGTAGAATTATAAACAAGTACAACAGTGACCAAGCAAATCAAACCTCCTCACATAGAACACAAAATTTCTTGGAACTGTCAAGAAGATATTAAAATATATTAATATTTTCTCACTTTTTTGTTATGGAAAATTGCTAACATATAACAAACCATATGGACAGTAACACAAAGAATCCCTATGCGCTCATTACCCAGTTTCAACTACAAACACTAGAATTTAAACTAAAAGCGTTATAGCATTAGCTGTATACTTAACAGCTGCACTGGCCACTATTGTGCTTCAACTTACGTAAGAGACATTTGTATTACAGGACCCATTCTGGCCATCCACTCACCATGTCTCTGACCATGGGGAGAGGATTCTCTAGGGATAAGGGAAATGCCACAATCAAAGCCACATTTTCGCTTCTAACCATACTCCAAAACCCTGGAATTCATTGCCTGGTTTAAGATATGACCCATGTCATTCCTCCTGAGGGTCGCCCGAGATAGGGCCATGGGACAGCTGGGTTGATCACATATGTGTTCATGAGGCTCTAAGGGGCACAATCTAGGGTAGTTTTTTATTTTTTTTTATTTTTTTATTTTTTATTTTATTTTATTTTTTTATTGATGGATGTATAATCCTGCTTGCTGTATAATTCCTGGTTGCTTTTTATTTATTTTTTTAACATCTTTATTGGAGTATAATTGCTTTACAATGGTATATTAGTTTCAGCTTCACAACAAAATGAATCAGTTATATATATACATATATTCCCATATCTCTTCCCGCTTGCGTCTCCCTCCCTCCCACCCTCCCTATCCCACCCCTCCAGGCGGTCACAAAGCACCGAGCTGATCTCCCTGTGCTATGCAGCTGCTTCCCACTAGCTATCTACCTTACGTTTGGTAGTGTATATATGTCCATGCCTCTTTATCGCTTTGTCACCGTTTACCCTTCCCCCTCCCCATAGCCTCAAGTCCATTCTCTAGTAAGTCTGTGTCTTTATTCCTGTTTCACCCCTAGGTTTTTCATGACATTTTTTTTTTTAAATTCCATATATATGTGTTAGCATACGGTATTTGTCTCTCTCTTTCTGACTTACTTCACTCTGTATGACAGACTCTAGGTCTATCCACCTCATTACAAATAGCTCAATTTCGTCTCTTTTTATGGCTGAGTAATATTCCATTGTATATATGTGCCACATCTTCTTTATCCATTCATCCGATGATGGACACTTAGGTTGTTTCCATCTCTGGGCTATTGTAAATAGAGCTGCAATGAACATTTTGGTACATGACTCTTTTTGAATTATGGTTTTCTCAGGGTATATGCCCAGTAGTGGGATTGCTGGGTCATATGGTAGTTCTATTTGTAGCTTTTTAAGGAACCTCCATACTGTTCTCCACAGTGGCTGTATCAATTTACATTCCCACCAACAGTGTAAGAGGGTTCCCTTTTCTCCACACCCTCTCCAGCATTTATTGTTTCTAGATATTTTGATGATGGCCATTCTGACTGGTGTGAGATGATATCTCATTGTAGTTTTGATTTGCATTTCTCTCATGATTAGTGATGTTGAGCATTCTTTCATGTGTTTGTTGGCACTCTGTATATCTTCTTTGGAGAAATGTCTATTTAGGTCTTCTGCCCATTTTTGGATTGGGTTGTTTGTTTTTTTGTTATTAAGCTGCATGAGCTGCTTAAAGGGCCAGGTTCTCCACATTGCCAAGTTCCTGCACAGAATGCTAAGGAGTCCAAAAAAATCTATAATTTGATCACAGCTTTCCAAGTCATTAGCAAAGTATATTGATCAAGACACAAGGCTAGGGGGACTTCCCTGGCAGTCCAGTGGTTAAGACTTCACCTTCCAATGCAGGAGGTGTGGGTTTGATCCCTGGTCGGGAAGCTAAGATCCTACATGCCTCGCAGCCAAAAAAACCAAAATATAAAGCAGAAGCAATACTGTAACAAATTCAGTAGACTTTAAAAATCATCCACATCAAAAAAAATCTTTAAAAAAAGACCCAAGGCTACAACATATTTTATTGAACAGTTTTTAAAGCTTGATTTGTAACTTAAATCTTTAGATTTACATGCTGTGATTCCCCTTTTGTGTTCTTGCCCTGAGTCTCACAAATGTTAGCAGCTGAAATGTTACTAGATGCGTCTGGTTTTTGATTACCCTACCTCAGGAAAAGTCTGAAAAAGTTGTAGAAAAGGGCAAAGGGTTAAGGGGTTTATTTCATGTTTAAATATTTGAAAAATGGGTCAAAAATATAAAGACAAACAGAGGAAATGCCAGTAAAGCAATAAAACAAACATCTGGATAACACATTTGTTTTCATTCTATTTTATGATACCAGACTCATTGGAAATTGCTTGACATCTCCATAACCCACCACTTCAAACTGCAATGGAGGTGATTTTTTTAAAGAAATCAGAGGACATACCATTACACAGCATATTTTAAATGTATGGAGCTCATTATCCATAAAAGATTGTACAAACTGAACATATACCTAAATTTAAGAAGAGTTTAGGTCACAAGAAAAATAGATGGATCAAAAATGTAAATTGAGAATTTCTACAACTTTGGCCATTGAAATTGGTGGAGATATTGTACCCAGTTAACTGCACACAACATTCTAGATGTAAAGCATACAGACTCTTTTTCTCAACTAGAACTGAATGATGTTTTCTGTTTCAATTCTAACAATACTCTTCCAGTTTTCAGATTTTTTTTTCAAAAAGCACATTATACTATATATAAATACCGGCATAGTTTAAGTAATGGTAGATTAAACAAATATATGTTTCATTTCTTTGGTGCTTTTAACAGACTAATCAATTTCTTCTGATTTCGTACTCTTCTCAGTAAGGTGGAGCTAATTCTAAAAGACATATAAAAAGGGATTTGAAGGAGATGCCTTAGAGCTAGATCCTTTAGAAGCTAGGGGCATGAATTTCCTCTGTTAAAACAGTAGGCATTTAGTGATGGATCAGAAAAGACATGAGAGAAGCTGTGACTGAGAAATACCACCCAGATTGTTTGGGCTTGGCCCCTTCACATTCAAGATACCTGTTAATTAAAATTTTATTTCACAGTCACTTCTTCCTTTTATATTTACTGCCACTACCTGGGGATGAGCAAGGGAATAGAGCATACATGTGTGCCAGGTGTGCACAAGCCACCACTATCTTTTACTTCTAGCCTCTGTACTGTGTTGAACAGTGTTCTCCCCAAATTCATGTCTACCTGGAACCTGTGAATGTGACCTTATTTGGAAATAGGATCTTTGAAGATGTAATCAAATTAAAATGAGATTGTACTGGATTAAGATGGGTAATAAATACAATGTGACTGGTGCCCTTATAAGAAGAGAGACATTTGGACACAGGAGAGAAAGCCATATGAAGACAGAGGCAGAGATTAGAATGATCTATCTGTAACCAGGCAAACACAATGATTGCCAGCAACCACTAGAAGCTAGAAGAGATGAGGAAGTATTCTTCCCTAGAGCTTATGGAGGAAACATGGTCTTGCTGACACCTTGATATTAAGACAAACTGAAAGAGAATAAAGTTCTGTTCATTGGGTTTTTTTTGTTTTGTTTTGTTTTAAGTCAGGCAATTTATGGTACTTTGTTACAGCAGCCAAAGGAGACTAATATAGCATCCTAATTGGTATTCCTGTCTTCACCCATACTTTCTCCACTCCATCTTATCTACAAGTAACAGCATAGTAAATTGTATTTGAAATATTAAATTATATAAATGATTACCATTTGTTGCATGTTTTATATTTCTATCAAGCAGCTCTGGTCTACATAACAGAGAGTAAACCTTTACCATGATGTACAGCTTCTGCCCCTCCTGGCCCTTATTTATTATTCTAACTTCATCTCACACCAGTTTTCTTGAAAAGTGACTCATACTCATCTTTCAGTTGCTTGAGTAGTGAACCAAGATTTTTCACACTTGAATTTTTAACATGCTATTTCCTCCACCTGGAATGTTCTTTATATTAGGTGTTATTACTGCCTTAGAGATATCCTATTTAAGGTAGACTCCCATCTCCAGGTAATGCTTTTAATCTCTTTTCTTTTTTAATATATACTAAATTTTCATTTCAATGACTTCTTTTATTTGGCTGTTTGCCTGTTTTGGGTCTGTCTTCTGCATTACCATGTAAGTTCCTCATAGCAAGGATCATGTCTATTTAGAGCCATACTGACATCACACTGCCTAATGTAGTTTTCGGCACATTCTAGGTGTTCAATACTTTTTTTTAATAAATGAAGGAGTAGGTGAATGAGAGATGAGGCATGAGGTTTGAGAGGATTCAACGGACACCAGCTGGTGAGCTTGACATACTGCAGAACCACTTGCTATAGGAAATTTAATATTAGTGACATGACAAGTCCAGTAAAAATTCTGTCATTTGCATGGTATATAAATTTAAGTGGGGACAGATTGGAAATGACATATGAACTACGGGGTTATTCCAGTATTTCTAGGCTGTATAAATTTCTTAAGAGAAAAAAATGGGGTAAGAGGAAAGGAAGCAGAAAGACAAAACTGAGGACATTAAAGAATAGGTACAGGACTTCCCTGGTGGTCCAGTGGTTAAGACACTGTGCTTCCCCTGCAGGAGGTGCAGTTTCGAGCCCTGGTTGGGGAGCTAAGATCCTGCGTGCCACGCAGTGTAGCCAAAAAAAAAAAAAAAAAAAAAGAATAGGTACAAATCAAACGTGTGTCTGAGGATTTGATGCTGCAACATCAGGTAAGAAATATTTTCGTGAATAGATTAGGATTTTTTTTTCCAAGAAAACCTGATGTACTCCATCCTTACTCTTGCCTGAATTTTATATTGTGCGTGAGAAATTAATGAGGTGATTCCTCCAATAATGGTAAATTAGGGAAAAAATAATGAATGTAGAAATGTATTCTATAGGAAATCAGGCCCAGAAGAATATTTTTGATACTTCAAGTCCCAAACATTCGCTCATTCATGGCATCCCAGTCTGTAACACCCACTTCCTAATTGCCATGGGACCCTCCACGCTGCCCAAGCCCAAATCTGCATGAGGGCAGTTCGGATAGAAATACGCTTCTGGTTTCTTTTCCCTACCTCTCACTCACTTCTTTGCATTCATAAACTGGTAGATGACCTTGGGATAGACAAACAAGCTCTCCTTCTTACTGGCATGGCCTGTCCACCGGATGAAATCTCAGCTTGTCCAGACGTAAGCTTACAGATTCTGGCCCTGTGGGACAGGTCTGCAATTTTCCATTTTGGTCAGCAACTGCAGTGGGGCACTTCAGTTCAGATAAGAATGTACTGGATGCTTACACGGCTGCATTCCAAGCCAGATTTGGATTGTATTATAATTCAATCTCTCTGAATTTTCTATTTTGCAATTAATTCTGAATTTAGGAGGGAAAAGAAGGATGTTGTTTATTGCCCCTTTTAAGCCTCCCTCTCACACATGTGCGCACACACACACACACACACACACACAGAATCAATTTATAAGAATGGAGTTTTAATATAGTTACTGGGAAGTTCTAGGAGAGTTTTAATAGTGTTGACCAATATGACAACCATAGAACCTTAATACAACCTTGAAAATTTTTCCTATTAAAAGAAAAGCTACCAAAAAAAGAAACCTGACTGCCTGCAATATTGAGATTGACATCTTTGAAAGCATGGCAAAGATTCCTCTAGCTTTTTCTGGTTTGATATTTTTATTTAGGAAGGTCAGGATATAATGCCCTGCCTATTTATGGTTTAAAAATCAGATTGCTGGTTTGCAGAAAAGAGTCACTTTTCTTCAAAAAGGGGATTTTGAGCATTTTATTTTATGATATTGCTTTAATTTTAATGTATATAAGAATTCTTAAAATGAACTGAGAAGTGACACAAAACTCCTCAAGGTAGTCATTCATTAACAGCAATATGCTGATGACAGCATTCCAGAAGGACAAGCATAAGGGAGACAAGAAAATGATCACCAAGGACTTGCAGAGTCAGCACAGCATTACAGGTTGACAATCAGCTAAGAAACAATAGACGTCATGAATCAAACTTCACCAGATACACACAGATCAAACTTTACTGGCAAACTCAAGAAATTCTGAATGCCATAAAATGTGTTGTCCTTTAAATTGCCTTCAGCACACTCATAAGCAAAAGTAAAAATAAAATATAATCCCACAAACGTATATGTGAACAGCAAAATCTACTAAAACAGAGAATCTGAAGGGATTATGTGTGACTACACCAACTGCTTAGTTGCTTTGGATGTCTGTTTATTCATCTTGTCAACAGAAACGGTACACAAAGACATTTAAAGCTGGGCTTTAATTGATCTGAACAAATATTTAATGAATATCTATAATTTATTAGTTCATCCATCAGTAATTATAGCATATTTAACTATACAAATTAAACTGAGTTCATTCTTTTTCTCTATAATTAGAGATACAAAAAATGAATTTTAATATATATTGTATCATTTTGTATATTTACAAATAAAAGTATTTCTAAAAAATTTTTGGCTAATTGTTCACTATGAGCCATTTTAGAGCCCAGCTCCTGAGTAAGACACCACTTTGCTAGCTGTACAGCTGATGGAAGGGGTGAGGGCTCTACTGAGAGTAGTATGTTTCCATTACAATAGGAGACAGGTCCAAAAAAATATTACTGCAATTTATGTCAAAGAGTGTTCCACCTATGTTCTCCTCTAAGAGTTTTACAGTATCTGGTCTTTAATGCATTTTGAGTTGATTTTTGTATATGGTATTCGAGAACATTTAAATTTCATTCTTTTACATGTAGCTGGTCCAGTTTTCCCAGCACAACTTATTGAAGAGACTGTCTTTTCTCCATTCTATATTCTTGCCTCTTTTGTGATAGATTAATTAACTGTAAGTGCCTGGGTTTACTTCTGGGCTTTCTATACTGGTCCACTGATCTTTCTGTCTTTTTTGTGCCAGTACTATACTCTTTTGAATACTATAGCTTCGTAGTATAGTCTGACATCAGGAAGCCCAATTCCTCCAGCTCCATTATTCTTTCTGAAGGTTGTTTTGGCTATTTGGGACCTTTTGTCTTTCCAAACAAATTAAAAAAAATTTTTTTTTCTAGTTCTGTGAAAAATACCGTTGGTAATGTGATAGGGATTGCATTAGATCTGTAGATTGCCTTGGGTAGTATAGTCATTTTTACAGTATTGATTCTTCCAATCCAATAACATGTTATATCTTTTCATCTGTTTGTGTTATCTTCAGTTTCTTTCATCAGTACCTTATAGTTTTCAGAGTACAGGTCTTTTGCCTCCTTAGGTAGGTGTATTCCTAAGTATTTTATTCTTTTTGATGTGATGGTAAATGGAAATGTTTCCTTAATTTTTCTTTCTGATATTTTGCTGTCAGTATATAGAAATGCAACAGATTTCTGTATATTAATTTTGTATCCTGCAACTTTACTGAATTCATTGATGAAGTCTAGTAGCTTTCTGGTAGTGTCTTTAGGATTTGCTATGTATAGTACCATGTCATCTGCAAAACAGTTTTACTTCTTCCTTTCCAATTTGGAATCCTTTTATTTCTTTTTCTTCTCTGATAGTTTTGGAAGTTCTAGCCAAGGCAATGTTGAATAAAAGTGGCAAGAGTGGGCATTCTTCTCTTGTTCCTGATCTCAGAGGTAATGCTTTCAGCTTTCCATCATTAAGTATAATGTTCGCTGTGGATTTGTCATATATATTATATATGCCTTTATTATATTGAGGTATGTTCCCTCTATGCCCACATTATGGAGAGTTTTTTATCATAAATGGATATGAATTTCATCAAAAGCTTTTTCTGAATCATTGAGATGATCATATGGTTTTTATGTTCAATTTGTTAACGTGGTGAATCACACTGATTGACTTGCGAATGCTGAAAAATCCTTGCTTCCCTGGGATAAATCCTACTTGATCATGGTGTATGATCCTTTTAATGTACTGTTCGATTCAGTTTGCTAGTATTTTGGTGAGGATTTTTGCATTTATGTTCATCAGTGACACTGAACTAATCTTTTTTTGTGATATCTTTGGTTTTGGTATCAGGGTGATAGTGGCCTCATACAATGAGTTCAGAAGTGTTCCTTCCTCTGCAATATTTTAGAATATTTTCAGAAGGACAGGTGTTAAGTCTTCCCTGATTTTTTTATAGAATTCACCTGTGAAGCCATTCAGGTCCTGAACTTTTGTTTGTTGGGAGCTTTAAAATCACTGATTCAATTTCAGCACTGGCAATTAGTCTGTTCATATTTCTGTTTCTACCTGGTTTAATCTTGGGAGATTGTACTTGAGAATTTTTCCATTTCTTCTAGGTTGTCCATTTTATTGGCATAGAGTTGTTTGTAGTCTCTTATGACCCTCTGTATTTCTGTGGTGTCCACTGTAACTTCTCCTTTTTCATTTCTGATACTATTAATTTAGGCCCTCTCCCTTTTTTTCTTGATGAGTCTGGCTAAAGGCTCATTATCAATTTTGTTTATCTTTTCAAAGAACCAGCTTTAAGTTACATTGATCTTTTCTATTGTTTTTTTAGTCTACTCTTCATTTATTTCTGCCCTGATCTTTATGATCTTTCCTTCTACTAACTAATTAAAGCTTTTGCACAGCAAAGGAAACCACAAACAAAATGAAAAGACAACCTATGGAATGGGATAAAATACTTGCAACTGATGTGCCCAACCAGGAATTTAAAAATATACAGCTTATACAGCTCCATATCAAAAAAACAGACAATCCAATCAAAAAATGGGCAGAAGACCTAAATAGACATTTCTCCAAAGAAGACATAGAGATGACCAATAGGCACATGAAAAGATGCTCAATATTGCTAATTGTTAGAGAAAAGCAAATCAAAACTACAGAGAGATACCATCTCATACCAGTCAGAATCACCATCATCAAAAAATCTACAAATAATAAATGCTGGAGCGGGTGTGGAGAAAAAGGAACCCTCCTACATTTGTGAGAATGTAAATAGGTGCAGCCACTATGGAGAACAATATGGAGGTTAATCATAAAACTAAGAACAGAGTTACCATATGATTCAGCAATCCTACTCCTGGGCATATATCCGGAGAAAACCATAATTCAAAAAGATACATGCACCCCAAATTTTCATTGCAGCACTATTTACAATAGCCAAGACATGGAAGCAACCAAATGTCCATCAACAGATGAATAGATAAAGAAAATGTGGCATATAAATACAATGGAACATTACTCAGCCATAAAAAAGAATGAAATAATGCCATTTGCAGCAACATGGATAGACCTAGAGATTATCATACCAATTGAAGTCAGAAAGAGAAAGACAAATGTCACATAATATCACTTTTATGAGACGTCTAAAAAAATGAATACAAAAGAACTTATTTCCAAAACAGAAATAGACTCATAGACAATGAAGACAAACTTAAGTTACCAAAGGGAAAAGAGGGGGGACGGATAAATTGCGAATTTGGGATTAACAGATACAAACTACTACATGTAAAATAGATAAACAAGGATCTACGATATAGTATAGGGAACTATAATCAATATCTTGTAATAACCTATAATGGAAAAGAATAAAAAAGAATAGATATAGGGCTTCCCTGGTGGCGCAGTGGTTGAGAATCCGCCTGCCGATGCAGGGGACACGGGTTCGTGCCCCAGTCCGGGAAGATCCCACATGCCGTGGAGCGGCTGGGCCCGTGAGCCATGGCCGCTGAGCCTGCGCGTCCAGAGCCTGTGCTCCGCAATGGGAGAAGCCACAACAGTGAGGGGCCCACATACCGCCAAAAAAAAAAAGGATATAAATATATATATATATATATATATATATATATACTTCAGTAAAAAATAAGCCATCAACAAATCAAACCAATCAAAAACAGACACAGGGAACAGAGTAGTGGTTACCAGATCAGAAGGGTGGGGGAGGACAAAATGGGTAAAGGGGGTCAACTGTCTGGTGACGGATGAAAACCAAACTTCTGGTGGTGAGCATATTATAGTGTTTACAGAAGTCAAACTATATCATCGTACAGGTGAAACTTACATAATGTTATAAACCAATGTTACTTTAATAAGTAAAATTAGGAGAAAGTTAGAAAAAGAGTGGTGTGTACAGAGCACTGAACACAATTTTCTCATTACAGAGGGAGTGGTAAAAAACATTGTTATCCATGCTCTTTCACTGCTTATAGTTCATAGGGAGGACAGCCTTCAATAAGGAAACATACCAGTAGGTATAAAATTACAGGTTTTGCTAAGTGATATAAAGGGAAGCAATGAACTGTTAGAACAACATGAAGGATGCTCTTTACTTAACATGTGAAGATATAGTGGACCTTACTGAAAAAATGGCACTTCGGGTTAAACCTGCAGGACAGGACACATCCAGTCAGTAAGTAGGGGACTGCTTCAGAAAGAGATTGGAAGAAGCTTAAGGAGTGTGTGTGTGATGGGGAGAAGTACATGCATTTTTTTTTTTTCCGAGAAACCAAAAAAGTACAGTGTGCCTAGAACTTAATGAGCAAGAGGCTTTTCATCATCAGATGATTGTATGCTCTACTACGCACTGGCTTTTATGTTAAGTTCAGTGGAAAACCACAGAAATGTTTTAAGTATGATTCAGTCGTATTTAGCCAACCTTAGTCTGGCTGCTATATGAAGAAAATGGAAGGGGATGGTAGGGAAGATATGAGAAGAAGAGAATTTGGAATATAATAGTCTAGAAGAAATGTTTTGGTAAGAGGGATAGTGTCCTATATATTTTCCAGGCTCAAAATAAGAGCTAGATTTGAAAGCTAGCAATTTATTGTATAGGTAGGTTAAGGAAAGAGAAGAGTCAAGAATGACTCCCAAGTTTCTGTTCTGAGCACACTGGGAGGCTGAATGGTGGTGGCATTTCCGATATGGGGAACACTGCAGAAGAAGTGGGTTCCATTGGAAAAAGGACTGAATGGGAGATCAAAGCAGGATGAATTGAGAAAGAGTGAACCAGACACATTAAACACTAAGAAGTGAGGCAACTGAGACATCCAAGCATGTACGTGGGTGACACGAGTTGTAAGAGAGGGTTAGGTTGTTGAATGCTATAAATAGCGCTAGGAACTGCAAAGGACACAAAGAATCTTTACGTGAATGCATTCAATTTGCACATGGTAGCAGACACCCATCTTTTCTAACCAGTACTTCTTGTTGCTCTCCTCACATGGATACTGCCAGAACTACCAAGTAGCACAATATGATCACTGTCATTGTTCACTGATTTGCAAGGCAATTTGCCTTCTCTAGCAATTTTGGTACAAGAAGTAAGAAAAATGAGTTAATCTTTCATGTGTTGCTTAGATCAAAAGTAGTAAGGTTTCAGAGCTAGCAGTGGTCAAGTTTATTGTGGTGCAGACAGGAGAAATGACAAAAGTTGTTCTGTGGAAAAAAAAAAAAAGAAGACAAAAGAAGAAAATCAAAGAACAGCAAAGATGAGTGTAGAGAATGAAAGATACTATCATCTGAAATGTAATTACAATTGCTCCTGGGGCCCAGCCTCGTTCTTCACTTTGGCTTCATGAGTCACCCTGGTAGTCCTTTAATAAATTCCCATTTTAGTTTAAGGTAGACCAAATTGTCTTTCTGACATTTATACTCAAAAGAGACCTAGTCAAGGAAAAGAGAAAGCCAAAATCAAAAGTCAAGGGAAAGAGAAAACTAATCCCAAAGAAATTATTTCCAAAAACTCAACAGTGTTAAGATCATAAGTAGCAGTCTTCAAGTCCAGTTTTGTTTACTATTTTAAAAATGTATATTTAAAGTTTTCATTTAAATATTAAGAATTAAGAAATCAAATGAAATCTTAATAATAAAAGATATATAATTACTTTCTGTGTATATGTATTACTTGCATGTTGGCTGCTATGCATATCTATTTTATCTATTTTCAATCATAGTGACTATGTATTATTTTGTACTCATGTTTTCTTATACACAACAAATATTTCAAAGTCAAATAATGTTAAAAGCAACTATTTAAAAAATTACACAATATATTATAAATGTACTGTTTTCAAATGTCCCCACCCAAAGCATATAAAAGTGTATAAAATTAAAAGGGAAAATATTCTTCTCTCATCCTGGTCCAGTTGACAGATTTGAACAATCTTAACTCTTTTTTAAATTTATTCTTGAGGTTCCAACAATAATTTAAAATGTAATTTCCTCTATTTCTTGATTCACACGTAGACACCACTGACCCCTTAATGAAAATTATGAGAAATTAACATACTTTCATTATCCTCTATTTTCTCTTTAACCTTTCAATTTTCATTGGCTATATGATCAACATTGTTTTTAATTAATTCTTCTAATAATCACTAATATTTTAAGTGTACATCTAAACCTCTATCTCTTGACATGTCAAATTTAGATAGTATCTAGTAGTTCTATATCATAAAAGGTATTAGGAATGCATTAGTATGCCTATCCTTCCTTTGCCTCTCCTTCTCATTCCATTTTCAAGTTTTGTTTATTATTAATATTTACATTGTTGGATACAGTTACATTGTTCCACAATTACAGTAATTCATCCATTCTTTTCTACAAGTTTACTATCAATATTGGAAAAATAAATAAGTTTATGATTTTGATATGTAAATATTTTGGGGGGGCGTTTAAATCAAGTTGTATAATTAGTCCCATGAAAAAGGAAATGAAATCCAGTTGGTGAACAATTTTCTGAGTAAAAAGAAAAATCTAAGGTTCAAGGTCTAATGGAACTTCTTTTAATTTCATTCTTCATTCTTTCATGTAAATTTTTAATGGGCATATTATTACATTTTACTTACATTTCATTATTTGTTAAAACTGGAGGATATTTAGACTAATTTTAGAAGCATGCAGAACATTTTTGTACCTATCTCTTTTTTATCTTGCATTATTTTTTAGGATAAATTGTAGAAATAGAATTAATCAAATAGTGTGGATATCTTTATGGATCATGCTACATATTGCTAAATTGTATTCCAAAGGGTATAACCAGTAAAAATGACACTAGAAATTAATATGTATGATAGTATTTTAACAATGTTTGCAGAATTGAATTTGTATTTAAAAAAAATACTGCCTAGATTAGTGAACATTGTTATCTCAAGTTAATATTTGCTTATTAGACATATATACATATTAGATATATGTAACTGAAGTGGAATTGAATATTAATAAAAGCTATGATACAGCAAATCAAAATTATGAAAGGTAATATCACATCTAACCTTTTCATTCCTTTCATTAGTAAAAAATTATGCAACTTCTTTGAACAATGTCTATCCCATACGTCAAATCACCTACTAGGCACGTCTACTTAAATAGACGCATGCATCACAATCTCACCATATTCTAAGCAAAACTTGTCATCTTCTAAAATGTTTCTTTCTCTTTGGATTCCCTAAACCAGAAAAAGGTATGATTATCTAAAAAGTCTCCCAATGAAAACCCTAGGAGTCATCCTGAATGCTTAGCTTCCCAAGTTCTTCCATCACAAGTCCAAGAAATTCTCTTCCTAAATAACCTTCAGATGTGTCTATTCTTCTCCATTAACTGCCAGTATTTACTTTGGGCCCTCATGATTTTTTTTTTCCTCCAGAATCTTGCAATAACCTTTTAATAGTACACTCTCCTCCAGTTTGGCTTCACTTAATATATGCTCCATATTGCAGCCACACTGATCTTTTAAAAATAAAATCAGATCATGCCTCACTGGGTCTTGCAAATTGAAGATAACTTTAAAACTTTTTAGCATTATTCATTTGGTTCTTCATAATCTGACCTCTGGCTATTTGTCTGGTCTACCATTCTCCAGGACGTTATAAACTCCAGGAAAAAAAAAAATTACTTTCTGTTCAAGAAATTTTATAAGCTCTCTAAGGTGTTTTGGTTTTTTATTATATTGTACCCAAAGCCAGAAGTATGTTCACTTCACCTTTTTTCTTCACTTGGCCCAGGATTCTTGCAATTTAAAATATAAATGATTTTATACATTTCACTTTTTTTTGATCTATAAAGTGAAATTTAATCTATTTCCAATTTGATTCTGGAAATTATAGTCCAAAAAATTTTACATGTTTTAATTCTTTTTGAAAATGCTGGGCAAAGCAAATTTTGCAACTTCCATTTATTCTTAGATCAACCTACTTTAGGTCAGTCTAATGTTACTAATCTGTTGTAAAACAGATTTATACAGAATTTAATACAGAATGTATTAAATTTAATACAGAATGTAATTTTTTAATACAGAATGTAATAATCCAAAAAGACAATTTTCAGGTACTTCTAAATGTCCCTGTTGTATATGACAAGATCTACTGAGTTTCTTATGAAGTACCATACATTTTTTGGTTGGTGTTCTAATGCAAAGGAAGGAATACAGCCAGAATATTTAAAGAGTAACAATTCATTAAAGAAGTTTATGGACAATTTTAATGTTTTTTCATTTTCAATTCTCTTTTAAATACTTAAAATTGCACTATTGTATACTTGCTCCATTTTTAGTAAAACACCTAAATCAACATAGGAACAAAGTATACATAGACTATATACTTTATTCCAAGTATATATACACAACTCTAGAGTTTTTTTGTTTTGTTTTGTTTTTTTGCGGTACGCGGGCCTCTCACTGTTGTGGCTTCTCCCGTTGCGGAGCACAGGCTCCGGACGCACAGGCTCAGCGGCCATGGCTCACGGGCACAGCCGCTCCGTGGCATGTGGGATCTTCCCGGACCAGGGCACGAACCCACGTCCCCTGCATCGGCAGGCGTACTCCCAACCACTGCGCCACCAGGGGAGCCCAAACTCTAGAGTTTTTAAATCTACCTTTATTAATCTAAAATCCTTAGTCTATTCATTTTAATCTAATTTCAAAGTTGTCAGCATAATTTTAAGGGAATTGCAAGCCAATTTCTGTCAAATCTGTCTTACTTTGCTGGAGCTGCTATAACAAAATATCATAGACAGGGTGGCTGATAAACAATAGCAGTTTATTTCTCATAGTTCCAGAGGCTGCGAAGTCTAAGATGAAGGTGCCAGCAGATTTAGTGTCTGATGAGGGCCTGCTTCCTCACCAGGTGGTGCTTTCCCCCAGTGTCCTCACATGATGGAAGGGGCAAGAGATCTCTCTGGTGTCTCTTTTATAAGGGTACTAATCCTATTTATGAGGGCTCTGCCCTCAGGACCGTATCACTTCCCAAAGGGCCCACCACCCAATACTATCACCTGGGGGATTAGGATTTAATATATAAATTTTGGGAGGACAAAAACATTCAGAACATAGTAGAATCCCAAGTGTCCAACGCATGGAAAGTATTTAATGAATGAATATTGGATACAACCATCATTGGTACTTGTTTGAGAAATGGTACCACTACTACTTGATAACAAAAGAGAAAGAAAGAGGGAAAAGTATGAGAAAAAAGAAGGAAACAGATGGTGGAAGAAATGGCAAAAACGAAAAGGAAAAGCAGGTTGAGAAGGAAGAAGAGAATAAAGGGGAGGTAGGGTGCAAAAGGGGCACAGAGAGAAATGGAGCCAATGGACAGTACAGCCAGTGTTTCTTAGAACAAAGCAACTTGCTTTCTTGGAGGGGGATGGTTCAGGGAATCAATAAAATTAACTGGAATTTAAACAAGTAATTAGTTGTCTTAAAGACTTTGCTGCCTTGGCACTTCTAACATAAGGCCACGTACTTATACTGATGTTTTCATGTAAACAAGAATGTGCGTAGAAACACACCAATTTTCCTTTGGTATATTGCTTTAGTTTGAAAAAGATGATAAGGGGGTTTAATCCACTAAAATAACGTGTGGAGATTACTTAGGCTATAAAAGAGGTAATATTTAGCAGCATTCAATTGTATTCACAAAAGAACAAAGTTTTGGATGAGATTGCAGAAGTCTCACCATATGTTATTTATTCTAAGTTTTATATTTGTGAATTATCCATGCATTTAAAAATTGCACATAAAGAGAACACTTCAAAGATTTACTAGCTAATGCTTGACATTTTCACACTTCATTTAAGTGTCTTTTCAAAGGACTATTTTATAAGGTCAGATTTCAGAATATCTATTCTCATTGTAAATGGAGATTTTCTCATTGTTAAATAAACAGATTTGCAACTCTACAGTATTGTTTAGCTATGAAGTCTATATATGTAAAATCATAAAATAACAAAATAAAAAAATACGTGAACAATTTAAAAGAGGAAAATGAATTATAGGAAAAATTGTAAACCACTGACTAGAAAGATTCACATAAGCAATGCATATTGAATGCATACACAAACTCACCATCCCCCCCCATAAAAATTCATGTGTTCAACAAGATGTACAACTTGCATGAGTTGCTAGTTACCACTTCTAAACATGATGATGAGAGGACAATAAGGAAAGACAAAATCCAGTATCTGACAACAGCAGCAGCAGTATTTTATACTTCTCTGTGTGAGGAGTGGGTAGTTACAGCTTAGGGCAGAACAAAACTAGAGGCAACAATGGAAAGCCAATTTAAATTCTGTTCATCTCTCTTCACCCCACCCTCCCCCACTTCTTTACCTTTGGACAATCATTGCCTATCCCCTTCCCTCAAACCACTGCTATGGGTATCTATGTGGGCAAGAATATCATTGGATGAGGTGAAAGTAAGTGGGCATTAAGTCCTTTACTGCTCCCAATCCAACCCCCAGGGTTTGTGGAGTAGGATCTTGTAAAATTGCCTTCTCCCTATATTATACTCCTTGAGGAACTGGGGGTGAAATCCTGACACTGGTTTCTTGTTGAGTTGCTGCAAAAAGAAGTATTAACTTTGGGTGGTGGTGCCTGAATGCCCCATATCTTACCAGCCCCACATCTACACATCTTGAACTAGCCTAGACTATGGTCTGGCCTATGGCCTTTCTCCAAGATCAAAGAGTCAATATTCCAACCCAGACCAAATAAATTAGACTCCTGAGGTTCCCCATACCTCACAGATAAACGATGAATTGGACAAAATAAGTGCTTTCTGAAGTATAGTATTAATATAGAAAACTGAATAATTTTAAATAAATATATTGTAATACATGGAAGGAAGGAAGGAAGGGAGGGAGAAGGAGAGAGAGAAGAAACAGGAAGTTCCTCTGTGTTACCAAAAATAATATTTCAGGCATTAGTTAATACAATGGGAAGTGGACAAAACAACAGACATGGGGTGTATTAATGTGCTTCTTTTGTAAGATGGAAAATATAGTCATTGACACATTTAAGAAATAGAAGTTACTCCATAAATGTTTCTTTAGAAAAATAATAAAACCAGCCTATATAACTTTTAAACACCACAAAATTTTATGGAATTTCATTTAAAAGAGTGCATAAAGTACAGGAAATGAAAAACATGAAACAAGATGGCCGAATTAAATCCTAGTTAGAAAGAATTTAAAACAAATGAAGGTGTATTGAACTAATAATCAAATAAAAGACAAAGGCCCACAAATTGAATGAAAATAAAATTTAACAATATGTTGTATGTAAAAACAAAAAGACAGATTAAAATAAAAGGATTACAAACATAGCAAACCTAGAGCTGATAAATATAAAACCAAGAGAAAGCTGGAGTAGCAATCTTAATTTCTGAAGAGCAAGTAAACAAACAAAATCCTCCTTTTGTTTTGCAGCTTTATGTGACTTTACAGGTGCTTTGAATACAGCCCTGATTCCGTCAAAGTTAAAAAAAAAAGAAAAAGGAAAATAAAATAAATAATAAAAGAGGAGGTAGCTAGCAAGTAATGCAAGATGAGAAATTTATAATTAAAATTCCGCTGCCAGTAAAATTATAAGGGGACAATCACACTTACTTTAGCCTAATTACAATGGAAACTACCCTGTGTATTAGTTCTCATCTTCAGATTACATGAAGACAATAATATTTTTTCAGATGATTTTATTTAAAATCTAAGACAGTGCATTTAATAAGATTAAAACAAGTCATTTTTCATTTGTTTGCTAGGTGATACACATTCACAAAGCAAGTTACTTGGAATCAGATGAAGAAGGTAAAGAAGATACTTTGCCATTAAAAGAATTAAGTCTGTGGAGCAGTGCAGTACAGATTTTGTAGTACAGTGTAGTATGGTACTTAAATGCTGCCTGGAGATATTAAATCCTCAGGTGGCATTTAAGTACTACAAGGATCAGTCAAAATGATATATGCCAAACTGTGAAACTTTAGCGCAGTATTTGAAATCATTGAGAAGGAAAATAAGAGTGAATGTGTTGTTAATATTAAACTATTTTTTCTCAGACTAAAGCCTCATTTTCAGGTTGAATTCAAGGAAAATGACTATGAAATAGAGAAAATAAATGTCAAGTTTAGCCACTGTGCTGATTTTTCTTATTTTACTTGCCAGTTAGGAGAAAAAAAATATTTTGATATATTGGCATATAGCAAAGTAGTCCTTTCTCTCAGAAATATTTTTAATCTGCAAAAGATTTTATATTAAACTTATCTGATTAAAACCACAATTAGTCTTTATCAAAGGTAATTTCTTCTGTCGTTAAATAATGCATGTGCTTCCAGACCAATATTTTTATAGCTCTGTAAATAACTTTGAAAAACTATACATTATTATCAGTACTATATAAGTAGTATTTTTAAAACATTACTCTGACTTTAAAAGTAAATGAAAACACAGAATAGAATCAATCTTTGAGTTTACTTGCCATTGGAATTATATACATATATGTTTGATTAATCATTTAACATATTTTTATGTAAAAATAAGCCTAAATCTCAGTATACTATTTTAATTCTATATTTTTAATTGCATGTGTTAGATTGCCCAGCTCACTTGGTTTTTACTTATTTTAGTTGAAAGAAATCAAAGACGACACAAACAGATGGAGAGATAGACCATGTTCTTGGACTGGAAGAATCAATATTGTGAAAATGACTATACTACCCAAAGCAATCTACAATGTAATCCCTATCAAATTACCAATGGCGTTTTTCACAGAACTAGAACAGAAAGTTTTACAATCTGTATGAAAAAACAAATAGCAAAATAGCCAAAGCAATCTTGAGAAAGAAAAATGGAGCTGGAGGAATCAGGCTCCCTGTTTTCAGACCATACTACAACACTACAGTAATCAAGACAGTATGGTACTGGCACAAAAACAGAAATACAAATCAATGGAACAGGATAGAAAGCCCAGAGATAAACCCACACACATATGGTCACCTAATCTATGACAAAGGAGGCAAGAATATACAATGTAGAAAAGACAGCCTCTTCAATAAGTGGTGCTGGGAAAACTAGACAGCTACATGTAAAAGAATGAAATTAGAACACTCCCTAACACCATACACAAAAATAAACTCAAAATGGATTAAAGACCTGATTCTTTATCTGCATTTTATTTTTGCTTTTTCCATTTCACTCTCAAAATAAATTACATTCTTTGGTAAGTTTTTAAATTTACTTGGAAAATATCTGATTTATATGAGTGTTAGTGGTTCACAGATGGCGAGGACACCCCCAAATTTCCAAATAATGATTGATAATATCAAAAGCATGTATCATAGTTTATTATGTAAAGCAACTATATTATCTTGCTATATTTGTATTTATATAATATTTATACTAACTTGTTTCAGGCACAGGTTGTAGTACAGTAGCTCTTGCAATATTTTTCTGAGATGATGAGCATTATGTAATGCCAGGCATTACAGCTGACATAAAGCAATGCCAAACCAAAACAAAATGAATCAGAATATTATAGTTTGTAATGTTATATGTCAATCATATCTTAATTTTTAAAAAAGATTATTGTTGCTCGGGCTATCTAGAAATGGACTCTCAAGAATTCCTCTGAAACCAATTTATTAGGAAATGCTCCCAGGAAAGACAGTAGTCAAGTGAGAAAGTGGAAAGGGAAGGGAAGAAGTGCATCCAAAAGAGCAGCTTCAAGATCTCAGAGGGTGACTGGCTCCATCTCACAAGAAAGAGCTGGAAAGAGGAGTCTCATCTCAAAACTGTCTCTCTCCAAGGAATTAGTGATATGGAGCTGGGGTGTGGTTCCTGCCACACAGATCAGTCATTGGTTAAGGGAGGTTTGCTTTGCAAGCAAAGTGGGCCTCAGGTTCTCAAAGCTAAGAACAGCAGCTCAATGACAAAGACAAAGACAGTCAGTTGTGGTTGTTGAGAGCAAACATTCACCTGGAGCTCCTGGGCACCTGTGTGCATGCACACACACATATAGTAAAGGAAACTAAAGGGATGTGGGCAGAGCACTGGCAGCACCTGCTACAGTTTACCTGGAAAAGACTTTAGAGTCTAATTCTTCAAGTAAGATGTTAGGCATCTGAAGCCCAGAGAAGTGAAATACATTTCTCAGAGTCACAAACCTAGTAAGTGGCAAACAAAATATGGAATCCAGGTCTCCACTCCTTCACATCAAGTCACTTTCACTGACAATGCTTTACATTAATGACCTAACTTTTTTTTAGAAGTCCTATCTTTGTGGATTATTTAACAGTATTTCTCCATAGAATACTCAGAGGTAATTTTGACTTTTTTAATTCTAAGAAAATTAAAAGTTTGCTATTGAGCAAAAAGGAAACTATTATAATGGGTTTCTTCATATTGCAATATGTACTCTCGTTCATCATTAATAAATTTAAGTTGTTTACATGTCCATTTTTGAGCTAATGTACTTTCATATTCTATTTATGCTATCTACACCCTGAACTATTCATTTCAAATAAGGGAAAGCTAATCTGGGGGGACTGGGTTTTTCAAGAAAAGTGTAAGATTATGTTTGCACAAATATATACACATGTATATATTTACTTATTAAAATGTGCAACACTGCTATGTAACACTAATCACAATTTGATTTTTTTGAAATATTTCTAATATTTCACGTAAAAAAATTACTAGTCAAATGAAAATATATCCGAATTTTGATAACTATTGATCCTGAAAAGGAGGATTAAACAATTGCACAAAGTGGAGTTATAAGTATTTACTAATGCTATAGTAATGAAGAGGTACTGTACTGAATAGAAAATTGAGAACATCTGTTCTAGGACACTTTCATCTCAAACTCGCAATTTTTCCATTTGGGATTCTCAAGCTCATTTTTGAAGAACTTAATTTTGAAAGAAAGAATATAGAAATGTTGAAGTATTCCTGAAACTCACAAGTGATTTTTTCCAGTTTAATTAGTTAAAATATAAACATCAAAAGTTTTACTTTACTCATTTAAAAATAGTGCCAGATCCCAATTCTTGTGGTAAGCAATAGATCATCAAATGGTAAAACACAGAACAAAGCTCTGTGCCAGAGCTAAGTCTCCATTATATTTTCAAAAAATAGAACGATAGCATTGTTGCTCTGAATTTCTTTTTATTGCCTTCTTATTTATTACTCTTTCTATTCTTGCCCTTACAAAGTATATCTAAATCAAGGGCACTTAATATAAAAGTATAAAGGGTAGAATAAATCAGTAATAAAATAATGTGATGAATTAGGGATGTAAAATTGTTTTCCTCTTTAATTTTTAAATGTATCACAGGTAATGTATAGGTGGTAGTTTTTCATTGCTATTACAGTTGAACTTTTTGAATTCAAATATAATTCAGTAATTGCTTAATACACAGCTGGATTAAATTCTTTTCAAGACAATAAATTATAAATAAGGGTGGTTGTATATTAAGTATCAATATAATTATGTATACTCCAGGCCCTGTAACTATATGATCTCAATTTACTCTTACTTAATTTGCCTTCACATTTGGTTTTTACATTGGCTCTTTCTAATTCTCCTCTACCCACACTGTATTTCTGCTTTTCTTATTGTTGTAAAATCCAAATGTCCCTTGAAGGGCTGTGTTAGTCTCTGTCACTGTTGATTCCTAGTTGGTATGTCTCCCCCAACTCCCAAATTAAACTTGATACCTCTCTGGCTACTCTAAAAATCTGGAATATTCTAAGAGGTTCCTGAATGTGTAAATTTATAATTTTTCAGAATAGAGAGAAGTGGTGTGAGAACCAACTTTAAACTGGCTTAATCTCTGCAAAGAAGCCCACGAAGTTAACCTTCAATTCACGCAGTTACAAGAAGGCAGTGGAGTCATTTTGCACAGCTTCTTGCACAATCTCCCTCCCTCTCTCTCACACTCCCTCCCCACCCTGCCATGTCTCTGTGTGTCTTTGTCTCTCTGTCTCTCTCCATCTGTCTGTCTCTGTCTCTTTGCCTGTCTCTCTGCTTTTGTGTGTGTGTGTCTGTCTCTGTGTCTCTCCCTTTGTCTCTCCTTCTGTCTCTGTGTCCCCCTCCCCGTCTTTCTCTCCCTCCCTGTCTCTCTCTTTATGCCTGTCTCTGTGTCTGCTTTTGTGTGTGTCTACCAGTCTCTATCTGTCTGCCTCTTTCTCCATGCTCTATTTATTTATTTTGAATTTTGAGTATTTATTATTTTTGCTTTTTATATATATATATTTTAACATCTTTACTGGAGTATAATTGTTTTACAATGGTGTGTTAGTTTCTGCTTTATAACAAAGTGAATCAGCTATACATATACATATATCCCCATATCTCCTCCCTCTTGCGTCTCCCTCCCACCCTCCCTAACCCACCCCTCTAGGTGGTCACAAAGCACCGAGCCGATCTCCCTGTGCTATGTGGCTGCTTCCCACTAGCTATTTTACATTTGGTAGTATATATAAGTCTGTGCCACTCTCTCACTTCATCCCAGCTTACCCTTCTCCCTCCCTATGTCCTCAAGTCCATTCTCTACGTCTGCATCTTTATTCCTGTCCTGCTGCTAGGTTCTTCAGAACCATTTTTGTTTTTTTTTAGATTCCATATATACGTGTTAGCATACAGTATTTGCTTTTCTCTTTCTGACTTACTTCACTTCTTAAGAATGACAAAGGCAAGTTTCTACTCTTTGTAGAATCATCATTCAATGATGGCAGTATCCTCAACCACTTGGTGGCCTGCATCTGGGAAGTCCTAACTCCATCTGGGAGCATCTGTGTTGTGTCCTACACTGTGTAACCACTTCTGTTAAGTTTTATATCCTACACTGTGTAACCACTTCTGTAAGTTTTATACCCTTCATCATTCAGGGATATTTATATCTATATGTATATAACTCCTCTTTCTAACCTCCTTATTTAAATGTTTCCATTTGGTAGTTGTATTCGTCTCATTTCTTCTGAGTACTTTCAATGTGGGTGATACTTGTTGGATATCTAAAAGCAGAAGCAATAATTTAGCTAGAGAATGCTTAGAAGTTTCTGACCCCATGGCATTACAATGAGTTCAGTACAGCCCTGATTTTTTTCAACTCAGTAGACATAGTAGTTTTAAGGACTACTGTTTATAATGGTAGATTCATTATAAATAAGAACAAGAGCTCTGAAGCACTATTCTTTGTCAGGTGACTTTGGGGAAATTTATAAACCTGTTTTATTTATTTATTTTGTGGTACATGGGCCTCTCACTGTTGTGGCCTCTCCCGTTGTGGAGCACAGGCTCCGGACGCGCAGGCTCAGCGGCCATGGCTCACGGGCCTAGCCACTCCGCGGCATGTGGGATCTTCCAGGACGGGGGCACGAACCCGCGTCCCCTGCATCGGCAGGCGGACTCTCAACCACTGCGCCACCAGGGAAGACCTAAACCTGTTTTCATCTCAACTTTTTGATCAGTAAAATGAGGACGATCATATGTTGCATTATAGAATTGTTCTGAAGATTAAATAAGAAAATCTGGTACATGATCAACTTCCAATGTTATTATTACCATTCTTACCAATAATTAATAATTATTACTGGGCTTCCCTGGTGGCGCAGTGGTTGAGAATCTGCCTGCTAATGCAGGGGACACGGGTTCGAGCCCTGGTCTGGGAGGATCCCACATGCCGCGGAGCAACTAGGCCCGTGAGCCTCAACTACTGAGCCTGCGCGTCTGGAGCCCGTGCTCTGCAACAAGAGAGGCCGCAATAGTGAGAGGTCCGTGCAACGCGATGAAGACTGGCCCCCGCTTGCCACAAATAGAGAAAGCCCTCGCCCAGAAACGAAGACCCAACACAGCAAAAATAAATAAATTACTAAACTCCTACCCCCAACATCTAAAAAAAATAATAATAATATTTATTATTATTACCAATCTCAAAGATAATTTAGAGATTAAGATCTTACAAATTAACATCAATACGCAACTGTCTTTATCATTTCAGAAATATATAAAAATCTGCCAAATAAAAAGTGTTCCCCCATTATGTTTAAAATTCTTCACTAAAACTGACAGGCATCTGGGAGAGAGGTGGCTTCCTTAGACTAGTCATTACTGTATTTGAGAACACGGGATGAATTTCTTCCAGGGTAAATCAGACTGAAGTTGAATCGGAAAACATATGCCTGAAAGATGGAATTAAAAGAGACAATGCAGGAAGAGATAAGAGGATTACAAAGGAGCCCACATCTGCAAGCTGGGAGGTACCATGGTTATTTCTGCCTGGCTCATAATTCTCCCAAGGACAGCTCCAGTTTATATTCTCAAAAGGTGAAGAGAACACATACACTTGAAATTTGAATCCCAGTGCAGCCAGCACTTTCAAGACTGACTGTCTGACTAGGAAGACTGTCCAGCTCACACATGAGACCCCAGCTAACACAGAGGGGCAGAGGTCATTGGAAAATAGCAATGGAGAGCAGCCGTTGGGGGGTCAGGGAGTTCAAGGCAGCTTGCCCAAGATGATGAACTAATACCGAGATACAGAGGTATCAGTGATAGGATTGCGAAAAAGAAAATTAGTAGAAGGATCAGGGAGAGACACTAAAGATGAAAAGGGTAAGGAACAGGGATTTGTGGTAATGGGATTAGTATTAATGGCAGCTGAATTCTCTCTCATTTGGCCGATTTGCCGTGACACTTGATAATGTGATTTAGGCATTCAATAAATGTGGCATTTCATTAAGAGACATTTTGTCACTCAGGAGGTGGTTGTAACGCCATCTTTTGCCACTGACCATATTTTTTCTCAAGTCTCCTATCACTGTCATCTTTTCATCAACTCCATTATTGTTCCAACACACTAAACAGTGCCCTTGGAGCTAAAAATGCTTCTCAGGAAAATATTTAATATTCTCTAAGAAATGAAAACCACCACCAAATGTGAGATGAATTTGGCAAAAATACAACGTACTTGCAACTAAACTGTCCAAAATCCTAAAAGAATTTCTGACTCACAGAATCACAATAGATGCTTTATACAGGGCAGGTCAAAGGCAATCTTATTAATAATTATAAATAAGTTAACTCTTACCATCCTGCGACATTTCTTTAACTTCAATTATATTTTCAACAGCCCTCAATGTTCAGAAATATAAAATTATATGCTGGCTAACACATCTTCCTTCTCATTTCTTTCAGCAGGTGCTCTCTTCCAGTTTGTTTTGGTGATGATACTATATTAGTGAGATTAACGCATCATCACATGGTTGCAGTAAAGTACAAATACATTGCGATTTTTGAAAGTCTCATGGTCACTAATTTCTTCTGAGAAAAAGATGTGACTGTCTCACTGTAATTTCTCGAATGATGTCATCTAAGAAGTACATTAATCCCCTTAGTTCTTGATTATAATGCAGAACTAGACAAAATGAGTTTATGCTTTTAGTACGCTAAGGCATATATGAAAAATATAAAAGTTCTAGCTCTACTGTAATGGAATCTGAAGGACAAACATACAGGATGATGTATAGAGGATGATATAAATTCTTTCATTTTTGATTTCACAACTACATTTTTCAGACATCCTCTACAACTCAAACTATGCTTCAAAACCTGTCCTTCTCTATCTGCCCTTTTCTTCAATATATAAAATGCTGAAATCTCTTTTATTTATTTTTTTTAAATTCTCCTGGTCTTGAGTCCACCCTCACTCCCTCTTCATCTTTCAAGCTCAGTTTTTACAAAGTGTAGTTCACACTTACTCTGCTCACATTTTCGAGTTGTTCTTTAGTAAAAGTGATCAGAAACTACTTCAAGCATAAATTTAGAATATACTTATGAACTCACTAAGCAGATTTGTCAGATTTTAGTGTTTTCCTGTTTCTTTAGTTTTTTGTTTTTGTTTTTAATAGAAATAGAGGTACTGTTGAAGTCCTCTGTACGGCTGTCCAATTGGCTTCCCTCTCTACCTAATTTGTCAGTAAATAACTTTGGAGAACTTACTATATGCCAAACACTTCGCCGTGCAAAATCCTTTTTAATGTTCTTTGCATTGTTTCAGTACCACCTGTGGGTGTACAACTTCCAAGACCATCGTGCTGACCTCTCCCCTTGGCTGCAGTCATCTATGTCTGTCTGCATTTGGATATAGCTACCTAGAGGTCTCCTAGACACTTAAAAATAAACATGATGAACACATCAGCCTCCTCCAGTCTCTTACTGGCTCTGCCTCTTCATTTCTGAGTATCAGAAATGGCTTCACATGTCACCCAGACACTTTAGATATTAGAGGTCACCTTATATCCCTCTCCAAGTAGTCACCAATCTCTGATGATTTTAACTCTTCAACAGTTCTTAAATGCATCTCCTACTCTCCAACTGTCCTGTTAAGGCTCTTGCCAACTTTCTGCATTATTTCAATCTCTTTATGTGTTTAATTTCACCCTATAGCCTTCAGATATAACCCACCTGAAAGAGGAAATGGCTTCAAATAGTTTCCATAGCATGAAGTTAAAACACTTCAGCATGACAGGATGACAGAAGGCTTTCTGCTAACTGGCACCTGCCTCTTTCTCAACTTCATCTCTGCCACTCTCCACCTCACACTTCTTTCCATTAACATTGACTTATTTTTAGTTCCCCATGTATAGCTGGCTATTTTAGAACAACGTAGATTTGCAATTCATTCTGTCTGAAAAAACCCTCAGACTTTCTTCACTTGTCTTTTATTTATCCTTCAGGGAGCCTTTGTTCTTAGTGTAGGCAGAATTCCTGTTTTTCCCCTGTCTTATAACTCTTTATGCAACCCAAGTACACTATTCCTGGTTTACTGTAGGTGTCCAAATCCATATTAGTGAGAACTGAACTGATTTAAATGTACTGTCTTCAGTGACCATGCTTATTTTGGAAATAAAGTTTTATGGAGTTTTCTAATAAAAAGTTCATTGTCATTGATAATATCTCTACTGACAAACAGAAACAATTTATAGTCGTCTCCAATAACTTACTGTTGTCAAGAATTATACTGATAAATTTATTAAACATTGAACTATCCTTACATGGTCTGAAAAACAGGATAGTATGATGCTAGGACCATGAGTTCAGGAGTCAGATTTCAGGGTTTAAGATTCTAACTTTATCACTTAATACATTTGTGTGATGAGAAAATTATTCTCTCTCAAGGCCTCAGTTTTCTCATCAGTTAAGTTGGGATGATAATAGGAACTAAGATACTGCTATACAGAGTTTTTATAAATAAGAACTGAGATTATGTAAGCACTTGATAAACACTGTATACTATTTGTGTTACTCTTTTTAATTCATGGCTAGACTTTATTTCCTAATACTTTACTGAGAAATCACATATCCTATTCCTAGGTCAAAGTATTCTATTCATTTTCTAGGGGAGGACTGTCTTTGTTATTTTCAGTATTAACATTAGGCTTGAATTTTAGAATGAATTAGAAAAAGTAATTCAGTGCTTTCTATGGCATAGCATAAATGAGTAAAATAAGAAGCATTCATTCTTTAATGATTAGATAGAGATCAAGTTACAAAAGCACTGGTTGGCTCTTTCAACATTAATTCTTTAAATAAACCTTTTCAATTTCTTCTAAATTTCTAGTTTGTAAAGCATTTCAGATATTAGCTCATTTAATTCTCAAAGAAGTTCTGTGACATAGGAAGGTCAGTCATTATATTATTATTATAAATAATTTTTCTTTAAATACATAAAAATGCCCAATATAAAACATATAGGAAACAATTTAAATGTATCTAGAATTTCCATTTTCTCCTAAATATCAATCTTTATATTCACAATTTTATGCTTTGTCTGTAGTTTCTGAATGGCACTGTGTGTTCACGTGTGAGCACGTTACACAGGCAGATATGAGCACATTACACAAGAAGACATATATGTCCACATCCTTTGGTAGATTTGTGTCCATGACATTAATTCCTTATCATGACGAGGGATTATATATGACATACTCGGACATTTTGCTTGGCTGTTACAGAAAAAAAAAATGACTGTGAAAGACAATAATGTAACTAGGCAATATTATGTAATAAATGCAACCTTCATGTTTGAAAGAAAACCATTAAATATTAAAATTATCCAATTATATTGTAGCACTATTGGCTAAATTTCTGATTTAGCCAATTAATATATTAATATATTTGAAATTAATATATTTCAAGAAGTTTAATGTAGTACTTATTTTTTATGCCAAGAGCAATTGCATACAATTTGGGAATTTTCCATTTCAAAAATACCACAATAAAATACATTTAGATTACTTTTTCCCAAGCTGTTGAGTTGCATTTTGAGGGTGGCATAGAAAGAAGGGTAAAGAAATATAGGTGAAGGCCACTCTAGGTGTCATTTTTTTTTAATTGAGGATAATGATAAGGACAAAAGGTTTTGGTGTCATGTCAAAATACACTGTTTTTCTTTTTTTCTCCCAAATTAAAAACAAGTTACTTCTTTTTAGTCCAGTTTTAAGTTCATTCTCATTCTCTCTTTTTCCTCCTAACCCAAGAATGTGTATTCACACTTTGAAAGTATTTTAAGATTATAAACACTGCATTATAGAAATAAGATTGAGATTGATATTTAAATAAGTAGGATTTTGTATTGAAATTATACATTTTAAGGTTTTAAATTTAAACCTTAGAAGTTGAGAAACACAATGTTTTCTTATTTTCAAGAATTTTAAAGGGCTTCCTCTGTTTAAGAAATTAACAGATTAAGAAATCATACTTGGGCAAAAAAGAAATATTTAAATGTTTAAAGATTTACTACTGCAAACTCACTTTAATAGTAAAGTTACTTTAACAATACATTAAAAGGATCATAAACCATGACCAAGTGGGATTTACCCAGGGATGCAAGGATTTTTCAATATTCACAAATCAATGTGTTATGCCACACTAACAAACTGAAGAATAAAAAGATATGCTCATCTCAATAGATGCAGAAAAAGCTTTTGATAAAATTCAACACCCATTTATGATAAAAACTCTCCAGAAAATGGGAATAAAGGGAACATACCTCAACATAATAAAGGACATATATGACAAACCCACGGCCAAATCATACTCAAATGTGAAAAGCTGAAAGCATTCCCTCTGAGATCTGGAACAAGACAAAGATGTCCACTCTTGCCACTTTTATTCAACATATTTTTGGAAGCCCTAGCCACAGCAATCAGGGAAGAAAAACAAAAGGAATCCAGATTGGAAAGGAAGATGTAAAACTGTTACTGTTTGCAGATGACATGATCCTATACAAGAAAATCCTAAAGACGCCACTCTAGAAAACTACTGGAACTCAACAACGAATTTGGTAAAACTGCAGAACACAATGTCAATAAACAGAAATCTGTTGCATTTCTATACCCTAACAATGAACTAAGAAATTAAGGAAACAATCCCACTTACCATAGCACCAAAAAGAATGCCTAGGAGTAAACCTACCTGAGGAGCCAAAAGACCTGTACTCTGAAAAGTATAAGATACTGATGAAAGAAACTGAATACGACACAGAGGAAAAGATATGCCATGTACTTGGATTGGAATAATACTGTTAAAATGACCATACTGCCCAAGGCAATCTACAGATTCAATGCAATCCCTATCAAATCACCAGTAACATTTTTCACAGAACTGGAACAAAAATTTTAAAAATCTGTATGGAAACACAAAAGACCTCAAATAGTCAAAACAATCTTGAGAAAGAATGGAGCTGAAGAAATCATGCTCCCTGGCCTTAGACTATAATACAAAGCTACAGTAATCAAAAGAGTATGGTGCTGGAATAAAAACAGACATATAGATCAATGGAGCAGGATAGAAAGCCCAGAAATAAACCCAGACACTTATGGTCAATTGACTATGACAAAAGAGGCAAGAATATATAATGGGGAAAAGACAGTCTATTCAGTAAGTGGTGGTGGGAAAACTGGACAGCTACATGTAAAAAAAAATGAAATTAGAACATTCTCTAACACCATATACAAAAATAAACTCAAAATGGATTAAAGGCCAACATGTAAGACCAGATACTATAAAACTCCTAGAGGAAGACAGGCAGAGCACTCTTTGACATACATCACAGAAATATTTTTTTGGATCCATCTCCTAGAGTAATGGAAATAAAAGCAAAAATAAGCACAGTGCAGGAAACCATAAACAAAATGAAAAGAGAACCTATGAAATGGGAGAAAATATTTGCATATAATGCAACCAACAAGGACTTAATTTCCAAAATATGTAAACAGCTCACATAGTTCCATATTAAAAAAACAAACAACCCAATCAAAAAGTGGGCAGAAGACCTAAATAGATATTTCTTTAAAGAAGCGATATAGATGGCTAACAGGCACATGAAAAGATACTTATTGCTAATTATTAGATAAATGCAAAGGATTCCCATGTAATCAGGTAGAAAGGGGAACAAAAGCATCTGGTGGGGACCTGTGAGTCTGGGAGGGACCAAGAAGAAAGGAAGACCACACAGGCAGACACTTGCCCTGGGGAGTAAGCAGGTCGAGCCACAGACTGGGCGTCCCAGTCCTGAGGTCTTATGTGAAGGAGACAAGCACCCTTGGCTGCTTGAAGAACCACTGGGACAGACAGAAAGGCTGGAGAAGCCTAGACTCCACTCTGTCTCACCACACACCCCAGTTTGAGCTGGGCAAACACCCTGGCCCCTCTCACTCCACACCACAGCTTGGCACTGGATCTAGGGCAGACAGGTACTGGGAAAAGCCTCCGTCTATGGACACAGATGGCCCGGGGGCCTAGGGTGTGGTCCAGGTGGGTCAGTGGTGGCCACTGCTGGCACTTACTCAAATCGTACCACAGAAGCAGCCCAGACCCCTGACGGCGGCGTGTGTGTTTCAGTTCCCACAACCAGAACACCCTGAGCCCTGACTCCCAGTCCCAGATGAGTAAATGCTCCAAGTCACCCACTCCATGACAAATCTTGCACTAGATCTGGGAGGACCACAACAGGGAAAAAGACATGATATTGGGTTGTGTCTGAGCAGAACCGCAGATGCTTACATAGGTAGTGCATCAGACCTCTGTAAGAACATGAGCCTCACTTATTTCAGCACTCCCCTCCTTTAGGGCAAGGGCCCAGAATATGGCAAAAAGCAAAATCACACCCTTAAAGGAAACAGAGCCAGCTCAAGCCCAACCCTCAGGGCTTCCACTTCAACAACTTGGGAGAAGACCCCACCCGTGACAGGGTGGCCACTACCACTGAGCAGAGAGGAAGTCCCATCTCACACCATGTGCAGTCTCTAGTTCCTCCAACACCAGCCACACCCATTATCAAGGTGATAGTGGCTAGTGAGGAAAGTCACAGCTAATGTCCACGTCAAATCCAGCCCTCCCACCAAAGACAATGGACACATGCAGTCTATAAAGGGACACTCCCACATAAAAGCACCCCTTCAAGCCTACAACGGATAACTGTTTCACCTTAATTCACAGAGACAGAGAAAGTTAAATAATAGGAAAAGGCAGAGGAACTACTCCCAGTTGAAAGAGCAAGAGAAAACCCCTGAAAAAATTAATAAATGAAACAGAGATAATCAGTTTACCAGACACCAAGTTCAAAAAGTTGGTAAGAAAAATGCTGCCTGAATTAAGCAAGAGAATTGATCTAAACATAGATCGTGGTAAAAAGGAATTAGAAACTATAAAGAACACCTCATCAAAAAAAGGTAGTTAATTTCTGAGATCCAAAACACCACAGAAGCAATGAAAAGCTGACTAAGTGACACAGAAGAATGTATAAGTGATCTTGAAGATAGAATAATGGAAATCTTCCAATCAGAACAGTAGACAGAAAGACAAATAAAAAAAAAGAAAGGAAAGCAACATAGGAGATCTATGGGATGATATAAAATATGCCAACATCCACATTATAGGGGTTCCAGAAGAAGAGAGAGAGAAGTGGGTCAAAAATGTATTTGAAGAAATTATGACTGAAAACTTCCCAAACCTAAAGTAGGAAATAGATATCCAAAGTACAGGAAGCACAGAGGGTCCCAAACAAGATGAACCCAAACAGACCCACACTAAGACATACCATAAGTAAAATGACAAAAATTAAAGGTAAAACTAATTTCAAAAGCAGCGAGAAGAACAAAGTCATATACAAGGGAACCCCTATAAGGCTATCAGTTGATTTCTCTGCAGAAATTTTGTAGGCCAGAAGAGAGTAACATGATATATTCAAAGTCCTAAAGGGAAAGACACCTGCAACCTAGGGTACTCTACCCAGAAAGATTATTATTTAGAGTAGAAGGAGAGATAAGAATTTCTCAGATAAGCAAAACTGAAAAAAATTTCAGCAATACTAAACTTACACTAAAAGAAATGAGGGTCTTCTCTAAATGGAAAAGAAGCGGGAATCTATACAAAAGGGAAAATCCAAATAGGAAAGGCACATGTATAGTAAGAATTGAAGATCACTTAAATAAACCAGTATGTATTTAGATTAAAAAAAAAATGGTAAGAGGAACTATAATTAGTTCCTCAACAAACAGGAAAGCAATAAGCATGTTGATGTAAAATATGACATCAAAAACACAAAACGTGGGGGAGTGGAGTAAAAAATGTAGATCTTTTAGAACGTAAACTTAAATGACTATCAGTTTAAAGTAGATATAGTTATGGGTCAATATATATGAACCCCATGGTAAGCACAAGTCAAAAATCTACAACAGATACACAAAAACCCAAAAGAAAGGAACCCAAGCATGCTAGAAAAGAAAATCAAACTACAATGGGGGAAAAAGAGACATGAACAAAAACGAACTACAAAAACGACTGAAAGGTGTGGAATAACATGACAATAAGTACAGAGCTAACTTTTATTACACTAAATGTTAATGAACTACATGCTCTGATGGAAAGAATGGCTGATTGGATTTTAAAAAAAAGACCCTTCAATATGCTGTCTACAAGAGACTCACTTCAGGGTGAAAGACACACACAGACTGGAAGTGAGGGTATGGAAACAGATGCAAACAAATAACGAGAAAGTGGGGAATAGAAATACTCATCAAAAAAAACCAGACTTTAAAACAAAGACATTTTTTCAAAGAAGACATACACATGGCTAACAGGCACATGAAAAAATGCTCAACACTAATAACTATCAGAGTAATGCAAATCAAACCCACAATGAGGTATCACCTCACACCTGTCAGAATGGCCGTCATCAAAAAGTCTACAAATGACAAATGTTGGTGAGGATGTGGAGAAAAGGGAACCCTCGTACACTCTTGGTGGAAATGTAAAATTGGTGCAGCCATTATGGAAAGCAGTATGGAGGTTCCTTAAAAAATCTAAAAATAGAACTACCATGTGATCCAGCAATTCCACTTCTAGGTATATATCTGAAAAAATGAAAACACTAATTTGAAAAGATACATACACCCCGGTGCTCAGAACACTATTTACAATAGCCAAGACATGGAAGCAACCCAAGTGTCCATCAACAGATGAATGAATTAAGAAGGTGTGGTATACATATACACAATGGAATATTACTCAGCCATAAAAATTAATGAAAAACTGCCATGAGCTATGACATCACTTACATGTGGAATCTAAAAAAAAATACAAATGCATGTATATACAAACAGAAACAGACTCACAGATATAGAAAACAAACTTGTGATTATCAAAGGGAAGAGGGAAAGGGGGAGGCACAAATTAGGGGTATGGGATTAACAGTTACAAACTACTATATATAAAATAGATAAGCAACAAGGACTTCCGTAAAGCATAGAGCATTATACCATTATCTTCTAATTATCTTGTAATAACCTATAATGGAATATAATCTGAAAAAATACTGAATCACTATGCTGTACATCTGAAACTAACAATATTGTAAATCAACTATACTTCAATTTTAAAAAAGTAGTAAAGACTCTAATAAAGATCATTAAATAATAGTTTCTGGAATAAAGATTTTAGAACATTGATAGAAATTATACATGTAATAGTAACTCTAATTAGGTAAATTCATAGTTTCAATTTTTTGTAATTAATGGTTTAATTACTTATTTGAATTTCTCACAGAAGCTTTATTTTTGATTGCAAAAATAATGTTAAACCATTTATTCATTCTTGGAATTAGAAATCACCACTAAATGATAAATGTCAAAAACCAGCTTAGCTTGAACCAAGAGTTCTAACTGAAAAATTAAACAGTGAAATTTAGTAAATTAAACAATTGTTCCCTCACAGATTTATATCATTGCAGAAACAATATACTGAGTCACAGTAAAGTATAAGATTATAAAATGTCTAATTTTAAATAAAAACTAAACCATTAGGACATCCTCTGTGTCCTCTGGAAATATGCCATCACTTCTTTTAAAATGTTTGTACTATTTATTCCCGAAGACACATTTGAATCCACACAAAATGGAATAAGGAACCCTTTAACGAAGATGGTAACCAGAAGCAAATCATGGCTGTTAAAATCAAGGTCTCTTACCAGCAGCCCTTGCCAAGGGCCTTCTTGGCTAACAGCTCACAGAGGTTTCAGCTGTGCTATTAGTGTCTTTTGTTGCATATGTAAGACCAGACCTTATCTCAATGTTGGGCAACACACTGTCATCTGGAAGTCCGCTGCCCACTGCTAGAAATCCTTTGACAATCACCTTTTCGAGGCCTGAAGTTCCCACACTAATCATTTAATTTGGACAATGAAGAGTCCATTAAAATGAAAATATGAGAAAATATTTTAATTCTCTAACTGGGATGCCTTCACACCTAGGAATTTGTGCTGCTATGTCAATGAAGGATTTTAGGCTGTGACTATGTGACAGGATACATTCTCAAACACACTGAATGATCATGACAAAAAAGTGTTATAGAGAAAGCAAAACCTGTGGAGGTAATGCCATTGACGATATACGGAAGAATACTTTTTTTGAAAGCATCATTTTGGGTTAATGTCTGAAAGGAAATGAAATGGCTTTCAGGTCTAAGAAAATGCCAATGCTAGTGAAACCTATATGGTACTCTAAATGCTTCACAATTACTAATTTACTTAATTCCCACAACTATTATGCATTATTCTAATTCTCACATTAGAAATTTGAGGTACAGATGAGTTTACTATCTTATTCAAGTTCACAGAACTAAGTGACATAGCTGAGATTCAAACCCATAACATCCATCTCCAGAGTACATACGCATCTCCACAGAGGAAAGAGTAATATCTTCAAAGAGCTCTTAATATGTATTTAAGGGCATGGGGTTAAGACAAACCCCAAAATAAAATGTAAATGTAAACTTAGGAGCCATGACAAGACTTGGGTTTCTCTACTATAAATGTCATATTGTTTTCAATTGATTACACTTTCTTACACTTTCAGGCAAGGTGACATGAGGTGAAGTAAGGCAGATTACTGCTACTGCTGAAATCAACTCCAGAAATACTGGTCCAGAGGAGAGTTGGGAAAAGACCAGACATTAGGAGCAGAGAACATGTCCTGACCTCCTTAAGACAATGAAGGCTGCACTGAGCAACTTCTAACTTGTAGTTCCAAACTCTGATTAAATCAGTAACTTTAAGCAGAGAAAGGTCTTCATCTATATGTCATGAGGCATCTGTAGATACACCAATAAAGGAAGAGTTCATTTTGATAGATAGAATTTAGGATAATTCTAGAAGAGATAGTAATGGAACTGTGTTCAAAGGAAGAAAGGTGTTCAAAATATCGTCTAAGACATACACACACACACACACACACACACACACACACAGGCTAGATAAAGAGTGTGTAATGGAGTATAGTTTAGTGACACATGGATGAGATTGGACTGGGCTCCAAATGTCATACTAAGGGAGTTACACACTAGGGACAACTAATATTTCTGAACCTAGAGATGATGATTAGATAGATGATGCTGAGAACAAATTCTCTTAGATACCTTTTGGTTCTCATTCAGCTTGAAAATTCTACGATTTTATGACTAATAAGAAAGTAACAGTTAAAAAAAATTTTTTTTTTTTTAAATTCTTGTCCGTGTTGGGTCTTCATTGCTGTGTGTGGGCTTTCTCTAGTTGTGGCGAGTGGGGGCTACTCTTCATTGCAGTGCATGGGCTTCTCATTGCAGTGGCTTCTCTTGTCACAGAGCATGGGCTCTAGGCACACAGGCTTCAGTAGTTGCAGCATGCGGGCTCAGTAGTTGTGGCATGCAGGCCCTAGAGCATGCGGGCTTCCATAGCTGTGTACTGGCTCAGTAGCTGTGGCTCGCCGGCTTAGCTGCTCCACGGCATGTGGGATCTTCCCGGACCAGGGATTGAAACTGTGTCCCCTGCATTGGCAGGCAAGTTCTTAACCACTGCATCACCAGGGAAGTCCCTACAATTTTTAAAATCTTGAAATATCATAGTATTAACCTATTGCACTAATTTTATGTGTATTTTGTTGCCAACACAAAATTTGGGAGACTTTATTATCTGATCATAAGTGATGGAATTATTTTAGTGTATTAATTGCTTGTTTTGACAAGAATATTTAGGGCTAATTGCTGTGAGCTAGAACACCTTTGTAGTTACAATTGGGTTTCTGTTGTAATGAATGATAATCTTATTAGTATTATATCAATTCTCTTAGCTAAAGACTTTTGGAGTACAAATACAATGAGTGAAGAGACAGTTTTTCTGGTCTTTTAATTGAGTGGGGGCACGGCGGGGGAGAGGGGGAAAGCTTCCTGGGTAGAAGGTGAGAATAAGGGCTACGATTTTGGTCTTTCTTTTCTACTAATTGCCTTCCCTTTGTAGATTTAATGATGCTTTAAGTTTGAAAAGAAACTGGCAAGGCTATCATAATAGAAGAAGTAAACACCACTCTCAAAGCACAATATTCATGAGTTTTTAAATATGCTATTGTAAACACTGTCATGAGATTAAGAATTTATAGTATTGCTTTTCATAAGTGAAACACTATTGCAATAGTCTACTCCATTTTATTTTGTTTGGTTACATTCCATTAAACTATATTCTACAGGATGCTTTTTAATATGCCCAAAGAAAATTTGCAAATGACTAGACTTCATGTGCATTGACCTTCGCTCTTCTTCTGAATCTGCAGTATGGCTCATTTTAATCAAGCTGTTGAAACATTTGTGGTATAATGCATCAAATTAAAGCAACCAGCTGTGATGTTTAATTTAAGCAAAAAGTTTATGATCTACAACTACAGAATACCTTAGGGAATAACTGATATTGTATGTCACTGCACAACAGTGACATGTAAGACGTACTATAAAATGCCTATAAAATGTCACATATTTTACCGTATTAAGCCATGTGGACTTCAGATTTAAAAAGAACACCATCATTTATCCAAAAATGTATATTAGAGGATAAATGATCAGACTTCTGCATCATTCTCTAAACAGAGATGAGATGTGATGTAATTTATTCTCATGTGTCAGAAGAGAGGTTCTTTGTTTTATCCACCATTGTTTATAATGAAGTTCCTCCATTATTTACAGATATCTTAGAATTTGGAAATGTCATTAACCATGAGGCTCAATTCTGTTTATCAAGTTTCTCGTTGTATGAAAGTGAAGGCATTTAATAACCACCAAGACAAAAGGATAATCATTTATCAAGTCCCCTTTTGTTTGACAGCCTTACAGCACAATTGTTCAAGTGGCTCAGCTGATATAGGCTGCTCCATGTCATAGATCATTAGAGAACTCAAGATCTTGAAAAACACTATATATATAGCCACACGCACGTGCACGTGCACACACACACACACACACACACACACACACACACACACACATATAGCTTTTGGTGGGGAGGGGGGCATTGGGTATTCGAAGTGCCTAAATATGATGAGCAAAGGAAAAAAACGATAAGGTATTTTCTTTAAAGAATATCAACAGATGAAACTAAAGTCAGCTATAAGCATTTGTTGATTTTTATGGCATTTTTAGATAACTATATTAATAGGTACTTAAAGAAGTGACTTTCTCAAGTTCTCTGAGGGTGGTAGCAGATGCTAAGACCTAGATCATTTGATGACCTGGCCAAATGCCTCAATCTACAAGACTAGGATCAAAATACCATGGCGAGATTTCTTTATAGAAAGAAAATCTTCTTCTAGTTTGAGACACACAAAATATTTTTATAAATATAAAGAAAAAAGGGAACATTTAAAATAATTTTATAGGTTTGCTACACAGCCACTAGCTTTATATGCTTATTTTAAAAACTTCAAATACAAACCCTTGAATGAGCTGTATTTCTAGATAAAGAATTTATGTAATCATATTGTAAGAAAATGTTTTTATAACTTTAAATATATTACCTGAAGCTGTGTCTAGAGATAAGTGGAAGTATAAGAGGAAAAAATGCTTCAACAGCAACTTAAGGGAGAAGGAAACACATTATTCAATACCTCTGACTAGGTACATAGTTAACTTTTAAGTTGAAGATAGAAGGAAAGTCAAGTGTGAAGGAATCATTCACTTTTCACTATACCAGCATTCTCTTTCACCTTGAAAACAAATTAAAGAAGTTTGAAAACTCAGTTATTAACATACTTAGTAGCATAGCACTGTAATTGTTTTCTTACATTTTTGAAAATAGAATTGAAATAAAGCCAATTATTAAATAATACATCTTGATAAATCTGAGATATGGCAATAGCCCACTGAAACTCTGAATGACATCTATCACTATTAGGGGCTGAAAGAATAATAGATCCAGTCTAAGAAGGTCAAGGTGCTCCAATTTTTACCTTAACATTTGCTATTTGATGGCAAATGTTTGCTATAACAGTTCCATTGCCATTTTTTTCTTTTCCAAAAAATATATTCACATGTCTACACTTTGGCAGGTAATGCTCGCTTTATTTAGATAGCCTTAGTACCTAATATTGTCTGTGCATGTTCAACATTATTGATCAAAGGGAATAATAAATCATGCAAGGTCTATTAAAAAATGATCTGAGCATCAGAATATTAGTTTTTTGCCAGTAGAGATCTGCATGGGATATTAAAGGTAAATATCATTTTAAAGGTTTTGATTTGGTATTAACAAGAATTTAAACACTAAAAATGAAAATCAGAAACACCAATTGAAAGAGCTTTTAAGGAAATCTGAGTCCCAGTTAAAGAATTTGGAAATCACAACAAATACTTAATAGATACTTCGTTTCAGTTTTTGTCAAAATTTTAGACTTTACTAACTATATTACACAAAAGAGCTACAGTAAGGATCTAGTTACAAAGAAGTTTATAATCAAGAGCTGTTGTTTACAGTTTGAATTAAGAAGAAATTATTGAATGAGTATTACGTGCAGAGGATTTATTTAAGCCCTGTGGGAAAGACAAAAGAATATATACTTTACTTCAGAGGTGTGCCATTTAAAGAGGTAAAAATTAACATATGATACAATAATGATAGTATACTACACAACCAAAAAATTAGTTGCTAAATTACAGGAGAGAAAGACCAATGAAGGCTGCAATAATCACTTAAGGTTTTATAGAAACTGGATCATACTGATCAAACTTTTTAATCCATTAATACAACATGAAATCACAGAAACTGATATATAAAATAGTAACTTGATTCTTTTACTTGAAGAAAATTCTCAGTATTCCTGAGTCTGTTTGGAAGTGTGTATATATATATATATATACACACACACACATATATACATTGTTAAAATTTAGCCATTTCCAAATGGACTGACATGCTCAGTTAAGCACCTTCACCCACCATCTCTCTCACACTGACATGAAAATCTCAATGTACAAATTTGCTTAAGTCTAACTTTCTATTCTTTGCTATTAATTTACCATATGAAGTTTCATGTCTATACTTACTCATTAAAACTCAAACACACACACTTTACCTTCCAATAAAGACCAATAATTATTTCATCACTATCTGGAGGCTGGTGTTAATCCAGCCAAAAATGCCTCCTTGAGTTACAAGAGGCTGTGGAATAAAAATAATAAATACAATGGAATATTACTCAGCCATAAAAAGGAATGAAATTGGGTCATTTATAGAGACATGGATGGACCTAAAGTCTGTCATACAGAGGGAAGTCAGTCAGAAAGAGAAAAACAAATACCATATATTAACACATATATGTGGAATCTAGAAAAATGGTACAGATGAACCTATTTTCAGGGCAGGAATAGAGACTCAGACATAGGGAATGGACATGTGAACATGGGGGGGGTTGGGTGGGATGAACTGTGAGATTGGGATTGACTTATGTGCACTGCCATGTGTAAAACAGGTAGCTTAGTGGGAACCTGCTGTATAGTGCAGAGAGCTCAGCTTGGTGCTCTGTGGTGACCTAGATGGGTGGGATGGGGGGTGGCTGAGGAGGTGGTCCAAGAGGGAGGTGATATATGTATACATATAGCTGATTCACTTTGTTGTACAACAGAAACAACATTGTAAAGCAACTATAACCCAATTTTTAAAAATCAAGTTAATAAAGATATCTGAAAATTAGGTCTATTTAAATATAAAAATTTTAAAAATGGGGCAATTAAAAGTGACATATGAAAAAAATATGAAATATGAATATAAACTTAGAAACTTTAGTTTTCAAAAATTAAGAAAATTAATTTTGATTGGGTATTTGGAATACAAACTTTTTACATTCCTAAAGGTTACAGTAATAAAATCCATAGTTAATAAATTTATTAAAAGAAGTTAAGTATTTATAAACATGTCAAAGATGATTAGCTGTATGCTTAATTCAGTTTCTTTGTTCCTTACTGTGGGCTTGTTATGCTAGGGGTATAATACTACTGAGGTATTCAGAGGTTTGGTTATGAATTGCCTGTTAAGTCTCTCACATATTGGCAATAGTAAGCCGTCAAAAGTATTGTAGATGGGATAAACTATACTGAATAGAATTCAGTGGAAGTGGAATGGTGTGTAAATGGAAGAACCCCAGCTAACTGAGTGTACCAGGTGAGAAAAACCGAGGAAGTGAGAATGGTATTCATCCTATGTAAACTCTGATTAGCTACATGGCATCTTAAGAAACTGCACGTCTATAGCCTTTCCACCTATTAGGTAATTTCTTATGTAGCAGATTCAACTTTCTAGGCAACAAGTATACATTTGATGGGTTGTCTGAAGAAAAACAAAAGGTATTTGAAAAGGTGGGAGGGGATCAATGATTTGATTCCAAATTGTGCGTGCAGATTTTGGCTATTACCTGTACAAACAACCTCATTGCTCTTTTATGTTAATTTTCTTTCCTATGCAGACACCCTATTCTGGAAAGGGAGCATAAAGACCTTTTGTAAAATAAGATTAATGCCTCTTTACCTTTGTAATTTGCTTCCTTGCTTCAACTACCAACTCATTTATAACATGCTCAAATATTTTCTCCAAGCTAATTAATCACATTAGCAAATGATTCTCTATTACCCACAGTTTCGTAAGGGTAGCATCACTAGCCATTGGCAAGAAGCAAAGGCAAGGGAGGGGCTAACAATGGGGAAATAAGAAGGTAGTGTGTGTGTGGAGGGAAGATGAGGACATAAAGAAAAGTAAGATAAAGTTGCATTAATGTTTTTTTTATTGTCCTCTCGAAGTTTCATTAAATGTATGACTTGCAGTGTCTTTCATACTCAAATGAGAGCTGTGTAGAGAGGCAAAAAAATAATAAAAAGAGGTGGATATGAAGCTAGAGAGAGAAGTTGAATCACTCTACTATTGATATGCCATATGTCTACTAGCTAACTAGACAGACACTGACAGCGAACTGCCCATAAAGATATCAGACACATCGGAGTATGAAGGTACACGTTTTAAAATCTCCTTAGATGCGTGATGTTTGTCCAGCTGTTGCAGTCACATGACTTCCTAACCTGTAATTAGTATAAATCAATGTTCGACTGGAGGTGAAATTATCTTTCCACCACTCCAAACGTCAGCTCTGACTAAATAAAACTATGTCAAATTGAAATGAAATAACCTTAAAGAGAATTCTAAAGAGAATTTTTGATACTATCTTCCTTATTCTCTATCTTTAATCGTAACTATAGCAAAGGCATTTGGTTTTTGAGTGAGTAGCAAGACAGTCTATCCTATTCCTGCTGGTATACTTCTATGAACTTGGGCAACTGACTTTTCTGTATTATGATTACCATGTCAACAAAATAACATATATTTTACAGGACTTCACAAAGAAAAGAATATATTGGAATCATCGAAATGAGAAAGTGTTGCTTAGATTAAAAATAAAACAATAAAACCTAGGGTCTTAAAACTTCAAAGTGTTTTGTGGCATACGGAAAAACGTATCTCTTAGTATTTAACAGCCAAATTTTTTTGAGAATACCTAGCGTAGGTCATAGAAATGTGTCATTAACTACAAGTTTTTTGTAATATGGTCTATGTGATGATATCAGTGATATTTGTAGCCTAGAAGAGTGTTGGACATGCCATGAACAGGTATCCCATCTGACCTGTCACAGATTAGACCCAAGCATTTACTGGGACAGATACTGTGCCTTGGTTTTGGGAACACCAATGATCAGGAAAAAAATACCACCGCTCTCACAGATTTTCAGTGTTACTGCATCTATAGATCGGTTTTCACTTGGAACCCAAATCAAATTTTTCTTTTTCTGACAAAAATTACAGAATAAAAGAATCTGTTGATCACAGGAGCATATAGTACACAAGTACAGGACACTCCAGTTAGCAAACAGAAGGGTGGCATTGAGCAAACACTGAAATCAAGGCAAAGGAGGAAATACAGTAAGCAAACAAGTCTGTGGGAAAAATGGGAGGAAGCAAGCCTGTGAAAATTAGTGGGGTGCACTAGAAGCAAGTTTACAAGTAGAAAAAGATGACTAAGATCCCTGATACAAGAAAGTGATATCCCCACATAGATCACTGCGGGAGAGAAGATTTCACTAGACAGAGATAAACAGAGGTGAACAAGACAGGAAGAAGCCTGGTCCAGATGAGATTCTCTTGGTCACCTAAGTGCAAAAGGGCATTCACTGGTGCTTTAATTACAAAGGACTGTTACATGGAGCTACAATTCTGCTACTCAAGAGTAAGCGAAATATATATATCAAGTTTCAGGAAATCAAAGTTTATATAGTAGTTTTTATCCCCTTCCTCCCTTCCTTTCTTTTTCACTCATTCTTTTTTTCTGATTGGGTATGTTACAACCCTCAAATGTATAGCATTATTTGTGATAGTTACAGTAGCTAACATTTAACAAAAATTACAATTACACTAAATTGTTAAAAATGACTAAAGAACTTGGTTGGGAAAAAAAGAAATGCAAAGATAAATGAGGGATAAGGGAGGAAAAAGGATGTAAAAGAGGAATATACATGATCATATTTATTCTTATAAATAGTTAATGAGATGTGATATGTCGAAGTATACTTTGATTGAAAAAGAAAATAGCTATTGAACCAGTGAGGCAGGAGAAAACAATGATTTCTGTGAATAATATATGCTTAAACATTTCAGGAACTCACTATCTGCACCTCACAAGAAAAAAAAAAGTTAAAATAATTTCTAGGGTAAATTAAATAAGGGCAAGTTTTACTTCCAGGTAATCCCTAAAAAGCAAAAATATTGTACTCCAGTAATAAGGGTTGGGAAATAAGATGTCAGGTTTCTGTCCGCTAAATCTACAGTTTAATAATAAAAGGGAAAGAGGAGATACTGATGTGGCAAATAGTGGCCTCCATTCCAAACCAGAACCACTTATTGAGAACATAGATATGATGAATACTAATTGTACCTTCTTAGAGCCCAGCTGCATAACAGAGAACTGAGGCTCATCTCTATCCTGCGACTTTAGTTGTGGAAGAACAGCTTTTATGTCCTCATGTAATGTTGTCTGATTTCCACTTTGAAGATAGGATCAGATTGGGGAATGCCTCGATGCTTGCAGTAAGGTATAAGTGCTATCACATGATCCTGAGATAGTAAGGGATGTTTCATGCTTGGTAGAACTAGCTAACAGCACTGTACTGTGATATTCTGTTGTCTTAGAAGTGTAGAATTAGATTTAGAATCACGTAAGGTATGAGAGGGAGCATCAAAAATCAGGGCTACCATTAGATCAGTTGTCATTCCCAAGAAGAAATGAGTTCTGATTTATTGGGGCGACAGCCAACATGCTTGACTGAAATGTTTCATTAGAGAGTAACTGACTTTCATTTGAGAAGTGGGACCATATGGTATGTTGTTTCTAACTTACATAATTATTTATTCGTCTTGGGGACATAGCAGCAGCCCAGACACTTTTTAAGTACATATGGTAACAGTCTAATTGATAGTATATATTTTTACGCCGAGAACCTCTTTAGTCTCTCTTAAAAGCTAAATTCTACTTCACAGAAATAAGGCAATGCGCTCAGAAATGCGTCTAATAATTGTTAAGTAGGTCATTTATATTTAAATTTTTTTCCCTGATTCTGAACTACCTGCTCCCCATCTATTTTTTAATCGAGTCATTATTCTTGACTATTAGTCCCCCATCATCCCACCCTTCTCGCACCCCACCAACACCACTGCTCAATCAACACTACTGTAACTGTGGTTTTCACCATGGCTTTAAATCTAAGATTGCATAGTTAGATGACTTATTATAATCTCACTCTTTCCTCATTGGTAAAAATTGAGGAATGATAGCTATGTGCCCTATCTCACATATTTTGTGAGGGTCAAATGAGACATGGTATTTCACAAGGTGCATTAGAAATTTAAAATATTCAAAGTAAAATGATTGTTATTGTAAATTGGAAGTTAATCCAATTGTGATAGCTGTAAAAATGTTTCATTGTATGTTTCTTACTGGCACTTGATTAATTAAATGGTTAATTTTTTGTATCTTCTCTGACTTCAAACAAAAGATACTAATTCATTAAAATTAAGTACTAAACAACCTATTCCACTACATCAGTGGTTTTTGTTTTGTTTTGTTTTGCGGTACGCAGGCCTCTTACTGCTGTGGCCCCTCCCGTTGCGGAGCACAGGCTCCGGACACGCAGGCTCAGCGGCCATGGCTCATGGGCCCAGCCGCTCCGCGGCATGTGGGATCTTCCCGGACAGGGGCACGAACCCGTGTCCCTTGCATCGGCAGGCGGACTCTCAGCTACTGCGCCACCAGGGAAGCCCCCATCAGTGTGTTTTTAAAATATAATTGCAAAGCCTCTTAAGTATACACTTAAGATTATTTATTGTAAAATGTAACTTCTAAGTTTTAAATGAGTAGAATAATTCTATAGCTGCATGTCAACACTGGAACATTAATCAGTCAACATGCTAATATTGTGTTATTGCTTTTGAAATCTATTCATTAAAATCGTAAGTTACAAACCCTTCAGGGACTAATTTAAATGCACATTACATCCCTCAGTGCTTAGCATTTGGATTTCTCATTTAGTTCAACTTTTTTTTAACTTCTCATATTATTAGTAGACAACTCTGCATTCAATAATATATCTGAAAAATTGCAAATCTTTGAGTTTTCTGTTTCTGAAAAATCTAGGCTAATTTCTTTTTAAATTTTACCCCTCTGGATTATTTTCGAAATTTGTATCCTGTTTCCTGAATGGCACGCATTCCAATTCAAAAACACTTATTATTCCTATTTTGTAATTGTTTTATTTTTATTCACATACCATGAAATTCACCTTTTCAAACTGTATAATTCAGACGGTTTTAGTAAAATCATTTATACAAATATCATCATCTGGAGTTATGTAATTCCAGAGCCTTTTATTTGCTCTGAAGAAACACTCCACACCCACTAGCTGTTACTCTTCATTCCCGCATCTTCTGGCAATTACTAATTAATTTGTCTGTACGTATTTGCTTATTCTGGATATTTTATATAAGTGTAATAACAATATATTGGCCTTTTGTGCCTGCCTCCTTTCACTTAGCTGTTTTCATGTTTCATCCACGCTGTAGCATGTATTAGTACTTGATAACTTTTTTATGGCTGAGTAACATTCTACTATATGGATATACTACATTTGTTTATCTATTCAGTTGATGGACACCTGGGTTATTTCCACTCTTGGTTATCATGAATAATGTTGCTATGAACATCATGTACAGATTTTTTGTGGATATATATTTTCAATTCTCTTGGGTATAAACCTAGGAATACATTGCTGGCTCACATGTAAGTATATACTTAACTTTGAGAAACTGCCAAACTGTTTCCAAACAGCTGTACCATTTTATATCCCCACCAGCAATGTATGAGGATTCTAAGTTCTCTAGCTCCTTGTCAATATTTGTTATTGTCCATCTTTTTTTTTATTATAGCATTCTAGTGGGTGACAAGTCTTCTCATTTGTATTTCCCTAATGTCTAATGATGTAGAACATTGTTTTCATAAACTTATTGGACGTCTGTATATCCTCTATTGAGAAACCTTTGCCCATTTTAACATTGGGTTATCTTATCACTGAATAGTAAGAGTTCCTTATATATTCCAGATTCAAGTCCCTTATCAGATGTGTGATTTCTAACTATTTTGCCTCTTTCAGCGGGTTGTCTTTTCACTTTCTTGATAATATTCTTTAAAGTACAAGACTTAATTTCGATGCAAAGTTTCACATTTTCTTGCCTCAAACCTATTGTAGTGTTTATTATTCAAATTCAATGCTGATTACAAATATATCACATTTTAAAACACAACTACCTTAATGAAGTCTTTACCTATTTGAGGGCTTAACTATGTATACGAAATGAAATCTGTTAAAAATATGCATTCATTTTAATAAGGACAAATATCCAATGTTACTTCAGTTACTTTCTAATCTGATTACAAGTCTTAAGTGTGTACAGATTCTAAAAAGGCAGCATATCAAATAGAAGTTTAGAATTGGTACCCTAACTCAATCTATTGCTGAATTTTAGATTAAATAATATCTATACCACATTGATATGGTAAAGAAAAATGATTTGAGAACTACTGCAAAGAACAGTTATATGAACCATAATGTCAGGGAGAAAAATAAAATTGAAGCTTAAATTTTATGAAAATTACCCAATTATTACTTTTTTGAATAGCATGAAAACAACCATACAAACAAGTATCTCAAGGAACACCATTAAATACAAATTCTGATTTTTTACATGAATCAGAAATCCCTAAAATTTGTTTTATGGGTGATGAAGTTACATTAGAGGAAAGAGCATTTTTCCCCCACAAAAAAGGGATGAAGATAGGCAGTCAATATACTTTTTAAAAATTTGCACTTGTAAGTGAATGTATTATAACATTTTGTTCAATGTGAAATTTGTTTTAAAATGACTGGAACTGTATTTTCATACCTTTTTCCAGGAGACTGAAATTACATGTGAGAATTTTTAGGAAAAGAGAAATTAAGTGAATTCTGTGGAGTTCAAAAACAGTGTCTCATGGATGGGACTAGATCTGGTCCAATATTCTTTGTGCTATATTATATGATTTTTTCCTGGTTACTGGTCACTTCTGCTACTTCAAATATTAAACTAGGAAAATTAGACCTTCACTTTTCATTATTACCTTTCTCTTTTGAGACATAAGCGTCAAATGGGTCCTATAACTTTGTGAAAACCATGAACACACTCCAAAATTTCTTTTTACCTTTCAGTTATTTTTCAAAATCTGCATGTGGATGGCTTTTACTCACAATCTGATATAAAGACACTTTCTTATGGCTTTTCCTCCTTCTCTTTCTCCCTTTCTCCCTTCCTTCCATAGCAAGAAATGATGATAAGCAAATGTATAGGGCAGAATCATCTCTAAGAAAAATGTAAAAGATATATCAATTCTCTAGAGTACTTGTATAGGTTAAATGCCATAATAACATATTTCTAAATTATAAAGTGATATTAGATTACTTTCTCTTGCTACTGTGACTATAGATATGTTCAAAGTAAGAAATGTGATTTTTATGCATTATTTCCCTTTGCAGATACCACTTTGAAGTGGAAAAGCCACTTCAACTTATAAATATTTATTCCATGTATTAATAGCTGAAAGTTATGTTTTATCTTTTCTCTGCATTGGCTGTTGCTTAACACAGTTCCTACATAAATCAGTTGCTAAAAAATGTTGAATGAATATATTATTCACACGTCATTTAAAATACCACAGCTAATAAATGTTAAATTTTGCAAGACTCCAATAACATTGCCTTTCCCATTGTATAAAGTGTTCCCCGATAATTGTTTCTTATCATTTCAAGATCTAGAGTTAGTGAATGGACATCTACTTGATAGTGAAGCATAAAGATATTTATCAGTTAATAAATACCACATATCTCCAAGGGAAAAAACAATTATTTTTCTAACGTATTTTAGGATTAGGAAGCTGGCAGAAAAATAATTTTAAGTAAAAATCACTGAAACACTCTATGAATAATGATTGCAACTCATAAAAGTGCTAAAAAAATGTTGATAGTAGAAACCAGTTTGGTAAGATTTAATACCTAAACTTGTTTCCAGACTTCACCTTTGGCCTTAATTCTTGCTAGAGTAAATACTTATGTTTAACAGCTCTACATTCCTGCCAGAAGCTATACTTATTCCAAAAATTAAAATTAAAAACAAATTGATTCAGGCGATAAGTAGTGGGCTTCCGCAACTATGCTTTGTCCCTCATCTTCACTAAGGACAGAGTGAGCAGTAACAGTGGTAAAAGGCAACATGGTACTGTGAGATCTCAAGAAAAAGAAAGCAAAAGTAGTAATCCAAGAGACAACAGGAACAACCCCATAATGAACATCAATAATTTTTAAATAAGAAATCTGAATGTTCCTTTTTGGCCAGCAGAAAGGGGTAAAGAGGCTGCCTTCACCTGCACAAGTGAGTGAGGGAGAGGAAGCTCCCCGATGAACAGAGGGCATAACCACAGAACAAGCTGCGTCCTTGGGCTAGATGTCAACCAAGAGAACTCAGTTGTGTTGTAGGCTGAAGCATTGTGTAATGGACTTTTAAAAAATCTTATTGTAATTCTCTGGCAGGAAGTAGCACACAATTTCCTAAAATAAAACAGCAATGTAAACAATGACCTTATGCATAGAGTGGATAATTGCTAAGAAGACATAATCTGAGTAATAACAAAACAGCTACCACTTGAAAGCCTCCCTTTCAGAATTTGAGTGAAACAACTCCTTTGAATAAGTCTAGTATCCTATCTCCAGCATGGAAGATGCACCATTCTAGCTCATTGCCTTTATCCAGGCTTTGTGTTCTAGCCAAACTTGTTTACTTCCAATTCCCTAACATCCTTTCTGAACCTGTATGTCAATTTACACCATTAGCCCAATGTGAATCTTCCAATCACGTAACTAAAGACTATTCTCTCTTCATATCCTAATTAAATCCCAACATACCCATGAAGTATTTTCTAACCATCATATCTGGACATCAGCTACTATTTCTGTAGGAATTTGGATTCCTATTCTCGTTCATTTTTGCATCTCTAGCTCCTTGAAGTGCGAAGAGTATTTCAGGACCTCACTATGAATTTGTTAAGCCAAAGTAAATATTCAGTGAGGTCAGGAGCTATGCTGTACCCTTTTCTGGGCTCTCTTTGAAAGACAGTACAGATTACGAGAGCTAAAAAATACCTCATAGATGGATGGGTTTACTGATTTGTATAAGTGGAATAAGTGGGCTTCACCTCTTCCTTGCCGTGGCTTGTTATAGCTTTCTTTGGATTTCATTAGCAAATGCATTTTCCCTAAGCCAATTTGAATTAGTCTTATTTCAACAACCATAGAAGTCATACTAATGCAGAGATGGACGTTTGTGAAATGTAAAGTAAAATACGAGAAATTAGAAACAGTTTGCATTATTCCACAGAACTATCCAGAGCACATAATAGGCTTGTTCTTTCAAACACTTAGTTTAAACCAGGATGTTCACTTCCCAGTTGTTTTCATTTTAATACATAAAATCTTAAGGAAATATGATCTTTATAGGTATTGGTCTCTATAACTAAAAATGTGTTTTTCAGATATAAAGGTTAAAACAGAAGCACAGAGAAAACTCACGGTAGCCCTATGAAATGGATCAATAACATTGATCAGAAATACTTCATTCTTAAATGTTAAATTGGATTTTTAATTATCATTTTGTTTACATTATGTCTTGTCTGATTTTCTTGCACTTATTAATTAGTAAAGCAAATTATAGCAGTACTGCTATGGTTCACTGAGCTCTTTTTCCCCTAAGATTTGCTATTTTCAAATTCTTGAAAATGAAGGCTATATTAGAAAAAAATAACCATCTCTAAGACATACTATGTTATAGGAAAATCATCTTTTCTAAGCATAAACTTTCATTCTTTGCTACATCAAAAAAGTTAATCTTATAGAGAAGCAGACAGTAAAGTGGTAGGATATGAACAGAGGCAGGAGAGGGACCTCAGTTTTGTTTGTTGTTTTCTTCTGTTGCTGTTGTTTTGATTCTATATATGATAAAATCTTGGGTTTTATTTTATACTATCTAGTTGCATTATCTCTTGCTCCTGCCCTAAGCCATGCAGAATGTCTGCACAAAGACAGGTGTTTGATCTTAAAAGCAGCTAAGGGTCTCTCTCAAATCACTAGCCTTGGGGCAAATAACTACATTTGCCAGAACCTAAAGGGAACTTTAACCTTCCTATCTATGAATTACTCTGCAGTAAGATCAGTTCTTTGGTACATAAAGCCTTTGTGGATTATTCTGCAAGTCACATATACTTAAATTAAAGCAAAGACAACTATTTTTTTGTTGTTGTTCATAATAGGATTTTGTGTAAGTTGTCAATTGTCTCAGGTTCAAATTTACCCTTTATTGCCTGTTGTGCAATAATGGTGTTGGGACATTAAATATTCTTCCTTAGGCAGCTAGCACAATGTTAAACTTTATCAGTAGAAGGTGCTAGGGTGACATGGCAGGGAAAGGTGTTTTTCTTCCTGATTCCAATGGCCTCTTACAACAGGTTTCTGTAATATGAGCAGCTTCTCCACTACCAGGCTCCTGGAGTTCAGGCAGTTTCTGAAGCATCCCAGCTTCCCCAGCACCATGGCTTCCCCACTGCCCAGGACCCCCAGTGCATGACAGCTTGTAGCACCCAGTGGCCAGAAACGTGCCCAGCAACCTTCTCAGGTTGTCTTGTAGAACAGTGCCTCCAACAAGACACTCCCTGTGAACAAACAGCATTTCCGGGCACTCTACAGGGTAGAGTTCCTGCAAGTACCAGAGGGCAGACTTCCAGTAAATTCTGCCAGTGCAGCACCATAATGATTTTTCTACCATTCAGTGAGCCAACTCTGCTCTCTCCAACAGGGTCTCCATCTCAACCTGGGGGTGGGTGGACTCTTAGGTGTTTGCTTTATCTCAGTCTTAGGAATAGCGGTTGCCCTGTATAGCTGCTATTTCTGCATTCTTCAGAGTTTTTATATACTAGCTAATGCTGCATTACCTGAATCTGCTAATACCGTTAGTAATTCTTTATATCAACTTCTGTTCAAATTACTGTGTGATGTCTGTCTATTGACAGGACCATGACTGATAAGAATTGTTTCAAAGAATTTGACAAAGTTTATATGTATGTTAAGGGATAAAATACATTTCTGAAAATTTTAGAGAAAGAAGTGATAGTTACGCAAATCAAAAGGGGAAGAATAATATTAATGCGCAGAAAGGCATGCCACATAGTCATGTACAATTACTAGGTGGGCTGCACGTTTAAATGGGCGATCAAAATTTAAAAAGAAACATGTTTAAGATTGACAGTGCCCCAAAGTTAAAAAGCAACCTAACTTAATGAGTAAACGAGTGAATGGCATGATGGTAAATGTCAAATCAGAGGGAAAAAGTTCCATAAGTAGTCAAAAACAAAACAAAACTAAACAGAACAAAAAAAACAGTAGTACAAGTGCATAGATTCTTACAGGCTAAATTGGATCAAGGGTAAATTCTGATCATTTAGAGGACTGGACAGACTTCTGTTTAATTCAGGCAAGGCTCCATAAATACAATTAACAAAATAATTGGCGAAAAAAGTAAAAGTGCTAATCCTTGGTAAGAACCTAGAATTCTGATTCTGTGTTTCCAATTTGGGTCAGAATCTTGAGGATTATTATATGTGCTCATAGAATCCCTTTGAGTTTTGGCTTTGCTACTTACTCCAGACTTTGCTCCTCTGAGATGTTTTCCAAAAGTATTTACCATATTGAGGAAAGGCCATGCATATGGACCATAAAATATCATGGTCTGTTAATTGACCATTATTAGGTCTTCTGCTGGGAGTTAATTCAGAGTGTCAAGAATGAGTTGTAAGTAAATTGAAGTCACTTTAAATAATCTTGGACATCTATATGATGGTGAATAGAAAAGGAGAATAGATTTTAGAATTCTGAGATATTGTCAAGCTTGAAGAAAAGGAATTTCATTCACTGTGTTTCTTGGTGGAGAAAGGAAATCTCCATGTATTTATACCACCCTTTTATAATTTTTAAATAATTCCCTGCCTGCTCTCTATATCTTAGGGTTATTTTCTGCCCTTAGATTTCAGCTATAATTTCTGTATAAGTAACAAATGCTCTGGAATTGATGAATATTTGCCTCACTGTTGCTATACATTCACCTTTTGAGTCATCAGTTCTACTACCTCATATAGTATAGGTGACCCTTGAATAACATAGAGGTTAGGAGTGCTGAGACCCTGCGCGTGTGAAAATCTGCATGTAACTTGACAGTTGGCCCTCCGTATCTGTAGCTCCCCATCTGCAGATTCAACCAACCATGGATCCTATCGTACTGTAGTGTATATTTATTGAAAAAATGCTATGTATAAGTGTACCCATACAATCCAAAGCACTGCGTTCAAGGATCAACTATTTATACTTACCAAATATACAGTTATGAGTTATTAATTCCCGTGACTATATAAGGAGAGTTACAAGTGCAGTAAGCATAAAGAACAATCTGCTTTAAAAAAATCCACAAAACTTCTTTATAATCAGAAAGGTAAGTGCTCGTCTTACGTAATTATGATATGCCTATTATATGCCAAGTCTGAAAAATGAATATATTGTTGGATATATATATTTACTGACATAGTATTTATCAGTCAAGATCTTTGAGTAATTAAAAAATCAAAACAGAAGCTGCATATCCATGGCAGAAACTAAAAAACATTCAATAAAAATAAAATCTGAAAAATGTTACGAAAAGACCCATGAAAACATTGGGTGCCCACAGTGCCTATTTGATTTGAATGATAACTCTTATATTTTTATGGAATTCTTTCTACGTTTTTCCTTTTCTCTTTGTTTTTCAAAGTCCAACTAAGTTTATATTTAAAATATGTCAAACTAAGAAAGCTAAAGGAAAATACTGGTAACAAAGATTGAGCCTGGTGAAGCAAATGTTTATTATTCTATAGTGGATGGGGCTATAAAAAGTTCCTAATATAAAAGATGGAGAGGGCTTCCCTGGTGGCGCAGTGCTTGAGAGTCCGCCTGCCGATGCAGGGGACACGGGTTCGTGCCCCAGTCCGAGAAGATCCCACGTGCCGCGGAGTGGCTGGGCCCGTGAGCCATGGCCGCTGAGCCTGCGCGTCCGGAGCCTGTGCTCCGCAACTGGAGAGGTCACAACAGTGAGAAGCCCGCGTACCCCCCCCACCCCCCCCAAAAAAAGATGGAGAGCATTCAACAAGAAAAAATGAGAAATAAGAAATGGAATTAATATTAAAAGTTTGGATTTAATATACGAAACCTCACTAGAATGAAAAAGCGATATACAAAAATATTTTGAGATGATGAAGGCAAGAACTTGTAGTGAGGAGGAAGGGCAAGAGATAGAGGGAGACTTCTGAGATGCTACGTGATAAGGTCTCCCTGTCAGAACCAAAGGGATGCTATCACAGGCTATATTAGATACTCCACTGACGCATGCCCATACAGCCCATACACACTCTGACCCAGCATTCCTCACTGAATTGAAATGCCTTATTTACTAATACATATTTACACTTCCCACAGACTACAATGGTTTAAGTACAGGAATCATATCTTATTCCTCTTTTGACAAAGTAAACATTCAATACATTTTGGTGAATGACTGATGATTAAACTAATGAATAAATAAAACCTCTGTGATAGTTATAATATGAGTAATCAATAAAGTTGTGTGTTACAAATGTGGGAATAAGTTTCAAAGGGAATAAAGATATCTTATTAGAGAAAATTAAACCAAAATAAAACTCACAGTAATCATATTATGTCAGGATATTTATTTTTTGAAGTATATGTAATAAAATTGGGCCAAAAGAATTTTTGTCACAAGTTATGTAATTTAATATAATATATTCATGTGTAAGGGACTCTCTACCACATCTGACTGAGTTAATAAGTACCTCTTTCATTGATATGATAGAAAATAATCAATTCCCTCATCCCAGGTCTGAACAGAAAGAATTATTTCTAATTTTACTTAGTATTTTATACATTACCATTCTAAAACTTAAAACCTAATAGCTTTTAGCAGTTCTAAACTGTGCACACTTTGGCCAATTATTCTGGATGTTTTCCTAAAGGTAACTGACCGACCATTCAGTCTGCATCTTGATAGAATCTAAATGCCGAAATTAATTTCTCGGATAGGCAAGTTCCAACAACAATGTTAAAACAGATTTCCACAAGAAATAGTTCCAAAGACAGCAAACAGATTCTGTGAGGATGGACGACATACTTAAATTTTTCACACTTTCCATTGTGGTATGCTTCTCTCTTTAAGATGAAATAAGTTCACTCTCATTCTGAAGGGTTTCTACCCACAAACACACATACCCCTATTTAGGATGGGCACACAACCCCTTTAAATTTCTTGGTACATAAAGAAGTTTTCTAAAGGTGAGCAGAAACAAAGTGATCCAATGAATTTCAAAAGACATTTACGTATGAGATGGTGAACTAATTCTCCACTTTCAGGTAACTGAGTCACATTTTGTGTTGCTGCTTAGAAATGCGTTCCAGAGTGAGGAAATAACAGCTGCAAGTCCACTGCCACTATTTTGTATCGACTTCTAACTCAAGAAATAGGAAAGTCTCTTATTCTCACAGTTGAAGTAAGAAAGAACATCACACAGTATGGAAAGCAGTGTCTTAAAATGTTGAAGAAATAATTCCCAGACAACAAACATAATAGAAACTAACCAACATACTACACGCTAATCTCAAACTCAGGGTTTTTCTATCTTCCGGTCCAGGACAGCCTTTTACTGCTCATTAAAATTCTAATAACTCTATTGTACCCCAGTTACTGTCATATATAATATATTTAGTTTTAATGTAATGAGGAACTGTTAATTTAAGATGGGCAGTAAGGCCAGAGTAAATATTTTAATTAAGAAATGACTAAATTTTAGGGTGAAAGAGGTAAATTTGTCAAGTAATTTATGTTCACACTTTAAACACATTTAATTTCAATACATTTGTTTCATTTACTCCACATTTATTAAGAACTTACTATGTACTAGACATTAATGGCAAAGTATAGCCAAATCCAGCCTACAGTCTCTTCTGATAAATACCGTCTTATCTGAACACAGCCATACCATCATTTACATATTGTTTATAGCTGCTTTCAGGCCACAATGGCACAGTTTAATTGAGACACTGGATGGACCACAAAGTCTAAAATATTATCTGGTCCTTTACGGAAAACATTTGCTGACCCCTTACCTAGAAACTAGGAATACACTGGTAAATAAAACAGGCGTCTTTCCTTCCTAGCATTTACATATTGGCTGGGGTGGGCAGATATTAACTACAAACATATAAGTTAGTTAATAATGTTGTGTATTAGAAGGTAATAAATGCTGCAGAAAAACGAGAGCAGAGTAATGGTAATAGGACATATGATGCTGGGGCCAGGTTGCAATTTTAAATAGGGTAGAGTAAGGGAATTTGAGAAAGTAATATTTGAGTACATTTTTGAAGGATAAGAGGTAGTAACCACATGAACTGGGGGAAGAACGTCTGAGAAGGTAGCTTACGGCAAATAACCAGAAGGAAGGAACATACTCTGTGTTCAAGGAAGAATAAAGAGGCTGATACGGAAGAAGAGAGAAGAGAAAGTAGCTCTAACAATGAAGATTGTGTTTAATGATACCAACATTTGTTACTGACAATAGCTGCTGTAAAATGAGTCAATGCCCTGGGCTTAGAAATTTTTTTTTTAATCACGCATGGTTAAGGAAGTGTAATTTAAGAAGTATGAAGTATAGTGTTAGTTTAGTAATATCCAGTTGCTACATATATCTCAATTTATATATATTACTGGAAAGGAGACTGTAATAATGACATGATTTACAACAATATCTTGGAGAACATCTAATATCTAATAATATGAGGTCATAGAGTGCTTGAAAAATTCACAAAAATCTTAAAAGGTTTGGCTAGGGCTCAAGAGTACCAAACACATAAAAGAATATATTTTATATTATTACCTTTAAGCTTCAAGAGACTAAGCAATGTTACTAGACTCATCAGGTAGTTAAGTTTTCCCGATGGATTACAGTAATAATTATAGAATGAAAAAATGGTAAAACAGATTCTATGCCTAGAGAGAGGAAAATAACATGCATTCTCCTGAAATAGATTCATACTGTTAAGAAAATCTGGAAGATTTGAAAAGACTTTGTACCAAGTGGTTTGGCCATGTAAACAAAAGGCATATGGAAAAACCAGCAAAAGATGAAAAAAAGGATAAATAAGTATGAAGAAAATGTTGGGTAAAATAACACATTAAAAAAGTTCTATATTACATCATTAAAGATATAATCCTCTAGAAAACATTTTGATGCTGAGACAGAAAAAGATTAGTCTTAAGATACTTAAAAATTAAGATTTGATCTATTCTTAAGTAGTAAAAGCAAAACGATATCAAAATCTCAAAAAATAAGTATGTAACACTTTACATTTGAAGAGTGCTTTAGACAGTCGTAGCCATTGCTGATAAAAGGCCTGATTCTTAGTTTATTACTAATTTCTCCTGAAGAAAAATTCAATCCAGCAGATCAAAGAAGACCTGGAAATCTGTAGGTAGCACATTTCCTGGAACCAGAGGGGGCCTACTTTGGCAACTAACAGCCACACTGTCACAAGTACACTTTTTATCACTGACTTATTTAATGTGCACCACTGATAGATACTATTACCTCTATACCGCATACAAAATAACTGAGGAAGTGAGGTGTTATGTCATTTGCCTAAGGTCATACAAACAATAAATGGTGGAGAACTGGGCCTTAAACTGTCCAGTACAGCTCCAAAGGACCCACACAATTTTTAACCTATGTTGACTAAAGCGATGCCATCCCTTGAACTTATAATGTCTAGAAAATAGTCTTCAGATGTTCACCTAACCTAAAATCTTACTCTTACTTCAGGATATCTCTTTCCACCCCCCTCCCAAAGACAGAATTTCATAGCCTATTAGGTAGAAATTTCCTTATTTCTTGGATATTATATAAAGTGAGCATATAATTTACTAGAAAACTGTTATATTTTTGACATAACATGGGAAAGGGGATGATTAATAAAGATGGAATGACAACTTTGTGATTAGGCACTGTCTTAGGTAAACTAGAATGAGAATCCTCTGAATGACCCATTTCCTTTGGGCACTAATTCCCTAAGAACCCCCGCTCTTACCCTAACAGTGGCCAGTATCCCTCATGCCTATCTTTTTCCTATAAGAGCTGTTCACCCTGAAGTTGAGCCCATTTCTTGCTATTTTTCAATTCATTTCCTAATGGTTCTCTGTGATGATCCGACACTTCAGATCACTTCTCAGACTTCTTTGTACCAAAGCCAACAACCATTTAGCACCCCAAAGTTCCTCCTCCTTCCCTGTCGGACTCTGATGCATACCTACAATAGACTGGCTTCTTGTTCAATCCAGATATTGGTTCATCCTCAGGGTCATCATTTGCCTCTATGTTGCTACTAGTTTCCCATTTATTCCCCTTCTCCCTGAGAAGACCAACTGAATCACAACAAGCAAAGAGATGGTACCACAGAGCTAACCCAAACAAGGAATTAGAGTCTGAGCATACAAAAAGGACCAAAACCAAAAAACCCCACATTTCCTGTCTAAGTTGTTCCTGGCAGAGAAAAAAATACCAAGAGTTTTAATGTCATTGCTAATTTAATTACTATTAAAAAAAAAAAAGGAAAAAATTGCAATTTTGCTTTCAAAATACAATTTGTTTAAAGATGTTTTAAATGAAGTTGGTGAGAAGAAATAAACTGTATTATCTAACAAAATAATCCAACAAAGGCTAGTGGGGTAATTAATGTTTACTGAGCACAAACTAATGCTAAGCATTGTCTTTTAATGTGGGAAAAAAAACATTAAATAGGCCAAACTTCAGGAAGAAGCAATGCAAAAAGGGCAGCAGTCATGTAGATTAAATACAAGATGTTCATGTTTGTGACTCGTGTCCAAATTCTCATTCACTGGACAAGTCACAGAAACTAACTGCCAAGAGAAAACACATTCTTTATACTTAAGAATTTTCGTTATTGTTGAGGACCAGTGAAAGCCAGACACGCTTCCAGAGTACTAGGACAAACCTCAAAATAGAAATAATACAGTTTCTACTTAATTTATAACGTATTAAAATTCAATCCAGCTTTTAAAGTTCTGGAGAGTAGCCAGAAACCTGGGCAAAGGAAGAAATTGAGATCATAAGTAATTCTAAAACAAAATGCATCCTGACCCAGACTATGTCAGGGAATATAAGCAGAAATATTTTCTTCTTCATTAAGCATTGTTTTTTTTTTTTTTTTTTACCGGTACGCAGGCCTCTCACTGTCGTGGCTTCTCCCATTGCAGAGCACAGGCTCCAGATGCGCAGGGTCAGCGGCCATGGCTCACGGGCCCAGCCGCTCCGCGCCATGTGGGATCTTCCCGGACCGGGGCACGAACCCGTGTCCCCTGCATTGGCAGGCGGACTCTCAACCACTGCGCCACCAGGGAAGCCCAAGCATTGACTTTTTTATTGTTTATTCCAATCCTTGTCCTCAAACACAGTCCTGATTTCTTATCTTAGGAATGAGTCATCTAAGACCCAAACTAGTATTTTGATAATAAAGGCTACTTTTGAAGAGGCATGCGCCATTCTTGTTTCTACATTACTACAGAGGTTTTTTAGACACATCTTATTTTCCAAAGTGGAGGAAAAACATTTAGTGAGAGCTGACTCTAGGTGCTGACTCAGTATATCTAAGATACAGGTAAAACTCTCAATAGGGACATGTCATAGGCAAAGTATTTTAGAGCTGTAAGGAATCAGGTGATCTGCCTAACTTACCTAATGATTACATGGTAGCATGGTACTCACTGTCATTTTTTAAAGTTTTTTTTAAGAAAACATTTTTTTTCAACCTCTTATTACTCGATGCTGTTCTGCCAAATGAAAAAAGAATTTACTCTCTGATGAGAAGTGCCAGAATTGCCATGGAAATTCAGTGACTGGCAGACAAGGTCATGCCCATTGAAAGACAAAAACAAAACAAAATTGAGAGGTTTTATAGCTTTCAGGGATGAGGATGCTTCTTTCTGTTACATATTGTCCCTTTGCTGATCTCCTTTAAGCCTTATACACAGGCACTGTAGTCAGTGAAGACATAAAGTGTATGAAACATTTTGAATATTGACATTTTAAATTATTTTTTAATACTACTCATAAAACCTTACTCCTGAGTTTGCTGAAATTCAGAGCTATCTACTTCAGTTCATCAGATACCTAGTGGGAGGATGTAATCACAAAGCTAAAAAAGTGTGAAACACTCCAGGCTAGACATCTGAGGCTAATCACAATGTAGAAAAGTTCTTCAAGGATCTGAGCACACAGCACTTCATACACAGTACTACTACCAATTCATTTCTCTAAAACGAAGATTACAGATTTCCTATGGTGAAGTGAATGCCAGAGAGTCAACCTCTTTTTAATAGAAAATGGTTATTTTGTCTCTTTTCTATTTCTGAATTAACATACATCCTTCTTCCTCATTCTTCTCCACCCAGACACATTTAATATTAGAATTTGGTGGAACTGATTGAGATTTTTTTTAATCTCTAGTAAAATAAAGGATCCTCTCTTCTACTAAGTAAATGATGCTCATTTTAATGGCAGACTTTAATAAAATAATAAATCTCAAGTTACTAAAACAGCAGAGATCAAAAGGATACTTTATACAACATTTCATATGTATGTTGTATTACATTTTTACAATTATGTTGTATTAGATAATTATATTATTATAATTTCAATCCAAGCCACTAATTCAAAGACCAGAGTATTAGCTAATGACTACAGAAGAATAAAGGGACAATTTATGCATCAGTCTTTTATTTACACTTCCCTTTGGAGAAAAACATTTTCTTTTCCTTCAGTGTTCCATTTTTTTTTTTTTTTGTGGTACGCGGGCCTCTCACTGTTGTGGTCTCTCCCGTTGTGGAGCACAGGAGCTGCGTGAGCTGGACACGCAGGCTCAGCGGCCATGGCTCACGGGCCCAGCCGCTCCGCAGCATGTGGGATCTTCCCGGACCGGGGCACGAACCCGTGTCCCCTGCATCGGCAGGCAGACTCTCAACCACTGCGCCACCAGGGAAGCCCCCTATTAATTTTTAAGTATGAACTTCTACCCTTTATGAAAAATGGGAGAAGGATTTCCAGTCTTTGTTCTATTCCTAACCTATGCTTCAACAACAGAAGACAACTGTCCTATCTAACTGGTGAGATTGGGTGAAAGAATGGAATACAGGGAGCTCAGCCTTTCCCAGGGTCTCTTTTGAGATAATTTGATCTGTTGATGTGGGATTCTCCTCTTGTTCCTCCTTCCATGTAAACATATGTGGACCAGGGCTTAGGAACTGCCTTCTAGAAATAAATCATGTCTCTTTGTAGTCCCACTTTTGGGACCACAGATGTGATGCAGCAATGAGCTTGCAGCAAGTTTGGTAAGCATGTAATAATTCTACAGATCTGTTATAGATTGAATGCTTCTATTCCCCAAAAACTCATATATGAAGTTGAATCCCCAGTGTGATGGTATTGGGAGGTGGAGTCTTTGCAAGGTGATTAGGTCTTGAGGATGGAGCTCTCAGGAATGGGATTAATGCCCTTATAGTAAGGGACCAGAGAGCTAGCTTGTTCTCTTCCTACCATGTGAGGATACGTCTAGAAACTGATAGTTGCAACGTGGAAGAAAGCCCTTACCAGAACCCAACCATGCTGGCACCCTGATCTCATACTTCCAGCCTTCAGAACTGTGAGAAATACATGCTTATTGTTTAAGCCACCCAGTCTATGGTATTGTGTTCTAGCAGCCCAAACCAGATCAGAGACATATGGAGGACACAGGTCCTTGCCTTATCTCATGTTTAGATTTCAGCTGTTTCAGAACCTGTAGTTGGAAGCTGTATAAAAAGTACACTCACACTTTATTTAAACTTGCTCTATTTAAATATATGTTCATATACATGTTTGATGAACTGATGTTTTTTTGGTGCTATAAGCTTAAGAAAGTATATGTGATATTAATGCTTATATCGGCAGAGTCTCTATCGTTGCATTCTAGGCTTAATTCAGTAGAGTGAAGTCACTAGAAAATTAGAAAACATAACACCACTATGCCCCAGACCTTGTGTTGCCTGTAATAAGGCAAACATTTCACAATGGCATATGATTCTCTAGACTGCAGCAAAATTCTCCCAGATGTCTTGCATACAATTAAAACAATTTGGTATAATCTATTTCAAGTTGACAAAATTAAAACTATATTCTCATTGGATATCTCTCTCTAGGAAAATCCAGTTTTCCTAAGCTGTCATCTTTGATGAGAGTTCCAGGCACTGCTGACAGAGCATTAGATGTTATCAAGGATGTATCGAGAAGGAATATAAAATTTTTCAACTCAATTTGAATAAAATATGCTCGGGGGTGAGTCCTATCTATCAACACAGTGATTCTAACCATATCACTGAATTGGGATTATAGCCCTGCAGGGTGATCTCATGGCTCCCAGGAAATAAATATTTCACACCATAAAAGTGGCCTTAAATATGCAGTGGCAAAATATGTCTAACGTCATTGCATTTAGAAGTCTAAATCTGAAGCTGTAATTGGCTGCACTAGTTTGGGAAAAGGTAAAATTAAAATTCTAAGAAAAAATGTTAGTAGGCACAAATGAAAAAGGTATTTTTAAATATTAGAATCAGTTGAAAATGACATGTTTGATAGAGATATAGTTCTTAATTTGCATTAGTAACAAACACCTCAAAACTATCCTTTAATAATCCTAGAATAGAGTTAACTTTTTTCTTCTGTACTGTAATTAGTCAAGGAAACTTAACGGTAAAAGAAAGGTTGTATTTAAACTATTAAATTCAAGTAGCATCTAACATCATTGTGGTGTCTAGTATCAATAATTCATTCAGCTTACTGAGGTACTAATATTCAACTTACCCTTTGAGAATGATGCATGAAATCCTAATGATTTAAAGTTGATTGTTACCAAGAAATAAATTATTCACTTTAGAGTTAATCACCTTGTGAATACTAGGAAGGGAAATAGGTTTGTGACTTCTGTGAGGGTCAACTGACAGCAATCTTATAAGAACTTCCTTTAAACTGAAAATACAGGAAAATTCATTTAGAGTTGTATATATAACACACGGAAGAGCTTATTTCATTTAAGGAATTAGGAATATATTTTGCCTATTTAGAATAACATTCATTTATTCATTAAATAAATATTTGAGTGCTTATGGGTCATGCACTGGTTCTTAATACTGGGGACTGGGTGGCAGTGAGCAAATGAAATGTCTTTATAGAGACCCAAATCGCTTATCATAAGTCTTTCTTATTGCTAAGAAAAAAGCCCCGTAGTTGTCTCCATAACTTCAGAGTCTACTTACTTTACACCGTCCTTGTGAGAGAAAGAAGTCAGCCCCTTAGGTTATTGAAAAAGCACTCAATAATGGAAGATTGGTTGTCTTTAAAGCTATAATAAGTGCTTATCTTCCTGTCTCCTCAAAGATGGAGTAGGAATAGGATAAAGTGCACTTAGTTTATCAGTAGGTTTGGCATTTAAATACAGGAAATGTATTCTTTTCAAAAAGTTTAGCATATTATCTACGGAAGACTACTTTAAGTTGCAAATTTGATTGTTCAATAATTTTTTTTCCAAATACACTCTTTAGTTCTCAAAAGATAAATTTGTAAAGTTCTGGGAAAGATTGGTCTTGTCAGTATCCTTTGGTGTGAATTTTTAGTAAACACTTCTGAGTAAAATAAGAATACGGAAAGTGTTTACATATTTTGGAACTGACAAAAGGAATAGTGCTCCCTTGCCTAATAACAGACATAACAGGTTTCCTGAAAGCAGTACATTATTTACGGATCTCTAAGATAATGTACTTTGGTAACCATACTTCTGCCTACTTAGTAAGAGAAGACTCAAAGGGGGAAAACAGTCAACTCAGAACAGTTAACATGCTTAAGTTACAGTTTTCTAAAAATTAGACACTTTAATACATTAAACAGTGAAGCTTCATTTTTTTATATAGTTTGCCCATTTGCTACAGCTCAGAAAAACTCATAGTTTTGGTTATATTATCAAATGTTTATATGTATCTATCTCTGGTCTAACTGAATATATGCAACTAAAATCAATTTTCTATTCATTTGCATATATTTCCAATGGGAAAGAAAACAGTCACTGAAATTTCATTTTGCTTCAGAAAAGGACCCATTTGTTTATTTTAATATACAATTGGCAAAAAATATTAATAAATATGGACTTATACCACTAAAATTTTAAAAAGTTAACTATTTAAGTAGTAATACCTAAAGCTTGTGAAAAAGAATGTCTTGTCCTTTACTCCAGTAATGTCACTTTTGAGAATTTTAAGAAAATAATTAGTCACAGAATATATTTGATATATAATTTTTTAAAAATCAGTACAAAATATTTAGTTATTAATGTTTACACTATATAAAAAAGGGAGGAAAAAGACCTGAATATATCCAGAAGAATCGTGTTGTGGTAGTGGAATAATGGGTAGCATATTTCTTCTCTTCTGCCACTTAGATAACTTTCATCAATATCAAAAATAGAGTCAAGTTTTACTTAATAGTTAAGACTACTTTATGCAAAAATACCCTCCATTACAATATGCAAATTGTAATTTATGCAAAATAAATTATGCAAAAATACCCTCCATTAAACAGCAGCATGTGTTGTTGATATAATGACATTTGTGTCCATAATGTTTTAAGGATGAAATAAACTGTTACTCATCCAAACTTAAGTTCAATTACATCAGATGGATGACATTAAACTTGCCAGGTGCCTGCCTTTTGCAATATATTGGAGATAACTCAAATTATGTAGCCAATCTTGAGTACTGTAAAAGGCATAGTGTCATCTGTCTAGCAGCTTGGCTATTCTTGCTAAAACAAATATGCCTATTTTGACAGAGTTCAGAAGAGGAAAAAAATATACTTTCCTCTATGAAAAATATACAGATGTTATAGATTTCTTAGATGAAAAACAAGATAGCTATTCAGTTCAAGATCTCAGAATACAGAATGAGAGAAAAGTAGGGATAGTACCTATCTTTAGTTAAAAATTCAGATAGCTAGGAAGCAAGTCAATAAACAAATATCTTTTTAATTGATTCTATCCAAACACCCTCTCTTCCAAAATGTGGCATCTCTTTGCTTATCCAGCAGGAAGTCCGTCTTAAGCAAAGGCAGGGTTGCACTGCCCTAAAGCACCCTTCAGGCTCTCATCTGCGGCTCATTAGCTAATGGGAAGGTTCGTTAGTTGTGCTGAACTTTAGTTTCCCTGTTTCCAACTCAGCGAGAATGATAAAACTGACAATTCTGAGTAGTTGGGAAAAGTAAATGGAATACAAGATGAGTAAATGGATAAAACTAAAACAAAGGACAACGGGAAGAGAAGCTTACATGGATTGGACATCTACTATATTGGTGTTAGATGTGTTTTACTTCTCAGCTTTTTCTAATTAAGGTTCAGTCACTTTTTAGAATAGTAATTTAGGGCTTCCCTGGTGGTGCAGTGGTTAAAAATCTGCCTGCCAATGCAGGGGACACGGGTTCAAGCCCTAGTCTAGGAAGATCCCACGTGCCGCAGAGCAACTAAGCCAGTGCACCACAAGTACTGAGCCTGTGCTCTAGAACCTGCGAGCCACAACTACTGAGCCCATGCACCACAACTACTGAGCCTGCGCTCTAGAGCCTGCAAGCCACAACTACTGAAGCCCGCACGCCTAGAGCCCGTGCTCCGCAACGAGAAGCCACTGCAATGAGAAGCCCGCGCACCGCAATGAAGAGTAGCCCCCGCTCGCCACAACTCAAGAAAGCCCGCGCAGCAACAAAGACCCAACTCAGCCAAAAATAAATAAATTAAAACAAAGAAAGAATAGTAATTTAATGTTGCTACCAAACGAGTTTCCTCACAGAGAAAGGACAATTGACAAAAGTTATGTAATTGAAAGGAAAAAAACGGTAGGTACAGCAGCTTCAAACCCTGGGGGCCTTTAAACACTCAGTCAACTTAATCTGCACTGGCTGTGGAATAAACCAAGGGCTGTGAAAATGTACTAGGGATTGAGAGTTTTATTAAAGGAAAATTGGCAATTGTGTCTGGGAAATTATAAGAACTTTAAGGGGCTCTCATTCCAAAGCAACCAAATTCCATGAACTTCAGTGATTCAGAAATCCCTCTAACCGCTGACTTTACCTGGTTTCTATTTTCTGTTCCTTTCAACCTGATACTTCAATCTGTGCGTGCTGCAAACAGTGAGAAATGATCTAAGCAACATACAGTGAAATACCTTTACCTTCCTCCATAGCACACAGTCAAATTAAATCACATACCCATACATTCTTTAAATGACATCGCGTACTTCTGTAACTTTGAGCAATTTAACATGTTTAAGCCTCAACTTCCTCGAGTATGAAGAAAAAGTATGACTGAGGGTGAGATACATAAGCAAATTGCCTAGTGTAATAGTGACACATGGTATGGGCACTTAATTGCTTCATATACCTCAGTTTTTTTGTATTTTGACAAATGTAGGTTGTATGTTTGAATGTTCACATTATAGACCATTTATTGCAAAAAAAAAGTTAGTTTGACAACTGCCAAACTATTATTTCAAATGGTTTTCTTTTGAAAATGAGAAGCAGATTACATTAGCACTACCTAAATTTTTGAACATTGCTTCATTGTTTCGTTGAATGCTGTTCCCTGTTTCTTTGATTTCTAGAATATTTTAGATAAGAATCAATTTTGACTTTGGCCTTTCCTTTTTGCTTCTATCATTTTTTTTGTTTGTTTGTTTTTTCCATACGCGGGCCTCTCACCGTTGTGGCCTCTCCCGTTGCGGAGCACAGGCTCTGGACGCGCAGGCTCAGCGGCCATGGCTCACGGGCCCAGCCGCTCCGCGCCATGTGGGATCTTCCTGGACCGGGGCAAGAACCCGTGTCCCCTGCATCGGCAGGCGGACTCTCAACCACTGCGCCACCAGGGAAGCCCTATAGTTTCTCTTGATTCTTAGTCTTGACATGATTTTATAAGTTCTGTTTTCTTCTTATGTTTTATCATCACTGTTTACTGTGGCACCTAGTTTGCATTTATATTCTGTTTCACAAGAACATTTTAAAAATGGATTTCATTAAGTGTCCTTACTCAGATGCAAGAAGTATCCATGAAAAAGAACATGGTAACAGAAATGATGTGCCCGTGATGTCCCTTGTCCTTTCTGAGAAAAGCCACCATACTTCTCACATGCTCCAAGGCTGTGAGAAGTACCATAGGTAACCGCTCTAAGTCTGCCTGTTTCATATCACACCCTTGGTGCCCTGACGGAAGTCTGACTGCTATTACCAGACTAAGTAACCAATGAACCGGAGCTATTGTTTTTATTACGGTATGGATAAGTAGCAAAGGAAAACTGTGGTATCCTGTTGTATAGCACTAACCTCACTGTTTTGTAATTCATAAACCTATTACATGTAGTGGGGAAAAAGTGGTTATGGAGTCTAATTTTGCTTCAAATCCTATCACTTATTATGCAGACTTGAACAAATGACTTAATCCCTCTGAAGTTCAGTTTTAATCTAGATGAACTGCACGTGACAACAGGTACTGAAGCAGGAAATAGATGGGCCCCAGGCTGAGCAGCTGGAGTTTGTTCCCAGTGGAGAGATACTCCAAGATGAAGAATGAGAAAAGAAGCTAAGCCCTACCCAGATAAAAGATGGAGACCACATATTTCTCATTCTTGAGGTCAAGGAGACCTTTCCGATGATACTTGTGCAGAAAGGCTCCTTGAAGGTCAAAAAGGGAGGGGGCACCGCCACATAGTAAGTGATGTCAACTACCCGTAGGCCTCTTCACTAGAATCCATCTTGACTAAGAGATGCACACGCACACAGTGGAGGACCCTGAGATATACCAATTACGGACTTAGAACCAGGCAAAGCAAGATGATTGGCCAAAGGAAACCCAGAAGACATGCCCGATAAATGTGATTCAGATGACCATGAGGGTGCAACTCTCTCTGAGCCCACCTGTGTGTTTATCCACACATACTCTTTTTCCTCCAAATAGACACTTCACTTGTTTCACTACTTTCCGTCTCTTTGTGAAAATTCACTGCTACACAGGTGACAGGCCAGAGCCTTGTCACTGGCCACTGGTCCCTGGTCCCTACTGGCCTGGTGGCTAGGATTCAGCACTCTCACTGCAGCAGCCCGAACTCAATCTCAGGCTGGGAACTGAAATCCTGCTTCAAGCCACTGCAGGCTGAGGCCACCTGAGATCAGAACTTCTCAATTTTATTATTAATAAACCTAAAGCATTCAGAGCATGTGTCAAAGAGTAGGACCTCAGTAAATTGTGGCTATTTTAACTGAAATGATTTGTTTATGCCTGTCTCCCTTATTTGAACCTTGGCTCCTTGAGAGAGACCACTCAACTTCTTTATCTGTTTAACCCCTGCTGCAAAGACCCTCGCTCAGACTGGCTTTCAAATGTTTACAGACACTATCATGAAGTAGAATATTACATATGTTACATAAATGTTTTACATATGTAATTTATTTACATTTATATACATGTATTTACACACAAATACAACATACAGGCAGACACACTATTATTTTGCATATTATTAACTCCTTCAGGAATTTGGGAGCATGATTTATATATTTTCCCCCCTACGTCTTTGGCTATCTTTATATCCCATTGACTACTTACATATTTTACATGGTAAATTACTTTAAGCAATTGGTATAATAAAAGAATGAAGAGAAGACTGAGTTGTATAACATCCCTTATAGAATAAATTATAAAAGTCTAAAAATATCCAACTTTACATATAAATTTCAGCTACATGCCTAATTCGGTCATAACATGGCTTCATGTTTCTTTTAAAACTTACATATGTCTTTAAGGTAAAATACCTTCATATTGGCATTTAAATTATACCACAATTATTTCTCCATATCCATACCAAACTACAATATGACAACATTTCATGATAAAGACTTAAACAAATACGTAAGATTGCCAAGGCAAGTGCAGTAGAATATTAAAGACTATCTTTTTTGGCAGGTCTTCATCAGGGTACTGCAGTGTGTAAGGAACTCGAGGATAATCCCCATTATGTATCATAGGATATTGTCATATTCACACTGTACATCTGTCTCACAGACCTGACGAGGAGAGTAATTACTGCTGAGATAAGCCTTTTCTGGAATATATGCAATTAATTCGCCTGAAAAAGGGAAAGTAGCCTGACATTTTAATAATGTTTAAGTATACCTAATCTATTTCTTTTCTGTTCCTAATGTTTCCTAAATATGAGCAAGAAAGAGGATTTAAAAGTACTTACAGCTGTCTGTTCTTATGGAAATCATCCATGGGCCTGTAAAATTCTATCTTAAAATTACTGGCATGAAATAATACCATAGATTACAATAGAATGTAGAGCAAGTGGGGAATTACTTTTAAGATGAATTCAGGATAAGATTTTCATGCAAAAAGAGTGTTTCTCTTATCAAGTAGGAATTATTCTGTTATTAAAGTTTAAGAGCATAAAATTTTATTCAATTTGAGCTCTGAAATATGTTTTCAAACCTCATCAAAATTACTCTTCTCTGCAGATTCTTGATAAAGTGCTATTTAGCTATATGTATTTCTTGGTCTTTTATTTTAATTTTTAAAAAATTTTATTATTTATTTTTGGCCTCATTGGGTCTTTGCTGCTGCGCACGGGCTTTCCCTAGTTGCGGCGAGTGGGGGCTACTCTTCGTTGCGGTGCGCAGGCTTATCATTGCAGTGGCTTCTCTTGTTGTGGAGCATGGGCTCTAGGTTCATGGGCTTCAGTAGTTGTGGCACACGGGCTCAGTAGTTGTGGTTCACAGGCTCTAGAGCGCAGGTTCAGTAGTTGTGACAGTTGTGACAGTTGTGACAGGGCTTAGTTGCTCAGCAGCATGTGGGATCTTCCTAGACCAGGGATCAAACCTGTGTCCGCTGCATTGGCAGGCAGATTCTTAACCGCTTAACCACCAGGGAAGCCCTAGTCTTTTATTTTTAGTCCCCCTTTTCATTAGGCATAGTAAACTGATTATATATAATGCTACGCTTTCAGTTCTTCAATTGCCTTCCATTTTTCAAAATTCATCATTTCTACAAGGGCCTTTATGAAGTCCTATACTTTGGTATTTAAATGTTAACGAATGAGCTGAGGGCTTGGCTTACATTTAAATAAAGTTAATGGAGTTCTAAAAGACTGGAGATAAATGACTGTTTATGTTTACTTATACTAAGTAAAAACATAATTTTCAATATTTGCTTTCCACTAGAACAAAGAAGGTGTAATACAAAGGGATCTCACTTTTTAAAACTTTTTAAGTGATCTGGCTTTTGAGTTAGTCTTTACCTTGCAGGAGGAAGAAGTGTTAAACTCAGGAGTGTACCTACTATAAAAATTAATAAACAGAAACCTCAACTGAAATAGAATTGGGAGGCAAGAAGGAGGGGCTCTACAACCACAGCAGAACCCAACAGAAAGACTTCCTCTTCTTTCCTGGGAAGAGCTCAGCCAGAGAGAGACTACCAATTCAGCCTATGAACTCTCAGTTCTTCCAATGGACTCTGCTTAATACAGCCCCCCCAGCTTCCTCCTCTCCCTCTCTAAAAGAGTTCTCTCCTTGCTGGGGGACACTTGTACTTGGCTCGCCACTATTGCAGACCCTGAGTGGTAATTCTTTGCTGATCTCGAATAAACACATTTTTCCTGGATAAAAAACTGGCAATCTATTTGTTTTAGGTCAGCACTACTATACTGGATACCTGGAACACATTTTTAAAAGCCTCTTCACTAAGTAAAACTTAACTTTATGTAATGATCATGATATAAAATGAATATTAGTAATGACCATAAAAAAATGCAGCTAGTTAAAACTCTTGTATTGAATTGAAAACATGATGTTTAAAAGTTTTAAGAAACATAATATTGTTTAATAAGAGTCTGCAAAGATACAATTTAGGTAACTACTAAATTATGTCCTGATGTACCTTATTAGCATTAGTTTTAAAAACATTAAAATGACACGTACAATTAAAAAAATAAAGTTTAGAATTAAAAAGTTCAGATATTAAAATTCAGTGAAATATTTAATGTATGAACTAAAATTCACAAGTATTTCCCCCCAAAATATATACCTCACAGTTCTCATTCTATTTAAGTCTTAAATAAAACTACCAAATGGTTACATCAAATGTCAGAATTGAAGTAACTCAAGGTCCATTCTTTCATCTTTACAGTAACTATGCTCTCATTGCTTGTTTTGAATTTATTGTTGAATACATGAATATGTAGTACCAGAAGGGTTAGAAACACTGAGCTTAAAGCTTGGGTGATCCTGAACTGTTAATCTTGGTATGTGTTTCAACGCTATAACTAAAAATTCTCCCAATTAACTTTCTTTTAAAAATACCATGTTTATCAAAGGATGAGTAATAGAAATGTAATAACTGAAAAATTTTGAACTGTGTGTGTGTAAAATGTAAAACTCAATCATAACTTGGAGCTACTAAACTAGAATTCAGATCTGTAATATCTTTTTAGACAGTAGTCTTATTACTGACACTTAGAATTGTTGGCCTATGGTCATAGTAAATACAGATGACTTAGTTTTATTATTGTTTTAAGTATTCCACACTCAATGCACTCCCTTACTGACTGGCCTAGAAACGTGTTGTAGTTAAGGCAACTGATAACAGTCAATACTCATCAGAAGACAGCGAAAGCTAAGTGGGTAAACAGAGGAAGATTATGAAGGCAAATGTAGGAAGTATTTTTGTTTTGTTTTACTTTACTTTCTGTTGTTTTAATGAGGACAGTATTGAAGTATATTCTTAGACAAGGCTGAAACCTTTCTGCCCAGAAAATTTTTGCTTTTGGATGACCCATTTAAATTGGCCTTTTTAATAGAAATATATGGTTTTAAAGAAACATACTGTATAAAAGTTACATCAGATGCTTCTATTTTGAATCAACTTTTTATTCTGAATCAGTTAGAAAATGAATAAAAGTTTTGAGAGAGAAGAGTCTGGAATGGTAGGTTATAAAAATTTAGAATCATAAATTACAGGTAATTTAATTCTCTAATTACATATGACTTCATTTAGTATCTGATGGAGTAATAGGCATTCAAATTACTTGCAGAACAAAACAGAAAATCTGTAGCATGGTATACTGATTCTAATTAGGACAATTAAAATTCACTCTTCAGTCTTAGGGCCAACTAACATTTTTATTCGTAGGTTCAACTCATTTAAAAGTATTTTGAATCAATCCATAGATACCAAATAGACTTTCTTCAATTTCTGATATATGGGGCACACTTTTCAGCCATAGTGTAAAAACCATTTATAAGGTTTCTCAAACCATTTACAAGATTAATAATTTAAGAAAATCTGTCCCCACGAGACACAAGGGTACACTTCACCATCAATGTTTATGATCTCTGATTTATTTTAGGCACACGAAGGTAATATTTACAGTGTTCCTCAGTTTCATACTAACAATAAAATTACAATGTATTCTTCAACGTGACCTTCACTAAACAGCTCAAAAAATCAAACTTACTCTTCAGTGAGAAAAATATTTCTCTGCTCTGCATCATTAAATAATATACTTGAAGTTAAACCTAAGGTTAATACGCAATTATTTTAAATTGCTATTATAATTGATTCTGATTAAGTATTCCTACTTTAGCCATATGTTTAGATTTTTGGTCTAAACCTATACCTATACATCAAATATCTTAAAATGTCAATTTATGAAATCCCCAGATCTTTGAGCTTAGTGGGAGAGGTACTTCTAATATTAAAAAGTTCAATATATTCTACATAATAAACATATTTAAATACATATCCAAATATTTAATTATATTTAAAAGAAAAACTCATTTCTGACTCTGAATGTTACTTCTTTTCCATGCTTTCAATTAATATCCTGCCCAGTCAATGTGTTGAAAAATTCTCAGTGAAGTGTATGTCACACCATTGCATTTCATTTCCTGATGTAATAATTCACCGTAGCCCTTAGCAGTCATCTTGTCTGGGTTATTGGGTTTGGTTGATTTTTATTCTCAGATGTGACATTTTGTTAACTAGAATCTGATAGAGAATTACGATACTAAAAACACAGTACATTTATAACTGCTGTCATTAAGTGGCTGATGGAGAGTTGAATTCCATAAGACTTCACTGATACTCATGTTTCCCTCTTACAAACTAAACATATATGTCCCCGCAAATTCAATATGCTGAAGTCCTAACCCTCAAGTGATGGTACTTGAAGGTGGAGGCTTTGCGAAGTTATTAGCCTTAGGTTAGGTCATAAACTTGAGTCCCTCATGATGGGATTAGTGCTTTTTACAAAAAGAGGAGGAGTCACAAGGTCTCTCTGCCCTCCCCAACCCATACCCTCTCTTGCTCTCTGTGCATGCACCAAGGAAAGGCTTGTGAAGACATAAGCAGGAAGGAAACCCTCACCACGGAATCTACAGCACCTTGACCTTGGACTTCCAGCTACTGGGACTGTAATAAGTGTCTGTTGTTTAAGCCACTTAGTTTATGATATTTTGTTATAGCAGCCTGAACAGACTAAGACATTCCAACCCACAAAAACCACAGGTTGAAAACCACTAAACTCTATTCAAATTCTTCTTTTCCAAACAGATGTCTGATTTTTTCTGATTGTAAAATACATATTTGTTATTAAAATGAAGCTCTATCAAATTTCATAATAGAAACTGAAGACTCACATTACCTAAAGAAATTATACACTTTCTTTGCACCTATATTTTTATATCATATTCATACCATATACAGTTCCCACCACTTAATTTTATAAATATACAGCCATGTAAATATACATTATAATATATGCTGAAGCTATATAAATACATTATTTACCAAATTCACCTTTGGTGAATAGTCAGTTTCTATTTTTAATATTATGGTATTAGTTGACAACTGAAAAGTTGAGGCCAGAAGAAGAAAAGAATAGCTACATCCAGTTACATAGTCACTGAGGCTAGATACTTGTATCCTGACATTTAATATCACTGTATTGGCTCACTTTCCTCTTCAAGTTAAAGAAAGTTAAGGTTACAGACAGAAGAATTGAAGAAATTCCTCCTTTTCTCTATTTTTTTAATTTTCTAACCCAAAATAAAGTTGACCAAACCTGGTACATGCCTTGCGGCTTCATGTAATGTGGCTGTCACTGAACTTTTGCTAAGAAGTAAATTGTGGAGGGGGAGACTGCATAATACAGTTACCATTTTGGGTTTGTTTAGAGGATGCATGAAGAAAGTCTCAAGAGAAGATGGTATCCTGAACACAGTTTTCTGACACCATCTTCTCCCAAGTTGACATTAACTTCTCCCGAGGTGAAGCAGTGACTGGGGCAGGAAAGTAAAGCTCACTGAGGCACATGTGGAAGAATTCAGGTTCTGATGGGTGTTGGGAGAAGAGAGCAGGCTCAAGACTTTGTTATCTTCTGGGCTTAACTGGAGCCAATGAGACTAGCAGTTAATATGCCTGGGCAAGAATGAGAAATCAAAAGGTTCTGGAGAGAACAGTACTGATGGAAAATATCCAACCTTGCCAGAAGGGTGATACTTTACTGATTTCTTATTCTAGAAATATCTACAGAATATTTTTGGCTGGGAAAACTGCAGAGCAGCCACCCAGATTGGCCAACAGTGTTCTACCATTTGTAACTGAGGAAACCTGAGAGTGTCAAAGAAAAACTATGTCCAATATCCTTCAAATTTGTTTGTTGTCACCAGCCAGCAGAAGCAGGTTCTAGTGGGCCTCTATTTGAGGGTTACATTTTTCATAACTTTTACCCTAGTACTGAGAAGTAAGCAAAAGAAAATAACAGTGGATCTTAAGAGGAACAAAGACCTTAGGAAGCAAAACATGAAGGACAGGTCACTTCATGTGCAATAGAAATGTTATATGACACAATGACACGTGAACAACAAAAAACCAAGGTGTCAGCATGGTCAGGTTTTAGCAAGAGTTCTTCCTGGCTTGTAGATGACTGCCTTCTTGCTGTGTGCTCATATGGACTCTCCTCAGCACCCATGCATGGAAAGCAGTTTCTCTCTTTTCTTCTCACAAGGCCACTAATGCTACTGAATTAGGACTTTACCCTTATGACTTCATTTAACCTAACGACCTCCTAAAAGCATACTCCAAACACAGTCACATTGGAGAGTAGCACTTCAACATGTGAATTTGGGGAGACACAATTCAATCTATAGCAGTATCCTTCATCCTTCAAGGTAAAGAGATATTCAAAGATTTAGAGACTACATCTTTAATACCCCATCTTAATACTTGGGAAAGGATTCTAACCAAGCCATAAAAGAATCAGAAGAGTCCATAAAATGGAGAAAGATCAAGAGGGGTGGAAACAGTGATCTGTAATAATAAATCTTATACTATACATAATTTAAATCTAATAGAAAATATTGTCACTATGTATTTACAAATATAAGTCACAAATAATTCTTTTGAAAGGAAAAAAAATGTTTCAAGGGAAAACCAGCTAAAAGTACTAAAATCATTAAGTCCTCAACAAGCTCAGTAAAATTCATATAAGTTTCTAAGGGAGGGAAGTAAAATCATTTTAAAGATCTCATTTAATGGGAAAGAGGTCTTAAAGTTGAGGAGATAATTTCAAATGTTGTTTGAGTTATTCCAAATTTTTCTGGACACATTTTGTAAAACCAATACAAGGTATAATTAACAAAATAAAAAATACAATTTACATAGCCCATGTCACATAGATATGGCTAGCAAGTGCCCTTCACATTACCTCATAGCAGTGCAGGAGATTTTGTTCTATTACAAAGCAGTTGAGAGTAAATGTCCCATTTAAGAACTAGTTCCTTCCTGTTTATCATGCCAAAAACTCTTGCCTGAAGACTATATCCCTCGTTTTCTCCAATTACTTGCCCCACCAAATATACAACCCTGGAACACTCTGATATTCTACTATTTATATCCCCTCAGACAACCTAAAATGTACAAATGATTATCTGTTTTAAAAAAACTCAGTAAATCTCACTGATGTAAATGATACACACAAATTTCAGGTATAATAATTTCAAACATCCAAGATGCAAACCACTATGTTTTATTTTTAAAAAGAATAGAAAGGGATAAACTGAAAGTATGACTACAAAATACACTGTTATAAACTCAGTTAATAATGTAGATAATTTGCTCAAATATCAATATATAATCTAAAATAAAAATTGAGTTTCTAAGTATATTTGTGCTTTGTAAAGCCCACCTACCCAGCAAGAAAAAAAGAACCAAGGTAATAATTCTGAGGTCATACAGTAGAGAAAAAATGATGGTTTGAAATGCACATTTAATGCTTGAAAATTAGACTTTTGTCCACATTTTTACTTGCCAATATTAAACAGAAATGGACATGAACAGTATGTGCTATGGACTAAATGGCATCTCTCCCAAGTTTATATGGTGAAGCCCTAACACCCAATGCGATGATATTTGGAGATAGGGGTCTTTGGGAGATGTGCGAGCTTAGACGAGGTCCTGAGGGCTGGGTCCTCATGATGGGATTAGTGCCCTTATAAGAAGAAACAAAACTTACATCCCCTTTCCCCCTTCTCCATCTCCATGCACATGCACTCAGCAGAAACCACAAGAGCACACAGCTAGAAGCCATCCATAAGCCAAAAAGAGCTTTCACCAGCACCCAACCATGCTGGCACTCTTATCTTGGACTTCTAGCTTCCAGGACTGTGAGAAAATAAATTTCTGTTTAAGCTACCCAGTCTATGGTATTTTGTTTTGGCAGCACTAGTGGCCTAAAAGAGCATTCAAATAGTTATTTATGTGATAGTAAAAGAGAGATCCAGCCCTTCTGCAGAACTTTTTACTGAGTACCAACAGATAAATTGTATGATATTGCATCAACATCTAACTGGGGACTGTAGTATAATATACGTCTAAAGCAATGGTTTTCAACTGGGGCAAATCTGCCTCCAGGGACATTTGGCATTGCCTGGAGGGTACTACTGACATCTAGAGGGGAGAAGTCAGGCATGCTGCTAAGTATCTGACATTGCACAGGACCAGTTATAAAGCACAATCTGACCCAAATGTCAACAGTGGTGTTGAGGAACCCTGCTCTGTAAGACAAAAAAGTAACCAAAGATCTTGCCTTTAAAAACATCTCTTTTGGAGTAACGTCATCATTGTGATGAAGCAAGTTTTTTTTGGTCTCTTCCCTTTAATCTACGTCAGTGAAACACCCGAAACTCAAAACGTACCTCCGCCCAACAAAAACAGGAGGCCAGATAATTACACACATCTGTACACCTAAAGGTGGGTCGTCTGGAACACAGAGGTGGCGGGACCCAGGGAACAGTGGAGACGGTGCCTGAGCCCACAGCCCCAGAGAAGCTGGTAGCAGTAGAGGAGACAGGGGACAAGACTCCGTCCTCCTGGCCCCAGTGGTGCCAGTCACCACAGGTAACTGGGCAGTAGCAGCAAGGCTGGCACCCCATCCCTTTAGCCAGAGAAGTGCCCATGACTCTGGCCTCCCAACCCCCTGCCCACAGCGGCAGAGCCCCGAGCCTGACGATACCAGACATGACAGAGGCACCCATGTGATCTGGGCTCTTCCCCCAACTCACCTCCTCCCCATGAGGCATCAGAGCCTGTGATTCAGACTCAACAGAAGAGCCCACCACCCCAGTGCCCCAGATACTGGCACCAGTAGCACCACAACAGCAAGGTAGCAATGCCCGCAGAGACGCAAATAATACTGAGATCACTGGGTGACACTTCTGACAAACATGGTGGAGGGTGTAAGTACCCATTCTCAGATAACCAGAGGCAGCTCGGGTAACAGAAACCAAAGCAGCTTGTGCTCTAGTGCCGCTTACTGAAAAATAGGAAAGGCTTCTAATTTCTAACCTGTTGAATCATTAGAATCAATTATAAAAAGAAAACCAAAAACCAGCTTTACCTAAAGAAAGGTGTCTGCTACTACAGAAGCGCTGGCATGGTAAGAACTCAAGCTCCTTGAAGAACCACAGTAACACTGTATAACAAAAATCAAAGTGACAATTCTACAGAAACCAAACTTAAAGGCATGGAATACTGTAATCTAATTGATTGAATTCAGAATAGCTTTCAGGAAGAAACTCAATGAGCCACAAGAAAAAAACTCAGAAAGGCAGTTCAATGAGCTCAGGAAGAAAATTAAAGAGAAGGAATACTTTACTAAAGAGACTGAAACTCAGAAATAACCATATGAATTCTGGAGCAGAAGAATTCAATAACTGAGATGAAGAATGCATTAGAAAGTACTGGAAATAGAACAGGCCATCTGGAGGAGAGTAGTCACAAGCTTGAAGATAGATATCTAGAAATGATACAAGTAGAAGAGGAAAGAATTAAGTTTTTTTTAAATGAGCAAATTCTATAAGTGCTGACTCTATTAGGAAGGGAAAATATTAGGATAATGGGTATCCCAGAAGGAGAAGAAGAGATCAGAGTTTAAAGAAGTAATAGCTAAGGACTTTCCAAACGTGGTGAAGGAACTGAATGTACAAGCCCATGAAGCTAAGAGATCACCTAATTACCTCAGTGCAAAAAAGACCTTTTGCAAGACACTATATTAAAACTGTCAGAAGTCAATGACAAAGAATTTTAAAGGCAGTCAGGGAATAAAGGAAAAAAGGTTCCTTACAAAGGTACCCACATTAGGTTATCAGCAGACTTCTCAGCAGAAACTCCACAGGCTAGGAGGGAGTGGAATGACATACTCAATATTGAAAGATAAAAACTGTCAGCCAAGAACATTCTATCTAGAAAATTTATCATTCATTCAGATACAAAAGAGAATTAAAAGACCTTCCCAGACAAAAGCTGAGGGAGTTCACCACTAAACCTGTCTTGTAATAACTGTCAAAAGGAGCTCTTCTACCACAAACAAGATGACAAAACACACACAACTTTGAGTAAGGTGATAGAATCAGAAAACTGCAACTCTATCAGAATAGGCTTTTAATACTTTATTATAGCATAAATGTTAAAAGGGTGGAAAAAACATAGCTACTTTAATTTGGTAACAAACTCACAACATAAAAAAGGATAATTTGAGACAACAAAAGCAGAAAAGGGGAAGAGGAAAAGAATGGAACCTGCATAGGCAAATGAAGATGCTATTAGCAGAAAAAAGGACTGTTCTATCTATGAGACATTTTATACAAACCTCTTGGTAACTACAAAACATAAATCTAGAGCAGAGACATGAAACAAAAGAAAATGGAGAAAAACATCATAGAAAACCATCGAACTAAAATGCCCTACAGAAACACAAGGGAAACAAGAGCAATCAGAAAACAAAAGATAAATAGCAGTACTAAATCCTCATCAATAATCACCCTAAATGTAAATAAACTGAACTCATCAAAAGGGAGCGTCTGGATAGATTAAAAAACAAGATCCAAGTATATGCTGCCTCCAGGCAACATCTCAGCTCTAAAGACAAACATAGGCTCAAACTGAAAGGATCAAAGATGATACTCCAAGCAAATGGCAGCCAAAAGAAAGCAAGTATAGCCACACTCAGACAAAACAGACTTCAAGACAAAAAGGGTAATGAGAGAAAGATGGACAGTACATAATCATAAAGTACATAATTCATCAAGAAGATGTAACAGTTATTAATATATATGTACTTAACATGTGAGCATCAAAATATATAAAACAATTCTAAACAGACCTAAAGAGAGAAATTTACAACAATACAATAATAATAGGGGACTTTAAAATACCCCGCTCACATGAATAGATAGATCATCCAGTCAACAAGGAAACAACAGCCTTAAATGAAATGTTAGACTAATTGGATTTGATAGATTTGTACAGAATGTTCCATCCAAATGCAGCAGAATACACATTCTTCAACTATACGTGGAACCTTCAAGGAAAGACCGTATGTTCAGACACAGGTCAATACATTTAGAATACTGAAATCATATTAAGCATCTTTTCCAATCATAATGCTATGAAACTAAAAATCAATTACAAGAAGAAATCTGGAAAAGTCACAAATAAGACTGAACAACATGCTACAACTATTGGGTCAATGAAGAAATCAAAGGATAAATTAAAAAAAAAATACCTGAAGGCAAATGAAAATGAAAACAACATGCCAAAATCTATGAGATGCAAAAGTGGTACTAAGAGGGAAGTTTATAGCAAGACAGGCTTTCCTCAAGAAACAGGAAAAAACTCAAATAAACAATCTAATCTTATACCTAAAGGAAATAGAAAAAGAACAAATGAAGCCCCAAATCAGTGGAAGGAAGGAAGGAAACAGAGTGGAAATAAATGAAATAGAGACTAAAAAGACAATACAAAAGATTCAGACTAAGAGCTGGTTCTTTGAAAAACAAAATTTACAAGTCTAGATCCATTGAGAAAAAAGCAAGGCCCTGATAAATCCAATCAGAAAAGGAAAAATGATAACAGATACCACAGAAATACAGAGGACAACCAAGAATAAAAGGACACATTCTTCAAATCATACAACCAGTGCACAAGTTGAAACTGTAATCAGAAACCTCCCAGAAAACAAAAGCCCAGGACTATACAACTTCACACCTGAATTCTACCAAAGATTTAGATTTAATACTCATCCTTCTCAAACTCTTCCAAAACACTGAAGAGAAAGGAATGCATGCTAACTCATCTTACCAAATGATCAAAATCAGACACACAAAAAGAAAATTACAGGCCAATATCTCCAATGAACATAGATGTAAAAATCCTCAACAAATTAGCAAACCAAATACAATACATTAAAATGATTACACACAGTGATCAAGTGGGATTTATTCCAGAAATGTCGTTTAACATCCACTAAAGACAACCAAAAAAACCCCAAAAATCTAATATGATACAGTACATTAACAAAAGGATAAAATATCATCATATCATCATATCATATCATCTCAATACATGCAGAAAAAGCATTTGACAAAATTCAATACACATTTATGATAAAAAACTTTCAATAAAGTGGTTATAGAAGAAAGATACTTCAACATAATCAAGGCCATACATGAGAAACCCACAGCTAACATTGCAGTCAATGGTGAAAAACTGAAAGCTATCCTTCTAAAATCAAGAATAAGTCAAGGATGCCTATTCTCACTAACTCTTATTCAACATATTATTGAATCTAGCCAGAGTGATTAGGCAAGACAAATAAAACACACCCAAACTAGAAAGGAAGAAGTGAAACTGTCACTATTTGTGTGTGACATAATTTTTACATACAGAAAACCCTAAAGACTCTGCAAAAAAAGTTAGGAATAAACAAATACAATAAGATTGTAGGGTACAAAAACATAAAAATCTGTTGTACTTGTGTGTGCTAACAATGAGCTAGCAAAAAGAAATTAACAATCCCATGGAAGATAACAAAAGAATACACCTAGGAATAAATTTAACCAAAGAGGTTAAAAGAAAGAAATTTAAGACACAAATGTAAACATATTCTGTGTTCATGAATTGGAAAAGTTAACATTGTTAAAATGTCCCTACAATCTGAAGCAATCTACAGAGTCAATGTGATCCCTATCAAAATCCCAAGACATTTCACAGAAATAAAACAAAAATTCTAAAATTAACATGGAACCAAAGAAGACCCCGAATAGCCATAGCAACCCTGAGAATAAAGAACAAAGCTTGAGTTATCACACTTCCTGATTTCAAACTACTGCAGCGCCATAGTAATCAAAACAGCATGGTGCTGGCAGAAAAACATACATAGATCAATGGAACAGAATTGAGAGCCCAGAAATAAATCCACCTGTATATGGATACAATTTATGATGAGCAGAGAATATACAATGGAGAAAAGATAGTCTCTTCAAATTGTACTAGGAAAAGTGAACAGCCATGTACAAAAAAAGAAACTAGACCACTATCTCACACCACACACAAAAATCAACTCACAGTGGATTAAAGACTTGAATGTAAGACCTGAAACCATAAAAATCCTAAAAGAAAACATAAGCAAAACACTGACATTAGTCATAGCAATATCTTTCCCTTGCCTGAGGAGACATATCTAGAAACAAGAGGATAAATAAGCAAATTGGACTACATCAAACTAAAAATCTCCTGCACAATAAAGGAAAATCGTCAAAATGAAACACAAGCTACTGAATGGGGGAAGATCTTTACAAATCATATATCCGATAAGGGGTTAATATCCAAAATATATAAAGAATGCATACAACTCAATATTATAAAACAGCCCAATTTAAAAATGGGCAGAGAAGCTGAATAGACATTTCTCCCAAAAAGATATACAGATGTCCAAATAGGCACATAAAAAGATGTTCAATATCACCAAATACTAGGGAAATGCAAATCAAAACCACAATGAGTTATTACCTCACACCTGTTAGAATGGTTATTATCAAAAAGGCAAGAAACAACATTGCTGGCCGGATGTGGAGAAAAGGGAATTCTCATACCTGTTGGTGGAAATGAAAGTGGGTGCAGCCATTATGGAAAACAGCATGGAGAGTCGACAAAAAGTTAACAGAACTACCGTATGCTCCAATTATCCCACTGAAAGCAGCTCTTCTGCCCCTCTCCTGTTTGCTCATTTCTGTTCCCCTCTCACTTTAAGAGAACCTTAGTATAGGAATGAGATCAGTAGGCAATTTAACCTAACTCCTGACTTATGCTCTCCTACATGCACACTATGCCTGTTGATTCTTTTTGTGGATAAAATGAAAAATGAAGCAGTTAAAAAATGAGTAGCTCTCTACCTGCCACAATCCTGCAGGCAGATCACACATCTGAAGACTGTCAGACAGTCTGCACGCAAGGGAGAATGATGCAGAATCCAACCTTCTGCCTCAACGATTCACCAAGATTCTTCCCCCTTTTTCCCCTTTAAAAACCGTCATGACTGAGCAGAATATTTGGAGTTGGTCTAAGGACAAGTAGTCCACCTTCTCCCCAGATTGCAGGCTTTCCTGATTAAAGCACCTTTCCTTTCTATCGACCCTTGCCCCTTGGATTATCAGCTTTTGAGCGGCAAACAGCCAAACCTGGGTTTGGTAACACCACTTCTGGGTATTTATCCAAAGAATATGAAAACGCTAATTCGAAAAGATAAATTTACCCCTCTGTTCACTGCAGCACTATTCACAATAGCCAAGATATGGAAACAAACTAAGTGTCCATCAATGAACGAATGAGTAGAGAAGATATGGTATCTATACACAATGGAATACCACTCAGCCATAAAAAAAAAGATGAAATCTTGCCATTTATGATAACATGGATGGACCTTAAGAGTGTATTATGCTAAGTAAAAAAAGTCAGATGGAGGGCTTCCCTGGTGGCGCAGTGGTTGGGAGTCCGCCTGCCGATGCAGGGGACATGGGCTCATGCCCCGGTCCGGGAGGATCCCACATGCCGCGGAGCGGCTGGGCCCGTGAGCCACGGCCGCTGAGCCTGGGCGTCCGGAGCCTGTGCTCCGCAACGGGAGAGGCCACAACAGTGAGAGGCCCGCGTACCAAAAAAAAAAAAAAGAAAAGTCAGATGGAGAATACAAATACCCTACGATTTTACTCATATGTGGAATATCAAAAAACTAAAACACACACAAGCACACACACACACAACCAAACAAAAACATACATAAATACAGAGTATTGGTTACCAGAGAGGAAGAAGCACTGGGAAAGGGCAAAATGAATAAAGGGATCAACTGTATGGTGACAGAGGGAAACCAAATTTCTGGTCTGGAGGATGCTGCAGTCTGTACAGAAGCAGAAATGTAATGTTGTCCACGTGAAACATAAAATGTTATACACCAATGTTACCTCAATAAAAAAAGTTTTAAGTGGTATAAAAACTTCTTTTGCCGCCAACCCCACACCGCACTAACTTTTTTAAACTGAAAATATCAAAGTGAGGCTAAATAAATTATATTAAAATAACTTTACTAAGTTGGATATAAATTCTTTATTGGTATAATTACCTCTAAATTTGATTTATAGTGTATATGTAGGTAAACTGCTTATGATAGCAGCAGTGGTTAAGAAATGAGAAACCCATAATAAAACTAAATTCTTACAGATTGTGATTATAGCAGGGTACAGGAAACTGGTTCCTAAAATGTTTTGAAATTTAAACTTTACCTATCTAAATTTGAAAATGTTAAATTTAATGTCTACTTTGTCAGAATGTCACAAGTCACTTATTATCAGAATCAGAAATACTAGGACCTAATTTTCAATGGATCTAAGTGGTTTATATTACTTTTATGTGATTGCCACCTTGTCCATGCTCCAAGTCCGGTTTTAATGATGACTTTCTTTTAACAATGTTTCTTCTTCCTTAACTTCCTAAATCACCTATACACTTTTTTCTTTAGGTACAGTTTTCTTTAATGAAACAAACTATTTTCAAAAGTTAACACTCTCCTTTGTTGAACTATTTAAGATGACTATGCAAACTACATAGCACAAAATTAAAATGCTACCTTGATTGTTACCTGGAAATTTTAGAAGCTAATAAGTCAATTTGGGCAATTCAAGTTTAAAACAAAAACAAAAAACAAGCAAAAGAAAACACTTGCATCTCATTTTACTAGATCAACCAACAGAGGACTGTTTTGGACGCAGGGGCACTAAATTATCTTAATTATAGCTATGTAACATTGGCTCTGGAAGTAATCATTTTCTTTCTCATTTCATTCAACAAATGAATGTCTGATTTCTTGTATAGGCTAAGTTTTAAATCTGATCATAACTAATGTTGCAGGAAAAAAATGAACACTTCTTTCTGAGTTAATTATCCAAAATATGCATTTTCTGGCAAAGTGAATACATTTTCTGCCGTGTTAAAACTAATAATTCTAGGCATCCATTCATAAATATCTACATATGATTTTAGTCAACTCAAAGATAAAGCTTGATTACATAATACATACCTATACAGTTATATGTAGTCATGTTTTATGTAGTAAATTTCATATTATAAATAAATTACTTATTTATGAAAGGTTATTCCCAGTAATGTAAGACATGTTCCTTTTGTCTAATTCTATTACTATCTTAAGTAATACATATGGGTCAATGGGTGTCTAAAGTGACAATAATATGCTCATGGGACCAATAATCAGCATCAAACCCAGTCATGAAACAAAGTCTAAAGGTCAAGTTTCAGTAAAACTGTTGTCAGTTGTCAAGAGTCAATAAAATACTCTAAATTTGTATGCTCTCTCACTAATATGTTTTCAGAAAAGTTCTCAAAAGCTTGATGGTCTATAAAATCTGTTTTGTCATTTAATTTATTTAATAATTACATAATACATTGTTAATGTAGTCAAATATGAAATCATAGAGAACAGTATTGACTAGGGTTTGTTTTTTGATCTTGATAATGAGTCAGGGCCTCTTACTGTATAGTATGTCTTTATTTTATTGGTATTCTTAAGAATGATTAATTTTTAAAATTTCTCATTACTTCCTCATTTTTGTTTTGGAGAACTCATTTTTTAATTTCTATCCAGATCAAATGTGTGCTATTCTTGTTACCTACCAAATGTGTTTTCATGTTATGAAAGTATGATTTAATACATTTATGATGTCACATCTAAAAAACACCCTGAAAACATGAACTATACATTTCATATTTTTGTATAATTTTTAGATAATTTGGGATTTATATAATATCTATATTAACAAAACATCTCATTAGCTTAATGCATTTTTGGTACCTTTATGTAAAAGTAAAATTTGCTTTTGTTAGCAAAGTTATTGAGTACTTTGCTTCATATTACATGATTGTGTCTCTAGGTATGGCAGTATGGAGTTAACTCTTGCACTTTACAAAATAAAGTGTGGCCTTAGCCTTCACGATTTTTGATAGGTACAACTGAAATGCCTAATCCTGGGTCAGTAATCTGTTTCTGGAATTATGTAAAGTTCAATATATATATATTATAAAACATTCTCTTTTTCAGACTGTCAAATCCATTACTGTAGGATTATAAAATTGATAATCAGATTGAATCACTAACAGTTTATAAATCACTAATAATTTTAGTGTTAATAAAATAAGTTGTAGGGTTTATAGCAAATAACCTTGCAAGGAAAATACACCCGTGGGCCAAATATTGTTCACACTTACCAGTTCTTCCTGAAGTTGGGAAATGAGTTCGTCCTTCTCTTTCAGCTGCAGCTTCAGCATTGAGCATTCATCTTTCATTATATCCTATAAGAACATCAAAGAGATGGCATAATACACTCAGACCTTTCACTTTGCTCTTGATAAGTTAGCTTCATGCAGTGGGAGATAATTGCATATGACTAAGAAAACTGAAATTTCCTCTACAGTCTGATATTTTTCATAATATACTCTATGTTGCAAAACAAACTAATGTATCCAAAGATACTATACTATATATGATATATACACATACATTTTTTCTGATAGCCTTTTGATTTCTCTTTGTTCATTTCGTTGTCTAAGACAGAAATCAGGGATTCATCCTAAATTCTGTCCTCCCATTCCTGTGCATACATAACCAGGGGAATAAAAAAATTATACTTCAAAAGAGATAGTTTACCTACCATTTATTCCTGTTATAATTAAATATTAATTCTCAAATGAATGGCCACGTTATAGTCTTTATTTTTAATGATATCTCTGTAACATTTGTCCCTTTCACTAGAGCTCTGTCTTTGGGTATTTAACCTTGTCACTCTGCATGAACATTCAGCTACAGTCCCCATGTACACAATACATCCACATCCATGACCTCTATTATTCTACACTGGAAACTCCCACCTAACCAATGCTTAATCTAGACTTATCTTCCAAGCTTCAACCCACAAAAAGAACTACTTCCTGAGCATACACTCAGCATTTTCCCATGGACACTCCAACTCAAACTTTATCTCAACACCTTTTCCTACTTCAAAAATCATTTCCAGTTATTTCTCTCATTATCTTATTTCCTAAAATAGCTAGAAAATCATCCCATACTCTCAGCTCACACTCACTCTGAACCCAATCTGGTACCCAATTCTTTGATCTGTTTCCTTGGTATTTCTTGAACTCACTCCTTTCTACTCCTCATGGACTTACTCTAGGTATCCATTGCTTCTTATCTGACTTACTGCAGTTAAGTCTCTGAACTGGTTCTATGTCTATCACCTTCCCTATCTGCCAGAGATATTTTCCTAACTGGGAATTAATTACATCATTTCTTAATGTAACAGCTAATCACTTTAGAGGAAAAGAAAGTCAAAACTCTTTAGCATAGCATATGGTGCCTTTCATTCTCAACTACTTGCATATTTCTGGAGTGGCAGTTTTTCATTTCCAACTTTCTTACAACCAGGGCTCATTCCTACAGAATCGAGCTGCAGAATGTTGTTTCATGTCTCCTTGTTTTACACATGCACATCTCTGGGTTACACTGCATCTCTCTATCTCCCACAATTTCTCATGATCTAGGAGGCATTTCAAGCATTATTCCTTATTCCAGCAGGGAGCCTTCCCTTGTTGGCTGAGTTATGTTTCCCTTGAGGGTGACGCCGTGCTCCATAGCGTCTAAATCATACATCATTTCATACGGTACTAATACTTCAAGTGCTGTTTGCTTGTTTCCTTCCCTCATTAGACTAGTTTCCCTAACCCACTTGAGCAGACAGACTATTTCATTAGCATATTACCAGCACCAAGCATTGTAACTGACACACAGAAGATGTTTAAATCCACGTTTACTTCCCATAACTTAGCAGATAAACAGTATAAGTAAGAGAATTCCCACTTTTTCTGAATCTGTTAACCTTACCTGAGCTGGCAAGGGAGAAAACAGCTAATGGATTAGAATAAACAGAGTATTTCTTTATTCTGGTTCTCATGGTGTTAATTTGTTTCTATTTTAAGCAATGTAGAACACATGATTCAAATTTACTAATATCGCCTTTCATGTGCTGACAGCCAGCTGATTGGGATATACTAATTATCTGTTCCTTTTATTTCATAGTACTCCTGTTTCTTCCCTAAAACATGGGCTTTCATGGGTAGAGTTTATACACAACATTTTAATATTTATTTTCATAGATTCTAAATATTACATGTTACAATGTTAATGGTAAAAAAGCTTAGCTTGCTCCATAATGCAAAGAAAAAGTTTGCAGGCTTAAAAGGTAGGTAAGGGTTTCCCTGGTGGCGCAGTGGTTGAGAGTCCGCCTGCCGATGCAGGGGACACGGGTTCGTGTCCCAGTCTGGGAAGATCCCACATGCAGCGGAGCAGCTGGGCCCGTGAGCCATGGCCGCTGAGCCTGCGTGTCCGGAGCCTGCGCGTCCGGAGCCTGTGCTCCACAACGGGAGAGGCCACAACAGGGAGAGGCCCGCGTACCGCAAAAAAAAAAAAAATGTAGGTAAGAAAATCATCATGTCCCTTAGAATCAGAGACATCTAAGGTCAAATCCTTGGTACTACCATGAACCCTCTCTGTGGCTTTGTGCTAATTAACTTCTTTGAGGCCCATGGACTTTATCATGGAGGTTGATAACACCAGATTATAAACTATCTGATGACAAAAACTCTACTGTATTACTGCTTATATTCCCAGTCTTGCCTAATATCCCACTTAAGAAAAACTAACTCCCTTCATAAAATAAAATATTGTCATATTTTCTCTAGGAAACAAATATTGAGGTAGAGTTAAGAGTACAAAAGGTTTATAAAAGAATAAATCCATGTGAAAAGAAAAGAAGAATTAGAATTGGGCAGAGGGACATGGGCCATGATTCATACCTGACAAATCCTCTACCAGCGAAACGAGGAGCTCCAGCACCAAGACTGCCTAGGAGAGGAATCCCGGGCGGAGGGAAAGTGGGCAGGCTCTTGTACCACTCCCTGTTCAGTCATTGGCTGGGAGCTGACTCACGAACTAGATCTCAGCAGCTGTCATGTTATTCATTGTCTCACACTAACAAGCGATGAGCTTGACTTCAGCTGGAGACAGTGAGCTAACCATAGGACTTTCAGCTGGGCAGTGACTCCTTTATTGAAAGGGGATCTGAGCCTCAGCCAGAATCTACTCCAACTGTTTGTTATTGAATAATTAGCAGCAATACTTTTGTATATTAATTAATATTTTGTCAATGAATTCATTTAAAGTGAAGATTTACCTATATTGTGGCTAATAGGAATTGTAAAGAAACTTGGCTTTCCAAAATCATGCTCACTTTACTAAATTCTCTGATTTTTTTCCCTGGGAAGCTTTTTCAAGAAGTTTTTAATCTCACAGCTTTAAACCAGGTAGGTGCTAATATATCATTTGCACTTATTTATGGAATAACATATTAAGTATTCATTGTGTGTCATCAGAAGCAAATTTATAAAATCCTTCTCTATGAATGATTTTGCAAATGAATCATAGTTACCTAGAGTTTTGTTTTTAGTTGTTATATGTACATGTGGCAAAATTCATACAAGTATCTGTCTAACACACAAGATGAAAACCCTTAAACAATACTTACTAAAATGAAGGCTACTCTCAGATGAATCGATATTCGCTCAATATATTTGCAAAATTCTCGGACATATTTGATAGGATGATCTATTGAGTTAGAAATCCTATTGATGTGTAGAATTAACAGGATTTTAGTATCTTTGTTTTTAAAATAAGGTTATTCCATTAACCCTTAGGCTAATGTAAGCAATTTAACCTTGTACTTATTTAAATGCATATTACTTATGAAAATATATAATTGAATAATTATGGCATCCTGTTTCTCAGTCAAGTATAATTAATTCTAGGACTAAAATTCAATTCTATATTTCCTAATTTTTTTTTTTTTTTTTGCGGCATGTGGGCCTCTCACTGTTATGGCCTCTCCCGTTGTGGAGCACAGGCTCCGGGCGCGCAGGCTCAGCGGCCATGGCTCACGGGCCCAGCCGCTCTGCGGCTGGTGGGATCTTCCCGGACCGGGGCATGAACCCGTGTCCCCTGCATCGGCAGGCGAACTCTCAACCACTGCACCACCAGGGAAGCCCTGTACTTGTATTTCTTAAATAAGGTAAGCAATTGTTTTAAGTGACCCTTCCCACAATGTAGAATATATAAGAAAAAAAAATGAAAAGGCTAAAAACAGCCTGTTAAAAGTTCCTTTCTGTTATGAAGGCATGCTTACTTGCTTTTCATGTTTTATGTAAGGAGTAGGGGATATCTTATCTCTCAATACCCTGAATAAACTCAGAGAATTATGTATGAACAAAGCTATGAACTTTAGTTGCTAGGAACAAAAGTAAGCAGACATCAAACACACCCCATTCCTCACCTATAAGTACCGTTGACTTAAAATATATATATATATGCACAATGTGAGAGTTGTGAGTTAGCTTTATTTGGGGCAAAATGAGGACTGCAGCCCGGGAGACAGCGTTTCAGATAACTCTGAGAAACTGCTCCTAGGAGGCGAGGGGAGGAGCCAGGATACACGGGAGTTGTTTTTTTTTGGTTTTTTAAAAAATATTTTATTTATTTGTGGCTGCATTGCGTCTTCGTAGCTGCACGCAGGCTTTCTCTAGTTGCGGCGAGCAGGGGCTACTCTTCGTTGCAGTGTGCGGGCTTCTCATTGCAGTGGCTTCTCTTGTTGCGGAGCATGGGCTCTAGAACGCAGGCTCAGTAGTTGTGGCGCACGGGCTTAGTTGCTTCGCGGCATGTGGGATCTTCCTGGACCACGGCGCAAACCCATGTCCCCTGCATTGGCAGGCAGATTCTTAACCACTGTGCTACCAGGGAAGACCCTATATAGGAGTTCTGCAACAAAGTGCAGGTAATTGGGAACATCAAAAGATTACTGTTAGAAAAAAAAAAAAAGATTACTGTTAAATAAAGAAAACCAGGTATCTCAAGTTAAGGAATTAAGCTCTTTTCTATGTATGGGAAGATGCAAGAGTTGGGCTCACTGAAATCATTCCTTTGATATGCACCTCAGCTCTCTGGAGCCTGTATTTCCACATCCTGAGTTTCCTCAAGGCTCACCACAGGGAGTGACTACAGTCTGATGGCTGCTAGATGGCAGGTATTCTTTTCAGCCCAGAGTTTCCTCAGGGCTCACCGGCTCACATTGGAGGGTTGCAATCATTGGTGACTGTGGCATCCTTTGTTTATTAATATGGCAGGAAATATTCCATTTATAAATACTCCATTCATCAGTGCATAATACACTTGTTTTGTTTGTTTGTTTGTTTCTAAATGCTATATTGACTTAGTTTTAAGACCTTGGCTAGTGATAGGCCAGTTAGTTCTCTTCAACAGCTGATTAAGTCCATACTCCAAACACTTCCTTTATTGGGTCTTCACACTGCAGGGCCATTAGGTACCAACCCCATCGGGCCAGGTCCCAGGAGACTAGAGACAGTCTCTGCACCACAGAGCTCTTGACGTTATTCACATTGGCCAGTCCTCAGGGAGTGCTGGAAACCTAGCTAATCCCATCCTGCTTGTCATTTATAAACTGCCCAATTTGCTGTGGCTTGGTCCCCAGGGGGCAATATCCTCCATGACCCTGACTGGCAGCCTTCTCTCATTTGGAGGTGTAAGTAACAAAGAGTTCTGTCTTTCATCTGAGCATTAGTGTGTCAGGTCCCACCATCAAAAGAATCTTTAAATCTTATAAAACATAGTGCTGGCAGGAGCTGGCTGTAGGTAGTGGGCACACTTTTGCCATCCTGCTGAGACAGCTCTTGGGCCCTGGACATTTATGCCACCTTCAGACAGAGGGGAAGGACAGTGTGAATAATATTGGGTACTGTTTGGCAATACATATACATTTTTTGCATAATGAAGGGAGAGGAAAGCTTTTCTAGTTGTATATGTTATTCAAGACAGTAAAACTCGAGAGACATCCCTAATATTAGCAGATCTCAAAAATGGTAATATCCCATTTTATGGGGTGAATTGTGACAATGATAAAGAATACAGAAATAAGTAATGGTGTAGGGATGCTTTTTCAAGAATTCTGGCATAATTGTAGAATTCTGGGGAGAAGAAAAAGCAGAGAGCCTGTATGTTGTACTGTACAGGAATCGCAGATAATGTGATTCAATTTAAGCAGTAGTTTCAGGCAGTCTGGGAGGTCAGAAAAGTAAGCTGCGAAAAAGCAACAAACATTAGCTGAAGCTACGGATCACAGCTCCAGAATATAAACCAGTATCAGGTACTAAGGAAAGTAGGAAAGGTCATGCTTCGTTCCTTTTTAGAGCACTAATGGATAGTAACAGCATATACAGTGCTATCTTCAAAAACTCAATATATGTACAATACATTGTTAAACAGGAGTCTTTAAGACATGAATTTGGGAAAAGCAGCTTTTTTAAACTTATGGACCAGATATACTTTTGAATGGTTGCTTATGCACTGAATGCCTGTGTACTGAGACCAACTATATATAATTTAACTTCCATTACAAAACAAAATTTTTGTCTCAAAGATTCTGTAAATTAAAGAGTACTGGGAAGTTTTAGATTATCATTAAGCGACACTAAACTATCTTAAAAACTATAATCTAATATAGAACAAAACTTACAAATCTATCATTGTTTTTCATGTTACCTCTTGATGTCACTCAGTTGAGGCAGAGAAGACTTGCATCTGAGTCTTTGCTGTGGCACAACTTAGCTGTGTGATCCTGAATAAATCAATTACTAATAAGAAAACTATAATTTGTTGAAATTCGGAAATAATACCAAATTCTTTGCATACATCGTCAGTGGGTACTCAGAACATTTTTACCAGGAAGGTGTTTGTTTGTTTGCTTGTTTGTTTTTTGCAGTACGCGGGCCTCTCACTGTTGTGGCCTCTCCTGTTGCGGAGCACAGGCTCCAGACGAGCCCGAGGTTTATGGTTTTTTAACTTTATCACAGAATTCATTTCAAGCAGTGTATCCCTCTTTCTGAATAACAAAGCATTATTTTATGTCTGTGTTTATATTTTAGACTTCAACATGTAAGAGGCAGATAACCCAGTATTTTTTCAATTAAAAATGGACTCTGCTTAATACAGCCCCCCCAGCTTCCTCCTCTCCCTCTCTAAAAGAGTTCTCTCCTTGCTGGGGGATACTTGCACTTGGCTTGCCACTATTGCAGACCCTGAGTGGTAATTCTTTGCTCATCTCGAATAAACACATTTTTCCTGGATAAAAAAACTGGCAGTCGGGCTTCCCTGGTGGCGCAGTGGTTGAGAGTCCGCCTGCTGATGCAGGGGACGCGGGTTCGTGCCCCGGTCCGGGAAGATCCCACATGCCGTGGAGCGGCTGGGCCTGTGAGCCATGGCCGCTGAGCCTGCGCGTCCGGAGCCTGTGCTCCACAACGGGAGAGGCCACAACAGTGAGAGGCCTGCGTACCTCAAAAAAAAAAAAAGAAAAAAAGGATGGTTACGAAGTCTATGTGGTAACATGAAAAATACACTTTTTTTTGTAAATGGAATCCTATATGAAATATATACTTATCACAGATCTGAAAATATTCAAAATATGACAGTCATTTTGTTAGAGGTGTGGGGTTTTGTGTGATTTTAAATGTTTTAATTTCTAAATTTTCATTAATGTGCTTGCAATATTAAAGGTGCTATATCCTAAAAAATATATATGAAAACCAAAATATTTATTCAAACATACTTAGCAATCATGTAACTACTGAATCTGTGGCACACGAGGCATAGTCTCAGAATAATATTGTGTTCAAAAGAAAATATTCCAGGCTCCCCCCCCCCCAAAAAAAACCCTGCAACAACTAGAGATCTTTGTATGTCTTGACCTGCATTACTGGAACACATAGTTTGCAACAATAATTTTTACGATTACTACTCTTTTCTCCTCTGTCAGTTTCTCTGATACACCTCAGCTGCTCCTGCAAATGTCCTAAGGCCCTTGTTGAGGAGCCACGTGACCTGCCCAGCTTCCCTTCTGATTAGGCATCAGAAAAACTCTTGAGAATGTATCTGATAAAGAAGAACTCCCCTATCAGAGGGTAAGGAGGAAGAGAACTTAAGTAGTCAAAACCAATTTATTTTTTAGTGAATAGGCAAATGGTAACGTTCAGCAACATTTTTACATAAATACCTACACCCCACACAATTAAAACTGTGTAACTATTTACTAGACACCAAAAAATGCAGAGTAAATAGGCTAAATTACAAACACCTGCAGGGAAAGACTCGCATCTTTTGATACTAAGTACTCTTTACACAGAGGAGAGCAACAGCATTTTGATAATTAAGCTTAAGAAAGTATACAAAACTGTTCAAAAATAAGGTATTATAAATCTACTAAAATGTTAAGATTACAAAGAAAATAAATGGCAATTTATGGAAGTGTACAATTTTAACATACAGTTTTAAATGGCATCGGACTTGGGTTTGCTGAGAAAGCAATATATTGTAGAGGTGAATGGTACCTTAGTTCTGTCAATAATTGTCAAGTTACTTTGCTTGAACAGAAATTGTAATTGTAATTCATGAGATCTTTATTCTAAACTTGTCACATTGAGAGATTTGCACTTTAATGATATTATACAATTTTGAAAGTAATAGACCTTTCTGTTCACTTTGACTATGAATTTAAATATGATTTCTGCTCCTCTATTGCTAATTTTTGCCCAGCTGTGCAACATCTAACATCGTAAGAAGACAGCCAGTCAAGTCACAGGATTATAACATAATAAAAAGAAAAGGAAACTATATATTGGAGGAAGCCAATACTGAAGCACATAGGTACAAACTAGATAGGTAGTTTTCTACCGGGGGGGGGGGGGGGAATGAAGAATTTACCCAGACCATCTAGGAAACATTTCAAAGATTTACAGTCTTCTGCTCCCCATTTTATCCCTTCAGTTTTATGAGATCCAATTGGAGGTGTGAGTTTGGACCCATCATTTTTCATCTTTCTAACCTCACTCTTTGGAATACACTGTTATTGAAAATCAATTGAATAAAGGAATGATTACCAGAATATATAAAACAAGCATATGCATTTATGATAACTGGTATAATGTTGCTGCTGTAATCACAATGTGCCATGAAGTGTCCTCATGGCAAATGCTTTCCATTATCCAGGATGATGGGGGGAAAGATACGTTTTCCATGAATTTTTCAGTTAGTTGTATATAAAGTCATGAACAGTAGGGGCAAGGTTAAACACTTGTTCACTAATATTTAAAATACTGGTATAAGAGGAAAACTCTCTAAATTAGAGTAACAGCTGAGCCTTCCCTACTAGTTCTCTCAGTCTTTAAACTTGATTACGTTTCTACCTTTCCTAAAACAAACATAACAACAAACAACATTTTGATTCCTGACTTTTACTCCTGACTCTCCTTTTATTAATGAGATTCTTGAAAGAAGAACTACACTTATAGAATCCACTCCTCATTTGCAATTGAGCTACCATGAATAAATAACTAATAACTGTTCAATCTTCCTGCCTCTGAAAGCTGGTTTTCACTCTATTACTAAATTAAAATTGCCCTCATCAGTGTTAAGTAGAAACATCTTTTTCAGTCCTCAGTCTGATCTATGCTTTAGACTTGATAATACAAAATCCCTTCTTTAAAATCTCTCTTCCTCCTGGACTTCTACAGTGTTATTTACTCTTGTTATATATAGTTTGGATATGTTTTAAACTTTTTAATACTTTTATTTCTTCTCAATTTTTTCTTCAAAAGTTCATTTTTCCTGGGTTTCTATCTGAAGCCATTTCCTATCTCAAATGTTTCACCTCAACAACTTATTGTATTAGCAACAACCTATAACTAACACTTCTGTATTTATTATCAATACTCACCTTCCTATCTTCTGAAATCTTGTACCAGATCTCAAACTGCATCCTGGAGAAATGAATTTGTTATATTTCCAGGCATGTCAGACTCAAACTTTCAAATCTAAAATCTCAACCCTGGAGAGCAACATGTTATTTCTTCTATACTTCTGATCTCAGTTAATAACATCATCTCTTCTATAACTTAATCAAGAAACCCAATTCATCCTTGACGTCTTTCAGCAGTTTATCTATTTCACTCCATTACCTTGCTGGCATGGTTTCTGAAGTGCAGTCCATTGTAACTTGTATTCTTTTTCCTCTATAGGTAAGGTATTTTTTTTCCTCTGTATCCTTTCAAGATTTTCTCTGTCTTTGGTTTTCTGCAGTTTCGACATGGTATGTTTAGTGTAGATTTTTTTTTTAATATATATATATTTTTTGTTTGGAATTCTCTGAGCTTCCTGGATCTGTAGATTGGCATCTGTCATTAATTTTGAAAAGGTCTTGGCCATTATTAGTTAAAACATTTCTTCTCCATTTTCTCTTTCTTCTTGTGGTACTGCAGTTATGCACGTGCTATACTCTTGAAACTGAGTTCTTGGATATTGTTATTTTGTTTTCATATTTTTTCTCTTTGTGTTTCAGTTGACATATTTTAAAGCTCACTGATTCTTTCCTCATCTACTGATGAGCCCATCAAAGGCATTCTTCATATATGTTGCAATGCTTTTTATTTCTAGCATTTCCTTTTGATTATTTCTTAAGGGTTTCCATCTCTCTGCTTATGTTGCCAATCTGTTCTTGCATGTTGTTTGTTTTCAAATAGAGCCCTTAACTTATTAATTATATCTATTTAAAATTCCCTGCCTAACTTTAAAATCTGTGACATATATGAGTCTGGTTCTGCTGCTTGCTTTGTTTCTTCAGACTGTTTTTTCCTGCATTTTAGCATGCACTGTAATTTTTTTTTTTGAAAGTTGAAGGTAATATACTGGGTAATAATAACAGGTAAATAGTGGGAGTTTTTATGTTAATCTTGCTAGAAGTTGGGCTGTGTTTAATATTTGCTGTAGCTGTAGTTCCCAAAGGCTTAAAATTCCTCAAGTGTCCTTATTTTTGTCTCCTCTGCTGTCTCAGCTTACTCGAAGAACGCAGTTTAGATAGAGTCTGTGTCTTGCAGCTCTTTCAGCTGTGACTCACTATTATTTATACTGGAAACCCGCTGAGGCAGTGATAAGAAGTTGAGGAGGAAAAGCATTCTATAACCTTATGATTAAATATCAGTCTTTTAGTGGACCCGTCTCTGGGTTGCTTGTGACTTTAACAAGTCTATCTTGGCTTTATTTCTCCCCCTAAGGTGATACAGGAAGGGTAGAGAGGGCTGGAATTGGTTAAGTGCCCTTCCTCCTAGGAGAAATAAGGCTCTGTCTGGTAAAGTCTTTTCTCTCCCTTTGTTAGGAAGAATGCTCTGGGCATACTTCAAATGGTTACTTTTCCATCTTTCTGCCACAGAGTTTTTTTAGTTTGTTTTTTTGTTTGTTTTCATTTTTTTGCTCCCTTTGGTACTTCACCGTGAGAACCTGGTAGGATTCCTAGAGGTAAAACTCATGTTAAGTGTGGGTTCCCCCCGAAGAATATGGCCCTCCAGGAGTTTCCTATTATCAAGTTAGTCTGCTCACAGCTTTTAGCAATTCACCAAAATTACCAGTTAAGTGTTCTTACCAGGTTATGGTATCAGTGGCTCTGTTCCAAGTAAACTGATTTCAGCTGTGATTCTCTATATTTGCCTCGGGTGGTGGTTTGCTCAGTGGCTTTATATCTCTGATAGGCCCAAGAATAGCTGTCGATTTTCAGTTTGTTCAAAATTTTTCTTGTTGTAAAAACACAAGTGACAACGTCCAAGCTCTTTAACTGTTGGAACTTAAATGGAAGTCCCCAGCCTTGACTTCTCATCTTTTCTCACATTCTATCACCAAGGGACAAACAATCCTCTTTTTGCCTCCAAAATTCCTTTAATTCATTCCCTTTCTTCAATTCCCACTGCTGTTGACTTAACTCAGGCCTTTGTATCTGGTTAGAATTCACTAGTCTTGGAATTGTTCTCCCTGATTGTGTTTCAACAGTAAGGAAGGAAACCTTAATAAGGTTATTTGTATTGCTTAATTTACCTGTTAAATGTAAGATCTTTGAGGATAGGAACCATATTTATTTTTATACATCACAAATAACGTAGTCCAGTAACTTTCACAGAGGAGGAGTTCAGTAAATACCAATTCAATGAATGGAGGGGTTAGTCATCTACTATCCTATGTGACTTTAGTGCTTTAGTAGAAACATGAGGCTGAAATCTGAAGTTAAAGTTGATTTTTATTTCCTTAGATTAGTCCAGAAACTCCTTGGGTGAATATATTTTGCCCATAATATATTCCATTAATGATGCTAGTAGCTACCTCCTGGTGGTATTCTAAGTAACAATTCAATGAGGGCAGGCCAGGGAATGTGCTGTATAATTAAGACTCTGGGTATATAAATCTTAGATAGATATAGATATGTAAAATCTACAATCCTGAATCCCCAAATACTCAAGAACTATCAGAAACAGGAAATAATTTTACTGCCTTTCACAGTATCAAAACCATATAGAAGAATACTTTATAATAGAGATGTTCTTTTCTTTCTCTCTTTCTTTCTCTCTCTCTCTCTCTCTCTCTCTCTCTCTCTCATATCAGGCATCTAACACAGTGCTTGGGTTTTCACCACTCTTTTCAAGATAATTTTACCTTCTTTGTAAGCTACATCACAATCATTATTCCTGTCTTTCATAAGTAAATTGAAATAAAAAATAGAAATAGAAAAGATAAGTGACTTGATCAAGGAAAACACAAAAGTTATCAACAGAACTAAAATATAATAAAAGACTGTCATATTGCAATAACAAAAAACATGATTTCATATGTATTGACAATAGCTATTAGAATACTGAGAAAAATGCAGAAATTTTAATTTTCCCTAATATTTAAAGCCAAGATTGCATATTACATATAAAGGTATTTTTAAAAGAATGCAGAAAAAAAGTGTACAAAACACCCTAGTAATCTTAGCCACAAAAGAAAAGGAAAAATATGAACTAATTTTTGTATTGCCTATTTTATCAGAAACAAAATCTTCTAAATTTAACTTCTAGAGAAATAAGGGAAGACTCCCCACTCAGTTCCATAGGCTTTATGTCCATCATTTCATTAGATTTGATTTTACAGAAACCCTATGAGTTATGTTATTACTGAGATTTTACAGGAGAGCAGAGTGCCTCAGAGAAGCCCTGGTAGCTAAGATCCCACAGTTATATTTATGTTAGAAAGGAGTTTTACACATTGCATGTTTGATGAATGAGAAATTTCTGAGTTGAGCTCAGTGTCTGGTTCTATAGAGAATAAAGTATCATGAGGAATATTCTTTCTGTTCTGGATTCCACGAGTTCACGATCTTTTGAATATCACACATATGTAGAAAAGTTGACACCAGCAAATTGAGGCTACTTTTACAAAGTATGTTAATAAAGTAAAGAGGAAATATTCCTCGGCAAGGGTCTTCCTAACCATGTCTCATGCTCACGGGGCCTCCACAGTTCATCATTATTTTGAGAGAATCGTTTGAATGAATGTCAACAATATGTAGAAACCTAATGTCCTTTGCCTACCCCTTTTCCTTTCACATATAGTTAACTGGATGGAAAAGGCCCTTCATCTATTTGCCTCTCATCTTCAACTTTTGAATAAAGTCATGATGGATAATCTGAGCCTCCTTAACCCTTGGTCTCCATTTGACATTGGTCTGGGAAAATTTTCAGACTTCCCTAGGGCAGATAAGTGACTGTATTTGTACTTTTTCTTATCTCAGCATTTTGCGTGAATTATTTTGAGGATCATTCATAAACCTGAAATATTCTTACAGATCAATTAGAAGGGAAACAAAAGGACACCAGTGATTGGGCTTAACTTTGGGGGATTCTAACCTATCTCCCTTTTGGAAAAGGAGAACAGAAAGGTTAGAGAAGAAACTTGTCCTCACTGAGAAGTTAACAACCTAGACTACAGATGATAGTGACTCTACACTAACTACATAACAGGGACTCAGGGAAGACCAAGTCCTGAGGGCATCTGTATCTTAGGGTGCTTTTGACAGTAAGTAAAAATTTACCACTTATAAATGGCTTAAACAAAAAAGATATGTATTACCTCATACAACAAGATGACCAGAAATAGGTGATTCCAGGTTTAGTTAATTCAGTGGCATACTAACGTCATCAAAGACCCAGATACTTTCTATTTTATTCTCACTCATCCTCAAAGGGTTGGCATTAGTTCTCAGCCTTGACCCTTCATAGTTGTAGGAAGGCAAACACAGATCCAAAATGCATGTTCTTAATCAACTTGATTTAATATTAGGGAAGACAGTTTCTCCTCGCTGGTATCTTTTTCATCCAATGGAATTTTTTTTCCCTATGGTCCATTGGCCAGGATTGGGTCACACAACCAAACCCTAGCTTCACGGGAGCATCAGACATTTTTCAGCTGGTGGGCTCCACATCAAGGAAGAATGTCTGTGTGGGGACGGGATCAATGAGGTAGGATCTGACATTGTAAGAATGCATGCAAAACCCTTAGGGAAAGTCTCATGTGACCTTGCACTCATAACTCTTATTAATTTAAAAATCTTTCACTGAGTAAGGTATATAGAAACAAGTGAATGCTAAATGTGAGCCATTGGACAAGGGTCTGAGAATACAGCAGCAAACACGTTGGGAAAAGGATGGTTATACTCTTTAGCACAAGGGACAGATTTTTAAAGTACAATGATGTTATGGAAGAGAATTATTAGATTCTAGAGAAAGACAATTTAGTCTTTTTTGATGAAGTAATGCTCAAGCTCCGATCTGAAGGATGAGTATAATTTTGCTGTGGAAAAAAGAAAAACAAAACACGCCTGGACTAAGGTAAAAGAGAACACAGAAAATTCAAGGAATTAAAAGATATCTAGTACAGACGAAGTATAAAACACAAAGGGACAGAATGGCACTTGACAATGCTGTACAATAAGTCCTATCACTTGGGCTTCTTAGACTTTATCTTAAGGACAAAGGGAATGAAGGTGTTTAAAGACAAGGTTTTTTTTGTTTTGTATGGGTATGACATAATATTTACATAAAGTTGGAAGAATGATTGGGGAAATAAGGGGAGGAGATAGAGTAGTAAGAGAGGAAGTGAGGATACCAATTAGGAGGCTATTATCGTATTAGAGAAAACAGGTAACAGTATTTTACCTAAATTGCTAGTAGTGGAACTGAATTACAGATTTTGTCCCAAGCCCTCTGGAAAAATGCTCAACTATTGTCTGAAATAATTTTTATCAAGGTATTAATGCACACAATTTTAAAATGCATAATTGCAAATCAATTCAATGTGGTTTAATAAAGAATTCTCAAAAGTCAATTAAGAACCTTTAAGCCTGTCTCTAAGGGATCAGGAATCTTGAGGAATGCAAGGTTCCCTCTGGTTAAACATGGTATCCCACATGAAGTTCCCTGACTTCATTGCAGATTGTTCCCTCCCCAAATATGAGACAGAATATAGGAAAAATATGTAACTTCTGGGGTGCTGGTTTTGGGAATGATGGATTTGGTTTTCTAATTTGTTTGTGTGTTGGTTTGGTTTAGTTTTCTACAAGAATGCATTTCCAATAATGTATTGGCATTTAATGGAGAACTTGAATACAATAAATTTTGCTTCTTAGATACTTTTATAGCAATGTTTACTTGCAATCATCCAATAAGAGATACATCTATCCATGCACTCATGCACATCCTACTTCCAAATTAATCTTCTCAATATATTTTTCAAAATCTCGAATTGTGTTTCTTTCTATTTAGGGACTTATGAATACATAGATACAGTATAAATCTTCTCCCTATCATAGTCTTCCAATTGCCAGTGTCTGTAAAATACACATTCAACATATTAACTTTTGTTAGACCTGAATTTTCTACTTCCTACAGTAGTAACTTTAAGCAGCATAGTGTTCAAGACAGTATAATTTGAGTTATACCATTATCAGGCAAAAACAGTGTTTATATTTTAAAGAGAACTACATGAAAAAAGTCTAATAAATGTATTCAATCATGAAGCAGTGAATTGTCTTCTTTTTCCGCCCCAATATATTAAACCAAAAGAGTATGGAATATTTAGAGGAAAGAAGAGCTACTACTAAAAGAAGCAGCTAACATTTATTTTGTTTTAATTGTACATAAGGAACTCTGGATAAATTATCTCATTTAACCCTTACAATAACCCTGAATTAGGAACTTATGTTTTGTGATCAAGCGTTGAGAAATGTGTTAAATGTATTAATAATGCACTCAATCTACCAGAACTATCCTGTAACAGTATTAGGTCTCTTTGGCTCCAATGTCTAGATATTCCAGTATGATGATATATTGTCTCTTTCATAAAAAATTTACAATATGCCAAGCATTCCTAGTTGTTTTAAGCACATTTAATTTAGTTAGTACAATAATTCTGCTGGACAGATACGGTAGATATTAGTATCTATATTGTACAGATTTAAAAATCCCTGAAACTCAGAGACGTTTAAATAAATCTTCTAATGTCACAAGTTAAGTAGTGGACAGAGATAAGTAATAGAGTTTCCATTTGAACCTATACATTCTGACACCAAAGTACACTGTTTTGGTTTCAAATTATCCAAGATAAATAACAGAAATGGTGACAAATTATCAGGAGAAAACTAAGCGAGGGAGGGGTAATAGAAAGTGCTGGATGTGAAGTCTTAGAGTCCAGCAGGTTATGTGTAGAGGCATTTTTTAAGTTGTCTTTCACAACAGAGATTTGTTGATTAATTAATATATTCTTTTCTTTCTTTTTCAAAAATTACTTTTTGAGTGCCTACCCTGTGCCAGACACTGGGTACATAATGTTGAAAGAAACAAGCTTCCAGTTGAGAAATGAGAAAACTCAGTTAACTAAGGCTTACTAGGGGTGGGAGGATGGAGAATAGTAAGGAATAGAAATGTATAGAAATAGTAAGGAATAGAAATGTATTAGAGAGTTACAGAATTTTAAAATTTTGTCATTTACTAGCTATCTGACCTTTCTCAAATTCCTTAGTATCTTGGCACTTCAGTTTCCTCATATGAAATATGAGGGAAATATTAGTGCTTAATTTATGTGGTTCCTGTAGGCATTAAAATGAGTGACTAAGACTAATTTGTGTCAATATATGTAAATCACTTAGAAGGGGTGCGTTCCTTGCAAGCACTCAATAAATATTAGTTATTTACCATTACATAAATGTTGGATGTTATGACGATGTCATGTTTCCTATTAATATTAAAGCACATCACCAAAGTTTATTCAATGTATAGTTAACTCTTAATATATACCATTAATTAGACCTACTAATTGGACCAAGACTTTTTCAAACAGGGATTTCTGTTCAAAACAAGGTCAGCTATAGCTCTGAAAATTTTCCTAAAGCTCTTATTTAATTTTCTATTACCTTTGAGATAACTTTCCAAAAATTTACTTCTCTTAGTGAGACTTACATGCAACCTTCTTCTATTCAGCAGCATGTTTCTCTGTCTCTCAAAAACTACACGGAGATCCTCGGCTACGCCAATAAAATGTCAGAGAAATATTAAGGGCGTATAACACCTTGATGCTATAAAATGTACCACCTTGATTTCAGAAGAACTGAACTGGAATTAAAAAGGGAAATTGTTGATCTACCAGAGGGCAGAGAACAGAAGCAAAAAGAACTACAATCCTGCAGCCTGTGGAACAAAAACCACATTCACAGAAAGACAGACAAGAGGAAAAGGCAGAGGGCTATGTACCAGATGAAGTAACAAGATAAAACTACAGAAAAACAACTAAATAAAATGGAGATAGGCAATCTTCCAGAAAAAGAATTCAGAATAATGATTGTGAAGATGATACAGGACCTCGGAAAAAGTATGGAGGAAAAGATCAATAAGATGAAATAAATGTTTAAGAAACATCTAGAAGAATTATAAAACAAACAGAGATAAACAGTACAATAACTGAAATGAAAATTACACTAGAAGGCATCAATAGCAGAATAACTGAGGCAGAAGAACAGATAAGTGACCTGGAAGACAGAATAGTGGAATTCACTGCAGCGGAACAAAATAAAGAAAAGGAATGAAAATAAATGAAGACAGCCTAAGAGACCTCTGGGACAACATTAAACACAACAACATTCACATTATAGGGGTTCCAGGGGAAGAGAGAGAGAAAGGACCCGAGAAATTATTTGAAGAGATTACAGTCGAAAACTTCCCTAACATGGGAAAGGAAATAGCCACCCAAGTCCAGGAAGCGCACCAAGTCCCATACAGGATAAACCCAAGGAGAAATACGCCGAGACACATAATAATCAAATTGGAAAAAATTAAAGACAAAGAAAAATTTTTGAAAGCGGCATGGGAAAAATGACAAATAACATACAAGGGAACTCCCATAAGGTTAACAGCTGATTTCTCAGCAGAAACTCTACAAGCCAGAAGGGAATGACATGATATACTTAAAGTGATGAAAGGGAAGAAACTACAACCACGATTACTCTACCCAGCAAGGATCTCATTTAGATTCGATGGAGAAATCAAAAGCTTTACAGACAAGCAAAAGCTAAGAGAATTCAGCAGCACCAAACCAGCTCTACAACAAATGCTAAAGGAACTTCTCTAAGTGGGAAACACAAGAGAAGAAAAGGACCTAGAAAAGCAAACCCAAAACAATTAAGAAAATGGTCATAGGAACATACATATCGATAATTACCTTAAACGTGAATGGATTAAATGCTCCAACCAAAAGACACAGGCTTGCTGAATGGATACAAAAACAAGACCCATATATATGCTGCCTACAAGAGACCCACTTCAGACCTAGGGACACATACAGACTGAAAGTGAGGGGATGGAAAAAGATATTCCATGCAAATGGAAATCAAAAGAAAGCTGGAGTAGCAATACTCATATCAGATAAAATA